>NC_064632.1:280438759-281845426 GCF_023864275.1 Schistocerca cancellata | reverse complement strand
GTACCGTAACTCGGGCTCACTTGTTCAGGTGAACCGGGATGTCTGTTTCAACGTTCTCGGTGAACGAGTGTTGCCCTTTCTTCCACATCTTCATGACCGGTATGCAGTGGACACTCCCGTGTTCCAATTTGACAACGAGCGTGATGGCAGCGCTTTGCACTATGACGAACACTCCGGCACGTCGAGTGACGCGCTACATAGGCCCGACTTAATCGCACAGAAAATGTCTGGGACTCATTGGCGCAGCCGATGAAATGTTGCAATGAGCACCCCGCAGTTAGGTAGCTCTAAGAGATCTAATCACAGTGGGTGGTTTCAGGTGGGTATGGTGTGCCTGAAGAAGCTTGTGGACTATCTCCCTCGTCATTTCTAAGATTGGAGGCGGATTACACGGTGTCAGCGAGACCAGTCTGTCGTGCCGCGTGCTCCGGTTGCCGCCGTTCCGCAGCTGACCTCACTCCGCAGCCTTCAGCGTCACGTCTCCATGACGCCACCGGCTGAGGACTACACGCCCGGCCTGTGGCCAGAACGGCGGTACTTTCCTTTCTCCTCTGTCCCAATAAATCGATTTCAGCACTGCATAAGGAACCAAATTTCTCTCCTAAGGGCTTATTCCGAGCTCTTTCTTGCATGCCGTCAACGATTTCTTTTAAATTTCCTTCTTAGCCCCTTATCTTCGTTCATTCCACTTAATTTTTACTATTAAGCAAAGATGTTACAGAAACTTAGGTGGATCAAGGATGATGGGTTCTGGGTAGTCAGTTAAATCGTGACGTGTGATTTGCCAGTGTTGGAAAATGGCGTTCCTGTCATCCTGGTAAATTGTGTTCAACGTCGTGCATCGTAACTGCTTGTTGTCGAACATTCTTTTGAACATACAAAGATTGTATAAAGAACATTAACTATCACTCGCTACTCGTACAGAAGACGTGCAGGCGCTAGGGATTTGTCTGTCGCTCTATCAAGAGTTTTCCCCCAGCTTTTTACTTTACCTTTATACATGGCCACAACCATCGTTAGTGAAGCGGAATATTCTCTCGGATACAAAACATTTTTGTTCAGGAATGTGGTGTAAAATACAGCGTAGAAAATAGTTACAAGTTTTTAATCACCTCTGCAATTGCTTTTTTTTTTTCGCCACCTCTAGACATCCGCATCGACAGTACGTGCCATTCTACACTTGTTTCTTTTATGGTAACATGTAAACTACGAATATGCACCAACAAACACTTCTTCCCTTCACTGCCATTCTTCTTTCTTAGTAGACTATAGCAGTTTTTAGTTCAGTAACTTTCTCAATTCATTTATTTTGGTACATAGTTTAATATTACCTTACCAACTGTGTTGCTTTTTCATATAATTACATTGATAACTACTAAATAGCTGACAGTAAAATACAGTCGACATAATACAGCAAACTGTAGGTAACCAGAAAATATATCTTAAACTAAGTGCGCCGACCGATGTGACCGAGCGGTTCTAGGTGCTTCAGTCCGGAACCACGTGGCTGCTACGGTCACAGGTTCGAATCCTGCCACGGGCATGGATGTGTGTGATGTCTTTAAGTTAGTTAGGTTTACGTAGTTCTAAGTCTAGAGGACTGATGACCTCAGATGTTAAATCCCATAGTGCTTAGAGCCATTTGAACCATTTTAAACTAAGTGCAGCAATAATAAATATAGAACGTCGCTTACCGTGCCTCCACAGTAAAAACATAGAATGTCGGCCCTATCTGGCTTTGTCATCATCAGGATACACTAAAGGCAGTGCCTTCGCGATGCAGACACTCTTCTGTTACTGCCGCTCGTACCGGGTCGTTGTAATTTTTAGAGTTGACTTGACAGGACACCCCGTGCTACATAGATACTCTTGTACGACCTCCTAACTTTATACCCACAATTTTTAATTTATTTAAGTTCTTCAAGAGGTCATTAAAGCGAATGAGATGCCCAATCAGATCGGTTTTTCTCCTTTGTTTTAATGTTAACCAGTGTCGGTTTTTCACTGATTTCTTTCTATGCTGCATCATTACTTTTCCCATTTATCCATTTTTGGGTGCCCTCCTCCATATCCAGTTCTGTACTGCTTCACCGAGCAATGGGATGCAGTGGTTACCGCACTGGACTCGCATTCGGGAGGACGACGGTTCAAATTCGCGTCCGGCCATCCTGATTTAGGTTCTCCGTGATTTCCCGAAACCGCAACCTTTGAAAGGGCGCAGCTGACTTTCTTCGCTATCCTTTCCTAATCCGATGAGACCGATGAGCTCGCTTTCTGGTCTCTTCCCCAAATCAACCAACCCACAAATCTACTGCTTCTAGCTTGCTCCTCCTCTGTTTCCCCGTTTTCAACGACCATACCCATACCTTAAAATACTTACAATAAATTACATTACACATTTTTTCCTTACAAAAGGGTGGACCTAGTTCTTAGTGAGGTGCGTGATCATCACGGACGGCATTGCATGCTCTGCAACGTGCTCCCATGGTGGCATCAAGGTTGGTTCAAATGGTTAAAATGGATCTGGGCACTATGTGATTATGGGACTTAACATCTGACGTCATCAGTCCCCTAGAACTATTTAAACCTAACTAACCTAAGGACATCACACACATCCATGCCCGAGTGAGGATTCGAACCCGCGACTGTATAGGTCGCGCGGTTCCAGTCTGAAGCGCGTAGAACCACTCGGCCACATCGGCCGACTTCAAGGTTGGTAAGAAGTCCTTTTGTCACAGCGTTCCATTCCTCCAGCAGTGCGTTTGGAGGTTGCCAACAGCTGGGTGATGGTTGGTGCACGTTGGCGTGCTGCCGTACGTTTCTCCCAGGCATCCCACGCGCCCTCGGTGGGATTTAAGTCGGGGGAACGGGCAGGGCAGTCCATTCGCCGAATATGCTCTCGTTCCAAGAATTCCTCCACCTGCTCTGTTCGATGCAGTCGCGCATTGTCATCCATAAAAACAAAGTCAGCGCCGAATGCACCCCTGGAAACATGCACATGGCGAAAGAGTACAGCCGCGCGGGATTAGCCGAGCGGGGTAGGGCGCTGCAGTCATAGACTGTGCGGCTGGTCCCGTCGGAGGTTCGGGTCCTCCCTCGGGCATGGGGGCATGGGTGTGTGTGTTTGTCCTTAGGATACTTTAGGTTAAGTAGTGTGTAAGCTTAGGGACTGATGACCTTAGCAGTTAAGTCCCATAAGATTTCACACACATTTGAACATTTTTTGAAAGAGTACAGTACCACAATAAGTCTGACCGTGTTCAAAGATTTGGAGGTCGGTACAGCCCATACAACATTATGTCTCACCACACCATAAAACCTCGACCACCAAAACGATCATGTTCGACAATATTCTGGGTGCATTACGTGTTGCCATCTCTCGCCGTTTGAAGGTACATCCAGAATCACAGCTCAGATTAAATCTGCCATCATCCGAGAATAGGATAAGACCCCCCACCTCCTATCCTCTGTCGAAAACGATGCCACCGACGTGCCGCAGTCAACAGAACGCAGCGGTCTGGTCGCCGGGCAAAGAGACGCGGCGGCACTCTGGAGCGTGGGCTGGGCGCCCGCAGTGCTGTTGAATGCAGCACGCGTTGTCTGGCGCGCCCCCCTTCTTGCCTGCTGTGCAGTATAGCGGTCGTCTGCTGACCGGGATCCACCACCCCGTCTCCTTTCGGCAGCACTACCTGTGGTTTGGAACGCTCCCCATGCACGTTAAACAACTACACTCGTCACACTTGGTCCTGCTTCCTGTTTCCCGACGAATCTTCCACGACTGAAGTCATCAAGATGCTCTCTCCAGACCAGTTTGTAGTCAGGAATACCACCACAGTGCAGCACAACTGCTCGCTCATCGTCAGCGACGTGTCCTTTCTTTTGTGTGTGTGTGTGTGTGTGTGTGTGTGTGTGTGTGTGTGTGTGTGTGTGTGTGTGCGTGTGTTGTAGACTGCGCTCAAGAGATCATCCTTGATGACTTATTCTTCTAGGAAGCGATGTAATGATAAAAAGAAAATACTTTATTTATTACACATTCAGTTAGGCTTGGGCACTCAATGGGTCCTTTAGCCTGCTGTCTTTGGTGATGTCTATATCCTGTGGACGGTTAGACGTGTCTAGGCTGTTATGGGTGACTGCTTCCTCGTGTTATGACAGATCTCCTATGGGAGATGAAACGTTATTGACTTCGGTATTAGATACTTGTGCCATAATGCAGGGTTTACCGTTCCTACTGATTCTAATTGTCGAACTTCGTCCCTAAG
Organism: Schistocerca cancellata; assembly: GCF_023864275.1. NCBI lineage: Eukaryota > Metazoa > Arthropoda > Insecta > Orthoptera > Acrididae > Schistocerca > Schistocerca cancellata. The sequence goes on along the minus strand of NC_064632.1, from coordinate 281,841,164 downwards.
GGCATCGATTTTGTCAAAAACTCGTAGAGCTTGTCATGGACCTTCTCTTGTATAGTGGTCTCGTGGAATGTGGTGCGGATGTCGACGTTTCTTGTCCACCATGGAGCTCCTGTGATCCATCGGTAGCAAGTGTTTTGCAGCACTTGGAGTTTGTTGTAGTTGGAGACGCACGTAGTTGCCCACGAGGTGGAGCCATATAACATTGTGGGTTCCACCGTTGCCTTATACAATTGGAGTTTAGTCTTAGGGTTGAGATCCTTACTCTTCAGGAACGGAACCAATGACCTGGCCATCTTCTTGGGCTGCCGTCTTCTTGTCGTCAATATGCCGCGCAAAGAGCAATTTTTTGTCGAGGTAGACACCGAGGTACTTCACTCCCGGCGACCATGGTATAAATTGATCAGCTATTTGGAGTATGTCGTTTAGAACTGGTTTCCTCCGTGTGAACAGAACGACTGCCGTCTTCGTCGGGTTGATCGTTATCTTATTTTGCACCGCCCAGCATTCCATTACATCAAGTTGCCGTTGCATCCTAGCGATTAGCTGGTCCAAATGTCGTCCAGTCGTCAGAAAGGCCGTATCGTCCGCATAAAAACTCGCCGTAACAAGGGGGACTGTTGGGATGTCATTTCTATATAAGTTGAAAAGCAGAGGCGAAATGACAGAGTCCTGCGGAATTCCCGCGGAGACCAGTCTCATTTCGGAGTTTTTATCGTCGACTCGGACATACAGTTTCCTGTCCTGCAGAAAGTTTTCTATGAGTCTAATGTAACAATCCGCAATAGGGGTAGTGCGATGTAGTTTGACGATAAGGTTGGGCTGCCACACTTTGTGGTAAGCTTTGTCGATGTCAAGGAATACACCAATCGTGAAGTGCTGCTTGTTGCATCCTTCTTGTATCCGTTCGGTGATCCGTAGAAGTTGAAATTCGGCAGATAACTTGTCCTTGAAACCGAATTGTTCGGGTCGTATAACATCATGCGCTGTAAGCGTGTCATGGAGCCTCTTCAACAGCACCCTCTCGAGCACCTTGCCAAGGGTCGGCAAGAGGCTAATTGGCCGGTAACTGCTGGTTTCTGCTAGGTCTTTACGTGGCTTCGGGATTGGAGCTATTCGAGCCGTCTTCCACGCCGTAGGAAAATATCCCTGCAGGAGGCAGCTGTTGAAAATTCGGGTAAGGAGCACAGTTGGCTTCCTGGGCAACTGTTTCAAATCGGTGTTGCTTATGGAGTCGTTGCCTGGCGCGTTATTCCGAGTCTTTCGGATAATTTTAGGGATCTCGCTTGTGCGGTGAGTCGTGGGCGGCTCTGCACAGGCATAGTACGAAAAGCAATCCATTCTGCTGTAGCTACGGCCTCCTGTGTGTCCTTTCTCGCTCCTTCAGCTGCACCGTGCTGCGTGGCCAGTCCCGTCTGGCGCCACAGTCACGCCGACCTCGCCAAGTGTGACGGCCAGCTGTCCGTGCGCGACTGGAAGACCTCTGGCAACACACCCCCGCGCTGTCATTCATTTCCACTGAGTAGTTAGTATGTTATGTTACTTTATCCATCTCGTCCTTAAGTTTTGCTGCAGTGTGTTTTACTCCTGCACTTCCTGCTCTGATGTCATTCTCAGATGCTTATTTAGCTTTTCTGTGAATATGGTTTTCATTTTATTTGTATTTATCCTTAGCTTATTTTTGAGTGTAAATGCAATTGAGTCCCTTTCTCAATCTACTAAGATAACAATATAATACACAGACTTAACGTAATGCATTTTTTCTGTTGTTTGAATTAATTTTCTTTCCCTCTATTTTTCTCTATAAATTAAAGAGGCCGTGTCTGACAACTACTCTTATTTTAGCCTGCTCCCTAAAACCATTAATATCTATTTCTGTGTGAGACCTTTTGTATAAATGGAGGATTAGTCACCTGCCTTTCCAGTCCGTTCCAATTTTGTTCAATACTCGAAACAGAATCTTTCAACACATTCTGTCGGGCGCTTCATCTATATCCACGGATGTCGCATGTTTCTTCTTCCGACGTTTACTGCTGTAAAGTTGTTATTCTAAACAGCATCCCATACGAGCAAACCAGTTGCGTCTTTACCTGTAGTTACTCGTACTTTAGGTACCTAGGCTGTGCACGGCTCTGTTTAAACAGAATAGCTCGATGTAGTCATACGCTCGAGCCGCAAACGTCTGCTTTCATGTACTGCAGCTAAATTGCTTCAAATAATAGTAATCTGTAGTGTGATCATTGGCTAGAATTTCGAATTAATAAAATACACATAGTACAAAATAAAAATTAAATGAATAATTTCATAACAAGCCATCTACTCTGACATCTGTAATTAATGTGGACGACAGAGACTGATGTTGCAATATGGTTTATTCAAAAAAAGGACATCTCAGATAAATTGGAGGTGATCCTACGATATTCAGTTACACTACTGGCCATTAAAATTGCTACACCACGAAGATGACGTGCTACAGACGCGAAATTTAACCGACAGGAAGAAGATGCTGTGATATGCAAATGATTGGCTTTTCAGAGCATTCACACAAGGTTGGCGCCGGTGGCGACACCTACAACGTGCTGACATTAGTAAAGTTTCCAACCGATTTCTCATACACAAACAGCAGTTGACCGACATTGCCTGGTGAAACGTTGTTGTGATGCCTCGTGTAAGGAGGAGAAATGCGTACCATCACGTTTCCGACTTTCATAAAGGTCGGATTGTAGCCTATCACGATTGCGGTTTATCGTATCTCCACACTGCTGCTCGCGTTAGTCGAAATCCAATGACTGTTAGCAAAATATGGAATCGATGGGTTCAGAAGCGTAATACGGAACGCCGTGTTGCATTCCAACGGCCTCATATCACTAGCAGTCGAGATGACAACCATCTTGTCCGCATGGCTGTAACGGATCGTGCAGCCACGTCTCGATCCCTGAGTCAACAGATGGGGACGTTTGCAAGACAACAACCATCTGCACGAACAGTTCGACGACGTTTGCAGCAGCATGGACTATCAGCTCGGAGACCATGTCTGCGGTTACCCTTGACGCTGCATCACAGACAGGAGCGCCTGCGATGGTGTACCCAACGATGAGCCTGGGTGCACGAATGGCAAAACGTCATTTTTTCGAGTGAATTCAGGTTCTGCTTACAACATCATGATGGTCACATCCGTGTTTGGCGACATCGCGGTGAACGCACATTGGAAGCGTGTATTCGTCATCGCCATACTGGCGTATCACCCGTCGTGATCGTATGGGGTGCCATTGGTTACACGTCTCGGTCACCTCTTGTTCGCACTGACGGAACTTTGAACAGTGGACGTTACATTTCAGATGTGTTACGACCAGTGGCTCTACCCTTCATTCGATCCCTGCGAAACCCTACATTTCAGCAGGATAATGCACGACCGCATGTTGCAGGTCCTGTACGGGTCTTTCTGGATAGAGAAAATGTTCGACTGCTGCCATGGCCAGCACATTCTCCAGATCTCTCACCAATTGAAAACGTCTGGTCAATGGTGGCCGCGCAACTGGCTCGTCGCACTACGCCAGTCACTACTCTTGATGAACTGTGGTATCGTGTTGAAGCTGCATGGGCAGCTGTACCTGTACACGCCATCCAAGCTCTGTTTGACTCAATGCCCAGGCGTATCAAGACTGTTATTGCGGCCAGAGGTGGTTGTTCTGGGTACTGATTTCTCAGGATCTATGCACACAAATTGCGTGAAAATGTAATCATATGTGAGTTCTAGTATAATATACTTGTACAATGAATACCCGTTTATCACCTGCATTTCTTCTTTGTGTAGCAATTTTAATGGCCAGTAGCGTAAAATACAGGTAGGAAATACCCATATAAAATGTAGTAAAATTACGTTGAGAGCGTTATGACAATGGTGGCAATATCTCCGAACTAAAAAAAATGGTTCAAATGGCTCTGAGCACTATGGGACTTAACATCTATGGTCATCAGTCCCCTAGAACTTAGAACTACTTAAACCTAACTAACCTAAGGACATCACACACATCCATGCCCGAGGCAGGATTCGAACCTGCGACCGTAGCAGTCGCGTGGCTCCGGACTGAGCGCTTAGAACCGCTAGACCACCGCGGCCGGCTCCGAACTAAATTTTCATCAAAGATACGATAGTAGTAAGTCTAGTTCATGAGCACTACATACGAAATATTCAGCAGCTCAAATTAGTTCAGAGTTCAGCATGTTGTTTCACAGATTAACACAGGTTATACAAAGAAGAGTAACTCATACTCTCTCTATGCACAGTTCCATATTACAAGCAGAAAAAGTTAGAGTCCTGTTCTAGAGCACATTCAGGCGTCTCGAAATATAATGTCCGTTTAGAAGTATGATAGCTGTCATTTACCAGCCTGAATCAGACACTTTGGTGAACAAGTCATGCATGTTAGCGCAGGCAGATCTACCGTCTTCAAGAACTCATGTAAAAGCCAGAATCGGTCCCTTGAGCTCTTCGCTCCAAAAGTCCCATTCTCCAATTGACTCTCACAGTGTTCTGCTACTGTCCGCTTTTCCATTGGCTGATGGCCACCCCCATCGTTCTTACCTGCAACGTGAATGATCTTACTCATCTTTACCACTTTTATACACTAAACTAATATATTACAACAATGTTCAAATAAAATAAATGTTACAAACATTCGGTTACACTCAGATCATTTACAATAAATGTAAGTGATAGCCTGTACATAAATGAACGGGTACAAGTGCACTCACGTTAAATGAAAAAGGATTTTATTTCTTGTTAAAACTTTTATTTTAGTCTTCTTGACAGAAGCGTCTTTTGGGTCTCTTTCCAATTGTGGTACCCAATAATAATGCGACTGACCGATTTTAAATTAGCATTGTTCTTTTAATAAAACTTGCTGCCAACATTTAAATAAACTTACAGGCTAAATAATAAACGGTTCATTAAATAAATAACAAAAGGATGACATAATATGAGATACTTATGCTGTGTTCATTTGCTGTGAAAATGTGGAGAATACGATGTTTTGATAAACATTTGCATAATAAAAAAAGATATAAAAACATAATTAATCAAGAAATGGAACAGATACAGATCCGTAGCTTTCAGAGATGATGGCTATAGTGCAATTATATCGTCTGAGGTTCACAGGTTCATTGCCTAAATCTTTAGTCTCTGTGAAATATTAACTTCTGTAGTTGTAAGGATATTGAAATATTGTTGTGCCAATGGATGGAGCCTACTTTTCTGAGATTGCAGTTGTATTCAGATTTGCATTAATATTAGACTGTAAATTACTACAGACTCTCAAAGAGCTGTAAGAAGCCATCTTTCAGCTCGTCTGACACGCCATCATTTCTTGGAGTCTTGTCTGTCTTCTTAAGTGGCAAAATTCCCTGTACCAGGATTTTCCCATTTCCAGCCACTAGCTCCTCGTCTCATCCCCAGCTGGGCTGTAGCGTCCACTACAGCCTGATCTGAGCCCTGGGGCCCCTAGCGTTCAGTCGTACATCAAATTCGTCTCACCTCGTAGCAGATCTAGGTGGTCGATTAGCTCGCCTACGTCCACGTAATGTTACACTCTTCATCTCGATTTTTCTTTCCTAAACAATACTTGGTACTAGTATGGCTTCCCTCCTTCCTTTTTTAACCCAGCGCAATCTTTTGCTAGCCATTGCTTTATTTTTACCTCTAATCTGTCGTTTACAATACTAGCGGACACTGTAACGCTTCGCAATTCCTAAACATATATGGGAATTGTATATACTTTCCAATCTTCTTCTCTTCCCTCTCTTTGTCCAACTCCTCCTTCTCTCTCTTTGTCCACCCACTCCACTCCCGCCCCTCACTCTCCATCTCCTCCTCTCCTCAATCTGTCTCCATCTTCTCCTCACACCTCTCTCTGTCAACCTCCTCCTTCCCCCTCTCTCCATCCATTTTCTCCACTTCCCCTCTCTGTGCACCTCCTCTTCCCCTCTCTCTCTCTGACCTTGACTCTTGCTTATTGTTATTGCAGGCAAAACCTCGATTGGGAAAAGAAGTCACTTAAACTGAATGGGTAAATCAGTTGGGATCATTAATATAAGGGGTGCAGGAAAGACCACTCTAGCTGCTGGATATGTGAGGGTTGTAGCTTTAATGACAGTATTTCTCATAGTTATAACCTGTGAGCAGGTGGGATTATAAAGTTTCAGATGATTTGGATCTCCATAGTACAGTAGTGTTCCAATCATGAGTCGTCAAGCCATAAATACAACATTCCTCTTTTCTCATAAAACTGTCTGAACGAAGAAAACAAAACACCACACCAAAGCGTTCCCCCCAGCCCCTGTATGAGACCCAGATGAGGTGTTGCTCAAAGGCGTGGCAAGAATTTAACGGTTTACATATGGGGCAATTTAGAACAACGTGACATGGAAGGATTATGGAGGGCACTATCCCCAAGCGTGGGTAATTTTACTGAAATGTGCACAGTGTGATGTGTCACAGTAAAGTTCTGTACATAAATCCTTACTGAACTCTACCCTCTTTATTTTTATTTGCAGATATGTGTGCTATTAGGCCATTGAGTAAACTTGCGGATGTTATTCCTTGGAAACGGAAACCGATCAGGCTTGCGAAGCTTTAATTGCAAAATATTGCATACAGCTGAGAAATGATCGGAACATATATCTCAGGAGGGTTTGGGCACTTGATTAAAAAGTAATTAACGAAATAGTACTAATTATGTCCAGTCATTCGTGTCCACAATCCGCCGCCAACTTTCCCTATTTCTGCCTGTAACATGGGGATATAGCAGCATAAATGACTAAAAGGCAAGGTAATGGATTGAATTAATAATGGAGCCGACAAAACAGATACATTTACATAACCTTTACTGAACAAATGTAGTTGCAGTTACGACACTCACGTACGCTCAGCTTTAGCTCCAAAAGACAAAAGGTGATAGTACAAGAACAAGATAAAAAAACAGCGCTCCTTCATTTATTCTCAATGGCTTTGCATTCACTACTTACACAACTTCTTTAAGTTTCAGTATGTTAAATGCAGTCTTGGAACATACATCAAAATCATAGCTTCTTTACCATTAAACTATTGTTTTCGTTAACATATCGTTACATTATCACTTACGAGGATAAAAATTATGGCATAAAAATAATGAAACATTTTAACATTGCTGTGTATACAGTTTTTTTTAAATTATGTATAAGGAGAAAGAACATGTGTGGAATAAACAATGTGTTGAACAGTTTAAATGCCCTCATATCTATGTTCAAATGAGTGTAAGTAATGAAACTAAACCACACATTTTCAGAGCACTTCCTTTCTCACAGCCAGTTTTTACAGCAAATCTGGACACTGTTCTATGCCCATCTGAATGTTAATAGAATTCTGTGTAACAGTCTGAATTGAAACAGTCAAGAACTTTTACGGGATTTTTGCTATCAATTTTTCCCCTTTACTTATTAACTGTATATTTATATGTTGCATATATTTAAAAAATATACAGGAGGTGTTTATCTGAATACATATACATTTAAGAAATAAGTGGGTTATATTCATCCAAAAGTTTTTAGAGTGTTGTGCAAAGATAGGAATTAAGTCCTGAAGAAATTTTCGAGATCTTTACTAACAATGTTTCCCCTTTGTCTATTACATACATATTTATCTAAAAATATATATTAAAACTGCGTAGACTGTTTCCATCTGAACTATTATTGTGGTATCATGTTAAAATTTGAAGGAAATCAGTAAAGAAATTTATGAGATATTTGGTAAGAACTTTTCCCTTTACATATAATATATACACTTATGTACCACATATATTAAAGAAATCTATATATTTATATACCATACTTATTAAAATATGTACATATGCTATTTATGTGTTATTATTTATACGTTATTTATATAGTTACATATTTATAAATGTAGCCTATGTCAATTATTAGAGTATCATGTGAAAATATGAAGCAAATCAGTCAAGAAATTTTCGAGACTTTTAGTATCAATGTTAAACAATGACTTACTTTTATATTGTGGTGTAGATATAGATATTCAGATACCATATATATTTAAAAATGGGTAGACTTTGTCTGTTCAAATGCTTATTAAAACATCATGCAAATATTTTAAGTAAAGCAGTAGTTTCATATATATATATATATATATATATATATATATATATATATATATATATTTATTTATTTATTTATTTATTTAAAAAGTAGCATATGGCCATATGTATGTTTATTAGAGTACCATGTGAAGATCTGAAGTTATCGAGATTTCTATTAACAGTCTTTCCAATTTGTGTAGTGTATTTACTTATATCCCATACATATTTAGAAAATGTGTAGAGTATGTCCATCCCAATCATCCCAATATTTATTAGAGTGTAGCCTAAAAAACTGAATCAGTCAAGAACTTTTTGAGATTTTTAGTAAAAAAAATATGCAGCATGTCAGTACACAAGTTTATTAGAGTACAGCCTAAACATGAATCAGTCAATAACTTTCGGAGATTTTTGCCTAAAGCCTATCTCTTTTATGAAGTGTACATATATTTGTATACTATATACACCAAAGACATGTGTAGTGTATGTCCATCTGAATGTTTATTAGGTTAGAGTGTAAAAGTATGAAGTGAATCAGTCAATAATTTTTCAAGACTTTTGGTAACAACGTTATACGACAAATTTTGTTATGTAGTAGTATAAATGTAATGGAATTTTCGAAGCATGTACTAACAAAGCTAAAATTTTGAAATATGAAGAAACATTGGCGTTTCCTTTCTTAGATACAGTAACTTTTCAATTTTTTATGAAGTTTGATAGCAGTAGTTCAGTTTTAGAACAACCACACTCTTCCTGAAATGCTTATGACCTTGTATTCACCTTATCTGCAATACTCTTTAGGAACACTTTCTTCAGCATAAAGAAGTAGATATGTGGACAACTGTAAAGCAAGAGTATATTTGAAAACAGTTTGCCTAAGAAAACAGTGAAATATAATCGTAAGAAACCATGCAAAAAGCCATGGCTTACTAAAGGGATAAAAATATCTTGTAAACAGAAAAGGGAAATGTATCTTATAGTTAGGAGGAGTAATGATCCCAAAACAGTGAAACATTATAAAAACTACTGCACTGTATTAAGAAAAGTTATTAAAAAGTCCAGATGTATGTGCATTATGTCTGAGATTAGCACATCTGATAATAAAATTAAGACAATTTGGAATATTGTTAAAAGGGAAACAGGGCAACTGAGAGCACAGGAAGACTGTATTTCTATCAAGCACAATGAAAAGTTTGTTAACAAGAAGTCAGAAGTAGAAAACATTTTTAATAATCATTTTTAAGTGTTGTAGAGAAAATTGGATCCAGCTATTCATTAGAAAATGCAAGGCAATATATGAAAGAGGCATTACCTATGGAATTTCATAAAATTGAAATTTAATTCACCTCTCCCATTGAAATTAGGAAAATAATAAAGTCACTCAAAATCAAATGCTCACATGGAATTGATGGCATTTCCAACAGATTACTAAAAGCTTTTTCCCAACAAATAAGTAGGTTTCTCAGCCACATACGTAGTAGCTCACTGAAACAGGGCATTTTTCAAGATAGACTAAAATACACTATTGTTAAACCATTGCATAAAAAAGGGGATAGATCTGATGCTAACAACTACCACCCAATATCACTTCTCACAGCTTTATCCAAAATTCTTGAATAGGAATGTATTCAAGAGTAACATCACACATTTGTAAAAATAAAGTACTAATAAAATGTCAATTTGGTTTTCAGAAAGTCTTTTCAACAGAAAATGCTATACATGCTTTCACTGATCAAATATTAAATGCATTGAATAACTAAACATCACCCCATTGGATATTTTGTGATCTCTCAAAGGCTTTGATTGTATGAATCATGAAATTCTTCTAGATAACCTTAATTACTCGTATTGTGGTATGAATGGAACAGTGCACAAATGGTTTAATTCATACTTTACTGGAATAATGCAGAAGGTTGATTTTAACAGCACAGATGGTCTGTGGAAAACAGCAGAGTCCTCTAGCTGGGAAGGTGTAAAGAATGGTGTCCCACAGAGTTCAGTCTTGGGTCCCTAATTGTTCTTAATATATGTATATTAATGACTTGCCACTCTATAGTCATGAAGACCCAAAACTAGATCTTTTTGCTAATGATACAAGTACAGTAATCATACACAACAAGCAAGAATCAGCTGAGGAAATTGCATATGATGTCTTTCAGAAAATTATTAAGTGTTTCTCTGCAAATGGACTCTCAGTAAATTTTGAGAAAATACAGTTTATACAATTCTGTACTGTAAATGGCATAAAACCACTGATAAATATACACTATAAACAGAAGTCTTTTGCTAAGGCAGAATACTCAAAATTTGTAGGTGTGTGCATTGATGAGAAATTGAAACACATCGATGATTTGCTGAAACGGTTATGTCCAGCTACTTATGCTATTAGGGTTATTGCAAATTTTGGTGATGAACATATCAGTAAATTAGCCCACTATGCCTATTTTCATTCATTGCTTTCATATGGCATCATATTTTGGGACAATTCGCCATTGAGAGAGAAAGTATTCATTGCACAAAAGTGTGTAGTCAGAATAATAGCTGGAGCCCACCCAAGATCAACTTGCAGACATTTATTTAAGGAACTCGGGATATTCACAGTACCTTCGCAGTACATATATTCATTTATGAAATTTGTCATTAATAACCCATCGCAATTCAAAAATAACAGCAAAGTGCATAGATACAACACTAGAAGAAAGGATGATATTTACTATTCTGGATTAAAACTCACTTTGGCACAGAAAGAGGTGAATTATGCTGTCACAAACATCTTTGGTCATTTGCCAAATAGTATTTAAAGTCTGACAGATAGCCAACCAACATTTAAAAGCCAGTTAAAAGAATTTCTGAATAACAACTCCATATATGTATGAATGTATGTATGTATGTATGTGAGCGTGTAAGTCGCCTTTATTGTCTGTTAATCGTTATAAACTTTATTCATTTCTCTTATGTGTTGTGGTTTCCAGTCCAAGACTGGTCTGATCCCATTTTCTATGCTGGTCTATCCTGTACAAGATTGTTCTTCTCTGTACAACTATGACAAACTGCATCTGTTTGAAACTACTTATTGTAGTTATGCCTTGTTCTGCCTCTGCTCCCCACTATTCCTTCCATTACTAAACTATTCCTTTATCTTTCCAGGTATGTCTTTTCAAAATATCCTGTTTTGTAGTCCATTTGCACAATAAACTTCTTTCTTTCTTATTTCTATTCAGTATCTCTTCATTAGTTACCTAATTTAACCATATAATCTTCAGCATTTTTCTGTAGTACTAGTTTTGAAAAGCTTCCATTGTCTTTTAATCTGAACTGTTCTCAAAGTTATGCTTCGGTGCAAGGCCACACGGGGTACAAACACCTTCAAAAAAGTCTTACCAACACTTAAATTTATTTTCGATGGTACTAAACTGATGTCTTTCAGAAACTATCTTCTTGCTGTAGCCAGTCTGCATTTTAGGCATTCTCTACTCCGGCCATCATCAGTTATCCCCTTTCCATAACAGCAAAACTCATTTATTACTTCTAGCTTCTAACTTCCTATTCTACTTTCATCCACATCACCTGATTTCATTCGACAATTGTCCATTAACTTTGTGTATGTCTTGTTTATTGATCTTCCAGTGTCATTTCAAGACATGTTCATCTGCATTCATCTGATCATTCTAGTCTTGTGCCGTCTCTGGCAGAGTAACAACACTAGTGTCAGACCTGAAAGTTTCCATTTCTTCTCCTTGAAATTCAATTCTCTTTACAAATTTCTGCTTCCTTTCCTTCACAGCTTGGTCAACGTACAGAATGAACAACTATGCGACAGGTTCCAAACTTGTCTCACTTCCTTCTCAACTACTGACTTCCTTTCATGTTCTCATAACCATAGCTTTGTTTCTGTACAGGTTGAAGATAACGTTTCCCTGTCTATATTTTATACACGATGTTGTTGTTGTTGTGGTCTTCAGTCCAGAGACTGGTTTGATGCAGCTCTCCATGCTTCTTCATATCCCAGTACCTACTGCAACCTACATCCTTCTGAATCTGTTTAGTGTATTCATCTCTTGGTCTCCCTCTACGATTTTTACCCTCTGCGCTGCCCTCCAATACTAAATTGGGGATCACTTGATGCCTCAGAATATGTCCTACCAAGCGATCCCTACTTCTAGTCAAGTTGTGCTACAAATTCCTCTTATCCCCAATTCTATTCAATACCTCCTCATTAGTTATGTGATCTACCCATCTAACCTTCAGCATTCTTCTGTAACACCACATTTCGAAAGCTTCTATTCTCTTCTTGTCCAAACTATTTATCGACCACGTTTCACTTCCATACATGGCTACACTCCATACAAATACTTTCAGAAACGACTTAAATCTATACTCGATGTTAACAAATTTCTCTTCTTCAGAAACTCTTTCCTTGCCATTGCCAGTCTACATTTTATATCTTCTCTACTTCGACCATCATTAGTTATTTTGCTCCCCAAATACAAAGCTCCTTTACTACTTTAAGTGTCCCATTTCCTAATCTAATTCCCTCAGCATCACCCGACTTAATTCGACTACATTCCATTATCCTCGTTTTGCTTTTGTTGACGTTCATCTTATATGCACCTTTCAAGTCACTGTCCATTCCGTTCACCTGCTCTTCCAGGTCCTTTGCTCTCTCTGACAGAATTACAATGTCATCGGCGAACCTCAAAGTGTTAATTTCTTCTCCATGGATTTTAATTCCTACTCCGAAATTTCTTTTGTTTCCTTTACTGCTTCCTCAATATACAGATTGAATAACATCGGGGATAGGCTACAGCCCTGTCTCACTCCCTTCCGAGCCCCTCGACCCTTATAACTGCCATCTGGTTTCTGTACAAATTGTCAATAGCCTTTTGCTCCCTGTATTTTACCATTGCCACCTTCAGGATTTGAAACAGAGTATTCCAGTTAACATCGTCAAAAACTTTCTCTTAGTCTACAAATGCTATAAACTTTGGTTTGCCTTTCCTTAATCTATTTTGTACAGGGTGTTTCAAAAATGACCGGTATATTTGAAACGGCAATAAAAACTAAACGAGCAGCGATAGAAATACACCGTTTGTTGAAATATGCTTGAGACAACAGTACATTTTCAGGCGGGCAAACTTTCGAAATTACAGTAGTTACAATTTTCAACAACAGATGGCGCTGCAAGTGATGTGAAAGATATAGAAGACAACGCAGTCCGTGGGTGCGCCATTCTGTACGTCGTCTTTCTGCTGTAAGCGTGTGCTGTTCACAACGTGCAAGTGTGCTGTGGACAACATGGTTTATTCCTTAGAACAGAGGATTTTTCTGGTGTTGGAATTCCACCGCCTAGAACACAGTGTTGTTGCAACAAGACGAAGTTTTCAACAGAGGTTTAATGTAACCAAAGGACCGAAAAGCGATACAATAAAGGATCTGTTTGAAAAATTTCAACGGACTGGGAACGTGACGGATGAACGTGCTGGAAAGGTAGGGCGACCGCGTACGGCAACCACAGAGGGCAACGCGCAGCTAGTGCAGCAGGTGATCCAACAGCGTCCTCGGGTTTCCGTTCGCCGTGTTGCAGCTGCGGTCCAAATGACGCCAACGTCCACGTATCGTCTCATGCGCCAGAGTTTACACCTCTATCCATACAAAATTCAAACACGGCAACCCCTCAGCGCCGCTACCATTGCTGCACGAGAGACATTCGCTAACGATATAGTGCACAGGATTGATGACGGCGATATGCATGTGGGCAGCATTTGGTTTACTGACGAAGCTTATTTTTACCTGGACGGCTTCGTCAATAAACAGAACTGGCGCATATGGGGAACCGAAAAGCCCCATGTTGCAGTCCCATCGTCCCTGCATCCTCAAAAAGTACTGGTCTGGGCCGCCTTTTCTTCCAAAGGAATCATTGGCCCATTTTTCAGATCCGAAACGATTACTGCATCACGTTATCTGGACATTCTTCGTGAATTTGTGGCGGTACAAACTGCCTTAGACGACACTGCGAACACCTCGTGGTTTATGCAAGATGGTGCCCGGCCACATCGCACGGCCGACGTCTTTAATTTCCTGAATGAATATTTCGATGATCGTGTGATTGCTTTGGGCTATCCGAAACATACAGGAGGCAGCGTGAATTGGCCTCCCTATTCGCCAGACATGAACCCATGTGACTTCTTTCTGTGGGGACACTTGAAAGACCAGGTGTACCGCCAGAATCCAGAAGCAATTGAACAGCTGAAGCAGTACATCAGAGACTACGCCATATTATTGCTACGCATTGTGGATATGTGGAAAATATCGTACTATAGAGTTTCCCAGACCGCAGCGCCATCTGTTGTTGAAAATTGTAACTACTGTAATTTCGAAAGTTTGTCCGCCTGAAAATGTACTGTTGTCCCAAGCATATTGCAACAAACGGTGTATTTCTATCGCTGCTCGTTTAGTTTTTATTGCCGTTTCAAATATACCGGTCATTTTTGAAACACCCTGTGAGATAAGTCGTAGGGTCAGTATTGCCTCATGTCTTCCAACATTTCTACGGAATCCAAACTGATCTTCCCTGAGGTAGGCTTCTATCAGTTTTTCCATTCGTCTGTAAAGAATTCGTGTTAGTGTTTTGCAGCCGTTGCTTATTAAACTGATAGTTCGGTAATTTTCACACCTGTCAACCCGTGCTTTCTTTGGGATTGGAAGTAATTTAGTCTTTTTGAAGTGTGAGGGCATTTCGCCTGTCTCATACATCTTGCTCACCAGTTGGTAGAATGTTGTCAGGGCTGGCTTTCCCAAGGCTGTCAGTATTTCTAATGGAAAGCTGTCTACTCCTGATATCTCCAAAATTTTCAGGAGTAACATTGCACACAGCATTGTGACAAGTGGACCTTGCTTCCAGAGCTGTCGTTCGAGGTGGAGCTGCAGCTGTCCGGCCACCAGCGGCTGTCTGGCGAAGGTTGGGAGGGGGAGGGGGAGGAGCAGGAGACGCCGGCCCACCCCAGCCGGCCGCGCCTGGTCGCCTGCCGAGACGCCTTCGTCCAGGTGAGCAGCTGGCCGCGCCGCGTTCACCACACACCCCAGTCTCTGGGAACGAGTGAAGGCAGAATACACCACACACAGCAGTGACCCAACACCCACAGTAATTACACTCCTGGAAATGGAAAAAAGAACACATTGACACCGGTGTGTCAGACCCACCATACTTGCTCCGGACACTGCGAGAGGGCTGTACAAGCAATGATCACACGCACGGCACAGCGGACACACCAGGAACCGCGGTGTTGGCCGTCGAATGGCGCTAGCTGCGCAGCATTTGTGCACCGCCGCCGTCAGTGTCAGCCAGTTTGCCGTGGCATACGGAGCTCCATCGCAGTCTTTAACACTGGTAGCATGCCGCGACAGCGTGGACGTGAACCGTATGTGCAGTTGACGGACTTTGAGCGAGGGCGTATAGTGGGCATGCGGGAGGCCGGGTGGACGTACCGCCGAATTGCTCAACACGTGGGGCGTGAGGTCTCCACAGTACATCGATGTTGTCGCCAGTGGTCGGTGGAAGGTGCACGTGCCCGTCGACCTGGGACCGGACCGCAGCGACGCACGGATGCGCGCCAAGACCGTAGGATCCTACGCAGTGCCGTAGGGGACCGCACCGCCACTTCCCAGCAAATTAGGGACACTGTTGCTCCTGGGGTATCGGCGAGGACCATTCGCAACCGTCTCCATGTAGCTGGGCTACGGTCCCGCACACCGTTAGGCCGTCTTCCGCTCACGCCCCAACATCGTGCAGCCCGCCTCCAGTGGTGTCGCGACAGGCGTGAATGGAGGGACGAATGGAGACGTGTCGTCTTCAGCGATGAGAGTCGCTTCTGCCTTGGTGCCAATGATGGTCGTATGCGTGTTTGGCGCCGTGCAGGTGAGCGCCACAATCAGGACTGCATACGACCGAGGCACACAGGGCCAACACTCGGCATCATGGTGTGGGGAGCGATCTCCTACACTGGCCGTACACCACTGGTGATCGTCGAGGGGACACTGAATAGTGCACGGTACATCCAAACCGTCATCGAACCCATCGTTCTACCATTCCTAGACCGGCAAGGGAACTTGCTGTTCCAACAGGACAATGCACGTCCGCATGTATCCCGTGCCACCCAACGTGCTCTAGAAGGTGTAAGTCAACTACCCTGGCCAGCAAGATCTCCGGATCTGTCCCCCATTGAGCATGTTTGGGACTGGATGAAGCGTCGTCTCACGCGGTCTGCACGTCCAGCACGAACGCTGGTCCAACTGAGGCGCCAGGTGGAAATGGCATGGCAAGCCGTTCCACAGGACTACATCCAGCATCTCTACGATCGTCTCCATGGGAGAATAGCAGCCTGCATTGCTGCGAAAGGTGGATATACACTGTACTAGTGCCGACATTGTGCATGCTCTGTTGCCTGTGTCTATGTGCCTGTGGTTCTGTCAGTGTGATCATGTGATGTATCTGACCCCAGGAATGTGTCAATAAAGTTTCCCCTTCCTGGGACAATGAATTCACGGTGTTCTTATTTCAATTTCCAGGAGTGTATTATGACAATTGTAGCATCCAGAAATAAATTTCCAAATTTATCGAAAATCTAAAGATATGCAGACAAATGGCTCCTTTTACTTAAATTGATAAGTCTTCCAGATTATAAAGGCATCATAGAGTCTTACACGAAGGTAGCCATTCCAAAGATGGTAAAAGAAGCAAGTGCAACAATAAATGTTGACTATTTTTGTTTCAGATTAAATTATATTCATTGACTTTAACTGCCTGGATGAAAATTAGCTTCAGACCGACAGGTCATTGTTGGTTAATTGCGTGCTTGGTGACGAAAGTAGGCAATGTTCGCACAAAAGAGGCTTTTTGTGATAAAATAAATGGACTTCGAATTAAGATACAGGTTAGACTTTTTAATAATGATAGAGCATTTAAGGCATTCGATTGTTGCGTCACCAAACAAACCACTTCCAACTTAATTTAAGCTGCCAGGAATTAACTGCATGTTTTGAGTAAAACTGGATCACTGAGAGGTTTGTAGTTTTACAGAATAAGAAAAGATTTAAAATGCAAAATTCTTATTATTATTGACCAAAAGATACATCAAGTGTAATTTACATTGGATCGTGTTGACGCCAGAACAAGAAGAAAAGGACAATCTACTGTCGCTTATTTCACAGAGACCAATTATGAGAGAACAAAACTTAGTGTAACATCAATGTGTTAAAGATATTGTGTTTTTCCAACACTTTGCTTTTACGTAAGGACAACCGAAAGAAATAGTTTTTTGCTGCTCATTCAACAGATCTGACATAAACTCGGAAAATCTTTAAGTGAAATAGTAGTACTAACTCTTACATGGCTGTCCACAAGCAGGAATATCGTTTGACGTTGTTACTATCATGTCCCTTCCGAATTATTTAATTAGGCCCAAGAATTCGCCTGTGTGTCTTTACCAAAAGAGATTTTATATAGCCCTCTCTAATGGTGAAGGTTCATTACTATAAGCTGGCTTCCATCGTTCGACTACATATTATTCACTGACATTGTCATCAAAAACTTTGGAAAGGAGTAGTAAATATTAATCACTCAGCTATTGTGCTTGATTACATAGTATTCTTGAAGACAGAATTATGTGATTGGATTATACTGTCTGTCCTCCAAATGTGGCTCTACGAAAAAGACATTGTCTTCAAAGTCTTTCTGTGGAATGATATTTACCTTATTAATTAGTTACAAATCTGATCAAGTTTACGTAAGGTAACTAAAGATCATACACTCCTCTCTGACTGAATAGATCGTGGAAGGCCCAGTGGTACTGACTCATCCTACCTCATCCTCAGCTAATAAGCATCACTGGATGCGGATATCGAGGGGCATGTGGTCATACACCACTCTCCCAGGCGTTGTCAGTTTTCCTGACTGGAGCCGCTACTTCTCAGTCAAGAAGCTCCTCAGTTGACTGAAAGCACCTCATCTGCCAACAGTGCTCAACAGTGCTCAGCAGACCAGGACGTTCACCCATCTGAGTGCTAGCCAAGCCCGACAGTGGTTAACTGTCTGATCTGACGGGAACCAGTGTTACCAGTGCGGTAAGGCCATTCACTAATGAAAGATCACAGCGTATTGTTAAAGCCTCGAGTACTTTATCAGCGCTCAGGATCATATGTAACATGTTTGTCCTCTATTCAGGCGAATTGGACAGACCGCCCTTCATACTTTAACAACATTCATGGCTGTAACCATCACGGATCATGATGTAGAGTCTGCACAGAAAAATGTGGCCAGTAGACGTGTAGTCGACAGCGCATGAATGGCGAGAGTGGTAGTGGTGGGGATTACGGGCAGGTGCTGTAGGAAAATGCCGAGAACTGGAGGGGAAGTGCCGCTCTAAACTAAAGCCTACGTCCGCATTTTTTGTAAATATTACATGGAGCCCATCCACGTCCACACTTGCATGATGATATTTGGTTTGTGCGGCGTTCAACTGCTGGGTTATCTACGCCCAACACTTACATGATAAACATTCAAAAAGATCTGTCACCTCTGCTTTGATTGGCATCTTAAAGTAATTCCGCCGAAAATGCAGCGATTTATTTTGACTTGGCTTATTAACCATTTGCAGCTGCAGAGAAGCGTCAGGAGTGGCGAATTTTGAGTAAAACGTACACATTTCTTTTTTTCTGTTTTAAAATTTTCTTGTGATTCATGGTGCGGGTACCTGTAGCCATGTCCTAGTTCATGAACCACGGGCAACGTATGAGTGGCCAAGTAAGTGGTCCCGACAGTCGGGATACCAGTTACTTGGGAATAAGGCTGGGCATCTCGGACATATTCTGAGTCGTGGTCACCTTTGTGTTCATACGGCAAAGACTACTAAATCCACCGGTTAGTCCCTCAGCCGTTAGGGGTAAAATCCAATGGGACTCGGGGCAAGTAAGGCTAGCAACCTGCTTCCCTGGTACTTTAAATATGATGCTGGCAACAATCAGAGCAAAATGCCTCGGACCTTTGGAGGTGACGGAGTCCCACCTCTAACTGACAAACCAGGGACTCCTAAGATACGACTTGGCAAACAAATGGTAATGAGATGGGGAGCTATTAATATCAATGGGGGCTACTCTGGGAAGAAGGTAGAGCTGGCAGAGGCTGCAAGTAAGATGGGGCTGGACGTTTTAGCTCTTAGTGACATTCGGTTAAGGGGTGAGAAAGAAGAGGAAGTGGGAGAATACAAGGGCTACCTGTCAGCAGCCAAAGCAGGAGTAGCACAATGGGGTGTAGGACTTTACATCAGGAAAGAAATGGAACCCAGCGTAGTTGCAATAAGGTATGTAAACGAACGACTGATGTGGATAGATTTGACAGTGGCTAGCAAGAAAATTAGGATTGTGTCAGTATATTCGCATTGTGAAGGGACAGATCAAGATAAGATGGATAGTTTTTATGAGGCACTCAGTGATGTAGTTGTTAGAGTAAAGGACAAGGACAGTGTTCTGCTCATGGGTGATTTTAACGCCAGGATTGGAAATCGAACAGAAGGGTATGAAAAGGTTATGGGTAAATTTGGAGAGGATGTGGATGCCAACAGGAACGGGAAACAACTCTTGGATTTCTGTGCCAGTATGGGCTTAGTAATCACAAACTCCTTTTTTAAACATAAGAACATTCACCGGTATACTTGGGAAGGCAGGGGAACCAGATCTGTCATTGACTATATAATAACAGATCAGGAATTCAGGAAGGCTGTGAGGGACACACGTGTATTCAGGGGATTCTTTGATGACACTGATCATTATTTAATCTGCAGTGAAATTGGGATTGTGAGGCTGAAAGTGCAGGAGGTCAGGTCCATATGTAGGAGGATAAGAGTGGAGAAACTTCAGGATAAGGAAATCAGGCACAAGTACATAACAGCGATCTCAGAAAGGTACCAGTTAGTTGAATGTAGTCAATTACAGTCATTGGAAAAGGAATGGACAAGGTACAGGGACACAGTACTAGAAGTGGCTAAAGAATGTCTTGGAACAGTAGTGTGTAAAAGTAGGATGAAGCAAACAGCTTGGTGGAATGATACAGTCAAGGCAGCCTATAAAAGGAAAAAGAAGGCGTATCAAAAATGGCTACATACCAGAACCCAGGTAGACAGAGAAAGTTATGTTGAAGAAAGAAACAAAGCCAAACAGATAACTGCAGCATCCAAGAAGAAATCGTGGGAAGACTTTGGAAACAGGTTGGAGACTATGGGTCAAGCTGCTGGAAAACCATTCTGGAGTGTAATTAGCAGTCTTCGAAAGGGAGGTAAGAAGGAAATGACAAGTATTTTGGACAGGTCAGGAAAACTGCTGGTGAATCCTGTGGATGCCTTGGGCAGATGGAGGGAATATTTTGAAGAGTTGCTCAATGTGGGTGAAAATGCGATCAGTAATGTTTCAGATTTCGAGGTAGAATGGGATAGGAATGATGATGGAAATAAGATCACATTTGAGGAAGTGGAAAAAATGGTCAATAGATTGCAGTGCAATAAAGCGGCTGGGGCGGATGAAATTAAGTCGGAACTCATCAAATACAGTGGAATGTCAGGTCTTAAATGGCTAAACAGGATAATTGAAATGGCCTGGGAGTTGGGACAGGTTCCTTCAGACTGGACAAAAGCAGTAATCACACCAATTTTTAAACATGGAAACAGAAAAGATTGTAACAACTACAGAGGTATCTCTTTAATCAGCGTTGTGGGTAAAATCTTCTCAGATATTGTTGAAAGGAAAGTGCGAGTATTAGTTGAGGACCAATTGGATGAAAATCAGTGTGGGTTTAGGCCTCTTAGAGGTTGTCAGGACCAGAGCTTTAGCTTACGGCAAATAATGGAGAAGTGTTATGAGTGGAACAGGGAATTGTATCTATGCTCTATAGATCTAGAAAATGCATATGATCGGGTTCTTAGGAGGACTTTATTGTCTGTTCTACAAGATTATGGAATAGGAGGCAAACTTTTGCAGGCAATTAAAGGTCTTTACATGGATAGTCAGGCAGCAGTTAGAGTTGACGGTAAATTGAGTTCATGGTTCAGAGTAGTTTCAGGGGTAAGACAAGGCTGCAACCTGTCTCCACTGTTGTTCATATTATTTATGGAGCATATGTTGAAAACAATAGACTGGCTGGGTGAGATTAAGATATGTGAACACAAAATAAGCGGTCTTGCATATGCGGATGACTTAGTTGTGATGGCAGATTCGATTGAAAGTTTGCAAAGTAATATTTCAGAGCTAGATCAGAAATGTAAGGACTATGGTATGAAGATTAGCATCTCCAAAACGAAAGTAATGTCAGTGGGAAAGAAATATAAACGGATTGAGTGCCAAATAGGAGAAACAAAGTTAGAACAGGTGGACGGTTTCAATTACTTAGGATGCATATTCTCACAGGATGGCAACATAGTGAAAGAACTGGAAGCGAGGTGTAGCAAAGCTAATGCAGTGAGTGCTCAGCTACGATCTACTCTCTTCTGCAAGAAGGAAGTCAGTACCAAGACTAAGTTATCTGTGCACCGTTCAATCTTTCGACCAACTTTGTTGTATGGGAGCGAAAGCTGGGTGGATTCAGGTTACCTTATCAACAAGGTTGAGGTTACGGATATGAAAGTAGCTAGGATGATTGCAGGTACTAGTAGATGGGAACAATGGCAGGAGGGTATCCACAATGAGGAAATCAAAGAAAAACTGGGAATGAACTCTATAGATGTAGCAGTCAGGGCGAACAGGCTTAGATGGTGGGGTCATGTTACACGCATGGGAGAAGCAAGGTTACCCAAGAGACTCATGGATTCAGCAGTAGAGGGTAGGAGGAGTCGGGGCAGTCCGAGGAGAAGGTACCTGGATTCGGTTAAGAATGATTTTGAAGTAATAGGTGTAACATCAGAAGAGGCACCAATGTTAGCACTGAATAGGGGATCATGGAGGAACTGTATGAGGGGGGCTATGCTCCAGACTGAACGCTGAAAGGCATAATCAGTCTTAAATGATGATGATGATGATAAAATTTTCTTCTTTTGCAAAAACTCAGCGGGGTTTAAACAGTTTCACCTCACTAACATGTTGCGCAAACGCATTTGCGAGAGAATTCTGAACATTGCGAGAGAATTCTGAAACATTGGTTCATTAAGTTTATTACAAGAGGAACTGATGAAATGTAAGGTCAGTAGCTTATTAAAAAAGAACATCCTCTGTAGAAAATAAACGTGTGACGCCTCCACTTTTGTTTTTCGAAAACCCATAGCATTTCTCATTTCAACAGTTATCGATGGCCACCTAAAAACCACATTCTTTCATCAAAAAAGTCTGTCGTTAGTGGAATAACACGGCAGATGATGAAATTTAGCATAATAATCATACAGTAAAATACTCTCCGCTTTGTGTGCTATCATTTGCCAAAATGTCATTTCGTTATCCCAAACCGTTTAAGAAATATGAAGAAGGTTGTGAATACTTCATTCTGAATTTATCGCTGGCGCGGCACTATGCTACTCGTACATCAGATAACAGACTGAGGCCTCCATCAAAGTCTGAAGAAAAATTCGATGTGCTACCTAAATTTCGTACAAAGCAAAATATTATGTAATTGGCACCAAACGCAAAATCATAGTGACCCACCTTCTCGTTGCAAACTTATCCGATTTTCGTGCAGTGTGTTACTTCCATGTAAATATCACAATAACTATGACCAATAACGAAACGATGGGCACGTCATCATGAACCTGACGTATAAAGCTGTAACTAACGCAAAAATGAATTTTTTACTGAATAGTTTCTGTAAAATCGTTTGAGGAAGATTGCAGGGCGCGTGTCTCGATTTTGTCATCGCCAATCGGCCAGAATTTGGCAAAACCTGTCGGCCTCCCCTTCTGAACAAATGAATGAACTCGTCCAGCGCATCGGTCACCGTATACTGCAGACTATACAGGAGGTGTATGCCATGTGAAGTCTGGAGTTTATTTTACACACAATTGATAGCGAATCTAAGGTCTTTGAAAACCAGTGTAACTGCATTGCTTTTAGATGAAGTTCATATGCCTCAAACAATTGTAATAAAAGTACACAAATTTTTATAATGAGGTATCCAACAAATTTTGCGTTTTATCCCTATGCAGCGAACGCACAGTTGTGTTCAACATGGCCGGCCTGGGTGACCAAGCGGTTCTAGGCGCTGCAGTCTAGAACCACGCGACCGCTACGGTCTCAGGTTGGAATCCTGCCTCGGGCATGGATGTGTGTGATGTCCTTAGGTTAGTTAGGTTCAAGTAGTTCTAAGTTCTAGGGGACTGATGACCTTAGAAGTTAAGTCCCATAGTGCTAAGAGCCATTTGAACCATTTGTTCAACATGTTTTGTCTCAGAACAAATAAGTAAGTTCTTTAGAGTGCGTTAAATCGTAACAGTTTTTATAAACAGCATGCATACACGTAATGTAAAACAAAAAATTTCTTTTCATTCGAAGAGGAAATGAGCTTAGGTTTTACAAGAGCCATGTATTTTTATTAGTTTCATGTTGTCGTGGTCTTCAGTCCAGAGACTGGTTTGATGCAGCTCTCCATCCTACTCTATCTTGTGCAAGCTTCTTCATCTTCGAGTAACTACTGCAACCTATATCCTTCTGAATGTGGTTAGTGTATTCATGCCTTGTTCTCCTTATACGAATTTTACTCTCGACACTTCCCTCCAATACTAAATTAGCGATCCCTTGATGCCTCGGAACGTGAACTAACAACCGAACCTTCCTC
This sequence comes from Schistocerca cancellata, assembly GCF_023864275.1. Classification (NCBI taxonomy): domain Eukaryota; kingdom Metazoa; phylum Arthropoda; class Insecta; order Orthoptera; family Acrididae; genus Schistocerca; species Schistocerca cancellata. Next base: position 281,817,245 of record NC_064632.1, on the reverse strand, counting down.
TACTCAAGTTGTGCCACAAATTCCTTTTCTCCCCAACTCTATTCAGTACTTCCTCATTAGTTATGTGATCTACCCATCTAATCTTTGGCATTCTTCTGTAGCACCGCATTTCGAAAACTTCTATTTTCTTTTTTTTTTACTATTTATTGTCCATGTTCCACTTACATACATGGCTACACTCCATACAAATAGTTTCAGAAAAGACTTCCTGACACTTAAATCTACACTCGTTGTTAACAGATTTCTCTTCTTCAGAAACGCTTTCCTTGCTATTGCCAGTCTACATTTTATATCCTCTCTACTTCGACCATCATCAGATATTTTGCTCCTCAAGTGCCAAAACTCTTCTATTACTTTAAGCATCTCATTTACTGATCTAATAGCCTCAGCATCACCTGATTTAATTTGACTACATTCCATTATCCTCGTTTTGATTTTGTTGATGTTTATCTCATATCCTTCTTTCAAGACACTGTCCATTCCGTACAGCTGCTCCTCCAGGTCCTTTGCTATCTCTGACAGAATAACAATGTCATCGACAAAACTCACAGTTTTTATTTCTTCTCCATGGATTTAAATTCCTACTCCAAATTTTTCTTTCGTTTCCTTTACTGCTTGCTCAATATACAGACTGAATAACGTTGGGGATAAGCTACAACCCCGTCTCACTCCCTTCCCAACCACTGCTTCCCTTTCATATCCCTCGACTTTTGCAACTGCCGTCTGGTATCTGTGCAAATTGTATATAGTCTTTCGCTCCCTGTATTTGATCCCTACCACCTTCAGAATTTGAAAGAGAGTATTCCAGTCAACATTGTCAAAAGCTTTCTCTAATTCTACAAATGCTAGAAACGTAGTTTTGCCTTTCCTTAATCTATCTTCTAAGATAAGTCGTAGGGTCAGTATTGCCTCACGTGTTCCAACATTTCTACGGAATCCAAGCTGATCTTCCCCAAGGTTGGATTCTACCGGTTTTTCCATTCGTATTTAAAGAATTCATGTTAGTACTTTGCAGCTGTGACTTATTAAACTGATAGTTTTGTAATTTTCACACCTGTCAACACCTGCTTTCTTTGAGATTGGAATTATTACAGTCTCCTTGAAGTCTGAGGGTGTTTCGCCTCCTGTCTCAGCAAATGGTAGAGTTTTGTCAGGGCTGGTTCTCCCACGGCTATCAGTAGTTCTAATGGAATGTTGTCTTCTCCCGAGGCCTTTTTTCGACTTAGGTCTTTCAGTGCTCTGTCAAATTCTTCACGCAGTATAATAGCTCCCATTTCCTCTTCGTCTACGTCCTCTTCCGTTTCTATAATATTGTCCTAAGTACATCGCCCTTGTATAGACCATCTATGTACTACTTCCATCATTCTGCTTTCCCTTCTTTGCTTAGAACTGGTTTTCTATCTGAACACTTGATATTCATACAGATGGTTCTCTTGTCTCCAAACGTCTCTTTAATTTTCCTGTAGGCATTTTGCACTTCCTCTAGATCTCATTTTTGATACATTTGTATTCCTTTTCGCCTGCTTCCTTTACTGCATTTTGATATTTTCTCACGGAAAACCTAAATCTGGATGGAAGGAAGTGGGTTTGAATCGTCGGCTTTCAGAATGCGAGTCCAATGTGCTAACCACTACGTCATCTCGCTCAGCAACGTATGAAAAGGAGAAACACATGTTAGTCTATATATTAGGCAACTGGTCTTAGAAGTTTGGACATTTTGGATGGTAGTGTCGAGGTGTAGTTTTTATGATTGATGCACTATGTGATCAAAAATATCCAGACACCTCCAAAAACATACTTTTTTCATATTTAGTGCATTGTCCTGCCACCTACTGCCAGGTTCTCCATATCAGCGACCTCAGTAGTCATTAGACATCGTGAGAGAGCAGAAAGGGGAGCTCCGTGGAACTCACGGACTTCGAACGTGGTGAAGTGATTGGGTGTCACTTGTGTCATACGTCTGTACGCGGGATTTCCACACTCCTAAACATCGCTAGGTCCACTGTTTCTGATGAAATAGTGATGTGGAAGCGTAAAGGAACACCTTCAGCACAAAAGCGTACAGGCCGACCTCGTATGTTGTCTGACAGAGACCGCCGAGAGTTGAAGTAGGGCGTAATGTGTAATAGGCAGACATCCATCCAGACCATCACACAGGAATTCCAAACTGCATCAGGATCCACTGCAAGTACTATGACAGTTAGGGGGAGGTGATAAAGCTTGGATTTCATGGTCGAGCGACTGCTCATAAGCCACACATCACGCCAATAAAGGCCAAACAACGCCTCGCTTGGTGTAAGGAGCCTAAACATTGGACGATTGAACAGTGGAAAAACGCTGTGTGGAGTGACGAATCACGATACACAATGTGGCGATTCGATGGCAGGATGGGGGTATGGCGAATGCCCGGTTAACGCAATCTGGCAGCGTGTGTAGTGCCAAGAGGAAAATTTGGAGGCGGTGGTGTTATGGTGTTGTCGGTTCTTTGTCTAGGGACCTTGCACCCTTGTTGTTTTGCATGGCACTATCACAGCACAGGTCTACACTGATGTTTTATGCACCTTCTTGCTTCCCACTGTTGAAGAGCAATTGGGGGATGGCGATTGTATCTTCAACACAATCGAGCACCTATTCATAATGCACAGCCTGTGGTGGAGTGGTTACACGACAGTAACATCCCTGTAATGGACTGACCTGCACAGAGTCCTGTCCCGAATCCTATGGAGCACCTTTGGGATGTTTTGGAACGCCGACTTCGTGCCAGGCCTCACCGACCGACATCGATACCTCTCCTTCAGAGCAGTACTCAGTGAAGAATGGGCTGCCATTCTCCAAGAAACCTTCCAGCACCTGATTAAACATATGCCGGCGAGAGTGGAAGCTGTCATCAAGGCTGAGGGTGGGCCAATACCCTATTGAATTCCAGAATTACATATGGAGGACGCCACGAACTTGTAAGTCATTTTCAGTCAGGTGTTCGAATACTTTTGATCACGTAGTGTATGAGATGAGCTGCACCCAAGGCAAGAAGGAGCTGTTGATCATCGTGGACAGGACCTATTGTAACAGTTAGGGATCCAGATGGTCATGCCGATGAAGTGGTAGAAGGACATGGGCATAAGGGTAGATTGGTTTCATTTCGAGCACACATGATGCGGCTCATCAGATATGTATTACACGAAACAGTTGCGTGTTTGTACCAGTAACACATAAGACATACATTAGATTGCTCCGAAATAAAAAACGTTTTAACACATACACAAAATAAAGGTATGTACGCCGGCCGGGGTGGTCGAGCGGTTCTAGGCGCTACAGTCTGGAACCGCACGACCGCTACGGTCGCAGGTTCGAATCCTGCTCGGGCATGGATGTGTGTGATGTCCTTAGGTTAGTTAGGTTTAATTAGTTCTAAGTTCTAGGGGACTGATGACCTTAGAAGTTAAGTCCCATAGTGCTCAGAGCCATTTGAACCATTTGAAGGTATGTACATAAACAAATTATTAATTATTTGATCCGTGGCTTTGTAGAAGACCCGTTTTCCTTATCTTTTAGCCTTGCACATCTGTTTATTGTCCTTTCTCCAGTACATCTTTCATTTATTGATTTAAATTATCGTCTATCATTCATGCCTGTAGTATATTTCCCAGGCAAGTCTTACGTTAATGTCCACTACATGTATCTTATGAGTGTTCTTGTAGGGATAAGTTTCCAAATTGGCACCACACAGTTTTCGTTAGTAATGGTTACACACCCAGCATTCCACAGCAACAATCACGTACAGCGCGGATACAGTGGCTGTTTACTGACCTTGCATGCGCTTGCTTACATAAAACAATCCGTCCAACTCATCTAGAGTCGAGGCCTCCCATTGGATCATATATGTGAATATATCTGACTACAAACTTGAATAAAGTGAGTGAGAAATCACAATTTATTTATTTTTGCACTAGAGTTTCCATCAACTTCAGTACTTGCTGGCGTCACTTGCAGGAGTGTCTTAACTGTTCACTTTGCAAAGTTTAAATACGAGCACTTCTACATTGAGTTTTTAGCACCACAATCTTGACATAGTAGGGCGGCCATCTTCTGCCACCTCAACCAACTGAATGTTGGATTCTGAGTGTGCCAGTTAGTTTCGCAGTTCAGTTTTGCACTTGATTATTGCCCTGGTGAGTACTATTTACATTAAATGACCAATATTTCCTAAATTAGGGTTCAGTTGATTATGGTGACTGTTATGCCACTGATTTTTCCCCCTAACAAAGTGTCTGTGATTGTACCTCCTGTCATGTCTTCTTCTTTTATTTCACTTTGGCAGGTTTTGATGTTCTTGCACTTTGTTTTTTGTTAGATGTCCTACGGGATGTGTTACACAAGTGTCATGGTAATCGTTTTTTCTAACTTGATTGCTGAAATGGTTATCCAGCGGAGTGGACTGGCCCAGCGCCACTGACATTATTTGTTTTAGAATCCTCATGAATCAAGTCAGTCAAATCCAATATGGATATGAAAAGCTCTTCGTTTGTTTCAGGAACATGTACTAATTTTTCTTTGACACCTAGTGATAGTTTAGCTTTAAGGATCCACAGCACATCCCAGTGTCATGTTTTGTTCAAATACTTTTCGAAGTTTGTATGTAAACTACCCTGTCGGCTGTCTACCTCTACACCTACGTGATTACTCTGCTATTCACAATGAAGTGCCTGGCAGAGGGTTCAATGAACCACCTTCAAGCTGTCTCTCTACCCTTCCACTCTCGAAAGCGTGAGGGAAAAACGAGCACTTCAGTTTTTCTGTACGAGCCCTAATTTCTCTTATTTTATTGTGATGATTATTTCTCCCTGTGTAGGTAGGTGCCAACAGAGCGTTTTCGCAATCGGAGGAAAAAACTGGTGATTGAAATTTCATGAGAAGATCCTGTCGCAACGAAAAATGCCTTTGTTTTACTGACTGCCACTCCAATTCACGTATCATATCTGTGGCACTATCTCTCCTATTTCGCGATAATACAAAATGAGCTGCTCTTCTTTGTACTTTTTCGATGTCATCCGTCAGTGCCACCTGATGCGGATCCCACACCGTGCATCAATACACCAGAATAGGGCGGTCATGCGTGGTATAAGCAGTCTCTGTAGTAGGCCTTTTGCATCTTCTAAGTGTTCTGTCAGTGAATCGCTGTCTTTGGTTTGGTCTACCCACAACATTATTATGTGATCGTTCCAATTTAGGTTATTCGTAATTGTAATCCCTAAGCATTTAGTTGAATTTACGGCCTTAAGATTTGTGTGACTTATCGCGTAATCGAAATTTAGGGGATTTCTTGTAGTATTCATGTGAATAACTTCACACTTTTCTTTATTCAGGGTCAATTGCCACTTTTCGCACCATATAGATATCTTATCTAAATCATTTAGCAATTCGTTTTGGTCATCTGATGACTTTACAAGACTAAATGACAGCATCATCTGCAAACAATCTAAGACGGCTACTCAGATTGTCTCCTATGTTGTTAATATAGACCAGGAACAATAGAGTGACTAACACTTCGCCGGGGAACGGAGGGTATTACTTCTGTTTTACTCGATGATTTTCCGTCTATTATTACGAACTGTGACCTTTCTGACAGGAAATCACGAATCCAGTCGCACAACTCAGGCGATATTCCATAGGCACGCAGTTTGGTTAGAAGACGCATCTGAGGAACGGTGTCGAAAGCCTCGTGGAAATCCAAAAATATTAAATTAGTTTGACATCTCCTGTCGGTAGCATTCATTACTTCATGAGTATAAAGAGCAAGTTGTGTTTCGCAAGAACGATATTTTCTGGCTGTGGAAGGACTCTGGATTAAAAACCTTTTCCCTGAGACCAGTACTTTGATAATAAACCCTTTTCAAATGGCTTGCATGACTGGCAACACTCAGCATTTTTTGATGCCCATAGTACTGCTTCACCCTGTATATATGCTTGAGTGAATTTTTTTTTTTTTTTTTTTTTTTTTTTTTTGCAAATCAGTCCATGTTTTGGGTAAAACTCCTTTAAACGATTTTATAAAAACGACTGGGTGTTTAATAAGGGATCGTGCATCACGCACTATTTCCCTAACAGCAGACAGCATCCCTCTCATGTCATTTATTTGTGCAGCAACATTGTTACTTAACTAGGGTGGTCCCTACTCAGTTCAGTTTTAGTTTGAGGAATTCAGATGTAATCTTGTTCCAGTGATACTCCAGTGCTAGGCTGTTACATTATAACTTTTAACTCCGAATCCACCTTTTCATTAACCTATGCATCTTTCTCAGATATCAATTTCATACATGCACCAGAAAAATTCCCCGTCTGTACATCAGTCTGTTCTTTCAATTTTACCTCTTGTTCAGCAGCTAAGCTATCTACGAGGGTGAGTCAAATGAAAACCTTGAATTTGTAATAACAAATCGAAATTTCGAGTCGCTATCCTGTAAGTTGTTAAGCGTGCTACAAACAGATTGCACAGAATGGCCTGTAGGTGGCAGCATAGTGCAGATGCACACATACCGTCGCAGTGTCAGTAGAAAGATGGCCGCCCCACTTGCGAATTGCACTAGGGAAGAACAGCGATCTGTTATTCAGTTTTTGCCTACTGAAGGCGTGAAACCTATTGAAATTCATCGACGAATGAAAGTTCAGTACGGTGATGCATGTTGGTCACAGCAGCAAGTCTACGAATGGAGTAGGAAGTTCGCAAATGGTGTGACTTCAGTGGAAGATGCTCCTAGTCCAGGTCAGGCACAACGAGTTGTGACTCCACAGAACATTGCAGCAGTTGAAGCCATAGTGAAAGAAAACCGCCGAGTGACACTGAATGACACTGCAGCATGTTTACAGATTATCCATGTGTCAGCACATCACATTGTACATGATGTGCTCCAGTTTCACAAAGTGTCTGCAAGATGGGTGCCACGGCAGCTGACTCCTGAAATGAGAGAACGACGTGTTGATGCTTGTGAAGAACATCTTGGGCGCTTTGAACGAGAAGGTGATGGCTTCCGTTACTGGGGACGAAACCTGGGTTCACTTCCACCAACCGAAAACAACAATCACAGACCTGAAGTTTGAGTGTCTTCCTCATCCACCATACTCACTAGACCTTCCCCCAAGTGATTTCCATATATTTGGACCACCCAAAGACACAATGGGAGGAAAGAAGTTCCGTTCTGATGAATAGGTACGCCACGCGGTGCGTGAGTGGTTGCACGGACTACCAAAATAATGTTTGTTCTAAAGGAATTTATGCACTATGTAAGCGCTCGAGGACCTGCATTGAGCGTGGGGGAGATTATGTTGAAAAGGGATACAGCTTTGTACCACTTCTGCACAATAAATAATATTTAAAAAAATATTTAAGGTTTTCATTTGACCCACCCTCGTACTTCCTCAATTACCTTCTGAACAGTTTCATTTACGATGGATTATACTGATCGTATTGAATCCATTTGATTTGATATTTTTATGGTATCAGGAATGTCCTTGTAAGCACCTTTTAATTGCGAGATTTCTAATCTTAGGATATCCTTGAGAGTGGAACAGGAAAGGAAACGACTGTTAGTGGTACAGGGTGCCCTGTGACAGACACCGTGCGGTGGCTTGCAGGATATACACCCTATATGTATTTAGATCCTGAGTGCACTGAAAGGCATCCTGTTCAGACTGAAAGGCGTCTTGCTTTGTTGATACAGGATTGAAATTTGTATTCACCATTGGTACATAGCTCCACGAATTGGTCTACTATGTGGCTAGTTTGTGGAATGAACTCCATACCTTCAGCTTGCGATTCTATCTCGCCGGTTGAGGGTTGTACATTATCAATTGCCGGATCAGCAAGCTCACTGCCATGGGTATGAAATTTATTATCACTGTTTTCTATAAATTCCATATTTATAATTTTACCAGTTTTTAGGATGCCACAAATGGCTGCAGTTATTTTAGTTAACTTCGCATTTCCGTTTTAAATAGCAATCTACAAGTAATATTGGCCCAAAGTGTGAACCTTTAACAATAAATTATCGATCTAAAGAAACAGCGGAACACTTCAGAATGTCCTTTAAGATAGTAGTACTACTCGGTATTGCCTGCACTGTGCACGAAGTCAACCATTTTGTTGACACTAATTTGATGAATAATATAAGTAATTAATAAAATTTGAACAACTAGATCTAAGATAGATTGTGGACCGTGAACTGCCTATCCAAGTGGGACAATTTTTGCAACACACATGGGTACATGGATAAACAATGATATCCTTGCCTTGTGTGTGGCGGCGTACTTCCGATCGTTGGCGATATAACCTAATATAAAAATTTTGTTTAGACTGTTTATGAATTTCCATCTTCCTTTTTCATAATTATTGCTCATTTACTTCGTTTCTCCACATCAGCTTGCCTCATTGACCTCGTACATGAAACATGAAAAGAAAAATACAAATTCTATTTACGTATTGACAGAATTCGTAAGTACAGGAAACTGAAAAAATTTGGAATGGCTTCCAGTAACCATAAATGCTGATAATTTTTACTTCAAATGAAATTGTACTCTGTGACTTTAACTGAGTTTCTGAAAATTAGGTAGGCCTACAGTCAAAAAGGTCATTGTTAGCTAACGGCGTGCTTGGTGACGAATTACCGTGTAAGTAGTTAATGTTCATGCAGAAGTTATTTTGTGATAGCATAATCGGACTGCGAATTAAGATAGTTTCGACTTTTTATAATGACAGTGTGCTTAATGCGCTGATTGTTGGGTCACCAAACAAGCCACTTCCAAATTCATTAAACGACAAGAAATTAACTGCATGATTTAATGAAAGCAGGAGAACTGAAAGATTTGTTGTTTTTCAGATGAAAGATAGGGTTGAAATTCAATATTCCAATTGTTACTGACAAAACAATACATCTAGTGCCACTTCCATTGTGTCATGTCAATACGAGAACAAGTAGAAAAGGGGATCTTGTGTCGTATATTTTACAGGGAGGCCAATTATAAGACAGCAAAAATTGGTGTAAAATCAATGGGCAGGAAGACCCGCTACCGTGTGATCACGTGATCACTGGAAGCAGTTCCGCCCATTCAATGCATGGCAATATGCGAGCTGCGCCATTTAAAGTGGAACGACCATATAAAACTAACCATAGGAAGATATTTATTGCAAGAAACCTCAGGAAGTGTGCTCCACGTATGAAGCTGGTATGTTACAAAACCCTCATTCGACAGATGTTTCAGTATTCGTTGTCAGCCTGGGACACTTGCCAGATAGGACTGACGGAGCAAATAGAGAGGATCCAGAGAAGAGTTGCGCGTTTCGTTTCTGCTTCGTTTAGTAGGCGCGAAAGCACTTCGGAGATTCTCGTTAGACTCCCGTGGCAGATACTGCGAAACAGGAGCTGTGTAGCATCGTGTGGCTGGTTTATTGTTAAAATTCCGAGAGCCTACGTTCCTAGGAGAGTCGAAAATTTTAGTTTTTATGGGCCAAAGACAACATATTCCTAGAAATAAATGTAAAAAGTTCAGTCCCCCAGTCCGACGATAGTTTTTGGGAAGCTTTCCCTCGGCCCTCAGGTGAACGCCAAACCTGGAAATACTCTCCCAAATATGTCCATCTGGTATTCCCTGGGGCTCTTTACCAGCCGGAGCTCTACAGCATCACACCCTGGTCTCACGAATTAGAAACGAATGATGTAAGACAACAAATCGCGACTGGCACAGGAAATTGGGGAGCGTGACTGTGGCGCACGAAGTAGCCCCCGCGAAGTACGACAAAGTGGCTTGCGGAGTGCGGATGTAGACTTAAGATCGAAGAGAGAAAAAAGACGGAAAATTAACATTCAACGTCCCGCCGATGAAGAAGTGATTACAGACGGAGCCCAGGATTGGGTAAGGGCAGGCTGGGAACAGAAACGAGCGCCCTTTTCAGAGGGACCAACGCTGAACTTGCCCTAAGCAATTTAGGGAAATCACGGAAAACGTGATTGTGGACGTCCGCCGAATGGGGATAAGAGTCCCCGTTCTTCCGGTACGTTGACCACTGCTGCAGCTCGCCTCGTCGTAGAGTGGTGGACTCGTTGGTCCTCTCTCTTGCGTCTCTACAAATATGGGTGTTTCATCAAGCTTCAATAATGAAGAGCTCTAAAACCAAGTGGAAACTAGAAATCGGTTTATCAATAAAAGGAATAAACCTCCTTAATGGGGCTGCGAGCATTGTGGATATTTTGTGAATAAAGCTTTCTACACCCCTTAATATATGACTTTATTTATAACGTCGTTTCGGCTACTGCCATCATCAGATAAAAACTTAGACCTCGTAAAACATCGTTCACTGTTAGTATCGATAAAACAATGACCAACTGATGCACTGACACCAGACGTTGTTTTACAAGTTCTAAGTTTTATCTGATGACATCAGTAGCCGAAACGACATTACACGTATAGATAGAGTAATTGTCGGCCGGCCGCGGTGACCGAGCGGTTCTAGGCGCTACAGTCTGGGAACGCGCGACCGCTGTGGTCGCAGGTTCGAATCCTGCCTCGGGCGTGGATGTGTGTGATGTCCTTAGGTTAGTTAGGTTTAAGTAGTTCTAAGTTCTAGGGGACTGATTACCTTAGAAGTTAAGTCCCATAGTGCTCAGAGCCATTTGAACCAAAGTAATTGCCAACATACCTCAAAGGGTGCACATCAGAATGTAATTCAGTTCAGCGAAGACTAACAGTCTGTCTCTGAAGAAACAGATTTCTGCAGTGACATTTTTACTCGGGCAGCGAATGCTACTGCATACACACAAGCAGATTGGTTCAAATGGCTATAAGCACTATGGAACTTAACTTCTGAGGTCATCAGTCCCCTAGAACTTAGAACTACTTAAACCTAACTAACCTAAGGACATTACACACATCCATGCCCGAGGCAGGATTCGAACCTGCGACCGTAGCGGTCGCGCGGTTCCAGACTGTAGCGCCTAGAGCCGCTCGGCCACGCCGGCAGGCGCACAAGCAGAAACAATGCCTTTACTTACTGGCTTGACCGTGTACTTAGGATGTTTACAATTATGTCTCATTTATTTGAGTAGGAGAGAAATAGTTTTCAGGATTAATTGGAAACAAAGTCCATTTCATGGTCATCTCTTTACCCTTTGTCCTTCGCTCTTTTTTAGTAACACAGATTTCGTTTGTATCCAGCTCCTCCCTACTCATACATTACTATATAATGCTCAGAGATCTTAAGTTTTGTGTTATACTATACTATACAATGAATCCTTCTTTTAGTATCTTCACTAAGATGAATGCGCTGTATAGGTACTTAAGAAACGTTTTCCGAGGTAATAGCAACATTACCGATTTTCATTAAAATTCTAATTAAAATAACCTAATAATGTTTTATTACTGTTGTAGGTTACAGAAGAAGAGATAGCACAGTACATGGGCGAGGGAGATGTGGACCACCCTCTGAGGGTACTCAGCCAGGAAAACATGACTGTTGTCTCCACATTCGCTGGTGAGTGCTGCAACGAACGACGGACAGTGGACTTCAGCATTCTAAAATCTCTCTCTCTCTCTCTCTCTCTCTCTCTCTCTCTCTGTGTGTGTGTGTGTGTGTGTGTGTGTGTGCGCGCGCGCGTGCGTATTTGGTCTGTAATTCATATTCTCTCGTACGATTATTTTCCGTTCCTGTACTTTGTGAACGTTCCTTCTTGGTTTTGTCAGCCGCAGCGCAAATGAAATGCATCGATCAGTGTCAAACTTGGAAATGTCAGCTCGTCTCGTCATTTTTCTTGTGGAGAATTAACAGGGCGCCAGTTTGCAGGATTTAAAGGTTCCACAAAACCTTTCAACCACTGGACGAATCAATTACTCACTCACATTGACTTAGGCCGTACATTTACAGCTTGCTGAGCACTCAACTACGCTCCTTGACATATTTTTGTTCCTAAACCTGATAGGTCTTTTTTTTACCTATCTCACACTACAATTGAAAATAAAAGATTAATCACCTGCATTTGGGTAGAAACGTCAACCTAGTCTTCGGTTCGTTACTTCTGCAACACACTGATTAGCATAGACTGCCTGCATGTTGGTTCACACATACTGTGTGCACTTTGGTTAAGTCTCCGGCAACCGTTTTTATTTACACCTCAAAAACGTTACTTGTATATACCTATGAAGATTAGCACTTGTTACTAAATGACAGTTTTTATTGATTTCTGTGTGCTGTTTCGTAGCATGTCATGTAAACTTGCTTCTAGTTCAGTGTTACAGTAATCTAAGCCATTTCAGAGTAGGAACCTCCGTTTAATGCATAATTGGTTGCAGTTCTCATAATGTGTCTTCAGATGTTGGGCATTGTGACAATTTTCATTGCACTGTTGACAACAGTTTTCGGGTAACTGTTGGCGTTAATTTGAATTTTAATGTGATACATCTAATTGCATATAGCACCACCTGAAGGCAACAGACTTATTTAAGCCTTCCCCACTAAACAGCACTAGTCTATGGTACAAGTGTACAAGGTACAAGAGAACTGATGAGAGACAGTATTAGGGGAGCAAACTGTTTTCTGAGATAATCTGCTAGTGCGGATTGCTTACATTCAGGGGCAATGTTGGTTGATTTATGACCCCTTCCGCACCACTTAACATATTGTTCTATTAACTGATTTACACCCCCTGGGAGTCTGGAACCGCACGATCGCTACGGTCGCAGGTTCGAATCCTGCCTCGGGCATGGATGTGTGTGATGTCTTTAGGTTAGTTAGGTTTAAGTAGTTTTAAGTTCTAGGGGACCGATGATCTCAGCTGTTAAGTCCCATAGTACTCAGAGCCAGCCACACCTCCTGGGAGCTGATTTATGACCACCTGGGGATAATCTGTCCGTCTGAGAAACTACCTCACCCCTCTCCCTCCACCCTCCTCACCACACCTCTGCAAAATCCCTTTGCCGAATCGATACAAGCAAACTTTTGATATCAAATTAATTTACTAATTAAACCTATAAATTAATTACCCCCTCTCTCCCACCCCTCATTCCCTCTACCCAATATGGAAATTGGTGGGAAAATGACTCAGCCGGTGCTGGAGAGGAAGTATCTCACGACAGAAAAATCAAATCAATGTCAAGTACTTATCAAATGATATACTGTTCATTAACGAAATTCAGTTTGCAGGGGTTGGAATTCTCTCTTATTTGGTGGGAAAAGCTCATCGTTCTCTGCTGTATTTGGAACATGCAGGTGTTGCCACATACATGGAAAAGAAGTAATAAAATCGATCGCCGTTTTTCCTATTGCCCAAGAAATACCGTGACGAAACAGACGTCTACACAACTCATCACATTTAATTACACTGTCACAGATCGTGCTAAACATACCTGGTGAAAAAATCTCGCGAACACGTTGCTGACTGCCGGGTCAATCGCACCATACCACACTGCACACACCCACCAGACAGGGGCCAGCGCAGCTGTGGGACCACGCTAATCCTCCGCAATCAAAGCATCAGGTAGAGGCATCACTTTGAAGTTTGATACCAGATTCACATGCTGCCTCTCTCTCCGTCTCCCTCCCTCTCTCCCTCTCTCTGTCTCAAGTGATTGCTTCCTGTTTGTGTGAACCAACATATGGAAACACTCACAGACCAAGACGTTCACCCCATTCCTCCTCGCTTCCATGCCCCTCCCCTACTCGCTAGCCCCTCATGCAGACTGTAGTCGGTGCATCCCTTTATTCTCACTCTTCCACTGCTATGGAAACCTCTGGCGGATGTTACATTCAACAAGAAGAAGGTAGCGTCTGTCATGTGCCACACAAACACCACCTTCGTCCTGAACAAAGTGGCGAATACCTGGTAAGCCCCTAGCTGGGGATGTTTTAGAAATATTCTCTCATTCTATCAGATTGATTGACTAATTAATAAAATGAATAGCCTTTGTGTGTGGGCAGTTTTTGCTTGCAACCTGTTGGTGGATGCTATGATGGGTGTATTTGGTGGGATTAAACCCCGCAACTGCGTGGTTTCCAAACCCTACTGGATTTTTTTCCCTTGCCTCCTATTGGTGAATACTGGTACAGTTAGGTCTTAGGTCATTTACTAAGAAGTCAATTACGTTGGAGGGAGCTGAAAATTTCGAATTTCGGGCCATTGCTTGCTATGACTTTAAACAATGTACGGACGGGTTAAATTGGTATGTGTGAAACAAGCGGGAATTCGATGTTGCGATTGGGTTTTTAAAGCACTATAAATCCCTAAGTTGACTCTCTCAGCTACACCATGACGAAGAAGGAGGAGGAAGGGTCTACTACATGATAAGATAGTAAGAACAATTAATACCATTACCACCTCTCTGCTGGAAGAGTTTACTGAACTGTATTGAGAAGCAGTAAACACCACACGCTTAAACCACGTTCCATGCCATAGTAGTAGTACTAGTTGCCACGCTTGGATGTCACACGTCGCTGAAATACTCGTACAACCCGTTCACTCGTGTCTCGATATCCACACGCACCGCCTCCAGGCCAGAGGGTCGCGCAGCGCTAGTTGCCGCCGTGCATGCGCGTCTCAGCGATCGCACCTGGTCAGCAGACGGACTCAGCCCGCTGGAGAGGATGGCCTGGACATGAGGCCATGGAAGATTTCAGTGGGAGGAATTCGACACTTGATAGTGACCCATATTGAATAACTCAGTTTTACACAGAGAATACATGCAACACATGCAATCATGGAGGCAGCCCAACACAAGCTGAGTATTAGTTCGCTGTTAACCTACATAGGGAGCACCTCGAGGGCGGCCGGCGAGACTTGTCCCCTCTACTGCAGGCGAGAACTGACTAGCCAGCCAACCGGAACTTTTTTTGTACTCACCACTCGCGGCAGCCTTAAACCGGAAATGTCAATTCATTCCCGTAACTGGCTACATCTGCCACATATTCCGCACATATATTTAGCAGTGTGATTATACTTAAATATTAGGGCTGCAGCTCTAATCTGGTGACTTTCAGCAATGAGCGAAGTAAAAGAAACACCTCCTCCGCATGGCAGTGCCTCTAGAAATATCAGTGGCCCACATAAATCTATATCCTTCTTAGGACTGACATAAATTTCCAAGTAAAATCTTTTATACTCATTATGGCTATTGATGCGTTGAAATCGCAGTTTTCCATGTCAAATCCATATCTCCCTTTCGACTGGACATAATTATTTACTTTGTACATGGGAGAACACTAACCACAGTAACCTTACATCCCAGCACGTACTCATACTTTATAAGCCTGCTGATCACAGCGAATCCATCGCACATCCCCTACTAGGTATAATACTTCTCCAGTAACTGTATGCTGGTGCCACCAAATAACACTGAGCGCAAATCCCAGGATGGACAGACATGCTCCATTAGTTTTTCTTGCGGGTGATACCAGTGTGATTTAGGAGGAGAGACGTAATCGTCCTAAAAGCGACACAATGACTATGTTACTGTCACCCTGCATAGAAAGTGGTCTTGGTTCTATAGGTACCTACATATATCACTAATAATATCCATGTTAATAACTATACACACTTTATAAATCGAGGCATGGTATTGCCTCCAAATGAAGTGGTCTTCCACACAAATACCGCGACGTTGAATATAGACAGTGATAGAAAGGTTGTGGAACAGACCAAAAGTGCAGGTGCACGTCGCCAGTGGTGTAACCTCGTAATAAAATCACCTTTCTCACCGAATCTGGAAAGTCATTCAGCTATGGAACGTGGTATTAAACCAATACAGCCAACTCCCTCATGCCGCTACTAATTTTTCTCGCGCTAATGAAGAGTATTTCTAACGCATTCTATCTCGTGCCATGTAGACATTGTAACAGAGGTTCTGCGAAATATCCATGGGATTGATTGTTGACTGAGAATGAAGACATACAGTAGATGATGTGCTATGTGAGGAATCACTTAAAAAATGCAACGCTAGATTGAAGCAGCAAGAAATGTGGCTTTTGAGGTCTATACTGTTATGCTTTGTGGTAAAAATTCTGTCTGCAATTTGGAATCAAGCCTCTCCATTCAGTCACACACTTGCGTTGGATCCTATGGAGATGTCTTTTATTGATAACAGCAACCGTTAAATCTTATTTGTGGCTCTCTCACATCTTAAAACGAGTCACCTTTCTCGAAACTGTCTGCTAAAGACATCATATAGCAAAATTCTAGTGTGGTTTTAGACAGTCTCCTTGTGTCTTGTAACTGTTTCTCAGTCCTTGCCCTACCCTCCCTGCAGCTTTGTTCATCAGACGATTTCAATTTAAATCGGAACTGAGCAGAAGTCGGAGAGCACTATATCTGCCTCCTACATCCCTTGGAGAAAAATGGTGAGCTGAGTTAATGCGACAGGATTGTGTTTCGACCACTCAGTGGAAATGAGAACATGTCATCATAGCTGCACCAACTATGTACAAGCAGCGTCAAACGAAGCTTTCTCCTGCCACTTGATGTGGTAGAAGGGACAGTACAAGCAGTTACAGTGATGTCTCTTATCGGGAAAATTAGGGAGAGTTCACACAGTAAGAGAACTGGAAGAAAGACAAGGATTTTTCTATTGCAGTGTAGTGCATTTCCAAACTACATACAGGTACTGCAATCCAAAGGACATCTGTGTCTCTCAGGGTGAATTCATGTCTGTCACCCAAACATTCTCTCCCTCCTCGTTATTTTGTACCATCCAACAGAGAAAAACTACGAACTACAAAAACTTTGCTAATGTCACTGAATAGAAACTCGACAAGATATTACTGTGTCACTCTCTTCTGATATATCGAAAACAAACACCATCTCTACGCTGACATCGAGTGTATGTGGCGTTACTGTTAAATATACAGGTATTGGTCCATTGTAGCAGGTGTCCAGCGATCAAAGTCACTTGCATATATCAGTGTATAGTACTGTCGCCCGTCCGCAGCTCGTGGTCGTGCGGTAGCGTTCTCGCTTCCCGCGCCCGGGTTCCCGGGTTCGATTCCCGCCGGGGTCAGGGATTTTCTCTGCCTCGTGATGACTGGGTGTTGTGTGCTGTCCTTAGGTTAGTTAGGTTTAAGTAGTTCTAAGTTCTAGGGGACTGATGACCATAGATGTTAAGTCCCATAGTGCTCAGAGCCAGCCAGTACTGTCGCCCATACTGTAGTAGGGCCATATCCCACAGACTGTCAATCACAAAAGAGGTTCCCGTGTTGTTCTTTCATTACCAGTTTGATATAATGTTTTTGTTTTTCCACTGTAACACATCCAAGCAGTGTATGACTATAGCTTTGTCAACCACCATACATTTTGTCTTTCCACCATGACTTCGAGGTCTGTGCCAGGTGCTAAACTGACATTAACATGTTTTGATCCATTGTCTCTCATAGAAAGCTGGACATCACATGGTATAAACTATATTGTTCCCACAACACACAGTACTGTTGAAATATACGACAAAGCAGTGTTTCGTATTTACAACAATGTAGAGAACATTGTGAAGTATGGAAACTGGAAGAGTTTGCCACTTTGTGGGTTGTTTCCAAACAGCTATCGTAAGGTGGTGATCTCTACATTTAATCTCATCTTCCACAGTTATGGACTAGCAGATCTCTCAGTGTTCCGTTTTTCAAAGAGACTCTGAGCACTGATTCATGACATTGGTGGTGCATATTGCACCCTGGTAGATGATCGCTGTTTCGGTATCCTAGATGGTAGTCACCCTGACCTCCAAATCTTTGGACACTGTGACCTTCGTTTTTATGACCTACAACGCATAACTACATGTGGAACAAGGGGGTATTCTGCAGGGCATAAACCAATAGAGCACGGATAGTATGCACAATCGATTGTCAATTCCACTGGTGGAAGAATGGAATGATTTTCGCTCACCGAAATGAACATGTAAATATCCTCATCCCTCAACATTTTTTGACATATTTTCATCAAATTTCTGTACTGTCCATCAATTTTAGTAGTTTTACCAGGTTTTCTGTAACTTCAACGCATTTCACTCAATTACTCAAGGTCCAAACCACCACACTAAATGAATTGTCACGTCAGTAAAACATCTCATCACATCGATCTCGTGACACTATCAGCCAATGACATTGCAGCATGGTTCTCGATTTCTGTATCATTGCTAAACGACCCCCTCCATTACTTTGCGAGTGTCATATACATGTGGACATATCGCAAACCTTGTTACACTGCCTACATCAAATGACACAAATACTGGTTCTTAGTGTAGGAAATAGCCATCATCAGAGAGAAAGTGCAAAAACTATGTTCCTTAGCCAAAACACTTTATGAATTCAGTAAGTTTTTATTAAGATTTTGACAACTCGCCTATGTGGGAGGAGTCACAGAGTATTCTCACATTCGTGGGATAAAGTAGGAGATTCAAAGCTGTAGCATTCAACTACCTATTTCGAAACGAGCTAGCTCTCCATTGAACCTACAGGCTGAGGACCCTGGGCAAAACTCTATAGGGCCTCTCTCTAATCATTTCGTAACTCTTTCTTTGCCTTTAACCTGCAACGCTGCCTGCAATTTAATTCGTATCCGACAAGAAGTAGGAGGGTCCTATGCCCACTACATTCGATGTCTCATGAAGGAACAGAATGAGCTGAGTTCCATGCAATCAATACACTCCGATATTTTGCTTTTCCAAAGAGTATAACACTTGTTGCAAACTTGTACTGACTGGCACTAGTGATTATATACCAGTTTTTTTCATTCCAGTACTGCAACTGCCTTTCTGCAAAGACTGTTCCCTACCAATTTTATTATCGTCCCCCATCCAATTACACACAATCTCTCTAGATTCTTGCATCGTGAGGAGTTTAGTGTGCCTTCTTGGCGTGGATTACCAGTGAAATACTAGAACAGCGAAGGAAGCTTCAGTATCTGAAACGGATGGGCGAAGCTGAAAACTATAAAATGCTAAAAAAGAAGTATAGAAAAACAATAAGAGAAGCCAAAGCAAGAGCAATTGACACCACCATAACGAACTCAAAAAACAAGGCAAAGGCAGCTTGGAATGCAATCAGTACTGAAAGAAAGGAAAAAGATGAGTCAAACAAGGAAGAAGGTATTAGGTCAATAAAATAGACAACACAGTGGTCACAGATGGTGTGGAAATAGCAAACATACTGAGCAATAACTATATCAGTGTAGTAGAAAACTTAAAATTGGAAAGAAATAGTCAAAAACAGATGGGTATTAAGGTACCATAAATGTCATGCAGTACTATGTTCTTAAGACCAGTCACGGAAGATGAATTGCGGAAAACTATGCAGAAACTGAAGTCCCAGAAATCAGCTGGTGATTATGAAATATCAAATCATGTAATACAGCTGGTAAGTGAGCAGATAATAACACCACTGCTGAACATAGCAAACTGTTCTTTCAGAGATGTAATTTTTCCAGAAAAACTGAAGATAACGAAGGAGGTGCCAGTGTACAAGAAAGGGTATAAGGATGACCCCAACAACTGCAGATCAGTTTCACAGATATCAGGTTGCTCGAAAATCCTAGAAATGCTTATGTATACCAGATTAGTTAATTATTTGGCCAAACATAACAATCTCATATCCTCACAACATGGTTTCAGAAAGGGTAAATCTACAGAATCAGCTATTGCCAGTCTAACAGAATGCATTTAACAGTCCTTAGATGAGAAAAAGGTTGTCTCTGCAATGTTTCTGGAACGTTCAAAAGCATTTGACACTATTGACCATGAAATGCTGATACAAAAATTAGGCAATTATGGCATTCGATGGCAACCAGGTGAATGGATAAAATCATACTTGTGCAACTGTAAGCAGTATGTATCATTAGGAAACTCATACCAATCAGAAACCAAACCCATGAAATATGGAGTGCCACAGGGTTTGGTAATGGGGCCATTGTTATTTAATGTGTTTGTTAATGATGTAGGTGTTGAGGAGGAAGAAAAGAATATATTGTATGCTGATGACATGACAATACTAAATAGTGACCAAAACATGGAACAGCTTGAGAGAAGAGCATACATATCTGCAAATGTCACAGCTCAATGGCTGTTGGAAAATGAACTGGTTATAAATCTAAAAAAGACTATGTATGCAGTGTTTAAAAACAAGGAGAAGGCTGTAGACGTGGATTTAGAGGTTGATGGAACAAGGTTGGAAGAAGTAGAATCTGCTAGATTCTTAGGTATTCTTGTGCATAATGAACTGAAATGGAAAAAAACATGTTAATAACGTCTGTAAAAAACTGAGCTCTGTCATATTCTTAATGATGCACCTATCACAGTATTCAGACAAGAACCTTCTGTGTACAGTGTATCATGGACTTTTCGAACCATACTTACAGTATGAAGTGACTGTGTGGCGAAACTGAAACAAACAAGAGACAAAACGAGTGTTCACATTACAAAAAAAAGCAGTTAGGGCCATTTTAAGAAGAAAGACCTCTGAAACGTGCAAAAACTGTTTCAAGAAGTTAGGTATCTTAACTTTTTCATCGTTGTATATATACAAAACAATAATGTACATCACAAAAGGTAGTGAGGACTGGATTACAAATGCTAGTGTACACACCCACAATACAAGAAGGAAGAATGAAGTATGGAGCATACCCCACTGACTGGCAATGCTAGAAAAAGGACCCCAGTACTCTGGTATCAGATTACTAAGAAGTCTGCCAAAAACCTGCAAGATAGTGTACTTGACAATGACTTTCCAAAGAAAGTTAAAGACTATCTCATTGAAAAAGAGTTTTACAGTGTTGCAGAATACTTACGCCATTAACTTTGCATATATTGTTATTCATTATCAATTATGAAAAAATGTAAGCTAAAGGTATAGAAAAATAAGTGATAATGAATGTTAATAATTTGACATGTCATATATTACACATACATTTACTGTACACAATGTAATCTTACAGGATCAAATAAAATTCAATTCAATTCAATAGTAGATACGACCCTGATACATTTGGCAGTGTTGTGGTGATGTAACACATGATTAAGGAGAAGGAAAAGGAGAAGGAGAAGGAGAAGGAGAAGAAACGTTTGAGTTATGCATAATGGAAATCAAGATGAAAGAAGTTTGAAATATTTTATGCAAATCACTTGTGCCATCAGTTTCCATAGAATTTTTGTAGTGTCTGAATTCCTTTCCAAGAAGGCGCTGGGAAGAGAGAAATGACTGTAGAACATAAATACAAACGCATCAAAGAGTAGTGATGTTTGATATGCGAAATTGCACAACATGCAGCACTAACTTTGTGAACAGAACGCATTCTCTTCCACTCATACAACATTTTTCAAGCAAATGTATACACAGGGATTGCAGTACTCCATAAACCCCTGTTCCAAACTTAGAATCGCAGCAGTCATGGAACTGAAGAGTCGATTTATGTCCAAGATGTGGCAGAGAAATGGAGTGCTTCGCACACATCTTCATTTGTGTAAAAGAGGATGTTGAAATAGATTTTCCGTCGATGGACATGATTCATTACACATGCATTGGAAGTCCTCTGCTGACTGTGATATGGAGAAGTTTTGCAGTTAACGATTGCAGGTAGATAGCATTATAAGTCACACACACAACCCTAAATTGTATATGAGCTGAACGCAAGTTATACCACACAACTGATGCACTCCGAGAGAACAACGGAAAATATGGATATGTGCGTGATAAAAAGCCCGCCGCAACATCTCCCATTCTCTAGAACGGATCATCGGTCTACCATTAACTCATACCTCGTTAACACCCATCTCAAATGATACTCCACCTTAAAAAAAAAAAGTTTCATATCAGCGCACACTCCGCTGCAGAGGGAAAATCCCGTGAATGTTTCGCAGAACCTCTGTTGCACTGTCTACATGGCATCGAGATAGTATGCGTTAGAAATACTCTTCGTTAGCGTGAGAAAAATTTAGCAAGCGCAATAAGGAGTTGCAAATATCGGCTTAACCCCACGTTGCGTTCCTTAGCTGAACCACTTCCCAAATTCGATGAGAAGGGTAATTTTATTACGAGGTTACACTGTCGACGTGCACCCACACTTTCGGTCTGTTCCACACCCCAGCGATCACTGTCCAAAAGAAATGTCGCGGTATTTGTATGGAAGACCACTCCATCTGGAAGCAATACCATGCCTCGATTTATAAGGCATGTATAGAACACGGATGTCGTTAGCCACACTTCTGTGCGCCGGTAGAACCAAGATCGCTTGTGACGGTTAAATAGCCGTCGCAATCATGTTTTCTGAATTGCTGGTCGCTTATAAGAAAATTACGTCTCTGTTCCTAAGACACACTGGTACCACTCGTAAGAAAAGCAAATGATGCATTTCCATCCATCGCGGATTTTCGCTCAATATCGTTTGGTATGACCAGCATTCAATTATTTGCGAAGTATTATACACTCCTGGAAATGGAAAAAAGAACACATTGACACCGGTGTGTCAGACCCACCATAGTTGCTCCGGACACTGCGAGAGGGCTGTACAAGCAATGATCACACGCACGGCACAGCGGACACACCAGGAACCGCGGTGTTGGCCGTCGAATGGCGCTAGCTGCGCAGCATTTGTGCACCGCCGCCGTCAGTGTCAGCCAGTTTGCCGTGGCATACGGAGCTCCATCGCAGTCTTTAACACTGGTAGCATGCCGCGACAGCGTGGACGTGAACCGTATGTGCAGTTGACGGACTTTGAGCGAGGGCGTATAGTGGGCATGGGGGAGGCCGGGTGGACGTACCGCCGAATTGCTCAACACGTGTGGCGTGAGGTCTCCACAGTACATCGATGTTGTCGCCAGTGGTCGGCGGAAGGTGCACGTGCCCGTCGACCTGGGACCGGACCGCAGCGACGCACGGATGCACGCCAAGACCGTAGGATCCTACGTAGTGCCGTAGGGGACCTCACCGCCACTTCCCAGCAAATTAGGGACACTGTTGCTCCTGGGGTATCGGCGAGGACCATTCGCAACCGTCTCGATGAAGCTGGGCTACGGTCCCGCACACCGTTAGGCCGTCTTCCGCTCACGCCCCAACATCGTGCAGCCCGCCGCCAGTGGTGTCGCGACAGGCGTGAATGGAGGGACGAATGGAGACGTGTCGTGTTCAGCGATGAGAGTCGCTTCTGCCTTGGTGCCAATGATGGTCGTATGCGTGTTTGGCACCGTGCAGGTGAGCGCCACAATCAGGACTGCATACGACCGAGGCACACAGGGCCAACACCCGGCATCATGGTGTGGGGAGCGATCTCCTACACTGGCCGTACACCACTGGTGATCGTCGAGGGGACACTGAATAGTGCACGGTACATCCAAACCGTCATCGAACCCATCGTTCTACCATTCCTAGACCGGCAAGGGAACTTGCTGTTCCAACAGGACAATGCACGTCCGCATGTATCCCGTGCCACCCAACGTGCTCTAGAAGGTGTAAGTCAACTACCCTGGCCAGCAAGATCTCCGGATCTGTCCCCCATTGAGCATGTTTGGGACTGGATGAAGCGTCGTCTCACGCGGTCTGCACGTCCAGCACGAACGCTGGTCCAACTGAGGCGCCAGGTGGAAATGGCATGGCAAGCCGTTCCACAGGACTACATCCAGCATCTCTACGATCGTCTCCATGGGAGAATAGCAGCCTGCATTGCTGCGAAAGGTGGATATACACTGTACTAGTGCCGACATTGTGCATGCTCTGTTGCCTGTGTCTATGTGCCTGTGGTTCTGTCAGTGTGATCATGTGATGTATCTGACCCCAGGAATGTGTCAATAAAGTTTCCCCTTCCTGGGACAATGAATTCACGGTGTTCTTATTTCAATTTCCAGGAGTGTACTTAGTAGAGGGATATGTGATAGAGTCGCTGGGATGAGGAGGATTATAAAGTATGTGTTGGGGTGTAAGTTACTGGGGTCAGTGTACCGTCACATTCAAAGAAAATAACAGTGTCTGGTCGTAAGGGAGGTGTGGATATGACATAGATTTCAACGCATTGATAGCCGTAAGGGGGGGGGGGGGGCGGGGTGAAAGAACTTACTTTGGAAGTTATGTCTAGTCAAAAGGATTATATTGCTTTAAATGGCCAATTGATATCTCCAGAGCCACAACCGTCAGGAGGAGGTATTTCCTACACTGCTGCAGTCGTAATATGTGGCTGGTTCAAAATGTTTCTAGACACTATGGGACTTAACATCTGAGGTCATCAGTCCCCTAGACTGATGTATGGGACGCATGGCGGAGGTAGCTGGTGACTGGAACGAACTGACATTTCTGGCTTAAGGCTGTCACTAGCAGCGAGTACAAAGACAAGTTCCAGACGGCTGGCTAGTCCAGTATATATTGGGCTGTCTCCGTGATTGCGTGTGTTGCATGTATTCTCTGTGGAAAACTGAGCGTTTCAATATCGATCACTGACAAGTGTAGGCGCTGCACGTATTGATAACATACGAATTCATACCAATACAATCTTCCTGGACATCCTCCATGGCCAGAGCGACCTCTCCAGTGGGCCGAGTCCGTCTGCTGACCAGGCGCGATCGATGAGACGCGCATACACAGCGGCATCTAGCACTGCGGGACACTCTGGCGTGGGGACGGTGCCTGTGGATATCGGGACATGAGTGCGTGGGATGTACGAGTGTTACAGCGATCTGTGACATCTAACCGTGGCAATCAATACTACTACTGTGTAATGGAAAGTGGTTTAAGCATGTGGTGTTTACTGCTTCTCAATACAGTCCAGTTGCTAGTTCAAAATGTCTCTAAACACTATGGGACTTAACATCTGAGGTCATCAGTCCCCTAGACTGAGAACTACATAAACCTAATTAACCTAAGGACGTCACACACATCCATGCCCGAGGAGGGATTCCAACCTGCGACTATAGCAGCAGCGCGGTTCCGGACTGAAGCCCCTAGAACCGCTCGGTCACAACGGCCGGCCAGTCCAGTGGACTCTTGCAGCAGAAAGGAGGGAATGTTATTAATTGTTGTTTCTATCCTATCGTGTTAGAGACCCTTCCTCCTCCTTCTTCGTGAAGATATAGCTGAGAGAGTCAACTTAGGGATTTTATAGTGCTTCAAAAACCTAATCGCAACATCATATTCCGGATTGATCAATTTACTGTTTCTCATAGTGGTACTGCGAGCACACGTACCAATTCAACCCCTCTGTAGATTGTTTACGAACATAGTATGCAACTAAGCTGAAATTTGCAAATTTCAGCTACTTTCAATGTGATGTACTTCCTACTAAATGATCTAACTGTGTCAGTATCCACCAATAGGAGGCAAGGGGAAACATCCAGTAGGGTTTGGAAACCAAGTATTTGTGTTATTTAATCCCACCAAATACACCCATCGTAGCATCCAACCATAGGATGCAAGGGTATCAATTTTATTAATTAGTCAATCAATCTGATAGAGGAAATATTTCCAAAACATCAACAGTTAGGGGTTATCCAGGCATCGAGGGCTTTGTTCAGGACGAAGGTGGAATTAGTGTGGCACATGACAGCCGCTGCCTTCTTCTTCTTGAATGTACCATCCGCCAGAGGTTTCCATAGCAGTGGAAGAGTGAGAATAAAGGGATGTACCGACTACCAGCGCCAGGCCTGCATGAGGAGCTAGCGAGTAAGGGAGGAGGATGTAAGTGAGGAGGAGTGGGGTGAACATCTTGGTCTGTTAGTGTTTACATATGTTGGTTCACACAAACAGGAAGCAATCACTTGAGACAGAGAGAGGAAGAGAGAGAGGAAGACGGAGAGAGAGGCAACACGTGAATCTGGTATCAAACTTCAAAGTGATGCCTCTACCTGATACTTTGATTGCGGAGGATTAGCGTGGTCCCACAGCTGCGCTGGTCCCTGACTGGAGGGTGTGTGCAGTGTGGTATGGTGCGATTGACCCGGCAGTCAGCAACGTGATCGCGAGATTTTTTCGCCAGCTATGTTAAGCACGATGTGTGGCAGTGTAATTACGTGTGTTGAGTTGTGCTGACGTCTGTTTCGTGACGGCATTTCTTGCGCAATAGGAGAAAAGGCGATCGATTTTACTACTTCTTTTCCATGTATTTTGCAACACCTGTATCTTACCAATACAACAGAGAATGATGAGCTTTTCCCATCAAATAAAAGACTGATCCAATTCCTGCAAATTGAATTTGATAAATAAACAGTATAGCCTTTATGTTGTAAATGACGTTGTTATGAATTTCCTGTCTTGAGATCCTTCCTCTCCAGCACAGACTCAGTACCCTTTTCCCACCCATTTCCAGGTGAGGGAGAGAAGGGGGAGTGTGGTGTGGGAGGTGAGGGCTTGTGGATGTACCAGAGAGGGAGGGAGTAATTAATTTATCTATTTAATTAAGTAGTCAGTTAATTTGATATCAAATGTGTGCTTGTATCAGCGAGTGCACTTCGCAGGAGGATGGGGGATGTGTTGGAGGAAGGGGTGGGGAGGGGTTGGAGGGTTTCCCAGGAAGACAGATTATCCCTGGGTGGTCATAAATCATCCCCCAGGGGGGGGGTCATAAATCAATTAACAGAACAATAGGTTGAGGAGAGGGAATGGGATCATAAATCAATCAGGTTTGCTGCTGAATGCTAACACATTGTCTCAGAACACAGTTTTCCTCCTACTGACAGTGTGTCGAGTTTTTAAATGTGTTATGTCTTCGTTTTATTCTGCAACCATACATCCCCACTAAACAGCACTAGTTATGGTACAAGTGTACATGAAAACTGACGAGAGACTGTGTATCGAGATTTTAAATGCAATATGTCTTCGTTTTATTCTAAAAATGTATGCCTGTATTTACTTTAGAAGTATTACTTCTCATTTGTTCTGTTAATCTAACAGACTCTCATGAGTACTGTGGCCAAAACACTTTAAGATGCATATTTTAAAAAATAAAAACATAATTAGCGATCAAGGTGGGCAATTTTATTGGCTTTTGATAATGATTGCATACTCAAACAACGATTTGTGTCATTTACAGGCAAAATTGGTGAACAGTTAATGTGTTTGTTTTTGTAGGCTCTTAAATGTCCTAGTTGTCAATGCCCTTACAAATAATTTATGAGATCAATGTGATTAATATGTACAAAATACAGACATACCAGAAGTTAGATAAGATCACGTTTCCTTTTTCTCACTTCGTCGCACATTAGTACACAAAGTCAGCCTCATGTGTACAAAACAGTCTGTGAGTTAAGATGTACTATTAAATTATCACTACCAGGCCAGAACAGCCACGGAGCAGCGAGTCTGAAAATGGTGGTTGGATGATCACTTACATAATAACTGGATGAATGCAAACTGAAACTTCCCTGCCTGACATATTAGGTAGAAGGTTAGGCAAAAGACTACACCTTTAATCACGGTGGGAATAGAGGGGCGTGTGCTATTAAGCTAGCTTCTTCCCTCTGGTCATAATTTAAGGTGTACTCAGTTAAAAGGTGGGGAACTGTAATCAGTACGCCACGAGCTTCGCAATCTGGTGGGCTTAAGTGGACTGGTTTGTGCACACAAGGGGAAATACTGGAAAATATTCAGTTTTCTAAATAGCGTAGTTCCAAGAGTAAGACATGTAAGACCATGCAATGCTTACCATCTTTTGACAGATCTTTTGGGAAGATTTTGGTCTCACACTTTCTTCTGAACTGTATTTTGTGCTGCAAGTGAAATAAAGCATCTTAATTATTTACGTACAGCATAGGTACAAATACTTTAAATAAAACAAAGTAAAAACGTGACTTTTTCTGGAAGTTCTTTACACTATTATCTTTAAATTTTTTTTAAAAAAAAGGCGTTACTGTCATAAATTATGGTTCAAACAAATGTAATAATGATTATCAGGAGGTTCAATAATTATCTCATAGTTTTTCTTTAAAAATGTTTTTAATTTTTAAGTTTAAGCCACAAGAATACTCCATTTTTTGTTTAACTGTGTTTTAAGACAGTAAACAAAATTTCAACTCTCTGTTTTTAATAGCCAGTGCCAGAACATAAAAAGTGACCTGGGAAATTCACGTCAAAGTTAAAATTTGTTTCTGTACCTACTCTAAATAACACTAATACACCCCACATCCTTATTCATCATGTTGCTGGTGTTGCTCTCCCTCCATTTTCTTTTACAGATTTTTCTTATTCTTGCTTCTTTGATGGCTTCCAACACTGATTTCTCTGCTTCGAAAACATCCTACCAATGACAATCAAAATTCTTTGCATATTTAGTCCAACAGACACTTACATTATTCGATAACCTTTGACACTGCTTCTTCATTAAAACACAGAACACCCAGCACACCTATTTTCAAAGTATTACTGCTACCAGTACAGTTTCTCGTGTCTGTACCCATACTCAGTTGCTAAAACTCTCATTTCCATTTTGAGTCCTAGTATGTAATTACTTCTGTAATAATCTTGTGTCACTAAAACACTAGAGACTAAAAACTCATAAAAAACAAAGAAGTGAGACCAGAATTCTGCAACAGAGCTGTCTGCGTGACATGGGTGCATCGCCATGTGTGCAGGCACATAAATTCCTCTAATTTTGGGGCTTTGCTCGGTACAATCTATTCGAAATAAACCTTTCCTGAATCAGAAAACTACAAAGAAAACAAAAATTAAAGAAATGACTTTTTGGCACTTACTCATGTATTAATCCCACTTAAGACCGAGAGGGAAACCATGCATAAGGGGTTGCATTCTGTTTGAAGACGTGTTAAGCAGACTTCATCACGTCTGATTGATCGGAAGGAGTTGCACCACGGTGTTACGGTCACTTTTACTGATCACAAATTTTGGTCCATTATGCCCAGCCACTTTTCCACCCTAAGAATCGGTATGGACTTTCTCGTAAACGACATTACGGCACACAGATGAATATCACACTGGATCACAATGGATAGGTTACATAATTCCTTGGCTGCGATATCGGCTTCCCTACTCTCGTGAATTCGCGTGTGCCTTGGTATCTAGCGTATGTAAAGCCACCACATTCTGGGGAGCTTAACTGCCTCAAAATAATTTTAGACCCAGTATTATATACCTGTTTATTTATTTTCCGCAAGGAATCTTCTCATGGCTGGTTCACATGTAATAACGAGCCACCCTGTGTTTGGGGAATGTGCTCAGATGTTCATATGACCACAGTAAAAGCTGCGCATGTCCTCATTTCCAAACAAATCTTACAGAATGTCGATGCTTGCCTGTAAAACAAACCATACAACTGCCTGACGTGTTAACTTATTTTGAGCCCCTGTGTAGTCAAATTCCTCTCGCACACGAAGCGGGCGAACAGTCAGCTGTATTTCACAATATAGGCAGCGTATGTTTCCACCCCTGTACTGCCTGACAAATCGATGAGGCACCCAGAAGAGGAGGAGGGAATGAAGTGAAACTTCATGGGTTCGGAAGAGATGTGATATTATTTCAGTGATTCCAAAATCGAGTCCAATTTATAAAGAACTTGACAGTCTGAGCCCACTTATCAGTATGATGTTCCACTTATGGTCTGGATGCGTGCATTGATTCAGTTGGGAGTGGTGTCACAAAGCTGTTGTGTGCACTCCTGAGATACTCTGGCCCACAACTGTTGCAAATGGACCTTGGTACCCTGGATCCTGCCACTGGACTGGTGTTGACGTCGGACTGGTCTCGCACACGTGCTCTATCAGGGACAGATCTGGGGATCTAGCTGGCCGTGGGAGTGCCTCAGCATCACACAGGCAGTTCATAGAGGTACGTGTCATGTGTGGACGAGCACTTTTGTGTTGAAAATAGCACCACAGTACTGTCAGATGAGACGTAAGACTCGAGAGTGCTGGTTACCCGTGATGTACCGTTATTCTCTCAAATTCTGTCAATTACTATCACCCTTGATCTCAAGTCATACCCGATGGCTCCCCACACTGTGAAGCTAATAGTAACAACGCTGTGCCTGTCCAAAACATTGGAAGAATGGGACCTGTCCCCAGATCCTCACCATATTCTCAGACGATGGTCATATGAGTGACAATGATTCATTGCCAAACAGATTGCTTCGCCATTCGCCAATAGTCCATGCGTCCTTGTCAGGGCACCACTCTAAACACGGCAGTTCGTATCATGGTCCCAAATGGCAGCCTGCACACAGGACAATAATTCCCCCAGTCCGGCTGCTGTAAGTTTCCTACCAAAGGTGTGAGAGGACACAGAATGATGCAGGGAGTCCCTTGGATGTCAGGCGTGGAGGTGAAGGGCTATCAATGTGGATGGTGCACAGTACAGCCATCCTCCCTCGTGTGCTGGTCAGACACGGTCTACCAGAACCTTGACGTCGAGCATACCTGCCTCCATGTTCTCATGTAGTGCAACATTGGGCCACTGTGACCTCCAAATGCCCCAAAAATCTGGACATTACACGAGTTAACCAGCTGGCAATTGGAGACCCACAATTAGGTCCCTCTGAAACTCCGTCACGTGCTGATAATACTGTCTCACGTAAGTATGCCGCATCTCCGTGTGCTTCATAATGATCTCTCAACTCCTGACGCTCTTCACACTCCTTATATACCCTACCAGCCCTGGTAACGACACAGAACGACAGCAACACTTTTTACTCTTGCGGCTGTTCTACCTGCCACAGAAAATTACAACTCTAAGTCAGTTAAACAGTCGCCGATGGTATGTGCTTTTACGAAGTTACACTAACTTCCGCCTGTGTCTTCTATGTGCTTCACCTTTTTTGGCTGGCAGTGATTATGTCTCGGACATTAGCACTTGAAAGATTAATTTTAAAAGTGGACTCTATTTAGCCATACAAGTAAATTTAGCCATACAAGTGAACATGGAAAGAGCTGTGATATTGTATATTGTGCCTGGAAGGTATTGCATGTCCCTGTTCGTTTTAAATACAGTTTTATTACCATCCACTTTATTTCAGTTAGATAACAGTATGCATGTGGTTAATATTCAGTAATTCAGAACGAACAAAATACGTAAATGCAGTCACTGTTTCTTCGACAAGCAGATAGACACTAATAGATCGAATTGGTACTCTCACTCGTCAGTTTTGTTACAAAACTAGCTCCACTTTGATCAGTGTCATTCTGGATTGTCCCCAATGTAAACCTCCAAAATATTAAGATGAAACATCGTAATGACAATACACTGTTTCTCATCTTTCCGACGTCTTTGTTAACCTTTTGCCTCACTTTAAAACAGAACACTAACTGTCTAATAATTACTTATCGCCATATTTTCCTCTGAATTACTAACTGATATTCTTCCTCTCATCAGTTACCACTGCTTTTCTATTCATCTATTTTAATCTCTGTTCATCAACATCCCGTGTAATGCCATTCCGCAAAATTCTGACTACCTCCCCTAAATATCAGCGACTATCTGATCACATAACACACACGCGTACTTGTGTCAAAAAAACCTCGGATTGTCAACACCACAATGCCAAGTGGTTACCAAAGAACTTGTCCCGGCTCTAAATGTCCAAGATAAGTTGACTCTTTTAACTTAAGGTGTCAGTAGTGGAGAAAATCGGCGCTAGTAAGAAGAGTTGCCGAGAATTCTTCCGGGTAGTATGGCCGTGGTCCATGGAACTCTTCTATCCCTGACGTTTCGTCCAAAGCTACGTTGACGACTCGGCAAGACTCAGCACAAACGGAGCACCTCCGAAGATGTGCAACGTAGCTTTGGACGATACGTCACGGATAGAAGAGTTCCATGGACCACGGCCATACAACCCGGAAGAATTCTCGGCAGCTGAAACATCCGGTCGTGAAAGCCTTCATTGTATGACTAGTAAGAAGATATTCAATTGACTCAGAGTGCTGCCAATATTTCCCAGTGTGTCACCTCTACTTTCGTGTAAAGACACAACATGGGTAGTGGTGGCAGCAATGTGAGATAAAACCGGCGCTGTCCTCCTCCTACTGATCCTCTCCCCTCAGCAGTCCTAATGCAGAGGCGAGCTATAGCCTATCCCCTGCTGGTGCGGTCCCCGCAGCCACTGCACGGAGGGTCAGCTTCTCACGGCCAGAGAATGATCACGGTGCGCTCACGCGTTGTTGCCTCCACCCAGACTCGGCGTCGGGCAGCTACTCGCTGGACGGGATGCGAGTGCAGCGGCGCCGCTGGGCCTGGGGGTGGGAGTCGCCGCCCCCGCCTCCCCCGCTCTGCAGATCACAGTCCGCCTCTGCCGCCGACGTCCGGCTCACGCAGCGGCGGCCCTCGGCTGCCGGCCGCGCCACCGACGACGCAGACGTCGACGACTGGGAGGGCAGCCTCGCCAGCGAGCCGCCGCCAGCCACAGGTCAGCCGCAGGAAGCGCAGGCTGCAGTGTAGCTCACTACCAGTTGGGCTGCTCCGCGTGTACGCACAAATGTATCAATGTGACCATAGTTTATGCAAATGGAAGCAGCAAAATGGATGCGTAACAAGTGCTTCAGTTTGCAGCAGAGTTGTGACTGTCTCAGATTTCGTTGTACGCTGCTTGGGCTCCAACCAAACTGTGAATCGTAGCGTCCATCGTCTAGAAGAGTATGCGCGTGACGAAAATGTGGATACGAGTCCAGCGTGCACTGTGTGTGACGTGCTCCAGCGCCGGGGTGCACAGACAGACCGCTACTTGCCACCGACGTGATGACAGTTCGCTCTTCACCGTTCTTTTACTGCAACTTCTTTACTCATCTTTTATTCTTTCCCACAAAGGACTTTGCAGGCCCTTCTAGAGCCTGAGCCACGCCAGTCCAGCTGGCGTCAGAGTAAGGGGGAACCCGATCTACGACAATAGCTCGCTCGTGCCACTTTCTTTTTGAATCCGCGCCCTTGCATCTGCAAGAGACCACAGGCTTCTGTAGAGATAAACTGTTCTAATTTTGTTGAATAAAGTGAATATTTATGAAGAAAATTATGTCAAGTACATAAGGTGTAATGGGCATAAGTGCAGATATTTTTTATATTGGTACCTTAATACTCGTATTTACACACATCAGTGTGTTGGTTGCTTTTCTCTGCATCAAATACTGTTCCCATAAACATGTCGCTTAACTTACTACTTGATGTTTTATCCATAGTCATAACTGCACAGTAAATGGACTACACCTATCAGTATAGGCTAATCGTTTTGCGTGCATGCGTCCATACTTCAACATCTAATCTACTGCCCAGGAAAGTGAGTGTTAATGGGTTGTTCTTGCTTTATGTACTTGGAGGTACTAAACAACCTAAAAGCATATCGCTCCTAATTATTAGTCTGCAAATGAACAAAATACTGATGTCACATTAATCAATACACTATCCTTAGTCACCAATTAAGACATCTGTACTTATAACCATTACACGCTGTATATATGTACAACTTTTTCTTTCTTTTTTGCGCTCTTTTCATTGTCTCAGTGAGAGGCTTGCAACCACTAGTACCAGCGAGTCTGCTCTAGAGCATGATTTTTATTCTTCAACTTCCTCCCAAGTGTTACGCCTCTTGGCTTTTTATGGTCTCGTTGAGGTCTCCTGCCTGCTTTTCATTGCTTAACCTAGCAATCTTACATTGCTGTGTTGGTAGTGTAGCATAGATTTTGGAATTTCTTAGACCTCACTTACAGATGTTTTCTCCAGCTGTTTTGGTCACTCTATGTACAATTTGTCAGTGACTTCAATTCATTCATCCTACAATCCCATTTGATGTAACCAGTCATCGAATTTTCAGCTGGGTCTGTTTCTTCCAGAATCAATAGTTTATAGACTAAGTACGAGAATGTGTTCTCTCTTCCTAGAGTTTTATTTTTTAAACAGATATTACTTTGTACTGGTTATCAGGAGAAAGAAAACTGGTGTTCTACGGATCGGAGCGTGGAATGTCAGATCCCTTAATCGGGCAGGTAGGTTAGAAAATTTAAAAAGGGAAATGTATAGGTTAAAGTTAGATATAGTGGGAATTAGTGAAGTTCGGTGGAAGGAGGAACAAGACTTTTGGTCAGGTGATTACAGGGTTATAAATACAAAATCAAATAGGGGTAATGCAGGAGTAGGTTTAATAATGAATAAAAAAATAGGAGTGCGGGTTAGCTACTACAAACAGCATAGTGAACGCATTATTGTGGCCAAGATAGACACAAAGCCCATGCCTACTACAGTAGTACAAGTTTATATGCCAACTACCTCTGCAGATGATGAAGAAATAGATGAAATGTATGACGAGATAAAAGAAATTATTCAGGTAGTGAAGGGAGACGAAAATTTAATAGTCATGGGTGACTGGAATTCGTCAGTAGGAAAAGGGAGAGAAGGAAACATAGTAGGTGAATATGGATTGGGGGGAAGGAATGAAAGAGGAAGCCGCCTTGTAGAATTTTGCACAGAGCATAACTTAATCATAGCCAACACTTGGTTCAAGAATCATAAAAGAAGGTTGTATACCTGGAAGAATCCTGGAGATACTAAAAGGTATCAGATAGATTATATAATGGTAAGACAGAGATTTAGGAACCAGGTTTTAAATTGTAAGACATTTCCTGGGGCAGATGTGGATTCTCACCACAATCTATTGGTTATGAACTGCAGATTCAAACTGAAGAAACTGCAAAAAGGTGGGAATTTAAGGAGATGGGGCCTGGATAAACTGAAAGAACCAGAGGTTGTAGAGAGTTTCAGGGAGAGCATAAGGGAACAATTGACAGGAATGGGGGAAAGAAATACAGTAGAAGAAGAATGGGTAGCTCTGAGGGATGAAGTAGTGAAGGCAGCAGAGGATCAAGTAGGTAAAAAGACGAGGGCTAATAGAAATCCTTGGGTAACAGAAGAAATATTGAATTTAATTGATGAAAGGAGAAAATATAAAAATGCAGTAAATGAAGCAGGCAAAAAGGAATACAAACGTCTCAAAAATGATATCGACAGGAAGTGCAAAATGGCTAAGCAGGGATGGCTAGAGGACAAATGTAAGGATGTAGAGGCTTGTCTCACTAGGGGTAAGATGGATACTGCCTACAGGAAAATTAAAGAGACCTTTGGAGAGAAGAGAACCACTTGTATGAATATCAAGAGCTCAGATGGCAACCCAGTTCTAAGCAAAGAAGGGAAGGCAGAAAGGTGGAAGGAGTATATAGAGGGTTTATGCAAGGGCGATGTACTTGAGGACAATATTATGGAAATGGAAGAGGATGTAGATGAAGACGAAATGGGAGATAAGATACTGCGTGAAGAGTTTGACAGAGCACTGAAAGACCTGAGTCGAAACAAGGCCCCAGGAGTAGACAACATTCCATTTGAACTACTGATGGCCTCGGGAGAGCCAGTCATGACAAAACTCTACCATCTGGTGGGCACGATGTTTGAGACAGGCGAAATACCCTCAGAATTAAAAGAAGAATATAATAATTCCAATCCCAAAGAAAGCAGGTGTTGACAGATGTGAAAATTACCGAACTATCAGTTTAATAAGTCACAGCTGCAAAATACTAACGCGAATTCTTTACAGACGAATGGAAAAACTGGTAGAAGCCGACCTCGGGGAAGATCAGTTTGGATTCCGTAGAAATGTTGGAACACGTGAGGCAATACTGACCTTACGACTTATCTTAGAAGAAAGATTAAGAAAAGGCAAACCTACGTTTCTAGCATTTGTAGACTTAGAGAAAGCTTTTGACAATGTTGACTGGAATACTCTCTTTCACATTCTGAAGGTGGCAGGGGTAAAATTCAGGGAGCGAAAGGCTATTTACAGTTTGTACAGAAACCAGATGGCAGTTATAAGAGTCGAGGGGCATGAAAGGGAAGCAGTGGTTGGGAAAGGAGTAAGACAGGGTTGTAGCCTCTCCCCGATGTTATTCAATCTGTATATTGAGCAAGCATTAAAGGAAACAAAAGAAAAATTCGGAGTAGGTATAAAAATTCATGGAGAAGAAGTAAAAACTTTGAGGTTCGCCGATGACATTGTAATTCTGTCAGAGACAGCAAAGGACTTGGAAGAGCAGTTGAACGGAATGGACAGTGTCTTGAAAGGAGGATATAAGATGAACATCAACAAAAGTAAAACGAGGATAATGGAATGTAGTCAAATTAAGTCGCGTGATGCTGAGGGAATTAGATTAGGAAATGAGACACTTAAAGTAGTAAAGGAGTTTTGCTATTTAGGGAGTAAAATAACCGATGATGGTCGAAGTAGAGAGGATATAAAATGTAGACTGGCAATGGCAAGGAAAGCGTTTCTCAAGAAGAGGAATTTGTTAACATCGAGTATAGATTTAAGTTTCAGGAAGTCGTTTCTGAAAGTATTTGTATGGAGTGTAGCCATGTATGGAAGTGAAACATGGACGATGACTAGTTTGGACAAGAAGAGAATAGAAGCTTTCGAAATGTGGTGCTACAGAAGAATGCTGAAGATAAGGTGGGTAGATCACGTAACTAATGAGGAGGTATTGAATAGGATTGGGGAGAAGAGAAGTTTGTGGCACAACTTGACTAGAAGAAGGGATCGGTTGGTAGGACATGTTTTGAGGCATCAAGGGATCACAAATTTAGCATTGGAGGGCAGTGTGGAGGGTAAAAATCGTAGAGGGAGACCAAGAGATGAATACACTAAGCAGATTCAGAAGGATGTAGGTTGCAGTAGATACTGGGAGATGAAGAAGCTTGCACAGGATAGAGTAGCATGGAGAGCTGCATCAAACCAGTCTCAGGACTGAAGACCACAACAACAAACAACTGGTTATTTTCCACAGAAGGCCATAGTAGTATGTGTCGACCAAAAAATAATTTCATGAGTACATTTGTAACTATCAGTGACTCGATAACGTTCAAATGACATGTATACAGGGTGTTAGAAAAAGGTACGGCCAAACTTTCAGGAAACTTTCCTCACACACAAATAAAGAAAAGATGTAATGTGGACATGTGTCCGGAAACGCTTAATTTCCATGTTAGAGCTCATTTTAGTTTCGTTAGTATGTACTGTACTTCCTCGATTCACCGCCAGTTGGTCCAATTGAAGGAAGGTAATGTTGACTTCGGTGCTTGTGTTGACATGCGACTCATTGGTCTACAGTACTAGCATCAAGCACATCAGTACGTAGCATCAGCAGGTTAGTGTTCATCACGAACGTGGTTTTGCAGTCAGTGCAATGTTTACAAATGCGGAGTTGCGGAGTTGGCAGATGCCCATTTGATGTATGGATTAGCACAGGGCAATAGCCGTGGCGCGGTACGTTTGTATCGAGACAGATTGCACCGAGCGAGGTGGCGCAGTGGTTAGCCCACTGGACTCGCATTCGGGAGGACGACGGTTCAATCCCGTCTCCGGCCATCCTGATTTAGGTTTTCCGTGATTTCCCTAAATCGCTTCAGGCAAATGCCGGGATGGTTCCTGTGTAAGGGCACGGCCGATTTCCTTCCCCATCCTTTCCTCACCCGAGCTTGCGCTCCGTCTCTAATGACCTCGTTGTCGACGGGACGTTAAACACTAATCTCCTCCTCCTCCTCGAGACAGATTTCCAGAACGAAGGTGTCCCGACAGGAAGAAGACGTTCGAAGCAATTGATCGGCGTCTTAGGGAGCACGGAACATTCCAGCCTATGTCTCGCGACTGGGGAAGACCTAGAACGACAAGGACACCTGCAATGGACGAGGCAATTCTTCGTGCAGTTGACGATAACCCTAATGTCAGTGTCAGAGAAGTCGCTGCTGTACAAGGTAACGTTGACCACATCACTGTATGGAGAGTGCTACGGGAGAACCAGTTGTTTCCGAACCATGTACAGCGTGTGCAGGCACTATCAGCAGCTGATTGGCCTCCACGGGTACACTTCTGCGAATGGTTCATCGAACAATGTGTCAATCCTCATTTCAGTGAAAATGTTCTCTTTACGGATGAGGCTTCATTCCAACGTGATCAAATTGTAAATTTTCACAATCAACATGTGTGGGCTGACGAGAATCCGCACGCAATTGTGCAATCACGTCATCAACACAGATTTTCTGTGAACGTTTGGGCAGGCATTGTTGGTGATGTCTTGATTGGGCCCCATGTTCTTCCACCTAAGCTCAATGGAACACGTTATCATGATTTCATACGGGATACTCTACCTGTGCTGCTAGAATATGTGTCTTTTTAAAAGTACGACACAACATGTGGTTCATGCACGATGGAGCTCCTGCACATTTCAGTCGAAGTGTTCGTACGCTTCTCAACAACCGATTCGGTGACCGATGGATTGGTAGAGGCGGACCAATTCCATGGCCTCCACGCTCTCCTGACCTGAACCCTCTTGACTTTCATTTATGGGGGCATTTGAAAGCTCTTGTCTACGCAACCCCGGTACCAAATGTAGAGACTCTTCGTGCTCGTATTGTGGACGGCTGTGATGCAATACGCCATTCTCCTGGGCTGCATCAGCGCATCAGGGATTCCATGCGACGGAGGGTGGATGCATGTATCCTCGCTAACGGAGGACGTTTTGAACATTTCCTGTAACAAAATGTTTGAAGTCACGCTGGTACGTTCTGTTGCTGTGTGTTTCCATTCCATGATTAATGTGATTTGAAGAGAAGTAATAAAATGAGCTCTAACATGGAAAGTAAGCGTTTCCGGACATATGTCCACATAACATATTTTCTTTCTTTGTGTGTGAGGAACGTTTCCTGAAAGTTTGGTCGTACCTTTTTGTAACACCCTGTATATTACAATGGCTCACCTCTTGTGTATACTGATACTTCCAGATTAATATTGGCCACATTCTTCATTTTGGCATACATCGTATCGATACGGTGTGGATACTATACACAGTCATGTGTGAACGTAAAGCAACTAGTACTTGATCGCTGCGAATAGAGGAGTGATTCAAGCTACACCTCCCGCCAGCAGGGCACACAGCCTCCACACTTGAACAGCGCTTCTGCGCAAGCTGTGCTGACATTCTGTTGTGTAGATCGGCCTGTCTCTCCTGATGTGACACGACTCTTACTTGAACCCCATGTTCGCCAAGATGAGTCTCCACACTGATTTCAAGATAAGAGAAGATAACGACGAGCAATGCATAACAGAAAGGGAAGTGTAGTATACATAGCATTTGGTAAAGGCTACCACACAATCGCAGTTAGCATTATCAAGAAAAAGGTAGGTCTGCCCCAACATCTACTGTTGTATTACGCAACCGTGGCTCAAAACACTCCCTCTTCCCTAAAACTGCGATGTTAAAGTGTCCATGCAGTATCTTCTGTACAAATAGGTTATTACTATTGATACTGAGTATGCAGCTACAAGGAAATACAATTTTTCTTCGTGATACAGGATTCGATGCTGCATGGTGAACAAGGAAACATGTCAAGGCTGACAATGAAGTCAAGTGGGGAGGCAATGTTTTCGGTTGGACAGTAACACGGACGGTGGGGGGAAAGGGTTGTTGCCCAGCTGGCTTACTCAACCCTTGAAGAAGCTCTATTGGTGATTGCGTCCCAGGGCCGTTAAACAACAAAAGACTTAACAGGCTCTCAGAGCCAAGAAAAATTCAATGCCCACCAAAAGAGTCTTAACCTGCAATCATAGAGAGAGAGGAAAGAGAGCAAGAGAATTGATATGCTTACCGGCATGATTTAAAAATACTAGCGAATCTCAATCTTTACTTAACCTAATGCCTCTATTCCTGTTGATGCTGGTGTCATTTTGTTTCATTTTATGTAAATCTAGATGTAGGTGCAGACACGTGAGGCAGTGTTTGGCGATAGTTAGTTTAGTTTGGTACATCAGTCTGGTAATGCTTGTGTTCTTTACACCTTCGTTCAACAGTGACGATATATCATGTGCGCTCAGACATACCCCAGTCACAAAACTAACCCCTGCCACCCACACAATTCCTTTCGTTACTTACACCCATCAACGTTATTCAACTACCCATACAACTCGCAACTTCCAGTGCCAACTTCTTTCCCTAGAGCTATACCATCCCCCCCCCCCCCACCACGCTCTCAACAATAGACCTCTGCTCTATTTATCTATTTATCTGAACCAGTTCAAAAAGTTTCCCTATCTCTACCCAAAACCTTGTCCCATATCGTGTTGCTTTAAAGTTGTCTAAGCCATGGAATCATCTCCAATGGCCTAACCATGGAAATCACTATTTCTGGATCCCACCCTTCCTTCCACAGTAATATTCATCTTCTCACATTCCGACAATTCCTTTCCGTCACAAACCTGGTTCTACAAAAACACATCTCCATTGCACAGGCATCCACGAACCACCTCCACTCCCTGCAAAATGCTGTTACTATGCAGTCCCCACTACCTACACCTCATATCCGCCCCCAGGGGGTCCACAACTCTTTTGTGGATACATGCGCAGCGAGCACGGGACCCCGAGCTAATGTGGCCCTCCTTCCTTTCCGGGCTGCATACCTTCCTTTTCCGCATCCTTCCCCATCCCCCATCTTCGCCCCCCCCCCCTCACCTCCGCCTCTTTCCTTCCCTTTCTCCCCCTCTGGGAGTAAGTTTTGTGCCTACATCCAGAGACGGACGCTCAAAAATGTAACACATTCTTCGCTTTCTCTGCTTGCAAGTCTTTGTCCTTCCTTTGTCCTTCTCTTTTCCTTACCTCTTCTCTTTACCCTTTTCTCCGCTGCAGTGTTTGAGACCTCTCTTCTTTCCTTTCCCTTTCTTTGTTTTTCCCTTTCTCTTTTTTTCCTCCCTGTGTGTGTCTGAAGGCCGACCCACGCATTTCCATGCATAGCCGGTGACGGGTAACGCGTAATTCCCCGCCCCAGGTAGACAGGTAGGACACGTATGTACCCCCTGGTAACGGCCAGGCCCAGGGAGGGGTGATTATCCGAGCTGATACCTTCCGAAAGTGCCGATTGGTCCCTCCATCCGTGTCTCGGGAGGTGTGACCTGAGGTGTGAACAATCACCTAAGGCGGAAGTGCCCTCAGGGAGGAGCGCGCCATTGGAGACGCCGGTAATCATGGGGGATACTTCCGCAATGGTTTCCTCATCTTCTACTATGTCTGCTCACAAGCGTAAGTTCAATGAGTGTCAGCCACAGACAGTTCTTCCATCGTTGCCACAGTTCCTCGTTGTTTCTCGGTCTGACGAAGGTCACGACTTCTCCACAGTCTACCCTTTCATTATTCAGAAAGGTGTCGACGCAATTGCAGGTCCTGTAAAGTCTTGTTCCAGATTACGAAATGGCACCTTGTTGTTAGAAACAGTCAGTGCCCTCCAGGCACAAAAATTGCTGCGTATGTCACTGCTACACACCTACCCTGTCCGGGTGGAAGCGCTCTGCACTTTAAATTCCTCACGTGGGGTCGTTTATACACGCTCCCTCGACGGATTCTCCGACGAGGAAATTCAACACTACCTGTCTGACCAGGGCGTAACGGCTGTTCATAGAGTCATGAAAAGGGTTGACACGAACATCGTTCCAACCCGTACTGTCTTCTTGACATTTGACAGAGTTCAACTCCCATCGAACATCAAAGTGGGCTATGAGATAATTTCCGTTCGCCCTTACATCCCAAACCCTACGCGTTGCTATCGGTGTCAGCAGTTCAATCATACCAGCCAGTCCTGTTCCAATCCGGCCAAATGCGTTACGTGTGGCAAGGATTCCCATGAGGGTGCTTGTCCACCTCCATCCCCTCATTGCATCAACTGTATGGGTGACCACGCTGCTTCCTCTCGAGATTGTCCCATTTTTAAAGACGAAAAGCTCATTCAGGAAATCAGAGTGAAGCAAAAGGTGTCGACCTTGGCTGCTCGAAAATTATTCGCCAGTCGAAAGCCCACTGTCCCTCAGACAGGTAAATACAGCACTGTCCTTGCCTCTCCTCGGCCAACAAAGGAGGCGGCCATGCAGACTTGTGATCTCACCTTTAGTGCCACGGTCGTCAGATCGGCCAGTGCAAAGATCGCCCGTTCAACCTCCCCACTTTCGCCTGCTCACTCTATGGCTCATCCTTCATCGGGTTCTGCTAAATCTCAAGCCCAAAAGTCAGACACCCACACTTCCAAAAAAAAGCCTACATGTGAAGATCTTTTACGTACCCCAAACTCACAACCATCAGTTCCTCTTTCATCTAAACATCCTGTTTCCAAGAAGGCTAATAAGAAACCCAGTTCCTCTCCTTCTCCGCCGTGGCGTGTCTCATCTACAGCACCACCTGGCGGTAGCCGCCCTCGGCCGTCTTCTGTGTCGCCGA
Source organism: Schistocerca cancellata (assembly GCF_023864275.1). Classification (NCBI taxonomy): domain Eukaryota; kingdom Metazoa; phylum Arthropoda; class Insecta; order Orthoptera; family Acrididae; genus Schistocerca; species Schistocerca cancellata. The sequence continues at coordinate 281,775,041 of NC_064632.1, read as the reverse complement.
GGCGCACTGCTGGCGGCCGATCAACCGGCCGATCGCTGGTGGCAGGAGCTGCTCTTGAACAACCTATGGATCAGGATCTTCTGCCTTCGGCTGACTGCCGTTCCACGCTGTCAGTCGCAAGCACTGAGCTGTCATTGAGTTGAGGGCAACTTTGGTCACATTCTTCCATTTTCTGTCCACCCTACGTCCATTATCCATTGGAATATACGCGGCATTCGAGCCAATCGGGATGAATTGTCGATCCTCTTACGATCCTACTCGCCGGTCATCTTCTGTCTTCAGGAAACAAAGCTCCGTCCCCACGACCGCTTTGTTTTCCCCCATTTTCAGTCAGTCCGATTTGATCTCCCCTCTGTTGAAGGCACTCCAGCACATGGAGGATTCATGATTCTTCTCCATGATACTCTCCATTATCACCCAATCCCCTTAAACACTTCCTTCCAAGCTGTCGCTGTCCGTCTTTCCCTTTCTGGATACACTTTCTCTCTTTGTACTGTATACATTCCATCGTCCACACCAATGGCACGAGCTGATCTCCTTCATCTTCTTGGTCAGCTTCCGTCCCCCTATTTGCTGGTTGGGGACTTCAATGCCCACCACCCGCTTTGGGGATCTCCACATCCTTGTCCGCGTGGTTCACTATTGATAGACGTCTTCCACCAAGTGGATCTTGTTTGCCTCAACACTGGGGACCCTACATTTTTGTCTGCCTCCACAACAAATTTCTCTCATTTGGACCTTTCGGTCGGTACTGTTCCGCTAGCTCGGCGCTTCGAATGGTTCGCCATTGCTGATACACACTCGAGTGACCACTTTCCATGTGTCCTTCGATTGCAGCCACACCTGTCATATATGCGCCCGCGACACTGGAAGTTTGCCCAAGCCGATTGGACACTTTTTTCGTCTCTAGCGACATTCGATGACCGTCACTTTCCTAGCGTCGACGATGAGGTCACTCATATTACAGACGTTATTCTTTCAGCTGCGGAACATTCAATACCTCGCACCTCCGAATTGCCCCAGCGCCCCCCCAGTTCCTTGGTGGAACGAGGCATGCCGTGACGCAATACGTGAGCGGCGGCGTGCTCTTCGCGTTTTCAGACACCATCCTACATTGGCCAACTGTATCCGCTATAAGCAGTTCCGTGCGCGATGCCGTCGCGTCATCCGCGACAGCAAGAAGGCAAGCTGGGTCTTCTTTACTAGCTCATTTAACACCTTCACTCCCTCCTCGGAAGTTTGGAGTCGGATTCGACGGTTATCTGGCGCGCCTAGTTCCTCCCCGGTCTCTGGGCTCACTGTCGCGCATGATACACTAGTGTACCCCGTCGCAATTTCTAACTCATTGGGTCAACACTTTGCTGAGATTTCGAGCTCTTCAAATTACCCGCCAGCGTTTCTCCCGAAGAAACGCGCTGCGGAAATGCAACCTCTTGCCTTCTTCTCTCAAAATTGCGAAAGCTACAACACTGTTTTCTACATGTGGGAACTCCAACATGCACTTTCTCGCTATTCCGCCCCAGGACCGGATGGTATCCACATCCAAATGTTGCTGCATTTACCATACCAAAGTCTGCGTTACCTCCTTCGCCTTTATAATCGAATTTGGACCGACAGTACTTTTCCCAGACGGTGGCGGGAAGCTATCGTCGTTCCTGTTCCGAAACCTGGAAAGGACAAACATCTCCCCTCTAGCTGTCGCCCCATTTCTCTCACGAGTAGTGTATGTAAGGTTTTGGAGCGTATGGTGAATTGCCGTTTAGCTTGGTGGCTGGAGTCCCGCAGTGTTTTAACACCTGCCCAATGCGGTTTCCGAAAGCACCGTTCTGCAGTTGACCATCTTGTTGCCCTCTCCACTTATATCATGAACAATTTTCTCCGGAAACGCCAAACAGTAGCAATATTTTTTGATCTGGAGAGAGCACACGATACCTGTTGGAGGACAGGCATCCTCCGCACACTGTTCTCTTGGGGCTTTCGAGGTCGGCTGCCCCTTTTTCTTCGCGAATTTATGGCAGAGCGCACATTTAGAGTGCGGCTGAACACTACTCTCTCCCGTACTTTCTCCCAAGAAAACGGGGTGTCCCAGGGCTCTGCGCTAAGTGTTGTACTGTTTGCCATTGCCATAAATTCCATTATGTATTGTCTCCTTCCTGATGTCTCGGGCTCCCTCTTTGTGGACGATTTTGCGATCTACTACAGCTCTCAACGGACCAGCCTTCTTGAACGACGTCTTCAAGGATGTCTCGATCGCCTCCACTCTTGGAGCATCGAAACCGGCTTCCGCTTTTCTCCCAGTAATACCGTTTGTGTTAATTTTTGGCGTCGCACGGAGTTTCTTCCACCTTCCTTACATCTAGGACCTGTCAACCTTCCGTTTTCGGACGTTGCTAAATTCTTGGGTCTTATGTTTGACAGAAAACTGTGCTGGTCCTCCCACGTTTCCTATCTTTCGGCTCGCTGTCTGCGATCCCTCAACACCCTCCGTGTCCTGAATGGTACCTCCTGGGGAGCGGACCGAGTGGTCCTTCTCCGCCTCTATCGCGCCTTAGTGCGATCGAAATTGGACTATGGAAGCATAGTTTACTCCTCTGCTCGGCCGTCTATTCTTCGTCGTCTCGACTCTATCCACCACCGTGGATTACGTTTAGTGTCTGGAGCTTTTTACACCAGTCCTGTGGAAAGCCTTTATGCTGAGACTGCTGAACCTCCGCTGTCCAATCGACGAGCTGTCCTTCTGAGTCGTTATGCTAGCCATCTGTCTTCCATGCCTGCAAATCCGTCCCATGACATTTTTTTGACGCCTCCTTGGATTTAGGGTATGCAGGCCGCTCTTCCTCCCTACTACCACCGGGAGTCCGCTTCCGTCAACTGCTCCATTCTCTTTCCTTCCGCTTTCCTAAAACTTTCTTGACAACTTGGGGTACAGCACCGCCTTGGCTCCGTCCCCGGACCTGCCCGCTCCGTGACCTTCGTCAGTATCCCAAGGATGGTACCCCTTCACTTGTTTATCGTCGGGCATTTGCTGCTCTATGCGCACAAATTAAGGATCCACATTTATTTACACTGACGGCTCAAAAACATCGTTAGGTGTTGGGAGTGTCTTATTGTTGGCGACACCCCAAATCGATTTCGGCTTCCCGACCAGTGTTCGGTTTATACTGCGGAGCTCTACGCTGTTCTCCAGGCTGTCCAATACATCCGCCACCATCAGCGGATACAGTATGTTATCTGTTCAGATTCTCTCAGCTCTCTCCTCAGTCTCCAAGCTCTCTACCCTGTCCACCCTCTGGTCCACCGGATTCAGGACTGCCTCCACTTGCTCCACTTGGGGGGAGTCTCTGTGGCGTTCCTCTGGATCCCAGGACACGTTGGTATCTGTGGAAATGATATAGCGGCCAAGGCAGCAGTCTCTCTTCTTTGGCCAGCTATTTGCATGATTCCCTTCGCCGATCTACGGAGTGTTTTATGTCGTCGTGTTGCTTTTTTATGGCACACACATTGGTCGACACTTCCCAATAATAAATTGCGGGACATGAAAGCTCTTCCCTGTGCTTGGACCTCTTCCTCCCGAACGCGTCGTCGGGAGGAGGTAATTTTAACTAGACTCCGCATAGGGCACTGTCTTTTTAGCCATCGTCATCTTTTATGTGGCGATCCTCCCCACTCTGTCCCCACTGCTCTCAGCTGTGGACGGTAAGACACCTTTTACTTGAGTGCCCCTATTTTACTCCGTTACGCGCCCGTCTACAGCTATCGCCTGATACATCTTCCATTTTAGCAGATGACACGCGCTCAGCCGATCGCGTCCTCGAGTTTACTAGTGCCAGTGAGATGACGTCAGTCATTTGAAGCTCTTTTTGGGGACAACCAACCCCCTTCTATAGTGGTTTTTTAAAGCTTTCCTTCTGCTTTTAGTTTCTCCAATTTTTTGAGTTTTGTTGCCATTGCTGCTGGTTTCCAGTTTCGTTTTTTTTACCTTTTCCTACGTCACAGACCGGGCGCTAATGACCGTAGCAGTTTTGTGCCCTAAAACCATAACAAAAAAAACCTCATCATCCAAATTGAAATACTGATACTCCAACACCCAGAAAAACATTCCAAACACCTCCTTCACAAGTTATCCAGCTCACTGACATCCTACTCACGCCCTGGGGACTACAATCCAACCCACATCCTACCTACAGTGTGCCTCGTCGTCAACCACCTTTAGAACACAGACCCTGCCTACCTGACCTTTTCACCATACCACATCCTCCAAAAACCCCTACCAACAGTCCACGAAATCCAGATCCAAGACAATCCCAGAACACTATTGTTAACCTCTCCACCGAAATCCTCAACCCCACAATAGTTTCAGTCCTATACAAGGGTCTCACATTTAACCCCAACTATGTTGGATTTCTGAAAGACCTACTCTCCTTCTTCTGTTCCCTACAGTGGAAACACTTGTTTAGCGTCAGCCCCTCCAACCAAAGCTAATCCAATCCCATCATCGAATCCCACCTGTCTCAGTTCTGTTCATACCATCCCCTGGTCACTTCAAAGGATCCCTCATCATCCTTTCCCAGGCCCCTCCCTAAGAAGAACAACCTTTCAAGTGAAGAAAGGACTGCCCTACACAACCTAAAAACAGATCCTGACCTTATTATTCTCTCAGCAGACATAGGTTCCACCACTGTTGTGGTGAACCAGGGTCACTACGCAGCAAAGGGTTATCCAACACCTCCATCTAAAAGCTCTGTCAGTGTGACACCATCCCAGAAGTTCAACACAACCTCCAATCCCTGCAGAAATCCTTAGGGCCTTCCCAGAACCTCTCCCCTCTATCCATCTCCCTATTCACCCTGACAACAGAGCGCACACCACCTTCTACATGGTTCTCAACATCCACAAATCTAACAATCCTGGGCGCCCTATTGTGGCTGTTACAGTGTCCCCACTGAAAGAATCTACCCTCTACACTCTTGATCAACATCTCCCACCAATTGTCCAAAAACTAGTGTCCCACTTTAAAGATGCCATCCACTTCCTGCACCAGCTCTCCACCATCCGCACACCTTTACCTCCTGGATCCCTACTCTTCACTGTTGATGCAACCTTCCTATACGGGGTGTTCCATTGATAGTGACCGGGCCAAATATCTCACGAAATAAGCGTCAAACGAAAAGCTACAAAAGGCGAAATTTGTCTAGCTTGAAGGGGGAAACTAGATGGAGCTATGGCTGGGCCGCTAGATGGCGCTGCCATAGGTCAAACGGATATCAACTGCGTTTTTTTAAAATAGGAACCCCCATTTTTATTACATATTCGTGTAGTACATAAAGAAATATAAATGTCTTAGTCGGACCACTTTTTTTCGCTTTGTGACAGATGGCGCTGTAATAGTCACAAACATATAAGTACGTGGTATCACGTAACATTCCGCCAGTGCGGACGGCATTTGCTTCGTGATACATTACCCGTGTTAAAATGGACCGTTTACCAATTGCGGAAAAGGTCAATATCGTGTTGATGTATGGCTATTGTGATCAAAATGCCCAACGGGCGTGTGCTATGTATGCTGCTCGATATCCTGGACGACATCATCCAAGTGTCCGGACCGTTCACCGGATAGTTACGTTATTTCAGGAAACGGGATGTGTTTAGCCACATGTGAAACGTCAACCACGACCTGCAACAAATGATGATGTCCAAGTAGGTGTTTTAGCTGCTGTCGCGGCTAATCCGCTCATCAGTAGCAGACAAATTGCACTAGAATCGGGAATCTCAAAAACGTCGGTGTTGAAAATGCTACATCAACATCGATTGCACCCGTACCATATATCTATGCTCCAGGAATTGCATGGCGATGACTTTGAACGTCGTGTACAGTTCTGACACTGGGCACAAGAGAAATTACGGGACGATGACAGATTCTTTGCAAGCGTACTATTTAGCGACGAGGCGTTATTCACCTACAGCGGTAACGTAAACCGGCATAATGTGCACTATTGGGCAAGGGAAAATCCACGATGGCTGCGACAATTGGAACATGAGCGACATTCGCGGGTTAATGTATGGTGCGGCATTATGGGAGAAAGGATAATTGGCCACCATTTTATCTATGGCAATCTAAATGGTGCAATGTATGCTGATTTCCTACGTAATGTTCTACCGATGTTACTACAAGATGTTTCACTGCGTGACTGAATGGCGAAATACCTCCAACATGATGGATGTCCGGCACATAGCTCGCGTGCGGTTGAAGCGGTATTGATTAGCATATTTCATGACAGGTGGATTGGTCCTCGAAGCACCATACCATGACCCGCACGTTCACCGGATCTGACTTCCCCTGATTTCTTTCTGTGGGGAAAGTTGAAGGATATTTGCTATCGTGATCCACCGACAATGCCTGACAACATGCGTCAGCGCATTGTCAATGCATGAGCGAACTCGCTGTTGAGAGGAATGTCGTTACACGTATTGCCAAATCCATTGAGGTTGACGGACATCATTTTGAGAATTTATTGCATTAATGTGGTATTTACAGGTAATCACGCTGTAACAGCATGCGTTCTCAGAAATGATAAGTTCACAAAGGTACATCTATCATATTGGAACAACTGAAATATAATGTTCAAACGTACCTACCTGTTACCAACTGTTCGTCTAAAATTGTGAGCCATAAGTTTGAACTATTCAGCTCCATCTATCACAAAGCGAAAATGTAGTCCAACTAAAACATTCATATTTCTTTATATACTACACGAATATCTAATAAAGGGGAGGTTCCTATTTTTAAAAACGCAGTCGATATCCGTTTGACCTCTGGCGACGCCGTCTAGCGGGCCAACCATAGCGCCATCTGGTTTCCCCCTTTAAGATAGACAAGTTTCGTTCTTTGTAGTATTTTCGTTTGACGCTTATTTGGTGAGATATTTGGCCCAGTCACGATCAATGGACCACCCTGTACACCAACATCCCTCTTGCCCACAGCCTTACCACACTTCAAAACTACCTTTACAAACGCCCTGCTGATTCCTTGTTCACCTATCCAACTACATCCTAACCCATAACTACTTCACCCTTGAAGGACAGCTATACAAACAAATTCGTAGTACAGTCATGGGCACCCACATAGCACCCTCCTATGTCAAAGTATCCATGGACCACCTAGGGGAAACATTCCTAGCTCCCTAAAACCTCAAACTGCTGGTATGGTTCAGGGTGATCAATGACGTCTTCATAATCTGGACCCAAGGCCAGAACACCTATCCTCATTCCACCACAACCTCAACACCTTTTCCCCATCCACTTCACATAGTTCTCCTCCACCATCATGCCACCTTCCTATATGTCAATATCCTCCTCTCAGATGGCTCCAGCCACACCTCAGTGCACACCAGAGCCACCCATCACCAACATTATGTGCACTTTAACACTGCCACCCCTTCCACGCAATAAAATACCTCTACACCTCAGTCCATACCAAACCCAACAGTACGTGCACTTTGACACTGCCACCCCTTCCACACAAAAATACCTCCCATATAGTCTGGCCACCTGTAGTAGAGACATCTGCATTGATGAGAACTCCATCGCCCAGTATGCTAAAGGCCTCACAAAGGCCTGTGCAGACAGGCAATACCCTCCAGATATAATTCACAAATCGATTTCCCATGCCATATCCTTACACACACCTGATCCTCACATCCATCCCAAGAACCAACCACAAAGAAGAGCCCCTTGTCACCCAGTACCATTCTGGACTGGAACAACTGAACCACATCCTTCGTCAGGGCTTTGATTATCTATCAAATTGATGTTCCATGTCCACCAAAAAATGTTCAAATGCGTGTGAAATCTTATGGGACTTAACTGCTAAGGCCATCAGTCCCTAATCTTACACACTACTTAACCTAAATTATCATAAGGACAAACATACACACCCATGCCCGAGGGAGAACTCAAACCTCCGTCGGGACCAGCTGCACAATCCATGACTGCAGCGCCTTAGACTGCACCCAGCACCCCTACTCCAGTCATGTCACATGCTTATCCTACCCCATCACAGGCTGGTCCACCTGTGAAAGTAGCCATGTTATATGCCAGCTCTGCTGCAACCACTGCACAGCATTTTACATTGGCATGACAATCAACCAGCTGTCAGCTAGAATGAGTGGCCACTGCCAAACTGTTGCCAAAAACAAGGTGAACCACCCATTTGTACAACATGCAGTAGAGCACAACATGCAAGATTTCAGTGGCTGTTTCACAACCCATGCCATCTCAGGTAAAAATGTGGGAGCTGTTCTTAATGCACATCCTTCACTCCTGTAACCTTCTGACTTAAGCGTAAGGTATATCGCTACTCCCCTCTCCCCACCCAATAGTGTGTGTGTGTGTGTGTGTCTGTGTCTGTGTGTGTGTGTGTGTGTGTGTACACCATCCCATGCCCCAGTATCCCTGCCCAATCTGTGTCCCCACATCAGCTAGTCATGTGCTGTTATCTCTCGCAGTAGTCTGTGAAATTGCATTCGCAGCAGTCTGCCTCCTGCCCACTCTACCTGCCTCCCAAGTTTCCCCAAAGATGACCCCCAACTCTCCACAAGCCATTAGGTGCCTCCCCCGAACCACTCCCCCCCCCCCACCTCCTGTCTCTCTCCATTCCTCATCCCACACCATCCCACACCTCCACCTCACCCCAGTACATTCATTACAGGCCAATAAAAATCTGGCAGTCGACTGAGCACCATGTAGGGTGACAGGTGCTTGCATGTTAGTGAGTGTAAATGTGGTCATGTACAGCTAGGAAAATGGAGTGCATTCTGAAAGCTAGTCAAGCTCCATACCTATTGTTTGTGTGCCTATTGATGATGCAGTCGTCTCCTTTGATCCTAAAATTAAGCTTCGCATTTCAAAATTATTGTTAGATTTAATTTAGGTAAAGTTCAGTTCCGACCTCATTTCTTATGTACTTAGACTTCTACTTTTTTTATAGATTACTTTTGTAATTCTGTGTCGACCTTTTCTTCCCTTAGTTTTTTTATGTTGGACTGTAGCACTGTTCACCACACTGCACAATACAGAATTGCTCAGGACAGGTCATTTAGTATAAGTGTTACATTTTCAAACTATCTTCGGTAAAAGTTAATTCAAATACAGTTATACAGTTTTAGATAGTTTTGGCGACTATGCTTTTCATTTGCATTATTTAAATTAGGTTTCAATATAGACGTATATGAAAGTTTTAAGAATACAAAACCAGTCCAGTTTAGTTCACAACAACCACAAGTAACACAATGCGTTGAAGAAAGTGACATTCCTGCACTGTTATGTGTTAAATGTGGGAGTTAATGAGACCATCTATGATAAAACCGTGTCTATAGTCTATTTAAAATGTTTAGGATCAAAATCGTATAAGCGATACAAATCCTAAACTGACTGTTGTGAGGTAAGGAACTAGGAAGACGAATATTTCAGGCATCACTGATCAACAGTGCGTGTGAAGCTCATATTTAAAAAACTGGATATTTTCATAACAAACAATTGTTTGCCGTATCGACACTACTGACGTTACTTTTAAAAACGTACACACTCGCCTGTGATGTTTTCACAGTGTAGTTCAAACAATGGTTCAAATGGCTCTGAGCACTATGGGACTTAATATCTGAGGTCAACAGTCCCCTAGAACTTAGAACTACTTAAACCTAACTAACCTAAGGACATCACACACATCCATGCCCGAGACAGGATTCGAACCTGCGACCGTTGTGGTCGTGCGGGTCCAGACTGAAGTGTCTAGAACCGCTCGGCCACCAAGGCCGGCCACAGTGTAGTTGTCCTCGATTTATTTTTAATGGCTGCTTCTCGACAGTGGAACATTAGCCTGCTCGTTACAAGATTTTATAGTAACCCATTATACAAGGTGCCACTCCTACGACATTTTCTCTGGATTTTTGGCAGATATTTGCAGTTTATTTTTTGCATAGTGTAGCTAGAGTCAGCCCAAAAAAATAGTGCACATGAAATCTTTCATGCGACGCCGACTTTCCCGAAAAACGTCAGTTATTTTCCCGATACGAATGAAATTATTTTTTAACTGCAATTTTATGTGCCCATTCGAAAGAGTGGTCCCACGTCTCGTCCGACATTCGTCTTATCAGAGACAGTAAAACTCGAAGAATGACAACCAGCACTCTAGCAGCGACACGACTGCCCTGGCTGGCGCTTACTGCTTCCGCCACACATACAGCGCTACTCACTCGCTTCTGGATGGCTATTTCAGTTTTCGTGTTTTACTGTCCTTGTTAAAGCATATCGATAACACAAATGTCGGACTATACTAATATGGGAGTGCTCTATCGAGTGGGCACGTAAAATTCCATTGAAAAATAATTCTGTTTGTGTTGGGAAACAACTCCGCTGCTTTCTGTTCGCACTAGGCATCGTATGAAAGACTTGATGAGCAATATTTGTTTGTACTGACTCCAGCTACACAATGCAAAAAAGAAACTGCTAAATACCTGCTAAAACGCCAGAGGACACTCATCTGACGATTCTCAGGAGAGATTCCCAGTATATATGGTGCACATGGCGTCCTCTTGGGTAAAATATTCCGGAGGTAAAATAGTCCCCCATTCGGATCTCCGGGCGGGGACTACTCAAGAGGACGTCGTTATCAGGAGAAAGAAAACTGGCGTTCTACGGATCGAAGCGTGGAATGTCAGATCCTTAATCGGGCAGGTAGGTTAAAAAATTTAAAAATGGAAATGGATAGCTTAAAGTTAGATACAGTGGGAATTAGTGAAGTTCGGTGGCAGGAGGAACAAGACTTTTGGTCAGGTGAATACAGGGTTATAAACACAAAATCAAATAGGGGTAGTGCAGGAGTAGGTTTAATAATGAAGGGACCGGTTGGTAGGACATGTTCTGAGGCATCAAGGGATCACAAATTTAGCATTGGAGGGCAGCATGGAGGGTGACCAAGAGATGAGGGAGACCAAGAGATGAATACACTAAGCAGAATCAGAAGGATGTAGGTTGCAGTAAGTACTGGGAGATGAAGAAGCTTGCACAGGATAGAGTAGCATGGAGAGCTGCATCAAACCCGTCTCAGGAATGAAGACCGCAACAACAACAGTATTTAGTTCCTGTAGGCCGAATGAATCCACAGACTGAAGTCTCCCAGTACACGTTATCTTAACTGTATGAGAATTACCACCATAGATAGAAAGTTATAAGATACTGGTTTGTTCGGATCAGAGGAAAGTGGGCAAGATTCTTGAGAGAGAGTAATTCACTCAGTAGAATTTAACATTCATAAATAAGCACAAATAAACTTGCAAAGGAAATACACAGTTGTGTAAAACTTAAGGGCAGAAGTAACTTTCGCATACATGTACTACACAAGGTGACTGAAAAGAAATACGCAATGTACCGAACAGAAATGACACTTTTATCAGAAAACAATAATCACACCGAAGTCATCGTGATCCATGATAGTCTCCTGGACATTACAAAAGGTGGAATATTTTTCGTAATAGGGTTTGTGATCAGCACTGAAGGCAATCCGTGCTCTGTAACGTGCTCTCATGGTGGCCACAAGGTTGGTATGTAGTTCTTTTGGTAGGGCATTCCATTCCTCCACCAGTGAGGTTTAAAACTGCTGGTGTATGTGGACGTGATGCAATACATGTCCCCAATGCATTCCACACTTTCTCTATGCTGTTTAAGTCGAGAAACGGACAAGCCAGTCCATTCGTCGAATATCTTTTCTGAATTGTTTGATGCATTCGCCCACTTGCACCCATAAAACGAGTCAGGGCCGAATGCGCACCTTAAAAGACGCACATGGCGAATGACTTCAGTGTTACAATGGGTTTGACTGGTGGATGTACCGTGTTCAATGTTTTGGATGTCAGTACAACCAAGCAACATTATATCTCCCCACACTGTAACACCTGAACCACCAAAACGGTCATGTTTGACAGTGTTTCTGTCTGCATTACGTGTTCCCACCTCTCGCCATATGAGGCTTGCTACATGATGGCTATGTATTTTACCACAGGATGGGGGACTTTAGAGTTTAGAATGGTGTTTCCCACATAGCCATTATTTTAAGATATGTTACATATCTAGTTAATTCTGTATAATTTTTAAACAGATGTGTGTGTGGTATACACCATCTAAAATTTTCATTTCTGCCTGATGATGACATGAGTTGTCGAATTTACTTGTAGGATGATAAAGAGTTTGCAGCTTTGTAGTGGTATACATAAAAATGTCTTTTATGAATGCTGTGAAACACACCCTAAAGGTGATCTTCACCTACATTTAGAGATGGGTTTTGATGTTACTAACATCACCTGTTTTCTTTATCAGTGATTTATTGTTGTTGAGATATTATTGTGGCATATCAAATAAATAAACAATTTCCATGACATCTTTTTGTATAACAGTTACAGGCCTCTGTTAACAGGTCACAGTGCTTTGGTATCTCCTTCATCAGACCTTTCATGCAGTATCAAGGTCAATGCTCATTCCCATATCTTCAGCTGTAACCCCCTCATCCATGTCATTGCACTCCTGAGGGAGACTATATTCAGCAATCGCTGGAACATAGTCGTTCAATATGTGGAAGGGGATGAGGAACTGGTTGTGCTGTTAAGAAGCCATCCTATTCGCATTCTTGAATAGCACTGTGATCACTCCACTTAAACTGTCGCCTTCTGATTTTTGTTCAGTCGTAATGAATGCAACAAAGTCAAGAAAAGGTGTGATCTTTGTGATAGAGCTGTCATACCGCGTTCTTGTGGTCACTTCATGGAGCTCATTACAAGAGAGGCGAGTCCAGTGGGGAACTGCAGATAAAGGAGGAGGACACGAGTGCTTAATAATTGATCAACAGCATTACAACGTCATATACAAATGTACATACGCCTTTGGGGTAAAATGATTTGCACAGTACATCTTGAGCATTTCCTTGATTCTTAGGAAGTAAGCGTGGTTCGGAAGTAAATGATAGTTTTAGACGAAGATCCTCTAATCTCGTATGTTTCTATTTATAATTACTTCTTGATAATCCTCCCTGCAGGAAATCTTACAAAACAGTATGATCACTAACTCAGGGGCAAAATAATGCCCTACGTTTTGTAAGTGAGGTGGTGGCACAGGGCACCAAAGAAAAGAAATAAAAAGTATATAATGCAAGACTTAGTACTGCGTATTCATGAATTACAAAATTAAACAAAAAATTCCAAATCGTGAGATTCATTATCATTATTTTTCATTTTCTGTGATCCATTGGATCTCACTTTAACATGTCAATCTTCAAGAAATTGAAAATCCCAGCTGCTAATTAATTTACGATATCTGTTTGGAAAACAATTTTAAATTTATTCTCAAGGGTCAAACAAATTTTCCCCATATCTAGTATTAAAATATTCACTTCTTGTAATGTAATATGATACATTTACTTCTAACAATCTGTGTTAGCCGAATTTCAATTGCAAGTGTTGTTGAGCTTCATGAGTAGAGCCTCTATTTATATAGACAAAATTTTATTTAAGATTAAAAATTCTGTAAGATATAAATGAACATCAGAGATAGAAAAACAATATTATTCAAGCTATTCAGTTTAGCTTATGTATATATACATGTATACATATACATATATATAATTCTGTTCATATATATATATATATATATATATATATATATATATATATATATATATATATATAAAGAAAAAGTATTTAAGTAAAAAAGAGGAATATTTGCAAATTTAAACTCTTTAAAAATAATTAGCCACAAAACACTAATGGAAAAATAGAAATAGTAGAAATTTCTTATTCTGACAGAGGATGGCAAAATGCTTAAAAGAATTAATAAAAAACCTTAAGAAGACCCAGTCAACCTCTACATACCAAATATGAATATTTATATAATTAGTATAACTTTGTTCAAAAGATATTAGATAAAGTGGGATATTTTATAAAGATAATACACTAAAAAAATGTTTTTCCAGCTTATCACTTTCTGACTCATTTTGATATTTTTCATGATTCTCGAAATTATTAGTTAATGAAAAAGAAATCTAGTGAGGAAACAGAGAAAACAATAAGAAACAACTGATAATTTTATTCCATTGCTATAACGGAATACCTGATATAGATTTCACTTTTACATTAGAAGATATATAATATTTATTTTAATATCTATATGGAACTGTAACATGATTTTCTAGAAGTAGTCATTTATCGTACTGAAATGAGAATTCTTTCTTAACTTGCTTGTCCATTCGATTTTTGTATTTGCATCTCTAGTTATCTGTTTGTAAACTAATTGTACATTTTCTTTCACTTCACTCTCAGTTAATCTTATCAGAGATTCGCCATTACGCTTTTGCCTATTCTTATAGTTTAAAGTAAATGCATTTATCTCATCACAGTATTTTTGTCATTGTTCTGGAAATAGTAACTTTTAGATACAATTGAAAACCAATCTGTAATCCAATTATTTCCTGACGCATGAGTCCACTATCCAACACACATCCCATTTCCACAGTATCTTTACCATCATCAGTATGTGCTATAATTTGTGTATCAAAATATATAACACATACTCTTAGCTTATCTAACATTCATGCAACCTAAGCCTTGCATTTTATGGAGTGAAAGCAGCAATGAAAATATTTATAACTGCATATTTTCTGCATAATAATATTTGAAATATTACTTCATTTGAGCCATATTCCCATTAATGAAATTTGTATCTGTATTATCGAATGGATCATTCAATAATATCTCGCAAATCTGTTTTAAATCTATGAAGTACTCAGTTTTACCTCATATTTTGTCGTTATTTAAACTTTTCACATAATGAATTCAGACATATCTTAGCAACAGCACATTTTCTTGGGTTTTTCTTTTATCTTATCAGGATCTAAATCAATATCCAATTTTTCTTTAACGGTTTGATTTTCAAAATCATATGGACTGGCTTCTAATTTTATTTTCATAAAGTCTTTACATAATTTTTAAACAAAATGTTGCTTTCATTTCTAAAATTCCATACTTCTTAGACATCTAAACTGTTGTATCCTTTCTCCCTAGCTTTCTTTACTTCATCTGTTGTCCAGTTGTCTGTAGTGGCAAAACAGGATGTTAAAACCCTCTAGGTGCCGATACTTTACATTTTATAAATCCATACCATTTTTTAGAATAATATTTGAGTCCATATATTTTAGTTGGATGTTGTACAGGATAATAAGTATAATATTGTAGTCAGATAGAGACAACATACATTGATACGTTTTATTTTTGTGATAACACTATCTGTTTTAGCTCTTAATTTTATTGTATTAGGTCGACCATCATTGAGGTCATCTCTTGGACTCAGAAGTTCAATAGCTCCAGGTAACTTTTTAAATTTCTTGCAGCATTATTATATGATACCGAATTAATCCAATGACATTCACATATCTCTGCTAAATTATATCCAGAATTTCGAATTTTTGTATTTCTTTTTAATGTCTTTTGATGCAGGTGGTCATTGATTCGTTATTTGTATTGTTTAACGCTTCAGTTTTAAAACATGTTTACAATCTCGTCAAAAACAACTATGATACTGATAACCAGTATTTGTTCCTTTAACAAAAGCATCTACTTTCCTTCCAGTTATACTTACCTGGTGTGTACAGCTCATATGGGTAGGGTGGCTCATACATGTCATTTTAGTGCTTTGAGGTGGATGAAGGAACTGTGTCAGTGCTAAAATATTAGCGACACTTTATTGATCTGTGACATTGAACGTAAGTTGTACAGTAACTCATTGGATGTGCTTGAAGACAGATACAACTAGCAATGGCCTGTCAAGGTGTGTGCTCTGACTACAACGTCAATGAGACTATGTCCATCCTGGGTGCCACACTAGCGATTACTGTAGTAAACACCTGTCCGTATACAAAGGCTATGGTCGACTCTACTTGTGGACTAGGTCTCTCAGGCTGCTCGCTACAAAATGTAGCTATTGACTAGAAATCTGAAACTCTGTACTAGAACTGTTGTACACAAATACCAAACATGTACCTCATAGCGCTGCCTGTGGCCACTGCTTATCACAATGCAGAAGTCCATCTCATTGGCAGTAGTGCAGAGATTGCTGATTGGGCTGCACTTGTTGTTGGTGGCGAACTTCAAAGTGGCATACGTGGTGCCAGTCAGAAACTGTCTCACCTCTTGTTGCATGTGTTGGCGAGGTCACAACTCCATCATTAAGAGCATGTTGAATATTATTATTCTTTAAACTGCTTAGCCAAGCAATAGACTCTTTTCTATAATATTCGTTTTGTTCTTTATCCTATACAGCAGATCTTATCTAATTATTTACATCTTTATATAGCCACACAAACTCCAGAAATTGGTAAATAACAGAACATATCTATATTAGTTACTTCTAGGAACTGTTGTCTTAGTTCTCAACAAGTTACATCAGACTACAGTATTAATTAATTTCTTTCCTCATATTGAATAAATAATTTTCTTTAGCTTTTTGATTATACCATTTGAGAAATATTTATGATTTTTTTGGTTTCCTAATTCCAACACAATAACATTTGACATCAGGAATATGTCATGTATAATTTTCGTTTTCTTGGGTGTTGAACAAACGTGAGAAGTAATCAAATGTTTTTGCAAAGCTACTAAGTGGGTCACCTGTACAAAATTGCTGCTACCTAAAATTTTTAGTTCTTTATCTCCATTAATATTAGTTTATTTCCTGTGTAGAAAGTATATGGATTTATTTTATTTCCAACACAATGCTTCAGAATGAGCTATAAATGTTTGAGGCTTATGTTTCTCATATGTCATCCACCTATAGAATTCATAATTTGTTTTAATTTATAAACAGTATCACCATTAAAATAGTGAACTGTTATTAGATTTAAAACATCTATACCAGTGTCTTGTTGAGTTTCATAATCAAACCACTTGTGTTGTCAGCATAAGTGCAAGGATTTCTCATTGGCATTCCTATGTCACAACATTTAAACTGTTTACCTGAATCACTCTATTATCTGATCTAAATTAATTAATTAATTAATTAAACTCTTTTCTAAATCTATGTTATTCCCTTAAATGATTTCTTCTAAAACCTCACAAAGTTTAGTGACTATGAATGGTCTCAATAGGCCCTCCATTTATGTAGCTAAAATTTTAAAAAAATTTATGAAAAACGAGAGGTCTCGAAAAATTTCAAAATATAGTGATTAGTTAAATCTCATTGTCAGTGAATTTTATGTTTTTGGATGACAGTAAATGTTTTTTGAGTTCATTTTTAATTATTTACTTTCCTCTTTTTCTTTTATTCCTATCATTTTTCTTTTATACCTATCTTCTCTCTGACAAATTTTGCTTCTACATGAGAGCTCGTACCTACACATGGATTTAAGTAAAAACGACTAAAATCTTTAATTTCTTGACAGGAAATACATTTTTTTGTTGAATTATCACGTTCATCATTTTTCAGGGATACCAAGCATTGAGAATGTTCATCATTAGAAACTAATCTTAAATGCTTCTCGTAATAGTGAGGTGAAATATGTTTTCCACAAACACAAAGCATTTACTTTTTAATATCATTGTACACAATACTTGATGGCTTTCCTCACATTCTTTACAAATATATGAAAGCTTATCTTTTGTGTACATATGTGAATATAAGTTATCGACTGACTTCTCCACTTCAACATTTTTAGTTTTATTTGGCTTGTTCACCTTTATTTTTATAGAAACTTTTTAATTAGATTTAAATAAAATATTATGTAATAAATACAATGACACAACCAACTGTGTTAAAATGGTTCAGACAAAATTCGCAAAAGGATACAAAATTTAAACTGTCTTGATAAAAGACAATGATAATTATGTTCATTTTGATAAAACAGTCTGTGATTTACCTCAATATTTACTAACTAAAGCAAAATTGCCTGAAATGCAAGAAAAATTAACGTTATATAGCAAATATTGAATTCATTTTTTCATATTACAGACAAAAATTTATGTAAATAAATGAATCCTCTTTTTCTTCCTGCACAGTAGATAACGGTATATACAAATTATTTAATTCTCTAATTTTTTTACTGTCACTAGCATTTCTACTATGCATTTTTGTTTCAGTTATGAGTATTCATTAAACTCTAAGTTTCATTAGAAAGGAATTAAGACTTATAATTAAATAGTCTCAGTTAGACACACCCTTAAGAAAAGTGCAAAACTACATTATTTAATTAAGCCAAGTAAATAAGTTATATATAAAATGGAGTAAATCCCAAGCACTGTTTCTTGCTGTTCAGAATTGCATACAATGAATATATTACAATATACTATGCAAAATAATTCGGCATTATCTGATGAAGAAATATTGTTCGAATTATGGCTATCTTTGAAGGATATGAAAGACATATTATTACATCAAATTTACTGGGATTCATCAAAGATAGTCAGCGGATGGAAAAGTCGACTGCTGGGTCAATGTCTAACTCACTCATAATGAAAAGAATACCACAAAACGTTTTTCAGCCTATTGAAATTGTTATCTACAAATGGAGTCCCAAAGTACATCTGGTGTTTCTTGGAGTTCGATGAGTAATTAGAATTTATTCATAACAGAAACATGTTGGCTAGACGAATAAAGAAGCACATGTGATTATTGATGAAAAAGTAATCCTTGGTACAAAGGAAAAGATGTTGCAGAATTTTTAGAATATACAAAACCTCAAAAAGCAGTTTGTGACCAAATTAGACAAAAATATAAAAAATATAGTGATATTGGACTGAACAAATTGTTCAAACACACGAATATAAAACATAATACAATAGTTATTAATGAATCTCGGTTACATTCATTAATTAAGAGGTTAAAAATGAACTTAGCTGAAGACTTTCAGGATTGGGAAACTGAAAAAATTTTGATCGGTTCATAAATATGGAGAACATAATATCAGAAAAGAAATGATAAATTACTACACAAACAAAACATAACACAAAAACTGTATAGAACTACAAAATTAATAAAAAATAACGAAGTAATCATTAAACTGCTGGGAGACGAACAGAAATTTTTTAAGTAAATATTAATATTGCTTTACAGATGTTGTTGTTGTCATCTTCAGTCGAAAAACTGGTTTGATGCAGCTCTACATGCTATCCTATCCTGTGCAAGCTTCTTCATTTCCTAGTTACTACTGCAACCTACATCCTTCTGAATCTGCTTAGTGTATTAATCTCTTAGTCTCCGTCTACAATTTTTACCCTCCATACTTCCCTCCAGTACTAAATTGGTCATCCCTTGATGCCTCAGAACATGTCCTATCAAGTTGTGTCACAAATTCCTCTTCTCCCCAATTCTATTCAAAACATCCTCATTAGTTACGTGATCTACCCATCTAATCTTCAGCATTCTTCTTAGCGCCACATTTCGAAAACAATTCTCTCTTGCCTAAACCGTTTATTGTCTATGTTTCACATCCGTACATGGCTACACTCCATACAAAGTCTTTCAGAAAAGACCTCCTCACACTTAAATCTCTACTCAGTGTTCACAAATTTCTCTTCTGCAGAAATGCTTTCTTTGCCATCGCTAGTCTACAATTTACATCCTCCCTTCTTCGGCCATCCTCAGTTATTTTACTACCCAAATAGCCAAACTCCTTTACTACTTTATGTGTCTCATCTCCTAATCTAATTCCCTCAGCATCACCTGATTTAATTCGACTATGTTCCATTATCCTCGTTTTGATTTTGTTGATTTTCATCTTATATCCTTCTTCCAAGACACAGTCCATTCTATTCAACTGTTCTTCCAAGTCCTTTGCTGTGTCTGACAGAATTACAATGTAATCAGCAAACCTCAAGGTTTTTATTTCTTCTCCCTGGATTTTTATTCCTACTCTAAATTTTTCTTGGGTTTCCTTTACTCTTGTCAGTGTACAGATTGAATAATATCTGTGATAGGCTACAACCCTGTCTTGCTCCCTTCTCAATCGCTGCTTCCCTTTCATGCCCCTCTACTCTTATAACTGCCTTCTGGTTTCTGTACAAATTGTAAATATCCTGTGGTCCCTGTATTTTACCCCTCTCCTGTTCAGAATTTGAGAGTATTCCAGTCAACATTGTCCAAAGCTTTCTCTAAGTCTACAAATGCTGGAAACATGGGTTTGCCTTTCCATAACCTAGCTTCTAAAATAAGTTATAGGGTCAATTGTTTCTAAATTTTTGTGGAATCCAAACTGATCTTCCGTGAGGTCGGCTTCTACCAGTTTTTCCATTTGTCTGTAAAGAATTCGAGTTAGTATTTTGCAGCTGTGACTTATTAAACTGATAGGTCCGTAATTTTCACACCTGTCAAAAACTGCTTTCTTTCTCATACATCTTACCCTCCACATGGAAGAGCTTGGTCATGGCTGGCTCTCCCAAGGCTATCGGTAGTTCTAACAGAATATTGTCTAGGCCTGGGGTCTTGTTTCTGCTTCCGTTCTTTCAGTGCTCTGTCAAATTCTTCATCCATCACACATTCATATATGTCTTCTTCCATTTCCATAATATTGCCCTCAAATACATCGCCCCTGTACAGACCCTTTATATATTCCTTCCACCTTTCAGCTTTCTCTTCTTTGCTTAGGACTAGTTTACCATCTGAGCTCTTGATATTCATGCAGCTAGTTCTCTTTTCTCCAAAGGCCTCTTTAATTTCTCTGTAGGCGGCACCTATCTTACCCCTAGTGATATATGCCACTACAGCCTTACATTTGTCCTCTTAGCCATTTCTGCTTTGCTGTTTTGCACTTCCTGTCGATTTCATTTGTGAGACGTTTTTATTCCTTTTCGCCTGCTTCATTTACTGCAATTTTATATTTTCTCCTTTCATCGATTAAATTCAATATTTCTTGTGCTACCCAAGAATTTCTTCCAGCCCTCGTCTTTTTACCTACTTGATCCTCTGCTACCTTCACTATTTCATCCCTCAGGTCTACCCATTCTTCCTCTACGGCATTTCTTTCCGTGTTCTGGCCAATCGTTCCTTAATGCTGTACAACCTATGGTTCTTTCAGTTTATCAGTGTCCCATCTCCTTAAATTACTACCTTTCTGCAGTTTCTTCACTTTTAAACCACAGTTCATGACCCTTGAAATGTATTACAAAATAAAATTTGGTTCCTAAATCTCGGTCTTATCATTATATAATCAATCTGAAACCTTCTGGTGTCTCCAGGACTCTTCCACATATACAACCGTCTTTCATGAGGTGTTAGCTATGATTAAGATATGCTCTGTGCAGAATTCTAGCCGGTGACCTCTTCATTCATTAGCCCAGTCCATATTCAGCTACTGCTTTCCCTTCTCTTCATTTTCCAATGGTCGAATTCCAGTCCCCCATGACTACTGAATTTTCGTCTCCCTTAACTATTTGAATAATTTCTTTGATCTCATCATACATTTCAATCTCTTCATCATCTGCAGAGCTAGTTGGCATATAAGCTTGCACAACTGTGGTAGGTGTAAGCTTCGTGTCTATCTTGGCTACTATAACGCATTTACTATGCTGTTAGTAACAGCTTATCCACATTTCTATTTTTTATTCTTTACTAAACCTACTCCTTCATTACAACTATTTGATTTTATATTTATCACCCCATATTCACCTCACCAGAAGTGCTATTCCTCCTGCTGCTGAACCTCACTAATTTGCACTATACGAGTATCTAACTTTAATCTATCCATCTCCCTTTTTAAATTTTCTAACCTACCTGTCTGATTAAGGGATATGTCATTCTAATGCTCCGATCTGTAGAACGTCAGGTTTGTTTCTCCTGATAATGACGTCCTCCTGAGTAGTCCCTGTCCAGAGATCTGAATGGGGGACTATTTTATCTTCAGAATATGTTACTCAAGAGGACGCCATCATCATTTAACCATACAGTAGAGCTGCATTCCCTCAGGAAAAATTACAGCTGTAGTTTCCTCTTGATTTCAGCCATTCACAGTACCACCACAGCAATGCTGTTTTGGTTGATGTCACAAGGCCAATTCAATCAGTCATCCAAACCATTGTCCCTGCAATTACTGAAAAGGCTGCTCCCCCTCTTCAGGAACCACTTATTTGTTTAGCCGATCAAGAATTACCCCTCAGTTGTGGTTGCACCTACAGCTGTATCTCTGTCTGAGGCTTGCAAACCTCCCAACCATACACAAGGTCCATGTTTCGTGGAGGGAGGGGAGGACTTACAAGAGAGAGATTATTATATAATAAAACCACATATAGTTCCTCAAAGGAATAATAAAAATTTGAGACTAATGTTTGTTATTTTAAGATTATGTGTTGATAACTATAGATATAATTATTATATTATTACTACACAAAGAAAAACACTAGAAAAACAATTAAATGGAATTGCGAATAGACACCATAATTCTGAAGAAATGTTAAGACTTGGTTATTACCCCAGTTGAATAAATTTATACCAAAGAATGAGCGAAAGATTGAATATTATTGGTTTGCACAGATATTTTAATCTTGTGGATGACTACATACAAGAAGAACTGATTGACGATATAACGAATCTTTATCAGACTGAAAATTACATTATTTGTTAATGAAATTGAAAACCCAATTACTTTATTCATAATTAAATTTTACATAACATTCATAACGATATTTATATACATTTAATAAACTATATATCCTAAATCCATCTGAATCAATTAACTGAAATGTAAAATTCTGAAGTAATTCTGATCTTACATCATTCTTCAAATATATTCTCCCTTCTTCGCCTTCTTTAATAAAACAATCAGCGGAATTAGAATTATAATCAATACTGAACACTTTTAATTTTCAGTAATGAGTTTCATTTGTGTATATAAAAATTTTATAGAATAAATTTTTCTTTATTTACCCAACAGTGATGTGAATTAGCAAATCCTAACCACTTAACATACAACTCATCTCCTTTCTTTCTCAAATCCCAACAAGATATATATGTGGATAACTTTGTTTTTTGCAATTCTTGCTCATAAAATTTTCATTTATTCCACATTCGATGATTTCAGCTTGTGTTTGATTGGATTAGAATGAATAAAACTTTCAAATTCAAACATTTATGATGACCAATTCCTTTAATTTTTCTGATTCTGACTTTATCACCCATGTTATATGTCGGTTTCGTCTCCTTCACAACCAACAAATTAATAGTCTGTAGTCTTTCTCATTTTCTTTCCTTACATCATTTGGCTTCATTTGTATTGTTGAATACTTTGTATTTGTGTAATCATCAACTAGTTTTATAACAACGTCAGCCCACTAATTCGTTGAAGAGCAAATCTCTTCCCCATTTTTATCTTTTAGTAATATATTAAATGTTTCAATTATACATGTTTTTAACTCTGAGAAAGCTGAGTGTTGATTAATGTTATATTTTTTCTTAAGTTCTTGAAATTCTTTACTATAGAATTCTATGCCATTATCTGTTTATAGATTTCTTGGCGTTCTCGCTCAAAATACTTTTTCAAAAGCATCGGCTATATTTTACCTGATTTTCCTTATGTGAAATAGCCCAAGAAAATTTTGAATAAATATTTTTCTTTTATTTATTTTTGAAAATCTTTTAAATTTCCTGAATCCATTTCTACTAGACCATCTAGATCATCTACACTAAATGTGATATCTCTTCTTCAAAAAAAATTCTCATTGCATTATGTAATTCGTTAATACCTTCTTCATCAATATTATCAGTATCTGAAGTGGTGAGTGAACAACATACAAAAATATATTGTCAAATTTAGTCTGTTTAGTTTTACACATAATATGTAAATTCTCCATCTTCCATTTTTAATTGTTGTTCTGTGACGATTATGTGTCCCAAAAATTTTCTGCACTTCAAGCACCAGATATAATTATCCTCTTTCATATATTAAAAATTTCCATCTTAAAAAGTTATTGTTCCATTCTGATACCATCATTTGATTCTAAAATCAGTTAACCAAACATGAGTAATTCAGCAGCAATAGGTACAATTTTAACAAAAAGAGATATAAACAATCTATCTTTTATTTTCAAGTGACCAATTATTTAGTTGAGGGGTATATACAATTTTGCATTTCATTGACATTATATCTTTTTATCTGAATATTAAAATCAGTAGGTGGCAAGTCACCATTTACATTGGATCCAAACACAATAATTTAATTTTTACATGATACTCAAGTAGACATTTCATTATTTCATCATCAGTGACAAAATTAAATTTCACTTTATGTTTGTCACACATTCTTCCTCCAAGATCACTTATTTTGAGTTACATGTGGTGTTAAATCTGCCTTGGAGAAGTAAGCTGTAAAAGATTTTTCTCCTTCCTTTTTTGTAAAATGGTTATCTTTGTGAATCTGATTAAGATGTCTTTTAGGCACATAATCATTCAGGTGCATTAGAATACAGGTTTTTTGGCAAGATTGTTTAATTCATTATCTAAATATTGTTTGGTAACTGAATCATAACCAGCTATAGGACCTTTTAAAATTTACCAACCCTCTACATTTACAATCAATATACCTTTAGTTAAGTAGTTTTTATGCAACTGTTTAATTCAATTTTCTATTTTTGGATCAGTTTAATTTTTAATTTTTTCTAATCCTCCAGATGTTTGCTTTTTTATCATATTTCCAAAATGTCCACTTATTAAACTCAAAATGTCATTTGTTGTTGTTGTTGTTGTTGTTGTTGTTGTTGTGGTCTTCAGTCCTGAGACTGGTTTGATGCAGCTCTCCATGCTACTCTATCCTGTGCAAGTTTCTTCATCTCCCAGTACCTACTGCAGCCTACATCCTTCTGAATCTGCTTAGTGTATTCATCTCTTGGTCTCCCTCTACGATTTTTACCCTGCATGCTGCCCTCCAATACTAAATTGGTTATTCCTCGATGTCTCAGAACATGTCCTACCAACCAATGTCATTAACCTTTTAATTATCTGACAACACTATGAAACAAATGGCCACATATTACTTTATTAAAATTTCGTATCCTCTATACATATAGAACAACTTACTTGAACAAAGATATTTAACGAATTTTTAAGGAATGTTTCCTCCAACTAAATCAAACATTTTTTTTTTTCATTATTCTTATAACAGCATATCCAGTGAGTGCCAACATCATCAGAAGTATCTAAATTTACTATTCCAAATTCTTATTCTCTAGGATGAACAGGCAAATCATCAGTGTCTAAGACATCATGAAAGTGTTTAATTTTTAATTCCTTATATATATATTCTAGGTAAAAATTTGATAAAGGTTTATTATATTCTTTTATTCCTTTTTTCGATTTTATCCATTTTTTCACTTCATTTCCTTTCTTCTCCATTGCTAAATTAATCGATTTTGTTCTTCTAATTTTTTATCATCTTTTTTCTTGTTTGTCACTGCAGTAGATGCACCAGCTGCTGCACCAGCTAATGAATCAATTGCAACTAGTGCTGCTAGTAAAAGTAGAAGTAGTTCTCTGTCATGTTTTGTTAATCCAGAACTCTTTTCTTATAAGGTGTTTAATTATTATTATCATCACAAAAGGAATGACTAATGTTGTGAGCAAACTGGCAGCAGTTTTTTTATCTTGTTTTTTTCCTTTTGAGCATTAGTTAAAAATTTATTAATACTCATACTCTGTAACTGTTATTGACTTTAATTTTTCTATCTTTCACTTTAATTTTGCCATTGGGTAGAAATTTGTGACCCATCCTGAAGTTATTCAGTTATATAAATAAAAATTTCTTATAGGTTTCATCCAGTTTCATCATCTAGTCCCATTCTGAGTTTTCTTTCTTTTTTGTTACGTAGTCGATAATTTTTTTTCACAACAGGTACATTGAATGTTATACGTAAACTTCCACTTGTTTTCTTATCTTGCTTTCTTTTCTGAATTTCTGTTAAGAGATCATCAATACTATGTAACTGTTCTTTATTGAGGATAATTCTAATTGATTTTGCTGTAATGTCGCCACTTCCCGAGGACATACAGGTCTACTGTATGATTAAATGATGATGGCGTCCTCTTGGGTAAAATATTCTGGAGGTAAAATAGTCCCCCATTCGGATCTCCGGGCGGGGACTACTCAGGAGGATGTCGTTATCAGGAGAAAGAAAACTGGCGTTCTACGGATCAGAGCGTGGAATGTCAGATCCCTTAATCGGGCAGGTAGGTTAGAAAATTTAAAAAGGGAAATGGATAGGTTAAAGTTAGATATTGTGGGAATTAGTGAAGTTCGGTGGCGGGAGGAACAAGACTTTTGGTCAGGTGATTACAGGGTTATAAATACAAAATCAAATAGGGGTAATGCAGGAGTAGGTTTAATAATGAATAAAAAAATAGGAGTGCGGGTTAGCTACTACAAACAGCATAGTGAACGCATTATTGTGGCCAAGATAGACACAAAGCCCATGCCTACTACAGTAGTACAAGTTTATATGCCAACTACCTCTGCAGATGATGAAGAAATAGATGAAATGTATGACGAGATAAAAGAAATTATTCAGGTACTGAAGGGAGACGAAAATTTAATAGTCATGGGTGACTGGAATTCGTCAGTAGGAAAAGGGAGAGAAGGAAACATAGTAGGTGAACATGGATTGGGGGGAAGGAATGAAAGAGGAAGCCGCCTTGTAGAATTTTGCACAGAGCATAACTTAATCATAGCTAACACTTGGTTCAAGAATCATAAAAGAAAGTTGTATACCTGGAAGAATCCTGGAGATACTAAAAGGTATCAGATAGATTATATAATGGTAAGACAGAGATTTAGGAACCAGGTTTTAAATTGTAAGAACTGCAGATTGAAACTGAAGAAACTGCAATAAGGTGGGAATTTAAGGAGATGGGACCTGGATAAACTGAAAGAACCAGAGGTTGTAGAGAGTTTCAGGGAGAGCATAAGGGAAAAATTGACAAGAATGGGGGAAAGAAATACAGTAGAAGAAGAATGGGTAGCTCTGAGGGATGAAGTAGTGAAGGCAACAGAGGATCAAGTAGGTAAAAAGACGAGGGCTAATAGAAATCCTTGGGTAACAGAAGAAATATGGAATTTAATTGATGAAAGGAGAAAATATAAAAATGCAGTAAATGAAGCAGGCAAAAAGGAATACAAACGTCTCAAAAATGAAATCGACAGGAAGTGCAAAATGGCTAAGCAGGGATGGCTAGAGGACAAATGTAAGGATGTAGAGGCTTGTCTCACTAGGGGTAAGATAGATACTGCCTACAGGAAAATTAAAGAGACCTTTGGAGAGAAGAGAACCACTTGTATGAATATCAAGAGCTCAGATGGCAACCCAGTTCTAAGCAAAGAAGGGAAGGCAGAAAGGTGGAAGGAGTATATAGAGGGTTTATACAAGGGCGATGTACTTGAGGACAATATTATGGAAATGGAAGAGGATCTAGATGAAGACGAAATGGGAGATAAGTTACTGCGTGAAGAGTTTGACAGAGCACTGGAAGACCTGAGTCAAAACAAGGCCCCAGGAGTAGACAACATTCCATTTGAACTACTGGCAGCCTTGGGAGAGCCAGTCATGACAAAACTCTACCATCTGGTGAGCACGATGTATGAGACAGGCGAAATACCCTCAGACTTCAAGAAGAATATAATAATTCCAATCCCAAAGAAAGCAGGTGTTGACAGATGTGAAAATTACCGAACTATCAGTTTAATAAGTCACAGCTGCAAAATACTAACACGAATTCTTTACAGACGAATGGAAAAACTGGTAGAAGCCGACCTCGGGGAAGATCAGTTTGGATTCCGTAGAAATGTTGGAACACGTGAGGCAATACTGACCTTACGACTTATCTTAGAAGAAAGATTAAGAAAAGGCAAACCTACGTTTCTAGCATTTGTAGACTTAGAGAAAGCTTTTGACAATGTTAACTGGAATACTCTCTTTCAAATTCTGAAGGTGGCAGGGGTAAAATACAGGGAGTGAAAGGCTATTTACAGTTTGTACAGAAACCAGATGGCAGTTATAAGAGTCGAGGGGCATGACAGGGAAGCAGTGGTTGGGAAAGGAGTAAGACAGGGTTGTAGCCTCTCCCCAATGTTATTCAATCTGTATATTGAGCAAGCAGTAAAGGAAACAAAGGAAAAATTCCGAGTACGTATTAAAATTCATGGAGAAGAAGTAAAAACTTTGAGGTTTGCCGATGACATTGTAATTCTGTCAGAGACAGCAAAGGACTTGGAAGAGCAGTTGAACGGAATGGACGGTGTCTTGAAAGGAGGATATAAGATCAACATCAACAAAAGCAAAACGAGGATAATGGAATGTAGTCAGATTAAGTCGGGTGATGCTCGGGGAATTAGATTAGGAAATGAGACACTTAAAGTAGTAAAGGAGTTTTGCTATTTAGGGAGTAAAATAACCGATGATGGTCGAAGTAGAGAGGATATAAAATGTAGACTGGCAATGGCAAGGAAAGCGTTTCTCAAGAAGAGGAATTTGTTAACATCAAGTATAGATTTAAGTGTCAGGAAGTCGTTTCTGAAAGTATTTGTATGGAGTGTAGCCATGTATGGAAGTGAAACATGGACGATAACTAGTTTGGACAAGAAGAGAATAGAAGCTTTCGAAATGTGGTGCTACAGAAGAATGCTGAAGATAAGGTGGGTAGATCACGTAACTAATGAGGAGGTATTGAATAGGATTGGGGAGAAGAGAAGTTTGTGGCACAACTTGACTAGAAGAAGGGATCGGTTGGTAGGACATGTTTTGAGGCATCAAGGGATCACAAATTTAGCATTGGAGGGCAGTGTGGAGGGTAAAAATCGTAGAGGGAGACCAAGAGATGAATACACTAAGCAGATTCAGAAGGATGTAGATTGCAGTAGATACTGGGAGATGAAGAAGCTTGCACAGGATAGAGTAGCATGGAGAGCTGCATCAAACCAGTCTCAGGACTGAAGACCACAACAACAACAACATAGTAAAATGTGATCAATGGTGAAGTCATTCATTTATATACAATGTATAAAATCGTTTACAATCTACATCCAAGTCTATTCCTAATTTTCTCTTTTTATACATTATTCCTGTAACTACAGTTGCTACTAATTTTTATCCAAGTGAAGTAACAGAAACATGCTTTCTCTCTTTTGCTGCTAGCTGAACTAGTTTTTCTGCTTCATGTTTTTTTTTTTGTAAATCTTTCTTATTTCTGTATGCATTGTCATGTTGCTTACTGCCTCATATAATAGATAGATTCCTTGATCTCTACTAGCTAATCTGTCATCCAGTTTAGTAAAAGGTCTGCAGCACAAAAATCCTGTTAAATGCAGCTCTAGCATTAGCAACTTATTTACAACCCAAGTTACTAAGCCATTTCACGTTTTTCACTCTTCCAAAACGTGGGTGGTAAGTTATTCAAAAAGCTAATCAAACATGGTATTGCTTTAGTACAACAGATAATAAAATCATTAAATTTAATAGTAACATTGGTGTAATGCCAGCTTATCTGTTATTATAATTTTTATTTCCAGCTGATTCTTCTCCATAGATTAGTACCAATCTCTCGATTAATTACCATGCATCATTCATTCAAACATATTCAACTGGTTTTCTGGTATATTTTTTCATCAAAGCTTCATCCTCACTTCTGCAGTGAATCATCTACATTTCTTTGTCTCGAACTTGGAAAAATGTCATCAATTTCTGTTATGAAATAGTTATAGTTGACTCCTTCACTTGACTTGAGTTCGTTAGGGTTTTTTTGGACAACACCCCTCGTTGGAACAAAATACTTACATAATTTGTTAGATCAGAACTGGTAAATTTTTTGTTCATATTGTCCATAGTGATCTGTTTGGTAGTCAAATGAGGTGTCAATTCATCTATGCCTTCATATGTCTGACCCCTAATAATTAATTTACCTCCATCAGAATTTACATGTAATTTGCCAATATATTTAAAAGTACCAACAGGTCTCAAGCCAAAAACTGAATCTTCACAATGGTTGATATACTTCAGCATTCTTTCATTGAAGTTTATTTTTTATTGGGTTGCTTTTCTTCCTCTTTATTTCTATTTCTTAACTCCTCTTAATATTTTGTAAATCCTATATTTCTGATTTACTTAGCATTTAGCCTTCTTAAACAGTATCATAGTGTTCAATTGCTGGTATGTCATTAAATTCTTAAAAATAATGGCGATAAGAAACCATCTGCTTTTCAACTTCTGTTTTATTCAGTAGCTTTCAGTACATCATCACCTAAAACCTACAATCCTTTGTTTTCCTTTTTTTTGTTGCATCAACAATAAGGTGATCTTTTTTATATTCTTCATATTCCATACTTATCTCCCATTTTTCAATTTTTTTAAAATTCTTCCTTTATTGTTCTGCTTCATCTAGCTTTTCTTACTATTTCTGGATCATATTTTGCAAGCATTTACTAAAGATAGAAAACATTAATAAAATATTTTTTGGACCCAATGTATCGCCAGGGTTTAAAATCAGTATTAATATACATATTGTTATAAAATTTTTAATTCTACCTATGTACTTACCATCGCTAGGCTTCCTAGTCATGTCTACCAAAATGTTCGCCATTCCAGCGTCTACTTTGTACTAATATATTCCTTAAGATTATCAAAACTTAAATCTGCACCAACAGACTCACAGTAAATATGATTTAAATTTACATCATCCTACCTAGAAATATTTTAAAAATTAAGGTTATCTATCACTAATTGTTTAGGTATTCTTGAATATGATGGAGGTAAATAATAACAATCTTTTCCTTTATGTCTTCCTCCAGTGTTTTCTCTAACCACATCCAGATTTTCAAGAATGAAATGATTAGATACTACTTGTAAATCATTGTGGCATTGATTCATTGGTAAAATTACTTCATTATGAAACTAGTAACCTTCTCGTCATTTTTATCTTCGTTTTTTTACACATTTTAAAAAATTCTTGATATTTCGGTTTATATAAACTTTATAGCAAACATACAAGTGATTGAGTTTATTGCAATTCAGCCATCCTGGAACTAGATTATACTGTCAATCATTAATATAGTTTTTCCACAGCCACTTGGTCCTATTATTAAAATCCGACAGAAGTCATTAAAAGCTTGCCATGTGTATTTTATGATTCTTCTCCATAATTCCTGTTTTTGATTCCCAAGCAATTTTCATTTAATTAATAATTTTTTAATTGATATTAAATGAATCAGTCATTTCAATTGAGTGATAAGGCATCTGTTTTCAAAAAAAGATTGCCTATACATATGTGAGGAAGCTACAGTGATGTTCCACTGGTTGGTTTTTATAAATTCCTATCTCCAGATATTACATCGAAAAGTAATAAACTGTATTTTGATGGAGAGACAATAGAAATTCCTGTTGCTTAATATAGTTTGAAAATCTTAGAAAAATCATTCCTTCAAAAAGCCTACTATACACATTAAAGCAGATGAAATTTTAAATAGACTTACTATCGAGAGTGATGTTAAATTATATATGGACATGAAGGATATTATTGGAAGTATGCTAGGTTCAAAATGGCTCTGAGCACTATGGGACTTAACATCTGTGGTCATCAGTCCCCTGCTAGTATTTAATAACAAAGATATTATTGAAAGTAATTAAAAAGGTGTTGCTAATGATACCCCAAAAATTATTAATCCAAATAATCTATATACATTTGAATTTGGCTGATGGAATGTTCCTAAAGCATACATATCATTTTCATTGAGAATCTAATATTAGTTCCTCAATCAAGCCTAATGCTGAATTTGGTTGACCACTAATTCATGATCCACATTACCATACATTTATTCCAATTTTTGATACTATACAGTACTTAGAAATAACTGTAGCTGATGATAATAATTTGATTGACTGCAATGGAGCTACTGTATAAGTTACATTAGAAATGACTTAATAAAATTTTATCCTTATTAAATGGATAAAATTAAGACGTACCAGTTTCACTCATTCCCTGTGAATGATAAGCCTAAAAATAATTTTAAATCTCCCAAACAAGGAAACAGATATTAACACAAATATTGGAGATGGTTGGACTCATCCTAATCATGCTCAGCTATACATGAACTGGAGTTGATGGTACAGAATGTTCAAGATATGATGGAAAATCCAATAAGAAATTAATTGATAGTTATTTGGTAAAGCTATTTGAGGTTATCACTATAAAAAAAAGGAAATAATGTTTGTCTAGAATTGGATATCTTTATATTTCTTCATCTATCCCAATGCAGTTGACTTCATCTATAGCCAATCGGTTAAACAAACAAAGTCATACCCTAAACAATGGGAAGATAAAACGTAAAAAAATGAAGTACTTTTCCACTACAATTGCTTGGTGGCCTCTTCAAAAGTTATGAAGTAGTGGTTTGTGCAGGTGATATTACCTTAACTTTTACTTGAAGTTCTGCTGAAAACGATCTCATTCTTCAATCTGCTGACCACTTTCAAGCCGGTGTTGAAGATATAATCACACGTCCTAAGGAAGTTGAAATTGTAGTAAAATATGGAAATCCATCTTCCTGTTCTTAAACATGAACCAGAATATTCACTCACTATGGAGCAATAAAGTCTAAAAAATCCTAAGATTCGTATATCTTTCTTTGATTCACAAACCACAGATATTGCAAGATTGAGTGCAAAGAGAAATTTTGAGCTAAATATCACCAATTACTAATGTGCCTTACTTTATTTTTCTTGTCTTTCAAACAAATCGAAAAAATAATTGGAGAATTGTCTCTTTTCTGTTGAGTCACATCATACTACTGAGTATTTATATAAAGAATAGAAGAAATGAAGTTTTTCCTCAAGAAATGTAGAATCTAAATTCACCAAACACTAATCTGAAGGCATAGGATGCTTTCCAAGCTTTTAAGTGAGTGACAAAATGGAGTGGTGATGTAAATCCATACAATTCCATAACAAATCATCCTATCCCTGTCATATATATGTGGAGAAGAATGAATGTATTCACCAAACAGAAAACACCAATGAAGCTGAGTGCCACATTCGGTGCTAAAATTCCAAACGAAACACTTGCCTATATTAGTCATGCATCATACAAAAAATTTAGCATATGATTCTCAGCATAGAATTTTGAGTGAACAATTTCAATGGTCTTAAATGAATAAAAAGTATACAGTTGTTACAGTTGCTTTGCAAAACATTTTAAGAAAGTTACAGGAAAAATTTATTATGTCAGTTAGAAGATGATATCTGATTTTATTTATTATTATTTCTATGGATAGCCCTTTTCATGTAGATTACACTAGCTTTCTGAATTTTTATAATTTGTTGGTATTTGACTGAGAAATAAACAAAAATTGATCTGTTCTGGATCTCAGAAGCGGTGAAGCATTATATAGATCCTACCAGTGTGAGAGAATGGACTTGACTGACCCATTCAGGAAGTGGGCACGACTGATATACACTCCTGGAAATGGAAAAAAGAACACATTGACACCGGTGTGTCAGACCCACCATACTTGCTCCGGACACTGCGAGAGGGCTGTACAAGCAATGATCACACGCACGGCACAGCGGACACACCAGGAACCGCGGTGTTGGCCGTCGAATGGCGCTAGCTGCGCAGCATTTGTGCACCGCCGCCGTCAGTGTCAGCCAGTTTGCCGTGGCATACGGAGCTCCATCGCAGTCTTTAACACTGGTAGCATGCCGCGACAGCGTGGACGTGAACCATATGTGCAGTTGACGGACTTTGAGCGAGGGCGTATAGTGGGCATGCGGGAGGCCGGGTGGACGTACTGCCGAATTGCTCAACACGTGGGGCGTGAGGTCTCCACAGTACATCGATGTTGTCGCCAGTGGTCGGCGGAAGGTGCACGTGCCCGTCGACCTGGGACCGGACCGCAGCGACGCACGGATGCACGCCAAGACCGTAGGATCCTACGCAGTGCCGTAGGGGACCGCACCGCCACTTCCCAGCAAATTAGGGACACTGTTGCTCCTGGGGTATCGGCGAGGACCATTCGCAACCGTCTCCATGAAGCTGGGCTACGGTCCCGCACACCGTTAGGCCGTCTTCCGCTCACGCCCCAACATCGTGCAGCCCGCCTCCAGTGGTGTCGCGACAGGCGTGAATGGAGGGACGAATGGAGACGTGTCTTCTTCAGCGATGAGAGTCGCTTCTGCCTTGGTGCCAATGATGGTCGTATGCGTGTTTGGCGCCGTGCAGGTGAGCGCCACAATCAGGACTGCATACGACCGAGGCATACAGGGCCAACACCCGGCATCGTGGTGTGGGGAGCGATCTCCTACACTGGCCGTACACCACTGGTGATCGTATAGGGGGCACTGAATAGTGCACAGTACATCCAAACCTTCATCGAACACATCGTTCTACCATTCCTAGACCGGCAAGGGAACTTGCTGTTCCAACAGGACAATGCACGTCCGCATGTATCTCGTGCCACCCAACGTGCTCTATAAGGTGTAAGTCAACTACCCTGGCCAGCAAGATCTCCGGATCTGTCCCCCATTGAGCTTGTTTGGGACTGGATGAAGCGTCGTCTCACGCGGTCTGCACGTCCAGCACGAACGCTGGTCCAACTGAGGCGCCAGGTGGAAATGGCATGGCAAGCCGTTCCACTGGACTACATCCGGCATCTCTACGATCGTCTGCATGGGAGAATAGCAGCCTGCATTGCTGCGAAAGGTGGATATACACTGTACTAGTGCCGACATTGTGCATGCTCTGTTGCCTGTGTCTATGTGCCTGTGGTTCTGTCAGTGTGATCATGTGATGTATCTGACCCCAGGAATGTGTCAATAAAGTTTCCCCTTCCTGAGACAATGAATTCACGGTGTTCTTATTTCAATTTCCAGGAGTGTAGATATCAAACCACGCCTTTTGCTTCAGTCCACCATTCTGCCTCGCTTCTTCACTACTAATCGCACAGCAGTTGATAATTCCATTCGTAGATGGCACTAAGGCAGCCTCCATTCAAAAAATTATGGGAATATATTTCGTTTTTCGTGTAAAATATTTTTTTAATCTAGATTGACATATTGATTACAATAGCTCTCTTCTAAAAGATGCAATAAAGTGACGTAAATAATGCATTTGTATCTTAAGTAAATCGATGAAAAGTCTTAATTTGAATAAAGCTTAATACTCAAATACCAACTACATATATGATATGTAAACGGTTTTCGCCAGCTTGTACGTGCTGCTTTAGCTAATGGTTTGGCCAGCCATTACTAAACCATTTGCTGTCCTGAATTCTTCGATAATATCTGGCAGATAATCTGGCAGCTCTCATCTGGTAGAGTCAACGATCTACTAGCAGAAGATGGGACAGCAGCAGTGTCACAGAAAAAAGTGACACATGAGCAGCACCAGAAAAAACTTGGAGGATGAAAATAAGAAGCAAACAAGAAACATCAAGGATAAAACCCTCTGGGTTTCTTTGATATGGCCTGCAGTTTTGCTAAATTTTTGTGATAATTTTTTCTATAAATTGGAACCCCTACTCTAGAAGCTCAATAATGCAAACAATCCTCATTTGTTTAAGAAAATTACTGAGCTACAAGTCAATGCTTGGTATAACATTACTGGATGCGAATATTTTAATACTACATATGGAGAAAAATTTTTTGTGGAGCTTGATAATGAATTTAAAATTATTTTGCCAAACAGATACCCAAAATTAATTAGTGCTTGGGATTTTCAATATTTTGAAGATGGGCACATTAAATAGCAATACATTTACCTTATAGATCTTATAATTAAATTTTCCCCAAAACATTTAAGTCTCAACTTTATTTACGATAATGATGAAAGCAGAAGAAATGAATTAAAATTTGCGCCAAGGCCGGGACTCGAACCAGGTTTTTCTGGCCTACTAGGCAGAAATGCTAACCATTACACCACCAGAGCATGAAGGTCAAGTCCGCTGTACAAACTGCGCAAGCCAAGTGCCCTCCCAACACAAACTTCAATTTATATCTTCATCTTATTTTCCCCCTTACATTGTCACTATTGCCAGGGCTCTCCGGCACTGGAATAGCACCCCAGCACTGGATGGGGAAGCCTAAAATCACATATTGTACATCCAACGCTATGGTGCCTTTCCAGTGCCGGGGAACCCTGGCTGTAGTGACAATCTAAGGGGAAAATAATCTGAAGATATGAATTGAGGTTTGTCTTGGGGAGGGACCTCGACTTGGGGAGTTCATGTAGCAATGGTATCATTGGTGCTGCAGTGGTGTAATGGTTAGCGTTTCTGGGACTGGGGTTCAAGTCCCCTCTGCAGTACAAATTTTAATTCATTTTTCTCCTTCCATCTTTATCGTAGATACAATTGATTAAAGAAAATCAAAATGTTGTTGTGGTCTTCAGTCCTGAGACTGGTTTGATGCAGCTCTCCATGCTTCCCTATCCTTTGCAAGCTTCCTCATCTCCCAGTACCCACTGCAACCTACATCCTTCTGAATCTGCTCAGTGTATTCTTCTCTTGGTCTCCCTCTACGATTTTTACCCTCCACGCTGCCCTCCAATGCTAAATTTATGATCCCTTGATGCCTCAGAACATGTCCTACCAACCGGTCCCTTCTTCTTGTCAAGTTGTGCCACAAACTCCTCCCCAATTCTGTTCAATACCTCCTCATTAGTTATGTGATCTACCCATCTAATCTTCAGCATTCTCCTGTAGCATCACATTTCGAAAGCTTCTATTCTGTTCTTGTACAAACTGTTTATCGTCCACGTTTCACTTTCATACATGGCTACACTCCACACAAATACTTTCAGAAACGACTTCCTGACACTTAAATCTATACTCGATGTTAACAAATTTCTCTTCTTCAGAAACTCTTTCCTTGCCATTGCCAGTCTACATTTTATATCTTCTCTACTTCGAGCATCATCAGTTATTTTGCTCCCCAAATAGCAAAACTCCTTTACTACTTTAAGTGTCTCATTTCCTAATCTAATTCCCTCAGCATCACCCGACTTAATTCGACTACATTCAATTATCCTCGTTTTGCTTTTGTTGATGTTCATCTTATACCCTCCTTTCAAGACACTGTCCATTCCATTCAACCGCTCTTCCAAGTCCTTTGCTGTCTCTGACAGAATTACAATGTCATTGGCAAACCTCAAAGTTTTTATTTCTTCTCCATGGATTTTAATACCTACTCCCAATTTTTCTTTTGTTTCCTTTACTGCCTGCTCAATATACAGATTGAATAAAATCGGGGAGAGGCTACAGCCCTATCTAACTCCCTTCCCAACCACTGCTTCCCTTTCATGCCCCTTGACTCTTATAACTGCCATCTGGTTTCTGTACAAATTGTAAATAGCCTTTCGCTCCCTGTATTTTACCCCAGCCACCTTTAGAATTTGAAAGAGAGTATTCCAGTCAACATTGTCAAAAGCTTACTCTAAGTCTACAAATGCTAGAAATGTAGGTTTGCCTTTCCTTAATCTTTCTTCTAAGATTGCTATGCAATCCAACTGATCTTTCCCAAGGTCAGCTTCTACCAGTTTTTCCATTCGCCTTTAAAGAATTCGTGTTAGTATTCTGCAGCTGTGACTTATTAAACTGATCGTTCGGTAATTTTCACATCTGTCAACACCTGAAAAATAACGACAATGAATTTCACAATTTGGAATTTAGTTTAATTTTTAATTCATAAATACACAGTGCTAAGTCGTGCATACCAAATTATTTACATTTTATTGTTTTACTTTGGTGCCCTGTCCCCCTACTGGTTCGCAATAAGTAGAGACATTAATTTGCTGTTCAGTATATCCAAAATGCCCACTTTTGGTAATATGGAGAATCAGTCTGAAGTTTGGTAAATTTCACGATTGCTAGCTTTTTTTTCAGACAGATTTAGAGGACTAACAAGAGAAACAACTTCTTTCGTACCATATAAGCCTTCATGGTGGGAACCATGTACATGTAACAGTTCGCCCTATTTCTTGCTGTTCAAATAGCTGCTATTAATCCTAAGTCCCATAAAGAGATCCACCTCTCAATGTTACACTTCTTCAGTGACTGAGCTGAGTCATCTTTGTGTAAGTGGTACTTGTTTAAATATTTGCAGAACTAAATACAAATATAGATAACCGTGACCATTCACTTCTGAAATGGATTACTTTTTAAGTATTTTCTGGCTCACCTTCATATGGGGAATAGTTGCATATTTATGTTCATAGGGTCAAGGTGGATATTTGTTCCATGACAAGAAGATAAGAAGCACTTAAATTTATCGCTGTGGGTTATAGTTAAATTGCTAGTCGTATCGAAAAAGTAAATATCATTGTCCGAGTAAGTAAAGAAATTCGTTTTTCGACACAAACTGCCATATAACGGTGACTCAGGCGACTCATCCTTCCTTCTGTAGTGTCTTCAGAGCCAGTATTGAGTGTTATGCTACAAAAATAAGTATGCAACTTCAGCATGCCCCATCTGAAGATCAGCCAGATAAGGCTTGAAAATTGGTGGGAGTTTTCTGCTTTTATAGTAAGTTAATACACTTTCATATGTGCTACACTGTCCATAACTGATAAGTTTAAATTTATTTTTGGGCTATGGGCTTTTCCAGTAGAACACATAACTTAAAAACAAAGACCAAATACAAATTAATTATTTTGTTGGCTTGCACTGTGATCAAAGTAGAACGACTTCACTATCGGTAGTGTTAGCTTTCTGTAATAAGTACAGGGTGGCTATGATTAAACATTCACTGCTGGAGGAAGTGTAGACGGAAAATTGCCACCATGTGGGCACCCAACTTTACGGGACTGATGTTCAGACTCTGAGCTGCAGGATTTGTGTTGTTAGTAGTGTTAGTGGCATGACATGCCGTTAGGCACTGGTAGTAGAACGGTGATGTGGGGTTGCAATATAAGAAACAGTGTGCATTACAGTTGCAGACAGTCAACGTCAATCTGGACGAGGTTAGCAGAGCTTTACTGGTAAAGCTGTTTTATTAAAAGAACAGCGTTTGTGTTGCTTGTCTTCACGAGTATCAGAGCGTTAAAGGAGTACGGACAGGTCCTCTTTCAGCACAGCGATTCAAGAATGCGATTACAGCCAATTGTGCAAAAATTGTTGCAGAAGTTACTGTTGCCATGGCTGAGAATGCTGGAAGCAGTGTGCGATCTTCAAGCAGTACGCAAGCTGTGTATCGACAATTGAACATCCCAAAGTGAACCGTTTGAAAAGTGCACCAGTAGAGGAACGTTCGCTGTGGATGCAAAATGTCATCACATTGCACAACGTTTGTAACCTGGAACGTAAGCACAGTATGCAGCTAACAAATGTTCCCTTTCCATGTCAAAATTAAAATGTGTTTATTTCAATGGTTTATTCGTTATTCATCTTCCGCGTGTCCCTACAAATGTTACCACAAAGTTTCATTGTCCTGCTATCACTCGTTTTTTATGTTGGTGCTGTCATGAAGCGAAAGTTTAATTATGGCCACCCTGTACATTAATATCTATGAGCCTAATCTATTCAGTCCCACCATATGAATCGTTCCAAACACGAAAATCTCAAGAATTAGCCTTGAAGTCATAAACGGTAGAGTTAGTGACATTTAATTTCTATTTAGCGCAAAGAGTGGAAACATCGGCCTTTCGTGACTGCGCAGCAGCCTGAAAACCTTTGCCCGCACGCGTTGGCTCTCCTGCAGACAGGCGACCGCAGCGCCGCACGGCGGCCATCACGCCGGACCTGATCCGCGGCGCGCGGCCGGCCCACCGCAGCCTGCCCGCACGCAGCCGGAGCAGCACCGCCGCCCCCGCCGCCCCCACAGTCTGCGGCCCCGAGCGCCCCTGGACGCTGCAGCGCCCGGACGGCGCCTCCGACCCCTGTGTAGTCGACAGCGACCCCGCTGGAGACTCTGCGCCGGCAGCCGCCTGCGCTCGCCCCCCTGCGAGCCCGCCACACGCTACCATTGCTCTCCGCAGAGACACAGGTACTCTCGCTATAGGTGTCGTGCCCCACGCTTGTGCGACTTCCAGATACTTTTTAGAAATGTGTTAAAATGAATCACTTTAATATGTAAACACAGCACAGAACTACTCCAGACGTACATAGTCACAGCCTACTCCTGTTTAACCGTGAGTGCTGTTTTCTAAAAAAAGATTAGTTATCTGTGGGCTTAACAATGGAGCTCATCTTTCCATCTGAAAACAACTGTACACCCAGGTTATGGAATCTCTCGGTGGAATGAGACTTTCGCTGCATATATTTACATTAGACACTTCATTGACTTCATTGAAGTTCAGAGTATTCCAAGTTTAATGATAATTACAGAAATATTTTTTATGATTAATCCTTACTGAGAAAATCTGTTTGAGGCATAAACAGTTTTTTAATAAGTTTGGTAAATTGTTCAATAGCGTTCACATATTCTTCAAGATATAATCCAATAGAAAAGGATGAATACTTCCAGCTAAAAATGATCAACATCTTAGTTAAAAGACAGAAAAAAGAACTCTTTCACTCTTAGATTAGAAGCATTAAATTGAGAATTCGCTCTTGATTATCATATGAACCTTCTAAAATGACGTTAATACTGGCTTATCACTCTCAACTACGTGCCGGGCCGAGACTCGAACTCGGGACCTTTGCCTTTCGTGGGCAAGTGCTCTACCAACTGAGCTACCCAAGCACGACGCACGCCCCGCCCTCACAGCTTTTCTTTTGCCAGTACCTCGTCTCCTACCTTCCATACGTAACAGAAGCTATCCTTTCTTTCAGGAGTGCTAGTTCTGCAAGGTTCGCAGGAGAGCTGGTTGGAGCCATCGATCAGATGTCTCTCTAGACTCTCACTCATAATAAAAGAACTAAGACATCCAGCGCCATAATGACATGATCCATGATGTTTTCTCTTTTTAGAGTAAAGTAAGTGGGACATGTTCTTGACCCATACACAGTGCTGTTTATTGTGCTTGGAGAATAACAAATGGTTCAAATGGCTCTGAGCACTATGGGACTTAACATCAATGGTCATCAGTCTCCTAGAACTTAGAACTACTTAAACCTAACTGACCTAAGGACATCACACACATCCATGCCCGAGGCAGGATTAGAACCTGCGACCGTAGCGGTCGCGCGGTTCCAGACTGAAGCGCCTAGAACCGCACGACCACAAAGGCCGGCGGAGAATAATAGCAATCTATATCTTTTGCATGCTGACTAGCTAATTTGGAAAGGTTGAGGGGTCCGACAACTTTGTGCTTCGCTTCTTTTTCTTTTTTCCACACAGCGTTCTCTTCCTCTGGCTCACTTTCCTGTTTCTGAATGGTTTAAACATGAACTGAATTACACATGTTCTGCGCCCTCATTAGGTACATTGCACAGTGTCAGGGAGAATGAGGTGCCATTAAAGTTAAAAAGCCTGCAGTCATTGTTCCGTATTCTTGAGGACGATGTATGTTATTAGTATAGTTCCTTTCATAAGCCAATACCGGCCACGAGAAGCAGAATTCACCTTCAAGTTCTTAACATTGATACATGCTTGTTTAGCTGACAAATCATTTGCAAGTTTTATATAGGCGGAGCCCCGTTTAATGGGTGAAATACATGGGTATGGACATCCAAGTAACAAATATGGCTGACTGCCTTACCAGCCCCTATTTCCAGAAAAATGGGCTAGTAGGACACTGAAGACGGAATCACGGAACCACCACTGATTGAGTCGGCCCACGCTAGCTTCGGCCACACCAACATTTTGTTTGGAGGGGGCATAAGTTAGTTCACAGAATAGTATAGCACTGCATTTTATGGTGACATAACATGGATCTCTTAAGATTTTAGCGAGCGCGCTTTCCAGAATGTCTATACACATGTTAAGGAAAAGGTTAAGATCTATGTACCATACAGTAGAATTCTCTGTGGGCATATGAGATCAGTTCCATAAATATGCCTGAAAACACTGAGTGGTGTAATGCTGGCATGGGACTGCCATAGTCCAGTCCAAATCCAATAGGTTGGGCAAAGGAGTTTCTGCTAGCCAACTAATGACTATTGCATGTCGAGAGTGACGCCATGAGGGCCACAGGCGAGGTGATGGCGCCATAGACGGTGCCAGTGATGCTATGAGGGCCCCACACATGGTGACTTAGCAGTAGGCGGCCCCAGTCGTGGTGGCTGCAGCCACGGCGTCGTAGACGATCCTGGTGGCAGGAAGTGAGGCCATGAAGGTCCCACACGCAGGGACTGAAGATATGATGGTCCTGCACATTGTGGTGGTGTCAGGCGCCTTAACAAAGGGTTAGAAGGCAGGATTGTTCGGTGAAGTCTGCCTTCAGAGGGGCCCTCAGGTATTCTGCAAGGCAAAAATACAAGGACAATGATGTCTAACGATGTCAGGAACGAAAAAAACATATGACAGTAATGATTTGTGATACTTACTCATACACTGATCTGCATCGTATATCACCCTTATACATTCTTGTCTGCCAGGAGGCATCTCTTATCAACTGTTCAAGATCGTCATTTGTCATCATGAACATCACACAATTATTATTATTATTATTATTATTATTATTATTACTATCGAGCACATGTAAGTATGATACAAAAGGTTCTTACATAAGAATGACATAAAAAGTTGTTAAAGTAGAAAAAGAAGAAACAGTTTTCATCTATGATGGGGCAGATCCAGCCCTGTGAGCTGATGGGAAGAGTGGAGTCATGGGCTCAGATAGCTCGACCCATTGTCTACCAACAGCTTCACT
This sequence comes from Schistocerca cancellata, assembly GCF_023864275.1. NCBI lineage: Eukaryota > Metazoa > Arthropoda > Insecta > Orthoptera > Acrididae > Schistocerca > Schistocerca cancellata. The sequence continues at coordinate 281,732,249 of NC_064632.1, read as the reverse complement.
GTTATCGATACCATCCAGAAACAAGATGAAGAAGAATAACATTCGATTATTTCATCGGTTATTGGCGTCCATTCCTGTGAGGCAATGAACGAAAGAGGCATCATACCTGGGATGGAACATCTTTCTGATTATAGAGTCCTTCTAGCAAGGAGAAGGACTTGTAAGCATTGCATATCGATGATGCAGGGAGAAGAAGGAATATGTATCACTACATATATATATGCTCACTCACTTGAAAAGTTAAGCTCTCGGGCCAAAAACGGTTATGGGTACCACATTTGTAACGAAAACTCACAAGAAAGATTACGCTCGCCGTGTTGTGGAGCCACGGGACTGGCTGCAACCTAAACGTCATCTCGTGAGGCGACCAAGCGTACAAGAGAGACGAACTCGCTCTGAGCTGCATTTGCCCCTGGAACATGATTTCACAGCCTTTATTATTTTTATTTTATTTACACGTCAAGTTCCGTAGGACCAAACTGATGAGCAAATCTCCAAGGTCATGGAACGTGTCAGTACATGAAATTACAACATAAAAGTTTGTTGTTGTTGTTGTTGTTGTGGTATTCAGTCCTGAGATTGGTTTGATGCAGCTCTCCATGCTACCCTATCCTGTGCAAGCTTCTTCATCTCCCAGTACCCACTGCAACCTACATCCTTCTGAATCAGCTTAGTGTATTCATTTCTTGGTCTCCCTCTATGATTATTACCCTCCACGCTGCCCTCCAATGCTAAATTTTTGATTCCTTTTTTGCCTCAGAACATGTCCTACCAACCGGTCCCAACTTCTCGTCAAGTTGTGCCACAAGCTCCTCTTCTCCCCAATTCTGTTCAGTACCTCCTCATCAGTTATGTGATCTACCCATCTAATCTTCAGCATTCTTCTGTAGCACCACATTTCAAAAACTTCTATTCTCTTCCTGTCCAAACTATTTATTGTCCATGTTTCACTTCCATACACGGCTACACTCCGTACAAATACTTTCAGAAACGACTTCCTGACACTTAAATCTATACTCGATGTTAACAAATTTCTCTTCTTCAGAAACGCTTTCCTTGCCATTGCCAGTCTAGATTTGATATCCTCTCTACTTCGACCATCATCAGTTATTTTGCTCCCCAAATAGCAAAACTCCTTTACTGCTTTAAGTGTCTCATTTCCTAATCTAATTCCCTCAGCATCACTCGACTTAATTCGGCTACATTCCATTATCCTGGTTTTGCTTTTGTTGATGTTCATCTTATATCCTCCTTTCAAGACACTGTCCATTCCGTTCAACTGCTCTTCCAAGTCCTTTGCTGTCTCTGACAGAATTACAATGTCATCGGCGAACCTCAAAGTTGTTATTTCTTCTCCATGGTTTTTAATACCTACTCCAAATTTTTCTTTTGTTTCCTTTACTGCTTGCTCAATATACAGATTGAATAACATTGGGGAGAGGCTACAACCATGTCTCACTCCATTCCCAACCACTACTTCCATTTCATGCCCCTCGACTCTTATAACTGCCATCTGGTTTCTGTACAAATTGTAAATAGCCTTTCGCTCCCTGTATTTTACCCCAGCCACCTTCAGAATTTGAAAGAGAGTATTCCAGTCAACATTGTCAAAAGCTTTCTCTGAGTCCACAAATGCTAGAAACGTAGGTTTGCCTTTCCTTAATCTTTCTTCTAAGATAAGTCGTAAGGTCAGTATTGCCTCACGTGTTCCAATATTTCTACGGAATCCAAACTGATCTTCCCCGAGGTCGGCTTCTACCAGTTTTTCCATTCGCCTGTAAAGAATTCGCGTTAGTATTTTGCAGCTGTGACTTATTAAACTGATAGTTCGGTAATTTTCACATCTGTCAACACCTGCTTTCTTTGGGATTGGAATTATTATATTCTTCTTGAAGTCTGAGGGTACTTCGCCTGTCTCGTACATCTTGCTCACTAGATGGTAGAGTTTTGTCAGGACTGGCTCTCCCAAGGCCGTCAGTAGTTCTAATGGAATGTTGTCTACTCCCAGGGCCTTGTTTCGGCTCAGGTCTTTCAGTGCTCTGTCAAACTCTTCACGCAGTATCGTATCTCCAATTTCATCTTCATCTACATCCTCTTCAATTTCCATAATATTGTCCTCAAGTACATCGCCCTTATATAGATCCTCTATATACTCCTTCCACCTTTCTGCTTTCCCTTCTTTGGTTATGACTGGGTTTCCATCTGAGCTCTTGATATTCATACAAGTGGCTCTCTTTTCTCCAAAGGTCTCTTTAATTTTCCTGTAGGCAGTATCTATCTTATCCCTAGTGAGATAAGCCTCTACATCCTTACATTTGTCCTCTAGCCATGCCTGCTTAGCCATTTTGCACTTCCTGTCGATCTCATTTTTGAGAGATTTGTATTCCTTTTTGCCTGCTTCATTTACTGCGTTTTTATGTTTCCTCCTTTCATCAATTAAATTAAATATTTCTTCTGTTACCCAAGGATTTCTACTAGCCCTCGTCTTTTTACCTATTTGATCCTCTGCTGCCTTCACTACTTCATCCCTCAGAGCTACCCATTCTTCTTCTACGATACTTCTTTTCCCCTCTGCTGTCAATTGTTCCCTTAATCTCTCCCTGAAACTCTGCACAACCTCTGGTTTAGTCAGTTTATCCAGGCCCCATCTCCTTAAATTCCCATCTTTTTGCAGTTTCATCAATTCCAATCTGCAATTCATAACCAATAGATTGTGGTCAGAGTCCACATCTGCCCTGGAAATGTCTTACAATTTAAAACCTGGTTTCTAAATCTCTGTCTTACCATTATATAATCTATCTGATACCTTTTAGTATCTCCGGGATTCTTCCATGTATACAACCTTCTTTTATGATTCTTGAACCAAGTGTTAGCTATGATTAAGTTATGCTCTGTGCAAAATTCTAACAGATGGCTTCCTCTTTCATTTCTTACCCCCAATCCATATTCACCTACTATGTTTCCTTCACTCCCTTTTCCTACACTCGAATTCCAGTCACCCATGACTATTAAATTTTCGTCTCCCTTCACTATCTGAATAATTTCTTTTATCTCATCATACATTTCATCAATTTCTTCATCATCTGCAGAGCTAGTTGGCATATAAACTTGTACTACTGTAGTAGACGTGGGCTTCGTGTCTATCTTGGCCACAATAATGCGTTCACTATGCTGTTTGTAGTAGCTTACCCGCACTCCAATTTTTTTATTCATTATTAAACCTACTCCTGCATTACCCCTATTTGATTTTGTATTTATAACCCTGTATTCACCTGACCAAAAGTCTTGTTCCTCCTGCCACCGAACTTCACTAAATCCCACTATATCTAACTTTAACTTATCCATTTCCCTTTTTAAATTTTCTAACCTACCTGCTCGATTAAGGGATCTGACATTCCACGCTCTGGCCCATAGTACGCCAGTTTTCTTTCTCCTGATAACAACGTCCTCTTGAGTAGTCCCTGCCCGGAGATCTGAATGGGGGACTATTTTGCCTCCAGAATATTTTACCCAAGAGTACGCCATCATCATTTAACCATACAGTAAAGCTGCATGCCCTCAGGAAAAATTACGGCTGTAGTTTCCCCTTGCTTTCAGCCATTCGCAGTACCAGCACAGCAAGGCCGTTTTGGTTAGTGTTACAAGGCCAGATTAATCAATGATCCAGACTGTTGCCCCTGCAACTACTGAAAAGGCTGCTGCCCCTCTTCAGGAACCACACGTTTGCCTTGCCTCTCAACAGATACCCCTCCGTTGTGGTAGCACCTACGGTACGACCATCTGTATCACTGAGGCACGCAAGTCTCCCCACCAGCGGCAAGGTCCATGGTTCATGGGGTAGAGGAACATAAAAGTAATAACAGATAAAAATAAAATGTCAATCCATAAGTTTAAGTAAATGCAATCAACAATACAACAAGATTCAGCTTCATTTTTCAAGGAAATCCTCGACGAAATAGAAGGAGTGACCCATGAGGAAACTCTTCAGTTTCGATTTGGATTACTGCTAAGATTTTTGAATTCGATTGGTAGCTTACTGGAAATGGCTGCAGTAGTGTACTGCACACCTTCTGCACAAGAGTTAATGAAGTCTGATCCAATGCAGGTTTGATTTCTGCCGAGTATTAACTGAGTGAAAGCTACTTATTCTTGGGAATAAGATAATATTGTTAACAAGCAATGACAGTAAGGAATATATATATTGAGAGGCCAATGTCAAAATACCCAGACTCGTGAACAGGGCTCGACAAGAGGTTCGTGCACTTACACCACTTATTGCTCGAACCACCCGTTTCTGAGCCAAATATGCTTTTAGAATGGGAAGAGTTACTCCAAAATATAGTACAATATGACATAAGCGAATGAAAATAAGCAAAGTAGACTCACTTCAGATACCGTTCGGGTAGTAAAAATGGCAGCATTAAGTCTTTGAACAAGATCCTGAAAGTGGGCTTTCCACGTCAGTTTACTATCTATCTGAAAACCTAGAAATTTGAACTGTTCAGTTTCACTAATCATATGCCCATTCTGTGAAATTAAAATGTCAGGTTTTGTTGAACTGTGTGTTAGAAACAGTAAATACTGAGTCTTACTGTGATTTAGCGGCCGGCCGAAGTGGCCGTGCGGTTCTGGGCGCTGCAGTCTGGAACCGCGAGACTGCTACGGTCGCAGGTTCGAATCCTGGATGTGTGTGATGTCCTTAGGTTAGTTAGGTTTAACTAGTTCTAAGTTCTAGGGGACTAATGACCTCAGCAGTTGAGTCCCATAGTGCTCAGAGCCATTTGAACCATTTTTTTTGTGATTTAGCGTTAGTTTATTTTCTATGAGCCATGAACTTAGGTCACGAACTGCTCTATTTGAAACTGAGCCAGTGTTGCACACAACATCCTTTCCTACCAAGCTAGTGTCATCAGCAAACAGAAATATTTTAGAGTTACTCATAATACTAGAGGGCATATCATTTATATAAATAAGGAACAGGAGTGGCCCCAACACTGATCCCTGGGGCATCCCCCACTTGACTGTATCCCTCTCAGACCCCACATCTCAGCCATTCTCAATATTGTGAATAATGACCTTTTGCTGTCTGTTGCTAAAGTAATAGGTGAACCAATTGTGAGCGACTCCTCACATTCTGAAATCGTCCAACTTGTCGAGCAATATTTTGTGATCAACACAATCAAACGCCTTACTTAAATAAAAAAAAATATGCCTAGCTTTCGAAACCTTTTGTTTAACCCATCCAGTACCTCATAGAGAAAAGAGAATATGCCATTTTCAGTTGTTAAACGACTTCTAGAGCCGAACTGTAAATTTGATAGCAAATTGTGTGATATAAAATGATCACTCATCCTTACATACACAGCCTTTTCAATAAATTTAGCAAACGCTGATGGCATAGAAGGAGGTATAAAATTATCTACATTATCCCTTTCTCCCTTTTTATGAAGCAGCTTTACTACCGAGTACTTTAATCGTTCAGGAAACTGATCATTCCTGAAGGAAAAATACATGTATGGTTAAATACAAGGCTAACAGGTACAGCACAGTACTTTAATATTCTGCTACGCATTCCATCATAACCATGAGAGTCCTTAGTCTTCAGTGATTTAATTACTGATTCAATATCCCCTTGTCTGTATCACAGAAGAGTATTTCAGACATCAATCTTGGAAAGGCATTTGCCAAGAATGTTTTATAATTCCCTGTACAAACCAAATTTTTATTTAATCCATTAATTCACCAGCAATGCTCAGAAAATGATTGTTAAATACTGCACATATATCTGATTTATTAGTAACAGAAGTACTTTTACTATGAACTGACTTTATATCGACAGCCTTGTGCTGACGACCAGACACTTCCTTCACAACTGACCACATGGTTTTAATTTTATCCTGTGAATTAGCTGTTCTATTTGCATACCACATACTCTTTGCCTTCCTAATAACATTTTAAACACCTTACAATACTGTTTATAATGGGCTATTGCAGCTTGATTGTGACTGCTTCTAACATTTTGATGAAATTCCCACCTTGTTCGCCAGCCGGAGTGGCCGTGCGGTTCTAGGCGCTACAGTCTGGAACCGAACGACTGGTACGGTCGCAAGTCCGAATCCTGCCTCGGACATGGATGTGTGTGATGTCCTTAGGTTATTTAGGTTTAATTAGTTCTAAGTTCTAGGTGACTGATGACCTCAGAAGTTAAGTCGCATAGTGCTCAGAGCCATTTGAATGATTTGAACCACTTTGTTCTACATGATATCCTTATCCCACTAGTCAGCCTACCAGGCTGCCTATTACTGCAAGTACCCCATTTAGAACGTTCTAATGGAAAGCAACTCTCAAAGAGCATGAAAAATCTGTTAAGGAAAGCATTATATTTATCATCTATGTTACCGGCACTACAAACATCCTGCCATTCTTGTTCTTTAACATGAGTTAAAAAATTCTATGTTGCTGTTGGATTAACTTTCCTACATAGTTTGTAATTATATGTGACATTTGTTTGAGTACAAAAGCCTTTTAGTTTTAAAATTTGTGCATCATGGTCTGAAAGGCCATTCACCGTTTTACTAACAGAATACCCACCTAGTAATGAAGAATAAATAAAGATATTGTCTATGGCTGTGCTATTGTTCCCCTGCATCCTAGTTGGAAAAAATACAGTCTGCATCAGATCATATGAATTTAGGAGACCTACCAACATCCTTTTTCTTGCACCATCATATACAAAATTTATATTGAAGTCACCACATATAAATAATTTCCGGTACTTCCTACAAAGTGAATCAAGAACCCGCTCTAGCTTGAGCAGAAATGCTCTGAAGCCAGAGTTAGGGGACCTATAAACAACATCAATTAGAAATTTAGTTTCACTAAATTCAGCTGCCCCTTCACAAAATTCAAATATCTGTTTAGTGCAGTGCTGTGATACATCTATGAACTCATATGGAATACTGTTTCTTTATGTGCATAGCCACTCCCCCATCCTACGAGGAACTCCTTGAGAAACAGCCAGTAATCTGTATCCTGGTAAAGGAAGTCTCTGAATTGTCAGATTGTTTATGTGGTGCTCTGACATACCAATAATTTCAGAGTCAACATCTATAAGCAGTTCACTAACTTTATCTCTAATTCCTCTTACATTTTGATGAAATATGATAATTCCTTCCCTACTTGGAAACATGACATCCTCTGAAGGTGATCCCGTTGTTAGAGGGACTTCGTTTAAGCTGGTATACATATAAGCCGGTATACCTATCAGTTGACTTCAATCTAAAAAAGGGGCAGCTCTAACACCAACTACTACAGAAAATTTTCCATTAGTGATACCACCACTACCCACTACACTGTCACCTATAAGCTTTGCCAGCCTCCTCTTCCCATACCTACTGAGGTGCAGGCCATGCCTAGTGAAACCCGATCTACTGATAGACCCAACTGGCACCACTGAAATGTGACCCATGCCCTCTGCCATCAGCGCCCTCCCCAGCCCCATGTTAACGTGCCTAACAGCCGCATTAAGATTAGGCCGATCATGACGCTGATACAGTTGCGCATTAGTGCCACCAGTTTGAGTGGCTATCCTTACCAGATCACGACTTACATCATGCTCTCTGCTGGCCGGTGTGACCGAGCGGTTCTAGGTGCTTCAGTCTGGAACCGCGCGACCGCTACGATCGCAGGTTCGAATCCTGCCTCGGGCGTGGATGTGTGTGATGTCCTTAGGTTAGTTAGGTTTACGTAGTTCTAAGTTTTAGGGGTCTGATGACCTTAGATGTTATGTCCCATAGTGCTCAGAGCCATTTGAACTATCATACTCTCTGTCCCTATCAAGACTGTCCCCTGCTCCAACCGGCCGCGGTGGTCTAGCGGTTCTGGCGCTGCAGTCCGGAACCGCGGGGCTGCTACGGTCGCAGGTTCGAATCCTGCCTCGGGCATGGGTGTGTGTGATGTCCTTAGGTTAGTTAGGTTTAAGTAGTTCTAAGTTCTAGGGGACTTATGACCTAAGATGTTGAGTCCCATAGTGCTCAGAGCCATTTGAACCATTTGAACCCCTGCTCCACCCACTATCACTACCCGATCCGCCTTCATCCTACATAGCTCCCCTATGCTGTCAGTCACCTAAGCCAACCGTGCACTAGGCTTCACAATGCTAGTGACCTGCCACTCAGTCCCCAACACATCCTGCAACTGCTGGCCCACACCTCTACCGTGAGAACTACCTTGCAGCAGAACCTTCTTCTTTCTGTTAGACTTTGCAACTGACCTAGGCCTCCTAACTGCTGAGGATTGGTGCATGTTCCCTACATCTACAGCTACAAGAGGCTCCTCTCCACTCAACTCTGATAGTTGGTCAAATCCATTGCATATACGCAAGGCGTAACTGTCTGAATACCCTCCTACTCCTAGCTGCCTTCTTGCAAACTGCCAGTTCCCATTCCCCATCACACTTCACCCTCCTCAACCTATCTATTTCCTCCTTTTCGTGTTGTAATTGCACCTGAATGGCACAGATCTTACGCTCCTGCTCCTCTATCAACTTATTTCTACTACAGATTCTTCATTCCCAGGAGAGGATTTCGCTATAATGCCCACTGGCTTCCTCACTGAATCCCCCCCCCCCCAATGTGAAAATAGTTTTAAAAAATCCCACACCGCAACCCACTACTCACAAACCTACGACGGAGCACGCACTTCTCACTCATGGTAAAATTTTACAGTTACTGATAAAAACTATACATCTACATCACCTAACTTCACTTACACCAGTAGAACTATTTATAGAACTAACAAAAGCGGTCTAGAAATTCTCTGTCTACTAAGAAAGCAACTACTTGTATGAATCATACTACACCACAGCTAATACCAATACCAACAAAACTTCACAAAATTATTAGCTAAAACTAAAACTTCAAGAGGCCATTGGAACACTCAACAAAGTTAAAACACTGAATGAAAATTTTACTGAAATGTTTCGCTAGAAACAACAAGAAACGTCACCTGAAAACTAAAGCACGAAATTTACTAAATGACTTCAGCTTACAGAAAACTCTAAAAAAAAAAAAACACAGCGAACGAATGTTTTCAAAAGTTTATTAAATCGTTACTTCGCCACAAACAGAAAGAAACGCCGCTGAAAACTACTAAAAGGAATAGAAAGGTGTAGTAGTATTTACAAACACAAGAAGAAAAGGCGGATGGTGTTTTACAAGTAGCATACATAAGAAGAAACATGCAGAGGGAAAGAGATCGCATTAGCACTCACTATGTTGTTGCTGAACTAGCGGGCTGCCTACAAAACAGGCGTCAGCTTGCGGATTGGACGCGTCCAGGGAGTAAACGGAAACGACAGACTCAAACTGGCTCGTATTCGCCCCCGCTACATCACTGAAAAATCTACACATAAGAAGAGGAAATACGTAGTACACACATACACGGAAATGGGGACTCATACAAATAGGGAGAAATACGTTAGATAATAGTTCATCACAAGATGTGTATTCACACTTAGCTTCAAAAAAATCTCGAGTTAACGTTTCTGGTGCCACAGGTCCAAACCAACTCGCTGCTCCCTCAGGGCAATCGGCGAACGAGAAGTCAATTGTTTCGCTCCGCACTAATGGTGACGGTATATCACCATGTGCAAAGACAGAAAATCACAATCACATTTTTTTGGGCTACACGGCAGTGAGCGAGTACATTGGTACATACACAAAAAGTTCACAATACGTATCAACATCAATGCGAGTTCACTTGTCTCCCTTTCCATTGGAGTATTAAGGAGAACAAACTGACTGCATTTGCTTCGTGCTGGAAGTGGTTCTGCTGGCTGTTTGGTGACGACTGACCTACAATCCCGGAGCCTGGCCTATTAACAGGGCGCTGGTAGGGAAGCGGGTAGGGGCGAGGGGGAATGCATCTAGCATCAGAACAGAGTGATACAACCAACCCACCACAATATCTTCAACCAATCAGAGACGAGAGCGCTGCCGCCGTATTGTCTCCCTCCCACCAATCACAATGCCCACATCCAGGAGAGCTTGATGCCTATGCCACAGACAAGTTGGAGTAGGAACATAGCTGCTGCACTATGTGAGCCGGACATAAAAGCTGCCGACCAGACTTGACCTGTTGTTGCAGAGAAGCCCAGATGACCTATTATACTGCGTCAATGAGCAGCTACTGATGCGACCTGAGCATTGTTCTGGATGATGTATTAAATTTCTGTACCAGACAAACCCTGTCTGTAAGAGCTCAATCATCTGTCTCTGGTACAGTGGACGAATGCTACTCCATAGTAAGGCCCTGTGTGTTATATAATGAATTTCTATAACAGCTAGTACAGTAGAGTTCTGCACACTATATGACATTCACATATGTCGAAGTGGATGTTGCTGTGTACAATAAACGTTCACCCGACAAGAGTACTCTAATAAATTTCTGTACTGTCTGCTGATGTAGAGTCCTGCAGATAAGGCAGTGTCCTACCATTGTAACCACAAGACAGCGTCAGTATTCAAGTGGGCTGAGAAGGGTTCTCAGTGTCTGAACCTGCTATATTTTAGACTGCCACAGTGTGAGCACTGAAAACACACACGGGGAGCACCTGCCACAGGGGCCGCCCAGGGAGCACATACAGCCACGCCAGCCCACAGCAATGGGCGCAAGGAATAAGCGGCGCGTGCCTGTCGACGAAATCAGTAACGAACTTCGCCTAGTGAATCTATGGCTCTATGTATACTGGGCAGCTTGCGTAGGGGAGGGGCTGATGAGAGCAGCCGACCGATACCGATTTGGAAAACGTATTTTGAAGCTGTCTGAAATGCTGTCTCCAGTTCTAGAACGCAAACACGGGGAGAATTTGCATACCAACCATTGAAAAATCTATTGGTAAGAGAAATAAACCAAATGCATAAATTAGTTTTTTAAAAAAATGTTTATTGATCACCCAACTTAAACGTCATTTCACATTATTTGAAGCAAAAATAAAAGCATTGTTCTCTCCATTTTCTTCTCTATACATCTTCTTGAGTTGGCAGACTGCCGGACAACAGTATAATTCAAGATAATATACTGAAGTGTTGTTGAATATTTTCTGCGTCCAGAACACTTCGTCACTATCTTTGGCATAAACTACATTACCAATGTGATAAAATTGCTAAACGTCATCAGCACATGTTCCTGAGACACGCCAGATTCGTCCCAGTCCTTTGAATGGCGATTTTGCGTCAGTCATTGTCATTTGATATTCCTGAGTGATTTAGGAGCCTGAAAAATCGGAGAGAATGTTGCTGTCACATGTCCAGAGTTCATAAAAGCTAGGAACACCAGATCTTTATACACAAACTCTCCAAATTCATCCATGAACCCCTGGGTGCCAGCAATAATATTCACACTCTGAGACTCCATCGTCAAATGGTGTTGATGTGGTGTATCACTCGTTATTTTATACCACCTGCTGTACAATTCTAGTCAGTGGGCAATATAACAAGCTCTATACGAAAACATCAATAGGTCCATCTTTGATAAGCTCCTTCTGCTTCAATGTGTCTGTAACACTGATTGTCACTGACTCCTTGAACTTCTGTGGACTCAGTGTACATCCAGATCCATCATGTAACTCATAGCAGGAGGGACAAAACTTTGAATACACGTTTCATAATAGACTGCACACCGTGTACTCCAGTTCAGCTGTAAGTTATCGAACAGGGGTTGGGTTGTTTGAAGGAAGAGACCAGACAGCGAGGTCATCGCTCTCATCGGATTAGGGAAGGACGAGGAAGGAAGTCGGCCATTTCCTTTCAAAGGAACCATCCCGGCATTTACCTGGAGCGATTTAGAGAAATCACGGAAAACCTAAATCAGGATGGCCGCACACGGGATTGAACCGTCGTCCTCCCAAATGTATCGGACAGGTAGAATTCTCCATTTAGAAAGACCTTAGTGTTTGTTAGTTTACAGCTGTCGAATACACCTGAACCATTCTTCAAGTCTCTTTTCTGCTTTGTCTGGAACGCCAATCTAATGAACTACTGCCTTGCTAGCTGAATACGCTTTTTAACTGACAAGACTGACGTTCAGCGGTCAAAAGAACTCAATATTCATATAATTCCCATGAGCGGAAAGATAATGGTAGTATATCAGAGGAATTCAAGACCCCCAAGAACCATAACTGCTCTTCACCCGATTCTGTAATGTGCTGCATTTGCCCGATGACCTTCTCCAGCACTATCTTATTCTATTCCAGATTTGGCTCTTTCTCAACATAACAGTTGTTATCCATGGCACTTCTCACTAAAATCGGTTGTCATTTCGAGTGTAAAATAGCACGTTCCATATCTTCAGAGAACCCCATAAGGCCACGTGGGATTAGCCGAGCGGTCTAAGGCGCTGCAGTCGTGGACTGTGTGGCTGGTCCCGGCGGAGGTTCGAGTCCTCCCTCGGACATGGGTGTGTGTGTTTGCCTTTAGGATAATTTAGGTTAAGTAGAGTGTAAGCTTAGGGACTGATGACCTTAGCAGCTAAGTCCCATAAGATGTCACACACAAAAAGAACCCCATAAGCATCTTGAGAGGTAAGCAGACACCAAGTCAGTCGTATTCACTTACATATCCGTCTATGAACCATCCTGCACTCTGCAGACGATTCTCGTCAGAAGCTGACAACGGAAACATATGTCTTAAGGGTAGATGTGATAACCGTGCTACGAGTGTGGTCGATTTCTATGCCGTTCAGTTCATATCTTATTTCTTGAAACAGAAAGGTGAACACGTTACACGTGAGTCGCGAAGTCAAAACTACACTTCTAGGTAAAGGAAACCGCTGCCTGAAAGTGTCAGTGTATCCTGTTGTTGAATCAAAATTCGTTCTTCATCGTTACTGTTAAACGTCGCTGAAGCAAGCGGTTTATAGGAAAGATATTCCTGACAGATGATTTATTCATCATATTGAATGGAAGCTGTTGTATCGAGTGACGTCGTTGTACGCTTTCAAACCTGTCGCTTTAAGAAACTTAAAATTTGCGTTTCCATCGCAAAGTGGTGTAGTGGCGACTGTGAGAGTCGCATACCCATACTGCTTCAGGTAGAGACATACAACTATCTCCTCTCCACAGAAATCAACTAAATTTCCGTCCTGATCTAGAATATTAATCTCGAGGTGGTCTATTGTCCGGATAGTCAGTGAGAAAGATAATGAGATGTGTGGAACCTGTATACTATTGATCCCTGGGTCTACTGCAGGATAAAGTATCCGTAGATACTTGGCATTAGTCGGTCGTTCAGTTATGAGTTTGTGGCAGTATTACAATCAACACAGATTGTGTTTGCCAGTAACATAGTCATAAGTTATGCTGACTCGTATAATTTATCAAAGATATTCTGTAAAACGGCTCTTTGAGAAACCAAGTAGAGGTCCTGTTGAGGCTTTCTGGCTAAAGTCTGTTCGCTGATCCATAGTTTTATTTCTGTTTTAAACGTACAAACGTTTGTGTGTAACTCGAGCCCTTTTACAAATTGTTTTATATATGCATTAAGATCGTCAGTATCGTATGAGCCGGGGTGGGGGTGGGGATTTGCAAAACTTCGCCACCTTCCAAATGAAGCTTCCTCTTGCCTTGGTGATGTTCAGAATGCTATTGTACATTTCAAGATTGATCAACCCAATATTCCATTCTCCCTTTCGAAGGTTAGTTGACGGGAAGTAATTCGCTTTTAGTACCGATGATCGTCCTCTCAAAGTTGAGCTGTGAGACATAACATCTCGATATCGGCTGACGCATTGACGTCCATGCAGTTGGTTTTTATACATTTGTCAGGAGAAACATTAGACAGAAACGTCAACAGAGATACTGATCGAGGTATTGGTAGCGTCGGAAGTTGTAGAACATATGATTGCTGTAGGTAAAGTAACAGTGCAATTCTTCTAGTTGACTAAAATCATAGTACGAGTCGACGTAGTAAACATCATTCCCATTCTTCGTAACATACGCAACCCAGTAACTTCCAGATCCTCCTGCAATGTCGAGGTTCATAATACGAGGTGCATTCAAGTTCTAAGGCCTCCGATTTTTTTTTTCTCCGGACTGGAAAGAGATATAAACATGCGCATTGTTTTAAAATGAGGCCGCGTTCATTGTCAATACGTCCCAGAGATGGCAGCACCGTACGGCAGATGGAATTTTACTGCCAGCGGCGAGAATGAGAACTGTTTTAAATACTTAAAATGGCGACGTTTTCCTTACTTGAACAGCATGCAATCATTCGTTTTCTGAATTTGCGTGGTGTGAAACCAATTGAAATTCATCGACAGTTGAAGGAGACATGTGGTGATGGAGTTATGGATGTGTCGAAAGTGCGTTCGTGGGTGCGACAGTTTAATGAAGGCAGAACATCGTGTGACAACAAACCGAAACAACCTCGGGCTCGCACAAGCTGGTCTGACGACATGATCGAGAAAGTGGAGAGAATTGTTTTGGGGGATCGCCGAATGACTGTTGAACAGATCGCCTCCAGAGTTGGCATTTCTGTGGGTTCTGTGCACACAATCCTGCATGACGACTTGAAAATGCGAAAAGTGTCATCCAGGTGGGTGCCACGAATGCTGACAGACGACCACATGGCTGCCCGTGTGGCATGTTGCCAAGCAATGTTGACGCGCAACGACAGCATGAATGGGAATTTCTTTTCGTCGGTTGTGACAATGGATGAGACGTGGATGCCATTTTTCAATCCAGAAACAAAGCGCCATTCAGCTCAATAGAAGCACACAGATTCACCGCCACCAAAAAAATTTCGGGTAACCGCCAGTGCTGAAAAAATGATGGTGTCCATGTTCTGGGACAGCGAGGGCGTAATCCTTGCCCATTGCGTTCCAAGGGGCACTACGGTAACAGGTGCATCCTACGAAAATGTTTTGAAAAACAAATTCCTTCCTGCACTGCAACAAAAACGTCCGGGAAGGGCTGCGCGTGTGCTGTTTCACCAAGACAACGCACCCGCACATCGAGCTAACGTTACGCAACAGTTTCTTCGTGTTAACAACTTTGAAGTGATTCCTCATGCTCCCTACCCACCTGACCTGGCTCCTAGTGACTTTTGGCTTTTTCCAACAATGAAAGACACTCTCCGTGGCCGCACATTCACCAGCTGTGCTGCTATTGCCTCAGCGATTTTCCAGGGTTCAAAACAGACTCCTAAAGAAGCCTTCGCCACTGCCATGGAATCATGGCGTCAGCGTTGTGAAAAATGTGTACGTCTGCAGGGCGATTACGTCGAGAAGTAACGCCAGTTTCATCGATTTCGGGTGAGTAGTTAATTAGAAAAAAAATCGGAGGCCTTAGAACTTGAATGCACCTCGTACCACATTCTCCACTTCTCCATATCTCTCCAGGAGCCGATCTCTCAAGAACACCCTATGGAATCACCAGATACGCGATTTTTTGACGAATTGAAGCAGATCTGTTACAGCTATAAGCATTTTTCCTGTCTAAGCCCTTTCCCGTATGATTTTAAACAGAGTTCTTTCCCAGTAGAAATAGATTCCATAAGCTTGTTATGTCTTTGCTACTCCTGAAGTTACCATTATGCACCCGGTGCGTTCTTCATAGTCCATGCTATGGTGGCGGCAGCACCGACCAGAGACGCGGCTCCTGACAAGTCAGCCAGGGCTGCAACCGAAAATAGAATGATTCCACCTGGTGTCTTAGGTAATGGTAGAATCTAGGGCTATTTAACGCGTCGTCTTCTTTTTACTCCTTTCCACTTCAGAATACTTTAAGCCGCCAACAACGATGACATGCCTGATCAGTAGATTAATCTCTTTCTCATTGTGTGCCACACGTTTTTGTAATTTCGCTCGAGGCCCACAAAAATGGTACCCTGCTATATGCAATTCGATTGGTAAACTATAGAGAATACTACCTTTACTGTGCACAATGCGCATTCTAAATGGTTCTGAGCACTATGGGACTCAACATCTTAGGTCATAAGTCCCCTAGAACTTATAACTACTTAAACCTAACTAACCTAAGGACACCACACACACCCATGCCCGAGGCAGGATTCGAACCTGCGACCGCAGCAGCGCATTCTATGACACGTGTTATGATACTGCATGCTTGGAAGGTTTGAGCACATTATTATGAGTTTATACTACATCTTTAGGGTCCACCCAGCTGTTATGCTTTGACTATTTCACTGGTCCCATGCTCCCTCGATGTCTTGCAACACACTATACGAGAAACACGTCGGGTTTAGAGCTTCTCTGCAAATTCTCTGTGTACAAACTACCGGCAGTTTCCCCACCTTCACCGTCTTTTAAGAAGTAAGTCCTTGGATTTGCATGTCCCATTTTGGAAACTGTAAATACCTCCATTAACCAGTTCAAACGCTGTTATATATTGTGAAATATGCACCAAATCGCCTACATCGAATTTCTGTCTGTGTGAATCCAGCTTGTTAATGAGATTGTGCATTGTATTTAGAAACTCATTGTCACATACATCTTAGGGCGCATTTTAATGATGTTATGTCGACAGTGCTTACATTGACCTATTATTTGTGGGAGAATATCAAGCCACAGATGTGATCCTCGAAGATAAAGCTGTACCCAAGACGGTTTTTTACTGTCCTCTTGAAATGCTCCACAATACTCGTTTTCTTGTGAATGAATGTCGAGTAGTGATGTATTCTGCACTGATTCATTATTAGCTGTAACAGCGATTGTAGAATTCACCTCCATGGTAAGTCTAAAGATTGTCGTGGCAACGATTTGTCCCTGTCTACAACAGCTGTTCAAAGATGTCTGCTACTTCCTTATCAGTCTTCAGCTTCACAGCTAGAGCTAAGGCAAATTTCGAATACGTATCTATAACCATTAAAATATTCTTGAAGCCTCTATTTGCTCGCGACTATTGTCCCCAATGAGGTCTGCCGGCCATAAATCATCCAAACCATGTATAGTAATATGTATACCTTAAAATGCCCTTCTCGTTGGTTCATGGAGCTCTCGGACAACCGTTTCCATAATTATTCAATAACGCGTCTTTCTCTCAGCTCGAATATGACATATATAATTTCATTCATGTCCGCTGTATTCCCCCCGGTGCTTGATGCTGTGAGCGGCTGTAACCATTCTATGACTCCGCTAAGATTGTTGTAGTCTATGAACTGCACAGGTCACTTGTTCATTCTCTTATACTCGGTATCTCTACTTTCACCCACACCATGTACAAACTATAATGCAGGTCTAATAATATTCACGTATTTCTTGTTGTTTGGGCTTTTTATTCCTCCATCTAGCGTGCTGTTTAGCCTGTGTGTATTAGTCGTAAATAATACACTACTGGCCATTAAAATTGCTACACCACGAAGATGATGTGCTACAGACGCGAAATTTAACCGACAGGAAGAAGATTTTGTGATAGGCAAATGATTAGCTTTTCAGAGCATTCACACGAGGTAGGTGCTGGTGGCGACACCTACAACGTGCTGACATGAGGAGAGTATCCAACCAATTTCTCATACACACACAGCAGTTGACCTGCGTTGCCTGGTGAAACGTTGTTGTGATGCCTCGTGTAAGGAGGAGAAATGCGTATCATCACGTTTCCGACTTTGATAAAGGTCGGATTGTAGCCTATCGCGATTGCGGTTTATCGTATCGCGACATTGCTGCTCGCGTTGGTCGAGATCCAATGACTGTTAGCAGAATATGGAATCGGTGGATTCAGGGGGGTAATACGGAACGCCGTGCTGGATCCCAACGGCCTCGTATCTCTAGCAGTCGAAATGACAGGCATCTTATCCGCATGGCTGTAACGGATCGTGCAGCCACGTCTCGATCCCTGAGTCAACAGATGGGGACGTTTGCAAGACAACAACCATCTGCACGAACAGTTCGATGACAGAATGAGATTTTCACTCTGCAGCGGAGTGTGCGCAGATATGAATCTCCCTGGCAGATTAAAATTGTGTGCCGGACCGAGACTCGAACTCGGGACCTTTGCCTTTCGCGGGCAAGTGCTCTACCAACAGAACTACCCAAGCACGACTCACGCCCCGACCTCACAGCTTCACTTCTGCCAGTATCTCGTCTCCTACCTTCCAAACTTAACAGAAGCTCTCCTGCTCCTGGTAGAGCACTTGCCCGCGAAAGGCAAAGGTCCCGAGTTCGAGTCTCGGTCCGGCACACAGTTTTAATCTGCCAGGAAGTTTCAGTTTGACGACGTTTGCATCAGCATGGACTATCAGCTCGGAGACCATGGCTGCGGTTACCGTTGACGCTGCATCACAGACAGGAGCGCCTGCGATGGTGTACTCAATGACGAACCTGGGTGCACGAATGGCATAACGTCATTTTTTCGGATGATTCCAAATTCTGTGTACAGCATCATGATTGTCGCAACCGTGTTTGGCGATATCGCGGTGAATGCACATTCTAAGCGTGTATTCGTCATCGCCATACTGGCGTATCTCCCGGCGTGATGGTATGGGGTGCCATTGGTTACACGTCTCGGTCACCTCTTGTTCGCATTGACGGCACTTTGATCAGTAGACGTTATATTTCAGATGTGTTACGACCCGTGGCTCTGCCCTTCATTCGATCCCTGCGAAACCCTACATTTCAGCAGGATAATGCACGACCACATGTTGCAGGTCCTTTAAGGGCCTTTCTGGATACAGAAAATGTTCTACTGCTGCCCTGGCCAGCACATTCTCCAGATCTCGCACCAATTGAAAACGTCTGATCAATGGTGACCGAGCAACTGGCTCGTCACAATACGCGTCACTTCTCTTGATGAAACGTGGTATCGTGTTGAAGCTGCATGGGCAGCTGTACCTGTACACGCCTTCCAAGCTCTGTTTGACTGAATGCCCAGGCGTATCAAGGCCGTTATTACGGCCTGAGGTGGTTGTTCAAATGGTTCAAATGGCTCTGAGCATTATGGGACTTAACATCTATGGTCATCAGTCCCCTAGAACTTAGAACTACTTAAACCTAACTAACCTAAGGACACCACACAACACCCAGCCATCACGAGGCAGAGAAAATCCCTGACCCCGCCGGGAATCGAACCCGGGAACCCGGGCGTGGGAAGCGAGAACGCTACCGCACGACCACGAGATGCGGGCCGAGGTGGTTGTTCTGGGTACCGATTTCTCAGGATCTATGCACCCAAATTGCTTGAAAATGTGATCACATGTCAGTTCTAGTGTAATATATTTCTCCAATGAATACCCTTTTATCATCTGAATTTCTTCTTGGCGTGGCAGTTTTAATGGCCAGTAGTGTATTTCAGCATATGATCGCATCTCTTTGTGGAGATGCGTGCTAGAATTCAAAGTTTTTAAGAATATCAGATTCACTAGACCAGGTGTTCACTCAGATTCCTTCCCTCCAGAGTGTATTAAGTACCTTTCCGAACATAGGAGTGCACGGTTTATACTTAGTGACTCTGTACATTCTGTCTATTTGGCTAGCACTGTGATAGTTAAAGTAATCGGTAATACTATATCTTCTTCTTCTTATTCACCTCTTCTTCTTCTTCACCCCTTCTTCTTCCACCATCCTTCACTTATGAGAGCCTTTTAAGATTTCAGTTACTGGTCTAAACGTCTCTGAAACAGTATTATGTCGCTATAACTTTCCTAATTTCAGCAGTCGTAATTTATGGGGAATTGCCTTACTCGCATCGATGACTTTGCGTTTTGCCAACATGCTCCTGCATACTAAATCGACTCTGAGATGGTGTACAACTTATATACATACTTTAATGCATAGGGTTTCCCTTTCGTATGTCTAACACTCGTTCAACCTCGTTAATCTTTGTATTATTGTACTAATTAACCTTAAAATGGTTCTGCTGCTTTCTTCTCGTATATTTCTTTCCTCATTATTTACAGGAAGGCTTTTCTCCATATCTCCTAATGTTTCTTCAGTTTCATTAGCCTTCTCAGATTCCATTTTTAGGGCATTCCCCCAACGCCTGCATTTCCGTAGTATGACGTTTGAGAGTTCCGGAGATTTTTTTTTTCAATGAAACTTTTACGGGAGTCAACTTTTGTGTCTATTTATAGATGGCTATTCGGTCTGCGCATCATACCTTTGCAAACCTGTCCACTGCAAGCAACGTACTGATGCAGTTACATACAGGTACACTACCTTTCAATAAGAACGTCCTGGAAATTTCGTCTGTACCAGCCACCATTCAATCTCCTAGTTTTACCGACAATCAGAAAACCATACTGCGAACTACTCCAACAATTGCTGCATATGGTGACGAATTCATTGAGTGACGTGTCGGTTCCTATATGAGGTTGGTAAATATGCTTTAAATTTAGACTGTCCTATTTGAAAGCGATAACAAGTTCCGCATTATCCCGAATCAGCTGTTTTTGCATCCTTGAGTACATCCGGTTCAAATAAAATACATTGACTTTCATATGGCGGCCAATGCATAAATATTTTCGGGTCTCATCCTGTCTCTCTGCTGCAACGTCGTCAAATATGAAAACTCTGTTTGGTTTGACTTTTTCATGGGGGTGGCGAAAGTCGCTGCTTTCATCTACATCTACATTTATACTCCGCAAGCCACCCAACGGTGTGTGGCGGAGGGCACTTTACGTGCCACTGTCATTACCTCCCTTTCCTGATCCAGTCGCGTATGGTTCGCGGGAAGAACGACTGTCTGAAAGCCTCTGTGCGCGCTCTAATCTCTCTAATTTTACATTCGTGATCTCCTCGGGAGGTATAAGTAGGGGGAAGCAATATATTCGATACCTCATCCAGAAACGCACCCTCTCGAAACCTGGCGAGCAAGCTACACCGCGATGCAGAGCGCCTCTCTTGCAGAGTCTGCCACTTGAGTTTGTTAAACATCTCCGTAACGCTATCACGGTTACCAAATAACCCTGTGACGAAACGCGCCGCTCTTCTTTGGATCTTCTCTATCTCCTCCGTCAACCCGATCTGGTGCGGATCCCACACTGATGAGCAATACTCAAGTATAGGTCGAACGAGTGTTTTGTAAGCCACCTCCTTTGTTGATGGACTACATTTTCTAAGGACTCTCCCAATGAATCTCAACCTGGTACCCGCCTTACCAACAATTAATTTTATATGATCATTCCACTTCAAATCGTTCCGCACGCATACTCCCAGATATTTTACAGAAGTAACTGCTACCAGTGTTTGTTCCGCTATCATATAATCATACAATAAAGGATCCTTCTTTCTATGTATTCTCAATACATTACATTTGTCTATGTTAAGGGTCAGTTGCCACTCCCTGCACCAAGTGCCTATCCGCTGCAGATCTTCCTGCATTTCGCTACAATTTTCTAATGCTGCAACTTCTCTGTATACTACAGCATCATCCGCGAAAAGCCGCATGGAACTTCCGACACTATCTACTAGGTAATTTATATATATTGTGAAAAGCAATGGTCCCATAACACTCCCCTGTGGCACGCCAGAGGTTACTTTAACGTCTGTAGACGTCTCTCCGTTGATAACAACATGCTATGTTCTGTTTGCTAAAAACTCTTCAATCCAGCCACACAGCTGGTCTGATATTCCGTAGGCTCTTACTCTGTTTATCAGGCGACAGTGCGGAACTGTATCGAACGCCTTCCGGAAGTCAAGAAAAATAGCATCTACCTGGGAGCCTGTATCTAATATTTTCTGGGTCTCATGAACAAATAGAGCGAGTTGGGTCTCACACGATCGCTGTTTCCGGAATCCATGTTGATTCCTACATAGTAGATTCTGAGTTTCCAAAAACGACATGATACTCGAGCAAAAAACATGTTCTAAAATTCTACAACAGATCGACGTCAGAGATATAGGTCTATAGTTTTGCGCATCAGCTCGACGACCCTTCTTGAAGACTGGGACTACCTGTGCTCTTTTCCAATCATTTGGAACCTTCCGTTCCTCTAGAGACTTGCGGTACACGGCTGTTAGAAGGGGGGCAAGTTCTTTCGCGTACTCTGTGTAGAATCGAATTGGTATCCCGTCAGGTCGAGTGGACTTTCCTCTGTTGAGTGATTCCAGTTGCTTTTCTATTCCTTGGACACTTATTTCGATGTCAGCCACTTTTTCGTTTGTGCGAGGATTTAGAGAAGGAACTGCAGTGCGGTCTTCCTCTGTGAAACAGCTTTGGAAAAAGGTGTTTAGTATTTCAGCTTTACGCTTGTCATCCTCTGTTTCAATGCCATCATCATCCCGGAGTGTCTGGACATGCTGTTTCGAGCCACTTACTGATTTAACGTAAGACCAGAACTTCCTAGGATTTTCTGTCAAGTCGGTACCTAGTATTTTACTTTCGAATTCACTAAACGCTTCACGCATAGCCCTCCTTACGCTAACTTTGACATCGTTTAGCTTCTGTTTGTCTGAGAGGTTTTGGCTGCGTTTAAATTTGGAGTGAAGCTCTCTTTGCTTTCGCAGTAATTTCCTAACTTTGTTGTTGTACCACGGTGGGTTTTTCCCGTCCCTCACAGTTTTACTCGGCACGTACCTGTCTAAAACGCATTTTACGATTGCCTTGAACTTTTTCCGTAAACACTCAACATTGTCAGTGTCGGAACAGAAATTTTCGTTTTGATCTGTTAGGTAGTCTGAAATCTGTCTTCTATTACTCTTGCTAAACAGATAAACCTTCCTCCCTTTTTTTATATTCCTATTAACTTCCATATTCAGGGATGCTGCAACGGCCTTATGATCACTGATTCCCTGTTCTGCACTTACAGAGTCGAAAAGTTCGGGTCTGTTTGTTATCAGTAGGTCCAAGATGTTATCTCCACGAGTCGGTTCTCTGTTTAATTGCTCGAGGTAATTTTCGGATAGTGCACTCAGTATAATGTCACTCGATGCTCTGTCCCTACCACCCGTCCTAAACATCTGAATGTCCCAGTCTATATCTGGTAAATTGAAATCTCCACCTAAGACTATAACATGCTGAGAAAATTTATGTGAAATGTATTCCAAATTTTCTCTCAGCTGTTCTGCCACTAATGCTGCTGAGTCGGGGGGTCGGTAAAAGGAGCCAATTATTAACCTAGCTCGGTTGTTGAGTGTAACCTCCACCCATAATAATTCACAGGAACTATCCACTTCTACTTCACTACAGGATAAACTACTACTAACAGCAACGAACACTCCACCACCGGTTGCATGCAATCTATCCTTTCTAAACACCGTCTGTACGTTTGTAAAAATTTCGGCAGAATTTATTTCTGGCTTCAGCCAGCTTTCTGTACCTAATCTGGTTCTTTGCGCCCTTGATGTTATGCTTAACCTCCTGCAGTAGCTGTTACTTGGACTGAAATAATTTTTGAGAACGTGTGTACATTCTCGAAACGGACTCGCTCGGGGTGTGTTAGCAGCGATGTATTCCTCAGGGTGGGTTAGCAGTGACAGAACCAAATTACTTTTCCCACACCCTGATGAACTAATAATTGAAGCACGGGTTTAATTGGGGAGGAGGGAGCCTTCCTTCTTCTTCTCAGCATCATTGCAGGACCAGTCAGTTACTGTACTGCAAAGTCCTTGTGATGGAGATGTTTTGTCCATTGAGCCATGGCTATGATTACAGTGCAACCATACGGTGTTTATCGCTCGACGTGGAGGAGGGGGAGGGATGTGCAGGCAGCCTCTGCATGGTACCTCCCAGCCGGCGCGCCACTGTTCCCTGGCAGCTGTGGCCAAAGGCCTGCCCACCCGCCTGCCAATATTTTAGCACTTTGTCGGCGTATGAAATAATAAACTGCATAACTAACATACCTCAGTGTTATTTCCTTTAACATTAGAGTAGGAAGGGTGCATGCTTTTTGTGACATTACTTGGGTATTTATGTATATGTGAACGCAGATTATGCATTATGATGTTAGTTGCAGGAGTGTATCTTTTTAGTGCAGTGAGATGTTCAAATTCTATAACGATATTCTTGATATTAGAGAAGCAAGACAGTATTTTTCTTTTTTCAGTGCAATGTGACTTGCTTGGAAATTTTTTATGTATGATTACAGGGTATGTATTGTAATGTTAGCTGCAGGAACCTACTTTTTTAATGCACTGAGATATTAAGTTCCACAATGGTATTATTTTTTTTTAATCCGTAAATAGGATTGGGGTGCATTATTGTGCTGGAAATTGAATATGTTTCATGGTGGTGACAGTGTTGCTCCAAGAAGGTCCACACTAAAAATAGCAATCTCTAGATGACACTAATGAGGAGTGGGGGTGATGATGTTTGGGAAACAAGCCGTAGCAGCACAGTGAGAGCAGTGACAGGGTGTCATTTTTTTGTCATAGATTACTATAATTAAAAATGACAGTTATCACTTTAAGCTAAAAGCATCACACATCTGGGTAAACAAGCCACCATTGCACATTGCACATTTTCACAAACGTACCAGTGACTTGGAAACACGATCACAAAAACAAAACTGTAGTGTAGTGGACAAGATGGCGGTCAGAATGCCACTGGTTTCGATCTGACTATCGATTTGTCGATCTATGTGGTGTCAGATGTTTACATGTCTTCTGCCTGTCTTGTTATCGTATTACTGATGTAGGTTGACGAAATACATTACAAACTGAGCACCAGTTACAATATTATTGTACAAATATATTTCATCAACCCCAAAATATGATGACATACGAAAGCAGTGAATCAAAATAGGCATAGTACGCTAATTTACTGATATGTTTATCACCAAAATTTGCAGTAACCCTAATAGCATTAGTAGCTGAACCTAAACATTTGCCGGCCGCAGTGGCTGTGCGGTTCTAGGCGCTGCAGTCCGGAACCGCGGGACTGCTACGGTCGCAAGTTCGAATCCTGCCTCGGGCATGGATGTGTGTGATGTACTTACGTTAGTTAGGTTTAAGTAGTTCTAAGTTCTAGGGGACTGATGACCTAAGATGTTAAGTCCCATAGTGCTCAGAGCCATTTGAACCTAAACATTTCAGCAGATCAGCGCTGTGTTTCTTCCAATTAAATTTCTCATCTATGCACACACCCAGTGATTTTGAATATTCTGCCTTAGCAACGGACGTCTGTTCATAGTTTATATTTATCAATGGTGTTATGCCATTTACTGAACAGAATTGTTTAAAGTGTGTTTTCTCATAATTAAGTGAGATGTCCATTTGCAGAGAACCACTTAATAATTTTATGAAAGACATTATTTACAATTTCTTCAGATAATTCTTGCTTGTGTGATTACTATACTTGTATCATCAGCAAAGAGAACTGGCTTTGCATCTTCGTGAATATAGAGTGGAAAATCATTAATATATATTAAGAACAATAAGGGACCCAAGATTGAACCTCGTGGGACACCATTCTTTATACCTCCCCAGATAGAGAAATCTCCTTTCCACAGACTATCCGTACTTTTAATTTCAACCTTCTGCATTCTTACAGTTAAATATGAATCAAACCATTTGTGCGCTGTCCCACTCATACCACAATAATTAAGCTTATCTAGAATTTCATGATTCACACAATCAGAAGCCTTTAAGAGGTCACAAAATATCTCAGTGGATGGTGTTCGGTTATTCAATACATTTAATATTTGATCAATGAACGCATATATAGCATTTTTCTGTTGAAAAGCTTTCCTGAAAACCAAATTGACATTTTGTTAGTACTCCATTTTTACAAATATGTAATGTACTCTTGAATACATTACTTTTTCGAGAATTTTGGATAAAGCTGTCAGAAGTGAGATTGGACAGTAGTTGTTAGCCTCAGATCAATCCCCTTTTATGCAATGGTTTAATAATAGCGAATTTCAATCTATCTGGAAAAATGTATTGTTTTTGTGAGCTACTACATATGTGACTGAGAATCCAACTTATTTGTTGGGAACAAGCTTTTAGTACTCTATTGGAAATGCCATCAATTCCATGTGAGCTTTTACTTTTGAGCGAATTTATTGTTTTCCTCATTTTAGTAGCAGAGGTAGGTTGAATTTCAATGTTATCAAATTGCATAGATATTGCCTCTTCCATATACTGTCTAGCATTTTCTAATGAATAGCTGGGTCCTATTTTTCTACAACACTGAAAAATGATTATTAAAAATATGTTGTACTTCTGACTTCTTGTCAACAAACTTTTCATTGAGTTTGATAGTAATACAGTCTTCCTGTGCTCTCAGTTGCTCTGTTTCCCTTTTAACAACATGTGCTAATCTCAGACATAATGTACATACATCTGGACTTTTTAATAACTTTTCTTAGTACACTGAAGTAGTTTTTATAAAACTATAAGATACATTTCCGTTTTCTGTTTATAAGATATTTTTATCCCTTTAGTAAGCCATGGTGTTTTATGTGGTTTCTCCATTTTCTTAGGGAAACAGTTTTCAAGTATACTCACAAAGGTATCATGAAATAGGTTAAATTTTAAATTAGCATCAGGTTCTCTGTACAGCTCATCCCAATCTAACTGATGCAAGCTTTCCCTAAAATTTTCAGCTGTTAAATCATTAATTGAATGCACTATTTTGGAGGACTGTGTAGCGTTTCTGTGTGGAACTCTATCATATACTGTACCTGGCTGTGCATCATGATCAGACAGACCATTCTTAATAGGAAAAGTTTTTATTTGATTAAATTTATGTTGCTCCATGAAAACATTATCTATCAGTGTGCTATATTCCTGTACCTCCCGAGTAGGAAAATCAAAAACTGATCTCAAATTGAAAGATACTTCAAGGTCAAGCTTTCTATCAGACTCTTTC
Source organism: Schistocerca cancellata (assembly GCF_023864275.1). Taxonomy (NCBI): domain Eukaryota; kingdom Metazoa; phylum Arthropoda; class Insecta; order Orthoptera; family Acrididae; genus Schistocerca; species Schistocerca cancellata. The sequence continues at coordinate 281,705,485 of NC_064632.1, read as the reverse complement.
AAAAAATCTACATTGAAATCCCCACAAACAATATTGTGCTTTCCTCTGTCTGACAGATAGCACAACAAAGAATCCAAGTTTTTCAAAAATAGTTGAAAATTTCCCAACAGGGACCTATACAAGCCTACAATTATAAAAGTGCCATTGTTTAGTTTAAGCTCACATGTGCATTCTTCTATATGTTGCTCTACACAAAACTTTTTAGTTTCCAAATTTTTCACACTATGACAGACTTTAACAGATATGACAACTCCTCATCTCTCCATAGTGTATCTACCTACATGTGCTGAAAGCTTATGTCCACCTAAATTTACTATTTCGATACCTGTGACTATATTATGTTCAGACAGGCATAGTACATCTATTCCACTCTCAGTTTCTAAATCTTTACTAAACAAACAAGAAGCTCATCTACCTTGTTTTTTAATCCCCTGATACTCTGATGCAATATACTAACATTATTTTTCACTGTGCTTTTATGAGAATCTTGTGACATACTAACATTATTTTCCTTTGTACTGTTATGAGAATCTTGTGATATTTTAACATCTCTAGTACCTGCATTTCTGAACTTCTCATTAAGCTTAATTTCAATAAATTTTTGGATGACTGGACACTGATCTTGTCCTGACAGCATAAACATTACGAAAATCAAACAATAAACAAATTAGAAAGCCAGCACACCTACACACATAACTGTATTTCCCGATATGTATATAATCCCCAGTACCAAAAGTAAAATGATGACAAATATTTCCATCCCTGTACTTGTAACAGAAAAATATTGAAAAACTATTTTCATTCTGACACTGGAAACTGAAACACACCAATATACATAAGATACATTTTCTGTTACATGTATACCCTATTAACAGCAAAGTCTTGAAAGGTATATTCGAACACTATATTGTGGCACTCGGCTGCTGCATAGACTAACGGGATCTTGGACGGCCCGAGGGGAGAGGAATGGAGTGGGGGAACAAGCTCCTGCCTCCCTCTCACTGGACTGGCATCCTACGTCCTTATTCTGTGCCCCTGCCAAAGCAGAACTAAAGTAACACTCATAAGGGATTGACAGTCTCTTCAGGTGTTGTGAAGGTCGTCCTCGAACGCCACTGTGGACGGTGTGTAGTCTCACTGCTCATCACAAACTAAGGAAGGAAAAGCAGAGTACACAAAATATTCAGTAACAGCGACATATGAATTGTCTGCTGACGTTGGCAGCGTCGTAAATGTGTAGTTCAGGCACGACCTCTGCCAGTCTCTTAGGAACCATAGATCAAAACACCATCTACCTTAAATTGCCGCTATATAATGTAATATAATGTAACGTACTCTGATACGAATAACACCCCTTCCCCGACATGCCACACGATAGCAACAAATCATGCCTCAAAACAAGCGTTTTCGAGATTACATTCATTTTACATTCAGCCAGAAAACAAAAAAATTGATACCACTTAGAAAAAAGCGAAAACATGTGAAATACAAATAAACAACAGGTGTTTACTTACCTTTAAAACAGATTAATCCTACTGTTGTGACTGATGGCGGCATCATCAACCACTCTTTGCAAGTCAGTGGTCTTTGTCACAGTCCTTTCTATTGTAAGAAAAGACAAATAAATCAGGATTTCAACAGACCTTAAATTCCTCACATAACATTTTACACGTCGCATACACGAAAATGTTCTTTCACGTGATGCAGAGGAAGCTGGAAAAGTCAATTCTGTATGACTTAATTTGTACAAATCATCTATTGCAAGTTTATATTGCTCTAAAAACTTGAGCAGTGCAAATAAATTGTCAGTCTTCACTCTGGTTTGCTGTTCATTTCTAATGATAAGATTTTATAATATCTTAATTTGTAACATTTGTTTGTCCATGAAATATTCAGTATTTGACTTTAGACAAGTGATTTCTTTAATTAATCCAGAGTGTGAAATAAAACATCTCTCCAATTAAGTTTCTGCTGTATTTAAAACTTCATCAAATACTAATAATTTGAAATCAGTTGGTTGTACAGGTTCCAGGCTGTCATCATTCGGGAAATGATAACTTATTCCCCAAGACGTTCTAGTAGTTTTCTAATTCTACCAAGAGAAGTGGAATGTGTGGAAATAACAGCACCTATTTTTGTGACCACAGCTGCACTTTCTTTCCATACATAAGTGAAACCTGAGTTCTGATTCACACATTTGATTGAACTGATTGCTTGTACCAAATTGATTGCAGTTACACTATCACAGTCTCTGACCTGAAGGAAATCAGGTAGCGACTTGCACTTTTCTAGCAAGCATATGAACAGGCAAAAATTAAAAAAGGAAAAAATTAACTATGCACTAAATCCTGATGCTCCTGCAGCTTGTTCTGAAGTTTTTGCCTGATTGTGTACTAGAAGTACAACGATAGCTTCAGTTGTCTTCTTCACAGCCACGCACGTAACATACTGACAGCCTCATCTAGTGTCACTTAACCTTTTCAATTCCACCTTTCCAGTCTTCATTTTTATTTTTGTGTCAGTGAACATTTGATACACTGCCGACCCCCTCATAAAAAGGTAGAGTCCCTGCAATGTCATAAAACAATCTGTAGCCGACTCGTTGCCCCTGCATGTTATTACTATGACGAGATTAAGCTTATGGTTCTTACAGTACGTGTAGGTGGCTTGTGGGACTTCCCCGCTTCAAAGAGCTTGAACACCTGCGCAAGAACCATTCATTACTGCAGCGCCATCATGTGTTTGCACAATACAGATAATTTAAATCAATTTTACAGTATGCTAGATTTTTTAATGGAAATTACCAGAGAAGAAGCATCCAATTTTTTCCTGGTTCAAAGCCTAGAGTTCTTTCGTATATGTTACCATCTAAATAATACCGAGTGACAGTTGATAGTTGCACGGTTTTCCTACAATCTTTTGATCCGTCAACCATTAGCGCACAATGCGACAAAAATGGGTTCAAATGGTTCTAAGCACTATGGGACTTAACAACTGAGGTCATCAGTCCCCTAAACTTAGAACTACTTAAACCTAACTAACCTAAGGACATCACACACACCCATGCCCGAGGCAGGACTCGAACCTGCGACCGTAGCAGCTGCACGGCTCCGGACTGGAGCGCCTAGAACCGCACGGCCACAACGGCCGGCACAATGCGACAATTCTCTCGCTTCGTCTGAAGTATCTTGTAGCACAATGTTGGTCATGGTGCTAACAATTTGGTTTTTTGTATCATGATTTGTATATATTTTTCTTTTAGATTCAATTTCTTTTCCTAAAACTCAGATCACAGTACCTATTATTGTGCAATAAGCATTTAACGTGTGAGGGTGCCTTAGGATTCCACTCAAATTTGACAAAGAAATCACCATCCCATCGAACTTACCTAGTATCCACTTAATTCTCACAATTGTGCCACTGCACTGAACAATTAACTAAAATAGAGTTAACTAAGGTCCAATTGAAAACAGAAATTGCCATAACCAGCCACATTTATTATATTATACTTTCACTAAATATTTCGAAGCATTAGAATCTGCATCATCCTTGGCTTTACACTATCTGATCAGGCGCATCCAGACATGTATTAGTGGACATTAATATGCTGTGTGTCCACCTTTCATCTTTATTGCGGCTGAAATCTGCTGGAGACACTTTCAATTAGGTTTCGGAATGCCTGTGGAGAAATGGCAGCTCATTCTTCTCAAGTCCCGAAACTAGAAATGTTGGATACAGTGGTCTCGACTGAAGTCGATATTCCTGCTCATCTCTGATGTGTTGTATTGGGTTCTCGTCGTGAATCTGGGCAGGCCAATCCATCTGAGGAGTGTTATTGTCCACAAGCCATTGCCTCACAGTTGCTGCTTCATTGACAGGGCGTGGTGTCACGCCGACACAGTCAGCCATCGCTTCTGAACTGTTCCTCTACTGCATTCCTGTAAACTGTATTCGTAACCATTCGCATTTAGCTTTTTCTTAACCACAGTATGGGGGCCACACTCTAACAACCGAAACACACCCCTTATCGTAGTGCCACCCCCTCCATACCTCATTGTTGGGCTACATGTGCTGGCAGCTAACTTCTTCAGGGATTCGCCAAAGTGACAAGGTGTAGCGTGATGTGGAGTTATCCATTTCACTCGTTTCCAGTCATCCACTGACCAGCAGAGTCTCTCTTTACATCATCTCGAGCGCCACTAACCACTGGCTACAGGTATATGTGGGTCATGGGGGGCCTCTCGACAATCGTACTCCATTCTTTTTAACTCCCCACACACAGTCATTGTCATAACTGGACTGTTGGTAAGACACTGCAGCTCACGATTGATTCATTCCGCTGATTTCACGCAATGTTGTAACAACCACCCTCCAGAATGCTCGACAGTCCCTGCCCAGCACTACACGAAGTCTGACAAGTTTGCTGCGGTTCTTTCTTCGCGTTTCCACCTTACAATCGTATCATCAATAGTCGACTTGGGCAGCTTTAGGATGGTTGAACTGTCGCTGATCGATTTGTTATTCTGGTGGCATCCAATGACTATTCCACTTTGCCTGCCAGAGTGGCCGAGCGGTTCTAGGCGCTACAGTCTTGAAACGAGCGACCACTACGGTCGCAGGTTCGAATCCTGCCTCGGGCATGGATGTATGTGATGTCCTTAGGTTTAACCCTTTCGTGAGCCGTGGGAAACATACTTCCCACTACAATGAACTCGCTCCTAGTCCTGTGGGATTCACAGTTCCCACCTCTGTACGGTGCTACCACCTAGTGAACATTACAGGGTACTACTTCCAATCGGTAGTTCCCGCCGTTTTTGCTGTACCTTCGCGCAGAGGCATTGTATAGCTGAGTGTTGCTCTGTAGAGGAGCCGCCTTTCAGTGCTGTTTGCGTGACATTTTGTGATTTTTTTCCTCAAAGCTATGGTGTAAAGTAAATACTTTTGATTTGCCCAAATTTATGAAGGAAAACGTAAAATTGGAACGAGGAGAATTCCAGTTTGAAACAAAAGGAGCCATTTCTGCAGTAAAATGGATGGATAACCGCCCAGTCACTTTCCTGTCCTCAATTCATGACCCATGAGAAACAGCCACAGTGAAAAGGAAAAAAAAGGATGGTACTAGTACAGAGATTTCTTGTCCTGAAGTTGTGGCAGAATACAACAAAATAGTGGGTGGTGTCGATAAGTTCAATCAATTACGAGAAAGGTGTGCTATTGTCAGACGTTCTGTAAAATGGTGGCACAGAATATTTTATTTCCTGGTGGACGTTGCTGCAATGAACAGTTTTATCCTGTGGAAAATAAGTAAAAGAGAAAGTGGACAGCATGATCAGCTCACATACAGGATCCATCTAGCCAGACAATTTATCGCTGGCTTCTCATCCCAAAAAAGGCGTGGACAAAAACCTGTCTTTCTGGCAAAAAGGGGTAAAGTACCTGAAGATTTTCGTTATGTGGCTGTAGGGGAGCATCAACCCATTTTAGGAGAAACCTACTGGACGTGCCGTCATTGTAGTACCAAAGCTGCGGAAAAGAGCACTCGCTGTGTTTGTACATATTCTCAAATACCACTTTGCATAAACCCATGTTTCAGAAAATTTCATGGCGAGTAATTGTGAACAATCATTGTAACAAGAGAAGTAAATTTATCAGATAAATATGACATATATTGAAAAAGTTGTTTATGTCATTTAACTCCAAGGAAGGGCAGTGGGAAGAATACTTCCCATCTTGTTGTGTGACCTCACTTTCACAGTTGGAGCTAATTTGATATTCTATATCATAAATATACCTACCTGTTAACTACTATCTGCTCTCCATTCATTAAAAAAAACTGCTCAATAATTTTGCCCACGAAAGGGTTAAGTAGTTCTAAACTAGGGGACTGATGACCTCAGAAGTTAAGTCCCATAGTACACAGAGCCATTTGAACCATTGGACTATTCCACTTTTGAAGTGACTGAGGGATGGTCATTCTGTGCAGAGGACGCGGCGCGCCGCCCCGCCGGTGTGGGGGAGGCGGCGCCTCCGCGGGGGTGGGGTGCTCGCCAACGCCCGCCTCCCGGGGCCGACACCCCTCCGCCTCCGCCGCCGCCGCAGCCACCGGCCGCAGGACTCCGCCGCGACCGCACGTGAGTCGCACACACACACAAACACACACACACACACATACCGTTCCTCACTGCCGCTCTGGAAGCAGTGACCGAGCGCGAAGCTGATGTCGACACAGTAGACGGAACGACCGACAACAACAATATCCCATTGCAAATCACAGGGCGCTGTGACATTGCTGTAGCTTCACTAATGTTCGACATACTCCGAGCTGACAAAAGTCATGGGATACCTCCTAATATGGAGTCGGACCTCCATTTGCCCAGCGTAGTTCAGCTACTCGACATGGCACGAACTCACCAAGTCATTGGGAGTCCCCTGCAGAAATGTTGAGCCATGCTGCCTCTGTAGCCGTCCATAATTGCGAAAGTGTTGCCGGTGTACGATTTTGTACACTAACGGACCTCTCGATTATCTTTCATAAATGTTCGATCGGATTCATGTCGGGTGATCTGGGTGGCCAAAGCATTTGCACGAATTATCCAGAATGTTCTTCAAACCAATCGCGAACATATGTGGCCTGGTCAGATGGTGCGAAAATGGTTCAAATGGCTCTGAGCACTATGGGACTTAACTGCTGAGGTCATCAGTCTCCTAGAACTTAGAACTACTTAAACCTAACTAACCTAAGGACATCACACACTTCCATGCCCGAGGTAGGATTCGAATCTGCGGCCGTGGGGGTCGCATAGTTCCAGACTGAGGTGCCTAGAACCGCTCGGCCAGAGCAGCCGGCTGAGATGGTGCATTGTAATCCATAAAACTTTCCATCATTGTTTGGGAGCATGGTGTCCATGAATGGCTGTAAATGGTATCCAAGTAGCTGAACAGTCAGAGGACCCAGCCCATTTCATGTAAATACAAACCACACCACTCAGGAGCCACCGCCAGCTTGCAAAGCGTGTTGTTGACAACTTGGGTCCACGGCTTCATAGGGTCTGCGCCACACTCGAACCCTATATCAGCTCTTACCAACTGAAGTCGGGACTTGTCTGACCAGTCCACGGTTTTCTAGGAGTCTTGGATCCAACCGATATGGTCCAGGAGAGGTGCTGCAAACGATGTCATGCTGTTAACATTGGAACTCTTCTTCTATCTTCTACTGCCATTGCCCATTGGCACCAAATTTCGCCGCACTCTCCTAACGGATACGTTTGTCGTACGTTCCACATTGATTTCTGCGGACATTTCACGAAGTGTTGCTTGTCTGTAGCACGGACACCTCCATGCAAGCGCCATTGTTCTCGGTCGATAGGTGAAGGTCGTAGGCCACTGCGTTGTCTGTGGTGGGAGGTAATTCCTGAAGTGTGATAGCGTCAGGACACTCTTGACAGGGTAGATCGCGGAATTTTGAATTCCCCAACGGTTCCCGAAATGGAATGTCCAAAGCGTCTAGCTCCAAGTATCATTCCGCGTCCAAAGTCTGTTAATTCCCGTCCTGCGCCCATAATTACGTCGAAAATCTTGTCACATTAATCACCTGAGTACAAATTACAGCTCCATCATTGCCCTTTTAGACCTTGTGTACGCGGCATTACAACTATCTGTATATATGCATGTCGGTATCCCATGACTTTTGTCACTTTAGTGTAGAAAGACATCAAATTTCTTTCGTAGATGGGTTTCTCAGTCAGTTTCTTTATTATGTGAACATCGTAGTAGCCTTTCACCGTACAAACTACGTTGCCAGTATTGTGACTGTCTACGTTCCAGCACACATTCCACCCTCTCTATGGAGTCGGCGAGTATTGTGTTGGTGCATAAGTTCGTAGCGTTTTTATATACGTTTAATAAACTCGATAGAGACACATAAAGAGGCTTTAGTCATCAATATTTATTTTCCTTCACTATTTACAACACTCTGCCAACGCTGAGGTGACTTTTAGATTCCGCGACTGTAGAAATCACGTGGTTTTCAGGCGAAGATCTCATCGAGCTACATTTGGTGCACATTTTCAACCTAAAAGGAAGTTCTTCGGAGAGTGGAAAAGGTGAAAATCAGAGGATTCAACTCTTTTATAGTGTTTTGTGTCAGCCTAGCAGAATGCGGGCAGGCGTTATCGTGCAGTAGTATCACTTCACGCAGTCTTCCTGGACATTGTTCTTGGATTGCGTCTGAAAGACGTCTCAGTTGTTGACAATAAATGTAAGCAGTGATGGATACACCTAACAGAAGCAATTCGTAGTACAACAGTATTGCTGTTCCACCAGATGCATAACATTATCGTTTGTCAACGCGTGTAGGTCTCTGTATGGGGAGTTGCTTTTTTGTTTGGGTTCAACCATTTCTTTCTTTTTCCTTATGTTAGCACAAACACAATATTTCTCGTCGCCAGTCATGACGTAGGATAAGGATGATCGGCGCTGTCCAAGAGTCAATTGATGACGAGCAAGCAGAGATGCACATATGGCCATCCGCTGATTTTCGTGATTTGGCTTAGAGCATGCGGTACTCACACACCCGATTTTTGAACGTTTGCCATTGCACGCAAAAGTCGCACACTGGTGGAATGATCACAGTTCTTCACATCTGTCAGTTCTCGAGTACACTGATGTGGATCATTGTGCATTAATCCATTTAAATGATCTTCATAAAACCCTGAAGCTCTTCCTGAACGTGGAGAGTCACTAACGTCAGAACGAGCCTCTTTAAAACGAGAAAATCATTTTCTTTCCATGCTCTGTCCAGTGTCATTATCCCCATGCACGGCACAAATGTTTCTGGCTGCCTCCACAGCTGTCACCCCTCTACTGAACTCAAACAGGAGAAAGTGAAGAAAATTTTCCGATTTCTTCACTTGTATCTTCATTTTCTACCATCCACAACTCCAATTACTATTCCACATGACAAAATGAATGTACGTAAACTCAAGCAGCAACAGTGAACTATAAATAAAAACTGATAAACGATAAATAAAACCATAGCAACCGAAATACCAACGTGCCAAACAAAAACGCTACGAACTTGTGTCATAAACGAAGAAAAATAAGAAAAGTAGATTAATTTTCGTGTTGGACTGTCGCTTATTGCAGATACTGTTTTAACGTTAATTATAACAGGACTTTCAACAAGATCCTGGACGTAGGCTTCCGAAGCTCCAGGCCTAAATTACCTACGAATTGAACAAATAAAGAGATTCGAATCAGGAACTAAAAAGTGGATTTTAAATATAATTAACAACTGAATCTCAAAGTTACAGATACCCGAAATCTGGTATAAAGCTAAAGTGGCAGCCTTATTGAAACGTCTGAAAGATCCGACACACCCCAAAAATTATCGAACAGTCTCACTTCTCTGTCATGTATACAAATGTTTATGAACTGCATATCGCGATATGTAGACCAGGTACTTGTTAAACAACAGGCAGGATTTCGCCTGGGAAAAATCATGTTGTGACCAGATCCTCACCCTAACCTAGCATATAGAGGACCGATACGAGAGAGGGCAGATTACAGGCGTGGTGTTCGTGGATCTATGCAGTTCTTCCAAAGCGTACTACGAAACAGGGTTGTTTGTCACCCTGAACAACAAGAAAATCAGGTGAAGAATCCAGAAAAACGATCTTCCTCAAGGCAGTGTCTTGGCACCGCAGCTGTACAATATCTACACTAATGACCAACCTGTCGGAACAAATATAAGATCTGCAAATATAAGATCTGCAGTTGCAACCCAAAGAAGAAGGAGGCAGAAATGAAGCTGACTGCTGCCTTCGAAGATCTGACGATACCCCCTGACGCCTAACCCATCCAAAACACAGGTCTGTGCATTTCACTTGAGAAATAGACAAGCTAGGGGAAAACTGGAAGTAACTTTGAGGGGAAAGCAACTACAACATTGGAACATTCCTACATACTTCGCAGTAAAGCTCGACCGCACACTTACTTTCAAAGACCATTGCGAGAAGACAAAGTTCAAAGTCTGCCCAAATAATGTTATACACAAGCTCTCTAACAGCACATGGGTAGCGTAACCAAATGTTCCACGCACGTCTGCCCTGATAAGCCACACTTATAAGCCAAAACATTATGACCACTGCCCACTGCGACGTTGGATGCCACCTGGTGGCGTTGCGGACACGTTACGCTGTGACAAAAGGGTGTAAGCGGAGCAGACATGGACCGGGGATCACCCTAGTGAAGGTATGGGCTGCAAATGGGGAAATCCATTGAGATAAGCGACTCTGACAAAGAGTAGGTTATTATTACCCAGAGCCTCTGAAAGGGCATCTCTAAAACGGCAAAGCTGGTCAAATGTTCACGTGCTGCTGTCGTGAGTATCTATGTAAAGAGGTAGAAGGAAAGTGAAACTACCACGAGGCGCTAAATGGTTGGACTGCGCGACTCTTCACAGAACGTGGGGTTCGGAGGCTTATCTGCTATGTAAAGTACGATAGATGGTGATCTGTGGCATCTCTGCCGAAAGAGCACAACGTTCGTGCACACAAAACTGTTTCAGAGCTCACCATTTATCGTACATTGTTGGACATGGAGCTCCTCAGCAGACCACCCCTACGTGTTACATGTTGACCCACCGACATCGTCAGTTACGATTGCAATGGGCACGAGACCCACGGGATTCGACCGTCGATCAATGGACAAGTGTCGGCTCTTAGGGTGAATCACATTTTTGCTACACTACGTCGATGGTGCTCTCCACAAACGCCGTCATCGTGGTGAACGGCGGCTCGAAACGTTCAGTGCGTCACGGAGCAGTATTAAGCTATGGCAGACATTCTACTGCGCCTGCATGGGAGCTGTGGTAGTAATCGAAGACACTGACAGCTGCGAACCACCTGATCCGTTGGTGCTTGATGTCTTCCCTGACGGCGATGTAATCTTTCAGCAGTAAAACTGTCCGTATGTCAGAGCCAGAACCTTGCTACGGTGGTTTCAGGAGCATTATAGTGTACTCAGTTTGATGTCTCGGCGATCAAATTCGTCTGATGTAAATCCTACGGAGCCCAACTGGGTCGCTATCGGGCGCCATCTCTGCTTACACGAAGCAGCGGCCCGCTATTTACGCGAATTACATGACCTGTGCGTAGATATATAATGCCACATGCCTTCACAAACCTACCAACAAACTGATGGATCCCTGATACGCAGAATCAGTGATGTATTTCTTTCCTAAGATGGGCAAACGAGCTGTTAAGCAGGTGGTCATAATGTTTTGGCTCATCAATGTATGAGTCTCCACAGCAGAATCGCGGCACCAAATACATTGATATCGCACTTAACAAGACAGACCGTATTATAACTGGTTGCTTACGACCAACTCCAGTTCACAAAATCTACCTTATTACAGGCACACCACCCCTGGGTATTAGACGAAGAACAGTGACAGAGATTGAGAAGCAAACGCAGGAGAATGATTCCAAGCATCCCAAGCTTCTTGTCCCAGGATGAGGTCGAGAACATTTTTCTTCGAATGACTGAAGCAATTAAATCATCGCCTTCTGCTCGCCAATAGGATTTTGGCGAAACAAGGCAACTGAAACTAATGACCAAAACCTAAAGGAAGAGCCCGATGCTGGTTTCCAACTACCTTACCAGACGTGGAAGAATTTGAGCAGGCTGCGAAGTATAGTGAGGTGGTGCAAACAGAACTTGATTCGGTGGGACACGGTACTGGAGATTCAACCTGCGAATGTGGAGAACTCCAAGATGCTGAACACGTCTTGATCTTCCTGAAGTTACCTGAGTAGTGCACCCTGGATGATGATGATGTTTGGTTTATGGAGTGCTCAATTGTGCGGTTATCAGGGCCCGTACAAGTTCCCAACCTTTGCACAGTCCAATCTCGCCACTTTCATGGATGATGATGAAGTGATGAGGACAACACAAACACCCAGTCATGTCGAAGCAGGTGAAAATCCTTGACCCTGCCGGGAATCGAACCCGGGACCCTGTGCTCGGGAAGCGAGAACGCGACCGCGAGACCACGAGCTGCGGACAGCACCCTGGAGCACATCATGTCGGCAAAGGTTCCAGCAATCAAGACTGCCGAATTCTGGTCCTCAAAATCAGTGCACATGTACAGACACTTGTGTATTTATTGTATATATGTTTTCATTTATATATATTTGTAGTGTGCTGGATACAAAGATGATAACAATAATAGCACTTAGGAATTTTGATTATTCAGATCCATTTATCATATGCTCATTGTGTGTAACCAAAATGTCAGTTTCAGTTTAATTGCGTGTCAGAGGCCGCAAAAACTGAGCCTTACTGTGATTCAGCATTAATTTATTTTCTACAAGTCGTGAACTTATGTCATGAACTGCACTATTTGATACATAAACTGTGTACAGCATGTACAATCCATCTGAAATCTGTTGCTCGCGACACTTCGCTGCCAATATACAGAAAACTACCTTCCCCACTGACGTTGCTAGTTTCTTTATCGGAGTCTTTTGTTTTGCCGTCTCCTGTTTCAGTCGTGGATTATAATGCCGTCGTCTATGCTTTGAGTCTCCTCGTCCATCAAAGCATCTCTCCTCCGGCAGGTGCCACACACTTTTTGGAGCCTAAAGCCATAACAGCAACAGTTGTTGTCACAACAAACAACAGCAGACTGATCACGTGGTACCATGACAGAGTTTTTGGCTAGAAGCGCCGAGGTGTTGGGTTTGATTTCGAGTGACCAACACAGATGTTTCTATGATGGATCGCTCTGTGAATAGGTCCACTCAATCTTGTGAGGCCGCCTGAAAAGCTGCTTGAATAGAAAAGAGAACTAAACTGACGCTCAGGTCGCCGAAGTAGCGTTTGTAACGTTAAGCGTATGTAGGCGAGTAACCTGGCCGCCTGGTGGTGGCATGAAGGGAGAGGAGGTGGAAGTATGGCTGAGCGCCGGGGTCCAAGGACTTGGCGCACTGTGCCATCTCCACCTGGGCGCCTGGTACGGGCGAATCCAAGTATAAAGACGAGAAAATATCGCCGGAAATGGGAAAATCCCAAAGCAGGGAATTTGGGTGGGTGTTGCTCGCATGACTTTTGTGCAGAAAATGCACCAAAAACGACGGAATATCAAACAAGCTGAAAGATAGCTTCTTACAGCTCTTTGAGAATCAGTAATAATTTACAGTCAAGCATTGAAGGAAATCTGAATACACTTGCGATCTCAGAAAAATGAGGTGCATTCAGTGGCACAACAATATTTTCAATATTTTTGAAACTACAGAAATTAATACACACATCAATAAAAGTTTTGCATCACCTCGGTTCCGAAAGTTCCGGAACCTGTACAGAAAATTGGAATAGAGATCAACATAAACATCATTTCCGCCATTTTTACTGCTCATGAAAACCGCACACTGCATGTTGTACCACCATACAGCGAGACCTTCAGAGGTGGTGGTCCAGACTGCTGTACACACAGATACCTCTAATACCCAGTAGCACGTCCTCTTGCATTGATGCATGCCTATATTCGTCGTGGCATACTGTCCAGAAGTTCATAAAGGCACTGTTGCTCCAGATTGTCCCACTCCTTAACGTCGATTCGGCGTAGATCCCTCACAGTGGTTTGTGGGTCATGTCGTCCATAGACAGACCTTTTGAATCTATCCCAGTCATGTTCGATAGGGTTCATGTCTGGAGAACATGCTGGCCACTCTAGTCGAGCGATGTTGTTATCCTGAAGGAAGTCATTCACAAGATGCACACGATGGGGGTGCGAATTGTGGCCCATGAAGACGAATGCCTCGCCAATACGCTGCATGTTTTTGGGTCCATCTGAACTACGCTGCATGGTGTCATGGTTGCAAACACTCCGAAAGAACAGACACCATATCAATATAAGTGTATAGTTCTGGCAATACAGCCATGACTTTCCTCTTCTGTGCCGATGCACACGTATTACCCGAACTCTTACGGGACTTGTAAGAATTTCTTCACGAGTAGTGAGTGTGGTGGGTAGGGACACTATGAATGTAGTGTGTGGACGTCTAAGGTGAGAATGTGGGTCTCGCTGGAGGTCTCGCGGGAGGTGTGCGCGGGATTATCCCTGCAGTCGCACTATCCTCTGTGCCCTCGGTGGCTCAGATGGTTGAGCGTCTGCCATGTAAGCGCGAGATCCCGGGTTCGAGACCTGGTCGGGGAGCACATTTTCACCTGTCCCAGTTGATATATATCAACTCCCGTCAGCAGCTGAAGGTATTAATATATAATTCTAATTATTCAACATGGTGGCTTTGCTGTCAGGGCTCCTCCGAGCCATAATCCGCAGGTAGCGGTCATCCACTGCAGTAGTAGCCCTTGGGCGGCCTGAGTGATGCATGTCATCGTCGGTTCCTGCCTTCTCCATTTCCAAACAACATCGCTTTGGTTCACTCCGAGACGCCTGGACACTTCCCTTGTTGAGAGCCCTTCCAGGCACTAAGTAACAATGCGAACGCGATCGAACAGCAGTATTGACCGTCTAGGCACGGCTGAACCGCAAACAACACGAGCCGTGTACCTCCTTCCTGGTGGAATGACTGAAACTGATCGGGTGTCGAACCCCCTTCGTCTAATAGGCGCTGCTCATGCATGGTTGTTTACATCTTTGGGTGCGTTTAGTGACATATCTGAGCAGTCAAAGAGACTGTGTCTCTGATACATCGTTCACAGTCAACGTCTATCTTCAGGAGTTCTAGGAAGCAAGGTGATGCAAACCTTTTTTGCTGTGTGTTTTTTACAGTGAATAAATTTTCACCTGGCTGTTGTCATCTTGGAAGAGACCAGTGTCCACAGGAGACTCATCAGTTAGATTTACGAGAAAAGGCAACACTTGCTCACCCAAAATTTTGGAATAAATGTCCCAGGTCATGTTCACAGTCAATTGAATGAGTGGATCCAACCCGTGATACGAAAAGGATCTCTAAAACACTACAAAACAACCTCCAGTCTCAACTACAGCTGCCACACACTGCCGGATAAACGCCTCATTAGACTGCTGGAGTACTCTGCACCTGAGAGCAGCGGCAGCGACTGGCTGGAGCACGCCACATCCCTCGTAACATCTCAAAAGAACAGCAGCCGCAACTAGTCAAACAACACTACATGCCTCGCAAAATCTTAAAAGGGGGTGGCTCCGACTAGTCCAGCCATGCTCCGTGCCGAACAGCAGCTCAAAACAGGAGCAGCTGCGACTAGTCAGACCACACTGCATGCCTCACAACATTTCAAAAGAGGAGCAGCCACAACTAGTCCAACAACGCTACATGCACGCAACAACTGAAAAGAGGAGCGTCCGTGACTACTCACACCATGCTATGTGCCTCATAACATCTAAAAAATAGGAGCGACTGCAACTTATCGGATCACGCTGAATTTCTTGCAAAATCTCAAAGACTAGCGGCCATCACTGGTCGGATCACACTAGAGAGGAGCGGTCGTGACTAGTCGGACCACGCTACACGCCAGCAGTCAGCTATCATTTAGCCTATATGCTGCCTAGACCACTAAATATCTGCAGCTTCTAAGCCGCTGTTATCAATGGCTTCTGGGTGGTTTTTTTCCTGAATTATCAGTCTTGTGTCCGGTTTGATGCGGCCCACCAACCTCTTCATCTCGGAGTAGCACTTGCAGCCCAAGTCCTCAGTTATCCGTTGTATACATTCCAGTCTCTGTCTTCATCTATAGTTTATACTGTCTTCAGCTTCGTTTCGTACCATGGAGGTTGTTCCCTGATGTCTTAATGCATGTCCCATCGTCCTGTTCCTTCTTGTTGTTAGTGTTTTCCGTTTGTTACTTTCTTCGCCGATTCTGTGGAGCCGGCCGGTGTGACCGAGCGGCTCTAGGCGCTTCAGTCTGGAACCGCGCGACCGCTACAGTCGCAGGTCCGAATCCTGCCTCGGACATGGATGTGTGTGATGTCCTTAGGTTAGTTAGGTTTAAGTAGTTCTAAGTTCTAGGGGATTAATGACCTCAGCAGTTAAGTCCCATAGTGCTTGGAGCCATTTGAACCATTTTGATTCTGTGGAGGACCTCCCCATTCCTTATCTCCTCAGCCCACCTAATTTTCAGCTTTCTTATGTGGGGGACGCTTCGATTCTATTCTTTTCAGGTTTTCCCGCTGCCCATGTTGCACTACCGTACAATGCTGTCATCCAGACGTACATTCTCACAAATTTCTTCCACACAGTAAGTCCTATGTTTGATAGCAGTAGACTTCTTTCGACAACAAAAGCTCTCTATGCCTGTGCTGGTCTCCTTTTCATGTCGTCCTTGCTTTCTCCGCCGTGGCTTATTTTGCTTCTGAGACAACAATACTCCTTAACTTCGTCTACTTCACGGCCACCAATTTTGATGTTAAGTTTATCACTTTTCTCTTTTCTGTTATTCTCATTACTTTCGTCTTCTTCCAGATTACTCTCGATTTAGATCTGTACTCATTAGACTGTTCATTCCATTCAACAGATCTTTAATTCTTCTTCACTTTCATTCCAGATAGCAATAGGGTCGAAAGACTTCATCCCTCGTTAAACTTCGGTTACACGATAAATCAGTATAATCTAAAAGCCGTAAATTGAACTAAATACCTAGGTATTACAATTACGAACAACTTAAAGTGGAAGAAACACATAGAAAATGTTGTGGGGAAGGTTAACCAAAGATTGCGTTTTATTGGCACGACACTTAGAACATGTAACAGATGTAGATGTCCTACACTATTTTCAATCCGAGGACTTCGTTCTTGACTGTCCAGTCACACTTCGTTCTTGGTTCATAAACAAACTGTATAATACACGTCTTTGCCTATAGCTTACTCTATTTTTTGTCAGAATTTCGAACATTTTGGACCATTTTACGTTACCGAACGCTTTCTCCAGGTCGACATATCCTGTAACTGGGTGTTGATATCTCTTCAGTCTTCCTTAGATTATCAGGCACAGTGTCAGGACTGCCTCTCTGGTGGTTTTACCTTTCCTAAACCCAGACTGATCGTCATCTAACAGACCCTCAATTTTCTTCACCATTCTTCTGTATATTACTCTCATCAGTAAGTTGCAGACATGAAAGTTGTTAAGCTCATTGTGCAATAGTTCTCGCACTTACCTGTTCTTCCTGCCATCAGAACTGCGTGGATGATATTTTTCCGAAAATCTGATGGTATGTCGCCAGTCTCATAGATTCTACACACTAACTTGAGTAATCGTCTCCTTGCCACTTCCTCCAACGATTTTAGAAACTCAGTTAAACTGTTATGTGTCCCTTCTGGCTTATTCGATCTCAACTTTTCCAGAATTTAAATTTTGACTCTAATATTGCATTCCCTACCTCATTCATATCGATTGCAACTTTCTCTTCTATCACGTCAGTAGACAATTCCTCCCCTTATAGAGGCCTTCGATGTATTTTCTATCTACCCGCTCTCTTCTTTACGTTTAACAGCGGAAGTTTGTTCAGTCTTTTCAATATGCTGGGTCACACCTTCAGACGACGTTTCTCTTTCAGTTTCGTCAGATTTTTCCTGCAGCCATTTTACTTTATGTCACTCTCGATTTATGTTGGTGTATTCCTGTCTTTCCCTGAACATTTTTGTACTTCCTCCTTTCGTCGATCAATAGAAGTATTTCTTGTGTTACGTTCCTTCCACCTTATGTTTTTCTGTCGAACATTATAATGGCTCTTCTTAGAGATGCCCACTCTTCTTCAACTGAACTGCCTGCTATGGTATTCCTTATCGCAGTATCCACTTCTTTAGCGAACTTGAAATGCATCTCATCGTTTCTCAGTACTTCAGCATCTCAGTTCTTTCCACATTCGTTCTTCCAGACGATTCTCTTAAACCTCAGTCTGCGGTTCATTACCTGCGAGGTCCCGACTCCAGACGTTGACCGCACGCAGTTCCCTTCGCAGCGTTCCCTCAGAAACTGACAGAAACTGACGTTCATTCGCTGACAGCAGCCACTCCTCCCCCGATAGGTCTGAAAGCAACTATCACTCACAGGGCCTAACACTCGTCTCTGGTCGCTTCCGGTTAAGTTGTTTTTTCGACCATTGTTCCTAGACCGTGTTACATCGCTGTGAATGGTACACCATTCCTTATAAAGACACTGGACAATCCACAATGACACAATAACAAATCAGGCAGCTACATTCGCGTTGTGATTACGGGTACGTGCAAACACGACACTTCATTTCAGATATTCTGTCACGTGTCCCTGCCGACTCATCTTACTTCGCTAATTCCATATAACCCACTTGCATATGCGAATTGTACTCATTAAATTTAATTGTACTCATAAAATTTAATTTATTGAAAATAATCAAGTTGCGACCAAGGAAATTGTTAGCCCTTTTCTACATATTTATCCTGCAGTGCGACAAATTTTTTCTCAACGGTAGCTGACTTGGTGTTGCAGAGGTCTGCATTTTGGCTGTTCAGGGCGCGTGACACCTCGACAGTCACCTCTTCGTCATTCTCTAAATTCTTGTCACGCATCGGGAGAAAGAGACAGAAGACAGGGAGCGCCATTTGAGGGGAACATGGACGAGAAAGAGGTCGAAGCAAAATTCGACAGCCCATGCAGAAAACGAATGCCCCATTTCATTAGTGTGTTGCGACTTTGTTTTGTGTCTCTTCTATCGGTATGCCACGTTGCTCTGGCGCGTGGAGTTGAGTGTATACCCAGGAGTGTGTACACGATCTGCAAACATACAGAAGAAATAATTACATAACTCTATAATTGAAACTTTACGACTAACCCTAATACACAACACTTCACTGCCAAGGCTGATCCTAGCATTTGAGAGCCAGTGACCGCCTGGTAGCAGTTCCATGCCATCTGCAAGGCTCTAAAGCGACCAGAGTGCTCTTTTAAGGGGGTTACAAACATATTTCGTCCGCCGAGCTCCACAGAGTTGGAATATCTACACCCTACGGACTCAGCATTCAGATACGCAAAATGTTGAGTCGCATGGTGGATAATGTGCACTACTAATGAGTGGACATCCCGGGGCAGCTAAAGATCTGTAGAACTTTATTAACACTACACATCAGTGAACTTTAGCACGCCGCGCGGGATTAGCCGAGCGGTCTGGGGCGCTGCAGTCAGGGACTGGGCGGCTAATCCCGGCGAAGGTTCGATTCCTCCCTCGGGCATGGGTGTGTGTGTGTTTGTCCTTAGGATAATTTAGGTTAAGTAGTGTGTAAGCTTAGGGACTGATGACCTTAGCAGTTAAGTCCTATAAGATTTCACACACATTTGAACACTTTTTGAACTTTAGATTTCACACACATTTGAACATTTTTTTGAACTTTAGCACAAAGGAGCTTCAGAATAACTATACTAAAAGACCGTCCAGACCTAATATCAGAATGACACAATACACAATAACAGTTTCTTAGAATGTACATGCCATGTCACTGAGTACTCATGGCTAGTATCTACTACTACTTAGTTCTCCTGTTTGTGTTCCCAGTTGCGCAGCACAGGGGAACGGTTATTATGGATTTTTGTCCCTTTTACTCTTTCGACACGGGACCTTTGGTTGAGTTGAGGATGACCTCAGATGATTAAGTGATTTTATTCTTTACACCAGATGATGGAATTGTAACTGTTCAGAAACCAGTTGCATAGCCAATAACAGATTGTGAATTAAGCAACTGTCCTGCGGTTTTCTTCATTTTTCAGAATAAATATATCATTTATGTTAGCCACGGTCACTGAGTCACGTGAGTGACGCACTCGCGACGATTCGGCAGTCTGTCGTGGTATGCGACACTGTAGACTCTGAGTGATGGACCACGGATGTGACCTGTGTAAAGCCCGCAGTGTACCGTGTGCTCAGCGGATGGGACGGATTGAGGACCCTGTAGCAGTTGGTGTCAAGCCCAGACAACTGTAAACTGTCAGCTCCCGATGTCGACTGACTGGAGAGCGACCGGGTGGCGTCCTGTAAAGCCATCCAGCGGAGGAACACCAGGAAGAGCGTCGTGGTGGCACGTCACCACGTCGCATGCGGAGGCGAGGTAATCACGACGTTAGCAGTGCTGCATGTGGCGAATATAGCGCCACCTGTGGTACCTCGGCGGCTGCTGATGTGTGATGTTCCGCTGTTGGGTTGTTGGCGCACAGGAAGGGCCGCAACCCGCAGTACACCACTGTGTGGCTGATGGCCGGGCCATAGGCGCCAGCCGATGTGGCAGCAGCCCTCGTTCCTACGGAGAAGGCAGCGGATCAGACTCGCTGTGGTCGGCAGCCGAGGATACCGCACAGAAGAGAATTTTTGCCATCGACACACACAGACTCCAAAAGTCACGTGTCTGTAGCGTGAAGCAAGTTTAGCCCATAAATGCTCTGCTGATTTTTAATGTCATTGCGTCGCTACCACAGACACATTTCGTTGAAAGTACCACGGACTTTTCTACACATGTTCTCTTTTCATCTTAACAATTTGGATTCGACATCTGGAATGAACTTGTCTTGCAACTTTCAAGATGTAAATTCCAGTGCATTTCGCTTGCTTGTGATGTGTGTCATAGCTCTGATGTAATTTTTTTTTCTTTCTTTCTTTTTGGGGTGTTACAGCAAAAGAAGCTATGACCACGGCTGTTTTTAGGTTTTGTTCTGAACTCGATAGGACTGCCGAGTCTATATTTGGGCAAGATATGTTGCAGGGGCTTTGTGATATTGTTTTCCTGTGCGCCAAGATGACAGTGTCACGAAAAGCTTCGAATATGGAGGTATTAACGCCGCAAGTTAGTGGTTGATCACACACTGAAGTATTTTTAGGCTCGACATTCTTCTTTTCTTCATTTTCAGTCCGATATGTTTAATATTCACACATTTTTCAGGAGCTATATTATTGATCGTGCATAGTCATTCTCCATGACACAGGCGCTAGTATTATTTTACTATAATCACTAGTTTAAAATAAGCACAATGGTTTGGAGATGTGTGTAATCTGGAAGCAATGACCCATACTGTCGTCTATAAATACTATCTACAAGTAAAAGTTACTCGAAATGTGTGTGCATTCAGCGGACTGAATGCCAGCACACTCCCACACCATTGAATAAGAGATAAGGCCATACAGCCACAAAAAATACTCCTCTGATGTTAACCTTTGTAGCGCCGTTTCTCGATATTTTTCAAGACATAAAAAGCCTCTTACTATTATGATAATCATAATTAGGCCTTCGTGTTACTTACCTATGAAAAGCAACTTTTTCTCCTTTGATGCATTCGGATTTGCGTCTGTAACTGTTTCCTTCTTTTTTTGCCGTAGTGGTTATCCCGTCCAGTACGGAGACCACTTTGACAGGATTTGTCAAATTTTATTTTATTATTTAAGTCTGTCGCCGTACGCTGTTCCTGACGCCACAGCCATGAAGATAACCTAAGGAAGAGAGGTGGTATATGCGCATCGGTCTGTGAATCGCATAAACCTTTCCGTATGTGGTCGTATTTTAACTGTTTGTGCATCTTATACTATGAGGCATAATTTCGGGGACCAGCCCAGCATTTGCATAAACGAAAGTAGGGAACCGCCTAAAAAATATACTGAGGCAGACCGGTGAAACAGCCCACAGTCGTTAAACAGCCACGTGGATTTGGTCCGGGTCTGACCTGCATCTCTTGCAAGCTAGGGGCACTGCGCAGTACGCTGTACGACCAAATTGCGTCCATAAGAGCTGTTACCAATAAATAAATGGGTAAAAGCTGTTCTAAAAAACGGAATACATACATTTCAGAATTAGCTCAAAATGTAAACAAACAGCGTTATGTTGTTGTTGATGTTGTCTTCAGTCCTGAGACTGGTTTGATGCAGCTATCCATGCTACTCTATCCTGTGCAAACTTCTTCATCTCCCAGTACTTACTGCAACCTACATACTTCTGAATCTGCTTAGTGTATTCATCTCTTGGTCTCCCTTTACTATTTTTACCCTCCACGCTGCCCTCCAATGCTAAATTTGTGATCCCTTGATGCGTTAGAACATGTCCTACCAACCGGTCCCTTCGTCTTGTGAAGTTGAGCCAAAAACTCCTCTTCTCCCCAATTCTATGCAATACCTTCTCATTAGTTATGTGATCTACCCATATAATCTTCAGCATTCTTCTGTAGCACCACATTTCGAACGCTTCTATTCTCTTCTTGTCCAAATTATTTATCATCCATGTTTCACTTCCATACACGGCTACACTCCATACAAATACTTTCAGAAACGACTTCCTGACACTTAAATCTCTACTCGATATTAACAAATTTCTCTTCTTCAGAAACGCTTTCCTTGCCATTGCCAGTCTACATTTTATATCTTCTCTACTTCGACCATCATCAGTTATTTTGCTCCCCAAATAGCAAAACTCCTTTACTACTTTAAGTGTCTCATTTCCTAATCTAATTCCCCGAGCATCACCCGACTTAATTAGACTACATTCCATTATCCTCGTTTTGCTTTTGTTGATGTTCATCTTATATCCTCCTTTCAAGACACTGTCCATTCCGTTCAACTGCTCTTCCAAGTCCTTTGCTGTCTCTGACAGAATTACAATGTCATCGGAGAACCTCAACGTTTTTGTTTCTTCTCCATGGACTTTAATACCTACTCCGAATTTTTCATACGTACTCTATTTGGTCAAAAGTATCTGGACGCACGTATGTAATGCAGAATTAACCAGTAAACGTCTGGAGACGCGGATGCACCAATACAAGAGGAGGCGGGTGGTACTGTGTTGTCAGTAGAGAAATAGGAACTTCAGAACGGGTCGGTCAGGAGAGCTCAGTGACTTCGGATGTGGACTAGCCTGGAGCTCCTCACAATTCACACGTTTCTGTGGTCAGTACTGAGCGACGCCTGAGGTGGTCTACAGAGCGTCACCCCTGGACAGCGCGTGACGGGTGACCCTTTGCTAAACCGACGGAAGGGTTTGGGTTCAGCAGATAGCTGGAGAAAATTATCTGCCGTCACGTGTAGGACCAGCAGCGAAGTACGGAGATGCGTATGTGCCAAGCAAGATCGTAAGAGATGGAAAAGAGCCACCGTGGTACAACAACCGAGTTACAAAACTGCTGCGGAAGCAAAGGGAACTTCACAGCAAACATAAACATAGCCAAAGCCTTGCAGAAAAACAAAAATTACGCTAAGTGAAACGTAGTGTGTGGAGGGCTATGCGAGAGGCGTTCAATGAATTCGAAAGTAAATTTCTATGTACTGACCTCGCAGAAAATCGTGAGAAATTTTGGTCTTATGTCAAAGCGGTAGGTGGATCAAAACGAAATGTCCAAACACTCTGTGACCAAAATGGTACTGAAACAGAGGATGACAGACTAAAGGCCGAAATACTAAATGTCTTTTTCCAAAGCTGTTTCACAGAGGAAGACTGCACTGTAGTTCCTTCTCTAGATTGTCGCACCGATGACAAAATGGTAGATGTCGAAATAGACGACAGAGGGATAGAAAAACAATTAAAATCGCTCAAAAGAGGAAAGGCCGCTGGACCTGATGGGATACCAGTTCGATTTTACACAGAGTACGCGAAGCGGTGTACCGTAGGTCTCTAGAAAAGCGTAGCATTCCAAAAGATTGGAAAAGGGCACAGGTCATCCCTGTTTTCAAGAAGGGACGTCGAACAGATGTGCACAACTATAGACCTATATCTCTAACGTCGATCAGTTGTAGAATTTTGGAACACTTATTATGTTCGAGTATAATGACTTTTCTGTAGACTAGAAATCTACTCTGTAGAAATCAGCATGGGTTTCGAAAAAGACGATCGTGTCAAACCCAGCTCGCGCTATTCGTCCACGAGACTCAAAGTGCCATAGACACGGGTTCACAGGTAGATGCCGTGTTTCTTGACTTCCGCAAGGCGTTCGATACAGTTCCCCACAGTCGTTTAATGAACAAAGTAAGAGCATATGGACTATCAGACCAATTGTGTGATTGGATTGAGGAGTTCCTAGATAACTGGACGCAGCATGTCATTCTCAATGGAGAGAAGTTTTCCGAAGTAAGAGTGATTTCAGGTGTGCCGCAGGGGACGTCGTAGGACCGTTGCTATTCACAATATACATAAATGACCTTGTGGATAACATCGGAAGTTCACTGAAGCTTTTTGTGGATGATGCTGTGGTATATCGAGAGGTTGTAACAATGGAAAATTGTACAGAAATGCAGGAGGATCTGCAACGAATTGACGTATGGTGCAGGAATGGCAATTGAATCTCAATGTAGACAAGTGTAATACATAGAAAGAAAGATTGTTTATTATTTAGCTACAATATAGCAGGTCAGCAACTGGAAGCAGTTAATTCCATAAATTATCTGGGAGTAGGCATTACGAGTGATTTAAAATGGAACGATCATATAAAGTTGATCGTCGGTAAAGCAAATGCCAGATTGAGATTCATTTGAAGAATCCTAAGGAAATGCAATCCGAAAACAAAGGAAGTAGCTTACAGTACACTTGTTCGCCCACTGCTTGAATATTGCTGGCCAGTATGGGAACCGTACCAAATAGGGTTGATAGAAGAGATAGAGAAGATCCAATGGAGAGCAGCGCATTCGTTACAGGATCATTTAGTAATCACGAAAGCATTACGGAAATGATAGATAAAATCCAGTGGAAGACTCTGCGGGAGAGACGCTCAGTGGCTCGGTACGGGCTTTTGTTGAAGTTTCGAGAACATACCTTCACTGAGGAATCAAGCAGTATTTGCTCCCTCCTATGTATATCTCGCGAAGAGACCATTAGGATAAAATCAGAGAGATTAGATCCTACACAGAGGCATACCGACAGTCTTTCTTTCCACGAACAATATGAGACTGGAATAGAAGGGAGAACCGATAGAGGTACTCAAAGTGCCCTCCGCCACACACCGTCGGGTGGCTTGCGGAGTATGGATGTAGATGTAGATGTAGAAGTAACGGTGGTGTTACACTAGGGGTGTGCTTTTCGTGGTTAGGACGTGGTCCTGTTACTGTGCTTAAGGGGGGTAGGACGTCAAACGGGCCGACTTGGAACAGGAGAGGCACCACAGGACATTTTAATTTCCACTGTCTATACTTTTACAAATAAATTCATAAAACTTTGTCAGCATGACCAGAAAGGATTCAGAATTCACACTCATAGCAGTGGAAGTTCGAAAACATGACGAAGTAATTTTTTTTACATTTGAAATTTAATCATTTTTTTCACTTACTAATGGCAGCATTTGTTGCTATAGGTACACTTTTCTTCATAAGTAAGAGAGATGGTTCGATGAATTTTGCACAGGATACAAACCATACTTAAAGGTGTATGAAACTTTAGAATTTTCCAAATCTATTAAAAACTGTGGTAAAAATTGCGGTAATTAACTACAAAATTTGTGTTTTTTCTAAACATGAAGTTTAAAATACAACAGCTCATTCGTTTTTTCATAAATTAAATAAATTCTAGAATTTCATACACCTGTAAGTATGGTATGTATGCTGTGCAAAATTCATCGAAGAATCTCTCTATCTTATGAAGAGAAGTGTACCTATAGTAACAAATGCAGCCATTAGTAATTGAAAAAATGATGAAATTTCACACGTGAAAAAAATTTATTTTGTTATGTTTTCGAACTTCCACTGCAATGAGTGTTAATTCTGAATCCTTTCTGGTGATGCTGACAAAGTTTTGTGAATTTATTTGTAAAAGTATAGACACTGGAAAATAAAATGCCCTGTGACGCCTCTCCTGCTGCAAGTCGGCCCGTTTGACGTCCTACCGCCCTTAAGCAATCGTTAAATGCAGAATGATACGAACACATTTTGTAGCACTGTGTGCTGTGTACAGTAGAGGAGCAGTTTGGATACGATGACTGTATCAGAGTGACAATAGATCCTGTCATAAATCAGTGATGGCTGGACACCTACATTCGTGAAATGGGTTGGTGCGCCCGGAGTCCCACCCTGAAGCCAACGGGAGACCTGCAGACCACAGCGTCCCATATCACTATGGTCTCTGGTTTCGGCACTTGAGGAATAGTTGGTTGCCATTGCCATTCCTCCACATCTCTTTGGAAGTGTCCCCAGTGGAGTTCAAGCCGTCACAAAGGAGAAGGGTGGACACACATCATACAATAGTAGTGACCAATGGGTATCTACTTTTGATCAGGTAGTGTAAGTCACGTGATAATGTCGGTGTGGCATTACGCTATACTCAATCCACCTTCATTTCTACTCTACGGATAAGACTACCTCTGAAGTTCGACAAACCGTGTCCCTTACTGTGACGCCTGAGAGCGGCCTCTGCGTCCGTGTTGCAGTGTTTCGCCCGCGGCAGCCGCCCTTCCCCCGCCGCCGGCCGAGCCTCCTGCTGGTGACGTCGTTCCTACCTGGCGGCAGCGCCTGCGGGCCGTCGCCAGCAAGCTGAGCTGCAACTGCGGCTGACGCGGGGGCGGCGTCTCGAGGCGGAGCCCAACTGGAGGCCGTCGCCGCAACCAGAGGACCCCTGTCTCGACGTCCACCACAGCGCTGTCTCTAACGGGATTACGGGCCGCTCAGTTATTGATGTAGTCGACAGTTTAGAATGA
This sequence comes from Schistocerca cancellata, assembly GCF_023864275.1. Classification (NCBI taxonomy): domain Eukaryota; kingdom Metazoa; phylum Arthropoda; class Insecta; order Orthoptera; family Acrididae; genus Schistocerca; species Schistocerca cancellata. The sequence continues at coordinate 281,678,870 of NC_064632.1, read as the reverse complement.
TCAGTTTCAGGCCGAGACTCAGCCGGCTTGCTATCAGAGGCGTCTAGATGTAGCATTCGCTGGATACACTACGATATAATGGCCTCATTGTGCACACTTTTATAGACAATCACGTAGAGGGACATCACAAAGGGCTAAAGAGTTCCCTTCACATACACGGCCTGTCCTTCTTGATACAATAGTGGGTAAGCTTTTCCACGTCAGGTTCCACAACAACACATGTATTGAATGACAATTCCATTTCTCATTTACGTGACACAATCAACTGATTTTGGCGATTTCTCATTTTCAAGTCCTACACCTATCTTTCTAATTTGACACCATTATCCAGTGTGGGTACGTCTCTCATTAAATATATGACCTTTCTGTTTTTTTTTTTTTTTTTTTTCAAGATCTAATCAGTCGCGAAGTGGACACCACAGAGAAAATCAGAAATGTTTTATTTCCAACATTTAGCTACACCTTCTCCACACAGTCGCCACTCCGACTTACAGATCTGTCGTAGTGTTGTATCAACGTTCCAGTACACTCGTCACAGAAGGCAGCCACCTGTGCTTACCGACAATTCTCTACGCTGGTCTGCAGCTCTTTCTCTGTGCCAAGTTGCCGCCCTCATAGCCAGCACTTCGTGTGAGCAAAGAAAGCAAAAGCAGACCTCCAAGCTGGGGCTGTATGAGAGGTGATCAAACACTTCCCATCGAAAACGCTGTAGGGGCGTCTTTGCTGCAGCTGCAGTGTGCGCCCGAATATTGTCACGAAAAAGTACCACCTCTGATGACAACAGTCCGCTTCCCCTGCCCTTCGTAAATGATTTTCTCTAATCGCCTAACCAACTTGCTGAACAAAATCACTGGTTGACACGCGCTACCCTCCCGTGATCTCCATGCATGACAGTTACGTTTTGTTGGCTGCATGAAAACAGGCAGAACATTTCTGCATGAAGAAATCGAATGACAGCATGCACTTACAACTTAGCCGGAGACACTATTTTTCAACCATATTTGCATATTTGCTGTGAGCTCAGAACTGGAAAGAGCGACGTAACGCGATCGACGGGTGCACTAGAGACACTGCGCAACACATTTTCCCACAGCTTCATCAGATTTTAAATTTAGCATTAACCCAAACAGCCGCCACATACGCATAATGATCGAGGAAAAATGCAAGTAGAGGTCTCGTGGGGCGGTTCCGAGGCAGTATAGCTTACATTCCGGAAAAGACAAAATTTCCAGATGGCATTCAGCCTTTCAGGGTATTTACTCAGCACATTACTATCAAGGTGAACTGCAATAGGAAAAACAGCAGTACAAAGGAACTGCTGTTGACATTCTCGCAGACTTGAAAGAGCATTCAGATTCAGTTGCCGTACACATATAGCAACTACAGTCAACCTATTATAGTTTCTCTTGTGAAGACAGCAGCAGCAAGAAGGATTCTCGAGTCGGAAATAGACTTCATATCACAGATTAGGTACATAACAAAATACAAACGACTAGGATTGCCGTACTGTCAGTGATATCTGACCCGAAGAATTCAGTACGCCATAAAGCGCCCTAGTGTGGTAATGAGAGTCTCTAAACATTGCGACGTGGATTCAGTGTGCGAGCGTTCCTGGAGAATTTCTCTCGAAAAGGTTCATATACAGATGCAACACAAAGCATAGACAGTGTTGCTAGAAGACATTGACGAGTAAGTTGTCGCCTACTCATACCCGACAAGGACATGTTCCGTGGTCCACATAGAGGGCGAACTTACTGGCCAACGAAAAGTGGCAGTCGCTCTTGAGACTCGCACATCTGCAGCCAAATGCGCGCAGGCGTCGTCTTCCTGGAACGTGGCGTTCCGCGTTTCCTGGATGACGAGGAGCACCTCGAGCTCTAAAACCTTTGTGACGTGATTACTGCCGTTCAGACCGATCTTGAGGCGTAGGCCACGAGTCACTTGTGGTGTCCACTGGCGCTCCAAACCACGGAATCCTACGTCTGTCCGCTGCGTCGCTCAGGGAAGCGCGCTGCCCAACAGGAGTCACCGCAGGTCGAAGCAATACTCGTCTGGATTCGACATTCCGCGCACCAGCACGTGCTGTGAAGTGTGACGTGCCTTCAGTTCCTGACGGCAGACGCAGCAGAGTGGGCGTCGCCCGCCTGGCCAGCAGCAGATGCCGTCGAATCGTCGACGCAGGCAGGCCGACCTACCTGCTGCGGTGCTCCAGCATCGATCCGGCGTTCCGGACGAAATTTTGCGGTACCTACGAGTACTGGTCCGGCACCCCGTGATAAAAAAATGCAACTATTTTGTACTGACTGGTGGTCCAATATGTTGGTATTCACGACTTAACGAACAATGTTTGGATTCTGAGACATGTGAAGCTGACGCACTTTCTAACATGTAGTAAGATGTAGTGTCCGAAAAGTACCTCATACCAGCTACATCTTGTTTTCGCTATTAACAATACACACTGTTGGCAGAAAACTTCAGCCAGCTCTGTACCACTCAGGTAATACCCATTGTAACGAACGTTGTTAATAAAAGCAATACTGCATTGTAAATATCACAAAATAAACTTTCTTTATAATAGACATTCTTTATTATCATAAATATTTTAAAAAATGAAACTTGAAAAAAGTACTACGTAAATAAAAATACTAAGAATTAAAAAACACTAAAACTTAGACAATGCACATATCGCTACCACATTTCACTTTCAGCATTTCTGACTGTACAAATCCAAAAAAATTCTAGTTTCTTATTTTTTTATAACAATATGATCAGAAACGAAGCAAAAGACTACAGTTTCGAAGTGTATAAACCGGCTACACCGTGTTCACATGGTTGGAAGTGTGCTGACGGAGTTAGTCCCTCATAGGTTCTTGCTGAGTTTTTTCATCGACAGTTTATATTGTTAATAATACGTAAAATAGTTTTAGGTAGTATGCGGTAGTTTCTGAACATTATATTTTACGACATTTTTGAAAGTACCTTACTGTCGTGTGGCCCTGAACCGAAACTTTTTGATAATACGCTTTTGTTTGTTAAATCATTGATAACAACAAACTGAAATACTGAGTGGAAAAAATAGTTGCATTTTTTCGTTACAGGCTCCCGGGTCAAACAAAGAATATGGCAGTCATAACCATTCCATTAGCCGTTTCCAGGCATACACTATTGTCCTAACAGCAAATCCTGTACGAGTTACGAGTCACAATGTAGAAATATGTTTTCTGGCGACCAGTCATTCTGCCCCATTAGAACTGACTAACATTCCGATATTTCGCCTTTTGAAGACGAAAGGGCCGCCTCGTTTGACAGGTTTCCGGGCTGGCACTAATGACACTGAGCTCTGCAGCCACACAAGAGAGGGCTTTACTGGGCACACGTGTGCAGCACGTAGCTCCAACCTGGACACCGAGCTCTGTCCTATGATCGATTTCATTCGTTATTTACAGATACAAAATGAAGAGCAGCAAATTTTTGCGACAAGGAAGATTATCAAACGCATAGCTAAGGAAAAAGAGATACACTCCAGCAGCGCTGCGAGTTCTGTTAATCAACTGACGAGTCCACGGACCTCTGCGAAATTCCCAGTGCGCGCAGTTAGCTGTGAAGTGACTGAAACCAATAAAATTTGAAACTTTTTTTGTTACTTCAAATTTCGCACCTTCAAGTACAGGAGATGAAAACACTATGGTCCCAGTAAGTACAGTTCAGAGAAAGGTAGTTGCATTGTTGCATTAATAGAAGTGTTTTCTGTCTTGTGTAGAAGTCACAATAAAGAAAACACAGTGCAAAACATTTGTGTTTAATTTTGACTTTACTATGACTGTTAAATGTATTTCACCTAATTCTTCAGGGAAATCAGTCCGAAAAGCCTCAAGACCGGCTCTTCAACTGCTCTAAGAAGGTAAGAGTCATTAGTATGACCGACATCAAACTGGACCCCAGCGACTCCCAGTCTGCTGCAGTTCGCTTCTGGCTGGTGCCTGAGAAGCAGGCGGCGCAGCGGTGGCACATTCTCTACTCGTCGTGTTCCCGAGGTTCAGATCCCCGTCTGCCCGTCGGGATTTAAGTTCTTCGTGATTTCCCCAAATCACTTCGAGGCAAATGCCGGGATGGTTCCTTCTCAACGGCTCTCCCAGTTTCTTTTCCCGCCCTTCCCCAGTCCGAACCTGTGTGACGTCGTCACCAGTGCGACGTTAACCCCTGACCTTCCCTTTCTCTACTGACGATGTTCGGGCATCTCGTGTATCAGGTTCCGTGCGTGTATCTGTCCCATGTAGGTGACTGTAATGAGTGTGTGTTTTTGTGTGTTCTTCAGTGTCCTGTTGGTGTTGATGCTGACGACAGTAATAATGATGATGACCAAGAGAAAACGTAGAGGATGAAAGCTAACGCCAGTAAAGAGCATACTCCTCTAGACAGCACCGCCGGGGTCGCTAAATTTGACGCCTGCAGCCGTCACCTCTGTCACGTGCCCTCTCTTTTCTTCACGAGGAACTGCGAAGGGCTTTGGAATTTAATCCAGGACATTGTCTCAGAGTCTGATGGTAAGGAACCTGGTACCGCCACAGCTCGTTCCCTTGCGGCTAAGTATAGATTGCAAAAATTTACTTCACCACTGCGATTTGAACTCGCTGCATCCGAGTCGAGAGTAAATCCCTAAATCACTATAAAAAAACTGCTACCGTGTATAAAACAGCTTCAGTCGTCGGATTACTTTGCAAATGAGTTAATGTGTTAAATATCTGACGTTAAGCGAGAAAGAATTTAGAAAAGCAAAAGCTATTTTTTCACGCAACTCAGTGCTTATTAGTTCACATCTCCTGAACTATGACTATATAATTTTGCAGGTACATATACAATGGTGTACTGTATATGGATACTGCATCGTGTACAATAATGCCTGATGGGACAGTTTTATTGTGTGAACACCGAAATTATAATAAGCCATAATTTTGTTTTCCTTTCACCTTTTCGTGGAGGGCGTCAGCAATAAAAAGTTTCGTTGGGTTTTGAAATGATGTGTAAAGTTTGTTCCAAGTCACTAAGTGCTGTCATTCTCATATTCTCGACGAATATAGTCGGAGTAATTTGTGTGCAGTCAGCGGCGCTGCCTTAAGACACATTTCGTAACCGTTTGTAGCCGTAAGATTTGTCTTACAGTGTTAAACTTTTCAATGAGTAGATTACGAAAGCAGTTTAAATTTTTAATCTCGGTCAGTAATTACATGATGTACTGAAAACCAAATTTCCGTCGCCGTTGCTGTCATGTAGGCAACCTGTAACTGGGACCGTCAACCATGAACCATAAACCGGATAAATCCCTTAGCAATGAAGATGGGGGAACCTGTTGTTTCGTTTTATATCTTGTATATCCGGGTCTTGCAAGCTGAACTTAAAACTTCGGGTAATGTCTTCTGAAGTTAGGTCAAAACCTGTACATAATGAGTTTGCTAATTGTATAATCTTATCCTGCTCATTTATCGAATCTACGAAATGTGAGAACAGTGAGAAACTGAGAACTGCACGCTATTCCCCTTGAGCCAGTGTACGCCTAATATTGCAGCCAGTACACTGAGGTGACAAGTCATTGTACAGAGACATGCGTATATACAGATGGCGGTAGTATCGCGTACACAACGTATAAGTAGGCAGTGTTCTGCCGGAGTGGTCGGTTGTACTCAAGTGATTGATGCTAAAAGATTTCCGACGCGATTGTGGCCGCACGACGGGGATTAAGAGACTTTGAACGCAGAATGGTAGTTGGAGCTAGACACAAAGGACATTCCATTTCGGAAATCGTTGGGGAATTCGATATTCCGAGATGCACAGTGTCAAGCGTGAGCTGAGAGTACCAAATTTCAGGCATTATCTCTCATCACGGACAACACAGTGGCCGACGGCTTTCACTTAACGACCGAGAGCAGCGGTGTTTGTGTAGAGTTGGTAGTACTAACAGAGAAGTAACACTGCGTGAAATAGCCGCAGAAATCAATGTGGCACGTATGAGGAACGTATCAGTTAGGCCAGTACGGCCAAATTTGCCGTTAATGGGCTATAGCAGCAGACGACCGACGCGAGTGCCTTTGCTAACAGCACGACGTCGCCTGTAGCGCCCCCCCCCCCACCCCCCTGGGCTGGTGACCATATCGGTTGGATCCTAGACGACTGGAAAACCCGTCTAGGGTCCAACCAATATGGTCACGAGCCCAGACTGGAAAACCGTAGCTCGGTCAGCCAAGTCCCCATTTCAATTGGTAAGAAATGATGGTAGGGTTAGAATATAGCGCAGACCCCCGAAACCGTTGACCCATTGTCAACAAGGCCGTGTGCAAGCTGGTGGTGGCTCTGTAATGGTGCGGGCTGTGTTTGCATGGAATGCACTGGGTCATCTGGTTCAACCTAACCCCTCATTGACTGGAAATGGTTATGTTCAGCTACTTGGAGACCATTTGGAGCCATTCATGGACTTCATGTTTCTAAACAATGAGGGAATTTTATGGATGACAATGCTCCATGTTCGCGACTTGTTTGAAAAACATTCTGAACAGTTCGAGCGAATGAGTTGACCACCCGTGGAACGTTTATGAGACAAAATCGAGAGGTCAGTTCGTACACAAAATCCTGCACCAGCCACAGTTTCGCAATTACGGATGGCTGTGGACGCAACATGGCTAAGTATTTCAGCAGGAGGCTGCCAAAAACTTTTTGAATCCATTCCAAATCGAGCTGCTGCACTACGGCAAAAGGAGGTCCGACACGATATTAGGAGATATCCCATGACTTTTGTCACCTCTGTGTATAATGAAAAAGAAAAGCAATGTACATCTAATTACTAAAAAATCAAGTTTCTCTACTTATTATTGGTAAACTAGACCACCCTTGAAATGCTCGTTAGAACTGTAAGACTGCGCCATTGGTATTATCCTTAAAAGCCCATGTTCTTCGATATTTTCTGCGAATACCATTCCCCGTTCTTACATCCAGTACCTAGAACCGTATTATGGCAAATGTGCAAGAAACTGAATATAAAAATTTTCCATTTCCCTCTACATTTTGTGATTTCAGAACTCTAGTTTTCGTCACCGAACTACTCTCTGCTGGGTCACAGTACTCCTTTAAATTTATTTCAACACAAAATTTCATTTTGGTATAAGTTAGTAATTATCTCGCTTTTCTTTTTTTCGTGCTAAAAAGAGCTTCTGGATGCTCATAGTTAATTAGAAAACATCGAGTCCCAAATTTCCAAAGTAAAAAGGCGGAGCCGGCCGGTGTGGCCGAGCGGTTCGATTCCTGCCTCGGGCATGGATGTGTGTGACTTCCTTATGTTAGTTAGGTTTAGGTGGTTCTACGTTCTAGGGGACTAATGACCTCAGATGTTAAGTCCCATAGTGCTCAGAGCCATTTTTTGAAAAAGACGGAAAACAGACACATAACAGTGTGTTGGTGGTTTCTGTTGTGTTAATAATGAAGGCAATAATTCAAAAATCCGTACTTCAAAGACTTTGCACTATAGTGCATGTTTCGAAAGTCTTTGTTTGTTTGTTGTTTCATCAGAAATCACCAATTTAACAACAAATGGCTAACAACCTGTGTGTTGTATGTTCTGGAGCAAGGAACTATCTGCCAATTTACCGTAATCACTGTATGTGACAAAAACAAATATGAAATGGAAAGCAAACTATCACTAAGTTTGCAATACTTAATGGCAGTAAAAGTTAGCACATAAGCCACCAACAATCATTCAATCCAGAAGATGCCATTACCATGAGTAAAAACTTAGTAAGTTGTTGATTGCTAAAGTTGGGGCATGGCGTTGTGGTAACCATGTTCACACCTACAGTGGAGGGGGAAGGGCAAACTAGACGGGCCTCTTCCAGGAAATTACGCAGAGATCACAAGAACAAAAAGTAAACTCACTGTGATAACAGGAGACAGAAGGGCAAAGTTTTTAAGTTAGTCAGGTTACAGCCTTTCAGTATAGAAATAGATCAGAAATAAAATTAGTGGTAGATAGTTTCATCGGAACATTACGCTATTGACGAACGAGAGAAATGAGTTTCTTGCATGTGTTGAGATTGCAGAATCCTGAAGAGACAGGTTTTTGTGCTCATCTGAACGTCAGGTAGCCCTAAGGATCGAGATGATAGATATAAGTGTTTTCGTACTAATAATATTGTCATACAGAGTGAGAATCAAACAACAAGGAGTCGTTAGACGTATGAAAGGTGAAATGAAGTTAAAAGAAATTGTAAAAGTAATTTTGTGTAGTTGAAAACCTAGAAACTTATGCTTTTGAGCTGTTACTGAAGAATATTTCCCTGTTAACTATAACAGTTTGCTTATGCCCACGAGAAAACTTACAGCCAGTTATGAGAAAATCGAAATTCACTGTTAACAAGATGACACACAGTAAGGATTTAAATGTCGATTTCTCAAAAGACTCAGAGAAGAAGAAATAGATGGAAATGTTATTCAGTTATTATAAAGTAATTCCAGCAGCAAGTTTTCCAACTCACATGAGCCTAATTGACATTTCTATGAGCCAGATACAAGATAAAAAAATATTTACTGAAATGTCTGATCATTGTGGAGAACTAATTAAAACATACAGATCTACAGTTATGAGACATGTCTATAAACAACAGTGATACTTGCTAATGATTCCAAAACACATTGTTTTAAAATAAGGTATAAGAGGTGGGATCAGATGGTTTGTATACATGAGATAAATTTGTGTCAATGATTGTATGTAGCTCTCCTTTAAAAAAATTATTCAGAAATTCTATTGAAAAGCGTAAACCATGGATAAGTATGGAATTAGAACACCTTGCAAATGAAAAAGGAAAATTTACACATTTTCAGATAAATTTACCTATTGTATGTGCTGTCTACAAAAAAAATTATTGTAATACGTTCAGAAGGTATAATAAACGGGCCCTGAATAAGCACACCATGAAAAACATTAATAATGCTGAGAATGAAATCAAAGAATGCTATGAAACGAGAGATAGGTCAACCAGGTAACGTGCAAAATAGTATCACAATGAAATTGAATGGCTATAGTGTGCCAGGTAATTCACAAGGTGCAAACAATCTTAATGATCACTTCCTAAATGTAGCAGCCGAAATAGCGACAAATACTTCAGTAGCAGCAGGGGCATATCTTGATGATTTTATTCTACGAAATTTTAAGCTAGGTACTAGTTGTAGCAGCAACCTTCACTAAAATTTATAGCATTTTGGAAATCGCCAAAACAGAAGTACATATGATCTTGATGGAATTTCCAACACAGTTGTGGAGAATTGCTCTAATATAAATAAGCTATGTATTTAGTGATACAATATCCGAACAAATGCATCTGAAAACCTATTAGTGGCCATTATTATGAGGAGGGTCAAGCCTTAGCTTTTGTAACGGCTTGAACTCTTCTGGATACGCTTCCAGTCAGGTCACTGAAGGTCTCTGGAGGTATGTCAGTCCATTCTTACTCAGCCGAATCCTAAGAAGGTGGTGATGTTGGACGCTTAGGTCTGGAGCGAAGCAGACATCCTAACTCACACCAAAGGTGATCCATCAGGTTCAGATCGGATCTCTGGACAGGCCAGTCCATTTCACCAATTTTACTGTCTACAAATCGTGGCCTCGCTGATGCTACTAAATGAGAGGGTGTATTATCATGTTGATACAAAGAAATATCTTTCCGAAGTGTTCCTCTACTGTATGTACTTTGTTCAAATCCTTCCACATTTAGCGTTTTCTTAAGCGCAGTAAAAGGACTATGCGCTAACGACAAGAAACGGCCCCATACCATAACATTACCCCCTCTGTACTTTACTGTACGCCGTAACGACTTTTTTTTTAAATAAGATTGTTACTTCCTGTAACTAAAACTGAATGAAACTTGCTTAGCATTATGGGCAATGGGACTCAGTTACATCACTTCTTCCTTGCATCTTGTCCCGGAATTCGTGGTCATGTACTGGATATGGAATAAGTTTCTTACGGCGTGTAACGTGAAGGGAGTTCAGGATACCCTGAGAAAGTTTTTATAACATTTGATTCCACAGTGCGACACAGATCTTACGTCAAGGAAGACGGATCAACTCGATCGCATGTATAGTAATAGTGTAGTCACCATAGGTTTTACGAGTTACAATTACAAAGCATCACATCTTGTTAACTTAAAAAATTGGAATTGGATGTTACAGTTGCTATAATTCGATCTATACATACAGCTCAGTCCGAAAAAGAAGTTATCACATAAGTTTACATCAAATGCGCACCATAAACAATACTTCTCACAGTTTTGTTAATCATACAAAAAATAAGTTAGGTACATCACTTTTACCATGTTTGCGACTTTTAAATACACACTTTTTTATCAGTTTTAATAGAAGTTCTGACATTTGAACAGAAAGTAAGTTTTAATTGTTTTTTATAGTTACTGACTTACAATAATTCATAAAATTTCATAAGGAAATATAGTTACATATGTAGATCATACAGATAAATAATGGCTGTACAAAAGATAAGCTAAACTTTAAAGTATTTTGGCTGAGAATCGAAAATGAGAAATTCGTTAAAATATGTAATTCAACAGAATATGCCAATTTCAGGTGTTCCTACCAACTGACTGAGCTTTATAGTTTTGATATGTTAGCAAGGTATATTTATTTGCATACAATATTTTCCACAAGGCAGTGATTACTGGTACCGACATTTTAATAATCTTGTCAACTGGAACATGGGTGGTTGCTCACTTTTCAATGAGCTCAAAAATAAGCTCTTGATCCATTCGGTACACTATCTAAGCCGCTCTGTTTCATTTTAATACCACCCAAGAGTATTGTACATTCACAGGATGGACAAAACTCTTCCGTAAAATCCAAGAAACAGAGAACAGATAACTAGTACAAACTTTAGTGCGTATTACAGAATTTTAGATATAAGCATTTTGTGTCATATAGCCCTGGAAAACTCACTGTCTGAATCACTTTTTCTGTCATCCTGGAAACATACATAGAACAATATATATCTTTATAGATGACTGACAACACAACAAAGGATAAACATCATGTAAAGAACATACAAAGAAAAGTAAACCGCAACATCAACTAAAGCCTTGTGCCACAGTTGCCACAAGTTGCCCAAGGTGAATTCCCTGAATTCCAGACACTGTTCCAGAATTTTTCCCTGACAAATTCTGAGATCCAAAGGGTAAGTAAACAGGTAACTTGACAAAAGAATGCAAGGACTTCTACACTTCTTAACATTTTAATAACTCTAAGTCTGAATAAGATCAAGATACTGTCTTGTTTACAGAATTTATGGTATGAAGGGTAAGTAAACAGGTAAGTTGTGTAAATAAAATCAATTTTAGTTAAAGGATTTCTTCGTTTATTAAGAAGTTAATTTAAGCTTTGAATTAACAGCAAGTTTTTGCTTCTTCTCCCATACAGGATTTATAACCTATTCAGGAGATAGAATGTGCCATACCAAACAAGAAACATAAAAGAAATATGTTGTATACCATGACATTAAAATTTAAAAAATAAGAACGTTTGCACTAGGGTACATGTTGTAACATTTTTTCTTCCAAATATCACTCAGTGTTTTTCAAACAATAAACAGTCAAACAATAATCATATCGGATAAGAAACACAAAGGGAATATGTTGTATATCACAACATTAAAGTTTCAGAAATAAGAACGTCTGTACTAGGGTGAGTGCAGTGACACATTCTCTGACAAATAATACTCAGTGTTTTGTGCAACAAAAAAGTCGAACAATGGTCAATCAATGTAAACCAGTGAAAACTTCTTTGTAGAGAAGCGATATCTTCATCAGTTCCTCACAGAAGAGAATGGTCCAATCCGACATGTCGAACGTTTCCCTGAAATTTTTCAAATGGGAAGAGTACACCGAAGAAATGCAATCAGAATTGACCTGTTAAGGCGCTCTGCATTTATTTACTAAAAAATACTGAAGTTACTCATTTTTGCCGCACTTACAACAGTAGTCTGTACAGCCCTTCCTGCCATTGCGCGATTCAGCGAATAAGCACAGATGCAATCATGATGCCGCGATGTCCAAAGTGCGAATTTTAGTCGCTTAAACCATATGTAAAAGTGTCAAATCAATTATTTTTTGAATACCTTGCAGTTCATACCGACAGCGAAACTCTTGCAGGTGTAATTGTCACACAAGTTGCTAGCAGAGTAAAGAAAGTCAGGGCAGTCTATGAGGTTACACGACAGACGAATTCCACCTGTCGAGATTTTCATTTGTTGACGTGAAAATAATATTTTACAACAGTTCCTGTAGCACAATTCTTGCGATAATTTTTTAATAAAGTATATATTGCCAACAGTGAAAAGTGCCTGTTTATTCCCTATAGTCGTAACAAAAATGTGAAGTGTAATACTGAATGACGAAAACAAACATTTTCTTTATCGAGAGACTGAATCTCTCTATTGATTCAAGGTGGAATCCCAATTACATTAAAAATCTTTCCACCAGCCTCCTATAGACGGAGGTGTCGTTATGTCCAGGACAAGAGTCCAACAAAAGCAATGAATTATTTTCGACAACTGGTAGCAAGACGCTTCGGATGTAATACTGAAAGTTATTCTCTTCCACTTCTCCACATTTTACTATGTCGAATACAAGATTCTTGCAGCTAAACAGTTTTTTTAATTTTTGTTCATAATGTGCCCTGCAGTTTCTGAGACCGATAAAAACCTGCAGGAATGGTAGTCCACTGATACTTATCACTGGCATTGTAGTAGTAGTAATAGCTTTATTCATCTGCAGATCTCTTTTTACAAGGATATAGGACATGTCAAAGTATTTACAAGTTAAGACCAATTTAAAATAAGCCCATTCGTATACACATAGATTTACAAACTTCTAGTTAGAGACAATCATTAGATTTACTCCTGATATATAATGCTTTTAAAAAAAAATACTTATAAAATAATGTATTGCCACACTGTTCACGCATATCTCACTATCAGTCACTGCATACACTATACATACATTGCTTCATAATACTTCACTCACTACACACACAGACACACAAACTGGTGATCTCTGAGCCAATCTGTACCACAATTTCCCATTTGCAATCGTGAAAAACTGAATCAGCATCCCTCTATAATGAGTGAGATGTTGATCTCAGAAAGAGGAAGAGGTGTTAGTATTGTGCTATGCATAGCTTGGGGCTAAGTACACTCCTGGAAATGGAAAAAAGAACACATTGACACCGGTGTGTCAGACCCACCATACTTGCTCCGGACACTGCGAGAGGGCTGTACAAGCAATGATCACACGCACGGCACAGCGGACACACCAGGAACCGCGGTGTTGGCCGTCGAATGGCGCTAGCTGCGCAGCATTTGTGCACCGCCGCCGTCAGTGTCAGCCAGTTTGCCGTGGCATACGGAGCTCCATCGCAGTCTTTAACACTGGTAGCATGCCGCGACAGCGTGGACGTGAACCGTATGTGCAGTTGACGGACTTTGAGCGAGGGCGTATAGTGGGCATGCGGGAGGCCGGGTGGACGTACCGCCGAATTGCTCAACACGTGGGGCGTGAGGTCTCCACAGTACATCGATGTTGTCGCCAGTGGTCGGCGGAAGGTGCACGTGCCCGTCGACCTGGGACCGGACCGCAGCGACGCACGGATGCACGCCAAGACCGTAGGATCCTACGCAGTGCCGTAGGGGACCGCACCGCCACTTCCCAGCAAATTAGGGACACTGTTGCTCCTGGGGTATCGGCGAGGACCATTCGCAACCGTCTCCATGAAGCTGGGCTACGGTCCCGCACACCGTTAGGCCGTCTTCCGCTCACGCCCCAACATCGTGCAGCCCGCCTCCAGTGGTGTCGCGACAGGCGTGAATGGAGGGACGAATGGAGACGTGTCGTCTTCAGCGATGAGAGTCGCTTCTGCCTTGGTGCCAATGATGGTCGTATGCGTGTTTGGCGCCGTGCAGGTGAGCGCCACAATCAGGACTGCATACGACCGAGGCACACAGGGCCAACACCCGGCATCATGGTGTGGGGAGCGATCTCCTACACTGGCCGAACACCACTGGTGATCGTCGAGGGGACACTGAATAGTGCACGGTACATCCAAACCGTCATCGAACCCATCGTGCTACCATTCCTAGACCGGCAAGGGAACTTGCTGTTCCAACAGGACAATGCACGTCCGCATGTATCCCGTGCCACCCAACGTGCTCTAGAAGGTGTAAGTCAACTACCCTGGCCAGCAAGATCTCCGGATCTGTCCCCCATTGAGCATGTTTGGGACTGGATGAAGCGTCGTCTCACGCGGTCTGCACGTCCAGCACGAACGCTGGTCCAACTGAGGCGCCAGGTGGAAATGGCATGGCAAGCCGTTCCACAGGACTACATCCAGCATCTCTACGATCGTCTCCATGGGAGAATAGCAGCCTGCATTGCTGCGAAAGGTGGATATACACTGTACTAGTGCCGACATTGTGCATGCTCTGTTGCCTGTGTCTATGTGCCTGTGGTTCTGTCAGTGTGATCATGTGATGTATCTGACCCCAGGAATGTGTCAATAAAGTTTCCCCATCCTGGGACAATGAATTCACGGTGTTCTTATTTCAATTTCCAGGAGTGTATTTCTAGAAAAGGAAAAAAGAAGGGAAAAAACATAGTGTGAAGGTGTTATGTGGAATGTTGGATGTTTTATAATCATTATTGTTAATTATTTGCGTAACTTTCTTTTTACCAAACCACTACTCTGTTTTATCTAAGTAATCCTTTAATGTATAAAATATATTGCATAACAGGTACTTTTTAGCTCCCTTTTTAAATAAGTGTATTTTGCAATTTCTTTAATCTGTTTTGGTAATTTACTGTGCAGTTTTATTTCTTGGTAAATATAAGTTGAATTTACTTCTTCTTCCATGGTCATGGACAAAGCTGTTTGTACAGTAATTACCAATGTTATTTTTGATGTGTACAATGGACTGGTAAATGTATTCACACAGAGCAGTTAAAATCCCCACTGTTTTGAACAGATCTTTACAATGAGCTCTACTACTATTTTTGGTTATTATTCTTATGGATCTTTTCTGAAGTTTGAAAATTGTGTTCATATTTTCTGCATTTGTTCCCCAAAAAAGTATGCCATGGCTAAGAATTGAGTTTCCACATGAACAGTATGTAACTCAAAGACATTGCATGTTACTGGTACACACTGATGATAGGATTCTAAGGGCATAACATGCTGATGACATTCTGTTTGCAAGTACCTTTGTGTGTTCACACCACTTCGATTGAGAATCAATATTCGTTCCTAGAAATTTTGCATTTGTTACACAGTCTACAGAGGTGCCATCTACATTTAATTTAACATTGTCATTTTTCCTCTTCAAATTGAAATTCATGGCATTAGTTTTCTTTATGTTCAATATCACTTTATTGCTTATTGACCAATCATAAACTTCCTTGAGAGTTTCATTTGCTTTCTCTGCAAGGAGTTCTCTTGTTTTCTCAGTTACTATAATAGTGCTGTCATCAACAAACAGAATTTTTTCACTATGAGTAACACTACTGGGAAAGTCATTGCTGTATATCAGTAATAGTATTGGTCCTAATATGCTACCTTGCGGAACCCCTATATTAAGGTATTTTGATTCTGATAGGTGTTTTACTAAATGTTTACATCTATTTGAAGTGTGTGTTATCTCTTCTCTTTGTACCCTATCTGTTAGGTATGATCAAAACTAGTTATTAGCTACACCTCTTACTCCTAATGCTTGGTCGACTGTATCAAAGGGCTTAGAAAGATCCAAAAATATGCCTGTGACACACTCATCTTTATCAAGAGCATCAAGTACAACTTTTGTGAATTCTGCCATGGCTGACTCCATATTTTTGCCACTTTGGAAACCAAACTGTGATTCGCTTAAAAGTTTGTATATCTTCAGTTAATTCATTAATCTGTCTTTCATAATTGCTTCGATTATTTTTTGAGAATGGTGACAGCAGTGAACTAGGCTGGTAATTTTCTTTGTCTTCTGCATTACCATTCTTAAGCAAAGGTATAACTCTTGCCTGTTTTAACTACTCTGGAAATGTCCCTGACATGAAGGATTCATTTATTATATTTGTTAAAGGGCCTTGTATAATCCCTATGCATTATTTCAGTACACACATTGGTACTTCATCTAAACCTACTGACTTTTTATTTTTTACTTTTTGAACAGTTTTATTGACTTCATTCTCTGTGGTTGGAAGTAACATCATTGTATTTAGTGCAACATTATTTACAGGAGTTATATTTGTTTTGGGGAATTCTTGCTGTAACTTCTCTGCAATACTTGAAAAATGTTCGTTAATATAGTTTGCTATATGTTGTGGATCATTTATTGCCGTATTCCCCTCCTTTAACAGTATGTTATTCTGCGTTTGTTTGCCTCTCCCCATTTCCTTTTTTATAACATACCAGACTGCTTTGCTTTTATTCTCTGCATTTTATATTATTTTGTCATTAATCGACTTTTTTTGCAGCAATCAGCACCTTCCTATAGATCTTTTTGTATCTATGATGGAAAATTAAGAATTCTGGTTCATTGCAACTCTTTTTCATGGAACTGAGGTATTTGAGTGGATAGGAGAACTTCTCAATACCTGCTGTTATCCATCTGTTTTTGTGATATGTTAATACAGACATGCATACTTTTGTAAATGCCTTTTCAAAGTTCAGTTTAAATGGAAATTAAATGAGTTGCGAAATCGAGTGTACAGTAAATGTGAAAAGTTGCGTCAAAGAAACTACCGTCTGAAGTTGAAATTCACTTTACAAGTTGCGATGGTGTTGTGCCATATTATCTGTTTACTGATTTGCTGTGTCTGCCAGGTTGCACATGTGCTGCCTGCTGCAGCTACGGTAGGGGTGTACATTCCTCCAACTACCTGGGGATCTACGAATTTTCCAATTTTCAAAACTTTTTTAAAAAGATAATTGCAGTGCGTCCTAGCAGCTAAAATTTTTCTTTCTTTGTATTGTTTCTATACAGAAATTTTGAGAGCATATTTCAACATGGGCTGGCTCGTTCCCTTGTCAGTTCAGTGTTCCAATCGGCCAATATCCGTGACTGCTTGACCTTCAGTTCATTAATTTGCTGGACGATGGACCTCCTCCGTCTAGCTCTCTAGGGTTCTTCATCTTCTTCACATTGCTTCTGCTTTAAAGCCTCGCCATAGCGAACTCTAACATTGAAACCGTCTCGAATCATCCTTTTGTTAACATCAACCTTGAAGACACCACCAGCTGATTTCAGGCCCTAATGTACGTGGCATATGGTTACCAAGGACTTGGATTCTTTGATGGCTATCAAATACTCTTTATTAACGGAAAACCCTTGCTCTACGAAGGCTTGTCCTGGCTCAGTACGAGAATCTTTTGAAAAAAGTTACACAGATGATTACAGGTGGTTTCTCCATGCAACTAGTCTCTCCAAAAGCGATCAGTTCTCGTCTCATTTCCTTTGCAGCTTGTGCAGAGATCCAAAAACTCTTACTTAACATGAAGCTGCGCAAATTCTTCCTCAACTTTATCATAGTCATTAGCGCTTATTCCTTAGCACTCATCCAATTCTACGAAGATACTCGAAGGGCATTTGAGATGATGCTCTTGCTAGCTCTTGGGCTCCTATTTATCACAGCTGGATCGCAAAATCTTATGTATCTACAAACACTATATTTCAAAGGGGACTTTCGAAGGAGATTTGAGCACGTTTTGATCTCACACTCCCTGCACACAGTATTGAAACTTAAAATATCTTTGTCAGGCAGTTTTCCCTTTCTCATCTCAGACTGTACATCACGACCTGAGTTAATTTCTTTGCCGGGAATAAAAGTAACTTCATCCTCGAGCTTCATATCACATACCCACTTCGTGGCAGATAAAACGTCATGCTTAACTACTATGGACATCCCATTACCAGGAACAGAAGACAAAGCACTCTACAGGAAAGATGGCAAGGCGGGCTCGTGAATTGGAATTCCCTCAGAAAGGGCATGACCTGCCCTGAAACAAAGCCGAAAAAAGATATTTTACCCAGCAGCAGATAACCTTCTAGGTACTTCAACATCGTTTGCCAGCTGTAGGTAACTATTTTAACATTGTGCTCCTTTACTTTGTCCGCATAAGGTTTTGAAAAGGGAATGATTTTTACACCCTGGTCGGCCACAGCATCGCTTTCCAACCACCGCACGGAGCAAACCTTTTTAGGGAATGGTAGATTTTCTGGCATCTTAAGTCTCTTATAATTAGCTCTTCTTGCAGCTACATTCTTCAATATATTATAAATCAATATCACTAAGAGGTACAACGCACCAGTTAGTCTTTAAGGCTGCATTCTTGAAACCCTGGTATACTGCATGGAGACCACAAGATCCCATATCAATAAAAGCTGGTGCAGTGTACTCATGAATACCCTTCATATCAAGATGCAGGTCCTTCAAGAATGTCCATTTATATTTGAAGCATGTTGGTAAGATTCAGGTCAGGAGTTTCTTTCTTACAACCGTCCAACATGTCGGCAGCAGTGGTGTGGCCTAGAGATGCAGATAGAAAGTTATGATTTTCAACAGGCTTGTTTACTTTGTGCCAGTATCTGCGACTCAGCCGCCTTGTTAAGGTTCTCGTCAAACGAGATTACAAATGGTACATCCCCTTCCAGATCTGCAAGAACTTGTTATTCTTAAGTGCAGGGCTAACCCATAAACAATACCGTATGATGTCTTGGTCCTCGCAAGCTGCATGTTACTAGCTAGATTATCGTTAGGGAACATGACCGGAAACACAGCAGGCTGGGTCCTGTAGTAAAAAATGGCTCATGATTACCGACAGTCTGCAGAGTCTATAATATTTCCGCCCCTGTAACGTCGTCCAGGATCAGATACATTGAAATATGACAGTTAGCCGACGCAGCGTTGGTACCACGGCGAACCGGTCGCGAACTGTAAGATCCACGACTGCACTCGCAACACACTGCGTGAAATTTGAAATTATTGAAATGAAAAACAGAGGTGCCTATAATTAACATACTGAGTTTTTGTTTAAACTTGGATGGAGACCAATATCTGATTCCAGTCTCGAGAAAATGGATTGTGTATAGAGCATTTAATTCTGCTGGCGCGTGCACAGTAATGAAATATTCACAACGCCGTCATGTCTCATAAATAGTTCGAGATATTGAAATGACCTTTTGGCAAATACTATTGTAGAGAGAGGAGAATATTATGCTATACGATAGAAATGTGGAAGTTTCTTATCTTCTGTGATAAATGAGTGAGAGAAGAGTTTTGCAATGGAATGAGGTAATTTTTAATAGTCTTTGACAGCTGGTGAAAAGAAAATCAACGTGGCAACGCTGGAGATCGGATAATGAAAACAATATTTGGCTTTACTGATGAGGAAAATATTCGAAGGGTAAACGACGCCGTAGAAGAGGTTAGGCAGTGGGCAACAGGGAACAAAGTCGCGAATGATCATACAATGTAAGCTTTCACGGCCGGTATTGTCTTCACTTAAAACTTCCGGGCTGATAGGCCGTGGTCGAAGTATAAAACTCTCTCCTGACGTTTCGTTTCCGACTGCGGGAGACATCCTCGGAGGTAAAGCGGCGAACTGCGAGGCAGTACTCTGACCACGGCCTACCAGCCCGGAAGTTTTAAGTGAAGAAAGTCGCGAATGATTGGCACACGACGCAGATAGCAAGTTTAGAGGAGGACTTATTGAACAACACACGGCTGCCACGACAGTTGACTGGGGAAGTAATGCGGTATACCAGAGTTGCAGAAGAGGCAGTTGATCAGAATACCAGGAAACCACAGACCGAAGCAGAAGCCTTAGGATAGGGAAGTAGTAATGACAAAATGGTTGCAGTCCGTAGAAGATAGTGTTCGGGAAGCACGAGGCTGTATCAGAAATACAGCAGGCTATGCAGCAGACTGTAAGAGGACAGCTAATGGTAAACTTGTCCCCAGGGCAGTATTTAGAGGGTCTAAGGAAAGTACAGAAGGAACTACCGCCGGAACTGGGGTTGGTTTTAGAACCCGAACACAAAAACTTACCTTTTTATTTCAAAAGTAGCAACAGTGTGGGAGAGAACAGATGGAGCAAAAATTTACATTTTCGTTTTTATACCAGTAGCAGAGGAATGAGCACGTTACGAGTGCTACATAGTTCATGAGTATCCTGTCACGTGGGGTATACTGAAGAAATTTGTAAGAATAAAAACGCAGCGATAATTATTAATTGAAAACACAAAGGAAGATATTAGAAACGGAGGAATCAAAGTTATAAAAATGTTACCAAGGGAAATCACAGTCTGTCCGAATATGTTAATACGCAGGATTTAGTCATCAAAAATGTTCAAATGTATGTGAAATCTTATGGGACTTAACTGCTAAGGACATCAGTCCCAAAGCTTACACACTACTTAACTTAAATTATCCTAAGGACAAACACCCACGTCCATGCCCGAGGGAGGACTCGAACCTCCGCCGGGACAAGCCGCACAGTACATGACTGCAGCGCCCCAGACCGTTCAGCTAATCCCACGCGGCATTTAGTCTTCCCTGCAGTCTACGGACTGCAAATACGCAGGATTCCTGCGTAGTGGAGTTGCTAATGGGACAAAAGGAGGTAAGAGAATACAGAAGTGATCGAGCCAGAACTATACTTTCAGTAGGTTGAGGCGCATCGGTTGTACTCTGTCTTCGACAAGATGGTAGTAGTGACTAGTTGTTTCGAGCAGAGGAAGCTTACGTCAGCGAAGAGGCTAGAATTAAACTAGAGTGGTTTGTTATTAAATCGAACAGCGCGCGAGATAATTGGGCCTACTTTCCGTCTGCCCGCCGATTTGAGGGATAACTCACCGGAATATTTCGCAGCCTCGTTTGTATTGGGCAGAGGATCCCACGGAAGTGCTAACTGCCGCCAATCTAACCAGCTTAAATCAAACTCTGATGGACGGAATTAATGCAGTCTATAAACACGCTTCTGAACCAGCAGGAGGGACAAGTCTACCTGGAAACTTTATTGCATCGTGTAAATTTATGCCGAGAAATCAGTCCCGGAAAGAGACAACACTATCGTCATACCAACCACTGAAGCGGCACTTGTTCTACTGGGTTGCTTGTTTTGGTACATAGAAGACGAAGCACAGGACTGGATACACCGAGCGCAAAAGCAGCAGAAGGAAGATGAACGCACAAGGGGGTAGTGTTAACGAGAACTGATTCATATTAGCTTGTGAGTTTGGAATAGAGAGTTAGAAGTATTGTGCAAGACGCCTAGCGATGAAATAAATTCCATAGTGACTAAGCTAAGGAGCTTCTCAAGGGGCCCTTCAGAAATGTGTAGGATTAAGTGACAGGGTTAAGGAAACCTGTCGTTAGAATACTCCTTAAGAGGCGAAACAGGGCCAGAAGGGCCGTTCGGAAGAAAATATAGTGTAAACGATTATCTACTCTGATCGACTCGAGGGACCGCGTCTCGATAAAAAGGGGGGCGACGGAAACTGCTGTGTCTGTCGAGGAAGGTTTTTGTTTTTGTGCTCTTCATTCGTCTAAAGACGCTATTACATCCTGTGGAAATCTCATCATAGATACACAACTACCGCCACCTAAACTCATCTGAACCTGCTCAATGTACCTTACTCAAGCCTTGATGTAAATCTACAATTTGTACCCCCCACAGTCCCTCCCATTTCCAGACTGACAGTTCCTCGATGCCACAGGGTGTGTACTATCAGTCGATCCCTTCTTTTAGTCAAGTACTACCACAAATTTCTTTTCCTCCCGGTTTCAATCAGTACCTCCTCACTACTTATTCTATCTATCCATTCAATCTTCAGGATTCTTCCGTGGCACCACATTTCAAAAGCATCAACTCTCTTCCTGTCTAAAATGTCTGTGTCCAAGTTTCACTTCCACACAAGGCTACACTCCAGACAAATACCTCCAGGAAAGGCTTTCTAACACTTAAATTTCTCTTTTTTCTCTTTGATGTTAACAAGTTTCTCTTTTCTAGAAATGCCTTTCTTTCCATTGCTAGCCTACAATTTACATCCCCTCTACTTAGTTCATCCTCAGTTATTTTGCTGTCCAGATAGCAAAACTCATAACTGCTTTTAGCGCCTCATTTCATTATCTAATACCCGCAGCATCACCTGATTTAATTTTGTTAATGTTCATCTTATAACCTCTTTTCGAGACAGTATCCATTCCATTCAATTGATCTTTCAGGTTCTTCGCAATCTATACTAGAAAACCTGAAGTTTTTATTTCTTTTCCTTGAACCTGAATTCCATTTTCAAATTTCTGGTTTCCTTTACTGCTTGGGCAATGCACAGATTGTATAACGTCGTGGATAGGCTACAGCTTTGTCTCACTGCCTTCTCGACTATTGCTCCTCTTTCGTGTCCGTAACGTGACAGACCAGCAGACAATGTTGTGAAGATATCTATATCAAGACAGGTGATCATCCCTAGACACCCGCCACGTATAAAACACCCATTCTGTAGATAACTGCTAGCATATTAAATCTTGTTTACACCTTGACATTAGTTTATAGTCACTCTATGGTGAAGCAGACATGCTGTCAGGGTTCCGTGCGTCACTCTATAAAAACGAACCCCTACAGGATCGCTTCGTTGTTCGTCTGTATCTCCATCCGATTGTTAAAAACCATTGTTTCAGTGTCGGGTAGACGTATCAAGTTTAAATTTATGTCACATTTAAGGTCTACGATACCTTGGCAGCGTTCCGATTTTAAGCTTCTAAGTCAATTCACTCAAAAGATACAACAATTTATGTCACACCTAGAATCATGAAATGTCGCAGGAAGCAAAAAATGTGAAAATTAATAAATTTTAATTATATCACATTAAAAAAATCTTTTGGCCATTAGAACATACACTCCTAAAAATTGAAATAAGAACACCGTGAATTCATTGTCCCAGGAAGGGGAAACTTTATTGACACATTCCTGGGGTCAGATACATCACATGATCACACTGACAGAACCACAGGCACATAGACACAGGCAACAGAGCATGCACAATGTCGGCACTAGTACAGTGTATATCCACCTTTCGCAGCAATGCAGGCTGCTATTCTCCCATGGAGACGATCGTAGAGATGCTGGATGTAGTCCTGTGGAACGGCTTGCCATGCCATTTCCACCTGGCGCCTCAGTTGGACCAGCGTTCGTGCTGGACGTGCAGACCGCGTGAGACGACGCTTCATCCAGTCCCAAACATGCTCAATGGGGGACAGATCCGGAGATCTTGCTGGCCAGGGTAGTTGACTTACACCTTCTAGAGCACGTTGGGTGGCACGGGATACATGCGGACGTGCATTGTCCTGTTGGAACAGCAAGTTCCCTTGCCGGTCTAGGAATGGTAGAACGATGGGTTCGATGACGGTTTGGATGTACCGTGCACTATTCAGTGTCCCCTCGACGATCACCAGTGGTGTACGGCCAGTGTAGGAGATCGCTCCCCACACCATGATGCCGGGTGTTGGCCCTGTGTGCCTCGGTCGTATGCAGTCCTGATTGTGGCGCTCACCTGCACGGCGCCAAACACGCATACGACCATCATTGGCACCAAGGCAGAAGCGACTCTCATCGCTGAAGACGACACGTCTCCATTCATCCCTCCATTCACGCCTGTCGCGACACCACTGGAGGCGGGCTGCACGATGTTGGGGCGTGAGCGGAAGACGGCCTAACGGTGTGCGGGACCGTAGCCCAGCTTCATGGAGACGGTTGCGAATGGTCCTCGCCGATACCCCAGGAGCAACAGTGTCCCTAATTTGCTGGGAAGTGGCGGTGCGGTCCCCTACGGCACTGCGTAGGATCCTACGGTCTTGGCGTGCATCCGTGCGTCGCTGCGGTCCGGTCCCAGGTCGACGGGCACGTGCACCTTCCGCCGACCACTGGCGACAACATCGATGTACTGTGGAGACCTCACGCCCCACGTGTTGAGCAATTCGGCGGTACGTCCACCCGGCCTCCCGCATGCCCACTATACGCCCTCGCTCAAAGTCCGTCAACTGCACATACGGTTCACGTCCACGCTGTCGCGGCATGCTACCAGTGTTAAAGACTGCGATGGAGCTCCGTATGCCACGGCAAACTGGCTGACACTGACGGCGGCGGTGCACAAATGCTGCGCAGCTAGCGCCATTCGACGGCCAACACCGCGGTTCCTGGTGTGTCCGCTGTGCCGTGCGTGTGATCATTGCTTGTACAGCCCTCTCGCAGTGTCCGGAGCAAGTATGGTGGGTCTGACACACCGGTGTCAATGTGTTCTTTTTTCCATTTCCAGGAGTGTACATTACATTCATCATATGTCAGAGGATAACAGAGGAATGCTATTGCTTACATGCATAAAACGTAAGTTGCAGTCATGTTTCAGTAGCTAAATTAAAAAATATGTTATTAAATTTTCTATATTTTCATATGTCAACTGAAGTTCCCAACTCTTTCTTTTTTGCGCGTGCATTAGTCTGAGGAACTACTGAAAAGATTTTGATACGGTCTTGGAATTCCTGGGACTGATATCTTGCCAGTATCTATACCGAAAACAGCAAAAAGTCGTTCAGATTTTCGATTCCCAGTATGAATGAACAAAATGCACACACACACACGTACGTTCATTATTTTACGAACATTTACTTTCGTAGAAAATTTCTGAAAAACAGCTATACCATCAGCTCCTGAAACCGTTTTCTAATTTGTTTACCTTTAAATTAATAGATAAATAATGTCCAGCTTACGTTAAAATTCAGTGTAAATGTTAGCTTCAAAATCAACTTCATAATTAAAGATTACGTGAATATCTTTTGAAATTAGTTGTTATCATAATGTAACCTAAGAAATTTTATACGGAAAATCATGTAACTACATTTCAGATTGTATAAACCAAGTTACCATTTGTTATGGAACATTTTTCTGTACTTCAACTTCTGTAAAAGACAAATTATTATTGTTAGTTTAATCGAGTTTAAAAACTAGTAGTGCATAAAGCACGATCGACTATTGAATGGAAAAATAAGGGAGCGGCAGAGACCACCATAATTCATTTTAGTGCATTGCTGTTTGAAGTGTTAGAGACATGGTTTTCATTATGATGTGTTCCACTCCATGCACGATCTTTGAGCCAAATACATGTGTGTTCCAATTTTATCTTATGAATAATTTGTGGTCGCTGTTCTTTGATGTCAACTGCTTCAGCGGACTTGCCATGCAGTGCCACTAGACTGCACCGAGTGTCTTCTTAATCTCTTTGCATTTGGGGCAGGTGCTGAAGGAGAGCTCTGATCCATCCAAGCAACCAAATGACGTAAATCACTTTGTGACAACTCTTCTGTATTATAGTCGCAATGTCTTCTTTATATAATTACTTTTGAAACTGCAGGTGATACAGATAACTAATATATCACAGCTCACATCAGATCAATTCATGTACTGCTTTGATATTAGACACTGGAATGACATGCCTCATGTAATCTTCATTTGTTCAGGCACTTACATTCTTGCCCAGACATTTTCTTCTGCCTGAGGCACCACCAGGCCAGGCCACAATGGCAAAGTGCGAGTGGGCCACCACAGCGGGAGGAGACGCACATTCCCCATAGTGTCTTGTCGATATGCTGAGATGACTTCCTTTTTGCATTCATCTGCACATACATCAAACCAGGGTGTGCACAGTGGGATGATCCACATTCAGCAACTACATGAACTACGTTTCCAGTTTCCACAAACATCTTTCATCAGCTGAAGTGGATAGAAGTGGAACATGTAATACACTCCTGGAAATGGAAAAAAGAACACATTGACACCGTTGTGTCAGACCCACCATACTTGCTCCAGACATTGCGAGAGGGCTGTACAAGCAATGATCACACGCACGGCACAGCGGACACACCAGGAACCGCGGTGTTGGCCGTCGAATGGCGCTAGCTGCGCAGCATTTGTGCACCGCCGCCGTCAGTGTCAGCCAGTTTGCCGTGGCATACGGAGCTCCGTCGCAGTCTTTAACACTGGTAGCATGCCGCGACAGCGTGGACGTGAACCGTATGTGCAGTTGGCGGACTTTGAGCGAGGGCGTATAGTGGGCATGCGGGAGGCCGGGTGGACGTACCGCCGAATTGCTCAACACGTGGGGCGTGAGGTCTCCACAGTACATCGATGTTGTCGCCAGTGGTCGGCGGAAGGTGCACGTGCCCGTCGACCTGGGACCGGACCGCAGCGACGCACGGATGCACGCCAAGACTGTAGGATCCTACGCAGTGCCGTAGGGGACCGCACCGCCACTTCCCAGCAAATTAGGGACACTGTTGCTCCTGGGGTATCGGCGAGGACCATTCGCAACCGTCTCCATGAAGCTGGGCTACGGTCCCGCACACCGTTAGGCCGTCTTCCGCTCACGCCCCAACATCGTGCAGCCCGCCTCCAGTGGTGTCGCGACAGGCGTGAATGGAGGGACGAATGGAGACGTGTCGTCTTCAGCGATGAGAGTCGCTTCTGCCTTGGTGCCAATGATGGTCGTATGCGTGTTTGGCGCCGTGCAGGTGAGCGCCACAATCAGGACTGCATACGACCGAGGCACACAGGGCCAACACCCGGCATCATGGTGTGGGGAGCGATCTCCTACACTGGCCGTACACCACTGGTGATCGTCGAGGGGACACTGAATAGTGCACGGTACATCCAAACCGTCATCGAACCCATCGTTCTACCATTCCTAGACCGGCAAGGGAACTTGCTGTTCCAACAGGACAATGCACGTCCGCATGTATCCCGTGCCACCCAACGTGCTCTAGAAGGTGTAAGTCAACTACCCTGGCCAGCAAGATCTCCGGATCTGTCCCCCATTGAGCATGTTTGGGACTGGATGAAGCGTCGTCTCACGCGGTCTGCACGTCCAGCACGAACGCTGGTCCAACTGAGGCGCCAGGTGGAAATGGCATGGCAAGCCGTTCCACAGGACTACATCCAGCATCTCTACGATCGTCTCCATGGGAGAATAGCAGCCTGCATTGCTGCGAAAGGTGGATATACACTGTACTAGTGCCGACATTGTGCATGCTCTGTTGCCTGTGTCTATGTGCCTGTGGTTCTGTCAGTGTGATCATGTGATGTATCTGACCCCAGGAATGTGTCAATAAAGTTTCCCCTTCCTGGGACAATGAATTCACGGTGTTCTTATTTCAATTTCCAGGAGTGTACGTACAATCATCATGTTACATCCCAATTCTAGCTCAGATTTAGTGGGAGTCTTGTTCCAGGATTTGTATCAGTTGCAACCATGTTTCAGATTCATCAAAGTTTTAAGATCAATTTTTTGTGAACGTTTACACAAATTTACGTCTTATACTGCTTGTAAGAATATAGATATCGATTCTGTACCTTACAGATCTCTGCTACTCATCTTCCCTCTAGCGAATTAGCACTGATGATTCGGGGATGTGCACGGTAGGCTCAGTCAGCTGTGAGCCAGCCAGATCTCGTGTACCAGTCGGTCATTGTGAGCCAGACAGGCCTCATGTACCAGTAAGTCAGTTGGAAATCAGCCAGGCGTTGTGTACCGATCGGTTGGCTGTGAGCCAGCCAGGCCTTGCATACTGTTTAGTCGACTGTGAGCCAGTCAGGCCTCCAGTACCTGTCAGTTGGTTGTGATCCGGCCAGGCCTCATGTACCAGTCAGTCGGCAGTGAGCCAGCCAGGTCTTGTGTACCAGACAATCGGCTGTGAGCCAGTCAGGCCTTGCATATTGATCAGTCATCTCTGAGCCAGCCAGGCAGCCCACAGTACAGGCTGCTGGGATTCGTGCTGTGAGCGATCATGCTGCAGAGTGGATACGTTTTACAAGAATGTTTAAAACTGGACTAAGATCACTTTTAGACAAACCGAAAACCGTACCATAGCTGCCACGTGACTCCAGCCTGGGCCATCGTACTGAGCGTCGAAAAAGACGGTCATGTGAAACCCAGCTCGCGCTATTCGTCCACGAGACTCAGAGGGCCATAGACACGGGTTCACAGGTAGATGCCGCGTTTCTTGACTTCCGCAAGGCGTTCGATACAGTTCCCCACAGTCGTTTAATGAACAAACTAAGAGCATATGGACTATCAGACCAATTGTGTGATTGGATTGAGGAGTTCCTAGATAACAGGACGCAGCATGTCATTCTCAATGGAGAGAAGTCTTCCGAAGTAAGAGTGATTTCAGGTGTGCCGCAGGGGAGTGTCATAGGACCGTTGCTATTCACAATATACATAAATGACCTTGTGATGATGATGATGATGTTTGGTTTGTGGGGCGCTCAACTGCGTGGTTATCAGCGCCCGTACAATTACCCAATCTTTGCTCAGTCCAATCTCGCTACTGTCCTGGATGATGATGAAATGATGAGGACAACACAAACACCCAGTCATCTCGAGGCAGGTGAAAATCCCTGACCCCGCCGGGAATCGAACCCGGGACCCCGTGCTCGGGAAGCGAGAACGCTACCGCGAGTCCACGAGCGGCGGACAAATGACCTTGTGGATGACATCGGAAGTTCACTGAGGCTTTTTGCAGATGATGCTGTGGTGTATCGAGAGGTTGTAACAATGGAAAATTGTACTGAAATGCAGTAGGATCTGCAGCGAATTGACGCATAGTGCAGGGAATGGCAATTGAATCTCAATGTAGACAAGTGTAATGTGCTGAGAATACACAGAAAGATAAATCCTTTATCATTTAGCTACAAAATAGCAGGTCAGCAACTGGAAGCAGTTAATACCATAAGTTATCTGGGAGTACGCATTAGGAGTGATTTAAAATGGAATGATCATATAATGTTGATCGTCGGTAAAGCAGATGCCAGACTGAGATTCATTGGAAGAATCCTAAGGAAATGCAATCCGAAAACAAAGGAAGTAGGTTACAGTACGCTTGTTCGCCCACTGCTTGAATACTGCCCAGCAGTGTGGGATCCGTATCAGGTAGGGTTGATAGAAGATATAGAGAAGATCCAACGGAGAGCAGCGCGCTTCGTTACAGGATCATTTAGTAATCGCGAAAGCGTTACGGAGATGATAGATAAACTCCAGTGGAAGACTCTGCAGGAGAGATGCTCAGTAGCTCGGTACGGGCTTTTGTCAAAGTTTCGAGAACATACCTTCACCGAAGAGTCAAGCAGTATATTGCTCCCTCCTACGTATATGTCCGCCCCGGTAGTTGAGTGGTCAGCGTGACAGACTGTCAATCCTAAGGGCCCGGGTTCGATTCCCGGCTGGGTCGGAGATTTTCTCCGCTCAGGGACTGGGTGTTGTGCTGTCCTAATCATCATCATTTCATCCCCATCGACGCGCAGGTCGCCGAAGTGGCGTCAAATCGAAAGACCTGCACCAGGCGAACGGTCTACCCAACGGGAGGCCCTAGCCACACGACATTTCCATTTTCCTACGTATATCTCGCGAAGAGACCATGAGGATAAAATCAGAGAGATTAGAGCCCACACAGAGGCATACCGACAATCCTTCTTTCCACGAACAATACGAGACTGGAATAGAAGGGAGAACCGATAGAGGTACTCAAGGTACCCTCCGCCACACACCGTCAGGTGGCTTGCGAAGTATGGATGTAGATGTAGATGTAGGTCGCAGTGCATGTGACGTGTACCATATCACAGGCAAAGTTGCGTAATTTGAAGAAGGGTTTAATTTCGTAATGAAGAAACGGATATTTAATTTAAAGATTGCTGTAAATTACCAAACAGCAATGGTGAACTCAAATGGAATGGTGCTAGCCCACGGTGGCCTAATGGGGGGAGGGGGGAGGGCCTCGAGATTTGGAGAGCCCCAGGACCAGGCAATTTTAATAAAATCCCAAATAAACAGTTGACGTTAAATTTTGTTTGAAAAATGAATAAAGTGCAGTAGAGCATTCGAAATGTTGACAGTGGCCTTTGGCGAGTCTACTGTGAGTAAGACAAGAGCTTTCGAATAGTATAAACGTTTCAAAGCGGGTTGAGAATACGTTGAAGACAATTCTGACGCCTATATGGTAGAAGTGAAGAAAATTGCTCTGGAAAATCGCCGAATCACTATCAGGGAGTTTGCTAAAGATGTAGGCATGGCCTTTGGCTCATGCCAAGTAATTTTTCGGGTGTTTTTGGCATTAAATGTGTAGTAGCAAAGATTATTCCGGAATTGTTAAATTTCGACCAAAATGACATTACGGAGACATCACTCAGGTACTGCTGAATGAAGTCGACGACAATCCAGAATTTCTAAAGAAGGTTACAAAAAGTTGTGAAACATGAGTATACGGGTATGACGTTGAAACCGAGGCCCAATCGCCCCAATGGAAATTGCTTGAAGAGCCAAGACCAAGTAAGATTCGGCAAGTTTGATCACAAGTGAAGGCTCTTCTCACTGTTTTCTTCGATTACAATGGAGCAGAGCACTATGAGTTCCTGGCTTATGGATATGGTCAATAAGGAATGCTACCTGGAAGTTACGCTCCGTTCGCGTGAAGCAGTCCAAAGAACTGCGGCGAAACCACTCGCGGAAATTGGATCATGATAATGCTTCCACTCACATCTCAATTTTTGTTCATGATTTTTTGACGAGAACAGAAACCTTTATGTTGCCTCAGCCACAGTATTTGCCAGACATGTCCACCTGCGCCTTCTTTCTATTTCCGATGCTGAAGAGAACCTTGAAAAGACGTCGTTTTGCTACCATTGGTGACACAAAAACAGAATCGCTGAAGGATCTGAACACTATAACGAAAAGTAAGTTCCAGAAGTGCTTCCAAGACTGGAAAAGGCGCTAACACGAGTGTACAATGTCTGAGTGGGATTATTCTGAAAGGGAAAAAATGATGTTGATGAATACATAAACATTCTGTAAGAAAAATAAAAATTCCCCTTACTTTTTGATCACACCTCATATGTTCATTAAATAACAGGCAGTTTGGAGTTCGAGTCCTCAAACGTATGCAACATATATGCAAAATAGATGTCGGAAAAGCTGCAGAGGATTCATCAAAAGAAGTTCGACAGTTACCGGAAAAAGATGAGCTGGATATTGTGTTGTGCAGGACTCTATGTTATGACAACGCCGCGTTTATGTCAGGGGCACACGGAGGAGTACAACGACAAATACGAGAAGTTAGTCCAAAAGCTCTGCTCCATCCTACTGGTAAGCATTCCTTAAATCTTTGTCGAGTTCATGCATTTTCATGTGTTCCCTTTACTGTCATCTGTTTGGGAACTGTAGAGAACTTATATTTATCCACTCTCGTCTTCTATACGTAGATGGAAATTACTTGTAGATAACAACACGAAAAAGTTTGAAACGATCATCTGATACTCATTGGAAAGCTCATTACAAAATTAGTCATAAAAGAAAACGTGTAAACAATTGTGGGCTCTTTGGAAGATATGCAAATTCCGTTTGAGGCAAACCTTGATACTACGAGATATGCATCCAGCTTGCTCCTTCTATATATAATTTTACTTTCCGGATGCACATCAGTTTTTCCACACCATACTGTAGGAAGTAAATTTAGTCCAACAATATCTAGTCTCCAAGAAGACTTTGGGTAAAGGATCTGCTAAATTAAAAACCCTGCCTAAGCGTTTAGTGACGAAGTGAACTACAATTATAGACAATACTGGGTGAATCACCATATGATAGTGAATTATAGATTCAAGAAGAAGTTCGTAAATTGATGTTTGAATGCGTGGACTTATTTATACGAGAACTGTCGCAAATACACATGGCCGTCAAAGAAATCACCAAAATTCTCGAAAAAGTTTAAGCTTGCAATGAGTTTCTGGCTGTAGCACTGAAGAATCTGGAAATTTACGATGAGTTTGACAAGGAACAAATGCTGGAAGAAATAAACAGAGAGCATAGGCATCAACATACAACCGACACGAGTGTGGATGTTGCTGCTAGATGGACAGCCCAAGAAATCCTTCGATTCATGACTAAATGGGATTTCAGTGATTTATTGCCCTGCATATCACTTACAATTCAATACTTCTTGACCATTTCTGTCTCAGTCACATCATGTGAGAAAAGTTGTCCTAAACTGAAACTGATAGGCAATTGTCTTCGCTACACAACGAACCAAGAATGGCAAGCCTCTCTGTCCGTTTTATCAATCTGAAGCAAAACAAGCGCTGTATCTTGTGTGAGATACAGAAGCGAGCGAGTGTGGTGGGACTTACCCCAGTTCACTGCTAGTAGCGGCACGTCACCCAAAGCGTCTGCGCGTAGCGCGCAATATTGCCCCACAATTAAGAATAAAATAAAAAATCAAAAATTCAGTTTAAAACTTTGTTAAAACATATTCCATTGTAATAACATTTCAAATATCAAGTCTTAATGTGCCTAGACTTGATAGTTTCCATAAAAATGCAGTTTTAAGAAAAAGTAAGTGGCGCTAAATAATAAAGCTAGAAATCCAGAATTTGGTCAGAATGCTCCTATGGAGGACAGACATAAGTGGTGCGAGTTTCAAAGTAATAAAATGAAAATTACGATTGGAATCCACATTTTTAAGAAAAATGGAAGACGCTAAAAACTGGACTTAGAAACGTAAAAGTTGGTTTTATGCTTCAGTTCACCCTCGAAATAATAACTAAGAGACCACGTTAAGCTACCTCTTATAGTTTTTGAGTAATTAAGGGAAAACCAAATTTGTAACTAAAATATACCCATTTGTAGTAGATTAAGTACCTGTAATTTTAATGGTAGAGAATTTCGGTTAGAGCACATGGTAAAACCTACTAAATAATAGAGCTATACCAAATTTTAGAACCTCAATAACAATAACATTCAATACAAGTTCTACTAAAGGCACGGTTCGGAGG
Organism: Schistocerca cancellata; assembly: GCF_023864275.1. NCBI lineage: Eukaryota > Metazoa > Arthropoda > Insecta > Orthoptera > Acrididae > Schistocerca > Schistocerca cancellata. The sequence continues at coordinate 281,645,927 of NC_064632.1, read as the reverse complement.
TAACGATCTACCTTTAGTTCCATCATAAAAATTCTAGAAGGCAAAGTTTTTATTCAGGCGAGCTGAAACTTTTTCTATGCTTTCAAACAACCTACCTAAATACATGTAAAAATTAAGAATATTCTGAATTAATTCATAACTATGTTATTGAAGATTATGTGTCCGAGAAAGCGGTCGGTCTGAGGTTGCTACCGTGTGGTAAGGCGGGAGACAACACATGTTCCCTCGGCCGTCCTCTGCGGCACTTATATAAATACAGCCCGAGGTTCAAATGGTTCAAATGGCTCTGAGTACTATGGGACTCAACTGCTGTGGTCATAAGTCCCCTAGAACTTAGAACTACTTAAACCTAACTAACCTAAGGACATCACACACATCCATGCCCGAGGCAGGATTCGAACCTGCGACCGTAGCGGTCGTGCGGTTCCAGACTGTAGCGCCTTTAACCGCTCGGTACAGCCCGAGAGGCAGGAGGTACTAGAGATGGGTCGAACTCGTTCATTCCCGTGAACTGCTTCATTCATTTCACTCTTTGCCGTGAAGCGTTCAAATGAAGTAGTTCATTCATGAAGTACGGAAGCCTGGCGAAGTAGCCCAGTTCGCCGCTCAACCGCGGCTACGCTCGCTTCGCCTCGCTCGTACAATAAAGCTTCGTAATACTTCATAATTTTACCAACAGATGGCCGAACTATGCAGTAACGTGCACGCAACGTTTTACGCTCTTACGACGTCTAAGCTAACTTAAATAGAGTATGGTCGAAGGGGACAAAGGAAAGTAAACAGAGAAGCCTGTCACATATAAAGAAGGTATTACATTTAATCTTGCTCGACATTTTCTCATGAAGCGCCCAAAAAAGTCTTTATCTGCCAAGTGAAACATTATTTGTTGTATTCACGGACTGAAAACTAGGGCTACCAACGAAATGCAGTCCAATTTTATGTTCCTTTTAAAATGTAATCCAAAATAGAATGTGTATGTTTACCACAGTCACAAAGTCTATATATCTACTTTAAGTAATAATTCAGAAGTTTTCCTGTAGATTTATTTTTGTTGAGAATAATAACCCTCCAGATTCAAAACGTAAACTGTCACCTGTAGTCATTGTTACGATTTCAGTGTTATGAACATGTTGGCTGTGCGTGCTCACACAGCCAGCCTCATCGTTTGTATCTGTAATATTCATTTGTCCGCAAGCGCTGCCAACGGTAGGCTACCGGTAGACGCGAAGTATAACTGAACTGCACAAAGTCACGGGTAATGATGTCAGCACTGCAGGAAGCAGCTAACGCTGCCTTCCCCTCGCCCCTCGCCACCAAAACCCGTCGCAAACCTATCGTTTCCCACAAACGCCGCGCGATTCGTCGACAGGCAGTAGAGGGGGAACTGAAGTGAAGGGAGAATAAGTGACGTAGCGCCGATGTAATGGGATGAGGGAGAGGGGAAGAGAGTGAGTGAACTAGATAAAAGTGTGGAGTGTGTTATCTGTGAAGAGTTTGAAGTACCAGTTCATTGAAATTGAGTGGTTAGTTCAACTTCACTGGAATGAAGCGTCCATTTAAACGACTCATTCACGAGCTCCCCATCACTAGGAGGAACGGTCGAGAGCGCGATGTCAACGCGAGCAAACTGTGCAGGGCGCGCGAGTCGATCGCCCCATCGGCCACTCCACTTACGACGACTTCGGCACCGGCAGATGGACATCGGAGGGAGACGATACAGGCTATGGAATTGGTTTATGTGAGTTCAACGTTTCACTCGGACGGAGCTGCGCAACCGCCTGACGCCGCGGCGACGAGAGAACACCACGCGCCGGCCGGGTGGCCGTGCGGTTCTAGGCGCTACAGTCTGGAACCGCGTTACCGCTACGGTCGCAGGTTCGAATCCTGCCTCGGGCATGGATGTGTGTGATGTCCTTAGGTTAGTTAGGTTTAAGTAGTTCTAAGTTCTAGGGGACTGATGACCTTAGAAGTTAGAAGTCCCATAGTGCTCAGAGCCATTGGAATTTGAGCACCACGCCAAACTGACACCAACAGCCGCTTCTACCGGTAAACAAGAGCGTTCGCGAAGCCGGCGGCGACGCGCAAAATTGCAACGTTCACGGACGAAGCAAACTCGTACCCTCCGCGCGTAGCGTCCTTCACGACGAACCTGACGCTGAACAGGACAGGACAACACCGCTGGAATTCGGCGAGGACGTCGAACGGATGGACCAAGAACCACTGGAAAGATACACCAGCTTTGCAGAAACGGATAATTTCGTTGTAGTGCGACACAAATGGCACTATCGGAGGAACTCGAAAGAAGACGTGAACCCTCAGAAACGATGATCTGAGATGATTGAAACTACCAATAGAGTCACACCTAATACCCCCAGAGATGACAACAACGACGACACCATGAAGACACGAAACCTCGAACTAGGAACGTCGGAACAACAAGCCGCTGCTGCATCAGATGCAGCAAAACAGAAACGTGTTCCACCAGTGACGGTTTATTATACTGGCCAGTATGTGGAACTGAATAATGCGCTACAACAACTCTGCAGAACCCTGAAGGCCATCTTCCAGAAGGACTAGATTAAGTACCATTTCGAGTCCTCTGAGGACCAAAGAAAGGCTCTGAAATTTTTTGAGACCTACGACTTGCCCCACTTCACACATCAACCACTGGAGGAAAAGAAACTTAAGGTGGTGATCAAACGACTGCCTGCAACAGGTCACTGAACGTCAACTCCAGGAGGCATTAAGTGAAAAAACATTCCCACACGCCAGGGTACATCAATATAAAAGGAGAGAGGGAGATCAAGTCAGTGGTGAATTAGTTAGGCTGCCCACGTACTGCATCAGCCTTCCCAAGGCAAAGGAAAACCATAAAATCTAAGACATCCGGTACCTTCTCTACTCGAGGGTGCACATTGAATATTATCGGTCCAGGGATGGGCCGACACAGTGCAAAAACTGTCAACGCTTCGAGCATATGGCAAATTATTGCCAGATGCCATCCCACTGCGTGAAGTGCGCTAGAGACCAGCGAACCAAAGACTGCAGCCTGCCCTGCACCTGCAAAGCAAAATGTGCTAATTGTGACAAAGACCACTGCGCCTCATGGCGCGGCTGCAAAAAATACCAGGCACTGCTTGGGAAATGTAAAGTCCAGCCGCAACAGCAGGCCAAGACGCCGACGGTGAAGATCGTTCAACAATCGACAACATCATCGACGACCAGCAAACTGGACTGTGAGGCACCGGAACAACATCCATCCAGACAGCCCCAAATATCAGTTACCCTACAAAAGACTCCAAGATGACGGATTTCACGATCCTATACCTAGGAGCGACCAACCTGCAACATCTGCTTCCACTACAGCCACACTAGGCACCTTGATGCCAGGCATATTGTACATCGCAGCCCTGCTTGTACAACTTCAACAAAAACTGACAGGAAGCCTCACGCTGGTGGAGGGAATAATCAAGGTGTTTATCGCTCCTTAAGGAATAGATAACGGCCACAGAACAAGACACCTCCAGCTCTGCATTTGGAATGCCAATGGTGCAAGTCATAAAGAAACTGAACTGAATGAAATAGTTAGTTGGCACAGGATGGACATAGTTCTGATATCGGAAACGCACCTGACGGAGATGGTTAGTTTCAAATTACGCAACATTCATGGTTATAGGACGGAACAGGTTGGACAACGAGGTGGCGGAACTGCAATGTTCGTCAAAAACACTATACGACCTCATCAGGAGGATCTACCGACCCTGGACTCATTGGAAGCCACAGCGGTTACAATCTTCACGGCAATAGGAAACCTAACTCTTGTGGCGGCGTATCTCAGCCCCAAGAAACAGTTGATGGCCAGAGATCTTCATGCTGTCTTCAATAGATTCAATAAGGTCTTGGTTGGAGGAGACGTTAACTCCAAACATGGGGCTTGGCATTCAGTGAGGGCCAACCGACAGGGACAGCAACTCTACGATCTAGAGAACGATCTTCAAGTCACAATATATTGGCCACAGGAGCCGACTCATATCCCCGAGTTTGCCGTCCAGGAGGCTGACGTTCTCAATATAGCGATTGTTAAAAATGCCGCTGCAAATCTACAGCTCAAGACCATCCAGGACCTGTCATCTGATAATATACCAGTTCTCGGACTTCTTGAGGGTGGCGGCCTCCCAATACCTCCTCCTAGCTCCAGAGCTGTTAACTGGAATCTCTTTGCGACATACCTTAACAATAACATCCGACCGACCCAAGCAGTTTTTACAATTCTGGAAATTGACATCGCTGTGGCAACTTTGACAGCTAAAATGCAATGGGAAGCAAGACGTGCAGCAACTGATATCTTTCGTCATGAGCATCAATCTGAAACATTCCCTCCTCATCTCATCGACATCAAGCATCGCCGGAATACTCACAGAAAACGATGGCAACGATATAGAAATCCAGAAGATAAATGGCTTATGCATCGTTTATCCTGGGAGCTACGCCGCCGAGCTGAAGAATGGCGACAAGACCTCTAGGAAACAAAGATGGACGAAATGTTTCTGCAGACCAGAGAAGAGTGGCAACTTGCCAGGGCACTACACCAACCGAGACCACCAAAGAGAGCAATACGAAACACCGATTGCCTCTTATACGACTCTCTTGGCCAAGCTAAATTGTATGCCGACATATATGAACACCACATGACAGCTCCACCCTCATAGGATGCAGAGGACGCAAGGAAAGAGGACCGTATCTGGCAGCGAATCGCCGACTTTCGCCAACTCCCCACACAACCGAGGCCTGTTCTTAGTACTCCCGATGAAGTTAGAAAACTCATCAAGAAGACGAACAACTCGGCGCCTGGCAAGGACTCTCTGACCAATGCGATTTTAAGCATCTTCCGAGAAAGGCCATCGTTCTCTTAACTCGAATTATCAACAGCTGCTTACTCAACACCACTTCCCTGCATACTGGAAAACGGTGAAGACGATTCCTACTCCCGAAAGAGGAAAAAACCCAACGTTGCCAGACAGCTACTGCCCGATCAGTCTGTTGCCCACACTCGGTAAAATACTGGAACGGGTGCTACTACAGCGTCTCCAAGACTATCTCAAAGAAAATAACATCATCCGCCACTAACAGTTTGGCTTCCAGGCGCGGTTATCGGCGGAGCTTCAGCTGCTTCGGATGAAAGAGTCCATACAACTCAACCTGAATAGACGGCCAGTTAGAGTTTTTCTAGACATCGAAAAGGCATATGATCGAATGTGGCGTGACAAGCTTATAGACAAACTAGTCGATCAAACCCGTCTCCCGACTGTTACATCAAACTGATTGATAGCTTTCTGCTGGACAGGTGCCTGTTTGTACAAACAGATGGAAAGAAATCATCACTGAAAACTGTCTTAGCTGGCATCCCACAGGGAGCGGTGATATTTCAAAAATGGTTCAAATAGCTCTGAGCACTATGGGACTCAACATCTTAGGTCATAAGTCCCCTAGAACTTAGAACTACTTAAACCTAACTAACCTAAGGACATCACACACACCCATGCCCGAGGCAGGATTCGAACCTGCGACCGTAGCAGTCCCGCGGTTCCGGACTGGCGGTGATATTTCCCTGCCTGTTTAATTTGTATATTAACGAAATTCCCACCATTCAGCACGTCACCGCCAGTCTGTACGCCGATGACACGGCCTTCCGAACCTCTGGAAGGAACATCGAACAACTTGTCAACAGGATGTAGTGTCAACTTGTCGTCACCGAACAATGGACAAAGAGCAATAGAATCACCCTAAACCCTGTTAAAACTGCTGCGATACTGTTTACGAAGAAACCGCCTGAACTGAGGACGCGATTTGCCATCAATGGACAGCCAACACCCTGGACTACGACGACGAAATACCTGAGAGTGATACTGGATAAAGGGATGACTTTTACCCCACACATACAAGATAGAAAACTGAATACTATGAAGATGATCTGGGCACTCTCGCCATTTTTCACGAGCAGGAATCTAAACGCGTCAACGAAATTAAAGCTTTATAGAGTAACGGTACAACCCTCCCTCCTGTATGGCTCGACGTCTTGGGAAACAACATGTGACTCTAATATACGTAGTTTGCAACCATTACAAAACAGATCTTTGAAGTGGAGTCTGGGCACCCCACGGTGGGCCAGGACGAGAGAAATAGCTGACTGGAGAAAAATACGTCGTTGAGAAGATAAAAGACCAGGCAACTCGTCTTATTCACAAATTAGACGAATATAGGGGAAACGTCCGCCAACTTGCGAATGTAGGTCAGGCCCTACCACAACGCTGGCACAGATACAAGGTGCGTCGAGCCATTATTGCACCCCCACAGGATCATCAAAGATGATGTTATTCAGTGTAGTTACTGTGCATCACTCGTTCGACTACCTAACCAACACCCTCAAAGGACTCAAGGACCGACAGAGAGCCCAAGTCCCTTTGCAAGCGAATAAACAATAATGTGAAACCATTTCTCACACCTTGCCACTCCAGAAGAAAAAATTGCCAAAGACGATCACTCTTTGGACACAACATGCCAATATATAAAATAAAAAATGAAAAAAATGCAGGAGGAAGTTTCACTTCGCACTCAGCCACTGTAAGATCCACGTCTGTTAAACGTCGGAATGCGCTCTGCCTCGGATGACGTCAGAGACGAACTGGGACAAATCGCGTATTTGCGGTAAAAACTGATAGTGAACTCGCGAGGACTGTACACCGTCCTGGATCGCTTAGAATTTGCTAAAGTAACTTTTACTGTGCCATCCGTGATGATTACAAATCCGCGTGGCAAGTGGTGAATATTATTTCCATTTTTGTGGCGAGCATTTATTTTGAGCATTTATTTGAGTATTAGTAGTCAGAGCGAAAGACCACTTGGTAGGAACGTATCTTAGAGGTCGCCTCTAAACTGATAATAGTGTTGTTTAAGATAGAAAGATTTACTGTCGATTGAACATTGTGACTTACAAAGTGCTGTGCGAGAGATACTTAACTCAATATATGTTTGAACTAAAAATTTATACCTACATTTATAATCATTGTTCTGATCTCGCTAAACAGAAAGAGAATAGAAACATTTCTTTTAGTGGGCTGGACCAGAATGTGGCCGTGCAGACTGGAAACTAAGGCCAGTACGTTCTCCACCGCTTTCTGGCTGACCACAAAATTAGTTACCAGTCTCGCGTGGGAAAGACGGCGTACTACACAAACAACCGTCATAACTATAAATAACTCCGCCGCCCCACAGATTGAAAGAAAAATTTCAAATTAAATGCATTTCACCTACATTATTGAGGATTTCAGTACAGTAAAGGCTCAAAGACACGTGTTATAATAATATCAGTTACAACTACTATCTCGTACTGAGGTTTCGAAAGTGATATTATAATTGTACAAGCTTTGTTTCCAGACATATAAAATAAAAGGTAATTTTGTTAGTCTATTCTTTATTATTTCTCTGTACTCTGTCTGATGGTTGCTGTGCTAGATTCTGATTCGTATTCTAAGTCCCTCACCTACATTTTAAGTATGTAACCTGCCAGGAAAAAAATGCGTCACCCGCAAGGACAATTTCATTTTATTGAGAAGTGAGGTAACAAGCAGCTCATCATTTTAGGAGTGTGTGGCAACAAATTCAGACCAAATGTAGCACACGTCACAGTAAAGGCTGCCCAGACAGTCTCATCAGTACACAGTTTGGCACCCTATGGCAGCAACACAAGCGTGTGTTCTCGCATGCTGACTGGCAACCTGCGATAGATTGTCTCAAGCCTCTTGCGCCTTTTACTGCAATTTAGCAATGGTTCTTTCAAGCCTCAGAGAATGAGTAAATTCCCACTTCATCATCTCCCTTGTGTTTTCAATTGGCAAGAGAGCTGGAGATCTTGCCAGCCACAAAGATCACATCGCACTGGAGCACTTGCATGTGGGTGTGCGCTGTCCTGTTGAAAAACCACAGCATCCTCCTGTCGAAGGACCAGGTGGAGCATGAGGATAACAGTGAGTGCAATATGGTGGTCACTGGTTACTTTACCCTGCAACAACACCAAATGTGACCGTGAGTTGTAGGTAATGGCCTTCCACACCATGAAGCCGGGGATGGTACTTGTGCGTCGTGAGCAAATGAACTCTGAAATAAGCAGTGCACTATGTCTGTGCCGTACACAGGTACAACGGTCACTCGGGTACAGGTCAAACCCACTCTCATCACCGAAGACATCGGACGCCATTCGACTCTCTGGTCAACTATTCTACGTGACCAGAATAATCGTTCTCAGCGTGTCATGGTGTCGACGGTAGCCTAGCTAGAGGCACATTCGACCTCAATCCTGCTTCAGGCAGACAGTTTCCAGTGTCCCTGACGACACCGCGGGAGCAACTTGTGCCCAGATTTCGTCCCTGGCTGCTGTTCGGTCAGCCACGGCTGCTCGCACAATGCGTCGATCTCGCAGTGCACCTTCACTACGGGGGCGTCCTGAACTTCGTCTACAGTTGCGGGAATGTTCCACAGACCGGCGTTGAAAGCAGCGGCGTATCTCCGATACACTGTGCCCAACGTGTGCAGTAGTCCATTAGTGTATCCATCCAGCTCCTCGCAGCACCACAGTATGAACCCGTTCGAAGGGCTGAAGCTGTTCAACAGTAGAACATACTCGTCGGCAGGGCACGGTTGTGCCCTAGAAAGAGTGTTTCGAACAGTGTCCACCTCTAAACTCAATACAGTTACCGACCACAGAGTCAAATCAGAGGGCCACGTGAGTGTCATCTGATCGCCGATGACTGTGACAAATGGATCGTTAACACTACAGCCTCTATATCTACATCTACATCTACATGGTTACTCTGCAATTTACACTTAAGTGCCTGGCAGAAGATTCATCAAACCATTTTCATACTACTTCTCTACCGTTCAACTCTCGAATGGCGCGTGGGAAAAGGGAACACTTAATCTTTCCGTTCGAGCTCTGATTTCTCTTGTTTTATTATGATGATCATTTCTCACTACGTAAGAGGATGTCAACAAAATATTTACGCATTCGGAAGAGAAAGTTGGTGATTGAAAATTCTCGCTGCAAAGAAAACCGCCTTTGTTTCAGTGACTGCCACCCCAACTTGTGTTTCATATCAGTGACACTCTCACACCTGTTGCGTGATAACATGAAATGAGCTGCCCTTCTTTGCGCTTTTTCGATGTTCTCTGGGTAAGGATCCCATACTGCGCAGCAATATTCCAGCAGAGGACGGACAAGTGTAATGTAGGCTGTCTCTTTAGTAGGTTTGTCGCATGTTCTAAGTGTTCTGCCAACAAAGCACAGTCTTTGTTTCGCCTTCCCCACGATATTATCTATGTGGTATTTCCAATTTAAGTTGCTCGTAATTGTAATTCCTAGGTGTTTAGTCGAATTGTCAGCCCTTAGATTTGTGCGATTTATCGTAAAATTATCGAGTAGAACAGAAGTGATATCTGGCGTTCTGGAAGATAGTTTCATAGGCCCTCTGCTGTTCCTGATTTATATAAATGAGCTAGGTGATAATCTGAGCAGCCCCCTTAGATTGTTTGCAGATGACGCTGTAATTTACCGTCCAGTAAAATCATCAGACGATCAACTCCAATTACAAAATGATCTAGAGAGAATTTCTGTGTGGTGCGTGCAGAAGTTAATGGAATGTATTCTGATATTGAAGCTAAAATGAATAAAATGGGTTCTGATACAAAGAATTCTTTAAGCTCTGAGATAAATTGATTGAACAGTGAGATAAATGGGTTGCACACTGAAGTTCATGGATTGTGTCTGAAGCTAATCAAGGGTTTAATAACTTGTCAGTTAAAATGGAATCAAAAATGGAAAATAAAATTTCGAATTTAAGGGATTCATGGAAAAATGATATGACTTTGTTTAGTAACAGCATTAAAAGTGAGATTAGTCAAGTAAAAAAAGAGTGTAATACTGCTGTTGCAACGGTGAAAAGTGAGTTAACATCTCAAGTTATGCAAGTTTCTGATGACAAAAGACAGTTAAAGGAACAAGTAAATTCAGAATGAGATAAAATCCATGAAGAAGTCAATAGTGTAGAAAAGCAACGTGAGGATAATGATATAGCATTGGAAAACCAAATTAAGGAAGGAAAAGATGGGTGTGCGAAGTATGGAGTGCAAGTGGCTAATAAAATCACTAACCTTGACACTAACATCAATCAATTTAGTGCAGATGTTGATGAGCGATTGTGTAACCACGATGGTAGACCAACCAGAATAGAGCAAAGTGTTAACAACAGTAGTGGTTGTATTGTATCTAATGGTGTAATAGAACCATCGGAAATTGCCTACATGACTCATCGACAATTTTTTAGATTCGATTCGAGTAAAAATGTACATCCAAAGGAACTTTGGAGTGATTTTGACGACGTATTGCCCAATCTTGGAATGATAAACAAAAAATTGGAATCATTACGTCAAATCTAGTGGGAGAGGCAACAATTTGGGGAAATATGGCCTCAGATACATATAACAAGTTAGTGGATTTTAAGCAGGCCTTTTCGAGGAATATTGGGGAAAAAGGAAGCAAATGGAAATTTTGAATAAATTATGGTCTGGAGACTAATATGATCCTAAGAAAGAGAATATCAAAAGATTTGTACAAAAATGGGTAACAACTTTGTGCTATTTGAACTCAAAAGTAGAAACCGAACAGGTTATTGTGGGAATAGAGAACAAGTTACCACTATATTGGTGAAATAAAACAATATCGGCACCTAGGGATGATATTGACGAATTTTTTCATTACCTTGAGAGGGTGGAGAATATTTTGAAAGAGGAGGAAAGTGCCAGAAGGGACTAAGACCTCCCATTACACAAAGTGAGAACAGGACCGAGGTACAAGTGAACAGAATAGGAGTACAGAGATCTAATAGTTACAGAGGCAGGTACCGAGGGCGAGGAGGTACTGTAGGAAACAGATCCAATGACAGAGACCGAAATATCGAGTACAGACAGCAGCAATAAGCTGACGGGACAGAGTGGCTAAGACCTCCATGTTAGGAGTAATGACCACATAGAGGAGGAGGAAAACTAATAGCAGCCTGTAACGGCACTAGCGCCTTCAGACTGAAAAATGGTTCAAATGGCTCTGAGCACTATGGAACTTAACAGCTGAGGTCATCAGTCCCCTAGAACTTAAAACTACTTAAACCTAACTGACCTAAGGACATCACACACGTCCATGCCCACGGCAGGGTTCGAACCTGCAACCATAGCAGTCACATGGTTCTGGACAAAATCGCCCAGAACTGTTTGGCCACTGCGGTTGGCTTGCAGACTGAAACAGCACAAATTAAACCCGCTAGCAAGTCCGTTTGTGAGACAGGCGCTGACTGAACAGCTTGGGGGTAAGATTATAGGAACAAAGAAGGCAAAGGAGAGAGGCACTGTAGAAAATTGTGTTTATCAGGAAAATGTAGTCGAAATTTGCGAGGGAAAAAATCAGAAAGGAGATTACAGGAACCAGGTTAATGAGGAACAATCAGCAGAAAGTGATGATTCAGAACAGGAAGTGGGGGTGAATAAGCACTGCCAAGCAGATGAGGGGCTTACCCTAGGCTGTGGAATTAGTACAATAATAGGGGAAACTGTATTGGAAGTACCAGTGGAGTAGTAAAAGAGGGCTGAGGAAGTGTTAAAGAGAATAAATGGAGTAGTTTCAGATAGTGGGGAGGAAGAAACAGAAGAGGAGGAAGCCAAGAATAATTTAGAAAATTCTGACAACACCATGGGAAGGGTTGCAGAATCAAATGATGCTATTACAGAAGGTGAGGATTTAGAGAAATGTTTCAAACTGTCGATAGTGGACAGGCAAGCGAAAGCTGCCACAATTACAGAAGAGGAAGAGAACCCAGTAAATATGTTTGTAACTTCTGCAGGAGGGGCAGGTTTCAATAGATGTGATGTAGTGCAAGATTTATTAGATGAACCTGATTCTGAATTTAGAGAACAAGCTATAGGACAATCTAAAATTAAAGTAATGATATTTAATTAAAAAGTTCCTTGTTTATCAGATAGTGGTTCCGATGTGTGTGCAGTCACAGAGTTTTGCAAAAGCTCTCCCTGATAGTAAGGAGGTGGTTATAGTGCCAGTGAGTGGCATAAATGTCATTGTGGCCACTGGAAAAAGTAAAAGGATAGTACAGGAAATTACGCTACCTGTCAGTATAGGTGGGGTGCAGTTAGAACGGAACTTTTTAATAATTAATGGACTTAGTGTAGAAATTCTGGTAGGTGCAGAGTTCTTACAAAGGTACCAAGGAAGGGTGGATTTTGGAAATAATGAGGCAGTCAAAATAGTACATGGAAGAACAATAGCTATTCCTTTCACAGGAAGAAGACAATATGTATCTGTTGAGAAAAATGACGTTCCTATACGATATAGCATAGCAAAAGAGTATACTGAGGGGTATAATGAATATGGCAAAGGGAAGGAAGTAGGTCCTTCTGAGGTAGAAAATGTCAGGATAAGGATCGATGAAAAAATACAAGGATTATCAGATTTGACTTAAACACAAAATAATTTAAAATCACACAAGTTGCTAGGAATGAGAAACGTCATTGAATTAAAAAGATATACACAGAAGGAAGGATGGATACAACAGTAATTAGGAGGCCTCAGGGGAAGCATGTTCTTCGCATCATCAGGTGTTTGACGAACACCAGGCATCCTCAGTTGTTGGCAATATTATTTCCTTTTCATTTCGTTTTGTCAACCTAACTCTTCATTTTTCAGAACTTCTGCATCATTTTTCCTTCCTCCCTGTTAGAATAGAATTTGTAGATAAAGAGCGTAGAAAAGTTAGGGGTAAAGAGGCAAAAGAAAGACAGCTTTGAAAATAGATAGCTAGAAAACTAACACTTGTGGATATAGAATGAAAAGAGTATTGTAAGGAGAAAAGTAATGTGGCTATGTAGCAGGCGATAAGTAAGCAATTTTTGTGGAACAAATAGATGTTGTTGTAAGATGTTTGTGATAAAGGCCGAAGAAATGTGCCTATGAAAAACCCAATCTGTGACTGAGGACTGGACAATGTGTCACAGTGACGTGGCAATAATGCAACCCATATGTAAGTGTTAGAATGAAAGTTGTTATCACCCATACGTTTCAACAGAAAGTAAAGTGTTTAGATAAAATGGACGCTCACCAAAGCAATCAGAAAGTCAGTTAATTTGTTTCGTGTAAAAAGAACAAACCAACATTTTTTTCATCTGCTAGAAGAATGCTCACCAAAGCGATTAAAATAATTAATTTCATGAACGCTACAACAGCGAGGGTAAAATGTTTAATTTCGTGTAAAATGTTAGATTAAAAAGGACACTCCCCACAGCGATGAATATAGTTTACTAGATTTCAGAGCACTAGAATAGCAATTGTAAAGTAGCTGTACATAAAAAGAACGCCCACCACAGCGATAAAAATAGTTCAGTGAATTTCTTAAACACTGACAAAGCGACTTGTAAAATGTTTGGTTCTGTTCAACCTATATAAAATTTTGAAAAGTAATTTTGTTTTCAAAAAATTGTAATTTCAAGGAAACCTTGAATATGTAATAATGTGAATGGTTTGTTAGATCAATTTTTGTGGAAAATGTTAAAATGCGTCAGTTGGTAAAAAATATATTATTTCTGGAGAAAAAAGGAAATTTATGTAAATTAATTTCGTTATTCGCTATCAAGTCCAAGCCTTTGCAAATTTATATAACAGTGTATAAAAGTGTAATGCAAATTTCGATTTCATTTGAAAAATTTCTTACTGGGAACAAATTTTCATTAGAAGTCCCATAGTTAAAATGTGTCAGTGTAGTCAGAGTTCAGTAATATCTTTGCCACTGTAAGGACCTCAAATACACTCAAGAGGAATTTTAGGATCTTAAGAGGTGTGTAACGTAGCAAGTTATTACCAGATCATATTTTGCACAGTACAGCACACAACCATGTATCACAGTGGCTGCAGGACTTGCTCTCCGCTGTGACTAACAGAACAGCTGACGTTATCGGCCGTGAGAACAGTCTCCAGTAACATCTATTTGGAATGTAAATTCATACCCCCTACGAACATAAATAAACTATAGTAATAATTTCCGATTTTGCTCAAACTTGGTATACCATCATTTGTTATTAAGTTGAAGAGCCTGTTAAAATTTCAGATTTTTATCTATTATTGTTACAGAAATTGAGAAAATTACTTAAAAGTCATAAAACCGACTCTTATGTTTCAAAACTCAGTTAGGAACAATAGCTGTTTGTCTTTTATTATCATCTATTGTCATAACAAAGTTTTCAATATATAAAATTACTTAATTGGAATTTTTTCATAACTTTAATTACTCTGCATTTCGTAGTGTAAAAATCATTCAAAATTATTATTTGCTTATTATTTTGTTGTGTATGTATATTTGGAATGAATGAGAGTGTGTCTGTGGGACATACGCTAAAACTTAATATTGTTTGATGTAAAATCTGATAAAACTGAATCGTGGGAAAATTGTGGTGCAACCACGATGACGTATGTTGAAGTGTGCTTGCTTTTGGAAGAGAGCAGACAGAAGAGAAGTCGGAAGTGGAATAAGTTTCTAAATTAATTTATTGATTATTTTGCATTTCGGTCTATTTTATTAAACATTCCACTAGAAATTGGCATTTGACGTAAATGATTGGCTCAGGCAAGTTTTGCTGCGAGAATGATCTAGAAGGATCATTCTGATTGGTCATTCAGACAATTAATTTATTGATTATTTTGCATTTCGGTCTATTTTATTAAACATTCGACTAGAAATTGGCATTTGACGTAAATGATTGGCTCAGGCAAGTTTTGCTGCGAGAATGATCTAGAAGGATCTTTCTGATTGGTCATTCAGACAATTAGCCAATCAGAATTAAGCTTCCCGCACGCAGAAAGTTAGATAGGCAGAGAGTGGGGTGGCATCATGAGAGTCTCTCGCCAACCTTCGTACGTGTAACATTATGCTAAATATCGCCGAGAAAATAACTTGTAAAATGAAGAACTGTTGAGTTCATTGCTGTTAGGAAGTGTCGTGACTTTGGCTGTTTAAGTTACGAACATTTTGAGGGCAATTTTATTAATTAATTGATGTGTTATGAACGTGTGATATCTCGGTCATTGTGAAAATTCCGCGTGGTATATTATAAAATACTTGGGCCAGCACTTCGAACTTTGAACACCACTGACACGACCAAAGTTTCAAGTCGCAAAACTAGTGTGTCAGTGACTGTCAGATCGGACATTAATCGGGTCAGACTGGTAGATATTCTGGATTTTTTTTTTTTTTCGTGTGAGAACATTTTGTACAGACTGTGAGATGGGAATAGTAAAGCAGTTGAATAGTAAATTCGGACTTGGCGGCAAATTTATGTACTCCCTTAAGAATAATAACTAGTTTACTAAAATTTCCGAACTGCAGGTAAGCTGTATTTTCCCACCACCCGAAATTTGTTAAAATGAACTTACAGGAACTGATCTGCAACTTGAGTTACGCGGCCTCTGTGTGGTATGTATTAGGCCGTGGTTTCATCAACGCTACTTTATATGACCTAGTGAGTATCTACTGCTGCAGACGGAAGGGACATCGTAAGAAAGTCGTATTCAGGTAGGTGGACAATTAAGGTGAGACAGTACAATCAACGACAACAAAACCCCACCCTGCCACAAGCTGTCACCAACACAAGGACAAAATCACACACAAAGAAATACACAAAATACAAGAATAGAAGCAGCACAATGTGTGAAAGAAACATGAAGCAAAAGATGGTATACAATGACATACAACCACAAATACACACACAGAATAACCAATATTTTCAAAAAAGAAGGCATAAAAATAGCACACCAAACCAACAACTCAATTCAGAAATACTTCCCAAAAACAATAGGAAAAATTGATCTGTATCAGGAATCGGGAATATACCAACTGAAATGCAATACATGTGATGGAAGATAGGCAGGTCAAACCAGGAGGACATTTGACACCAGATACAAAGAACATGTAATATCATGGAAGTATACTGTAGTACAAATCATTCAACTTTTGCAGAACACTTACACCAACACCAACATAAAATTACAACAAGAGACACAGACACGGAAATCGTAAGGATAAACAACAAGAAAATTCACCTCCTCACCTTACAAGAAAACTACCACATCCAAAAAACCATAACAGAAAAGAAACAACTCATAAATGATCAGATCAACTTGGCAAACCACACACTCTTTAAACTGCTTCGCTACTTAATATAACATTAAAAGTACAAATACAGCCACAGGCTCCATTTACCACTACCATTTTCTCCCATATCTAAGCCATAATCACTGCCCAGGCCATCCCTGTCGTCCCCCCCCCCCCTCTTAAAAGAAAAACCACCACCCCTCTCATGTCTCTACCTACAAGACAGTTTCACCAACTCTCTCCGCCCCCTCTGCCAAAAACTGCAGATGTGAAATGAAGCCTGTCAACATCAAGCACTGCTAGTGGGAGGGGAAGGTGCAGACTATGTAAAGAAACACCGTAAGTAGCGTACAGGTTAACTACATAAAGAAAGCGCTGTTTTTAACCTAAAAGAATCAAAAAATAAATGTACAAATGTATGTATCCTATTTACAGAACGCCACAGAAGATGCTTTGTAAATAAAAGCGAAACACGTCTGGTGTAATTCTTTTTAATTACATTGCAATCAGCTCAAGACAGATAACCTATAATGACAGGTGGTAATAGCTTTTGCAGAAGATGGCCACATAAACAAGTGTAACAAAATATTTGACTAACATTTCTTTTCTACAACATTTCTAATTTATTTTTATTGATGTGGGCAAAAATTCAAAGGTCCCTTTTTGCCTCACTATCATCACTTTCTATGCCAACATCCCCTAAACCTAGATAGCCTGACATTATCCTTCCATTCCGAACAAACTGCCAGGAAAACAGTGAAAATATAGGGCTTTGAATGGGGATGACATAAACATTACAAAAACAAACAATAAACAAATTTTGAAGCCAGCACACCTACGTATCTAACTTTATTTCTCGATACATGTAGTAGTCATTACTAACAGTAAATTACTGACAAACGATGCCATCGCTATACCAGTAACCTCAGTGCACCTGTATACATAAAACTTATTTTCTGATACACGCATTCCCTCCTAACAGCAAAATACTCAAAAAATATTTCCATTCTTGAATTGGAAATTAAAGTACACCTTTATACATAAGCTGTATTTTCTCATACACGCTATTACCAGCAAATGTTTGATAGATAAATTCGGACACTATATCGTGGCAGTCGTCTGCTGCCTAAACAAACATGAACTTGGATGGCTCGGGGAGAGAGGAACAGAGTTGGGGAACAAGCCCCACACCCCTCTCACAGGACTGGCAGCCCACGTCCTTGTCCTGTGCTCCTGAGAAAGTAGAACTAAAGTAATGCTCATAAGAGATCGCTAATAGCTTCTGGTGTTGTGAAGGTCGTACAAGAGCCCTCACCATGGACCATATTTAGTCTCTTCATTCATTTTAGACTAGGAAAAGGAAACAACAGTTAATGCACAATACAAAGGAAAGCGGAGTACAAAAAACATTCGACAACAGCTACAGGGGAATTGTTTGCTGAGGTTGGCAGTATCATAAACATGTATTTCGGGCCCGACACCAGTATCATGGTCGCCAACCGTAGGGATATATCCCTACGCATGGGGACTTTTGGGTCTTTTTTCCAAAATGTAGGGATGTAGGTACAGATTTTCACCCCTCTGTACATCCAAGAAATAAAAGATTAAAAAATAAATTAAAAAAGGAAATGTTGCCAAACTGTATAAATTTTAGACATTGTAACTAGTAGGACAAAGAGAGCGTCGTCCCACTCTGCATTGTTGCCAAATTTATTGAAGATGGTGGATTCAAGATGGCGGCGAGAGATGTGGCAATGTCGCAGTGATGACATAGTGGGAACTTCAAATTTTGTGGGAAGATATGTCAATTAGGTTACCCCCACTAACCTAACCGCCTCCCCTCTCCTCCCCCATCTCCCCCTCCAAGAAAATGGTGGGAAGTTCATATTTTGGCAGAAAAAGGTCACTTGCGCTACATTCACTAACCTAAGAAAATGGTGGGAAAATTTTGGTTGGAAAATAGGTCACTTGGGCTTCCTCCACTAACCTAAGTCATCCGACCGCCACCACTTCCTTGTAATTGATGGGAAAAGGACTCAGCCTGTGCTGGATAGGATGGACTTAAATCTTTATTTCCAGTGTTTATTTAAACAGTTTGAGGCAGCAGTTCCATCCACTGTGTTCACCATGAGGTCTGGAGCCCAACTGATCTGGTACACGGAACTGCCACAAGAGGGCACTATCGTCCCATGGCGGTCTGGGGGAAAAATAGCGGGAAAAGGACTCAGCCTGTCCTGGGCTGCTGGAGAGAGGAAGAACTGTACTTAATTTATTTCAGAATAACTTTTAATGATGGATTTCATGTACCATAGTTCATTTATTACAATGGTATAAAACATTCGCTCTGACGTGCTTGGGGTCACACTACATAGCCTACAGACCTGCAAACTACTTGTAAATCACCAAAATAATACAGTACACTGATGTGCAGACGCGAAAATAACTCGTAAATTGTCAAATAGTGCATGTAAAACTCTCTGCAAACACGCTCACTAATTGTAAGCTGTCGAAATAATACAGTACACAGCAGACAGACCCCCAAACTACTCGTAAATTACTGAAATAATGCATGTGTAACACTATACCAATGCGCTCACAACGCCTAAACAGCCGAAATTAATGCAGTGTGGAAACACCCAGGGAATGTAAAAACCACTTTCGAACTATTGTCAACCACAAAGTATCAGTGAACTCTCCCCAACAAAGGTTCCAACACACACATATGCTGATGCGGTAAAATTTTGGTTGGAAAACAGGTCACTTGGGCTACCTCTACTACCCTAAGTCATCTGACCACCACCACTTCCTTGGAATTGATGGGAAAAGGACTCAGCCTGTGCTGTATAGGATGGACTTAAATCTTTATTTCCAGTGTTTATTTAAACAGTTTGAGGCAATAGTTCCATCCAGTGTGTTCACCATGAGGTCCGGAGTCCAACTAATCTGGTACACAGTCTGGTGGTCTGTGGGAAAAATAGCGGGAAAAGGAATCAGTCTGTCCTGGGCTGCTGGAGAGAGGAAGAATGAGGAAGGAGTCATGTCTGTTTCAGGTACACAGTTAGAATTCTTTGAGTGTTAGACTGACATCACATCTCTATGTAAATAAGAGCCAAGTCCCCTTCTGGAGACACATGTGTTTGCCATTGCTGGCATGATATCTTTGTACCTGTGGTCCAGCGGTGAGAGAGATGTTTGCATAGCAGCTCACCCTTGCAGACGCAGCTAAAAGGTGCTCATTGTTATACTGATGCCACATGTCTCTGTAAATAAGAGCCAAGACCCCCAGTGGACACGCTATAGAAATCTGTTCAATGTTTTGCAGAACAGCACAGGGTGCATTCTCCCTAACGATCCTAATGGGACATGCGAGACGCCTCCAGCCGCATACCTGTCGGTCCAGTGTCAAGTGAGAGACGTTTGTGTAGCGACTCGCCTGTGCAGGTGCACCTAAAAAGTTCTCAGTGTTATACTGATGTCACATATCTACATAAATAAGAGACAAGTCTACCTCTCAGAAATAGTAAAGTGCCACAGAAATAGTTAACGGTCGCTTTTGTAGGAGATTTTGTGATGTCTCGGCTTGTCTGCATGAAAATTCTGGTCCTAACAGGACCTGTTCACGAAAATAGACCAGAATAACACAGAGTGCATTCTTCTTCATGATCCTAACAGGACAGCCCGTCCGTTACTTTTCAGTCCCTTCTCGGAATTGGTAAAGTGTCACAGAAATAGTTAACAGTCGCTTTTGTTGGAGGTTTCGTGACATCTCAGCTTGTCTGAATGGAAATTCTTGTCCTAACAGGACCTGTTCGCGAAAATAGCCCAGAATAACACCGACTGCATTCTTCCTGATGGTCGAAGGGGCATCATGTGTTACCCTTCCCGGAAATCGTAGTGTCCTGCTTTCAACATACGTCTCAGAAACGGTAAATTTCTCACCGCTAAAAGCCTTCGTCATGTATGTGCATGCTTGCGAAAACACCATTAATCATAAAAGCATTCTTGTTATTTTGAGAGGGAGACGATGGTCGCATCAGGCTCTTCCAGAAATAGTGACGTTCCATAAAAGCTTCTCATTGGCTGTACATTCAAATGAAGCTCTCTCGTTGGTCGCCTCGGTCTATATATAACTGCTACAACCAACCTCCATTGTCCTCAGTCCACTGCTAGCCGCCTCATTGTGTGTTCCATCATCTCTGTGTGTACTTGTTTTCTCTTCCCAAGATGAAGAGAAGTAGCTCCAGCAATGCTTCAGATTGTGGAGTTCTGGAGACAGGATTACCAAGTGAGTAAATAATTTGTACTTTGAGTGTAAATTTCCGTATGTACATTAAATTCGCCTTATTAATTCCGTCTTGTTGTTAAGTGCAACTCCAGGATTTTATTTTGGAGTGTGAGGAGAGACAGGAGGGGGCTGGACCATGGCAGACTCTTGAACTCCAGCCTCCTGTAGTGGATTCACAGTCAGAATTGCCATGTGAGTATAATTTTCATAGTAGTTTGTTGTTGTATAATAGCGGTTTAAAATTTTCTTATTTCATACTTGTTTTTCAGTTTATATAATTTGTTTGCTGTTGTTGTTGTAGGCAAGACAGACTAACTACCAGATGTCTATTCTGATGGTGATGATGACATGCCTGAATGGGTCAGAGAAAGGGCTACTGAACCAGAGGAGGAAAGGCACTCTGATCTGGCCCTATTAGATGGTGATGATGATGATGACTTCTTTGAGGGTGTGTTGGAGTCGCCCAATGAAGTGTTAATGCCTTGGAGCCAGAGTGAAAAAGGTAATTACTCACTCTGCTTATAAACTTGTGATCGTCAGAATGCTTTCTTTCACTGCGCCAGCAGCAGTAAGCAATGTACCTAACTGTTATTTATTTTATCTCTCCTTCTACAGCAGCCATGTCTCCATAACCAGAACACAGTGTAGCGTGCATACCAGTGGTGGCTAAACCTTCTTCCAAAGTGGCGCCCGGTAAGGCGTGCATCACCTATAAGGGCAATGCTAGTCGCTGCTGCCCCCACCACTGCTGCCCGGGCATCGCCGCTCTCACACCCGTGGGCCGAGGAACGAACCACCACACCTCAAGTTACTGGTGTGGGTCTACAGCAGCAGCAGCAACAGCATTGGGAACGATCACCTCAGCCTGGCTGTTCCCATCAAATTGACCTGGTACCACCACAGTACCCTCCACCATCATCATCATCATCGAATCAGCCTTGTCAGAATAATCAGCATAAACACAAGATGTGTGTGCCTTGGCACATACTGACTTACTCCTCCCCAGCACCACCATCAACGGGGTGGACTCAGAATAGCATTAATTGTAATAGAGAACATCCTGTGGCAAGTGACAATTCTCTCTCCCACCTTTTTAGTGAAGGACATTAGGTCAGCGAAACTATACCGCAGTTAGAATACTTGGTAACTGCAGACGCCTGTAAGGAGTGAATCTCATTCATGAGGATCAAGAACCTGGCAGTAGGGTACATCAACCCTGTTGGTTTTTTAAGGGCATGCCTTCCTGTTGCGGAAATGGAGCTTCTCAAAGTAGTCAATGATCTGTGGTATCCCACCATTAAATGCAGTGCGGTGTCCTGCATCGAATCATCGCACACCCCAAAAGTTGATTCTGCTGTTGAAGAGACAACTCTTCATTATCTTTGGGAGGGAAATGGCGTGATAACGCGGAGCATGTCAATCACCAAGTGGTTTCGTAAATACACCTTGAGCTCTATGCTGGCCCGGTTTTCCAAGGTAGAAGTCAGAGGGTCAGCTAAAGCACTCAGCCGATTGCTATACCTGGACATCCATCCCACGGAGGTTCAAGCTACATCAAGCTCCCTAAAGATATTGCTAACAAGAGGGCATGCATTAATATCAAAAATAGAAGCAATTAGGCTTGTTCTGCACGGTCAATTCTGGCTTGCGAAAGAAAGTACAATCGTAGGGATCATCCTGAGCGTCCCAGTACATACCATGTAGATGATAGTATTCGTGGGTGTTATAGCTTTGATGGTATTGATTTCTCCATCAAGTTCGAGGAATTCCTAAATTTAAGGCACAGAATACTGGAACATCGGTTCATGTTTATGGCCTGGAAAAGAAAAGCAAGTCAAATGAGCAAGACAAGCACATTGTTGTCAGACCCCTCAATTTCTCAAAATTTTCTGGTGAGTGTGAGTTACATGTAAACATGCTGCTGTTCTTTGAATGTCATAATTACCACTATGTTTGGATCAAAGACATGTCCCAACTCCTTTCCGTCCAACTGAGTAATCATAATGGTAAGCAGCATATTTGCTTAAGGTGCCTCAATGCATTTTCCTCAGATACCCTATTAGTGCCGCATCTAGTAGATTGCGCTTACATGGACCCAGTACATGTTATTATGCCTACTGAGGAAAACAAATTCATATTATAAGTTTAAGAATGCTCACCACCAGGAGCAATGCCCATTTGTAGTTTATGCCATCCAGTATTCAGCAACGCATATTTTCAGTAAGTTACCAGCAACCATTAAGAGTTTAGTTTCAGACAAGGCACAATTTAAACATAATTTAAAAGAATTTTTGGTGGCCATTTCCTTCTATTCCATCCATGAGTTTCTCAACAAGTGCAGTAGACCATTTTAATGAAAATTTATTATACTTTAATTTTTGACAATACTTGGTTGTAATAGCCAAGAAACTAGCAAATGTCTGAATGATGGATTTAATGAAAGCAGATGTAAGTATTAAACCTGTAAATATTAGAAGTTTAAATGTAATTCATGTACATAATTTTACTGTTTATTACTGAGGATCATTAAAATTAATGAAACTCAAGTTTTTCTAATTACATTTTTGTAATGTGTTTATCTGACATGTTCCACATCCAGGAGGATTCCCTCGTTTATGGGTCTATGGAATGAATAATTAATCTAATCTAATGTAATCTAATCTGTGAATGCCTCCTCGCTCCTGTGACCTGCTGTGAAGGTGATCCCGCGGCCTGACATACCATCCTTACACAAAAACACGTACCATATGTGGCAGCGTATCAAATTGTATCATTCTATGATTCCAGTGTTAACCGCTACAAATCTTATGTTGTGCATAATCCTGCGGTTTGACTGCTCACTGAGCTCAAAAAACTTTCATGGGAAGTTGATAAGTTTCACAACAACAATGTTCCCATGACCAAATCGAAGGAGAATGATGAAGTGTACAATAACGCGGTTGACTGTCATATCTGTAGGCTGCTGATAGACAGAACAGTGTAAACTCCTCTTAGGGACCACTGTTATCTTACAGGGAACTTCCATTGCACAGCTCACAATGCGTGCAATCTGAAGCACCATCTATCAAGGCAAATACCCGTTTTCTTCCACAATTTAAGCGGGTATGATGCTAACTTTCTAGTTTTAGTTGGGAGAAAAATCAGTGTCCTACCTGAGAGCATTGAGAAATACATTTCATTCTCCAAACCAATGACACCAAGAATTACGCTCCACTTCCTTGATACTCTGTGTATTATACAGGCGCCACTCCAAAAACTTGTTGAAACTCTACCTTGGGAGGATATGCATCTCACTGGAGCTGCATATCCCAATGAGAAAAAGTTTCAACTTGTGACTAGGAAGGGGGTTTTCCCATATGAGTATGTGGATAGTATGGTGAAACTCAAAAAAACCAGACTACCCAACATAACTGAATTACAGGCGATGCCATAACAGATGCCGAGTATGAGCATGGTGTGAATGTCTGGCAGGAGTTCAGCACCTCCACTTTAGGAGAGTATGCACGGCTTTACATAGACACAGATGTGCACTTGCTTGCGGACGTTTTCGATAAATTCCAGAGTCTATGCATGACCACATATTCTCTGGATCCCTCCTTTTATTACACAGGGTCTGGATTGTCTTGGGAAGAAATGCTCAGGAAAATGAAGTGCAGCATTGAATTATTGCCAATGCTGACATGCTTCTTTTCTTTAAGCGAGGAATCCGTGGGGGACTCTGGCAATGTGTCCATAGGCACGTGAAGGCAAATAGCCCGCAGATGGGTGAGAGGTTCAGCGCATTCCTTATTTGGTTTACATAATGTACCTGGACATAAATAACTTATACAGGCACACCGTGCAGCAATCACTGCCGATTGGTGAGTTTTGATGGGTGCCCGAAGACGAATGCAAGTGATTAGGTGGTAAACTCGTGGGGGCATGGCACCTGATTCTGATCTAGGGTATGTGGCGGAGGCAGAACTCACATACCATACTAGTTTGCCTGATGCGCATGCTGATTTGCCACTGCGTCCAGAGCAACTAGTTCCATGAGGCGGCTCCACGCCAAAACTGATGACAATGCTGGGGGATAAGCAGAGATATATGATTCATTATCGTAATCTCCAGCAGTGACTCAGCTTGGTTAGAATCATCTGGGCTATCTTCTTCAAGCAGTCCCCCTGGTTGAATGAGTATATTGATTTGAATATGAGACAGAGAGCTTCCACAACATGTGACTTTGAGAAAGATTTTTACAAATTAATGAACAATTCAGTTTTTGGTAAAACAATGGAGAATTTGAGGAAACGACTTGAAATTCTGATTAGAACCGAATGGAATGGGCATTATGGCATAAGAAAATGCATTGCCAGACCAAATTTTAAGTGGGTCACAATATTCAATAAGAACTTTGTTGCTGTGGAGATGGGAAGACTGCAGTAGAGCTTACAAAACCTATTTATGTGGAGATGTGCATACTAGACTTATCTAAACTTCACTTGTACCACTTTCATTATGAGTTTGCGAAAACTCATTTTGCAAATCCTAAATTACTTTATACGGATATAGATAGCTTCATCTATTGGGTGAAGAAGTAACAAGGTGCCACGATAATGAATTTGACACGTCCTCATACTCGGCCGATAATCCTTACAGTATTATTCCACAGAACAAGAAGGTTATTGGTCTTATGAAGGAGGAGGCGAATGGATTGCCAATTGAGGAGTTTGTAGGTCTACGCTCAAGATTTATGTGTATCACACCATGGAAAGTGCCCCCAAGAGGTGGGCTAAGGGTGTGTGTCGTATGGCATCGAGAGCCCTCTCTATCAAAGACTATTTGCAGTGCCTGTGCAGTGGTGTTCACACTGCTGCATCACAGCCTCTGCATATGGTACGGCAGACCAGTATTCAATCAAGAGGACATGGGTATATGCTCTGCTGCAGCCTAAAATCGATCTGTCACCTCATGACGATAAAAGGGTCATTTGTGATGACAGGATTGAAACTCTCCCGTATTCACACTACTCACTTATAGCAAGAGAAGAGTTGGGGGACTCTAATTGAGTGAGAAAGAGAGAGAGAGAGAGAGAGAGAGAGAGAGAGAGTCTGCATAGTAATAGTAGACCCTTTTATGATAGTGAAAGTAGTTTGTGTGTGTGTGTGTGTGTGTGTGTGTGTGTGTGTGTGTGTGTGTGTGTGTATGTGTGTGTGTGTGTGTATGGACACCATGTGTGTGAAAGAAAGGATTTTTTTTTAAAAAAAAGCATAAGAAAATATTAAAAAGCGTAAACAGGAAAACTATTTATATATTTATTTATTTTTTCATATGCAACATATGTGTACCCTGTAAATATGTATTTCTAAGCACCATGTGCGTCTTGTAAATAGAATAGTTTTTAAGTGTGTGTGTGTGTGTGTGTAGCTCACAGCCCATCAGAATTGTTCTTGTAAGAACCTTTGCTATTGGGACTGTTGAAATTAGATTCTAAGCATGGTCAGTCCATCAGAATTATTGTAAAAGCTATGTTACTGGGGCTGTGGAATTTAGTTCTAGTAAAGAAAGTATCTCTTCATTAGTTTTTAGGGCAGATTTATAAAAAAAAAAAAAAATCCGACCAGTGTTACTTTGTAGCGAGTAAGTTAAAAGTATTTCTGCATTGGAATAGCAGAGTCAGTTTATACCTCAAGAATACTATATTGTACCTCAAACATTACATTGTACTTCAAGAACTATATTATACCTCAAGCGCTATAGTGTATTTGTGTGAACTGAATAAATGAAGAAAAAAAATCTTCACCATACGTCTTTGTTGTTATTTACAAAAAGTAGTTTTGCTGAAGATGAGTGCTATTAAGGTGGTGAAGTTTAAGATGGAAGCTAACAAAATATATAGGGTGGTTTCATGGAATTACGCCTATCATGCAGCACGAATTGGGTTATGGGAGCAGGAGGCACGTGACCGTGTCCACTTCCAAGGATATATAGCAGACATGTCTAAAATTATATCTCCTGTGCTTGAAGAAAACCACAGATGTAGCATGTGGTTAAAATTGTACACTTTCAAAGCAGTAACGGGGATGAAAAGAAAAGAACGCAGAGGTTGTCAGGTAAAAATTCATTTATTTCTCATCCAACTTAAAAGTAATTTTACATTTTCATAATCAGACACAACAACACTGTTTTCACACATCTTCTTCTTCTTCAGTCGATGGAGAGAAGGATACCTGTAGAATTCCAGGTTTTGAACAGCAGCAAACTTAAAGATTCGACACATCCATGAGATCTTCTCCATCCCCTTCATGTGGATGATGGTATCCGTGTGGTCAAATAATTTAAGCACCGTCACCATGTCTTTATAGGGTATGCCAGTATCAGCCCAGTGAATTTCATGGTAGAAATTCATTAACCACTTTGCACTCCTCCGTGTCTTAGTACACTTCACATGCTTGAAAGACCTTGGTGAAGCTATGTTTATTGAGAATGTCTCTATTATTCCTGCATATTCTGTGTATGCTACAAACACATCATCTTTAATTATGAACTGTCTACACTCACCATCGTAGAAACCCTGAGCATCTGCAATGATGTTCATCCCTCAAGACGCCATTGTGGGGAGCTCTAGGTATGGTGCAGCACCTGTTCATTTATACTGCTCATTGCAAAACACCTATGAATGGTCAGTAGTTGATCACATAGTTATGTAGAACTAGAGCTTACATGGTCATATATTCTGGGAAAATTTGTTGCAGATTCAAATTCAGTTCGCACATCTACAGGCCCAGACTTAATTATCTCATTCTGTTTTGAGCAGTCTATTACGATAATCGGTGATAGCTCCTTGAACTTCTGTGGATAGGGTAGACACCCTCCTCCTTCTTCTTCTTCAGCATTTCCATAGTAAGAAGCACGAATCTTTGCATACATGTCATATGCTAGACTGTATACATTTTCATTCCACTGCAGGTGTAAATTGTCATATGGGTAGAATTCTGAATTGAGGTAGACTTCGGCATTAGTTAACTTGCAGTTGTCGAACATAGTGGAATCATTTTCTATATTCCCTCTTCTATCAGTCTGAAATGCAAGTATGATGAATCTAGATGTCTCTAGAAGCGAAAAGGTCTTAATAGCCCGTGTTAGTCTGCTTGCACTCGGTAACACTGGTTAATTGAAAACCTCCCATGAGTGAAATGTCAGTGACAGAAATGTACTGGAATTCAGGACTTTTAAAAGCTTCAAATGCTCCTCGTCTGATACACTGATGTTAGGCATTTTCCATATTATCTTGCTGACTGTGACCATATTCTCCTCTTGAGCTACCTGAATGTATGAGTTATTTTCCGTTGCACTCCATAGGAGAATTAGTTCCTGTTTAGCATTCATAATAATCTGCCTGATGTCTTCGAAGTACCCCATAATCATTTTTAGAGGTATGCATGCAGTAAATAGCTTGTACTCTGAAACTGTTCTAACCTCCAGATCATCTATGAACCATCCCGCATTTTCTAAACTATGCAAATCTGCAGGTGGTGCAGAGACGTGTGCTTTAAGGGTTGATGTTATGCCAACACTGTGTATACGGCTGATCTAAGACCCATTGAGTTCATGGTGTATCTCTTGGAACAGGAATGCTAAAGTGTTACCTGTAAGCCTGGATGCCACTGTATCGCTGCCATTGATTTTCTTTAATGATCGCTCTAGATATATGAAACTCTTGCATGGAAGCGTCTTGGTGCTGGATGACAATCCTAATTTCATCATTCTTGTTCAATGTGGTTGAAGCATAAGGTTTATGTGAGAAGTTTTCCTGATGTATAATTCTCTCATCATACCCTACTGGACTGGTTATAATGAGTGGGGATATCATTGCGAGGTTTCAAGCCAACTGATTTAAGAAACTCGTAGTTAACACAAGTTATCAGGAAATTTGGAAATTTGTGTTAAGATCTTATGGGACCAAACTGCTGAGGTCATCGGTCCCCAAGCTTACTCACTACTTAATTTAATTTGAACTAACTTACTAACTTACACTAAGGACAACACATACACCCATGCCCAAGGGAGAACTCGAACCTCCAACGGGGGGAGCCATGCAGACCATGCTACCCCACGTGGCACATGTTATCATGTTGTGGTTCGGCAGTGAAGTGACATGCTATGGATTGGGTACATTGGTCTTATACCATATGCTCATCTTGCCTTAGATGTAATTGTACAATGATTTCCTCACCATGAAAGTCAACAAGTTGATTATTCTGGTCCATAGTATGCAGCTCCAAATAATCCAATGTCTGAGCTGTCACTGGAAGGCATATTGCATTGGCAGGAGTCTCAACAATCTTATACTATGTTGCAACTGAGGGGAAGAATCCGTAAATAGTATGAATCAGTCTGTCATTGAGATAGGAGTTCATTGTAACGTTACACTCAACTCAGATTGTGCTGACAGGAAGTATGTCCACAGTCTGATCTGACTTGTAAAATTTACTAGGATCCTTCATCAAAACCTGCCCTTTCATGAAACCCAGCAGGCACCCTATTGAACCTTTCTGGTTAAAGTCAATCATTGCATTTATAGTCCTTATTTCAGATTTAAGTGTACTGATGTTTGCACATAGCTCAATACCTTTTCCAGACTGTTTTAAGACTTCGTTTAAATTGTCGATATCATATGCACCCAGTTCTATTTCCACAATGTCTTTTTTGCTATTTGCAGTCTGTTGTTAGTCTTGGTGATATTTGGAATGCTGTTGTACATCTCCAGTCCAATCAATACAATTCTCCAGTCACCAATGTTCAAATCAATCGGCCAGAAGTAATTTACACACAATACAGATGATCCTTCTTTTAACATCAAAGTGTACAACATTACATCTGAACCTCAACTGATGAAGAAATGCATAAAGCTCCTCCTTATATTGTCTGCTTCTTCTTCTTCTTCTTTGTGAACGTCAAGAGAAACATGATGCATAGATGTCTGCAGAGGTGAGTATCAAAGTCCTGATAGTGCCGAAAATCAGAGAACACACGTCTTCTGTGAGTGAAGTGTCGTTGTAATTCTTCTGGTGGTTGCAGGTCACCAAATGAGTCGAAATAGTAGACGGTATCCGTATTTTTCATAACATATGACACCCAGTGAGTGCCGGGGTCTCCAGGAACATCTAAATTCACAATACCACATTCAGGAGTTTTCCATATAGTCTTTGGTAATGTATCCTGCATAGACACACCATATCGCTGTCAGGACACAGATCTTCAAACAGCTGTGCTTCCCGCCCTTGTCCTTCTTCTTATTTAGTGCACAAAGTGTAGCATTCATAACTCGCTTGAAATCCATCACTCCCAAACTCAACTTAATTTTTCCATGCATGATTTTATCAACTATAAGTGCTGCGATGCCTTGACCTATGCCAATACCCTTTTTTCTCCATATCACCTTAGCTTCACCAGCTAAAATTCTATCTGTAGTGTGATGACTTGAAAGATCTTTATTTGCAGCGTATGCAATGTCATGTTCCACATATGCTTCACTAGCAGACTGACCCCATTATCACCTTGTGCCAAGCGTTTCTGAAGCTTTGTTCCTGGTCCACAGTATACCCTGGAATGTGTAATTCCACTGGCAGTTTGTCTAGAATACCACCATCTCCCCTAATGCGTCTCCTGTCACACATATTATGCTACTGCGGTGGTTGTGGACTGTGCACCCCTATTATATAGCAGGTCGTTAGCTGCAGGAAAACCAAGCCATCTGACTAGTGCTCTGTTTCCCTGATGTCTTATGAGTCTCTCTACGAGAAACACATCCGGGTTTGAGCTTTTCTGCTACTCCTCAATGTAGAAGCAGCCTGCAATTTCTTCGCCTTTACTATCCTTCCTTTCAGTCCTCATATGTAAGTTCTAGGATTCATTCTTTACGCCTTGTAAACTGTAAATATCTCTGTTGACCTGTTTGGAAGGTATGATTTCTCAAATCCTGTCTTGTGTTTTGAGATACGTACCAAGTCACCTACAGTAAATTTATGTCTGCATGGATCCAGCATTTTAATGTGATAGTACACCATTTTCATGAGTCCATTACCACGAACGTCGATTGGTCTCATTTTTATTGTGCTATGTTTGGTTCTATTGTATTGAGCAATTATTTCAGGGAGGATATCTGTCCATTTGTATGAGCTGTGAAGGTTAAAAAGCATCCACATTCGACCTTTTATTGTTCTGTTCAGACACTCCATGATACTTGCCTTCAGGTGAGTGAATGTTGAGTACTGATGTATTCCATACCGCTGCATCATGGTCTTGAAATACCTATTGCAAAACTATCCACCATGATTGGTTTGGAGGTTGTCTGGGCATCAATTCATCCTTGTCTGTAGCAAACGTTCAAACACATCCACAATATTTCTATCCGTTTTTGTTTTAACAGGTAATGCCCAGGCAGATTTGGAGTATGTATCAATAACCATTGAAATATATTTGAATTCATTATTCTCATGTGACTATTGCCTCATATCTACAAAATCAACTTGCCATAAGTCATCCAAATCTTTAATTATAACATGTCTACTGTGGTGTCACCGCCAGACACCACACTTGCTAGGTGGTAGCCTTTAAATCGGCTGCGGTCCGCTAGTATACGACGGACCCGCGTGTCGACACTGTCAGTGATTGCAAACCGAGCGCCACCACACGGCAGGTCTAGAGACACTTCCTAGCACTCGCCCCAGTTGTACAGCCGACTTTGCTAGAGATGGTTCACTGACAAATTACGCTCTCATTTTCCGAGACGATAGTTAGCATAGCCTTCAGCTACGTCATTTGCTATGACCTAGCAAGGCGCCATTATCATTTGCTATTTATCTTGTGATGCCTGTACTGTCAGACCGATGTACACCAATTATGGATTAAAGTCAAGTATTCCAGCAGCTATGTACCTTATTGGCTATATTAATTACATTGTCCTGTTCCAGACCTCACACCAGCCTGTGTGAGCTTAAACGCGTGCTTTTTGGCTACCAATCATAGTGGCTTGGCTGTCTTGCCAAGTCACAACAAATTGGTGATGAGAATTTTGCGTTCGTATTGATTTACATGTGTAACGGCTTTGCCACAATCTCCAGAGGTCCGAATTTTATCGCTTACAGAATCAGCAGACGCAGGCCTTATTGGATGCCCTTGGACAGCTCGTCCAGGGTCAACGTGCACTGCAAAACGATGCGACAGCCGCCGCTCCACCGCTCCCGCAGCCACAACACGCAGTTGCACCACCTTTTCGTCCTTTTGATGCGGCTGGACGGAGTGGTCGGACCAATTTGGATTCCATCTCGCCGCCTACAGAATTCAAGGTATTGAGCGGCAGCCTTTTTTGCTTTCATGTGTAGGCGTTCAAACGTACCATGTGATAGTGAAATTATTTCCCCGACGTGACGTCGCAACTCTGTCTTACGAAGAAATTTTGTCTGCATTAGATGCATATTTCAAAGACTCAGTCAATGTAGTTGCAAAAAGGTATACGTTCTTTCGTACAAAACGTACGGCCAGTCAAACTAATCGGGAGTGGGTTGCAACTTTGCAAGGCCTTACTAGGGATTGTGCTTTTGAGTGTGAATGTGGACTCCCTTATTCAGATACTATGGTGTGTGATGCAATTGCACAGAATGTTTCTGATGTTCGTATATGGGAACAGATTTTGAAACTAGTCAATCCCTCCCTTCAACAAGTGATGGACATATTGGATCGGCAGGACACACTTGACTTTGCTCAGGAATCATTTGAAACTTCGCCACCTGTGTGTCACGTTAACCGGCCCGCCGGGCGAGCTGCACGGAACAGTAAACAGTCCTTGCGCCCGGCCGCCCCAAAGCCGCCTGGCTCTCAGCCATGTGTCCCACGCCAGCATGCAAATGCAGTGAAATCATGCCCGCGGTGTGCTACTAGACATTCGCGTGAGAATTGCCCGTCACGCCAAGCTATTTGCTTTTTCTGTAATAAAAAAGGACATGTTCAAAGTGTTTGCCAGAAAAAGCTCCGATCAGACACTCACAACCATTCCAGGACCTTTGCTTCACGCCGGTATCGGAATCGAACTAAGGATACTCAGGCTCGCGACACTTCGTCCATGGAAATTCATGTAGTTCATGCCACTCCGCCCAGTGCTACTATCTCTAACAGTGACTGTGTTCGTCCCACAAATAGTGTGCTTTGACATCGCCGGAAATCCCGTCATGTCGCAAGTGATTCTGTACCAGTGTCAGTTCACGTTGCACGAGACAGTCGCTCTTGTCGTCAGCAGGACAATAAACTTTTTGTTGATTTGGACATCGACGGCAACATGATACCGTTCCAGATCGATACCGGAGCTGCAGTTTCACTACTCAATCACGACACTTACAAACAGCTGGGCACACCTCCATTGCGTGCCGCAAATGTTAAGCTAACTAGCTATTCTGGACAGGCGATCCCTGTGTTAGGACAGTGCAGCCTTCTTGCAACATACAAGGGACAAACAAAACTTGTGTCATTTTACGTCCTTCATTCTTCTTCTGCAGTGAACTTGTTTCGTTTCGATTTATTTCAGTTGTTTAACTTGTCTATAGTCAATCAGGTCCTATCAGTGAACCAGACTGTGCCCTCAGCCAGTGTTTCTCGTCTATGTGAAGAATTTGCACACATTTTTGCACCGGGCCTCGGTTGTGCTACGAACTATAAAGCACATTTGGAACTGAAAGTCAACGCGCAACTGAAATTTTTCAGAGCGCGCAATGTTCCCCACGCATTGCGTGATGAGGTCGCAAGAACATTACACGATTTGGAATCTCAAGGTGTAATTGAACGTGTGCAGGCTTCCCTCTGGGCATCACCCTTAGTCATTTTGCAAAAACCTTCCGGAAAATTGAGACTTTGTGCGGACTTCAAGGCAACAGTGAATCCACAACTAGTGACTGCAACTTTTCCTTTACCCCGCCCGGAACATCTTTTTGACAAACTGTGCCCGGGTAACTATTTGTCGAAGTTGGACCTAGCAGATGCGTACTTGCAAATACTGGTGGACGAAGAATCCCAGCGCGTATTGGTGGTTAACACGCATCTTGGTTTGTACCAATTCAAACGACTGCCATTCGGGTGTGCATCCGCCCCTGCATTGTTTCAGCAATATCTACGAACTGTTTGTGCGTTGGTCCCTACTGCAGCAAACTATCTGGACGATATTGTGATCTCCGGAAAGACGGAAGAAGAACATTTAGCCAATCTCAGAACATTATTTCAGATCTTGCGACAAAATGGTCTTCGCTTGCAGAAGGACAAATGCGTGTTTTTTGCTCGTGATTTGCCATATCTGGGACACGTACTCAATGCCCAAGGCATACATCCCAGTCCCGAGCACCTCCATGCCATACAAACTTGCCTTCGCCGCAGAATTTGGAACAGCTACAGAGTGTGCTGGGAAAACTTAATTATTAGCATAAATATGTGCGCCACGCCTCTTCCATTTCAGCTCTGCTTCATTCCTTACGCCGTAAGGGTGTTCCATTCGTCTGGACAACGGAATGCGAACGCGCCTTTCACCAGTTGAAATCGGCGTTGCTTTCCACTACTTGCC
Organism: Schistocerca cancellata; assembly: GCF_023864275.1. NCBI lineage: Eukaryota > Metazoa > Arthropoda > Insecta > Orthoptera > Acrididae > Schistocerca > Schistocerca cancellata. The sequence goes on along the minus strand of NC_064632.1, from coordinate 281,611,804 downwards.
TTATGCCATTCGATCCCCGGAAGCCCCTTTTGTTGATGGTGGATGCATCGGATTTCGGGATCGGTGTTGTGTTTGCGCACAAAGATGGTTCGCACGATCGCCCTATTGCCTTTGCGTCCAAATTGCTCTCGTCTGCGCAAAGAAATTATTCACAGATCGAGAAAGAAGCATTGGCTCTCGTATTTGGTGTTACAAAGTTTCGTGATATCTTGTATGGTCGTCACTTTACCATCATCACAGACCACAAACCTTTGACATCGCTTTTTCATCCGATCAAGCCTGTACCTCCATGTACAGCACAGAAATTCATTCGCTGGTCTATTTTCCTCTCGCAGTACCGCTATGATATCTTGTATCGGTCCACTGCTAAGCACGGAAACGCCGATGCGTTGTCCCATTTGCCTGTTGCTGAGGATAGAGCATTCGATTCCTCCGAACTTGCTTGGATGTTCATTGATTCAGAAACCGATGATGTGGTCGAATCGTTTCCGATTGATTTTCGTCATGTAGCTACAGCCACAGCTGCAGACCCTGTCCTTGCTACCGTTCTGCGTTTTGTTGCTACGCAATGGCCCTTGTCACAGTCACGGATCGATGATCCGTTAGTTCGCCGATTTTTTGCTCACAAGGAGAGACTTTTTGTACGACGTGGTGTTTTGCTGTTGCGTTCTGATAATGATCAGTCCAGGGTCGTGGTCCCACGTTCGTTACAGTCCTCTGTCTTAAAGCTTCTCCACCAAGGACATTGGGGTATAGTGCGAACGAAACAACTTGCTCGTCAGCACTGTACTTGGTTCGGAATCGATGCTGTGGTTACGAATATGTGGTCTTCTTGCATGGCGTGTGCTGAACAACAATCAGCACCACCGCGGAAATTCTTTGCATGGCCAAAAGCCGCTTCCCCTTGGCAACGCTTACACATCGATTTTGCTGGTCCATTCTGGAATGCTCGATGGTTGGTTGTGGTAGATTCCTTCAGTAATTTTCCTATTGTTGTCCGGATGTCTTCCACGATGTCTTCTGCCAGCATCCAAGCATTATCCGCTATCTTTTGCATTGAAGGTCTTCCACAGACTATTGTTTCCGACAATGGCCCACAATTCATGTCCGCAGAATTTCACTCTTTCTGCAAGGCCAATGGTATTCAACATCTGACGTCCGCGCCGTTTTCGCCACAGTCAAATGGTGCTGCTGAACGTTTGGTCCGGACTTTCAAGTCACAGATGTTGAAGTTGCAAGAGTCGCATTCTAGGGAGGACGCGTTATTGCTCTTTTTGTCCTCGTATCGCTCTCAGCCCCGTGATGGTCGCTCGCCGGCTGAGTTGCTTCACGGTCGCCCTCATCGAACCTTGATGTCTTTGCTACATCCGCCGCATCAGGTTCCTGTGCAGTGGCAGACACCTGCTTTTGCCCCAGGTGACGTTGTATACTATCGCAACTATCGAGGTTCACGGCGTTCGCTCGCAGGACGCATTCTTCGCTGCCTCGGCCACGCTATGTATCTGGTTTTGGGGGGCCTCTGGTGAGGTGCGTCGGCATCTCAATCAGCTGCGCCTCTGTTGTCACACGGGATCTGCCACTCCCCGTCTGCTTTCAGCGACAGTGCCGTCCGGTCAGCGCCCTGGGGACCCATCTACTGGCTCGCCTCATCCTCAGGTGTTACCGACGCTGCCTTCCATATTGCCCCATGGCGACGCGCCGCCACCGCCGCCGCCTGTTCTCCCGCTGGCGACGCCCGCAGTGGACGCATCGCTGCAGCCGCCGGGCGCCTCCCTGGGTCACGCGCCACCGATCGCTTCCCGTGGCCAGTTGTCCTCCGCCATGGAACTCTTGCCCGCTCCGGACCATCTGTCGTCTTCGCCCGTCGGGTGCTCCGGCTCGATGGAGGTCGACCCTTCGACCCCTCCTGTCTCTCTACGGGTGCATACACCGCATGTTGGCGTGCACCCTGGAGCTGGTTTTCAGGCGTTTCCTCGCTCCCCTCGGTCCGGATGGCAGGATGCGGGTGGCACAGCCTCGCCTGTTGTTAGGCTCCCCACCTCGTCGCATACGCCAACATGGGGTCCTCTCCACGGCGGGCGGAAGCCTTAAACCACAACCGTTCGCCGATTTGCAGGGGGAGGAATGTGGTGTCACCGCCAGACACCACACCTGCTAGGTGGTAGCCTTTAAATCGGCCGCAGTCCGCTAGCATACGATGGACCCGCGTGTCGCCACTGTCAGTGATTGCAGACCGAGCGCCGCCACACGGCAGGTCTAGAGACACTTCCTAGCACTCGCCCCAGTTGTACAGCCGACTTTGCTAGAGATGGTTCACTGACAAATTACGCTCTCATTTTCCGAGACGATAATTAGCATAGCCTTCAGCTACGTCATTTGCTACGACCTAGCAAGGCGCCATTATCATTTGCTATTTATCTTGTGATGCCTGTACCGTCAGACCGATGTGCACCAATTATGGATTAAAGTTAAGTATTCCAGCAGCTACGTACCTTATTGGCTATATTAATTACATTGTCCTGTTCCAGACCTCACGCCAGCCTGCGTGAGCTTAAACACGTGCTTTTCGGCTACCAATCATAGTGGCTTGGCTGTCTTGCCAAGTCACAACATCTACGAGAGTATGTTTTGCGTGTTGGTTTTTACAGCTGTTGAACTACTGTCACCGTACTTATTTGATGATACCTCTCTCTCTAAGCTCAGAGATTATTGAAACAGCCTCATTCGAATGAGCAGTTATTACCTGCAGCAGCTGATGCCATGAGCAGCCGTAGTCGATCTATTAGCTCGTTTGGGTCATCAAAATATATATACTGTGGGATTCACTGCTTTATGCTCAGTGTCAATACCATCGCCGCTGCTGCTGCTGCTGCTGTTGTTGTTCGAGCCATGAAGTATTGGTTTTATAATGGTTTTATATTTCTTGTTGGTCAGGCTTTTTGCGATCTTATGTACATCAGTTAAATGCAGTATTTCACAGTACATTTCCCTATATTAACTGAATAATTTATAGGTTTTTTGGTAGGTCTTAGGAAAATAAGATTCATTAAGCCAGGTGTCCTCTCAAACCGCCTATCACCAATCTGTATTGTATCATGAGTTACATTTATAGGATGCATGCCCAAAATGTATGGTCTCCTCCTGCTAATGTCGAATGTTCTATCTATCTTACCAGGAGCATGATGTATAATGAGTTCATCAATGGCAACACTATCGTTATCGTGTGGTTTCGTTTTTGCTTAGACCTGCCTGAGAGATTCAGTAACCGGCTTGAAGGTCTCTCTTAGTGTTTTCTGTCAATCCGTATGCCCTAACCTTAGCAACCGTAATTTCTTGTGAACTGCTTTCCATGCATGAATAACTTTATGTTTCGTTGACATCTCGGTGTAAGCTAATCAGACGTCTCCACAGCATGAGGCTGTATATATCCGCTCTTCTTCTTCCCCTTACTATGCATCTGCTCAACCTACTCAACAACAAGGAATTCTACATCTATTTTCCCCACAATAGCCTCGACCTTTTCAGTTAAGGCAGTTACTTTCATACTGATTTCATTAACTAACTCATTTAACGCATTGATCATTCTCATAAGAATCTGGTAATATGTCTCTAGTTCCCTGCGCATACCTCCAACTTTATGTACAATAGCTTGAATTTTCGCATCCATGTACAGGCGAATGTTCTATCTCTGTACACCCACTCTCTGGGGTTGAGAGCTAGGCATGCGCACATTTGTCCACGTTGTAGCGTATGCTGATGTACTAACCTCTCTTATCGGACTATGTAAGAGGAAACTCTTGGAAGTTTTGCCTGTACCTACTATCACTCAGTTTTCTTGTTTTATCAGTAACGAGAAAACCATACTGTGAATGATTCCAGCAAACAGCACATATCTTTATAAAATCATTGTACGACATGTCAGTTCCTACATGTGCCTGGTAAATGTGTTTTAAATTCAGATTGTCCTGTTTGAAGGCTATAATGAGGTTTGCATTATCCCTAACCAACTGTTTCAGGATTCTGGAATATGTTTGCTTAAGTAACACACATCAGCACCCATATGACAACGAAAACAGAAATACTTCCGAATTTGGTCTTGGTTTTCCACAGCAACATCGTCAAATGTAAAGACAGTGTTTGGCTTTGCTTTTTCAGGTGGGAGGATATCACCGCTTTCACTGAATGTCGTGTATGTAACACCATCTACACATCTATGAATGAAAAAATGGCCGACATCGAAATAAGTGTCCAAGGAATAGAAAAGCAACTGAAATCACTCAATAGAAGAAAGTCCATTGGACCTGACGGGATACCAATTCGATTCTACACAGAGTACACGAAAGAACTTGACCCCCTTCTAACAGCCGTGTACCACTTAAGTCTCCAGAGGAACGGAAGGTTCCAAATGATTGGAAAAGAGCACAGGTAGTTCCAGTTTTCAAGAAGGGTCGTCAAGCAGATGCGCAAAACTATAGGCCTATATCTCTGAATCGATCTGTTGTAGAATTTTAGAACATGTATTTTGCTCGCATATCATGTCACTTCTGGGAACCCAGAATCTACTCTGTAGGAATCAACATGGATTCCGGAAACAGCGATTGTGTGAGGCTCAACTCACTTTATTTGTTCATGAGACCCAGAAAATATTAGATACAGTCTCCCAGGTAGATGCCATTTCCCTTGACTTCCGGAAGGCGTTCAATACAGTTCCACACTGTCGCCTGATAAACAAAATAAGAGCCTATGGAATATCACACCAGCTGTGGGGCTGGATTGAAGAGTTTTTAGCAAACAGAACACAGCATGTTGTTCACAATGGAGAGATGTCTACAGACGTTAAAGTAACCTCTGGCATGCCACAGGGGAGTGTTATGGGACCATTGCTTTTCACAATATATATAAATGACCTAGTAGATAGTGTCGGAATTTCTGTGCGGCTTTTCGTGGATGATGCTGTAGTATACAGAGAAGTTGCAGCATTAGAAAATTGCAGTGAAATGCAAGAAGATCTGCAGCGGATAGGCACTTGGTGCAGGGAGTGGCAACTGACCCTTAACATAGACAAATGTAACGTATTGCAAATACATAGAAAGAAGGATCCTTTATTGTATGATTATATCATAGCGGAACAAAAACTAGTAGCAGTTACTTCTGTAAAATATCTGGCAGTATGCGTACGGAACATTGTTGGTAAGGCAGGTGCCAGGTTGAGATTCATTGGGAGAGTCCTTAGAAAATGTAGCCCATCAACAAAGAAGGTGGCTTACAAAACACTTGTCCTCCCAGTGTGGGATCCGTACCATGTCGGGTTGACCGAGGAGACAGAGAAGATCAAAAGAAGAGCAGCACGTTTCGTCACGGGGTTATTTGGTAAGCGTGATAGCGTTACGGAGATGTTTAGCAAACTCAAGTGGCAGACTCTGCAGGAGAGGTGTTCTGCATCGCGGTGTAGCTTGCTGTCTAGGTTTCGAGAGGGTGCATTTCTGGATGAGGTATTGAATGTATTGCTTCCCCCTACTTATACCTCCTGAGGAGATCACAAATGTAAAATCAGAGAGATTCGAGCGCGCATGGGGGCTTTCTGGTAGTCGTTCTTCCCGCGAACCATATGTGCCTGGAACAGGAAAGGGACGTAATGACAGTGGCATGTAAAGTGCTGTCCACCACACACCGTTGGGTGGCTTGCGGAGCGTAAATGTGGATGTAGATGCAATATATCCTGTAGTAGCTAATACTTGGGCTGAAACAGTGTTTTTGAGAATACAAAAACATGTTCGAATCAGACTCCATCTACGTGTGTTAGCAATGTCATGAGGACATTAGTCTTGCCACAATTGGATATACCTACAATAATTGCTTGTATATTATCAGGAAGAAGAATTCCGTTCTTCTTCTTCAAGTCTTCTTTTGCATCTTCACAGGACCAGTCACCAACAACAAACTCCTGAGGATGTTTCATTCACCCTGCCAAGATACTACCTACACCAGGTACTGACAAGTGATTGGCATATATAGAAAGATACAATTGAAGAGACAGTAATAGTATGTGTAGCCACTATAGCTCCATCACTTAACCAACTGAGCTGTATTGGCTGCACAGAACAATCAACTATATATATTTTACCCATGAAGAGTAACTTTATCATTCATTTTGTCAATAACTGGTGAGGTGATGTTTGGGGTAATTGTATGCTGCTGCATCGTTATAGATGTAGAATTGAAAAATAATGATATTAATAAGCTTAATACTTTGATTATGAGAGAGATATGAATTAAAACACAAACACGGATTGAGATTATATATACATACATTATTTATTAAATATCATACATAGGATGCAGAATTTTAAAAAAATCATCAGACTCTTTCTTTATCTCCTTCTTTGCACCTATACAGTATTTGCCAAACAAAGCTTTTTGATATGCAATAAATTCTGTGCGTATCTCCATCAAGTCAATAGATACTTCAGAGTACTTGGGTTTTTCACATGCACATTTAATCTGTTTCTCTTTTGGTTCAGCGTTCATGTGCAAACAAAAGTACTGCTCCAAATCATCAACATGTACACTATGCATACATGGGAAGTTTACACCACCATTGTACGCACAGTCTATGCTCAGCAGCCAATGACTCAATCTTGGCTCTGAGCACTATGGGACTTAACATCTGAGGCCATCAGTCCCCTAGAACTTAGAACTACTTAAACCTAACTAACCTAAGGACATCACAAACATGCATGCCTGAGGCAGGACTCGAACCTGCGACCATAGCGGTCGCGCGGTTCCAGACTGAAGCGCCTAGAACTGCGTGACCACACAGGCCGGCACAATGATTCAATCTCTTCAGTGCAAGACGTAGTACAGTATCCAGATCGTATAAGTTCATAAGTGAGGTATGCCTTAGACAAACACATTTGTCACCCGATTTAACATATAGTGCACAGTCATCATAGACTGTTGTAATAGATAGTGTCACACCGGTAAGGCGAATTTCTGGGGGAGAATGAGTGGGATAATATCTGTAGTCATCTGCTGATTGATGTAGCACTCTGCACGACACATTTTGTCCCAATCGAACTCAGAAATTGGCACTTTAACACCCTTCAATGCGTTTTCAACTTCTATTCTCACATGCAAGCCCCAGACATGATGTGCTTCTATACCAATGGTTATACATTTTGTTCCACTGGGAGCTAAATTGTATGCAGAACCGAAAAGCGTGGTTACACTTGATGCCTTCTTATCCACCTGCACTAGCTCAGGGATGTTCTGCTGGGATGGGTCATATCTTGGTGACCAGTGCCATCCACCATCTTGCTGTTGTTTAGGACCACCACCAGCGTTTAATGTGTTGGGAGCAGATCACGTGTCCTCATTACACAAATCGATACGTAGGCCAGATAACAACAGCTCCTTGTCCTGCTCCAGCAAGTGGGCTACGTGCACTATGGGATCCCATGTGGTCGCTACAGGTTCAGAACATGCTGGAGATTGTTGATGCCGCAGGTCTTGACAAGATGGCAGCTGAGGTTGCTAGAGGTTCAGATGAGGCAGAGGTCGGCATGTTGGCACTCAACCCTGTGGGCTTGGATGCAGCGAGGGCTAATGCTGGACAAAGATAGCGAAACGTTACATATGGACCAAAATGTGAAAACAACCAACAACAACAATAATAATAATAATAATAATAATGCTAACCATAGAAAAAGATGTGATATGGGATACTTACTTTTCTGCTTCTTCCTGTTCTGCAGTGCTGTGTTGGATTCCGACTGCTGTTGACGCTTCATGGTTCTTCTTCTTTTTCTTCTTCTTCTTCCTCTTCTTCTTCTGCTACTGCTGCTGCTGCTGCTGCTGCTGTTGCTGCTGGCTGACTGAGCAGGACTGAGGTGCCAGACCTGCTGAGCCTGCCTTATACCCCCTCCAATGACATTATCAGATAATGTCTAATATGTGACTTTATTAAAGGTTCCCATTTGCTCCTGACATTTTTCCCCAGACCGCCATTTTGGATTATGTCACGGGAGGGATGACAGCACTCTCTGGTGGCAGTACTGTGTACTAGGTCAGTTGGAATCTGGACCTCATGCTGAACACACTGGATGGAGCTACTGCCTCAAATTGTTTAAATAAACACTGAAAACAAAGCCTTAAGTCCATCCTATCCAGCAAAGGCTAAGTCCTTTTCCTGTCAATTCCAAGGAAGAGGTGGCAGTCGGATGACTTAGGTTAGTGGAGGTAGTCCAAGTGACCTTTCTTCTGCCAAAATTTGAACTTCCCCCATTTTCTGGGGGAGGGGCGGGGAGGAGGTTAGGTTAGTGGAGGTAGCCTGATTGACCTATTTTCCCACCAAAATTTGAACTTCCTGCCATGACATCATTGTGACATTGCCACATCTCTCGCCGCCATCTTGAATAAATTTGGCAACAATGCAGAGTGAGGCGACACTCTCTTTGTCATACTACTATTGCATATGACTGTCACCACTGTGTTGGCCTATGAGGGCCTGCCTCAGGGACGAAACGAGGTGCAGTAGGAAAGTATTTTAGTCACTGTCTGGGCCCAGATCGGAAGAAATACTGATATGTTTGTTGATTAGCCCTCCTCATACAAATGAGCTGCTGCCTCCTAAGGTACAAATTTTGCACAGAAGGAATGTAGATTCAGGAATGCACATTACAAGACAATCATTTCCAAATGTGGTACTTATTTGCAACAAAGAAAATAAATTAAATTAGAGCTGTTGCAATACTGTGCAATGATTAGAAGAAAAATGGATACTGTTGAGAAGAGCTGACAATCAACCCTGATTACTCCAAATGGGGTCGACATGCAACAACTAAAACCGGGGGCCCATCAGGCAACTTTTACCATGTCTACTGTAGTCTCTGTATCATTGTTCCACAGTACATTCTTAACTCCCATGGCATTTATTGTGTTTCTGTCTTTGTTGTTTGTTCACATGTTGAAAGTAAAGGAAAAAATCTTCTTTCGATCAGTTCAGTTTCTTTCAGCTTAATATAAGTTTCTTTTTTTGGGTGTATAACTGTAGTATTAACATTCTTTCATTATGACTTCTGGACAGAAAAAGAAAAGAGAGTTACAAAACAGTGACAGTCAAAGCCAAAAAACAGAAATTTAGGGAAGCGTGGCAAGAGAAAGAACAACAGTTTAAAGGGTGGTTAACTGCAGATCCCGAGGACAATTATCATGCTCATTGCAGGGAGGTGGTGTATTAGTTTGTGTACTGAAAGAAGTGAACTTTTGAAACACGCAAATCGCAATTTGCACAAAAGTCGAGCATCACAATTTAATAAACAATCAACGCTTTCACTGTGGGTGCATCAACCTATTACAAGCACTGCAAATCCTAAGCTGAAGGAGGATAGCAAACCTGCTGAAATAAGATTGACAGCAACATTTCCAGGGCACTCACTATGCTTATCAACTCATAAAAGACGTTTTCGTCATTTCTAAAATTGTACAAAACACTAACAGTAGCAAACTTTCCAAATAACAATGTGAATATTTTGTTTGAAAATAGTGACCATTCCTTGTACAAAATTAATAATACAGAGGAAATGCTCCTACTGAATACCTGATTAGCCTTTTTTTTTAATTTTGTTCACAGTCTCGAAGTTTCTGAATCCATAGGGATTTTAAAGGTGGAGATAGGAAATTTTCATATGTTGTGTAGGGATGTGGTCGAAAATCAGTTGGCAACACTGGCCAGTATCTGTGGGAACCATAGAGAAAGACACCCTCTAAATAAAACTGATGCAATATAGTGTCCACATATAAGCATACTGTGATACGAATGACACCCCTTTCCCGACATGCCACACAATAACAACAAATCATGCCTCAAAACAAGCGTTTTCGAGAGTACATTCTATTTACACTCAGCTGGAAAACAGGAAAATTGATATCACTGAGGAAAAAGCGAAAACATGTAAAATACAAATAAAAAACTGGTGTTGATTTACTTTAAAAACAGATTCAACCTTACATTGCTGTGACTGATGCCGATATCATTGATCATTCTTTGTAAGTTAGTGGTCTTTGTCACTGTCCTTTCTGTTGTAAGAATATGCTAATATGTGAGGCAATCAACAGAAATTAAATTCAGACTTCCTGGCAGATTAAAACTGTGAGCTGGACTGACACTCAAACTCGGGGACCATTGCCTTTTGTGGGCAAGTGCTCTACCAACTGAGCTACCCAAGCACAACTCACAACCCATCCTCAGAGCTTTAATTCCGCCAGTATTTGTGCTGTGAGGGCGGGTCGTGCTGTGTTTGAGTAGCTCAGTTGGTAGAGCACTTGCCCGTGAAAGGCAAAGGTCCCGAGTTCTAGTCTTTATCTGGCACACAGTTTTAATTGACCAGGAGGTTTCACATCAGCGCACACACCACTGCAGAATGAAAATTTCATTCTGGTAACTTTAAATTTCTTACCTAACATTTTACGATACACATACACAAAATGTTCTTTCACATGGTGCAGAGGAAGCTGGAATAGTCACAGCTGTTTGACTTAATTTGTACGAATCATGTAACTCAAGTTTATATTGCTCTAAAAATTTGAGCAGTGCAGGTAAATTGTCTTCATTCTGCTTTGCTGTTCATGTATAATGATAAGATATTATACCTAAATTTCTGCCTCCAATGATTCAGTATTGCTTGAATAACTTTGTGCTGATGGCAGTAAAATTTGTATATCCACAAAATATTCACTTTTCAGCTTTAGACAAGTGATTCCTTTAATTATTCCAGAATTTGAAATAAAACGTCTCTCCAGTTCAGTGTCTGCTATATGTAAAACTTTATAAAATATTAAAGCTTTGAAATCAATTGGTTAGTGACTTGCACTTTTCCAGCAAATATGTGAACAGGCAAAAATGAAAAACAAAGGAAAAAATTAACTTTAAGCCAAATCCTGATGCTCCTGCAGCTTCTTTGGAAGTTTTTGCTTGAATGTGTACTAGAAGTACAATGATAGCTTCAGTTGTCTTCTTCACAACCAGACATGAATCATATTAACAGAGTCATCTAGTGTAACTTAACCTTTTTAATTCGAACTTTCCAGTCTTCATTTTTTTATTTGTCTGTTGGTAAACATTTGATTCACTGCCGACCCCCTCATAAAAACATAGAGTCCCTGCAGTGTCATAACAAAATCTGTAGCCAATTTGAGCCCTCTGCATGTTATTACTATGACGAGATTAGGCTTATGCTTCATATAGTTTGTGTAGATGGCTTGAATATCTGCACAACAACCACTCATAACTGCGGCTCAATCATGTGTTTCACAGTTTGCTAGTTTTTTTTAATGTAGACTGACAAAGAACAAGCACCCAGTTTTTTGCAGGTCCAAACTTTTGCATGTGTTACCATCTAAATAGTACCGAATGACAATTAATTGATAGCTGCTCAATTTCTGAACAATCTTTAGAGCAGAATCCTGAGCTTTTTTCACATAATCTGAGATATGTTACAGCATGATGTTGCTCGTGGTTCTAAGAATTTTGTTTTGTATATCACAGTGTGTGTATTTTTCCCTTTTACATTCAAGTTTTTCCCTAACACTAAGATTTTTTTCCCTAAAGTGTTCCTCAACTCTAAACAATTTACATTATTTGCTTTATTTTTCAAGTCATGATGACCTCTTTCTGGTACTCCTTGAAGGGCTGTGTACTAAATTACTTCAGTAATTGTATCCTCTGTTTTCCTGAACATCTAGAGCAAACGTTTCATCTATCTGAGCACCAACCGAAGCATTCTCTCCAAACCTACTTTTTCAATTTTTGAAGGACACTCATTCCGATACAGAGTTTTTGTGTACAAAGCTCTTCTCACACTGTTTAAAGCTAAAATTAGTCTCTTTACCAATTAGTGAAACCCTCACTCACAGAACTAAGCAATTTGCTTTTTGTACCTTGAGTTTGGGGATAGAAAAATTGACAGACAGAACATTATACAGCATCATGTAAAATACCATATTGTAGCCATGAATGAATTTTATTCCAGCATGGCTGGAAATTTCTTTTTCTGTCTCCAAATATGCGAGGACAAAAATGTCTTGCCATATTTGGCCAACTATTTTGCACACGATTCTTCAATTTCCCCCAACATATTAGCTGATCAAACAGTCACTTGGGGTACTGTAGATTCACGGTGTCCCACAGGCACAACACTTCAGCAATCAGATATGTAGCCATCGTCACGGACACTGACTTCCTGACGTGCACAGCCAACTTACATTCCCTCCTCTTGCTGGCTGCTCAATATGCAGTCAGCACCTGTGAATGTGCACTGGAGGCCGAAGAGGCAACTGTGGTTAGCGATGCCTAGCAGTGGTAGTGTGGATTTAGACACTCCATCCAACCTGGAACCCGCTCGTCATGTTTGTTGAGTGTCTTCTTAATTAGACCCTGTGCTCATCCCCACACCTTGCCGAGATTATAACTGCAGTCCCGGTTCATGAGAATTATCCTTGGAATGCATTTTGATGACTTCTCTATGACACTGTCCAAGTATTTGGAAGTTTAAGCTAAAATCCTGGTACATTTGTACTCTGTTACTCAAATCTCAGGTAGTATTCTGCAACCAAACTCTTGTTAGGTCTAAATTAGTCAAGTGTGCCACTGGTGTTGCTGGCATTGATCTTCGATGGTGTCCACTGTTTGTCTAATATATGTCTCATCACATTCACATGGAATCTGGTATACCCGGCCTTTTGTAAACCAGGTCATCTTTGCCTCTCTCCAATAATGCTTCTTTTATTGGGAAGGCAAAAGACAATTCTTACACAGTGTTTTGTACGATGAGTCTTATTTTTCCTGATAGGATGTTGATGTATGGCATAAAGGTAGGGGCCTCTTTCTCTCTAACTTGATCCACCTTCACAGGTTGTATTGCAGTGGTGGGATGCAGAGAATGTCTAAAATGCCATTCCAGGTAACCACTTTTCCAGAACTTTGTTCTGAGGTGTTCCTGTTCCCACAGCAGACATACTGTATCTGAGACAACGTGTACCCTGCATACTAGTGTTTTGGACACCCCATTCCTCTGTGCAGGGTGGTGACAATTGTCTGCATGCAAGTACAGGTCAGTGTTTTTTCTTCTGATGTATTCTGTTGATCACGCTACCAGCCACTCTTCTCTTGACCATAACATCTTTCCTCACCGTACATCCCAACATCAGATTCAGTAAAGAGACTGAGGTGAAGAGCAGTCCACTTTTACTGTTCTGTCACTCTTCTGACTGTACTTAATTCTAAAACCTTCAGGATCTGTTGCTTGGACAGGATGCATCAGATAATCACTGATGAAATACAGCAAGCAGCAACCACATTTAAAGATATGCAAAACAGATGATCAACAGCACTTCTTCAATGTGTTGATACCTTCCTGGTGGTAAAGGAAGGAAGGAAGAAGGAAGGAACAAATGAAGGATAATTAGGATTTTACATCCTGTGAACAATGAGGTCAGGGCATAAGCTCAGATTATTTCATGGATGGTGAAGGACATCAGCCTGCCCTTTCAGAGGAACCATTCTGACATTTGCCTGGAGTGATTGACACAAATCATGGAAAACTGACATCAGGATGATCAGATGCAGATTTGAGCTGTCATACTTCTGAATGTGAGTACCATGTTCTAACCACACCAGCTGGATATGAAAAGATTCATACATTCAGACACCATCACCAATGTTGCTAAAGGAAGAACTTTTGAAGAGGGAAAAAGAAAACTGACAAGAGGCTTTGGAAACCTTGGGGAATTGCTATGTTGAAAATCATCTGTGATCTAATCCAGGGAAAACTCAAGTATGCACATTCCACATTTGTAACACAGAAGCCACGAGGCAATTGTAAATAGAATAGAGAGGGATTGGACCATTGCACTACCCCAAAATACTTGGGTGTCAGCCTAGACTCATTTAAAGAACACTGGACTGGGCGCAAAGGAACAATAGGTACAAGAAACAATATTACATGAGAACTGACTGGATGAAAATGGGAAGCACAGCCTGAAGCTCTTCAATCATCAGTAATGGGATTTTGTTTTGCAGCCTTAGAATATGCAGCACAAGTATGGGATTTGTCTTGCCTCTCCAAACAAGTACACATTACTATAAACGAGCCAGTCAGGACTATCACCAGATGTCAGAGGCCTAACTCTGTCCACAAAATTTACCGACTTGCAACCACAGCACCATTAGATATCAGATGCAATGCAGCCAGTGAAACAGGAGGATTAAACAGCAAAGCACCTCACAGCACTTAATGTTTAATCAAAAGATAGTTCGAACTCGTCTTAAGTTGAGGAAGAGCTTTATCCAATGGACAGTACCTGTAGAAGGCTGACCTGAAACCCCAAAGTATCTTTATAGTTGGATTCTCTGCAACATGCAAACTTGCAGCTCAAAGAGGAAATTGCACAAGGGCAGTAACTATAGTATAGTACATGGAGAGCACTAAATAGCTGAACAACAGAATAAGGATGGTTATGTGGAGATACTCTGAAGATTATCAGTGTGAATCCAGAGAATCACAGATGAGTGAACATTTGTTCATGTGCCCAAGGATGGAGTTTGCTTGCATAGCACAAGACCTGTTTTTATGCAATGACAATGCTATTAAATCTGCAGAGTTTTCGAAGAAGATTGTTTACGCGTTACTGCTCAGACATCTAAAGTAAAGTAAGTATGTGTTGATAGGTCTCTCAGGATTTCACAGTTTTAAATACACACATCAAAAAAACCTTTGCATCATCTCAGTTCTAAGAGTTCCGGAACCTGTACAGAAAATTATAATAGAGATCAACATAAACATCATATCCACCCTTTTTATTGCTCATGAAAACCACACATTGCATGTTGTACCGCCATACAGCAAGACCTTCAGAGCTGGTGGTACAGACTGCTGTACCACTGGTACCTCTAACGCCCAGTAGCACATCCTCTTGCACTGATGCACGCCTGTATTCATCGTGGCATACTATCCATAAGTTCATCAAGGCACTGTTGGTCCAGATTGTCCCACTCCTCAATGGTGATTCAGCATAGATTTCTCAGAGTGGTTGGTGGGTCACGTCGTCCATAAACACCCCTTTTCAATCTATCCCAGGCATGTTCGATAGGGTTCATGTTTGAAGAACATGCTGGCCACTCTAGTCATGCGATGTCATTATCCTGAAGGACGTCATTCACAAGATGTGCATGATGGGGGTGCGAATTGTCGTCCATTAAGACGAATGCCTCAACAATATGCTGCCGATATAGTTGCACTATTGGCTGGAGGATGACATTCACTTATTTTACAGCCGTTACGGCACCTTCAATGATCACCAGCAGCATACATTGGCCCCACATAATGCCATCCCAAAACAGCAGGGAATCTCCATATTGCTCCACTCGCTGGCCAGTGTGTCTAAGGAGTTCAGCCTGACTGGGTTGCCTCAAAACACATCTCTGATGATTGTCTGGTTGAAGGCATATGTGACACCCATTGCTGAAGAGAACATGACGCCAATCTTAAGCAGTCCATTCAGCATGTTGTTGGGCCCATCTTTACCACACTGCATGGTGTCATGGTTGCAAAGATGGACCTTGCCATGGATGTCAGGAATGAAGCTGCGCATCATGCAGATGTCAGGAGTGAAGCTGCGCGTCTTGCAGCCTACTACACATAGTTTGAGTCACAACACGACGTCCTGTGGCTGCACGAAAAGCATTATTCAACATGGTGGTGTTGCTGTCAGGGTTCCTCCGAGCTGTAATCCATAGATAGTGGTCATCCACTGCAGTAGTAGCCCTCAGGCGGTCTGAGTGAGGCATGCCATCGACAGTTCCTGTCTCTTTGTATCTCCTCCATGTCCGAACAACATCGCTTTGATTCACTCAGAGATGCCTGGACACTTCCCTTGTTGAAAACACTTCCTGGCACAAAGTAACAATGTTGAAGCAATAGAACCACAGTATTGACCATTTAGACATGGTTGAACTAAAGACAACACGAGCTGTGTACCTCCTTCCTGGTGGAATGACTGGAACTGATCGGCTGTCTGACGCCCCCTGTCTAATAGGCACTGCTCATGCATGGTTGTTTACATCTCTGGACAGGTTTAGTGAACCTCTGACCAGTCAAAGGGGCTGAGTCTGTGATACAATATCCAAAGTCAATGTCTATCTTCAGGAGTTCTGGGAATCGGGGCGATTCAAAACTTTTTTTGATGTGTGTATTTTTTCCAGCCTTCTAATACAATGTCTTAAGCAACATGGTTTCATGTTCTTTAAAAAGGAAGATTAACATTATGACATCCAGTCGACAGTGACATCATCAGATATGAAGCCCATGTTCAAATTAAGGAAAGCTAGGCAAGGAAACTGGCTCTGTCCATTTTGAAAGAACCATACAGGAATTTGCCTCAAGCGTCTGAGAAAAAGCACCAGACACCTGCACTGGATGAGGATTTGAAACACTAATGTCTTCCTATACATGGGTCCAATGTATCAGCACTGCACTATCTTGCTCAAAGTCTTTGAAACACTGCATGAGCAATCACACCCAGATTAAATAATTATTCAGCAATAAAAATCACAACTCTGTTACTCTTAAGAAATATGATTAGGGTTTAACATTCTGTTGTCTGTTTCTCATTAAAAAAAATACAGAAAGGATAATAGATTCATGAACGAATTTTTCACTCTGCAGCAGTGGGTGCACTGGTATGAAACTTCCTGGTATATCAAAACTGTGTGCTGGACCGAGACTTGAACTTGGGACCTTCACCTTTCGCAGGCAAGTGCTCTACCAACAAGGATAACAGATGTTTGTGAGAGAAGGGAACAATATTAAAAACAGAGAAACTTCAGTTGTCAAAGTAAATGGTAGAAATTATTTTGTTACCATTAATTTTATTACTTGCATACAATAACATTAAATACAAATGTGTCTTACAAAATGTATTACCACTATCTCTTTTCATTACTTTTTATTGCAAAATAGTTTAATACTTCCTCCTGAAAGCCTTGTACTGTTAAATTTTCATTAACTTAAGAGACTTGGGTAGTAAAATAGTACACTAATCAGTAATCAAATATTACAAAATATTTTTAGACAACAATTTTACAAATACAGAGCTTATGCTTTCCTATGACTAATTTAATATACCAGCATCTACTAAACAAACGCTATTAAGTCAGGAAAATTATAAGTATTTCATGTACTATTTGATTCATAAAATTTGTTTCTTGCAGAATTCAGCTGCCTATGGCTGTAAAGTGCTGATTAGTGACTAAACACCAAATTGTGGTAGTGGAGGATTTAGGAACTAAAGCAGGACAGATACAATGTTGTGCACTTGAACGGATACAAAAGTGGAACCAAGATGATGATAGACATGAGGATAAATCCTAATTACTTTCGAATAAAAATGCTTATTAATCATGACTGGCATGGCGTAGTGAAGGAGGCTGGAAAGGTACTTCAAGAACTAGTCCACACATTCTAAGTTTCTTCATCCAGACAAGATATTATAATTAGGACTTGTCAGTAGATGCAATTAGCTGGTGAATAATTGAGAATTTTCTACGAGTATGTTCCACTTGGCATTCCATTGTAGGGGGCAACCAGAAAATCAACGGTTGGCCAGGGGAAATACAGGAGATGTGTGTTCCAGTATATTTTACCTGGTAAGAATACTTGGAGAAGTTTATATAAGTTCATGAATTCTTCCTTTAAAAGTGCATGATACTTTTCTGAGACCAAAAATGTGGTCTTTCTGTGGGCAAGTGACAATTTTTATGAGTTACTTTGATTTTAATTGCAGTAAAAATATGTCTTTTATACAACTGTTAAGAACCAATAATTTTCTTTCCTTGTTAGGGAAAAAATATGTATCACATTGTTCTTAATTTGTTTGTTTTGCTGTCTCTCATTGAAAATATTGTTCCTTACTTCCCGAGCAAAAACTAACTACATCCTCATATAATAATGGTTCAATAGCAGTCAACAGAGTTTTCCAGATCCTTCCAGCAGTTTTGTTCTCTCTAGCAACAAAATCTATGTATATCCCATTAAATACCGAGCTTGGAAAAAAGGTGATTTAGAAGGAATCATTAAAAAAATTATAAAAGAGAAGGCAGCCAGTTCAATCCAGTTATGTGAAGTTCAAGGCTCTGAATGAAACAGTGTAAAATTTCTGCCTCTAGAAAAAATGTTGAGAGACCAACACTAATTATAATGGTCCTGTAATTAAGATACAGATGTGCATTACACACAATGACCAGATGATAGCTACCTCACAGACAAGTTCATTTATGAACTGGTCAAATTGTTGAACTTCTGTCCAATGTGTTTTTGTGTTTTTCACTCATCAATGGAATAGAAGCAAACCAATTTTTTTAGCCAGCACTAATTTCAAAGTACAAGTTTATGAAATCAGAAATTTCCTACCTTGATTTAAGTACCTCATCATCAATCTGTATGTAATGTAAAAAAGAATCAACCTACAGAAAATCTGGGACAGAATAATAACAATAATAAAAAAAATTAATTACTCACTGTGTTTCAATATTGGTATATAAAGAAGAAATATTGTTTTTGGGAACTATTTACAAAGATGAGAAAACACACTTATGTGCACATTTCAGAGCGAAACTGGAATGCTGTAACACAAAAGTACATTGATTTGCCAACACTAATACAATTCAGAGTTTATACTTGCAAATGAAAATTAAGTTGGATGAGTGGTGAATCTGCTGAAATTTCTAATGCTAGTTTCAGCTTCACGTGTCACTTAGACAACTCGCTGTTGGTGACAGCCAAGAACGACACCCACATTAGTACACTAAACCAAAGAGAAACACGGTTCAAAAGAGAAGGTTAGGAATTCCAGTGTCCAGCTCTTTCTATGATAGGTCCTATTAGCACTTCACCTCTTTACCAATTCAAAAACTTATTCAGAATTTTTTTGAAGAACCAAAATGTGTTATAAGGTGCAGTAATTCAGTATCACTTGTGCACCTGTAAAAACATTAAACACTTACTACTGAACAAAGCTAGCTGTGCCAGAAATACTACTATGCCAAGTGAAACATGAACTACTTTAGTATCCTATATCCACCAGCTGCCTGGAAGAGGATACATGCAGTCTGGTGATGTCATGTTAATGAGACAACTTCCACACAAAACTCCAGGAGGATAGGTCATTACCTTAGGTAGGATGACATTACCCAAGCTCACATTACCACGTCACTTGATGAGCTATGAGACACACCACATGAAATATCTCTATATGGACAACAACGTAAAATGTGTAAGTGTATAATTGCCACTTATGAGAATTATAGGTAAGTAAAATGCATTAAAATAATCAAAACCTATCAAATTTCCAAAATATAATGACAAGATACTCTGTCCAAATGAAATGCTTTTGGACAACAAATGCTATTTCATTTTCAAACATCTTTTATGCTACTGGTCTTTTATGGAGACTATACAGTCTTACATATCTGAACATCACTCTCTATGCAAGACATTTTAGTGTAGTTGAAGACAATAAAAAATTTTATTTTATTTCTTTTGTGGTTTACTTACACTATCCCACCTAAAATACTAAGTGACTGCAACAGAGTTTTGAATTTGCAAAAGCAGTAAAGCTTGAGATTATGTAATTTATTCATGAAAAATAATCCCACACACATTACTCATTATCTCACCTGTGATTTTACAAAATTTTGTTTTGGTTATCCTTTGTTCACTGGTACTAAACTTCTAAATTGTTGTTCACATACGCCACTGATACAACAAAATATAATCATTTAGGCTATTATCTGCCACACCTGAAAACTCATTACAGCTTGTAATATTTTAATCTCTCTCTCTCTCTCTCTCTCTCTCTCTCTCTCTCTCTCTCTCTCTCTCTCTCTCTCACGCACACACACACACACACACACACACACACACACACACACACACACACACGAGCGAGAGAGAGAGAGTGAGAGAGAGAGAGAGAGAGAGAGAGAGAGACAGAGAGAGAGAGAATGACATAATTAATTAAAAGAATTAAGATAACCTCATCCACCACACAAACACAAACAAAATAGATGGAAGTAATGAATAAAATAATATGTATTATTACAAACTAGATTTCATTTAAAATGCTATTGACCTGAGTGAAATGTCACGAACAGCACAAAATAATTAAATGCATGAACTTTGCCTTCACAAAAAAAAAAAAAACATAAAAATTACAGCAATAATGAAAGATATATTTATATTACAAAGAACTGCATTGAAAAACTCTCTTTATGGGTAATACTACCAGTTTTCTACTACTATAAATAATCTGCAGAACATATCTTCTATAATAGTTCATAATTTACAGTTTTTGATAATCTCACATAGTAAAAGCCAGGTACACTGTTATAAGTTTTTACAGTCCATCATACACCTTAGAATTTTCCTACAGGCCTTATGCTACCTGTATTATATTACTTACTTTCTACATGGAACTACAGAAAACAAAGATCAACTAACCATATTAATTCAACACTAATAATGATGATGATCATGATTTTGATTGTGGTGGTGAGAACAGTAGCAATAATAACCACCATTATCATATCTTAATGACATAAAATACTATACACTGTCAAGTTCTGAAATGAACTGTAACCCTCGACTACAATATTTTTCATTTTCCACAGAACACTTCTTACATTCATCTGCACATAGCATTAACTTACAACATATCTGCTCAGGAGACACTTAAGTGTTTCTCTATTTTAAAAAATGCATTTATGTATTAGTCTAATTATATAAGAGTGACAAACTGAAAATGGATATGAAATGAGATTTTTATGTGTAATAATTTACACATCTGCGGTATAACACAGATACATGAGTGCACACACACACACACACACACACACACACACACACAATCTCCCCCCCCCCCCCCCACACACACACACACACAAACTAATGTGATTGAATTTCCTTAATTAATTTGTTTTTCAGGGAAAGAAGAGACTAGTCAAGATACAGACAAAAAATATACCCAGAGACAGAAAAAAATACACTTGGAAGAAACCTTTGTTCCGTAAGAATGAGGCAGAGAATTGGGAGAGTGAAGCAAAAGAAAGAGAGTGAAACAGAGGGAGGCGAGGAACCTCTGTGTCTCATCCCACTCCTCCCCCTCCACACCCCCCTCCCCATTCTGTTTTTTCTTGTAGGTTTGTAGTTTGAACAACAAACACATCAGTACCTATTTGAAAACACTGTCTGGTGCTTAATTTCAATACAAAAAGTGCTGCAGTTCGAGACCTTATTTAGCACCTAGGCTTCCATACATCCATAATTTGTGATTCGGCCATTACTCAAAAGAACCTTTTTTCACCAAGATCATAAAACATAATAGCAAAACACTTAATTCTGTGAGGTTATATCTACCAGCTGAGACAATACATAGTTCAAAAAATAAAAAACAAACTTATGAAATATGACTTAATTAAAACAAATATTACGCTACTTATTCCCAAATATTTTACTAACAAAACAAAACCTAGTGAAACAGGAACAAATTTCCATCAGGCAAATTAAGGGTACTGTACTCCAAAAATGTATGAAAAGACACCTCCTGGTTTCACATATACAAAAGATTTCAAATGGTGACATTATACATCCGATAAACATTCTAAGTTATGATGTAAAAGATGAATAACAGCAAAAAAAACGTCACAGAATCTGTTAGCACAAAGGCTTCTGCAAGATGAACTGATTTTCTTCCTCTGCCAAACAAATAAAACTTATTTTGACTGTGCAGATGAAAAGTATCTGCTGGTGCATTTTGAAAATTTATTCTCAAAAATGGCTGTAACAAACAAGTCATTTGTTAACATATTATATCAAATGAATTACACACTGAATGTATTTAACAAAATTAAATGGAAATCACTAAGACCTATTTACAAATAGGAATTTTCCTAAATACAAAATTAAGCTCTTTGCCTTTCTAATAACGCTGTCCTAGCTTTGGCACTATCTTAATCGTATAGGAAGATTTCTTTTCTTTTTAATAAACATAATAATACACGCTCTTTAGAGAAGTCCTAAAGTTTTATGAAAATAGCAATATCTGTAGTATACTTTCATCAATAAAAGCTCATTATTCACATCCTGACTGGGTCTGGAGTATGTGCACCCCATTCTCTAAAGTAACTCTGGGGCACAGTCTCAATAAGTGAAATAACATTTTTAAAAAAGCATTAGTTATCAAGTCGTGCTCTTTAACTACAATCTCATGCCAATTTTATAGTAACTTTAAGGTTTTCAGACATCATCATACTAATGAGGCATAGAATAACTTTATATAAAGCTGCCTGAATGTGATCAGATCACAAAAAACAGTTATAGTAATGTATTAAAATGAATTATTAGAATGGCAGATTAATTTTGAAAGAAATTACGCATCTGAATATATTTTTACTTATGTGTTTTCTTCTCACAGCAAATGATTTTGTTTTCTTTAGATTCACACATGTGAAGCTGCGTATTCTAGAAGCAGTCATACACAACACCATTAAAAGAACATCACAAGTACACACATTTCAACAGCATATCACAAAAATATTTAGCAGAATTGTGCATATTATAAATCACTAAGAGAAATTTCAATTAATAACAGAACAATGAAGTGGCTTTGTATTACACAAACAGGCCAACACCTAAGTGAAATATCTTAAGCAGGTTGCAACTAACTACTATGAGGTACAGTTAATCTTTGTACACATGGCAATTCTAACATACATCAAAATTCAAGTGTGACAAAAAAAATACAGTTAACAGCCAATGTGAAAGAGTGCAAAGAGATCAAAAATGCTTTTCTATTAATTTAAGTACAAGTCATCATGACTTACTACAACACAGATCATAAGAGACTTTTTTTAAGTCAGTGGTGTTCATTATCAAATATGGATGAGCTCTACAGTTATTGTGTATCAACAAACAAATAAATCAAGTGGCAGTTACATTCTTATTGCAATAACAAACATCAATTTATTATTTCCATATTCCTATGTTTAAAAACCCTGCCAGAACAGTACACAATGAGGCAGAGTGAGGAAAGCTACAGTATACCAACAAGATCAAACCCAATAGTGCACTGTGCTGTTCAAAGCAACTTTCTGATAGCTGACCATGGCATTAATAAAACAGATGGCAAATGACTACATCATTACATTGTTGCCAATGGAATCAAGTTCATAGGCTAACAGACTACATACCTGCATTTACAACCAATGTGAAGCATTTGTTATTATTTAAAATAAATTTGAAAGAAGTGCATCAACTAATAAGTGTGCAACCCGAGTCAAATATGGGAACTGGATGAACTGCATAGGATTTTGTTGTCAAAGTATTAAAAACGATATTCTATACATATGTTATTGCTTAGCTCTCACCTATTACTAGCACACATCAGTTAGCTGTTGGCTCAATTGTGCTTCATTTACTTCTTGGTTGTTCCACAGGGCACTCAGAAAACAGTTCTAATTAATGAGTGTGGTCCATTTGACTTTTAAAATATGTTTTAAGTTTGCATGTAGTTTATTTTGGAGCTTGTATCATATACGGGTGTTACAATTACTTCCCAACGAACATATTATTTGAATTTATGATAAATTCTTGAGCAAACTTAACAGTAACCATTTTATGACTTCTCGAGTAGTAAAACTGATTTAATTTTAACACAAGGCGAGAAGCGAGTTCTAGCATTTATGAAATAGAATATTAAATAAGAAATATGAAACACGAAAAGTTGTCAACTAAGTAATTTGTGATCAATTACAGGACATATTGGGCTATTACTGTACTTCTACACATAAAATTTTAAATACGCTATTGCTATGACTAAACAGCAGAAAGACACCGAAGTATGAAGAATATAATTTACTCCACTATCAAGTCGGTGAAATATGTGACACTGATTCCCATTTCATCCTCTGCCTAAGGCTCCACCGGATCTCTCTCTCTCTCTCTCTCTCTCTCTCTCTCTCTCTCTCTCTCTCTGTCTGTGTGTGTGTGTGTGTGTGTGTGTGTGTGAGAGAGAGAGAGAGAGAGAGAGAGAGAGAGAGAGAAGAGAGAGAGAATGTTTTAGATACTTAGTTACTAATTAGTACATGAGAGACTTTTGACATTAGCACATGAGAGACTTCAGTTTTCACCTTCTATGTTTGCTTATATACAGTGCATAGGACTGAAATTGTATATTGAGAACAGACTGAAATTTGATATTTAAACTGTAATCGATGTACTATCAGCTGGCTAAAAGGATGGATGAAATCATTCAATTACAGAAACAATATCAACATGACACTCATAAAATTACCTGCCTGCTTGCATCAAGAATATATCTTATTAAAAACACCTGAGAGGATCAATGTAATGTAACTGGATAAATATAAAAATCTATTCACCAAGTGGTGGCAGGAGAACACACACACACACACACACACACACACACACACACACACACAAAGGTTTCACTTACACAAGCTTCGGAGCCAGTGGTTCCTTCTTCCGGCAGAAGAGTTTAATGTGAAGGAAGAGGGGTGAAGGAAAACTGTAGAGATTTAGGAAAAGCGGTTCAGTTCAGAAGTCACCCAGAACCCAGGGTCAGAGGAAACTTACCGGCTGGGATGAAAAAGAAATAGGTCTTTCCTCCTCATCCTGTCCAGTAAGTCTCCCCTGAAACAGGGCTCTGGGTGACTTTTCCGAACTGTACCACTTTTCCTAAGCCTCTCCCATCCTTTTCCTTCACACCTCTTCCTCCCCTTCCAACTCTTCTGCCGGAAGGAGGAGCCACTGGCTCTGAAAACTTGTGTAAGTTAAGTGAGTGTGTGTGTGTGTGTGTGTGTGTGTGTGTGTGTGTGTGTGGGTTTTTTTTCCCCCCCTGCCACTGCTTAGTGAGTAGATTTTTCTATCTGTCCAGTTTCTATTAGTTTCATTGTTACATTAGCCTGAGTGGATCAATGGGCATTTAGGAAACAAATACTAACACCAACAAAAATAAACTCACATTTATGACATTAAATTGTCAGAGTTCAGTGTGATCTAAAATCTTATTACATAACAATCATCAATTTTCTCAATAAAGTTCATGTGCTTATAACAATTTTATCTTGCTTTTCCACTGGTCTATATTTGCATATGGAAACAACAATATGGGATTGTGGGTCTGTCATGCTGCAAAACACTTTTGTTATTTACTTATTGTTCCCAAAGTAGTTTCAGCAACAAAGATATTGCCATCATCAGTGGGTTCTCTGACTCTAAAACATTCGGAAATAGCATACGTATAAAACATTGTTTTACATGTGTACTGCTTGGTTCCAAATATTGTTTTCAGTGAATAATTTCAGAATAGCTTATTTACTATACGTCACAGCGTGTTTTTACAATTGTTGCCTCTGTTTCTGATATCTGCAGGGCATAATCTGTCTCATAGATGAAACACTAAACAGGATAGAAGAGCTACACAGTAACATCAACATGGTGCACCCACAAATCCACTTCACAATGGACACAGAAAAAAAAAGAAACTAAATTTCCTGGACTTTAAAACTACAAGAAACGACGACCAACATGAATTTTCCATCTACAGAAACCCACATAAAGAAGCACTGTTATCCAGAACTCATCCAACCACCCAACATTGAATAAATATTTCAGTTTCAAATACGTGCTCCACAGGATAAACAGGACACCTATTAAGCCAGAAAACTACACACAGGAATTAAATACAATCATACAAACTGCTGTTGAAAAGACTATAAAACAGACATAACAAACAAGCTCAACAACAAGATAAAAATAAAAGATAATAATAGGGGCAACCCACTCAAGTGCACAACCAAAGAGTCTGAAAACACAGAGGCAGAACACACTGACAACACACCACACCACACCACACCACACCACATCAGGAAAAAGAAACAGATAGCACACACTTGGGATCCCAATAATATTCAGAACAAACGACACAGTTCAACAAAGGCTACGACCAGGCAAAAGAATCCTGAAAAATTCAGCAGTGCTGGAATATACCAACTCACGTGTAACTCCTGTCAGACCCAGTACATAGGACAAACAAGCAGAAGCTTCCAAAAAAAGTACAGATAGCACATAAGAGCTCTCAAGACTAACATTCCATTTTTGCAGAACACCCAATGAACAAAAACCACAACCAAACTAATATCAAAAGTGATCTACACATCCTGAAACACAGTGAAACACAGCACCAGTCAATACAGAAAACTAACAATAGAAGAAAATTATTAGATGCAAAAGGCTACAGTGCAAGGGAAAAATGTGATAAATGAAAACACAACACTTTGTCACAACACACTATACTGCTCTAAGAGAACTGACAGAGAACACAGAACAGGAAAAACACACTCACTCCTCCTTCACACACAGAGAGAGAAATAAATAAGGAACAGAAGTTGTCAGAACTCCTGCTATAATTTTCATAACCTTCTCACAATATACGATGCATTTCTAGTGACACATCCAAACAGCACAATTGTGTAACGTTTTGGATTATGAACAAGGTGCGAAAGTTATGTTTTTCTTTGTCTAAAAGTAGGTGCAAGCTGTCCAACAAATGTGATTTCATGACAGACTACATAAAAACCTAGTACACACCAAAACAATTTCCACAACACCACCGCAATCAAAACTGTTTAACAATGACATACATAAGTTCAAATTTTTGTATTTGTTTCCTAATAGCCACTCATACCACTCATACGCCGAGAGGGGGGAAAAAAACAGAAAATATGCTGGAAACAGAAGCAACAATCATAAAAACATGCTGTGACTTATAGTAAATAAGTTAGTCTGAAATTAATCACAGAAAACAATATTTGGAACCAAGCGTAACACATGTAATAATGTTTTACAATGTTTTATAAGAATGCTATTTCTGCATGTTCTAGAACCAAAGAACCCACTGGTGATGGTGATAGTTATCGCTAAAACTAGTTTGGGAATAAATAAATAAATCAATAAATAAATAACAAAAGTGTGTTGCATTAAGGCAGAGTCAAAATCCCACATATGCTTATACTCACATATGGACTTAAAATCCCATACAGCTGCAGTAGTTATAAAATGTGAAAGGCAAGCCTTGAGAGAACAGGAATTTTATTTGTTGTTAAATATAAGTTAATTCATATTTCACAGGGGCAAGTCTGCTAATTCATGGAGCTCTGAGAATTCAGTCCGGCCAGAAACACCAACCAATTGCATCATTTTGTGAAATAACTAATCAGCACTTCTCAAGAATTGCATAAATGAAGGCTTTGTACATTAGCAAAGTTTGTAACAAAAAATCATTACACAGCAAATATACAACAGAAGTGAAAGCACCATGCTAGTTATTTACGACTTTTTGTAAAGTGACTGAGAAAAGTTTGCCACAAAAAGCAGGCCATTGCAAGTAGATATGATTTTTCAGGAGATGGGAATGTCAAATAATGGGCAACAATTGCGAAAGATGTTCTACAACAGTGCTCCTGGGAAACAGCACAATATGAAAGTGCAGTGTGGGACACATCCAAGTCAAAAAAATAAAGACTGTAACCATTTGAAACACTGTACAGTATAAGTCTATCAAAGAACAGATTAAATATAAGAAAACATATTACACCACATGTCAAGTACCCAGAAGCAAAACATAGTTTACATCTTGTAACAAAAGAGGTGGGGTGGGGGAGGCAGGGGTTACACAATTCAAAAGCAAGTGTTACAAGTTGTACAACCAGTTTTGTGAATCAAGACCAGAGGATTCACTGCTGCAACTGTCTATTAATCTTCCCAGGGAGCAGGGCCGGGAGCCAGGGGCATAAGCCTATGGGCTCTAATTGTTTTGATTGGCAAAAACCCGATCACTATTTTTCACGTACAGTTTCATCGATAAAATACATTTCTTTGATAAATATGTTGGTAACTGGCAGGATTAATTTGTCAACAGAAAGAAAGAATATTAGGATGAGAGAGTAGGAGGAAATTGAGGATGTCCTTTTAAAAAAACATCCTTTCCAACCTTTACTCCAGCTGATATGGAGAAACTGCGAACACAGAAATACCCTTTCTAAGACAAGAAGACAAGAGAATATATTTGTTGTTTGGAACGTATTGCAGAGAGAGAGAGAGAGAGAGAGAGAGAGAGAGAGAGAGAGAGAGAGAGAGAGAGAGCGAGAGAGAGAGAGTCATGTGGATTTTAACAAAATAAAGATAAATTTCATAGCATATTTGGAGAAAAAAGGATTTTTTTTATTACAGTTGATTTTGTGAAAGAGCAATTCATATAGGACTCCACATTCCCACACCAAATGAACATTAAAATTACCACCACCAGTTAACAGCAAGGGCACATTAGTTAATGTATTGATGTGTTACTGTATTTACTCGAATCTAAGCCGCACTTTTTTCCGGTGTTTGTAATCCAAAAAACCACCTGCGGCTTAGAATCGAGTGTGAAGTAAGCGGAAGTTCTCAAAAATGTTGGTAGGTGCCACCACAACTAACTTCTGCCGTCAAATATATGTAGCGCTACACAGGCATGCTTTGCAGGCACAAAGAAAAATCTGACACCATAATCTCTGCGTCAGCAAATAAATTTAAAAAAAAAGGTGGAAGACAAGCTTTTTTCTCCGCCCCGAGTTTCGACCACTGCATTTCCATACATTATTCAACGAAGTAAATACAAATTCCTTATTGTTCATCTTCGAATGTAGCGGCATTTCAATGTACTACGAATATCCGACTGGCAAGACTGTTTAGGATGTTTGTCATTGAGAAGAGATGGTTGTTAATAGGAACTTTTATGAATTGTGAATCACATGCAGTATTCTCTTCACCATAAGAATAATACGAATATAAACATTTTGCCATGTATTCTTTCATGTGTGCTGCTATCTCATTTAAATCCTGTCTGCCTAATAAACTACGAAACTGGAGTGAGACAACAGCAAACGCGGAAGAATATACATATCATATCATGTTTATATTCATATCATTCTTATGCCTAATAGTGATACAGTCAGAAATGAAGCACAGCAATTAACTAGATTTTTAAATCTAAAATGACTCTAATTTCTGTGCAGAATGTAATGTACTAAAGAGGCGTCTGCAAAGATTTTCAAACGGAAAAAATTTTTCGCTAAACTCTCGTTCAGAACATCTTCTACCATACGCTGTCTATTATTTGGTTCTTGTTGATCATTATCAAAGAAAGCAGCAGTGTAAGTAACAACAAATAGCAGTCTCTTGCCATTGTTTCGCTAATGAGACGATTCCTCTTTATTTATTTTTTTAAATTGTAAGCGGCAGTAGCGCGCACAAAAGCAAGCCATGCCGCGAGCGCCGACAGGCCGTAAACACTCATTATCAAAATGCAACAAACAATGCACGACACAGTACAGTAATGCATTTTCAGCTTAGAGTGGCTGACGTAAACACCGATAACAAAGAAAACGGCACTTATCAGATCAAAGCAAAATAAGCAATCGATTCAAACCAGACGAAGCACGTGAAAAAGGAAGGGTACCCGTATAAATACGGACGGAGAGCCTGATGCATAGCAATGACTACCTGGTAAAGCTTAACTGCTAAGCTTACGACTTGAACCAAACTACTATAGCTGTATCGTAATTCATTCGACCTAAATTGTGTCTCGTATTACAATGGACCAACTTTGTTTCGATTTGGAGGTGCGGCCTAAAACTTTTCTCTCCCCTTGAATTTCGAGTCTCAAATTTCAGGTGCAGCTTAGATTCGGGAAATTCCCCCCCTCCCCCCCCCCCCCTCCCCACCCCTCGCCCCCTTGATTTCGAGTCTCATTTTTCAGGTGCGGCTTAATTTCGAGTGCGGCTTAGATTCGAGTAAATACGGTAATATGCAAAATAAAGTACTTGTCTAAACTAACTGTTCTGCTCACATGACATCATTTAGGATTAGATGAAATGGTTAATGACATCAATCTAGGATTTTAAAAATAATGACAGAAACAATAACATAAGTAACTTGCATCAAGTATGTTACTTAATAAATAAACTACAGTGAACAGAAACCAACAACCACATCATTTTAAGTTGTACAGATATGGGTCAGCAGCTACAGAACCATGTTTTTAAAATATGCAGGAAAAAAGAGCTCTCCTGAACAGTGGTATAAATGGAAAAATATATAGCTCATCATTTGAGAGCAAATGGTTGTGGTTGTGCACATAGGTTTTTGGTAAATTGATAGCTTTCCATTGGTTCTCATACTCTGAATTATCAACACAACAACATTATCATTTTACTTAAGTCACATTGTGGTAAATGAGTACACAAATACAATGTAAATGAACTACTCCTGTATTACAGTAATGTAAACAGTGTCAATGAAATGCACTATACAATAAATATAATAACATTACATATACCATAGCTCTTCAACTGACAGCTTGTGTTAGGGTAAAAAAATCTACTGCTAAGGAACTTAAAATGAATAGGAACATCATGCAATCTCAGATTTAACAACTATTCACAATGTTTGTGTCAGTACGTGGTAAGCACATATATAAATATTGAGCAAATGACAAAACTGAGGTAAATGTACTTCCTGATTATGATTTTCAACAACTGTATACAAAGACAGGTACCCTACAACAGTTTCTTGGTTTGTTGCCCTTTCTAATAAAATGACAAAAACACACACAAATATTTATTAACATAAAATAAACACTTTATCAGGTAAAGTGAACCTCCAAAGTTGTGTAATTACATTAAAGAGAACCAAACACACTAGAAAACTAAATGTGAAGGTTGCTTCAGTTAACATTAACACAGTCAGATACTGAAAAATCTTAAAGCTTTCTTTACAGAAACAAATCAAATACTAGAAACCATGACGACACGATTTCTGATTACACGCAAGTGTAGCCATTTATGGCCTCAAAAATACCCGTCAATTTTATTTTAGTTGATTAGGATAGACATTTGCTTATTTTGTACATGTGAATGTTATACTGTGATACTAACAGATCTGACATAATAAATACCTAAAAACACGCACATCCTCAGAAAAAGTGTTTTGATTCTATGTAACATTAAAAAGGTGAAACACATGTTGTATGCACATTCAGGGCACAGACAACACACAGCTCCCAAGTGGGGCTGTGATTGCATGCACGTTGCTACTTCAAGGTAGAATGTTGCAACACGATATGCAAAAACCTTGATCAATACCAAAAATATCAACAATGATCACACTTGTCCGTGTTTCAAATGCAGTTCAACACCATAACTCACTTTTATTTGCAAATATGTCTTTTTTCCACAAATGTTTTCTAGTAAGGCCCAGAATATAAAAATAGTTCCAATTCTGCCTTGCAGGTTAAAGGTTACTCTCCCATGTGATAGAAATACTCATAATATTAGAGCAAATCTATCAGTAAACTGCAAAAATGATTTGAGCAAGTGAAGATTCTGTTCCATTTTGAAACACTAATGGTGTTATATGGAGGCAAAGAGCGAATAAAAAAAAAATCACTACCATGCATACTGATACT
Organism: Schistocerca cancellata; assembly: GCF_023864275.1. NCBI lineage: Eukaryota > Metazoa > Arthropoda > Insecta > Orthoptera > Acrididae > Schistocerca > Schistocerca cancellata. Next base: position 281,580,169 of record NC_064632.1, on the reverse strand, counting down.
GCACCACTGAATCATTAAGAGTGTCTTTATTTGATGTGCATCCATTTATTTTTATTTGAAGCCAACTCATCTCTTCTGTATGATGTATACTTTAACGTACGGTACTTTTGTTGCTGATGGTGGAGATGATAAAGGTTAAACACTGCAGTTCAAATAGGAACTCAACACTTGGTTTCATACACATTTCAGTTTCTTCAACACGGCTCACAAGTGAATAGATTCACATCTGCAATCACTTCTTTCGTACAACAGTAACTGCAACCTGGGTGCAATAATAAAAGCTGCATCTTGTCACAACAATGCTCACTCACAACCGTGCCCACATTACTGGAGAACCACATGTAACATATCATAAATTAGCACTTGACCCAACACTGTTCGGGGGTACATTGAAAACAGTGCCACCTGCACTAATATTTCCTGTGGTTATTCCTCCAGTCTGATGAACTTGTTTTGTTCTGTGATGCCGCAATGGATCTGAAAAATACATATATGTATATATTCCAGTCTTTCACATCTCTATATTAAATAATGCCCCATAATGTGTATGGGAACAATCTGAGAACAACTTACACAAAGAATTCAGAAGTAGGATTTATTGAAGTAATCACACATTAAATTTTCATAACACTATGATCAATGAAATAAGTCATATCAAAATTGATGAAAAATCTTGGGGTTGTCAACCAGCCTGCCAGCTGTCCATAAGACGAAGAGTAGGATACTCATCAAAATGTTGTGGTACCTCAACACTGCCAACTGCCTGGAAACCCAAGAGCTTCTCAATAGTAACATATGGCAACAAAATCACCATTCTTATTGAACACATTTCATTTTTGAAAACCAATGAGCACTACTAAAACTAGCAAAAGTGGCTCTAAGAATCTTCATCTGTGCTACAGCAGCATTACACGAGGAATCATATTTATTATATAACTCAACTTTCATAATCGTAAAGCCATTTTTAAATTTTGACAGTACAGTAATTGTGCTCTTAATAATGTTGCTATCAACTCATGAGGTAGCAGAGTTAACTTTGTGCCAAATGCAAGTCTTATTGTGTCACAGAATAAGTGAACAAACAAGTCTTTTGTAGTTATGCAAGGACACAAAACTCCTTCATATGCTCTCTCTAAAGTATTGCAGAAAACATACAATGAATACTACACTTCATGGGATTTGCTAACCATCTTGGAATTTGTATTAGGGACTGTGAAGGTAATGCATATATCCAGATCAGGTCCCAATATAAAATGACTGCAATTAATACCAGTCAATACCTCTACAATATATATCATGGAATAATAATTTGCGAACACGAGATACCTGAGAGAAAAGTCCTCAGGAGTTATAGAACATTGCTGTGATCTGTAGCAGCTTCCTCTTAATAGTTTGCACTGTAACTAGTCTACTGGTGATGTTCTCTACACTCACGCAAAAGCTGTCTGTTTTTGTGTTCTGGTAGATGTCTAGAACCTGCTTCTCTATTTTGACATCCTGTTTTTCAGCTCTTCAAATATTTGATTATTCTCAATTACTGAAACACTGGTGAACTATTCTTGCCTATCTTCCAGTAATGACTAATTAACATATTGGCAAGCAAAATATGTTTTATAATGGTGAAGAAAATCTGTTTTACACTACCCTAACTGTAATCTGTGAACATGTGTCATAATCTTAACAACATGTGAGATCAGTGACTGAGGTGCAAGGCAGTGAGCAATTTCGTAAATATTCACAGAGACCATGAAATTCAAAGAAACTCACTTAATGTTAAAACGGATGTGTTTACACAACCTTAGCAAACTTGCTTGGGACTCAATATACAGTCATTTCATGGTGATCAACAGCACAAAATTTCATGCCTTCTATCAATGCCTGTAATAACTGTCTGGCTCTCATCAAACTAGTAAGCATAGAGTCATGAACCCCAGGCTAGTAAACTTGAGGAACATGAAACTTAGTAACATCTATCTGACCAAGCAAAACAACAATTATCTAGTCTCCTGAGGCCTTAGGGGTCTTCCTGACACTCTTTACCATTAATGCAAAGTTTCCTTCTTCCCATAGTTGGCTGCCTGTGACTGTTTAGCCACAAGAAAGGCTGGTTAAGATCCTTCAGTCTCTCCTTTCATTCTCCTAATCCTGCTATTGTCCACAATCCTGTGCACAATGGTCATATGGCTCACAGAAGACATAAACAGTACCACCTGTTCAACTTTAATTCTTAATATCCACTTGAAATTGTTGTACAGGTGAAGATTAACTGTATAACTTAGGGTGGTGGTGGTGTTTCACAAATATTTTGTAATCCGAGAGCTCTGCCCACATCTGTCCCAATAAATTCTATTACTTTAAGGACGTTGTTCTACGATACCTTCACATTTAACTATCTTTGTCCAGCACTTACAGGGTTTTAATATGCAAATTACAGTTTGTACAGGTGTAGTTAAGTGCTGCTAGAATCACACACTGTAATAGGTTTAATTCCAACTTCATAGTCCAGGTGAACCTGCATAACGCTACCACTGTTGCTATAATACGCCTAAAGCACCTTTTTCGTCTCCTGGTAAGTGTCAACAGTCACACTGATACCATTCCCCTTTTAGGTTTCCATGCAGATGTATGTGCTTAAAAATGGTAAAAAATGACGAGTTCTTGCCAATCAAATGCTTGAACTGTTTTCAAAAGCTGTACAAGCTTCTGAAAAATGCCTTGAACTATAATAAGTGCAGTTTTATTATGGTTCATAAGACAGCTGAGGTGACAGTTACTGATGGTTATGTGTCATTAATGGTAATGTGTGACACAGCACCTGCCTTGTTTCATCCCCATTTTCTGTGAGATACTTACAAAAGTACATTTGCCAATAAGTACATACCATATTCAGTTATGTGAGATTTTAGTACAAGCACTACAAACCTCGCTGTTGTGCGCCCACACCTCCATACCATTATCATCATCAGCATCAGCAGCAGTTATGTTGGCGTGGGTGTGGGGTGAGTGTTGTTTAACGTCCCGTCGACAACGAGGTCATTAGAGACGGAGCACAAGCTCGGGTTAGGGAAGGATGGGGAAGGAAATCGGCCGTGCCCTTTCAAAGGAACCATCCCGGCATTTGCCTGAAGCGATTTAGGGAAATCACAGAAAACCTAAATCAGGATGGCTGGAGACGGGATTGAACCGTCGTCCTCCCGAATGCGAGTCCAGTGTGCTAACCACTGCGCCACCTCGCTCGGTAGTTATGTTGGCAACAAGCTAAGTATCATCAAGCAGGTTGTGAATCTCATTGTTGAGACCTGTCAATTTATCTATTATCGCAAAATAGATGAGAGAATGTCATGGACATGATACAGGATTTGGGATGGACCCAATAGAACAGGCATTTTTCGCTGTGGCAGAATCTCATCACAAAATTTCAGTCACCAACTTTCCCCTCCAAATGTGGAAATATTTTGTTGATGCCAACCTACATAGGGAGAAATGTTCATTATAATAAAATAAGGGAAATCAGAGCTCCCAGAAAGATATAGTAGTTCATTTTTTCCGCACGTTGTTCGAGGGTGGGGTAATATAGAATTATTGTGGAGATGGTTCAATGAACCCTCTGCCAGGCACTTTAGAAAGATTTGTGTGTAGATGTAATCTGGCCTTACAGTGTTCCACATCCTCCAGTAGCATCAAATCAGTAAATTCCTGCACCTACTTGACAAAATGTGTGATTTTTACTCTTATTCTTGCCTGTTGCTTTAAATGGTCAGGAATGTAATTTGTGTACTTCACAAAATGACAAAAACATAATATCGTACAAATATAATACCATTGAAGTCATACAAATACCTGGATGTAACACTCAGTAGGTACACAAAATGGAACAATCACATAATCTCTGTTGTGGAAAGAGCAGGTAGCAGACTTCAGTTAATTGGTGGAATGCTAGGAAAATGCAATCAGTCTACAAATGAGATTACTTACAAATAACTTGCGTGGCCCATCTACATTACTGCTCAAGTTACGATGAAGCAAGCTGGGATCTCTTTACTTCCTCTCTTGTTTTGCCATCTGCCTTCTTAAATTCATTTTATTTTCATTTTTGACTAATTATCTTTAACATACATGAGTATAATCTGCATTTCCATAAAAGAGAAAGGATGGCCCTCAGTCTTAAAGAATAGAGCACCAGGCCTAATTTTGTGCTTAGTTTTGTGTATGTAATTAATTTCCTAATTTATTTTGACTATCCCCAGTTAATACCCTTTGTTATAAGGTGAAGTCAATAATTGTTTGGTGACTTTAATTCTATTGCTGACTTATGAAAAAATATAAATTCTGTGCTAATTATAAACAACTGGAAGGAGAACTGCTAGAATTCTTAAAGTATTTATTTGCCTGTATTCAAAAACATATTAGAAATTAATTATTTCCAAAATCATTACCAGGTTTGTCAAAAGTGTTTTTTGTATAACAATATCTGTTAATTTCATTATTTAAAAACATAATTCAGCCTTTGTGGCTGAAGAAACTTAAAAAAGGAGGAATTTTTTGATGTATTCAGTTAATTGAATGAGTTATGTTTTCATTGTAATTTCTGTAAATTAAACATCGAACAATGTATAGTTTTCGTACCTATTATTGTGAGGATATATAAAGGATGGATTTTTGGTCTCTACACAGTCAGCCCAAGGCCAATTTTCAGAGGGAAATTATGTACTGTTTAAAGTAACAACAATGCGTCAACTTAACAGTGGAGTTAGTGTTATACAAATAGACCGTGCATTAAAACAGGGACAGTGTCAGTTCAATTTTTATAAGAAATGGTGCCACACGTACCATATTATTTTGCAAGAACTGTGAACTGTGTGGTTACGTTTTTACTGCTCAAAGATGTTTATCAGCAAACTATTGTAGCAGTATGCTGATGTTTGCCTGCAACCTATAAATGAGGCTTGTCAAAATTTACCGGTAGTGAACTGGCCATATAACTGTGTAATATTGTGGGGTTGTGAACAGTGAAACTAAATAATTGTGAAACGCTACTATGCAGCTGTCGGCTACATCATTTACAGTAGTCAGTATTGAACTTCCAACCCCCATTTTTCAGCCAGTGTAACAATGCTGTACATCGACACTGTGGACTATCAATGAAGAAATAAAGCAGATGAACATCACATATGGTGCTTTCAGGTGAGGACTACTGCATTTTGACACAATAAACAAGGACTCACAAACTTTGAACAGTGAACTCGAGAGCAGTTTACAGTACAGTGACTTTAACAAAGTGAGTACTTTGAAATATCAGAATTGATGTAGCCGCCATCAAACAGGGAGGTGCAACAGACAATCAGCGAGTGGGTTCTATGGAAGCAGCTGTTGAGTACAGGAGCAGCCAATCAACTCGTAGGTGGACACAGCCGAGCAGGATAAACAACATGTCTCACGAAGAGAATTACAATATGCACCAGCTGTGCAGACGACCATCAAGATGACAACCGCAGCAGCAGCAGGAGACGAGTGAATAAAAATAAGGTAATTCATAGCAAAAGCTGTTTTGTATTAAGTGATACATAATGAGTGGCCTTAACAAACAAGACACTGCGATGGAGGAGAATGGACAACAGGAGAGTGATGTGACTGATAACAAAGCTGTAGATGTTAAGTTTTTAAATGAACAGAAAGACGTAATGGGGACTGATTCAGTAGATGACAGTGATTATAAATCAGATATGAATGTAACTCTGAATGATAAAAGTGGCATCTAAATTCTGTGGTGATGTGAGCGAAATGGACGAAAACAGTACTGAAGCGAGTAAAATCATTAAGGTTAAGGAGGAAGACTCATAGCGAAAGTCAGCAAAGGCAAAATTTATGGCAGACAAAAAATTTAAAGTGATGTCAAGGCAAATTATGAGTAGTATGAGTATGAAAGAAGACATTAGTAGTATGAAAAAAGACATTAGTAGGGTGAAAAATAAAACTGTGAGCATTAAAACTGACATTGCTAGCTTAAAGGATGAACTGAAGAAAGAAATTAAAAAGGTTCAAAATGGTTCAAATGGCTCTGAGCACTATGGGACTCAACTGCTGTGGTCATAAGTCCCCTAGAACTTAGAACTACTTAAACCTAACTAACCTAAGGACATCACACAAATCCATGCCCGAGGCAGGATTCAAACCTGCGACCGTAGCGGTCGTGCGGTTCCAGACTGCAGCGCCTTTAACCGCTCGGCCACTCCGGCCGGCCAATTAAAAAGGAAATTAAGGTAGTCAACTTTAATCTTTCAGCATTAAGTTGATGCAGCAATAAAAGACTGTGATTAAAAGATAAAGAAAGTAGTGCAGAATACTAATGAGAAATTAACATTAATGAGTAGTAAATGTCTAGAAGAGAGAAAGAAACTTTGTGATGACTATAGTAGGAGGACAGGAGGGTGGAGGCTTCCAGGAAACAGTGTAAAGTCAAAGCAGCCAGGAAATTTTGTGCTGAAAATGGGATTAAACTTTAGAACCAAATCAATCAGATTAAAAATGATTTACAAGTGTAGGTAGAAACCAAGTGTGCAAGAGTGATAGACAAAAAACTGGTTGTTGTTGTTGTGGTCTTCAGTCCTGAGACTGGTTTGATGCAGCTCTCCATGCTACTCTATCCTGTGCAAGCTTCTTCATCTCCCAGTATCTACTGCAACCTACATCCTTCTGAATCTGCTTAGTGTATTCATCTCTTGGTCTCCCTCTACGATTTTTACCCTCCACACTGCCCTCCAATGCTAAATTTGTGATCCCTTGATGCCTCAAAACATGTCCTACCAACCGATCCCTTCTTCTAGTCAAGTTGTGCCACAAACTTCTCTTCTCCCCAATCCTATTCAATACCTCCTCATTAGTTACGTGATCTACCCACCTTATCTTCAGCATTCTTCTGTAGCACCACATTTCGAAAGCTTCTATTCTCTTCTTGTCCAAACTAGTTATCGTCCATGTTTCACTTCCATACATGGCTACACTCCATACAAATACTTTCAGAAACGACTTCCTGACACTTAAATCTATACTCGATGTTAACAAATTCCTCTTCTTGAGAAACGCTTTCCTTGCCATTGCCAGTCTACATTTTATATCCTCTCTACTTCGACCATCATCGGTTATTTTACTCCCTAAATAGCAAAATTCCTTTACTACTTTAAGTGTCTATTTCCTAATCTAATTCCCTCAGCATCACCCGATTTAATTTGACTACATTCCATTATCCTCGTTTTGCTTTTGTTGATGTTCATCTTATATCATTCTTTCAAGACACTGTCCATTCCGTTCAACTGCTCTTCCAAGTCCTTTGCTGTCTCTGACAGAATTACAATGTCATCGGCGAACCTCAAAGTTTTTACTTCTTCTCCATGAATTTTAATACCTACTCCGAATTTTTCTTTTGTTTCCTTTACTGCTTGCTCAATATACAGATTGAATAACATCGGGGAGAGGCTACAACCCTGTCTTACTCCTTTCCCAACCACTGCTTCCCTTTCATGCCCCTCGACTCTTATAACTGCCATCTGGTTTCTGTACAAACTGTAAATAGCCTTTCGCTCCCTGTATTTTACCCCTGCCACCTTCAGAATTTGAAAGAGAGTATTCCAGTTAACATTCTCAAAAGCTTTCTCTAAGTCTACAAATGCTAGAAAAACGTAGGTTTGCCTTTTCTTAATCTTTCTTCTAAAATAAGTCGTAAGGTCAGTATTGCCTCACGTGTTCCAATATTTCTACGGAATCCAAACTGATCTTCCCCGAGGTCGGCTTCTACCAGTTTTTCCATTCGTCTGTAAAGAATTCGCGTTAGTATTTTGCAGCTGTGACTTATTAAACTGATAGTTCGGTAATTTTCACATCTGTCAACACCTGCTTTGTTTGGGATTGGAATTATTATATTCTTCTTGAAGTCTGAGGGTATTTCACCTGTCTCATACATCGTGCTCACCAGATGGTAGAGTTTTGTCATGACTGGCTCTCCCGCGGCCATCAGTAGTTCAAATGGAATGTTGTCTACTCCCGGGGCCTTGTTTTGACTCAGGTCTTTCAGTGCTCTGTCAAACTCTTCGTGCAGTATCTTATCTCCCATTTCGTCTTCATCTACATCCTCTTCCAATTCCATAATATTGTCCTCAAGTTCATCGCCCTTGTATAAACCCTCTATATACTCCTTCCACCTTTCTGCTTTCCCTTCTTTGCTTAGAACTGGGTTGCCAACTGAGCTCTTGAAATTCATACAAGTGGTTCTCTTCTCTCCAAAGGTCTCTTTTAATTTTCCTGTAGGCAGTATCTATCTTACCCCTAGTGAGACAAGCCTCTACATCCTTACATTTGTCCTCTAGCCATTCCTGCTAAGCCATTTTGCACTTCCTGTCGATATCATTTTTGAGACGTTTGTATTCCTTTTTGCCTGCTTCATTTACTGCATTTTTGTATTTTCTCCTTTCATCAATTAAATTCAATATTTCTTCTGTTACCCAAGGATTTCTATTAGCCCTCGTCTTTTTACCTACTTGATCCTCTGCTGCCTTCACTACTTCATCCCTCAGAGCTACCCATTCTTCTTCTACTGTATTTCTTTCCCCCATTCCTGTCAATTGTTCCCTTATGCGCTCCCTGAAACTCTCTACAACCTCTGGTTCTTTCAGTTTATCCAGGTCCCATCTCCTTAAATTCCCACCTTTTCGCAGTTTCTTCAGTTTCAATCTGCAGTTCATAACCAATAGATTGTGGTCAGAATCCACATCTGCCCCAGGAAATGTCTTACAATTTAAAACCTGGTTCCTAAATCTCTGTCTTACCATTATATAATCTATCTGATACCTACTAGTATCTCCAGGATTCTTCCAGGTATACAACCTTCTTTTATGATTCTTGAACCAAGTGTTGGCTATGATTAAGTTATGCTCTGTGCAAAATTCTACAAGGCGGCTTCCTCTTTCATTCCTTCCCCCCCAATCCATATTCACCTACTATGTTTCCTTCTCTCCCTTTTCCTACTGACGAATTCCAGTCACCCATGACTATTAAATTTTCGTCTCCTTTCACTACCTGAATAATTTCTTTTATCTCGTCATACATTTCATCTATTTCTTCATCATCTGCAGAGGTAGTTGGCATATAAACTTGTACTACTGTAGTAGGCATGGGCTTTGTGTCTATCTTGGCCACAATAATGCGTTCACTATGCTGTTTGTAGTAGCTAACCCGCACTCCTATTTTTTTATTCATTATTAAACCTACTCCTGCATTACCCCTATTTGATTTTGTATTTAAAAAACTGGTAAAAGTAAATAAAAATGTAGATTCGAAATTGGCTGAAAAGGAGAAAAAGATGGATGAGGTACAAAATCTATTATATAGAGAATGTAGTGTCTCAAACAGTCCTTCATTTGTTAGTTGTAAGAAACTTAATAATTTTGAACCATATGGGGAAGTGCATCCATTGGATTTCATTAGAGAATTTAATGCTTTGCCTGAAACATGGAGTGACAAAGAGAAAATGTCATTTGTGAGAGGTTTGTTGAAATGGGATGCTTATTGATGAGCAGCCCAGGTAGCTGATACTTGTACCTCATGGCATAGCTTTATGAAAGCATTTTTAGATGAATATTGGTCCAAAGAGAAGCAGCAGAGAATTTTGAGTGAATTTTGGGGAGGAGAGAGATTTTGCTCTAGGAAGGGTACTGTGAAAGGTTTCTGTCAGCTTTGGATAAACAAACTGAAATATTTGGACAAAAAGCTAGGTAGTGAATCAATAATTATTGGTTTAGAAACTAAGTTGCCTCAGAAAGTCAGAGAATTGCTTTACCTGCCCCTAGGGGTAATATTAGTGATTTTTTAAAATTATGTTGATAAAGTGGAGAGGATGAAGCCCTCAGTGGAAGATCATAGGAGGAATTTTGATGACAATAATCAATCAGGGAGAGAGTTTCAGGTAAATGGGATGAACAGAACTAATTATAGTAGAAATTCAAGGAATGGTTGGGTAGAAGATAGCCAGAATGAGCACAGAAATGGCAGGACAAATTCAAATAACAAAAATGGAGGAGATGACAGTAATCCTGAATCAAACCATTTATACTAGATAATGCTCCAGTTTTTGGCTCGCAATAGAGGAGGTAGTGATGAAGAGCCATGTGTATGTAAATGTGTTGTAATCACAGGTAAGGTTAATGTAAATGATAGTAGTAAGGCGAGTGTAAATTCTAATTCTAGTGAGATGTTGAATGATGGTGTGGGTAGCAATGTTTATCCTGTAAAAAAAAAAAAAAAGGAGGAGGAACTTGGTATAATAAAATTAAGTGATGAAACAGAGTGTGTTGCTGTTGCTCTGGATGTCCAAAGTGTCAAAATGGATGGTAAATTTTTAAGAGAATTCAGGTATTTTGCTGTTTGTTCTAATACTGGAAACAAGGATCAACTAATTAGCCAAGTATTTGAGGACAGTGAAAGTGGGTCTGATTCTGAAAGTAGCTGTACTGATGATAGCAATGATGAATCCAGTAGTAATGAGGACGAGGTATTTGAATTTATCATCAATAATTATGGCAATGTGTTAAGCAAAGAAAGAATAGAGGATAATACTAGGCCTAATGAAGATTTAGAGTTTAATGAGAGTGGTAATGAGGAAGAGGACCATGCTGTCATTTGACTGTGTCTGATAATTGTTTTGATAAGCAGGATGATAGTTTATCCAGGGAAAGGATTAATGAGGATTTGATGTATGAAGAAGATCACACGCCACGTAAAAAGGAAGTGTGGCAACCTGTAATAAAGTGTACAAGGTATACATGTTAAGTGTTTACTGGACAGTGGTAGTGATTTGAATGGCATTTCACAGTCATTTTTTGAATCTATTAAGAACACAGAGGGTATAGCAGTAATACTTGTTTCTGGAATAAAAATTATTGGTGCTATTGGTAAGCTATCAAAGAATGTGAAATGAGAGGTACTGTAGAATTGGCGGGAAAGTTGTTGGAGTGCAATTTCTTGGTGATTCAAAATCTCAGCATTGATGTAATATTGGGGACTAATTTCTTGTGCAAATGGTGTGTAAATATTGATTCTGCTAGTGGTAAGTTTAGTTTTAAGTGCAATGGAAGTAGGTATGATGTATCATTTTTGGAAGGTATGGACAAGTGTGTGGAAACTGAATTAGATTTGCCATTAAGAGTTTTGACCATTGGGCAGGTTGCTGAGGAACAAAAGGAGGAATGAGCAAGGCTGGAAATAATAAAGAGGGTTGAGGATATTAAAGGTATTACAAATAATCAAAGGGAGGAATTAAATGGTATTCTACTGAGCAACTGTAAGGCATTTTCAGATAGACCAGGTTTGGTAAATGATTTTGAGTGCAAATTAGAGTTTAAGGATTATGAATCATTTTTCAAGAAGCCTTATATTACTCCATTTTCAAAAAAGGAAACAGTGAGAAAAGAAATTCAAAAGATGGTCTCATGGGGGATTACTGAAAGGTTGTGGTCGTAAAGAAGAAGAACAGTGGTGTCAGGTTGGTTCTGGATGCCAGGAAGTTAAATGAAATCGTCGTAGGGGAGAGTGACAGACCAGCTAACACAGATAAAATTTTGCAAAAGTTCCATGGATGTAAGCTTCTGACTTCTTTTGATGTGACTTGTGGCTATTGGAACATTAGTTTGGCCAGTGAATCCAGGTCATGTACAGCATTTTTACATGAAAGTAAATGTTACCAATACTGTGTGGTGCCATTTGGTCTGAACCTCTCTCTCTCTCTCTCTCTCTCTCTCTCTCTCTCTCTCTCTCTCTCTCTCTGTGTGTGTGTGTGTGTGTGTGTGTGTGTAGATGATATCCTAGTAGTGAGTGCATAATGGTTCAAGCACTGTAAGATTCTGAATGAAGTACTGAGGGCTATGTATAGAGAAGGTATGAAACTAAAATTAAGTAAATCTGAACTTGTAAAGTAGGAAATTTCATTTTTGGGTCACAGGATTAACGAGGAAGGTATACAGCCTGATGCAGAAATATTAAAGCTAAGTTTGGCTTGTTTGGCTTCTACTGAAAGTTCATATCAAATCAGCCATTTAACCATTCTTGCTTTGGTAATTTGTTGAAAAAGGATGTGGTGTGAAACTGGACAGAGGAGTGTGAAGAGGCATTTCAGAGTTTGAAAAAAGAATTAGTAAATAGTAAGATGTTAGGACATCCAAATTTTTCACTGCCTTTCTGTGTAAGTACTGATGCAAGTTTTTGTGGTTTGGGGGTAGAAATTTTCCAATTAGTACCTACTGAGAAGGGGGCTGAACACAAAATTATTGCTTTTGCTAGTAGAACATTACAGTCAGATGAAAAGAACTATGATTAGAGGCTTTGGAAATTAGTTTTGGATTTCAAAAGTGTGAGTACTATTTGCTTGGACATATGACTGTAGTGTATACAGATCATAAGGCATTGAATTACCTTCAGAAGCGCAGGCTGAAACACACCAAGTTAACTAGATAGGCTTTGTATTTGCAACAATATGATTTGAAGGTAAGGTATGCAAAAGGAAAAGACGATATTGTGGTTGATGCATTACCTAGGATGCCAGCAGGGAAGAAGGATACTGACAGTAGTGAGAACCATGAAGAACAAGTAAAGTTTTTTAATTTGCAGGGAGTGAAGAATGAGAAGCTTATTAGAAAAATTTGCAAGCAAATCAGAAGGGAGCAGAATGGGGTTCCAAATTTAAGGTTGGTTAAACAGTATTACATTCAGACAACATGCCAAAGGTGGAACAGTACAGTTGATGTTTAGGAGGAAAAATTTGAATGGTGAGGACTGGACGTTTTGAGAATGCACAGTGAAAATATCATCCTGGAAACATCTCCCAGGCTGTGGCTAACCCATGTCTCCGCAATATCCTTTCTTCAAGGAGTGCTAGTTCTGCAAAGTTTGCAGAAGAGCTTCTGTGAAATTTGGAAGGTAGGAGGATTGAAGCTGTGATGAAGGGCCTTGTGTCATGCTTGGGTAGCTCAGTTGGTAGAGCACTTGCCCGCAAAAGGCAAAGGTCCCGAGTTCGAGTCTCGGTCTGGCACAAAGTTTTAATCTACCAGGAAGTTTCATATCAGCCCACACTCTGCTGCAGAGTGAAAATATCATTCTGGAAACATCCCCCAGGTTGCAGATAAGCCGTGTCTCCGTAATATCCTTTCTTTCAGGAGTGCTAGTTCTGAAAGGTTCGCAGAAGAGCTTCTGTGAAGTATGGAAGGTAGGAGGCGAGGTACTGGCAGAATTGAAGCTGTGATGAAGGATCGTGTGTCGTGCTTTGGTAACTCAGTTGGTAGAGCACTTGCCTGCATGAGGCAAAGACTCTCAAGTTCGAGTCTCAGTCTGGCACACAGTTTTAATGTGCCACGAAGTTTCAGAACTGGAAGTGATGCTTTCCTGACCAACATGTTGATAAATTTGTTGACTACTTGCATGAGAGTTATGGACATTATGGCACAAAGAGAATAGTAGCTAAGATACAGGAAACAGTAATATTTAACAATTTGTGGAGAAGGGTTAAGGAGAGACTAGAAAGTTGTGATAAATGTCAGAGAGTAAAGACAACTGGCATGCCATCAAAAGGCTTAATGCTTTCTGTTCTTCCTAGCGAACCTAAAAAGCTTATAGCAGTTGACCTTCTAGGAATGTTCCCTGCATCTACACGAGGTTGTAAACATATTTTCGTTGTTTTGGACACATTTTCAAAACATGTAAAATTGTATCCAATTAAGAAGACAAATACTATAATTGAGAAGTTGACATCTGATTACTTTTGCAATGTAGGGGTACCAAAATCACTTTTGTCTGACAATGGTCCGCAATTTGTTTCTGAGGGGTTTGGACACTGTATGGCAATACACAAAATAAAGCACATAAATATCTCTACCTTTTTTCCACAAGGTAACATGAGTGAAAGGGTTATGAAGGAGATTAATAGAGTGTGCAGGACTTATTGTAGTAAGAAACACTCTGCTTGAGCAAGTCATATTCGACATTTTGAAAATATTATCAACAACTTGTGGAAGAAATCAACAGGATATGCTCCATGTGAGCTTATGTTCAACGAGAGACCCAGCAACATCATCAGAGAAGACGTGGTTTTCCCTCAGCTAAGTGAAGTAGCACAGGATGAAAGGATCAGACTGGCTAAAGAGATCATGAAAAAGAAAGCAGCAGGAAGGAAGAGAAGACATGACAAAGGAGTGAATCCAACTAGTTTCAGAGTAGGTGACTTTGTCCTTATCAAAACCAAAGAAAATACTAGCAAAGTAAATGATGAGATAAAGAAATTTTTGTATGTGTATCATGGTCTTTTCAGAGTGGTACGCAATGCCCATGACAACTCTTATGAATTGGCTTACACAAAAACTAGCAGGATGTTTGGAATAAAGAATATTATTGACCTGAAACCTTATGTATCATCAATTAGATGTTTGTATATCAAACCACGACAGTTTAAAATGTTTCTAAGCTTAGGTAGTGTTGATTTTGTTAGGAGAATGGAGTGTGCATTGAACCAGAAGTAAGACCTACGACCAAGTAGGGGGTTCAAGATTGCGTGTTGTGTTCATTATGTGGCGATAATGCTTACCCCAGCTGTATGTCTCATTCTTTGTGTTTTCTGAGGTAGTCAAACTCTTCTCCTATCCTATCTGAAGTTTATAAGTGAATCGGAAACATTCTATCTTTGACTTTCATGTGTGATCCCCCCCCCGCACTCCACTAGCTAATGAGGTAAGAAATCTAAGTAAAATAATGGAACTGACATATATGAATGAGTCGTGAAAAAGATTAACTGTATACAGACAAATCTGGTGAAACTATGTTGATGATCTATTTTTAAACTTGGCAACATTGGGTACTGTGTATATTGTGCAATTCATGACACTGCAGCTGGGAATGAGAGCTTAACAGAAAGGGCAATATTTGATGTTCAGATCATATAATAGGTTCAGGTCATAGAATACTGAATTATTGGGTCTATAGGTAATCTGAAAACTTCTATTTGTGTTCTCAGGAATTATGAGCTTAAAGTGGCAACAATGGAAGGAAAATAAGTAATTTAGCTGATTAACTGATAACTATGGTGTTAAAGTGATGTAAATATTCTGACAGGTCAACTACTTGGTTACATTTTGTGAGGATTTAATTTTCTGGTTGAATGAGAGCTATACTCAAGAGCTGAGTGGAGAACTAGGGCAATGATTTGGTACAACTTCCATCCCCATAATTTTGATTTGAGTAGTGATGAAGTTATGTGATGGTGAATCTATTCTTTTTTCATAATGTAATGATTAGTAAATCTATGCTACTGCACATCTTGAGTTTTTGCTAGAGGTAAGGTACATATTTTGGACATTAAGATGATGAGTACATACAGGGTGAGAATTTCAAACCAGGACTTGGCATTTTAGTGATTTTGCAAATGGAAAAGAAACCCAAATCTTTCAAGTTTAACCAGTTTAAGACAGAGTTATCTACAAGAGTAGTGTAATGTGCACTTGATTTTAAATTTTTACTAGTCCCCACCTTCCGCACTATAGTCAGTTTTAGTGTTAGTTATTGTAATGTTATGAGAACTGTGTGATGTATTTATTTATGAAGTAATGACCATTATTTTCCATCAGTGTAATACAATTTTTCCTTATACTTAGTTAGAAGTAAAAGTGAGTGTACTAAAGTGGGGCACTTTGTCTAACTTTTTCATGTACTGTAGTGGAGGAGAATCACCTCCAAGGATAGCAGTGCGTTTACTTACTAACTGCCACTTGGACATGTTGAAGGCATGGCCGACTTGGTGAGAAAATGTGTTAAAGCTCATTAAAAGAGTGAAAATGGTTGTGCAAAATAGTACACAATGAAAAAGTGAATTTTTCTGTCAAGAAAATGAACTGCAAGGTGCAGTGCAATTTAACTTTTTGCAACCCAGATCATTTACTTTATTGAAGCAAGTATAAAGTGATATGTATCTTAAAATGTAATCCTTGTTTATCCAAAAAGGACATCACCTATGATGAAGATGCCTATTTTTATTAAAAGTATAATTTGTGGATATTTTGTGCCAAGATACAATATACTATATGTAAATATTTTGTATGGAGATTTTCATATGGCCAGTTCATATAAATAGGAATTTGAAAAACATATGTACTGTAGTTTATGATAAGGAGGTTTCTTATGTAATATTCTTTTGTATGTAGATTATTAAACCTACTTTCTGTGATCTCTTGTGGTCATTGAATTGCCCAGTTAGCTATTTGCAATACCTATCTGGTCAATCCAATGAGGGGGTTATGTGACAAAGCAAGCTGGGATCTCTTTACTTCCTCTCTTGCTTTGCCATCTGCCTCCATAAATTCATTTTATTTTCATTTTTACCTAATTGCCTTTAATATACATGAGTATAATCTGCATTTCCATAAAAGAGAAAGGTTGGCCGTCAGTCTTAAAGAATATAGCACCAGGTTGTGCTTAGCTAAGTCAATGTAATTAATTTCCTAATTTAGTTTGATTATTCCTAGTTAATATCTTTTGTTATAAGGTAAGCTCAGTAATTGTTTCATGACTTAAATTCTATTGTTGACTTATAAACAAAAATAAATTCAGTGCTAATTATAAATACTTGGAAGGAGAACTGCTAGAATTCTTAAAGTATTTATTTGGCTCTTTTCGAAAACATATAAGAAAAGTTAGCCCTTAATTAATTCCAAAGTAATTACAAGGCTTGTCAAAAGTATTGTTTGTATAACTATATCTGTTAATTTCATTATTTAAACAAATAATTTGGCCTAACCTTTGTGATAGAAGAAACTGTTAAAAAGGAGGAATTTTTTGATGTATTCAGTTAATTGGATGAGTTATGTTTTAATTGTAATTTCTGTAAATTAAACACCGAACAATGTATAGTTTCAGTAACTGTTATTGCGAGGATATATAAAGGATGGATTTTTGGTCTCTGCACAGTCAGTCCATGGCCGATTTTCAGAGGGAAATTATGTACTGTTTAAAGCAACAACAATGCATCAATTTAACACTTAATTAGAGTAACACAAATAGGTCATGTGTTAAAACAAGGACAGTGTCTGTTCAGTTTATATGACAAATAGTGTCAGATGTACCACATTATTCTGCCAGAACTGTGAACTGCATGGTTAGATTTTTACTGCTCATAGATGTTCAACAGCAAACTATTATAGCAGTATCAAAATTTACCAATAGTGAACTTACCACATAACTGTGTAATATTGGGTGGTTGCGAACTGTAAAAGTAAATACCTGTGAAACACAACTGTGCACCTGTCAGCTACATCATTTACAGTAGTCAATGTTGAACTTCCATCCTCTATTTTTCAGCCAATATAACAATGCTGTATTCCAACACTGAGGACTATCAACAAAGAAATCAAGCAGGCGAACATCACAAAGTTTGTGGGACCCAAGCTAAGAGTGGAGCAGGAATGGTCACAGGTCTGTCTGACACATGGGAGAGTGTCACAGAGGTGCTGAAGAAAGTCAACTGGCAGACTCTTCACGATAGACATAAACTGTCCCAGAAGGTCTACTCGCAAATTTTCAAGAACCAGTTTTTAAGTGATGACTCTAGGAATATACTACAACCTCCTACATATTGCTCCCATAGGGATTGAGAGGATAAGATTAAATAAATTACAGCACAAACAGAGGCATTGAAACAATCATTCTTCCCATGATCCATATGTGAATGGAATGGCAAAAAAGCCCTAATAATTGGTACAATGGGACATACCCTCTGCCATGCACTTCACAGTGGTTTGCAAAGTACAGATGTAGATGTAAATCTTCTTTCAGAAATGAATGAATATTCTTCCAGGCTACATTAGCTGTTTAGAAGTTCCTTTATTAGGTAGCACAAAGTGTTTCACACCATTATAGATGCATCTTTAAGTGACAATCTGTATTGATTATAAAATATGTTTTTATTAAATGTTGTTAATACATAGTGTATAATAGCTATACTATCAAAAGGATTGATTGCTAATCACTATATAGAGGAGATGTGGAGTTGCACACATACATAACAGAAGACTGTTAAGCATTTGAACTTTCGGATAAAAGGCTTCATATGAAGTGGGGGGACAGTAGGATATGAGTGGGGGACAGTAAAGTGCTGCTTGTGTGAGCATGCAGGACCATGGTGGGGACAGGGTAGGGCAGCTAGGTGGAGTCTGGAGGTTTCACGGGGGAGGGGGCGGGGGAGGAAGTGGAGGAGTGAAAAAATGGCAAGCAGAGGTAGGGGAGGAAATGGAGGGAGAGAGAAAGAGAAAGAGAAAGAGAGAGAGAGGGAGAGAGAGAGAGACTGATGGTTGTGTTGGTGGAATAGAAGATTGTGTAGTGCTGTAATGGGAACAGGGAAGGGGATAGTTGAGTAAATGATAGGGACTAACAAAGGCTGAGGCTAGGGGGATATGGGAATGTAGGCTGTATTGCAGGGAGAGTTCCCACCTGCACATTAAGAAAAGCTGGTGTTGGTAGGAAGGATCCAGATGGCGCAGCTGTGAAGCTGTCACTGAAGTGAAGAATGTTGCTTCCCAGTCAGCACCATCTGGATCCTTCCTGCCAATACCAGCTTTTCTGGACTGTGCAGGTGGAAACTCTCCCTGCAATATATCCTACATCCCCATAAGACCCTGGCCTCAACCTTTGTTAGCACCTATTCTTCCACCAACAACCCATTCCTGCTCTCACTGCAGCACTATACAGCCTTCTATTCAAAAAATGTGCCCACTAGTCTCTCTCTCTCTCTCTCTCTCTCTCTCTCTCTCTCTCTCTCTCTCTCTCTCTCCCCTCCCTCACTCTCCTCTGTTTCTTCACTTTCTCTACTTCTCACCTCCCCCTTGCCCTGCTGACCCTCCTGACTACACCTAACTGCACTACACTCCCTCCACCACATTCCTGTATGCTTCCAAAAGCAGCACTTTACCATCATTTCACAAGCTGTGACATTGTTGCAAAAAAATAGTGACCTGTATATGTAATAAGCTTCCTTTAATTTACGTCTATGGTCACACACTGTCTGTTAACAGATTACCGGTTTCGGTCTTTAATGACCATTATCAGATCTGCAGCAAATGGGAAAAACATAAATATACTCTCAAACTGTATACAGCTTAAGAGCAATACATAGACCATAATGAAAAGTAGTACTGACAAAATTTACATTTGTGAGCTTTAAATATGAAGAGGCATACCTGTTTCATAAAAACAAAGTCCTAATGTACTGCAGCCATAGTGGCATCATGAAATGTTAAATGCGGAATCAGCACCAGCATCATCAAATACATATAAATAACACCACATGCACGAGTCATGTTGTCAGTAGTACTACTGTTTAAAACAAGTTGGCATACAGTAGCCACAAGATGTTTGTGTTGTAAGTTCACCAGATGTCGCTAATGTCGGCATACACTAGTTTTCAATAACTAATTGAAACAGCAAAAATAAAGGGGGATACAATAGTTGAAGTCTGTAATAAGCTTATAATGTATAAAAGGCAACTAAACTGGCCACAAATGGTGAAAAGCTGTTCTTAATTATGTCAAGTATGGATGCTGTCTTTTAAGACAGATTTTAATGATGTGTGAAGCTGTAACAGCACCAGCACTAATCAAGGATGTTTTATGGTATGTATTTTGTAATTAAGTCATGAATATATTATTGGTCCCTGCTACAATATTATATGCAGTTCTGCATGCTGTTGTAAGTTGCTAACTTGAGAAAAAATCTTTTTTATATCATAGATCTGAAGACAGTTAGATTGTTAGCTGAAACTAGTAATCAATCCAAATACAGAAGACTTCATGTGTGATCCTGACTGCATGGGTTTTCAGTCCTTTTTTTAAAATAAATAAATAAATAAATAAACACTGTTAAAGACTTCCACTCAATTGTTGTGCTGTATTCTGAACATTTGGTAATAAATCTAGGATTAAGGAATGCAGAATTCCTGTGATGAACACAGGCATCTCCTGGCCTCTTTGGAGAAGCACTTTTAGCTTCAAACAAATGGAACACTGAAATGTTTCATTATTTAACCATGTCAGTTCTAATGAGGAGGAGGAGATTAGTGTTTAACGTCCCGTCGACAACAAGGTCATTATTAGAGACGGAGCGCATGCTCGGGTGAGGGAAGGATGGGGAAGGAAATCGACCGTGCCCTTTCAAAGGAACCATCCTGGCATTTGCCTGAAGCAATTTAGGGAAATCACGGAAAACCTAAATCAGGACGGCCAGAGACAGGATTGAACCGTCGTCTTCCCGAATGCGAGTCCAGTGTGCTAACCACTGCGCCACCTCGCTCAGTCAGTTCTAATGTTGCAGGTGTCTTTCACACTAGAACTCTAAGGTTGGTTTGATGCCAGACTGGTCTCGGCAGCCAGAGATAGTGGTCATGTCTGTGTGAGCTGTGTTTGGGTGAATGTGTGTGTGCATGTTGCCTATTGCAGCAGAGGGCCTTCTGGCTGAAGGCTTGTGTGTTTAATAGTCTTTTAGTTATGCATATCTGCAACCCATCATCTTCACTATAAGGTGTGTAGCAATCTATCCTTTCCATAATACTGTCATTATACAAATCTGGATTTTCCATCATTTAAAAAAAAGCTAGGTATACGCATCTCTTTACAGTCTTTGGAGAAACAATAACATTTTTACAAAGAAAAAAATTTGGAACAAAGCCCATATAGTCTGCTTGATGATTTTGGAGTTATTTTTCTACTTTTCAGAGAGTGATGTCCACGCATCACATTGAAAAACTTACAGTGGACTTCAAGTTTTGTGTATCTTTGTACTCTTAAAATGACTTATGATGCCTTTTCCTTGCCCATGTTCTATGGCTGTGAACATAATCACTGACGTAAGCAGCTGCTTGGAATAATTCACAAAGTGTTTACATCTTTGATCTGCCTATGTTCATTGACATAACCTGATGTGCAACACCTAAAGTGAATAGAACAGAAGATCTTCAGACCTACTAACATGAGTGACATGGCAGATATCACCATCCTAATGATGTGTTTCTTTCTCTACATTGATTCCTTTTTCCTTAATAAAATAGCTAACAATGGTTCAACATTGTAAAGATACATACATAAACATACGTTAACTGTAGTGCGAGTGGCTGTTTCAAACTGAACCTCTGCAAAACATGCAGTTTTACTGGGAGTGAAATGCTCCCAAATGACACATCAGAAGATACTGGCTGCTCAGCACAAAAAATTCTTTGTGGGAGCTATAGCACTTCAGTGCTTTATAGAGTTGAGTTACTGAGTTCTTCATTTGGATGACATCATAGTTTTGACCACATTATGTTATCTTTGGTCTGTTTTCAATAATTGAGAAAATGTTGGCCAAGGCAGAATGTATTATAAAGACAACAATAATCTCAATTACTAATCAGTCTGGCTAACTGTGGGTATATATCAAATTACATACTTTAAAATTTCAAGTTAATATAAACTGTTGAACAATAAAATACAGAGATTAAAAGCTACTCTGCAACTTGTACAGAAGTCAGACTCCAATTATAACAGAGAAATCTGAACACTGGGCAGATGTTAGAGAATGGAGGGTAATTAAATTAAATTAAGTGATGCTTTACGAATTAGATTAGGAAATGACACACTAAAACTAATGTAGATAAGTTCTGCTATTTGAGCAGCAAAACAACTGAAATAAGACTGACAAAAAGAGGATTTAAGTGCAGACTGGTAATAGCATGAAAAGTTTTACTGTAAGAAAGAAGTCTGTTAACACTGAATACAAATTTAATCATTAGAAACTCATTTCTGAAACATATTTGTCTGCAGTGTAGCTCTATATGAAAATAGGTGGTTCAAATGGCTCTGAGCACTATGCGACTTAACTTCTGAGGTCATCAGTTGCCTAGAACTTAGAACTAATTAAACCTAACTAACCTAAGGACATCACACACATCCATGCCCGAGGCAGGATTCGAACCTGTGACCGTAGCGGTCGCTCGGCTCCAGACTGTAGCGCCTAGAACCGCACGGCCACTTTGGCTGGCTATGTAAATAGAAGCTGGATGATAAACAATACAGGCAAGGGAGTAAAGAAGATTTTGAAATGTGGTATTACAGAAGAACACTGAAGATTAGACTTGTAGACCAGATAACTAATGAAGAGATACCGCATTGAACTGGGAGAAAAGAATTTATATATGAAGATAGTAACTGTTCTCAAAAGAACAGATACCATTGATGACCGTGCAGCTTCTCTAGAATAAATGATAATTAATTGAAATCCTCAGCTGTCGACAGGTGTCGTTGATATACTTCGATGGGGACAGCTGAAAATGTATGTCCCGGTCAGGGCACACATTTTCAGCTGTCCCCATTCAAGTATATCAACAACACGTGTCGGCAGCTGAGGGTTTCAATTAATTATCATTTATTCTTGAGAAGATGCATGGTCGTCAATGGTATCTGTTCTTTCAAGAACGGTTACTATCTTCATATGTATATAGTTAAAGGCTACCCAGCCATTGACCTTCGTCTGTGCAAATGTGCACAGGTTGCCCGAACTCTTACGGGAATCATCACCTTAGTGTGCGCGAGGAATGAGTGGATGGGCAAATATCTATTAGGTACATAACGTATGTAGATTGTGGACAGTTGGAAATGTGGGTCTCACGGAGAGCATGCAAGGGATAAGTCCCTGCAGTGGTGCTACTCATCTGTGTCCTTGGTGGCTCAAATGGGTAGAGTGTCTGCCATGTAAGAAGGAGATCCCGGGTTCGAGTCCCGGTCGGGGCATACATTTTCAGCTGTCCCCATTGAGGTATATCAATAACACCTGTTAGCAGCTGAGGGTTTCAATTAATTATCATTTATTTTAGAAAAGAGTTTAATGACACAACTTGACTAAAACAATGGATCCTGTGGCATCACAGAATTGTTAATTCAGTAATGTAGTGAGGTATGTGGGGGTTGGGTAAAAACTGTGCACGGAGATCAAGGCATGACTACTGTATGCAGGGAGAAGCAGGGCTTGACTTCAGGAAGCAGGTTTTAAGTGATGTCTGGTCCCAGCATTCCTGCAGAGGTGAATAATTTTACACAGGATACACTAGCATGAAGAATTGTGCAACCAGTGACAAGAACATTGTCTATTTTAGGTCAAATAAAGGCTACCATAATGTAACTAATATTTGAAAACAGAAAATGCAGGACAGAATAAAAACAATACACCTTGGGACAGACTGGTAATCACCACATAGCACACACAACACTTATCAGCTGCCAGACCCATTTAAGTAGATCGCTGGCCATTATTAAGCAGTGCATTTTTTGTAGCAACTCGCAGTAGTTGAGTCTTCTAGTATCAGAATAGTGACCAATACACTACATTTAATTTTTGATAATTTTCTTTTTATGACTTAGGATTAAAAGCTATGATGGTAAGTGTGCACTTTCCATTGCTCTTATGTGAGCTATTAAACTATGAAGGTAATTCTACTCCCCACTGACCTTTTGCAAGCTGTTGTGGGTTGCAATCAGAAGTGAGGGAAAAAAAACAATATTTTGTGTTTTTATTTTGGGGAAACAATCCTAAAAATTTCATTTACCACACAATAAAGAAATGAGCTGATACAAGTCATGACAATATATACGGTAGAAATGAAGCAATGTGTTCAGACTTCACAAATGACAACAGTAATGACTTCACAGTAAGCAGAAACTAACGACCATAGCAGTTAGTTTTGACACATAAAGTACGGTGTACTACCACAAGATGTTGGGCACATCCGGAGGTAGTAAGACATATTCCCACGAACACAGTAAAACAAATAAATTGCAGGCACATATGCTTCTGACAGTCCACAAAAAGGAATATTAACCTTGTGAAAAGTTAACAGAGGTGATACAATACATTTCCACGAACGCAGTAAAGAAATACAGTTAGTGGTAAGTATACTTCCCACAGCCCAAGAAAGGGTTATGCTATAGGGCTATGTCCTTTGCCAGATATATGTGGTGCACACACACACACACACACACACACACACACACACACACACACACACACACCAGGTGCTAAGGCCCCATTACAACTTCACCTGTGGTGAGTAGCAATCTCAGCTGGGGTGACCTGGGTCATGGAGGGGGAGGGACGACAGGTGAGGGATGGGAGAAGATGCGAGTGCCATCTGTGGGAGTGTGCAGGGGAGTGGTGGGAACAGGACAGTGGGCTGCTAATTGCAGCGTCAGACAGGGGGGCAGCCTGAGGTGACTGAGGGGAGGGTAGAAAGGGGGAAGGATTATACAGTACAGCAATGACAGAAGGTACATGTAGGGCTGTAGTGGGAGCAGGGAAAGCAGGGGAGAGGATAGAGGCAACTGGAGGAGGAAAGCTAGTAAAGGCTGAGGGCAGGAGGGCTACAGGAACAAATGATATGTGGCGGGGAAAGTTGCCATTTGCACAATTCAGAAAAGCAGTATCAATGGGAAGAATCAGTGTCATGCAGCCGTGAAGCGGTTAGAGTTGAGCACACTGTGCCAGGTGGCACGTTCAGCAACTGGGTGTTCCAGCGGTCATTAATGAGGATGGACAACTTGTTAGTGGTCACATCACTGAAGAATTCCACACAGTGCTTGCAGCTACATCGGTAGCTGACGTGGCTGCTTTCATCATTGATTCCCTCTTTTGTGGGGCAGGCAGTGCCTGTGATGGGACTGGAGTAAGTGGTGGTTGGAGGAAGCATAGGAAAGGTCTTGCATTTATGTCTATCACAGGCATCTGAGCCACAAAGTATTGGGTAGCAAGCAGAGGTGAAATAGGGACAGAGAAAGATATTGGATAGGTTGAATGGGAGGCAGAATATCTCAGAGAGAGGTCTGGGCACAATTTTGTCATTATGACTGGTGGTCACTGTTGTGACAGTGCCACAACATTTAACAGTGCCGCCACGACAGTACGCACAAATGGCGATAGAGGCGCTGCGCAACTCGGCTGAGCGCGGGAGCGCCACCTAGCTACGAACGGCGCCGGCCGCATGTCACGGCACGGCAGTCGAATAAGAGATACTGAGTTGTTATCATGTAACCAGCTATTGTTTCTGAGTGAGTGTGTTTGAATATCCACGCAATTATTGGTGATTAAAGGTTATAGCACTTTTTGGCGACGAGGTCGGATATTTTCACTGTGTTGTGGATTTGTGTGTTCATGACGGGGCAGACATGGAACAGCTTATGCAAGCGCTCATTGAACAACAAACACAGTTGAGGGCTGCTATTCAGGCGTTGTCGACGTCGCTTACTCATCATCTGTCTTCCTCTTCTCCGCCTCCATTCCCTCCTTACGACGAGGCCGCTGAAGACTGGGAGGATTATGAGAAGCGTTTGCAGCAACACTTCTTGGCTTTCGGCGTTGTCAACGCTCCTATGTGTAAGTCGTTATTTCTATCTTGGATTTCCCCACGGATCTATCAGCTGCTATCTCAGTTAGCCCCTCTGTGGGAACCTGCCTCTCTGTCCTTCCAAGAAATGTGTGACTTATTGTCTAACTATTACCGAAAAAACACCCACGTCGTTGCCGCCCGCGTGGCGTTCTACCGATGTCGTAAACGGCCCCATCAATCTTACCGGGCTTGGGCGGCAGAACTACACGGTCTGAGTAGGAAATGTCAGTTTGTCACGGACACTCATCATGAGTCTTATGCTGATTCAATGGTTAGGGATGCTATTCTACGGCTTGCTCCTGATAAAGAAGTTCGGCAACGTGCCCTACAACTGCCAAACCCGTTGTTGTCGGAAGTTCTAAGCATCGCTCAATCCTCTGAAGGGTCTCACGCTGCTGGCGCGCAAATAGACGCGTGGTGTGATGTAGGTGCTGTACAGTCAACTTTCGACACGGACAATTCGCCTGTTTCACAGGAGAACGAAGATGTGGCGGCGGTTCACTCACGTAAACAACGTCGCGTTGGGCAGCAACACTCGCAGCGACAACAGCAACCACAGAAGCAGGTTCGTTCCGCATGACAGGGCCGCATGTCCAAAACGTTGGGCCACGTGTAATTCATGTAGGAAAAAAGGCCACATTGCTTCTGTGTGTCAGTCCCCTGAAGTTCCTGTCGACGAGGACGAGGCATCGGACATGGATGTTAACTGTGTGCTTTCTCAAACAAATAAGTTGTTTGTTACTGTTCCTGTTCTGGATAAAGACATTTGCATGCAAGTGGACACTGGCTCTGCAGTAACTCTCATTAATTCTCGCACGTATTTGGAGTTGGGCTCCCCTCCCTTGTCTCGAGTTACGCGAAATCTGAGAACTTATAATAAACAGAAAATTCCTATCATTGGCCAGTTCGATGCTTCCACTGCCTACAAGTCTGTTGTTAGGCCCCTCACGTTTTATGTGGTGGATCATGCGGGCACTGAAAACCTGTTCGGTTATGATGCTTTCCAGTTGTTCAGGTTCTCCGTTGATGATGATGTGCATCTCATATCTGAGGATATTCCGTATCAACAGCTGGATGGATTGTGTTCTGAATTTTCGTCCGTGTTCTCTGCTAGTCTGGGTCGTGCCAAGGATTTTGAAGCCCACATTACTCTTAAACCTACAGCTCGCCCTAAGTTTTTCCGGGTACGCACTATTCCGGTAGCGTTGCGTGCACCTGTCAAGGCTGAGATAGACAGGTTAACAGCTTCAGGGATTCTCCTTCCTGTTACCTCCAGCGAATGGGCATCGCCAATTGTGGTGGTTTCTAAACCAAACGGGAGTCTGCGATTGTGTAGTGATTTTAAAGCCACTCTCAATGCTCAGAGCCTCACTGACACTTATCCTCTTCCCCATCCTGAGGAGTTATTTACCAAGCTCGCTGGGGGCCAGTTCTTTTCCAAACTTGACTTATCGGAGGTGTACCATCAGTTGCCGTTGGATGCTTCTTCCAAGGAATTTCTCGTCATCAACACTCCTTGTGGGTTGTATCAGTACCAGCTGTTACCATTTGGCGTCGCTAGCGTGCCGGTCATTTTTCAGCGGTTTTTGGTACAGCTCACGGCTTCCGTTCCCAGCTGCATAAACTATCTGGATGACATTGTTGTCACGGGGGCCTCCACTGAGGAGCACCTTCGCAATTTGCGTTCACTGTTTTGGGTTTCGCATTCGGCTGGGTTGAGGTGCAATCTGGACAAGTAACAGTTCTTCCAACCCTCCATTGTGTATCTTGGTTTCCACTTGTCCCGTGAGGGTATACGTCCTCTACGTCAGCACGTTGCGGCCATTAATGCTCTAACCCGGCCGTCTACGGTCAAAGAACTTCAGGTGTTTCTAGTCAAGATTGCTTATTATCACAAATTCATTCCATCCGCGGCAGCGGTAGCTCATCCTCTGCATCAGCTGTTACAAAAAAACGTCCCTTTCTGTTGGTCCAACGAGTGTGAGCAGGCTTTTGTCCGCCTGAAGGCTCATTTGCAGTCGGCGCCTTGTCTTGCCACATTCCGTCCGAGTCAGCACTTGGTTCTGGCGACTGACGCGTCACAGTATGGCCTAGGGGCTGTTCTCGCCCATCGGTATGAGGATGGGTCGGAACGACCCATCGCCTATGCTTCCAAGACCCTCAACGATGCGCAATGGCATTACTCTCAAATCGAAAAGGAGGCGCTCACTATCATTTATGCTCTAAAAAAGTTCAGCGTTTTTTTGTATGGTTCTAAGTTTCACCTCATCACCGACCACAAGCCACTGGTCTCTCTGTTCAGCCCATCGGCGTCGCTTTCGGATAAGGCAGCTCACCACCTGCAACGTTGGGCCTTATACTTGTCTCGTTTTCACTATGAGATTCACTATCGCCCCACGGCCCAGCACGCCAACGCTGACGCATTGTCGCGATTGCTGATGGGCCCCGACCCGGTTTTCGATCGTGATGAATTACTCTGTTTCCACATTGATGAGGAAGAACGTCATGCAGTCGAGGGTTTTCCACTTACAGGTTCGCAGGTCGCGTCGGCTACTGCGCGGGACCTGGTCCTGCGTCAGGTGATCGGTTTTGTTCAACGGGGTTGGCCGGACAGGACCCAGGGCCGGGCATCAGATCTCCTTCGCAACTACAATGCCTTGCGCCTTCGTCTGTCTGTTCGTGATGGTGTTGTTCTTCTGGCCACGGATGGCGCATCTCCACGGGTCGTGGTGC
Source organism: Schistocerca cancellata (assembly GCF_023864275.1). Classification (NCBI taxonomy): domain Eukaryota; kingdom Metazoa; phylum Arthropoda; class Insecta; order Orthoptera; family Acrididae; genus Schistocerca; species Schistocerca cancellata. The sequence continues at coordinate 281,551,959 of NC_064632.1, read as the reverse complement.
CAGCCTCTCTTCGCAAAGATGTTCTCAAACTGTTGCATGAAGGCCATTGGGGTATTTCTCGGACTAAGTCCCTGGCCCGCAGGCACGTTTATTGGCCCGGTACTGATTCGGACATCGCCCACATGGTTGCTGCGTGTGGTCAGTGTGCTCAACAACTGTCTGCACCTTGTACAATGCCCTCTCCGTGGCCTGATCCGGCGCAGCCATGGGAACGGGTGCACGCTGACTTTGCCGGCCCCTTCCTCGGTACTAATCGGCTGCTGTTGATTGACACCTTCTCAAAGTTTCCGTTTGTTGTTCGATGTCCATCGCCCACCACTGCGGCGACGTCACTGGCTTTGTCCAAAATCTTTGCGCTAGAAGGGCTTCCATCCACGATCGTCACAGACAATGGCCCTCAGTTCTCTTCCCAGGCCTTCCGTGATTTTTGTACTGGACAAGGGATTCATCACGTTACAGCACCAGCCTTCCATCCGCAATCGAATGGGGAGGCCGAGCGCCTTGTCCTCACTTTCAAAAGCCAGATGAAAAAATTCCTTAGTGATTTCTCCACAGATGACACTTTGCTGCAATTTCTGAGTTCTTATCGCTTCACGCCTCTGGGTGATCGCAGCCCTGCTGAACTCTTGCATGGCCACCAACCGCGCACTCTACTGCACCTGCTTCACCCTGTCAGGCCTTGTGCTGTGTCCCCTAGTGCGGGAAAATATTCGGTGGGCGCCGACGTGTGGGCACGAGGGTATGGATCTCGCCCTAAATGGATTCCAGGGGTGGTCAAGCCTCTTCGCGGCCGCCGGCTTTGTGAAATACGTACGGACAATGGCATGGTTGTTCGCCATTATGACCAGATGCACCCACGAGTGGTGGCCACGCCACTGCCACCGCCCCTTCCTTCGCCTCCACCAGCCCGAGAAGCCAGTCCTGTCGCTGCTGCTGATCTACCGTACGTGTTGATGCAGCCGCCGTTGCTACCATTTCCGAGTACGCCGGAACTGGCCCCAGTCACGACGCCGCCTTCTCCGGGACCCATCTCGCTGGAGCACACCTATGGATGCTGCTCCGGAGTTTTCACCCATCATCTCGTCCACGAGGCACGTTCCACGCACGAGCTTCCATCCTGGACATTTTCAACCATACTCTCATGTCTCTCCGCGGGATCTTCTCGGGGCCTCACAAGAGGCCATGGATGTCTCTGCACTGTCCATGTCTCCAAGGAAGTGAGTGTTTTTTTTCAAGGGGGGAAAAGTGTTGTGACAGTGCCACAACATTTAACAGTGCCACCACGACAGTACACGCAAACGGCGATAGAGGCACTCTGCAACTCGGCTGAGCGCGGGAGCGCCACCTAGCTACGAACGGCACCGGCCGCATGTCACGCCACGGCAGTCGAATAAGAGATCCTGAGTTGTTATCATGTAACCAGCTATTGTTTCTAAGTGAGTGTGTTTGAATATCCACGCAATTATTGGTGATTAAAGGTTATAACAGTCACGACCCTAATAGAGAATGTGATTCAGAGCTGCTCCAGTCCTGGGTGGTATTGCGTCATGTGGGAGAGTGGGGGGGAGGGTGCTTCTTTGTTGGTGGCCAGTGGGTATGTGAGGGATGGTGGTGACTGAGGAAATAAGACACATGAGATATGCTTCTAGACAAGGTGCAGAGGGTAATTTCAATCTGTCATTTCCCTGACACATTTGAAAAGGGAATGCTCACCATTATGGATGCAACAACCACAGATGACCAGGCTGTACAGAAGGAACTCCTCAGTGTGGAATAGGTGACAGTTGTCAAAATGGAGGCACTGTTGTCAGTTGGAGGGTGTGATGTGGGTGGAAGTACTGAAGAAGCCACCCTCGAGATGGAGGTTGATGAAGAGGATGGTGACTTGTTGGACTGAGGTGGTCTGGGTGAGGCGAACAGGGAAGAAGGTGTTGAGGTTTTGGGGGACTGTGAATGGGCTGCCCTCACCCTCAGTCCAGACCACGCAAATATCATCTGGGGAGTTTGGTGGGCAGTGGAAGTGTTTAAATTCTGAAGAGTGTTCCTGGACCCACTCTCTAGCAATTCTGGATGCATGGGGTGTCACATTGTCCTGCTGGCATTGCACTGAGTAGCAATTTATCGTAATTCATATAGTTATATTTAACAAACATTTTAGTTTCTTCACATTTCTGATATTCTGTATAGCTCTGAAGACTATAGCTGTTTCAGCACAAAGCCAGGACTACAATTTTGACAAATGTAATGAAACTCTTAAATTTTAAATCGTTTATATACTACATCATTCAAACAACAGCAAGAAATCAAAACAGACTTACTTCTGGACTACAAAGAGCAAAACTGGCACAAATTGTGATGTGTATCACATAAGTAAACACTTTCTAGCATATAAAACTACTTCTGCCTTTTGTCAACAATCTCTATATAATTTACACTACTAATAAATTAGCCACACATGAGAACTTTATCCAAGGACAAGTATTTGACTTCGAACATTTCACATATCTCTCTTGTTGAATTCACTATGTATCCACAATCACATTTCCCTAACACATTTTTATTCAATAGTTCCACATATGCTGGAAGACAGGTCTTTTGGTATGGAGTACTAGTTCAGTCTCTCAGGTCTGATAAACATGAGTGTAACAACCAGTCATAGATATCTCAAGTGAATCATCTTTAAATTTAACTGGACAAATTTATCAAATTACAGAAAACATAAATCAGGCTGGTTTGACAGCAACCCAATTCTCCAGAAACTAACATTCAGAATTTTACTTATGTCAATGATTTACGCCATTACATAAGAATACAATGTTTGAGACATTTCTATGTAGATATTCCACAACATAATTTAAAGCAAGATGATGCTAATGAAATGCTGGATTCTGGGAGTAATGTAAATTGGGTATTCATAAATTACAATGCCATAAATGGCTTTGAGATATTGCTTCTGGGAAAATTCTGTGAAGGTGATTGAATGCATCATTATTTTGTTGGGCAAAATAAATAACTTTTAATGTTGATGGTTCTCATTTATTAACATACCTTCTTACCTAAATATTGTTGACTGAGATTTAATAAATCCTTCATTTCATGTGCATCAATCTCAAGTAATCAACAGCATGCCACTCTACTGAATATTTTAATTGGTATCAAATACACTCACCAGTTTTCACATGGATGAACCAAATGATTATCATCAGTACAATACCAATCACAAAAGATGTCAGAGCAATCCCCACAGTAGCTTGTATGGACACACAAGTTGTACTCATATCAACAACATGTGGGAACACTGCTTCAGCAGAAGTTGGAGAAGGGATGGCTGGAACATATATACCATTAAACTATTTCCACTTATATACAAGTACTACAGTAAATTTATATATCATCAAATGCTGTAAATAATTTTTTTACTCATTTAAAGTTCTGGTACATGGACTAAATTTCAGCCAAATATAAATGAAGTATCATGGTTTCTGAATATACGACATGATAGTGTAATATGTAAGAATTACTGACTGATTCAGATTTCAGTTAAATTGTTCCAGAGAACACCCTAACTGTCAGACTGTTACAATGACTTGTATTTAAATTTAAAATGAATGTGTGTGTGTGTGTGTGTGTGTGTGTGTGTGTGTGTGTGTGAAATAAAATTCTCTAATTTTCAACAGCTGTAACCTTCATCGTCATAAGGAGTAAAACTAACAACTGCCAGAATTGGCACAGTGTTCAGCTTAAATACTGAAGAGCCAAAGAAACTGGCACACCTGCCTAATATAGTGTAGGACCCCTGCGAGCATACAGAAGTGCCGCAACATGACATGGCACTGACTCAACTAATGTCTGAAGTAGTGCTGCAGGAAACTACGCCATGAATCCTACGGGGCTGTCCATAAATCCATAAGAGTATGAGGCGGTGGAGATTTCTTCTGAACAGCACATTGCAAGGCATCCCAGATGTGCTCAATATTAATGTCTGGGGAGTTTTGTGGGCAGCGGAAGTGTTTAAATTCAGAAGAGTGTTCCTGGACCCACTCTCTAGCAATTCTGGATGTGTGGGGTGTCACATTGTCCTGCTGAAATTTCCGAAGTCTGTCGGAATGCACAATAGACATGAACAGCTGCAAGTGATCAGACAGGATCCTCATGTATGTGTTAACCTGTCAGAGTCATATGCTGACGTATCATGGGTCCTATATCACTCCAACTGCAGACACCACCACACCATTATCATTACATCAGCTTGAACAGTCCCCTGCTGACATGCAGGGTCTATGGATTCACGAGGTTTTCTCCATGCCCACACAGACCAATCAGCTCAATACAATTTGAAATGAGACTCATCCGACCAGGCAACATGTTTCCAACAGTCCAATGTCGGTGTTGACGGGCCCAGGTGAGGCGTAAAACTTTGTGTCATGCAGTTATCAAGGGTACACGAGTGGACATTTGGTTCCGAAAGCCCATACCGATGATGTTTCCTTGAATGTTCACACACTGACACTTGTTGATGACCTAGCATTGAAATCTGCAGCAATTTGTGGAAGTGTTGCATTTCTGTCACATTGAACATTTTTCTTCAGTCGTCCTTGATCCCCTTCTTGCAGGATCTTTTTCTGGCTGCAGCAATGTTTGAGATTTGATGTTTTACTGGATTGTGAAGTGGTTGTAAGGGAAAATTGCCACTTCATCAGTATATCGGAGATGCTGTGTTCTATCGCTCGTGCGCCGACTATAACACCATGTTCAAACTCACTTATATCTTCATAACCTACCTTTGGAGCAGCAGTAACTGACCTAACAACTGCACCAGACAATTGTTGTCTTACACAGGACTTGCCTGTTTACATATCTCTGTATTTGAATACGCATGCCTGTAACAGTTTCTTTGACACTTCAGTTTATAGGTGTTGCCACCAGAGAGGGGTAGAAATGACACGTGCATGGGAAGACACATTAGGCTGCTGCTTCTGACAGCTCTGGCCCACTACAGGATGGCATACATCAGATGGTGTGTGGGGCTGGTGCCATGTCTGAACCCTTTTCTCCCGCATCCCTGTAGGCTGCCCCCGTGCCCCAATCCTGCTACATGTATGTTTCTCATTTTGGACAAAATTGTTAGCATATAATTTAACACCAGCCTCCTCTTCTATAATGAAACTCAAATATGGAGGTGCAAGGGCCAAGACCATCATATTTTCATATTGTATTTTATGTTCGTTCTTTAGGCAGTGTTCAGCAATGGTCAAAATCTCAAGCTCCCTCTGCTTTATGTGGTGCACATACCCCCTATACCAAAAGCACAAATCTTTTGGCCTGTGTAGATGTTGCTGAATTCACAGAGGACACTACACAATGGTCACTCAAAGACATACATAATCTTTAGGCATAACATATATCAGGTTGGGCTGAAACACTTGTCTCGATCCCTGACCCTGAAACACACATCCATTTTAGGTCCTCACAGCCATCTTTTTCATCATAGTGTGGAAGGTATACTGCTGGCTTGGCCCCTTGTGTCAAGTCATATAGCATCCTTAACTGGTGGCACCTGAGAGCATCTGCAATTTCCACTTTATGTAATGTGATAGCCCAAGATTTTTATACAGGAGTAGTGGATACACGTTTCTGTTGAAGTTTGCGATACATTTCTATTTTTATTACATTGACGTATATTTATGATTATGTATGTGTGTGTCACATACATTAATCATTGTTTAATACTATTTTAAATAATTTAATATCATTAAGTACAGAAGTTCATCATCAACAATGGAAATTCCTGGCTGGAATAGTACATAAAATAATCTAAAGGCAAGCCCTCACATACAGCGGACTGATGTGTGGTACCCAGAAACATGCAACAGAAAGTAGTATTAATGCTCACTTTTTATATCTTGCTCTTTCTCTTGCAAAAGTTTATGCAATGTAAGCTTTCATGGTTGGTACTGACATCACTTAAAACTTCAGTTTTATTAGGTAACAGTCGATGTATAAAACTTCTTCACAACATTTCCACTCTATTCCGGGAGACATCTTCAGAGGCAAAACAGCCTATCACAGATGTCGGCTATGAGATTATCGCTGGTATTGTCAATTTTGACATCCAAATTTTGTATACTTTAACACCTTCCTCTTTTCAGTTAAAATTATTATGGTGGTTATACATCTCAATAGCCTCTCTATACACATACGCATGATAATGCGATGTTTTCGATGTGACACCCATCTCAGAGAATTTTATTTCATGATCACCATCTTGGTAAAGATGTTCTGCCAAGGCTGATTTATCTGTATATCCCAGGTGGCAATTTCTCTTGTGTTCAATGAGACAGGTGTTAACACATCTTTTTGTGGTACCAATATAAACCAGTCCACAAGTACACGGAATTTTATATATACCCAGTGTGCCGATCTTAAACATTCTTTTATACACTCCTGGAAATGGAAAAAAGAACACACTGACACCGGTGTGCCAGACCCACCATACTAGCTCCGGACACTGCGAGAGGGCTGTACAAGCAATGATCACACGCACGGCACAGCGGACACACCAGGAACCGCGGTGTTGGCCGTCGAATGGCGCTAGCTGCGCAGCATTTGTGCACCGCCGCCGTCAGTGTCAGCCAGTTTGCCGTGGCATACGGAGCTCCATCGCAGTCTTTAACACTGGTAGCATGCCGCGACAGCGTGGACGTGAACCGTATGTGCAGTTGACGGACTTTGAGCGAGGGCGTATAGTGGGCATGCGGGAGGCCGGGTGGACGTACCGCCGAATTGCTCAACACGTGGGGCGTGAGGTCTCCACAGTACATCGATGTTGTCGCCAGTGGTCGGCGGAAGGTGCACGTGCCTGTCACCCTGGGACCGGACCGCAGCGACGCACGGATGCACGCCAAGACCGTAGGATCCTACGCAGTGCCGTAGGGGACCGCACCGCCACTTCCCAGCAAATTAGGGTCACTGTTGCTCCTGGGGTATCGGCGAGGACCATTCGCAACCGTCTCCATGAAGCTGGGCTACGGTCCCGCACACCGTTAGGCCATCTTCCGCTCACGCCCCAACATCGTGCAGCCCGCCTCCAGTGGTGTCGCGACAGGCGTGAATGGAGGGACGAATGGAGACGTGTCGTCTTCAGCGATGAGAGTCGCTTCTGCCTTGGTGCCAATGATGGTCGTATGCGTGTTTGGCGCCGTGCAGGTGAGCGCCACAATCAGGACTGCATACGACCGAGGCACACAGGGCCAACACCCGGCATCATGGTGTGGGGAGCGATCTCCTACACTGGCCGTACACCACTGGTGATCGTCGAGGGGACACTGAATAGTGCACGGTACATCCAAACCGTCATCGAACCCATCGTTCTACCATTCCTAGACCGGCAAGGGAACTTGCTGTTCCAACAGGACAATGCACGTCCGCATGTATCCCGTGCCACCCAACGTGCTCTAAAAGGTGTAAGTCAACTACCCTGGCCAGCAAGATCTCCGGATCTGTCCCCCATTGAGCATGTTTGGGACTGGATGAAGCGTTGTCTCACGCGGTCTGCACGTCCAGCACAAACGCTGGTCCAACTGAGGTGCCAGGTGGAAATGGCATGGCAAGCCGTTCCACAGAACTACATCCAGCATCTCTACGATTGTCTCCATGGGAGAATAGCAGCCTGCATTGCTGCGAAAGGTGGATATACACTGTACTAGTGCCGACATTGTGCATGCTCTGTTGCCTGTGTCTATGTGCCTGTGGTTCTGTCAGTGTGATCATGTGATGTATCTGACCCCAGGAATGTGTCAATAAAGTTTCCCCTTCCTGGGACAATGAATTCACGGTGTTCTTATTTCAATTTCCAGGAGTGTATTTCTGGTGGGTCTGAAAGTAGTGTCCACACAGTACTTACTCAAAACTGCGCTAATGTGATCTGTAATTGTCCTGATGAACGGAAGGAAAACTTTTCCTTCGGGCAGCCATCGTTCCTCATCGGTCCTTATTCTCTCCCTAGGGTGAAGAGATCTATCTACCTCCTCGTTAGAATAACCATTCTTCTTGAAGGTCAAACGTAGATGTTCAAGCTCATCTTTCAAGTAATACGGTTCACAAATTTTGCATGCCCTATCTAGCAAGCTTTTAATCATCCCTCTTTTTTGTCTGGGGTGATAGTTAGAATCTTTATGCATGATTTTTCTATATATTCTTTGGCCCAACGTCCCATCCCCTTGATTGATAACAAACACATCTAAGAAACTCAGCTGTTCATTATCCTCCGTCTCCAAAATAAATTGTATTTTTGGATTGATGCTTTTGAGATGTACCAGGAAGGCATCCACCTCCTCTGCATCGTGTGCCCATATTACAAAAGTATCATCAATGTAGTGGTACCACCTGGCTAGTCTTTTTCTGGCAGTCTGCAATGCCTGTTGTTCAAAGTTACCCATAAACAAATTGGCAACGCCTGGACTAAGAAGATTGCCTATAGCCCCCCCCCCATCCCCCACCCCCACCCCCACCCCACCCCCAATATGTTCATAAAAATCATATTGTACTGAAAATAGGTCATGGTAAGGCAATGTCTGAATAACTCCACAATATCTGATGGAAAAATATCAGCTATACATGAGATAGCTTCATTCAATGGAATAATGGTAAATAAGGACAGAACATCAATACTAACAAGGATGTGTGTGTGTGTGTGTGTGTGTGTGTGTGTGTGTGAGAGAGAGAGAGAGAGAGAGAGACAGAGAGAGAGAGAGAGAGAGAGAGAGAGAGAATGGCAGGGGTGGAGAAGGGGGGGGGGGGGGACAAAGAGAATGGGGGGAGGAGACACCTTTAGCCAAAAACTAAGTTCAACCATGCTGGATTTGTAAAGGACCTTCTTTATTTTACTCATTCCCTGCGGCGAAAACACACTGACAACAGTAACCCAAATAGAATCTTGTTCAAAATAGTTTCAAACTCCCTCCAACATTGATTCTCCTAGCTATCTGTAACCAGAAAACCATTCCAAACCTTATTATTCTTTCTGCAGACAAAGGCTCCAGTGCAGTGTCATAAACTGTAGTGACTATGTGGCTGAGGGCATCTGACAACTTTGCGACAATTCTGCATACAAATCTTATGGCCATGATCCAATGCCAAAGTCCAACATGACCTCCAGCAGCTCTTCCAGGCCTTAAGTCTATCCCCATCTGAATCCATCTCCCTTCTCAATCAGGGCAACCCCCCCCCCCCCCTACCCCCACTCCTAACCTTTTACGTACTCCACTAACCCAAACCCACAAGTCTTCCTACTGATTGTTCCACTGTAGCTCATTACAGTGCTTACACAGAATGAACCTCTGGCTCTACTGACCAACACCTCTGAACTGTTGTCTGTAGCCTCATGTCCTATATTAAACACCCTGCTAACTTCCTTCTCTGCCTTTCCATGGTTCCTGTTCCTTTACAACCAGAAGCCTTCTTGTTCACTGTGTATGCAGTGTCCTTATACACCAACATCCCCCACTACCTATCCCAACATCCATCCTAATCTTTTTAGACAACCATTTTTAGACAACCACATCCTGATCCACAATTATTTCACTTTGAATGATTAATGGAAAATCTCATATAAAGATGTGAAACAAATACTAACAAAGAGTTAGAGAGGCTGGCCAGTACTTACCTCAGCTCAGTACAGCTGATAGATGACACAAAACAGAACAGAAAATTTACATTCCTAGCTTTCGGAACTTTGTTCCTTCATCAGGAAGGAGAGAGGGGAAAAATGGAAGAAGGGAAAGTGGATTTAGTTACTCACAACCCAGGTTATGAAGCAACAGGAAAAGGTAAACAGGGAGGGTAGCAAGGATGGAGGCATGGTTGTCAGAGGGAAGCCAAAGATATTCTACTGTTAAGTACTGTGCCCGGTTCAAACCAAAGAGGATGCATACAGAAGTAAAGAGGTATATAGTATAAAGATAAACACAACTATGTAGGATGAAAAGATGCGGTGAATGGCTAAAGAGGAGAGGCAAAAAGAAGAAGACTGAAGAGTACATGGGAGTGAGGTTGGTTAACGTAGGTTAAGTCCAGGGGGATGGCGGGATGAAAGGATGTGTTGGAGTGCAAGTTCCCATCTCCGCAGTTCCGAGGGACTGGTATTGTTTGGGAGAAGCCAAATGGCATGTACGTTGTAGCAGGTCCCTAGGTCCCTAGAATTATGCTGGACGGCATGCTCTGCTACTGGGTATTGGACATCTCCTAGGCGGACAGTTCGTCTGTGCCCGTTCATGCGCTCAGCCAGTTTAGTTGTCATCATACCGATGTAAAAGGCTGTGCGGTGCAGGCACGTCAGCTGATAAATGACATGTGTTGTTTCACATGTGGCCCTGCCTTGAATTGTGTATGTTTTACCAGTAGTGGGGCTGGAGTAGGTGGTTGTGGGGGGATGCATGGGGCAGGTTTTGCAGTGGGGTCAGTTACAGGGGTAGGAACTGCTGGGTAGAGAAGGTGGTCTGGGAACATTGTAGGGTTTGACAAGGATGTTACGGAGGTTAGGGGGCCGACGAAAGGCAACTCTGGGTGGTGTGGGGAGAATATTGTCAAGGGATGATATCATTTCAGGGCTTGACTTGAGAAAGTCATATCCCTGGCGGAGTCGGAGTAATTTGTTGACGTATTCGAGGCCAGGATAATATTGGGTGACAAGGGGGATGCTTCTGTGTGGTCTGGGGGTAAGAACATTGTTGTTGGACGGGGAGGAATGTATTGCTCGGGAGATCTGTTTGTGGACAAGGTCTGCAGGATAGTTGCAGGAGAGGAAAGCACTGGTCAGGTTATTGGTGTAATTGTTGAGGGATTCGTCACTGGAGCAGATACGTTTGCCACGAATAACTAGGCTGTAGGGAAGGGAGCGTTTGGTGTGGAATGGATGGCAGCTATCAAAATGAAGGTACTGTTGTTTTTTTTTGTGGGTCTGATGTGGACAGAGGTGTGGATGTGAGCTTCAACAAGATGAAGGTCAACATCCATGAAGGTGGATTGGGTTTGGGAGAAGGACCAGGTGAAATTTAGACTCAAAAAGGAGTTGAGGTTATGGAGGAAATTAAGGAGTGTTTCTTCACCATGAGTCCAGACCACAAAGATGTCATCTATAAACCTATACCTGGCCAGGGGAAGCAGCTGTTGGGTCTTCAGGAAAGCCTCCTCCATGCAGCCCATGAAGAGGTTGGCATAGGACGGAGCCATCCTGGTTCCCATGGCCGTTCCCCTGATTTGTTTGTAGGTCTGGCCTTCAAAAGTGAAGTAATTATGGGTGAGGATGAAGTTGGTAAGTGTGATAAGGAACGAGATTTTTGGAAGATCTTTGGGTGGGCGTTGGGAGAGGTAGTGTTCAAGGGCAGAGAGACCGTGGGTATGTGCAATGTTTGTGTAAAGGGATGTAGCATCTATGGTGACAAGAAAGGTTTCAGGTGGGAGGGGAGTGGGAATGGATTTGAGGCATTCTAGGAAGTGGTTTGTGTCTTTGATGTAGGATGGGAGTCTGCAGGCGATAGGTTGGAGGTGTTGGTCTACCAGAGCTGAGATACGTTCTGTTGGGGCCTTGAAGCCAGTCACAATTGGACGGCCAGGATGGTTCTCTTTGTGGATTTTGGGTAATAGGTAGAAGGTAGGGATACGTGGCTCAGGTGGAGTGAGTAGGTTTATGGAAGCCGTTGTGAGGCCTTCTGAGGGACCTTGCATTTTTACGATTTTCTGCAGCTCAGTCTGGATGGAGGGAATGGGATCCTGGGTAACAGCTTAGTAGTTTGAGGTGTCAGAGAGTTGACACAGTCCTTCTGCCACATACTCCACAAGGTCAAGTACCACAGTTGTGGAGCATTTATCCGCCGGGAGGATGACAATAGAGTGGTCTGTTTTCAGCTCCTTAATGGCACGGGATTCAGCTGTGGTGATGTTGGGGGTTGTCGAGATGTTCTTCAAGAAGGACTGGGAGGCAACACTGGATGTGAGGAATTCCTGAAATGTCTGCAAGGGATGGTTTTGGGGGGAGGGGAGGAGGATCCTTTTGGGAAGGCGGTCGGAACTGTTCTAGACAGGGTTCAACACTGGGTTTAGTATTTGGGGGCTGTGTTTGGGTGGTGAAGTGATATTTCCAGTTGAGGTTCTGGGTGAATGAGAGGAGATCTTTAACCAGAGTAGTGTGGTTGAATTTAGGCGTAGGGCTAAAGGTTAAGCCTTTTGATAGAACAGATGTCTCTGGAGGAGACAGGGATCTGGATGAGAGGTTTAGAACTGAATTGGGACTGGTGGTATGTGGCATTTGACTGTGGTTATAGTTGAGATTTGGTCTGTGTGGGGTATGTGCTGGGATTGGGAGATTGAGTAGGGTGGCCAGGCTAGGTTTGTTGGCTATGAGGGGGGTTTGTTGAAGGTGCTGTTGTGGTTGGTGTTAGTGAGGGATAGGGAGAGGGACCCCACTTCTTAGGTGTTGCACTAGCACTATGGATAGTTTTTTCAGGTGGTGTGTGGCATAGAACTCGAGTTTGCAGTTGGCTTCTAGGATGATGTTCCTGAGTGTGTTCTCCAAGCAGGGGTTTGAGAGGTGGAGGACTTTGAAGAGAGACAGGAGCTGTTTGGAGTGGTGGTTACATGAAGTAGTGTAGAGATTCAGGACAAGTTGGGTAAGGGCTAAGGATTGAAGGTTCTGGAAGTCCAGGAGAGAATGGTGGAAGGAGGGATTGCACCCAGAGATGGGAACTTTTAAGGTAAGTCATTTAGGGGTAATTCCAAAGGTTAAGCAGGACCAGAGGAAAAGTATGTGGGATTGCACTTCGGCTAGGGTGAAAGCATGTTTCCGGAATGAATGTAAATAATGTGGTATAGGATTAGGGTACATAGTGGGTAACTGGTGGGTAGGGAAATTAAATAACTGAAGTTAAAATAGTAATAATGAGAAGGAATAAAACAAGGAGGGAAAGACGAGAAAGAAAATAAAATCTGTTGGTAATGTTCAATACCAAAGGAAGACCACTAAATAAGAAAAGTACGGATAAAGATTGACCAGACAAAGCACGTATGTCCATGCCGTCCAGCATAATTCTAGGGACCTAGGGACCTGCTACAACGTACGTGCCATTTGGCTTCTCCCACCCAACACCAGTCCCTCGGAACTGCGGAGACGGGAACTTGCACTCCAACACATCCTTTCATCCCGCCATCCCCCTGGACTGAATCTACGTTACCCAACCTCACTCCCATTTACTCTTCAGTCTTCTTCTTTTTCCCTCTCCTCTTTAGCCATTCACGCATCTTTTCATCCTACTTTTCTCAAAGTATTTGTATGGAGTGTAGCGATGTATGGATGTGAATTGTGGACAATAAATAGTTTAGGCAGGAAGAGAGTTGAAGCTTTCGAAATGTGGTGCTACAGAAGAATTTTGAAGTTTGAAGAATATGGGTAGATCATGTAGCTAATGAAGATGTACTGAACAGAATTTGGAATTTGTGGCAAAACTCCTCCTATGTATCAGATTGACTGATGACATTTTCATTATCTGAACTCACCTCCATAGCCTTGAAATGAGGGCTATCCTATCCACTTCACCCAAAGTAGTGTTCTGCCACTCACCCAACCTACAGAATATCCTTGTCCACCCCTATTTCAATAGTGCTCCCAATCCTGCACCCCATGGATCATTCCCTTAAGGTCAACCCATGTATATGAGCTGTTCCATACATAAACCCGCAATCTCCTAGCACCGTCCAGTCACAGGCATTTTCTACTCAATAAAATGCAGGGTCATGTATGAAAAGCAGCCATGTTATGTATCAGTCATGCTACAATTAGTGCACAGCAATTTTATGTGGGATTGACAAATAACAAACTGTCTACTCACATGAATGGCCAGTACTAAACTGTAGTAAACAACAAACTAGACCAACCAGTTTCAGAACAAGCTGTGCACCACAGAATAATGACTTCAACAGCTGCTTTCACTATGTGAGCCATTTAGATATACCTTTGCAGCACTAGTTTCTCTGAATTACACTGATGGGAATTGCCCTCCCCAGCATATCCTGCACTCTTGCAATCCCCCTGGCAGTAATTCTCCGCTAATTTGTCACCCACTGCTGCACCTTTCCTGCTCTCTCTCTTCTGTTCAGACCACTCCTTTCCCATCCAGATCATGTACTGCCCTCCCCTCCCCCTCAGGCAGGCTTCCCCCACTCCTCTCTCCCTGCCCCACCCCTTCCCCCATCTTTGCCACCTCTCTCCCTTTTTCTCACCCCCTTTCAGACGCCATCTTCATCCTTACCTTTCTCTCTTCCCCCTATATATCTTACATGGTCTACCCTGTGAACTCCTTTCATCTTGTTGTGCAGGCACTGAGACATCTGTCAAAACACTTGGTTCACACTATCCCGCTACCCCATTCTTGGCTTGTGTGTCCTTCCCTACCTCCTTACCACCTCCAACTGCACATGTAACTGCTCTCAATAATCAATAGTCACTCTCACTATAGCTGCAAGAGTTTGTGTTTCAGTGACCATATTGTGTGTGCAAATGCATGTACTTTTGCTAGAGAAAGAGCAAGAGCTCGAAAGCTAGTGTGAATACTGTTTTCTGTTGTGTGTTTCTTTGTGCCAACATAGTCTGTGTATCTGTAGGTGAGTAGTTGGCTTTCCCTCATTTTACATAATGAAAAATTATGATTCTTTATAAAATGAAATTTTGTGCATGCATGTTCCAATTCAGTCATTTCAATAGCTTAAATCTGTGAAAACAAAAATGTAGTCACACAATGCAAATTTTTCATAAAATACAGTGTATCTTTTAATGGAGGTTACTAGAAAGTATTGTCAAATGCTGCAGTTACATATTCAAAATGTGGATATTTAGCACATTATCAACCTCTGGCGAGACAATTCTCTGTATTAAAGAATAAAACTGAAGCATTAGAAACACTGTAATTAAAGGAAACTAAAATAATTTATATATTACTGAAATTTCTCTATCTTAAAACGGAATGTTAAAATTAAACATTTCATAAAATTTATTACAGTAAAGTTTGTATTTAACAAAAATGTGTACTTAAAATTTGTTATTCATTAGGTAGTTTCATATTCCATGGATTATTATACAATTTATTGTAATAATCTGGTATCAGTTACTGTATATTCAAATAACACATCCATATATAAATATGGCTGCCATGGCAACCAATTACAAGTGCCTTAAAGTGGTGAATTAGTAGTTCTTATTACCATCTTTTACATGTTACAAAAACAGAAATTCTTCTGTGGTATAGGAGATGTCAAGGAGAAACTTTTCAGTTTGTTTTCAAATTTAACTTTGCTGTTTCTCACACGTTTTATATCACTGGGTAAGTAATTAAAATTTTTGTTGGGATCATGCGCACCCCTTTTAGTGCTCAAGACAAACCTAATGTGGAATAATTACGGTCATTTTTTCTGCTACAGTAATTATGTACATCATTGTTTATTTTGCATTGTAGTGGGTTGTTTCCAACAAAGCTGTTTTTTAAAACTTTTCTTTGGACATTATAGAATGAAAATGCCCTAAATATATTAACATTCTGCTTTATCTTTCCTCAAGATCTGCACTGATTCAAAAGTGCACATTTGGGTGAACTAAGTTATTTTAGGAGTTCCAAAATCCCCCCCCCCCCCCCCAATTTAAATTCTTATCAATGTCGATACCAAAAAATTTTAAAGTTACCACCCTAGTTATTATTCCCTCATTACATGTTATATTTATTGTTGGTGTACTACACCTGGATGTGTGGAACTGAATATCTTGTGACTTTTTGAAACTGACAGTGTGACCATTTGCAGAAAACCACATCAAAATAGTTTTAAGAATATTGTTTACATTTTTGTCTGTTGCTGTTAAGTTCGGACCAATTACAATACTATTCCGTCATCTCCAAAAAGAATAGATTCTGCTTATTTTATATTAGACTGAAGGCTGTTTACATATATGAGAAACAATAGTGAACCTAATATTGAGCCTTGAGGAACCCCTGATGTGATTTCTTCCTAAACAGAAGAATCTCCCCTATTTATACTGGTTGAATTATTTAGTACAATTTTATCTTTATTCTTCTGATTAGACATGATATTATCCTTCAAATCCACAAAACCTCCGTGTATCTACAAGAATACTGTGATCCACACAGTCAGTCAGATCAGCCACACAGTACACCAACTGGTGCTATTTTGTTATTTAATGCTTGTAAAATGTTGTGAGTGAACAGGTAAATGGCATTTTCAGTTGAGAAACTCTTCTGAAATCCAAACTGTGTTTTACTGAAGACACTATTTTCATTCGGGTGGGATATTATTCTACAACAAATCACTTCTTTAAAATTTTGGAAAATGGTTGTCAGTAGTAAAACACGCTGGTAATTATTGACATTCCTCCTATTTCTTTTCTTATGGAGTGTTTTAACAATGACATATTTCAATCTCACTGAGAAAATGCTATGAGTTAGTGATGTGTTACTTATTTCAGAAAAGACAGTGCTTATTATATGGAAATAAGTCTTTACTACTCTGTCGAAAACATCATCAAATGCAGATACGCTTTTATTTTTGAGAGAATATATACTTCCTAATTGCAGACGGAGAAGCTGGTGAGGCATTCATATAACTTAATGTCATGAGAGCTGCTTTTCTAACATGCTACTATGATTTGCTCTTGAAATGGTTGTCCCTGTATTTTCTATTACATTTAAGAACTGATTATTAGAAATACTTGCTACATGTGTCTGATCATTTACAGCCCTTCTATTTAAATCAATAGTTATATTATCCCATTGCATGGCCTGTTGTTCTGTGTCTTCTTCCATTACATTCCATACAGATTGAAGTGTGAAGTCAGAATTACTAATCTCTGACATAATGTGCACATTCTTAGATTTTTAATAACTTTTCTAAAAATTCTATGTAGTGTGAAATTCCTGCAGGAACTTTACTTGTTCTTGCCAACAGACACATTTCCCTTTTCCTTTCACATGATACTTTATTTCCTCTAGTGCTCTATGGTTTTTAGGTGGTTGACCAATGGTCTTTATGATTAGCTTATGAGGAAAGCTATTTTCAAATAAAGATATGAATTTATCGTAGAGTAGATAAAATTTTATGTCAGCACTTGTAAATGATTCTTAAAAAGTATTTCCTGAAGCCATTAATTCTTCTCATTAATTTCCAGTGAGGAGTATCTTACCATAAGGCACTATCTTATTTATCCTAACTGCTTGAGCACCATGATCAGAGAAAGCAATTGTTACTGGAAACACAGATATTATCTTACTTTGAACTTCATCAATGAAAACTTTGTCAAATAGAGTCCTTCTGTCTTGATCCATCTGTGTTGGAAAATTAATTACTGGGATCGAATTGCAGGATCTAAATATGGTTTCCAGATATTTTTTTCTATCAGAATCCTTAACAAAATCTACAATTAAATCGCCACAGACTAATAACTGCTTGTTGCTGTTTGACAGATATCATAACATCCACATGAAGATCTATATTTAGTTACAATTAAAAGAGAACTATTTTTCACTTATGCAGAATATGCTGTCACACATACAACTTTATAAATGGACATTTCTTCATTGTAATAAAAGATAAATTAAAACTGTTGTTTGCTTATACTTCCAAATAAGAGCCAGTGCAAGATCACGAAAGGAGGAAGTTAGTGTTTGTAGTGAGTTGAAGTTGGTTGTTATGGAGGTTGTTGGTTGGTCAGGATGGTGAAGCAGTGGAGACAGTTGTGAATAATTGAAATAATTAATTAATTAGGCTGTCAAAATTTATGTAAACAGTGACCTGCCTATAAGTTGTATGCAAAATACTAAAAATCTATGACTTTGCCCAATGATATGAAATAACTATTACCAACAATTGCTGAGAAAATTGTTTCTTTGTGTTAAGTATTAAGAAAAACTCTAGCAAAATGTAAATATAATTAAGAGTAAAGGAGACCACACACCAAATAGCAGAGGTCAATGAGTTGTCAAGAGGCACACACAAAAGAGGAAGATAAGTTTTCTAGCTTCCAGTACAAATCCTTTAGCTAGCGACTCAGATAGAGGTAACAGGTGTGTAAGATATGAATGCAAGAGGGAGGAGTGGCAAGTACACCGGCTAGACCTGTGATACAAGGTTACAGTCTGAGCTGGTGAGGTGCGGCACACAATGAAGGTGGCGTGGAGGTGTGGATTCGGATGGGTAACAGGACATAGGGAGTGGGGAGTGTGTTCATTAGAGATAGTGGAGACAGAGGGACAGTGGAGGCAGATGCCACGAGGAGTATGGGATCTGTTGCAAGGATAACTCCTATCTATGTAGTTCAGAGAAGCTTATGCTGGAGGAAATAATCCAGAGTGCACAATTGTGAAGCAGCCATTGAACTCTAATGTGCTATTTTCAGTGGCATGTTGTGACACAGAATGGTGAACTTTGTTCTTGATCACAGTTTGGTGGTGATCAGCTGGTTGGTAGTCATGCCCACATATAATGCTGTGCAGTGACTGTGAAACAGCTGGTATTGACATGCCTGCTTTCACAGGCATCCCTCTCTCTGAAGGCATAGGATAAGACTGGGAGAGGACTGGAGTAGGATGTGCTGGTTGAGCGGATCGGGCAGGTCTCGCACATGGGTCTTGCACTAGGATAGGATCCCTGTGGCAAGGGGCTGGGAGGGGGTGTGGCATAGTGATGGACCAGGAGGTTATGTAGGTTGGGTGGGTGACAAAGTAAAACTTTAACAGGGATCCCTATTTTGAGAATAACTATATCTTCACCCACAACTACTTTTCCTTTGAAAGGGAGGGACAGAAACAAAACTGCAGCCCAGCCACAGCACTCGCATGGCACCCTTCTATGCCAAACTGTTAATGGTCCATCTAGAGGATACTTTCCGAACCTCCCGAAACCCCAAATCCATTATCTGGTTTACATTCACTGATAATATCTTCAAAATGCCCTATCCTCATTTCCCCACAATCTCAACACCTCCTCTCCCATTCCCTTCACATGGCCCTCCTTAACCCAATCCTTCTTAACTCCTGGAGTTGGCCTCCATCTCTCTGATGGCTTCATTCACCCTCTATACATATTACACCCAGTAAACACTAACAGTTCCTATATTGTGACAGCTGTCACCCTTCAAAACCAAAAAATTAAGGCCTTCACAGACAGACAGTAGTCTACCCCGTGCCCCCCCCCCCCCCCCCCCAACCCATTCTGCAAACAGATTTCCTATATCATATCCTCACAAGCCCTCACCCTCTTATCACCTACAACAAGAAGCTTGAAAGGAGTGCAACCTCTTGTCACCCAGTATCACTACAGACTGGAGCAGCTAAACCATATCCTTTGTCAGAGCTTTGATTATTTATCATCATGACCAGAAATGAGAGACACTCTACCCAAGATTTTCCCAACCACTCCTAAAGTGATATCCCATTGTCCACCCAATTTACACAACATTGTAGTAGTTGGTGTTGGAGCTGCTCCTTTTTTAGATTGAAGTCAGCTGATAGGTACACCTGCTTAAAGGAAGCCCCTCTAACTAAGGGATCACCTTCAGAGGGTGTCATATTTCCAAGTAGAGAAGGAATTGGCATATTTCATCAAATTATAAGAGATATTAGAGATGAAGTTAGTGAACTGCTTATAGATGTTGACTCTGAAATTATTGGTATGTTGGAGCACCACTTAAATAATTTGACAATTCAGAGGCTTCCTTTACCAGGACACAGATTAGCTGGCTGTTTTTCAAGGAGTTCCTTGCGGGGTTTAGATTCACTGATAATATCTTCAAGATGCCCTATCCTCATTTCCCCACAATCTCAACACCTCCTCTCCCATTCCCTTCACATGGCCCTCCTTAACCCAACCCTTCTTAACTCCTGGAGTTGGCCTCCATCTCTCTGATGGCTTCATTCACCCCTCTATACATATTACACCCAGTTAACGTGCCTCAGCAATGCCTCTGCGACGTGGTTACCGTCGTCGCTGGCGGCTCAGTGTACCTGTGTATCGCAGTTTGAAGGCGATTGATATTGATTTGGCTGGGCAGTTTAATAAACAGCAATTGATTGGAGGTCCAAATGATTTTTAATGGACTACATCTGAAGTTTACCTGTGATGTACAAGCAGTGTTTGGAGGTAGTACCTGCTTGACACTTGCTGTTGTATGGGGCAATCACGCAGATTATGGTGGCCTTGAAGCATTTCCAGATGCTAACATTTTGGCTTGGAAGACATGGAGTATAGCTGAGACTACAGGACTCTTGGCTAAACAGCCTTATGGTACTCTTGTTCCAAGCATGCCATTTGTTTTGACTACGAGAAGGAAGAAGACGTTAAATGTTAAGGGGGTGACTATGTACATAAAAAACAGTATTCCATTTGAGTCCATAGATGTATCACGGCACTGCATTGAATAGATATTTGAATGTTGTGCAGGAGCAGTTGAATTTAGTGAAACTAAACTTCTAATTGTTGTTGTTTATAGGTCCCCATCTCTGACTTCAGAGCATTTCTGCTCAAGCTAGAGAGGGCTCTTGATTCACTTTGCAGGAAGTACCAGAAATTAGTTATATATGATCACTTAAATATAAATTTTGTATATGAGGGTGCAAGAAAAAGGATCTTCGTAGATCTCCTAAATTCATATGATCTGATGCAGACTGTGTTTTTTCTAACAAGGGTGCAGGGGAATAGTAGCACAGCCATAGACAATATTTTTATTCATTCTTCAGTACTAGATTGGCATTATGTTAGTAAAAGGGTGAATGGCCTTTCCGACCATGATGCACAAATTTTAACACTAAAAGGCTTTTGTACGCAAACAAATGTCACATATAATTACAAACTACGCAGGAAAGTTAATCCAACAGCAATAGAGAGTTTTTTAAACCTTGTCAAGGAACAAGAGTGGCAAGATGTTTATAGTGCAAGTAACATAGATGATAAATATAATGCTTCCCTCAACACATTTCTCATGCTCTTTGAGAGTTGCTTTCCATTACAATGTTCTAAACGGGGTACTAGCATATAGGCAGCCCAGGTGGCTGACTAGTGGGGTAAGGATATCATGTAGAACAATGCAGGAATTATATCAAAATGTTAAAAGTAGTTACAATCAAGGTGCAGTAGCCCATTACAAACAGTATTGTAAGGTGCTCAAAAATGTTATTAGGAAGGCAAAGAGTATGTGGTATACAAATAGAACAGCTTAATCACAGGACAGAATTAAAATAATAAGGTCAGCTCGGAAGGAAGTGCATGGTCAGCAGCATAAGGTCGTGATATAAAGTCAGTTCGTAGTAAAAATATTTCTGTTACTGATAAATCAGATATATGTACAATATTTAACAAACATTTTCTGAGCATTGCTGGTGAATTAAATGAAAATTTAGTTTCTACAGGGAATCATATAACTTTCCTGGCAAATGCCTTTCCGAGATTGATGTCTGAAATACTCCTCTGTCATACAGACAAGGGGGAGATTGAGTCAATAATTAAATCACTGAAGACTAAGGACTCTCATGGTTATGACTGAGTGCCTAGCAGAATATTAAAGTACTGTGCCGCACATGTTAGCCCTGTATTTAGCCATATTTGTAATTTTTCCTTTAAGAATGGTCAGTTTCCTGAACGATTAAAGTACTCGGTAGTAAAGCCAGTTTATAAAAATGGAGAAAGGGATAATGTAGATAATTTTAGACCTATTTCTATGCCATCAGTGTTTGCTAAAGTTATGCTATCAAACATACAGTTAGGCTTTGAAGTCGTTTAGCAACTGAAAACGCTATGTTCTCTTTTCTCTGTGAGGTACTGGATGGGTTAAAAAAAAAAGGTTTCGAACGTTAGGCATATTTTTTGATTTAACTAAGGTGTTTGATTGTGTTGATCACAAAATATTGCTCTAGAAGTTGGACAATTACAGAATACGGGGAGCAGCTCACACATGATTCACCTCTTACCTTAGTAACGGACAGCAAAAGGTCATTATTCACAATGTTGAGAATGGCTGTGATGTGGGGGTCTGTGGGGTAGAGTCAAGTGGGTGGTGCCACAGAGATCAGTGTTGGGGCCACTCCTGTTCCTTATTTACAAAAATGATGTGCCCTCTAGTATTATGAGTAACTCTAAAATATTTCTGTTTTCTGATGACACTAGCTTGGTAGGAAAGGATGATGTGTGCAACATTGGCTTAGTTACAAATGGTGCAATTCGTGAACTAGGTTCATGGCTCGTAGAAAATAAACTAATGCTAAATCACAATTAGACTCGGTTTTTACAGTTTCTAACACATAATTCAACACAACCTAACTTTTAATTTCACAGAATGGGCATATGATAAGTGAAACTGAACAGTTCAAATTTCTAGGTGTTCAGATAGATGGTAAACTGTCATGGAAAGCCCACATTCAGGATCTTGTTCAAAGATTTAATGCTGCCATTTTTACTATTCAAACAGTATCTGGAGTGAGTGATCATTCAACATGAAAATTAGTCTACTTTGTTTATTTTCATTGGCTTATGTTGTATGGTATTATATTTTGGGATAACTCTTCCCATTCTAAAAGGATACTTTTGGCTCAGAAATGGGCGGTTCAGGCAATAAGTTCACGAATCTCTTGTTGACCCCTATTCAAGAGTCTGGTTATTTTGGCTTCTCAATACATATATTTCTTACTGTCATTTCTTGTAAACAATATTAGCTTATTCCCAAGAATAATCAGTTAATATTCAGCAGAAATCAAACTTGCATTTGGATTGAACTTCATTAACTCTTGTGCAGAAAGGTGTGCAGTAGCCGCAGCCATTTTCAATAAGCTACTACTCGAATTCAAAAATCTTAGCAGTAATCCATGTGCTTCTATACCGAAACTGAAGAGTTTCCTCGCGGGTCACTCCTCCTATTCTGTCGAGGAGTTCCTTGAAAAATTAAGCTGATTCTTGTTGTATTCTAGTTTGTGTTTCCTTAAACTTATGGACTGACTTTTTTGGGTTCATAAACATTTTATTTTTATATGTTATTACTTTTATGTTGTAATTTCACGTAATGATACGTTCCATGACCTTGGGAGATTTGCTCCTTAATTTGGTCCTATGGAACTTAGGGCGTAAATAAAATAAATAAACCCCTACGCTACTCCCACTCCCGACCCCTCGACACAGGAGCCCTATCCCAGTGGAAGACCCAGGTGAAAGACCTGCCCAATCCACACACTCAGCACATCTTACTCTAGCCCTATCATCAGCTTATCCTATCCCATCGGAGGCAGGAACACCTGTGAAAGTAGCCATGTCGTATACCAGCCATGCTACTATCGTTGTTGTTGTGGTCTTCAGTCCTGAGACTGGTTTGATGCAGATCTCTATGCTACTCTATCCTGTGCAAACTCCTTCATCTCCCAGTACCTACTGCAACCTACATCCTTCTGAATCTGTTTAGTGTATTCATCTCTTGGTCTCCCTCTACGATTTTTACCCTCCACACTGCCCACCAATACTAAACTGGTGATCCCTTGATGCCTCAGAATATGTCCTACCAACCGATCCCTTCTTCTAGTCAAGTTGTGCCACAAACTTCTCTTCTCCCCAATCCTATTCAATACTTCCTCATTAGTTATGTGATCTACCCATCTAATCTTCAGCATTCTTCTGTAGCACCACATTTCGAAAGCTTCTATTCTCTTCTTGTCCAAACTATTTATCGTCCATGTTTCACTTCCATACATGGCTACACTCCATACAAATACTTTCAGAAACGACTTCCTGACACTTAAATCTATACTCAATGTTAACAAATTTCTCTTATTCAGAAAATTCTTTCCTTGCCATTGCCAATCTACATTTTATATCCTCTCTACTTCGACCATCATCAGTTATTTTGCTCCCCAAATAGCAAAACTCCTTTACTACTTTAAGTGCCTCATTTCCTAATCTAATTCCCTCAGCATCACCCGACTTAATTCGACTACATTCCATTATCCTCGTTTTGCTTTTGTTGATGCTCATCTTATATCCTCCTTTCAAGATCCTGTCCATTCCATTAAACTGCTCTTCCAAGTCCTTTGCTGTCTCTGACAGAATTACAATGTCATCGGCAAACCTCAAAGTTTTTATTTCTTCTCCATGGATTTTAATACCTACTCCGAATTTTTCTTTTGTTTCCTTCACTGCTTGCTCAATATACAGATTGAATAACATCTGGGAGAGCTACAACCCTGTCTCACTCCCTTCCCAACCACTGCTTCCCTTTGATGTCCCTCGACTCTTATAACTGCCATCTGGTTTCTATACAAACTGTAAATAGCTTTTCGCCCCTGCCACCTTCAGAATTTGAAAGAGAGTATTCCAGTCAACATTGTCAAAAGCTTTCTCTAAGTCTACAAATGCTAGAAACGTAGGTTTGCCTTTCCTTAATCTAGCTTCTAAGATAAGTCGTAGGGTCAGTATTGCCTCACGTGTTCCCATATTTCTACGGAAACCAAACTGATCTTCCCCAAGGTCGGCTCCTACTAGTTTTTCCATTCGTCTGTAAAGAATTTGCGTTAGTATTTTGCAGCCGTGACTTATTAAACTGATAGTTCGGTAATTTTCGCATCTGTCAACACTTGCTTTCTTTGGAATTGGAATTATTATATTCTTCTTGAAGTCTGAGGGTATTTCACCTGTCTCATACATCTTGCTCACCAGATGGTAGAAGACCCAGGTGCAAGACCTGCCCAATCCACACACTCAGCACATCTTACTCTACCCCTATCATCAGCTTATCCTATCCCATCAGAGGCAGGAACACCTGTGAAAGTAGCCATGTCATATACCAGCCATGCTACTATCACTGCACAGTATTTTATGCAGGCATGACCATCATTGCTATGCACCCGAATGAATGGCCCTCACTACACTGTGGCCAAAGTTGAACATTTAGTGGCAGAACACATCAATGAGCAGAACACAGTGGAGTTCAATGCCTGCTTCACAACATATGTAATCTGAGTCCTGTCCTCCAACACAAGGTATTCTAATCTACAAGGATGGAAGTTATCCTTGCAACAGGTACTTTTTCCCCCATAATCATCCTCATCTCAACATCAGCTAACCTACTGTTCCCACAGCCTTCACCCAACAGCTTTCCCTCCCTCCCTCCTGTCAGTCCCCACCCCCCCCACCCCCCACCCCCACCCCCTAATTCACGTCAAGCTAGCAAATTTTTCTTGCTTTTTTGTGTGTGTCTCCCAACAATTCAACATCTCTGCCATTGGGTAATTGATTCCCTTAAGTTAGGTTCTTAATACACAATATTTCCTGCCCTTGAATAACTTTAAATATAGTGCAACAAACTCTATCCCTTTGAGTAAACTGCAATTAGGGCTAAATTTTATATCTATTATTGTCAATATTGAGAATGAGAGCATTATACTTGCAGTAACCATTTTCCATGAACACAAGCCTCATATGCAGCAATTCAGACTGTAGACCAAGTTGGCCACAGTGTGCCAAACTTCGTGCTGGCTCTATGTGAGGGCCGAGGCTCAGCCTGTCATGGCTTTGTTCATTCCTTCTCAGAAGTATCGGGTACAGCGCAAGATTTCACTTAGTATGAAGTGTGGCACAACTCTCTTCGGTTCAGCAGAATTGTGGTGTTAGTCCTGTTTACCCTTCACTATTTGTTCATGTTATGAAGGATGTTCACAGGTCCAGTGGACGTTTGCACAGAAAGAGGCAGTCTCGCGATCTGTCATCACAAGCCTTTAGAAATTATCAGGAATGACAGAAGAGAGGGGTGAGAAATCTCAATATATATATTATGCAGTTGCATAAGCAACAGGGACTGCAAATTAGCCATAAAATGATATTACAATACTATGCAGACACAATTTGAAGATTTAACTGACAGTGAAGCAGCAAATAATTACAACTATTGACAGACTGTGTGACGAATCAAGCTGGGATAATTTTAATTGCCCTCTTGTTTTGTGATCTGCCTCCTTAAAATTCATTTTTTCATTTTGATTTAACTAACATTAACATACATGAGTATAATCTGTATTTTCATAAAAGAGAAAGGTTGGCCCTTAGTTTTAAAGAATATAAAACCAGATCTAATTTTGTGCTTAGTTTTATGTATGTAACTGATTTTCTAATTTATCTTGACTATTACCAGTTAGTATCTTTCATTATACGGTGAAATCAGTAATTGTTTCATAACATAAATTCTATTGTTGACGTATAAACAAGTGTAAATTCTGTAATAATTATAAACATTTTGAAGACAAAGTACTAGTAATTTTAAAGTATCTATTTAGTTCTATTCAAAAACATGTTAGCAAAACCAGCCCTTCACTAATTCCAAAATAATTAACAGTTTTGTCAAAAGTATTGTTTGTGTAACTATATTTATTAATTTCATGATTTAAACAAATAACCCTCGTAGTAGAAGAAACTGCTAAAAATAGCCAATTTTTCAATGTATTCAGTTAATTTCGTGAATTAAGTTTTAACCGTAATTTCTGTAAATTTAACTTTAAACAATGTGTAGTTTCAGCACCTATTATTGTGATGATATATAAGGGTCCGATTTTTGGTCAGGAGAGGGTCAGTCCATGGCTGAATTTCAGACGAGGAACCTGTGGTGGTTAGAACAACAACAATGATTGACTTAACAGTGAAATAAGTGTTACACCAATAGGCCCTGTGTAAAAACAATGACAGTGACTGTTTCCATACGTACCTGATTATTCTTCAAGAACTGTGAAACTATGTGGTTAGGTTTTACTGCTCGTAGATGTTCAATGAGAAACTACTGTGGCAGTATGCGGAGTTTCACCTGGAAACTATTAATGAGGCCTATGGAGTTTAAACAACAGTGCACTGATGTGAATTTTAAAGTGCACTGGCCATACACATATAACTGTGTATCATTGGGGGGGGGGGGGGGGGGGTGAAACACAACTGGGCACCTGTCAGCTACATTATTTAAAGTAGTCAGTGTCAGAATCCACAACCCATTTTTCAGCCAGTGCAGCAACGCAATACATCAACACCGAGGACAATCAACAAACGAAGAAAATAAAAAGCAGGTGGAACTGTCACAACTGGATTCACTTTTCTGTACATCAAGATGCAATTTGTGCTCAATTTGTACGGATGGAGCATGTGAAGAAATTGTTGGTACGAATACTAAAACTTCTGAAGTCACAAGCATTATTCCACTGTCAGCTGCAACAGTTTTTAATGGAATTGAACGAAGAGAATAGAGACTTCATATATTACTGCAAAGTATGTTACTTAAATGAAGGAACATAGTTAGAACAAGTTTTTGATTTAAAAATTGCTATTGTTGAATTTATAAAGGGAAAAGGAGAGCAGAAACAAAAATTAGAACATCTGGAATGAATTTCAGACTTGATATTTTTAAGTGGACTTGACAGCACACTGCCAACAGTAAGACACTGCAAGGTGAGAAAAAACTTATTTCTAGTTTGATGGGGATGCATTTACAAAGAAATCCACATTGTAGAAGGTAAAAACTCTGGCCAATACATTACAGTTCCCTAAACTCACTTGTGTTAAAGAAAGCATGAGGTTTGAAGAATTCATTGTGGCCACGAAAGAATTAAAAGTATAGTTTTCTAAATGGTTTGAGAACATTGCCAATTTTGCATCTGTTTTTTTTATCTGTTTTCAAGTCTGTTTTTTATCTGTTTTGCAGTTAGAAGTGCCCCTGTGCATGTGCAGATGTAACTGATTGATATGCAATGTAATTCCCATTTTAAACACACATTCTTTTATGTTAAAACTGTGCAGGACACCTCCATTGCCTTCCCCAGATAGAGTTTCCACGTCTCCATAATGAGATTGTAAAATCACTATAAAATTTCAATCAATGTGTGTGTGTGTGTGTGTGTGTGTGTGTGTGTGTGTGTGTGTGGTTGTACCAGATAATAATTATATTATGTCTTCAACATGCCAAAATAACTAAACAATAGCGAAAATTTGTTTTGTTTGCAATCTTTGTGGTTGAGAATAGGGAAATATGAAACCAAGTTGTATGCAGTGAGAGAACACTGCCATTTAAAGGTAGCACATCTGCATTTTCCCCCTTCCACCTCCTCACACCCAGACAGTTTTCCATGGTGACAGAGGAAATGTGCAGATGTGCCGAACGCTACAGCACTCATGCGATGACGGGGCTCTCGAGGTGAATTCTCAATCAACTCTGCTGTAGATGGTCGTCATCTGAAATCACTTTAGTTGTGTACCAATACATTCGAGTCTGCTTTTTTGTGTACAGGATGGAGAAATCTATTTTCAGTCACAAACTGGTTGGTGTAGGCCAGTTTCCTAAACGCTACATGACCAAGGTGGCCATCTGCCTTCTGCTCAACTAACATATCGAACCTTGACATCCTTCTCCATTTTGATGGTTTGGTCACTCAGTGTATAGGGGACTAACCTATACTGGCCACTACCTGAATACAAACAGTTTTCACCATACTGTGCAGAGAAAAAGCAACCTCGGACACATTGCCACACATAGCTACGATGATTCTGATTATCGTTGTCTACAGTCTGAACTTCAGAATTTGATTCTCATGTTCAGGAAAAATAGCTACAGCAAGATAGACACAACTGTCTGGTGTCAACAATGACGAATGCTAAGTAACTAGTGAGGTTAAGCTGGCAGCATACTTTTTATTCTGTGACATGACAACCAGTACAACAGGTTGCATGCTCCACATATATGGATATTACAGCTGTTCTGACATGCCCCCAAGATCTGAGATATGCAATGCCCTATTAAGGGCGACTTAAGTCATCAAGCGATAGATGTATGTGGTGTCCTCTGTGAATGTGGCAGAATGTACAGAGGCCTCATAACTCAAACTAACGCTACGTGTTGCACTGATCAAATGCACCACTTTAGACAAAAGAGCTCCAGAAGTCTTCCACAGCTGAATATTGCCTAGGGAACATACATAAACACAATTTGAACAGATGAGGGCCTTGGCTCATTTGCTTTCATAAGAGAATCTCTTTATAAAGATGTAACCTGATATTAAATTGAATTGCAATAATTTTAACCAGGATAATGTGTACATATTAAATGAGATCGCGGGTGGTGTTTAGACACTGATAGGAAACAAACATGGATGCTTATCAACAATGTAAGGAAAAGTTAGATTGCTACTTACCATAAAGACAACACATTAATTTGCAGCATCTTTCAACCACAACCTTTGTCAGAAAACACACACACACACACACACACACACACACACACACACACACACACACACAGAGAGAGAGAGAGAGAGAGAGAGAGAGAGAGAGAGAGAGAGAGAGAGAGCGAGAGAGAGAGAGAGAGAGAGAGAGATGTATACAATTTCTGATGATCGAGCTCACACACACAAGGCTGTCATCTCCAGCAGCTTGGATCAGAATGCCAGTGTTGCTTAATAGTGTCTGACTGCAATCTGTCATCCTTATCCGAAGTAGCAATCCATCTTTCCTTACATTGCTGATATTCCACTCTGGAGTTTCCATAGTTTTAAAGGTGGATGCATGACACTTTCAAGAGACGTGGGAGTGACAGGTCCCAATGTAGCACTAGCTCCTCATACCATCTGACATTACTCGTTCCCACAGCACAGCTGCCAAAAGCTGCCTAGCTCGCATTCCCAGATTTGTATCATTTTGGCCCAATGGGAGACAGCTGCAAAAAGTTTGAGTATTTTATTCAACATGATACAGCTTGAAAACCATGAATATTTTATTCACATTATTGCTAACTGACCTCATAACAATATATAAAATAAAGGAAAGGCAAACACTAACTTACAGGTAGCTTATTTGTGGCCCACTGAAACATGTAGAGTAAAACACACATATCCACGCAGACAACCAAATGCACATGCCTGTGGCCATGGTGAAATTTCATGATAAGCTACACAGTGCCATAGTTTAATTGACAAATGAAGCTGTGACCTGAGAAGAACCTTTCAAAAGCTTCGAAGATGATAAACCATATGCATTGACTACTGTACATTACCTCCTATACTGTTGCATGCGTGTCATATCTTCCTGAGAATTCCAACTGTAAGATGACTGATCAATTGATTTTTTTATTATTTATACAAACAAATAAAAACTACAAAGTCATGGGCACAGAGTCAACAAAAAAGGAAAAAGGAAAAACTACCCTCCTCTAGCCAGGAGTTGACAATGACCATACTGCCACATCAGTTAGACCGCCGGCATTGGTAGCTGTGGGATAGAGAGCATATTTGACACAAAGTGTTCTGAATGGTGCCAACATGTGATCAGTCAGTTAACTTTTCATGTGCTGCCATTCACCAACAATCACTGCCACCAGAAATGAAGGAGACTAAACATCTCCAATATCTGATGTTGCCCTGGCTGAATGAGAAGTTTTGATTAGCCTTGAAAATTTTGGAACACCTGCACAACCACTACATAAATGTGGATAAATGCTGCTCCTTGTTGAATTCCAGCCACTCTATGTCCAGTCTTTATTGCTATCCATCTATCATGAATGTGTACACTGTAAATTATGTGTTAACTGTGTCTCGCAGTCTTAAATCTTCTTGGTAATAGTTTTATACAGAATCATGGATACATTTTTAAATGGACATAAGTCAGCACTAGATGACAGTGAAGCATAAAAAGTGCAAGAATACTTAAATTTTCAGTTTACCAGAATTGAAGTAAATGAAGGAGAAAGACCCCTGTACATCATCTGCTCAAAAATTTTGAAAGCAGAGAGTGGGAAACCTATTAAACTTAAATGACGCTTGGAAAAACTTCACAATGAGTACCCTGACAAACCCCAAATAATCATTGAATTGAAATCAAAACCATTTGGAAGGCTTTATTTATTTATTAAGGAAAAAACAGCTTTGTCTGTAATTAAAGTGCTTTATTTGCCTCTTACAATATTTCATATAAAATAGCCAAATAGCCAAAAAGTCTCACGTCAATGGTAAAAAGCCTGTTTTGTCAGCTGCAATCAAGACTGTAGAAACTATGTTTGGAGAAAACTTCACTAAACAACAGTAGTCCATACCTCTACTAAATGGTACTGTTGTCCATATATGATATAGCTGAAGATGTACAGCTTCAGCTCTTCAGGACGTTGCATAACAAACTGTTTTCAATTCAGCTCGATGAATCGGCAGACAGCAATAAATCAAACAATAGAAAATCCAGGATGGAATGTAACAATGTTATGAGCAGGAAAATTGCTACTCACCATATAGCGGAGATGCTGAGTCGCAGATAGGCAAAACAAAAAGAGTCTTTTTGTTGTGCCTATCTGCAACTCAGCGTCCCTGCTATATGGTGAGTAACAACTTTCCTTCTCATAATATTGTCAGATAGCACTAAAGATGCTTATTGCCTTTGTCAGATTTTGTGATGGTATGTCAGCTGTACACGAACTACTTTTCTGTAAACCAATGGAACTGAAAGCAAAATCACATCATTCACTATCTTCAATGATTTTCTAAACTAGGCAAACACAGAGTGGAAAAATTGCATCAGGACAGGTACCAATGTAGCACATTCAATGTATGGAAGATTCCACAGTATACAAACACTTGTAAAGCAAAAATCTCTACAGTGTGTCTGGACCAGTCTGGAAACATTGCATGATTCACAAAGAAGCTCTGGGGTCCAAAGAAGTGAGCTCTAGTCTGAATACTTTGCTGACAGTTGCAGCTGTAGTACATGATATAAATACGAAAGCCCTAAAATCAAGATTTTTTTTTCTGCACTTTGTACAGACATGGGTGAAATACATTGAGCATTATTATTTTATTGTGATGCAAGATGGTTATCATGTGGGAAATTTTTTCTATGTCTTTACAAATTATGAAATGAAATCACCGCGTTTCTAGAACAGGAAAACTGATCGGAAGCCAAGAAGTTTTGAGACAGTTTATTTGTGATGAAACTGAGCTACTTGGTAAACATATCTGAGGAAATAAGTACCTTGAATCATCAACGTCAAGTAGCAAACACACATATTTGTAGAAAATTAGAATTGTGGAGCAGAAATTTAAACCAACAAAAAAAAAAAAAAAAAGAAAGAAAAAATCTGAAAATGTCTGCCAATAAAAACTGTTATTGTAGCCATTGAAAAATCATTTAAACATGGTGGGAAAAAAATTAAAACGTATTTTCTTGCTGATGAGAAATTGGTAGCAAGTTACAAGTAGGTTATGAATCCATTTCAAACTACTCCCGAAGATATCTCAACTGTTAAAAAAGAAACATTCATAGACTTTATGGGAAGTGACGAAATCGGAAGATAGTTTTGTAATAAATTGTATTTGAATTTTGGACACAGATGGATGATGAGTTTTCTGCACTGAAAACACAAGCACTTTGTATAAATTACCATTTGAACATCCTACCTTGGCAAAACGGGATTTTATGCATGAGTTGCTTTGAAGACAAAATATAGATCTCAATTAACATAAAAAACAAACTCAAGACTGTCTATTTCTAATATTAAAACCTCCTCTGCAAATTTTTGTTCTGCAAGGCAGACCCAAGTGAGTCACCAATAACTACTAAAGTTGTTTTTTAATTTAGTTCTGAAACGTTGATTATTAAATGATTTGTGCAGTACTGATGAAGTTTTATGTCTAAGTGCATTACATCAGTGTAAACGTAAATTGTAATATTTCATTGTGTCAAAAAGTATTTTGCTTTGCTTTCCTTTCAGAAAATCAATCAACATTTTAATTCTTTTTTCCAACAAGCTTGTGCCCCACTCTAGTGTTATTGCAGCCCCTACAGAGGCATGTCCTACAGGTTGAGGCAGGCTGCTTCACATGTATATATGTATGTATGTATGTACAGACTATTTTGAAGCAAATAATGTTGAGACATGAAATAACATGTCCAAGTTTTCCCCTGCTACTCTTTCTAACAATAATTGCACTTACAAGTATGGGCTGTGTTTGACTTCAGTTAAGTATAACGAAATGGGTAGATTGCCCACCATAAAGATAACACATTGAATTATAGTAGACACGCACAATGAAAAGACTGTTACACATTTGGGTTTTGGCCAAAGTCTTCTTCAGAAAAGAAAACACACACACACACACACACACACACACACACACATTCACACACACAAGCATACCTCACGCACATATGATTGCCACCTCCTGCAGATCAGACTGGAATGCAACTCTCATGTAGAACGGAAGAATCAAAGTATCAATCTGGAGGGGACAAGAAAGGAATAGCAGGATACAGCTCTGGGGAGAGAAGAACACTGTCTGGGAAACAGTGCAGGGACTAGACTGCCAACAGGCATAGCAGCAGGCTACTGTAGGGAAGGGAGGAGTGGGGCGAGGGGGACGGGAGGGGGGGAGGGGCAAAAACGGACAGAGGAAGTGGAAACTGTTGGGTGGAGGGTGTGAGGACAGTAAGTTACTGTATGTTGAGACTGGACTAATTTCGGAAATGGAGCATGTGTTGTGAGGACAACTCCCATCTGTACAGTTCAGAAAAGCTGGTGGTGGAGGGGAGGATCCAGGTGTCCCAGGTAGTGAAGCAGCCATTGAAATCACGCTAGTCATGTTCAGTTGCATGTTGTGGTTGTGCCACAGGGTGGTCTACTTTGCTCTCAGTCACTGTTTGGCAGCGGCCATTCATCCTGGTGGACAGTTGGTTGGCAATATTACAAATATAAAAAGCTATGCAGTGATTGCAGCAGAGCTGGTAAATGACATGGCTGCTTTCACAGGTAGCCTGGCTTCTTATGGGGTAGGCTAAGCCTGTGACAGGATGAGAATAGGAACTGCTAGGTGGGTGGCCTGGGCAGGTCTTGCACCTAGGTCTTTGACAAGGCTATGATCCCTGTGGCAAACAGTTCTGGCTGGGAGTGGCGTAGCAATGGACTAGGATGTTGTGGAGGTTAGGTGAGTAGCGGAACACCACTTTAGGAGGGGAGGGAAGGATTATGGTTAGGAATCCATTATTTCAGGATGTGATGATACGTTATCAAAGCTCCAAAGGAGACCTGTTCCAGACCGGGGAGGTATTGGGTAACAAAGAGGGCACTCCTTTGCAGCAACTTCCTGGGCACAGTTGGAGGATTTGGGTTGTCTGGGGAAAGGGCACGGGAAATCTTTTTCCGAACTAGGTCTGGGGGACAGTGCCTGTCTCTGAAGTCCTCGGTAAGACCTTCAGCATACTGGGTGGGGGAGTTCCTGTCCCTGCAAATATGCTGTCCCCTGGAAGGGCTGACAGCTGTCAAAATGCACATACTTAATGGTGGTTGGTGGGTTTAATGTGGGCAGAGGTGTAGATGGAGCCACCAGAGAGGAGGATGTCAATGTCCAGGAAGGTGGCATGCTGAGTTGAGGAGGACCAGCTGAAGCAGATGGGACAGAAGGTGTTGAGGTTTAAAGGAATGAGGGAGGAGGACTAAGTGAAGTGGACGGGAGAGAAGATGTTGAAGTCTCTTGGACCTTAGTGCAGATCTAGAAGATATCATTAATGAACCTGAACCAAGTTAGGAGTTTGGGATTTTGGGAGGCTAGGAAGGTATCCTCTAGATTGCCCAAAAACAGGTTGGCATAGAAGGCTGCACTGCGAGTGCCCATGGCTGCGCTGCGGATCCGTTTATACACCTTCCCTTCAAAGGAGAAGTAGATGTGTGTTAAGATATACTTGGCAAGTTAGTAGTGCTCTCTGCATTCCGTGCTGAGCACTGTTTTGTTATGGCTGTGCTGCTCACCAAATGCCACTATCTGTGCTGAGACATGGCATTCCGGATGCTATGAAATACTTATCACTCAATTTTAAGAGAACTACTCACTGAAAAAAAAAAATGGTTTTAGCACACATTACAGTCTGATATCTTTGCTCGATAAATGACTGAATTTCTTTTCATTATTCATCACAGTTGATGCATCAACAGTGCACAAAATTTTAAAGAGCCTGAAGCCAGTATAGAGAATGATGACAATTAAAAAAAAAAAAAAAACTGTTTTCAGCTAAAATTTCTGTTCCCCACTCTACTTCATTTATTATACTTGTCACCTGTGCCCTTTTCATCTGTGCTAGTGAAGAGCTTCACTTTCATATTACACAACCACAAACATGTCTTACACCGTCATTTTAGTTACAGATCATTATCTAATAATGCTACTAAAAAGGTTTTACTAGCAAGAGGTAAATGACAAAAATAGTTGGCAGAAATGCTAGCCTTAGATAAAAAGGAATCATTCAGTCATTGACCAACAGGGAACGAAGGGTTGGAAGAAATGAGACTACTCAGGAGCTACATTTAGATGGAAGGCGGTCAATATGTCAAAGATTTGAATAGAGAGACTGAAAATGAAAGAAAGGGCAAGGCAAATCTGAGCAGTAACTGAAAAATTAAAAGATGGAGCAAATAGTGGAAAGACAGCAGTGAAGATAGAGCAAATAGTGGAGAGGCAGCAGCGACGTTTGAAAAGACAAGAGAAGCTACGAAAATAACAAATACTCATTTCGCAATAGGCATCTACAAGCTATGTGATAATCTAGGTGCAATGTTGCCATACCTGCAATACTCTTTACATGTGTCAGAAAATTGGGTACAAACTTCAGTGGCCCACGGGTAACTATCTGTTGAGCTGTCGACACTGTCGTCTGGTTCACAAGTGGCTGGGACCTTGGCTTTGAGCAATGCTGTGTTCTGTTGACACACTGAAATGACATGTCAATATGATGAGCTGTATAATTTACCTGAAAGTTGTTTCCAATAAAAGGAAGATACACTTTAATTATTACTGTATACCTATTATTCTGAGCATCTGCATAACAACAACAATAGTCCACTATTCTGCAAAGCTTATGCAAAATTTCCTGTGAAAGCATTTACTATGAGAACATGTTAACGAAGAACATTTTGATCAAGTATTCCACAAGCATTGTCAAATTGTAACTGATTTCTGTATGGTTGCTGGTCTCATCCCTGTACATCCACTGTACCAGCTGTGACATCACTGATCCTCAGTCCAATGCCATTTTATTCACTGTTCTCATCCTGCATCTGCAATGTCTACTTTAAACCTGTGATCATCAAGTTTCATGACATACTCAGCTACAAATGACTGTCATTATTCAGAAAATATAGTGTAACTGGATAGATAAAAAAATCTACTCACAAAGTGGCAGCCGGAGAAAACGTGTACAGAGGTATTGGAATTTGCAAGCTTTGGGAGCCATTGGCTCCTTCTTCTGGTGGAAACGTTGAAGGTAAATGAAGAGCGGTAAAGGAAAATGACTGACAACCTTTAGGAAATGGAGAAAGTTTGGAAAAGTCATCCAGAACCCTCAGTCAGGGGAGCCATAACTGGAGGGGATGAGAAGGAAAGGCTGATTGTTGGGGACTGTACCAGATGAGATTTGAAAACCTGCGAGCTTAAAGGTGGAAGATAGGGTAATATTCAAGGCAGAGATTACTGAGAAAACATTGCTGTAATGCCAGTTCCTACCTGCGGAGTTCTGAGGGAAGGGAAATGGTCCTACACTATGTCCTTTGTTCTCACCACACACTTGGCCTTATTTTATGTTAATGTCTTCGGTTTCAGAATTTCTTCACAGTAACTATTCCTTTCTTCCTCTTCTTCCTTTCTTCTTCTCAGTAACTATTCCCCAACAATCAATCTTTCCTTCTCATTATATCCAGTAAGTCTCACATGAACTGGGGTTCTGGGCAACTTTTCCAGATTCTCCTCATTTCCTAAACCTCACCAGTCCTTTTCCTTCACCCCTCTTCTTTCCCTTCAACCCACCTGCCAGAAGAAGCTACTTACCTTGAAATCTTGCAGATTTCAATATATTTATACGTGTTTTCTTCTGCTGCCACTTGGTGAGTATATGTTTTTATCTATCCAATTATATTATACTTCAAAAATTGATTATTTTCATTTATGCCTCAGTTCAGTGCATCATTAGATTTTTTGATCTCTATAGCTTCTTTTTTTACACTATCCCAAAAACATTTAGCTGTCTTGACGATCATCAAATGTAATTTTTTGCCCATTTTCTGAAGCACATTCAGCTTTTACTGATTTCTCTGAATATCACAGTTGCAGACTCCTCTCACGTTCAGCCTGGTGTTATTCTATCTTGTGCACAGTCTGCTTGATGTAACACTGTGCACACTCATATTGTATTTTGTAAATGACAGGAGCTCTGTGGTCTATAATATCTTTCACAGGCCACATGAATTTGCATAATTTGTCTGTAGGCCTAAAGACTCACTTGATGTTCTGTCTATTCTGGATCTTTTAATATTCCCTGTTGATTAACCACTAAATGACTGAACGGTAATAAATACTAGATTTCTACTTCTCCGTGTGCCAATGTTTCACTTGCAGATACATCGTGAAATTACTTGATATATTTGTCGGTTATTGTCGAAACTCCCACAGAAGACTCGTAGATTGTTCACTTCCTGTGACTTATTTCTGGCATCAGAGGCAGTTTCTACTTGATGAATCAAGCTCCTTAGAACAGTCCATAGCTGGATCGTGTGGTGGGGGTATTGGTTAAGAGCTTGTAGAAGTGGGTTTCTTGTACACACTTTGGCTGAGACAACCATTGGGTTTTTGGCAGATGAGGACATCAAAGAAGGACAATGAAACACCCCTGTTTTGTCCTTTATTGGGTTTTGCGTGATTACCAAAGCCGCCAAACAATTAATTATTATAATTATATGACCGTGTACTTAGTGGATGAAAGGCTATCGGTTTTTCTGCTGTGGTTTCAGGGGTATTTCAACCGAGTGCGGATGTTCTGAGACAGAATAGTTAACGATTGAAAGTTTGTCGATTATTAAAGACCATAAAGGTTGCGATGTACAAACATATGGATTTTCTACTAACACACAAATTCTGAGGCAGTTGCTACCTTCGCCTTACACGTCTAATTACAGTTATATCTTTTATTGGTTGCCGATTTTAAGTACTTCGTCACAAGCAATGATGATGGTTAACATTCACAACTATCCTCACTGCAATCCATGGCTGTTGCTGGCCGACACGGTTGACGCGAAACACGTAATTCGGCACGTATCACTTCTGGTTTCATATCACTCGCGAATTGGTATCGATGAGGGTCAACCCCACGATGGTCAAGGGGACGCACTCATTTGTCATACTCCGGTGAATTTACCATTTACTACTCACTCAACCGCCATTCTTGCCCATCTCTCCAGTACTACTGCTCACCCGACACTAGTCTCACTGACTCCTGCAGCGCTCGACAATCGACTCCTGTCTGCTATTGACCTGGGTGTCTGATACTAGCATCTATGTTCGTAGGATCACGGATCCCTTACAACAAGGCACTGTACTTTCAACATGAATTTTATGTCGTATAGATGCTACTGAGGAACTGCATGGACTCTTCGAATTTTGATGTTGGCCTGGTTGTACAGTAAAAGTGTCATCAAAATACCAGCAAAACCACCTTTGTTTCACAGAAGCTGTGTTGAAGGTGTGGTGGTTTCCTCAAAGTTTTAAATGAATAGTTTTGCTATGGTCAGATCTAACAGGCTTCCCATCACAACACTCACTTTCTGATCAAAATACTCTTTGCCATTGGTAGTAAGTGAAAATGAACAGTAAACAATATTTATCATCAAGAAAGCTAAGAGTTTCTGAGAAAACATAATAAAAGAAAATACAGAGGTCAAAATATCTAACACCACTCTCAAAGAAGGTGGTGCCATGCAAGAGAGTATAGCTTGGGACCTGACTCTTCCAAGATTAAATTGGGCACAGCAGACTGGGAGAAAAATGTTGACTACAGACTAATTAGAATTACTTGATAGTTGGAGGTGTCTTCCTCAAATCAGATGGCTTAACATCACGCCAGACTGTTCACCATTGCCAAACTGTCACAACAACTGTCAGTTCACTATCAATGCCTAACCTGGCTTTTTTTTCTTTTTGTGTTTGGATCACAAATCCTGGATCTGGCCCTTTTATTTTGCATTTGATCACACATGATAAAGACCCCCAAAACAACACACACAAAATGATGGTAACAAAATAATGCACATTTTGTACATACCACTAGCCAAAGAGTACTGGATTCTTTCACACAAGACGCAATTCTGATTCACATATTCAATTATCATCATCACAGAGATTGGATTACAGCAGGTACACCTGATGTGACGTGGCATGAAAGCGAACTTTTTCTACACAGTGAATGATCATTGTAACTGGTTCTAGATATAAATAAATATTATAACAATATAATCTGCAGGTCTTCCGTAGTGCAGAAGGAAAGTTACAGTTAGAGACTCAGACAACTGTGTGTACAAATCCCATCAGGTGGGGAAATATTTTTATTTTTAAATCTTTATCAAAATGACTGTGATTATTATTATTTTCAATTAACTGGTCTCAATATAATTTTTTATTTTTAATCTCTTGTTACATCATTTTCATCACCATACTGACTTTTTTATTTGCTCCTATTTTTCTTCTTATCATTGTTTTTTCATCTGAAATCTGCCTGACTCGCCTATAATCTGTAAATGAGTTCCAACCTGGACTGCTCATCAGTTGGTATCAAGTCAGCTCGTGTACCAAAAGCAAGGTGTTACAGTTCGCTTTTAGCACTGAAACTGAATTTTTTCTGTCTTGGGTTTGCTCATACTGTCAGCATTAATTGCCGTGAGCAAAGAGAGTGTGATTAGCAGATCTGCTGTAGATTGCTGACTGCCATTTTCTTATATACATAGCACATTAAGAGGTTGTGGTTAGGTTAGGATACAAGTGCAAGTTCAGGGCTACAAAATGTGTTATATGCCACAGTTATGTCATTGGTCATTTAAAATCAGCTGTGGACAGAGCATGTAACACTCAATCCCATACCTGATGGCAGCAACTCCCTCTGTGTTACATGAACAACATTTCAGCACTTTGGAATTGATCCACCATATTTGCGTGTCGTCTTTAACTGATTGGTAGCCAATATGGCAACACTGCAATGCCAAGCAACAGACGTCAACTATCAAGTAATTTTAAACAGACTATAGCATGGCACTGGACTGAGGACCAGTGACGTCACAGCTGGTATCACAGAAGTATAAGGATGAAACCATTCACCACACAGCAGTCAATGATCATCTGACAAATACTGAGGAGTACTCAATAAAAAAAACACATGGATGTATAACCATTTGATGCAACTGGAAGCCCAAGGTGATTTTATTTAGCCACCCTGCTATGAAAATGTGCATTCATCCACCGTATGACAGTATTGTATATTGTGTATGGCAACAAGCAGAGGAGCATTAGGACTCTGCTGCTTTATGACTGTGACTGTTCTGCAAATTATTCACAAGTGATGCAGTGGTGTATCCTTGTGACTGGCATACACTCTTAAGATGTTAGGTTGGTGCATAAGTACATAGTGTTTTTGTTCTACATGTTGGTATTCTGGTTGCTATGGGTTTATTTATTGATTGTCATTTTTTATTTGTAGTTCACTGTTGCTATTTGAGATTACATATTATCATTTTGTCATTTGGAGAGAGTGAATGGAGCTGTTGACACTAGAAAATGGAGTGCTAAGTGGACAAATCACAACATTTCCAACATATTCTTCTGTTTGAGTTCAGTATAAATGTTACAAAAGTTGAGGCAGCCAGGAACACTAGCACCATGTATGGACTTAAAGCTGTTGAATACAGCACAGCAAGAAAACGGTGCCGGCCAGAGTGGCCGAGCGGTTCTAGGCACTACAGTCTGGAAACAAGTGACCGCTACGTTCACAGGTTCATATCCTGCCTTGGGCACAGATGTGTGTGATGTCCTTAGGTTAGTTAGGTTTAAGTAGTTCTAAGTTCTAGGGGACTGATGACCTCAGAAGTTAAGTTCCATAGTGCTCAGAGCCATTTGAACCATTTGAAGACAACGGTTTTCTCGTTTGAAGCAAAATCGGTTTGACATTAGTGGCTCTCCACATTCAGGAAGACCTGGGGGGTTTGGAGAAGATTGTTTAAATGCATTAATCCTCAATGATCCAAAAATGTGATGAAATGTGATCATTACACCACTGTGTGACATTTGCATGCAAAGCAGAAATTTGTAAATTGAGTGTATAGGTACCAAATTTCTATGCCAAAATCACAAAAAACAGTGGGTGGCAGCATGTGCATTTCTACTTGTTGCTCGTCAGCAGTTGCTTGTGAAGAGTACCAACCATTCCTATACTGTATTGTATGAATGGCTGAGCCCGAGCAAAGCAGCATAAGCCCATTGAAAGACCTGTGCACATCCACAAAATATACTGTATTTACTTGAATCTAAGCCGCACTTTTTTTTCCGGTTTTTGTAATCCAAAAAACCGCTTGCGGCTTAGAATCGAGTGCAACGGAAGCAGAAGTTCTGAAAAATGTTGGTAGGTGCCCCCACAACTAACTTCTGCCGTCGAATATATGTAGCGCTACACAGGCATGCTTTGTAGGCACAAAGATAAATACCGGCGCCAAAACCTCTGCGTCAGTAAAAAAATTTTTAAAAAAAGGTGGAAGACGAGATTTTTTCCTCCGCCCCGAGTTTCGACCACTGCATTTTCATACATTATCCAACGGATCAAATACAAATTCCGTATTGTTCATCTTCGAATGTAGCAGAATTTCAATGTACTACGAAAATCCGACTGGCAAGACTGTTACGGATGTTTGTCAATATGGCCAACTCTATGTTCTGAATTTTTTCCTACCTGTGAGAAGAGATGGTTGCTAATAGGAATTGATGAAATATGAATCACATGCAGCATTCTCTTCACCATAAGAATAATACGAATATAAACATTTTGCCATATATTCTTTCGTGTTTGCTGCTATCTCATTTAAATCCTGTCTGCCTAATAAACTACGAAACTAGAGTGAGACAACAGCAAACGCGGAAGAATATACATATCATGTCATGTTTATATTCGTATTATTCTTATGCCTAGTAGTGATACAGTCAGAAATGAAGCATGGCAACTGACTAGATTTTGAAATCCAAGATGACTCTAATTTCTGTGCAGAATTTGATGTACTAAAGAAACGGCCGCAAAGATTTTCAAACGGAGAAAAATTTTCGCCTAACTCTCATTCAGAACATGTTCAATCATGCACAGTCTATTATTTGGTTCTTGTTGATCATTATCAAAGAAAGCAGCAGTGTAAGTAACAACAAATAGCAGTCTCTTGCCATTGTTTCGCTAATGAGACGATTTCTCTCTCTCTCTCTCTCTCTCTCTCTCTCTCTCTTTTAATTGTAAGCGGCGGTAGCACGCACAAAAGCAAGCCACGCCGTGAGCGGTGACAGGCCGTAAACACCCATTATCAGAATGCGACAAACAATGCCTGACACAGTACAGTAATGCATTTTCAGCTTAGAGTGACGCAAACACCTATAACAAAGAAAAGGCACTTATCAGATCAAAGCAAAATAAGCAATCGATTCAAACCAGACGAAGCACATGAAAAAGGAAGCATACCCGTATAAATACGGACGGAGCGCCTGACGCATAGCAATGGCTATCTGGTAAAGCTTAACTGCAAAGCTTACGACTCGAACCAAACTACTGTAGCTGTATCGTCATTCATTCGACCTAAATTGTGTCTCATATTACAATGGACCAACTTTGTTTCGACTTGGAGGTGCGGCCTAAAACTTTTCTCTCCCCTTGAATTTCGAGTCTCAAATTTCACGTGCGGCTTAGATTCGGGATTTTTTTTTTTTTTTTCCCTTTATTTCGAGTCTCATTTTTCAGGTGCGGCTTAGATTCGAGTGCGGCTTAGATCCGAGTAAATACGGTAATGTTATGCATCTGGTGGAACAGCGAAGGAACTACAAACTGCTACCCTGAGGTGGGACCATCACTACTGCAAGTGTCAACAACTGAGATGCCTAGCAGACGCAATCCAAGAACAATAACCAGGAAGACTGTGTGAAGTGACACTACTCCACTATAATGTCTCCTCGGATTCCGCAAGACTGACAAAATGCACTATACAGGAGCTGGGTTGGGAAGTCATTCCCACACCCACCTTATTAGCCCGATGTCACACCCTGAGATTTTCACCTTTTCTCCTCTCTATTGAAGAACCTTCAAGGAACTTCCTTTACAGATGAAAATTTGCTTCAAACACAGCTTGACGAGTTCCTCACCTCAAAACTGTGCGATTTCTACAGTAGGGGAATTGAAAACTTGCTCCAGCATTGGCAGACTGTTGTAAATAGTGAAGGAGAAAATATTGCTGATGACTGAAGTCTCTGTTATGCATATGTGTTATGTTTATTAAACTTATGGAAAAATACTATGAACTTATGCACCACCCCAATAAGATACAACACTTGCCTTAAGTGCAGCTTTTCTATATTCATGGAGCAGTGGTAAAATGGCTGGAGAAATGTCACTTATACAAATATGTAACACTTAACTCTAATCAACATCACAACTTATATATCTCACCGCTGATGAGTGAACAAATTTTCCCAATGCTTATTGATATGTTGTGGAACAACTATTAACTGAAACTTATATTCTAACTTACTAAATACACTTTCATACTAACTAGTGTTTGTCATACTTCAATGTTTGTAATATCTGTACCTATATAATCTTGTCAGCTCTTAACTTTGGCAAACTCTAATAATGTTTTCCATTATTCATTTTCCTCACTGGTCACACAAAAACTCTCTCCATAAGTACTCTATCATCTCTTAGAGTACCTGTGTGCAATCAACACTTCTCTCTTTGAATAAAAACTCTTTCTCATTAGTGACTGATAGTTTATGGAATGGTCACTAAATTTCAATTAACATCTATAAGAAATAAAGTTACATAATTGATATTTTGTTTGTTTTCTGGTACATTTCTGTACACAATGAAATCCCTGTGCCACAGCAGCCACAGCAGCACAGCACACTGCCAGGGGAGACACGACAAGACAAAATGCCACGGATTGTCGCCACTTTATCGATGGG
Source organism: Schistocerca cancellata (assembly GCF_023864275.1). Taxonomy (NCBI): domain Eukaryota; kingdom Metazoa; phylum Arthropoda; class Insecta; order Orthoptera; family Acrididae; genus Schistocerca; species Schistocerca cancellata. The sequence continues at coordinate 281,507,872 of NC_064632.1, read as the reverse complement.
CTGCGGGCAGCACTTTACTCCGATTCTCCTGTCAGCATGCTACAGTACTGTGGCACAGGGATTTCAATGCTTACGAGGGATGCAGACATGTACCTAGAAACAAACAAAAAATCAGTTATACAACTTTATTTCTTAGAGATGTTAATCAAGATATATGGCTATACTTCATGCTGCCCGCCCCACTTGTGAAATAAAGACTACCTGTGACCAAACAGTCCATACAATTAGCTGTTGCCCATTACTATGATTAGGGAAGGTTTTTTTCCAGCATACACTGTACATCTTATCACTGGCTTCAAAAATAAATTCTACAGTCAATCATCTTTTTGCCAATATAATTTAAAACAGTGTTGCAATTTAGTCCAACTTGCCTGTTACTTCATTTTTGTTGTTATTTATTCAACAGCTGCCTTTCATTGTTTGTTATTATTTTTAAAATGATACATTGTTATTCAAACAAAAGAAAGAAATTATCTTGGTTATGGAGAAATCAGAAATGACTTAGATGCATAACAGCTTAATAACACAGCTCTTTCATCATTTTAACATCAAATAATGCATAAATAGTTTAGTAACACATGAAAAAAGCATTTGATCATTAGTAATACTCTGAAATTGATTTTATTTCTCTAAGTTGATAGTAAACAGTGTACATTTTAACTATGCATATTACAAAAATATGCTCGTACACTCACCAATGCCAAGTTTCCTTTTGTAAGGGATTCCAAATAGGTGCACATACCAATACGACAGTGCATATACACGACACCCACTTCTACATATTCAGGGCTTGTTTTAAAACTGAAGCTTCCATGCTGCTGCAGTAAGCTGACTGACGAGTCAACAGGGCATGCATTACGAAGAAGAAACTTCTGTATTTTGCTTTTCGGATCAGAAGAATTTGTCAGCCAACAGTTCTCAGTAACCAGCTGAACTTTGGTCCCACCTGGAAAATAGAGACATGTAGACAGCTTCCAACTTCACTGAAATGTAACAACAAACAAAGGTTCTACACACACACACACACACACACACACACACACACACACACAAAGAGAGAGAGAGAGAGGGGGGGGGGGGGGGTACCACTTTGGAGAAAGTGATGTGTTATTCCCTCTGTCTATCTAAATGACGAAGGACAGTTGTGACCTTGTACAAGGATTTTGTTATTTTAGTAAATAAGTGTTCATTCTGGTTGTTTCTTTTGCACATATCATGAGCAAAAGTCAATGCAATGTATCTGCAAGGTAAGGGCGATGGGCACATGCATTCCTGCGCATGGAGACCCCTGCTGGTCAGGGCAGTTGTTCTGTGGAAATGCCGTCCCACCTTGGAGATACGGTGTAGAATACTAAACCTCGTTGGGCAAGACAATGGTCATGTTGTCATTTATCAAGTGAAACTCACACAATACATACAGAGTTAAATGAGGAAGGCTAATATGTATTGTGAGATTTGCTGAAGTCATATACTGTAGTAAAATCTACCGTGTGGTGTATATAATGGAGGTTAAATACACCACAATAAAGAAGTAGCATGTGAATTTATTTTTTTAGTGACTAGTGTTTGAGATTTCCAGCTGGCTTAGAGTTGGGATCTTTGACAATGGAATCTGCTGCCTAAAGATAGAGCAACACAGTCCAGTCAAACAGTTAATACAGATAAGTAATGGCGACCACTAAAACTTGTACACAGTCCACCTCCAAATGACACCTGAACAGCAGTATTCAGAACACACACACACACACACACACACACACACACATACACACACACACAGAGAGAGAGAGAGAGAGAGAGAGAGAGAGAGAGAGAGAGAGAGAGAGTTGCCTCTAGGTAAACAGGATACTTGGAAACTGAAACTTTCATGAATGACAGGTCCTGACAGGTGTGAACACTACCAAACTATCAGTTTAATAAGTCATGGTTGCAAAAGAATGACATAAATTACTTTTAGAAGAATGGAAAAACTGGTAGAAGGCGGACTCAGGGAAAATCAGTTTCTAAAAATGTGCAGGGCAATACTGACACTACAACTTACCTTAGAAGATAGATTAAAAAAGGCCAAACTTACATTTGTAGGATTTGTAGACTTAGAGAAAACTTTTGACTATGTTGGCTGGAATAGTATCTTCGAAATTCTGAAGATATCTGGGGTAAAATACAGGGAGCAAAAGGTTATTTATATAACTTGTACAGAAACTAGATGGCAGTTATACGAGTTGAGGGGCATGAAAGAGAGGCAATGGTTGAGAAGGGAGTGACACATGGTTGCGTACAGGAAACCAAAGAATTTGGAGAAGGAACTGAAAGTTCTGGAAAAAGAAATAAAAACTTTGAGGTTTGCCAATGACTTATCATTCAATCAGATGCACCAAGGACTTGGAAGGGCAATTGAACAGAATGGACAGTATCTTGAAAGGAGCATAAGAGATGAACACCAACAAAATCCAAACAAGGGTAACATTATGTAATTTAATTAAATCAGGAGGTGCTGAGTGAATTCGATTAGGAAATGTGGCACTAACAGCAGCAGATGTGATTTGTTATTTGAGTAGTAAAATAATTTATGGTGGCTGAAATGGAGAGAATGTAAAATGAGACCGGCAATGGCTAGAAAATTGTTTCTGAAGAGAAGAAATTTGTTAACATCAAACATAAATTTAAGTGCTAGGAAGTCTTTTGTGAAGATATGTGCCAAGAGTGTAGCCTTGTACAAAAGTGAAACATGGACAATATGCAGTTTGGTAAATAAAATGGAAGCTATTACAATGTGATGCTATAGAGAATGCTGAAGATTAGATGGGTAGACCATTTATTTCTTTTTGGTTTTCTTTACTTTTTTCTCTATTTACAGCCTGAATAAAGATGGGGATGGGCTATTGCCCTGCTTTATTACTACTTTCTTTTCATGTGCTTTGTCTCTTATAACTGAGACTTGGGTTCTTTACAAGTTGTAGATAACTGGCAGAGGTGGCAGAGTTGTGAGGGGAGTGCGGGGAGAGGAGGAAGCAAGCATTGACTGGGGCAAGGTGAGAGGAGCCGCTGGGGGGAGGGGGGGGGGGGGGACAAGGCATGCCTACCAGTTACAGTTCTGGCACTACAAATTGCGCGTCATGCTTACACGAAAGCAGATGAAAGTCTAGGAAGTAAAACTCGCTTTAAATGTTGCTCATAAATGAAACTGAAATTGTCATGTACATTAATATATATATATATACCTAAAAACAAAGATGATGTGACTTACCAAATGAAAGTGCTGGCAGGTCGACAGACACACAAACGAACACAAACATACACACAACATTCTAGCTTTCGCAACAAACTGTTGCCTCATCAGGAAAGAGGGAAGGAGAGGGAAAGACGAAAGGATGTGGGTTTTAAGGGAGAGGGTAAGGAGTCATTCCAGTCCTGGGAGCGGAAAGACTTACCTTATGGGGAAAAAAGGACGGGTATACACTCGCACACACACACACATATCCATCCACACATATACAGACACCAGTTGTAGTGTGGATGGATGTGTGTGTGTGTGTGTGCGAGTGTATACCCGTCCTTTTTTCCCCATAAGGTAAGTCTTTCCGCTCCCGGGACTGGAATGACTCCTTACCCTCTCCCTTAAAGAGGGTTCTTTACAAGTTGTAGATAACTGGCAGAGGTGGCAGAGTTGTGCGGGGAGAGGAGGAAGCAAGCATTGACTGGGGCAAGGTGAGAGGAGCCGCTGGGGGGAGGGGGGATATATATATATATATATATATATATATATATATATATATATATATATATATATATATATATATATTATGTTTGTCTACTACGCGCTCACAAACCATTCATCCGATTGCAATGAAACTTTGGTGATTTGTTCTCTGTACACCCACGAACGTTCCTAGCCAAAAAAAAAAAAAAAAAAGAAGAAGAAGAACAAGAAGAAGAAGAAGAAGAAGAAGACACATTCTTGAGGAGATATGATGTCATAAACATTGAGATGCCACCACGGGAAAATACCCAGATTTATGCATCCACTATTTGAGAATGAGAACACTTAGCGACTAGCAACAAACGTTACATACAATTTCAAACCTTTACGAAAAACTTTCTCACTCGCACCCCCCACAAAATAATGAAAGGAAAAAAGGTTGTCGCTTACTCCATTTTCTCAGTACATACTGTAAATCTGCCACAGTAGGCATGACTTTTAATGTATTATTTCATTACTATTAACTCTAATCACAAGGTATTTCGCATACAGTATCCACATATATCAGTAAATGCGCCGGCAAATTTATGTCTCTTTACGACATATAATTCAGGAGATATGACGTGGTAAACACTGAGATGCGTGAAAAAGTGCCGCGTCAAGCATGACGTTTTGTTCTATTATTTTTTCACTACTAACACTATTCGCAACACGTTCTGCAAACGTATTAAAAAAGTATATAAAACCATGGGTGTATTTCTAAAAAACGTAATGCCAAAATTTTAAATCAATCGGTCAACAACTTTCCGAGATTTCTTCCGTTGCGAAGCACAGGCTTACAGCTAGTGTTTCATAAATATCTTAACTGTGGCAATGAAGTACGCTTATCGCAAGGAAAGGAAACAGTCTGGAATAGAAATAAAATTTACGATGCAATGAATGGCAGATTGTTTTTTGTATTTATTCGAGGTGTCATACTTTCATAAAAGCATTTAAAGCCATGTGGTCCACCACTTTCACTGTCACTATGTTCCGTTTCTGTGTTTGATTAAAATAGAACAGAAATACAATTTACAACAAACTAATAGGAGATTGTTTTTGTTATTTATACAAGCTGTGATCTTTTGTAAAAACATTTCACGCCATGTGATCAGTCGCTTTCACTGTCACTGTCTTCCGTTTGTGTGTCTGAGTCTTCCTCACTTACATCTGATGTGGCTGTGTTGATGATAATTTCGTCCACAGCAATTTCGACGACACCATCACGTGCCCAATATTCTTCTTCTGTTTCTTTAACTTTCTTGCAATATCCCTTCCAATCATTGGCAGTAACCGACTGGAAAGCTGCGTCCACAAAATTCAGCATGTTTGTGGCAGCCAAGTCCCGATATGTTGTGCTCCCTAGCATGCCTTTTTATCTTCACCCATGCTAATTCTATTGCGTTTAAGTCGCAGTTGTAAGGTGGTGAGCGAATGACCTGGTGGCCTTTGCTTTCAGCCAACAGGTTTACAGTAAAAGACTTCTCAGTTCGCTCGTACTTTTGCATACAGCTCGTCCTTCCTCATACTCTCATCACAGGGGATATTTCTGCGTTGCAGCCACTCCGGCATTCACACTTGCGTGTCAAACTTCGTTGGAGTTCTCTCTGTTTGCCTGTTATGGTAAGGAGTGTTATCCGTAACTATTACTGACTTAGGCGGGAGATTTGGCGGTACCTTCTCTCCGAACCACTTCTCAAAGTTTGCCGAATTCATCTGACTGTGATAATCACCCTTTGACGACTTTGCCCAGAACGTAAGTTGCCCTTCCTTGACGAACCCATTCTTGGATCCGACACTTGTAACTATCACTCTTCTCGATGAGCTCCCCCGTGCAGTGACACCGACGACACTCTCTTCACGTAAGTCACCCTTCCTCTGCCAACATTTATTAAACGTTAAGTTATTATCGATCCACGATTCATCGAGATAAAATATTTCTCTGCCTGCTTCCCTGAAGTAATTCATGTCAACAATGAAAAGAGATTGCCAGTGCACAATGTCTGGACGTTCTAACAACACATTCATCTTGTTTTCCACCTTACGCCATACGAATCCCATAGACAAAAGTACTTTTCTCAGCGAGACAATACTCCACTTCCAGCGCAAAACTGGAAGCAGTGTTCGCAGGCTCAGCACAATCTTCCGCACTGAATAAAATTCCACTATCGTGTCGCGAATGACATGCTGGTTGAAATCGTCGATCATTACTTTGATTTCTCCACTTCTTCTCCTTAGTTAAAAGAGAGAGAAAGATTTATAAGAAAATGCCTTCTGCATTGCATGTATATTTTTGAATTTGGAAATGTACTGTAATATGAATATGTTTCGAAATAATACAGTAACCAGTGATGTTTCCATACAAAGCAATACGGTAGCAGGGAAAAATGAAATATAACGTAATTCGGACGAAATAGGGGGCTCCTTCAAAGTGATCGTGAACAAAATATCTGAAATGGAAACTCATCTTTTCTTGCCAGGCGTTTGTGGTGATACACCAGGATGATTCTTGGAAAACTGTTTGAATCTTCCAATGCTACGCATGCTTTGTCCTGTGTATGTAGCAGCTCTCACTGAAGGTTTGTAAATGGGGTGAAGCAATTTTTTCTGCTCCCTTTCCCTTTCGCAGCATTCAATCACATGCAATATAATTTTGCGAGCATCGCTACATAATACTGGTTTCCTTCTAACCATAGGCCTAGCGGTAGGGGTTGTTGGCGACTCCCGAGATGGGACAGCAACTGCCTCTTCACTCATTTTGATAATGTTTAGCACAACTGCACAACGCAGAACAGTACAGCGCAAAACAATAACGAAGCAGACGACAATGGCTACCTTGTACAACACAGTCAGCTACGTAATGTTGGCAGCAGTCAAAACTGCGTGCCTACCGAAGCCTCCCGACGTTTACCGACTTCTACCGATTCAGGACTAGGGAGAGGTCTGCCATCTGAAAGTTTACACACTGTAGGTGCTTTGTTTCACCTTAGGTCTTGCAGTGCTCTGACACATTCTTTTCATGGCATTACCTTCTCATCTTATCTTCATCTACTTCCTCTTGCCTTTCTGCTATACTGACTTAGGGTTTCTTTCCCTTATGCTGTCCTTCTATATATTGTTCCAACTTTCAGCTTTTGCTTAATAATGGCTTACCACCTGAGCTCTTCATGTTAATGCAGCAAGTTCTCTAATTTCCAAAGTTTTCTTTCATTCTAATTTTCCTATTTTTCTTATAGTCATACATGCTTCTGCAGCTTTGCATTTGTCCTCTAGCTATTCCAACTTTGTTACTTGGTACTTCCTGTCAATTTCATTTTTTGTCATCTAATTCCATTCTGCCTCTTTCATTTCCTGCATTTTTATATTTTCTCTGTTCATTAACAAAAATTAATATCTCAACAAAAATATTTTTTTTTGACGATATGAAAATAAATTTGTACTTGTGCATTTCATGACCAACTGAACTCAAAACTGGTAATTTTACAGCAACAAAAACAGCCTATTTCAACATTAACAACTGTTTTTGCCTATTTTGGTTTTAAAATCCTAAAAGATGCCTATTTCTTTAACGTAACACAATTTTTTTTGTATTTTCAAATTATCAGAATTGCTTACAAGAATTGAAGGTGAGAGGACTGAAGGCAATATTTGAAGGGAAAAAAAGTAAAATAAAAATAATAATAATAATAATTTGTAGCTCACAGAATCCTGCCCAACTGTCTGTTTCCACAATGATAGATAATTGTAGGCCCTTTAACTGACATCGGATCGGATTGGGAGGGGGGGGATACATACACAAGGAGAGACTTAAAAGCTCCCTAGCCACTAAAGGAAAAATCCTCATTCTCCCCTTGGTTATACATGGAGGCAATTGTCGAATTTTTGTTATACACCCACCAAATTAAGCCAGTACAAAGTGTACCAATGGACATATAAAGTGCAATGTGTTCATTGTTCAAAATCTACTCTAGTTTCAGTATACGAATAGTTCAATGGAAGAAAATGCCAAAAACAGCTAGTTCAAAGTCTAGTTGTATAAGACTGTGACTGCTAGTTTTTCTGCAAGATATGACAGATGGAAAAATTATATTGTGCCAAGTATGCAACCAAGATGTTAGTGGTTATGTTTTAGTGCTACTTAGTTTTTAGTGCCGTTTTGGAACTGCAAATTTCCTCATACCTCTTTTGACACCAGAGCGTTTTTGAACCAAGTTATTTTGTAAACACTGTTTAAAATTACACTAAGAGGCAATTGTTCACTTTTATTGTAATTTTTTAAGTTGCTGAGTTCAATTTTCATATAAAGGAAAAGTAAGCAATGTAAAAATGTCATACCTACAGGACAAAGAATAAATGTTTTTAAAATGATACACCAAGTTCTGATTTTTTTATAGTTTTGAGTTGTAACAAATATCTATTCAGCGACAGGATAGTTGGAAAACTAAAATTGCCAAATTGTATTTTTTATTTTTTTTATTTATTTTTTTTATTTATTTATTTATTTATTTTTTATTTTATTTTTTTAAATTACATATCACTATCCTTTAACAGCACCAAATACTTTTTATACACACTTCTATGTAGCATATTTTTTCAAGTGATAAAAAGTCCCACTTAACTCAGAATGCAGAAGGAGCATTATATAAGGGAAATGTAGAAAATTATATAAGGGAAATGTAGAATGGATATTGAAATTGAAGCAAATGCTTTTAACAAAGACATCCGACGAATCCACCAAAAAGAACCAATTCTGCAGTGACTTGTTTCATGCTAGTGTGGCAGCAAACTCTCTTTTCGAAAACTAGAAAATTCTATTTTCAAAGGTTTTCTTGAGAACTACTGCCATCAGTCTACAGAGTCAAAATTGTGCAACACATCGCACAGAATTCAATAAGATATTGGTGAGTCTTGCATATGGATTTCTATTGATGAAAATACTTACAGTCTTGGCCCAAGAATTCCAAATCTGATTGTTGGTAAGCTGGATCGAGTTATGCTCTCCAGGGCTTATTTGATTTGTTCAAAACAACTCTCAAAGACTAACCAGCAAACAACTGCAAATTTTGTCTACAATGGGCTGAAGCTGCTACATCCAAATGGTGTGGATGAAAATGAGGTGCTTCTGGCCTTCACAGGTGCTGCTGCATATATGGTGCACGGCATTCCCATTGCTTCAAGCTTTCTACCTTTTAATACTGCATGTAGCTTGTGCAGCACATGGGATCAACCATATAGCAGAGCAAGTAACACTTGAATTCCCTAACAGAAATAAATTACTCTCCACAGTAAAGAAAGTTTCTGTCAATGTGCCATCAAAGATTCAGGCATTCAAAGAACAACTTCAAGATGTCACCTTGCCACCTGAACATGCTGTTACCCACTGGGGCACATGGCACATGGTTAGCAGTGGTGAAATGCTATAGTAAGCATCTCACAGCAGTCCAGAAGGTAATTTAAAATCTGCCAGAGGTTGCCGCCACTGTAACTTCAGCAAAACAATTACTCTGTCCAATTGGACTTGACTTATATTAGAGCCACCTAAACATTTACGGCAAGAATTATGTCTGAATCCGAAGGTTACACGAGACCTAGCCATGAAAACACATTTTTACTGGAAGAAGCTAAAAATTAAAATTAATGAAGCATTTCGTGAAGTGGGAAAAAAAGTAAGGGTAAAAATGCAAAAGGTTTTGCATAACAACACCGGCCTGAAGGACTTATACACTGCAGCATACATACTCAGCAGAAAAATTTAGGTCCCGTGTGGCTGTGTGTGTGTCATTTTTATCATCATTTCGTCATTATTGACCAGCAAGTTGCCAAATTGGCATCAAATTAAAAGGGCACGCATCAGGCAGCTGAATAAGCCATATGCACATTTTCAATGAAAAGTAATATGTTCTTACATCAGTGCCGTGAATTTTACATTATGTTTAGTTTTTCTATATAATACTTGATAGGGCCTACAGTAGGTTTTATATAGCCTAAATGATTCACTGAAAGCGTCTATTTGGGTGCCCAGAATGCACTTTTTACAACCTAAAAATCTGCAGTCCATTCATAATTAATGAATTACTGCCAGTGTCCATATTGGCACATGGAAATGTTTTCCAGATTAACGCCTGGTTTCTAATTCTCTCTCTCACCCCTACATAATCTATGTTAAATTTTATAGTGTTTTCAGGTCTCTTCCACAAATACAGTCTCCATTACTATTCTTAAAAAAAGTGTTTTCAGTACCTAATTGTGATCTGTGCAAAGTTCTACCAGATGGCTTCATCTTTCAATCCTTTCCACCAGACCACATTGTTCTACTATTTCTCATTCTCTTCCTTTTTTGCTATCAAACTCCAGTCCACCATCACAATTAAATTTTCATTTCCCTAAAATTGCTGAATTGTTTATTTTATCTCATCGTACTTGTTGTCAGTCTCTTCATTAACTGTGTAGCAAGTACTCCCATGTACCCCACCCGGCTACCCATGCGGTCTAACGTGCGGCTTCCCGAGCAGGAAGGCATGCCAGTCCCTGGCATGAATCTGCCTGGCAATTGCTGCGCAAACACTGCCACCATGTATGTGTACACCCCATCATTACTCTACCACGCAAACACGCAACAGTGGGGTGAGTGGACTGCTATAGCATGTTGTGGGGTTGTTAACCACTGAGGGCTATGGCGGGGATGAAGCCTCTCCATCGTTTTTAGGTCCCCGGTTCAATACACACTCACATGTATTTTTACAATTGTGGCAGGTCATTAGATTTGTCCATCTTGGCTGCCTTTATCCTTTCACTATGCTGTTCACCATAGTTTACCTGCATTTCTATTTTTTTTTTTTTTTTCATTATTAGTTCTTGCATTAACCCTGATACAATTCTGCATTGACAACCATGTACACACATGACCATAAGTCTGGTGTTTCCTACTCCCACAAATCACCAGTTCCCACTATATCTAGTTTCAACTTATCCAGTTCTCTTCTGAACTTTTTCCAACTTACCTACATTATTTATTCCCTCCTCTGACCTATACAAGGCCAGAATTGTTTTTCAGCTGACAATGTGCTCCTGAGCAGTCTTCATCTGGAGACGACTGAGGGGTACTCATCTGCAGAATATTTTACACAGAAGCATGCAACCATCATCAAACTATACAGTAGAGAAGCTTGTATTTAGGAAATATAATGGCTGTACATTCCCTTGCTTTCAGCCATGCTGGTTAATGCTATAATGCAAGGTCGGTCAGTCAACAAGATTTTCATTCCAGCAACTACTGAAGGATGCTGCCCCCTTCCAGGAGCTAGTGCTAGACTGGACTTTTCACAGACATCAATTTCCACAGGCTTCCACTCCTATCATTATGAATGCTTCCAAACATGATAGGAAGCTCATGATTATTTCATAAACATTGTGATATTATCTAATGAAGGCTTATTCACTTATGATGATGTTCTCAATATACTCAAAATACACCATTTGTGTGAAGTTCACCCAGAACTTACCCATAGCTGTTGAAGGCAGGTCATCTTCAGTAACAGTACAAATAGGGCACAGAATACTGAAAGACAACAATTTGGGTTCCTCTTTGTTTCCAGTCCATATGATTGCATGAACATATCATGTAATTCTAACAGCCAATTTACCTGGTGCACAAGATGATGTTCTGCTTCCCGTCTAGCAGAAATTTTGACTGTTGTATAATGTTGCATATGTGTGCTTTGGAAGGAATGTTCAATGGTTTTTATACAGGATCTTTCCAGTGAAAGGGTTATGTGTTGGAGGCCCTGTTTCATAACCTTCACATTCATCTGACAGGCATTTCACACTGGGCATCTTCCAAATTATCAGGGACTTCCTTTATTAATAAGTATAAGGGTTTTTACCCTGAAAAGAATTGTCTGCATTTTGCATTTCAATGAAGTTGTGTCAGGTGTCCACATGTTGTCATTTTTGCTTGGGAGTTGAGGTCTGTGGGAAAAACTTTGCATGGACTTTTCTCTTCTTCAAAACATTCTGGAGAATGTCTTGAACATTTGTTTTACAGATGTCATTCACTGTGATTTGTGGCACAAAAATGTTGACATGCTGTGGTTGTATGTCCAAGACACTGCCTGCTTGCTACTGACTGGTTGAATCACATCTGCGGTTTAGAGTTATTAGTTCAAGCTGCGGCCACAGTTATTGTACTCCTGGCATATAAATGACATCAGTAAAGTCAGTCTTGGTACTTTCTGGACCGAAGGTATATTGCTAGCACAGAGAATGTCATTTCTGACTCTTAATACTTTATTTATGTACCTGTACTGACAAAAGCACTGGAATGAAGGAGGAATGGCAGCAAGACGAAAGTGTAGCTAATTTTTAAAGAACATTTGTGGATACTTCTAGAATGTACTCGAACCGAATACGGAAATTAAAATTGTACAGTCCAGGTGAGTTTTGAACTCACAACTATCCATGCAACAGTTCAGTATCATAACCACTACACCACGGTGCTACTCAGCTTCTTCTGCGACATTGCTCCCTCCTTACGAGAACAGCGTCTCAGTGTTATGTCGTCCTAGTCCAGGAATGAGTCATCTCGCTCTGGCGGTGATCTTCCAAAGTAGCACCTGAGGAGCTTCTCAGAGCGACCAACCTTCCAAACAGGAGTGTTGATCCAGACAAGGTCACCAGGCTGGTAGACAACAGGGAGGTGGCTCGCGTCATACCTTTGGCGATCATTTTCTTAAGCCTGCAGCGTGCAGAGTTGAGCTAACTGCCAAGCTTCCTCAGCTCTGGTTAATACCTGGCCGATGTAGTTGTCATCCACGTCATCACGATGTAACAGAAACACAGTGTCCAAAGTCGTAGTCACCTAACGCCCATGCACCAGGAAAAATGGCATAAATCCTGTGGTGTCTTGTTTGGCGGTGTTATAGGCAAACGTCACGAAAGATAGCACCTCATCCCAGTTGCTCCGCTCAACATTGACGAACATTGATAGCATGGCGGCCAAGGTCTTATTAAAGTGTTCAGTAAGCCCATTAGTTTGCGGATTGTAGGCAGTCATCTTGTGAAGAGTAATGTTGCACCAACAGTTTCTCTCTGTCACAATACTTGATTGAAAAACTTTCCTTCAATCCGGAATTAACCTTGGAGAACCGTGTTTCAATATAATGTCTTCCATGATGAATTTGGCTACCTTGGATGCTTCGGCTGTTTTCACGGCTTTTGTAATGGCATAGCGTGTCAGATAATCAGTGCAAAAAATAATCCATCTATTGACACTTGCAGACGTAGGAAATCGTCTGAGGAGGTCAGTCCCAACACGCTGGAAAGATGTTTCAGCTGGTGGAATTGGTATAAGTCGGCCAGGTGGTTTCTGAGGAACTGCCTTTCTCCTCTGGTACTCTCGACAGTGCAACACACAGTGACAGACACTTCTAAATAAACCTGGCCAGAAAAATTTCATGCGGACTATATCATATGTCCTAATAAATCCTAAATGTCTGGCCTCAGGTGTGTCATGGAATTTCTGTAGAACATCTAAGCGCATGTGTTTAGGAATCACTGGTAGCCACCTCTTTCCAAACGGATCAAAGTTTCCCTTGCAAAGTAATCCATTAACTACCTTAAACTGTCCTTTCACATCCTCTGACCGATTTAAGGCAAGCATAATTTGAGATATCTTGGCGTCCTTCTTCTGCTCAGCAGAGGGATCCTGGAGTGCAGCAAGACAGACACTATCTTCATCACAGTCTTGATGGTCTTGCACAGGGTTTCTTGAGAGACAGTCGGCATCTTGGTGTTTTCTTCCACTTTTGTACACTATGGTAATGTCATACTCTTGAAGACGTAGTGCCCACCTGGTGAGTCATCCTGTTGGATCCTTAAGACCTGTCAACCAACAAAGTGAATGATGGTCTGTAACAACTGTGAATGGCCTTCCATAGAGATACTGTTGAAATCTGCACATGGCCCAGACCACAGCAAGACATTCTCTTTCTGTAGTTGAGTAGCTTCTCTCGGCTTTTGTAAGTGTCCTAAAAGCATAGTCTATAACCTTCTGCAGTGGAGTGTGCGCTGATATGAAACTTCCTGGCAGATTAAAACAGTTTTAATCTGCCAGGAAGTTTCATATCAGTGCACACTCCGCTGAAGAGTGAAAATCTCATTCTGGAAACATCACCCAGGCTATGGCTAAGCTATGTCTCCACAATATCCTTTCTTTCAGGGATGCTAGTTCTGCAAGGTTCGCAGGAGAGCTTCTGTAAAGTTTGGATGGTAGGAGACGAGGTACTGGCAAAAGTAAAGAATGTCCTCTAGACATTAGTCTTCCTTGGTGCCCAAACAGGTTCCTCACGCGGCATTGTAGGAACATAATTCCACCTTGGTCTCAACTTTTTCACCGTTTTAAAGGGAAATGAAGGACAAGAGATTGGGTTCAATGTCTGTTCCACTTCCTCCCTTATGACCTCTTGAAGCATCTCAGTTTTTTGCTTGCTGTGCAATCCAAACGCCTTCTGAACTTCCTCTCTCACTATCTGACGAAGAACACTTGTGAAATCAGTTGCTTCCTCCATCACAGACATCGATACAATGTTTGGAAGCTGTTCAAACTTCTTGTGTGTAATTCTTTTTTGATGCATTGCTCAGGTTGCTCGTCATGTAAACGGTGGCTCTGTCGTGGCCTGATGGGAGCAGCTCTGTTGTGGCCTGATGGGAGCCACTGTGTTGTCGATAATGTGCGCTATTACAAGTTACAATACCCAGCATCTCCACCAGAATAATGTCACGTAGAAGAAGGTGTAATTAGATGAATGATCAACACTAACTTCACTTAACGAAGGTTTACTCGGCACTTGCACAACAAGAGCGTGGAGCAAACTGCCTCCGGGCAGAACACATACAGTATACAAACAGTTACAGAACATTCCAGTAAAATGATTCTTCTTGACATTTGTGGATACTTCTAGAATGTACTTGAACTGAATATAGAAATTAAAATTGCACAGTACAGGTGAGTTTTGAACTCATGACCCTCCATCCAACAGTTTAGTATCATAACCACATCATAACATGAAGTGCACTGATTTACAAGAAAAGATAGTGCTCCAGATTTAGGTTCTACCTATGCATTGGATTTGAGTCTATTGGACTCATATATCAGTGGTTTTCTACACCAATCTGTGCAAAGACTAGATTTATCCCCCCCCCCCCCCCCTCTCTCTCTCTCTCTCTCTCTCTCTCTCTCTCTCTCTCTCTCTCTGTCTCTTCCTCAGAACAACAACATGAAATGCAGGGGTATTCCAGGAAAGCCAGCCATCTGTAAAGCGTGGAGAGCAGGAGGGAAGAAATGGGTTAATTAAGGTCATGGTTTTTGCATGGACATCTCAGCTGGCAGCAGCACTGCCCATGAAACGCTAGGTTCTGAGTTCTAGTCCTGGTCCACCAAACAGCTTTAAACTCTCAGCAAGTTTCAGAACATACACAGTTCTGACAGTTTCTAATGTTTACAGCAACAGGAAGGACAGCCAGCCAAAGAACCATATGAAAATAACTGGTGAGTCACGGGTAAGCGATTGCCCATCATTAGCGGCTGCTGTTATGTGCGAGCAAAACACTAAAGAAACAGAAGATGCGAGGACGCAATGTATGGATATGGTTCTTCACCAGTGAACAAGCAGACAGAATTTGCTTTTCCAACAGATAGTGGAAATTTAATTCCAGAAACATGTTACAGCTTTTTCAAAAAAAATTATGACCACTGAAGTGGTTGCCTTGGTTTGTTCGTACAACAATATACAATGTTTCACATGAAAACCAACTGCCAAGAACCACCAAATCAAATGACATTCTAGTTATACACAACTGAAAATGTTACCATTCGAAATGTGTATTTGAAAGAAGTGTAAGGCAATCACATATTTAGAAGGAAACAAACACTTTCATTAAATATATCTGACAGTGATCCCACAAAAACTGGCTGACAAGCTGTGAATGTAATAGCCAATTATTTCCACTTAAAATAGGGAAGCAAAAGAAGAAAGATATTGTTCAAAAACGGGCAGCTACTCACATTCAGTACTGTCATCAGACTACCTCCTACATGAAATTTACAACACTGGTCTTGCTATCCACAAAACAGACCCTATCTCATTACTGTAATAATAACCAGCTTGTTTAATTAATTTGATAATGCCTCTAACACTCTGCAGAATTATCAGAAATGCCTTCCTGCATATTATCCAAGAACAATTTACCAAGGCAATATGTGAATTATTTTCTCTTGTTTAAAGTTTCAAGATACTGATATTAACAAACAAGAAAAATATTGTGTCATTTGTACCTCCTTCCATCCAAGCCCGCACAAAAATTTGTTCACCATATCTAACTTCTTCTATTTGAACATTAAGAGGATCAAAATGGAGTTGCTGGTTTAACTCCTTATCTCTGAACAGGTCCATGTTGTAAAGACTTTTGT
This sequence comes from Schistocerca cancellata, assembly GCF_023864275.1. NCBI lineage: Eukaryota > Metazoa > Arthropoda > Insecta > Orthoptera > Acrididae > Schistocerca > Schistocerca cancellata. The sequence goes on along the minus strand of NC_064632.1, from coordinate 281,491,667 downwards.
GTCTGACACCATTATGTTCCACCATATCCTGAAACAAATGCAGATATTTAACAAACCATATTAATCTTTTTTCAGAATAAAATTTAATTGTTGCTTGCAAATATATTTTTATTGCACTTTACTGATTTTGACAAATTAATTGGTCATTTTCAGGAGCTTAGTACTGGTTTAGCAGATGTCAGTATCTTCTTCATAGAAGTGTAATGCCACAATATTTCCAGAAATGTAAATATTGTATGTGATTATTGTAAACATAGATTGATACTTAACAGCTCAGCACATAGGAAGAGATATATTGCTACCTCCCAAAAAGAAGACACGTTACAATTACAAGACACTTTCACAAACTTTCAGCCACAGCCCCCATCAGCTCTCTCTCTCTCTCTCTCTCTCTCTCTCTCTCTCTCTCTCACACACACACACACACACACACACACACACACACACACACACATCGCTGACAACTCCAGCAGCTCAGGTCAGAATGCATGAGTTGGTAGTCATATGTGCTTGAGGTGTGCTTCCTTGTTTGAATGAATGTTGTGGGTTTCTCTTTTGCTGGTAGAGGCTGTGGCCGAAAGTTTCATGTAAGGGTCTTTTAATTGCGCCTGCCTACAACTTACCATGTCTTCTTTACTTATCTTTTCCTATATTTTTCATATTCCTATGTCGTCTTTCCATTGTTTGATTCAGTTTGACATATACATAGATGTGATTCATTCACTGTAAATTGTCAATCTGCATTTACAATACTCACATACAATATGTACATATCTGGATATATAATGCCATTATGCTTCTATGAAGAAGATAATGACATCTGTTAAACCTATACTAAGCTCCTGAAGATGACTAATTAATTTGTCAAAACCAGAAAGAGTGATAAAATCATACTTGCAACTGACAACTGAATTTTATTCTGAAAAATATATATTAAGTTGCTGACTAAAATAAACAGTACTGAATTTCAGCAGTGATTTTGTAGGAGCACTACATCAATTGAGGAACATTACCATATTATTTTAGACTGTATAACACACCAGCTAAATTCATACCTGCAAGACCTGCAGCAGTTCTTGAATATTTTTTGTAGACAGACGCTGAATTGCAGTGCCACACTACAATCAATTTAATTTCAATTAGCTGCACAAGAAGTTGTTTATAGAATACTAAATTTCAATAAATGATTTAAAAATACTTTTATTCTCACCATATACTGAAACACTATACCTTAAATAGAAGTGTATAGTTCATTGGGCAGTCATCGGAAGCAACTTATGACAGTCTTCCTACTGTTGGATGACATTTAAGAGGCTCAAATAGAAATAGCTTGAGTAAGGTCATAAATATATGAATGAAGCTCAGGAACTTTCTTTTTGAAATTTCACAGTGGCTCCCAGAAAACTGCACACAGCACTTTCCTTGCAGGTGATGTCTTCAGTGGGATGTTTCAGTTGCATGGATGAATACTTCTATCTCAGATTGTTAATAATACACACAAGAATCTTCACCTATGACAATTTTGGTAAGAATATCATATATTTCATTGTAACAATAGATGTGTCAATATTATGCCTGATCTATTCTCTGCAATGCCATGTGACTAGCTTGCATGGTATCCACAGTGCACCAACTTCGAAACAATATGAGGTGCACCTTGCTGTGTCATTAAACACTATCAATGGCTGCAGTATTTACTGTTACCTTACTGTCAATTAATTTTCCAACCTGTCTCACATTTACCTTTGTGGCTATATCCAATGATTGATTGACACAAGATTAGTCTCTAATAAATATGCTTCGTTCAGAACATCTTTTTTTAATCTGTCTGTAAGCAGTGTGACATTACAGGCATATTTAGTGTGTGTGTGTGGGGGGGGGGGGGGGGGCAAACGTGGCATACAGTGATCTGTTCACCACACACTGGAGTGTCCTCTAGCCGGAGCAAGAAGCCACATGTCATTGGGCTGTGACCTATGCAAAGACAGGTAAGGAGTAACTTACCTCATCTTCGTGGCTGAAAGAAAGTATGCCACAGCCATGTAGTGGGCTTTATTAGACACAACTTATTATTAGTAACTTCCAGCCACTTGTATTCCCATCGACATATCACTGTCTCTGTATCTCAACAGCAAGGTAATAGCACACAGGGTGATAGAACACTGAAATAACTGACACTCGCTACAAGGCTCCTTGGCTGCTACACCCGTCCTTTCATTCCCCGTAATACCCATGTGCCCTGGTACCCAGCAGAAAGGCATCTCCTTCCCTTGCCACTGTAGTTGGAGGAGGGTGTCCTGGATATTCTGGACTACTTTATCTGCCAGGTACAAACATTGCAGAGAGTGAAGGGCACTCAGAGAATCGGGACAGACAAGGAATTTAGCACTCAAAGCATGCTTCATCTTCTCCAGTGCCAACGAGATCACATACAGTTCCACTTGAATACAATAAAGTCTTGAGAGGCAGTCAGACCTTGAAGACACGATCAGGGAAAACAACAGAGCATCCAAAGGAGTCCCCTGTTTTGACCCATCTGTAAAAACAGTTGTAAAGTGTGGTGACCCATAAAAACGACAGAAAATAAAGAATTAAAAACATATATAGAAGCGGAATCACTCCTATACTGCACTAAATTTAAAATTACCCTGGGCCTCTGCAGTAACCATGGAGGCTGGCAGTTACAACCCTAGATTTGAGGCTGTACATGCTCCACACCAAATGACGCCTTACTGATATACCCAGACAGTGATGTTTACATATGAAAGCTGCTGAACAGCCCCCTCCAAGGGCAGGGTGTTGACAGTGGACCGAAATCTCTGGAATCCACACTGAGAGTAGCGAAGGAGTTGCCTGCTCTCTAGCAACCAGACCAAATGATGGTTAACCACTCACTCCAGGGTCTTTCCTACACAGCTCGTTAAGGTGACGCTCTGTTAACTACTGGGACATATGTGGTTCTTTCCCGGTTTAAGGAGGTTTATCAGAACATCCCCTCTCCACAAGCTGGGAAGTTGTCCTGCTTGCCACATCAAATTAAAACATTCGAGGAGGATTACCTTTGACACTGCTGGAAAATGTCAAAACACACAGTACCAGATCTGGTCATGACTAGATGTGGTATTATGAGTCTCAGACAGTGCCAATTCCAGCACCCACATTGAGACAGGGCAGTTGTAAGACTCAGAGCTGTGGGATCTGAAGTCCACCTTTCCCCTCTCTACAGTCACACAGTAGTGACAAAATGCCAGAGAGTGATTGGCAACAGCAGTAATTGCTGTAAAATACTCTACCATCATCTGAGCAATGTCTCTGGGCGTTATTTGGAGACATCACTGCTGATATGGGTGAACAACTGTGTTTGCTGGAAATCCTCCTGATGGCTTCCCACACTTTTGTAGAACAAGTGGAATGGTTGATGGAGTCCAGGAACATTTGCCATGATCTTTTCTTGCTCTCTTTAATTACACGTCTAGCCTTGACCCTTGTGACCTGAAATGCCCTGAGGTTGTCTGTTGCCGGGCAGTACTTAAGCCATCAAAGAGCCACACACCGACCTTAATTGCTAAGTGGCACTCACCAGTCCACCAAGGTACAGATTGCCTCCTAAGACGACCTGAAGACTTTGGGATGGGTAAGTCAGCGGCACGGTGGATTACTTGTGTGATGTGGTCCAATCATTTCTGGATGCTGTTGTGGTGTTCAAACACAGCCAGCCGGCTGAACAGTGTCCAGTTAGCCCTGTTAACCATCCATCTGGTGGCTTTTCTTCAAGTAGACCTCCATCGAGTATGTGGATCGACAGTGGGAAGTGGTCACTGGACTGAAAGTCATCAGTTGCTTCCCACTGAGCAGAGACTGTAAGCCCAGAAGAGCAGAAAGAGGAGTTGATGGCTGAGGATGACCCACTGTTGTTGTTGTTGTTGTGGTCTTCAGTCCTGAGACTGGTTTGATGCAGCTCTCCATGCTACTCTACCCTGTGCAAGCTTCTTCATCTCCCAGTACTTACTGCAACCTACATCCTTCTGAATCTGCTTGGTGTATTCATCTCTTGGTCTCCCTCTACGATTTTTACCCTCCACGCTGCCCTCCAATACTAAATTGGTGATCCCTTGATGCCTCAGAACATGTCCTACCAACCGATCCCTTCTTCTAGTCAAGTTGTGCCACAAACTTCTCTTCTCCCCAATCCTACTCAATACCTCCTCATTAGTTATGTGATCTACCCATCTAATCTTCAGCATTCTTCTGTAGCACCACATTTCGAAAGCTTCTATTCACTACTTGTCCAAACTTTTTATAGTCCACGTTTCACTTCCATACATGGCTACACTCCATACAAATACTTTCAGAAACGACTTCCTAACACTTACATCAATACTCGATGTTAACAAATTTCTCTTCTTCAGAAACGCTTTCCTTCCCATTGCCAGTCTACATTTTATATCCTCTCTACTTTGACCATCATCAGCTATTTTGCTCCCCAAAGAGAAATACTCCTTTACTACTTTAATTGTCTCATTTCCTAATCTAATACCCTCAACATCACCCGACTTAATTCGACTACATTCCACTATCCTCGTTTTGCTTTCGTTGATGTTCATCTTATATTCTCCCTTCAAGACACTATCCATTCCGTTCAACTGCTCTTCCAGGTCCTTTGCTGTCTCTGACAGAATTACAATGTCATCGGCGAACCTCAAATTTTTTATTTCTTCTCCATGGATTTTAATACCTACACTGAATTTTTCTTTTGTCTCCTTCACTGCTTGCTCAATATACAGATTGAATAACATCGGGGAGAGGCTACAACCCTGTCTCACTCCCTTCCCAACTACTGCTTCCCTTTCATGCCCCTCAACTCTTATAACTGCCATTTGGTTTCTGTACAAATTGTAAATAGCCTTTTGCTCCCTATATTTTACCCCTGCCACCTTCAGAATTTGAAAGAGAGTATTCCAGTCAACATTGTCAAAAGCTTTCTCTAAGTCTACAAATGCTAGAAAAACGTAGGTTTGCCTTTTCTTAATCTAGCTTCTAAGATAAGCTGTAGGGTCAGTATTGCCTCACGTGTTCCAATATTTCTACGGAATCCAAACTGATCTTCCCCAAGGTAGGCTTCTACTAGTTTTTCCATTCATCTGTAAAGAATTCGCGTTAGTATTTTGCAGCTCTGACATATTAAACTGATAGTTCGGTAATTTTCACATCTGTCAACACCTGCTTTCTTTGGGATTGGAATTATTATATTCTTCTTGAAGTCTGGGGGTATTTCGCCTGTCTCATACATCTTGCTCACCAGATGGTAGAGTTTTGTCAGTACTGGCTCTCCCTAGGCTGTCAGTAGTTCTAATGGAATGTTGTCTACTCCGGGGGCCTTGTTTCGACTCAGGTCTTTCACTGCTCTGTCAAACTCTTCATGCAGTATCGTATCTCCCATTTCATCTTCATCTACCTCCTCTTCCATTTCCATAATATTGTCCTCAAGAACATCACTCTTGTATAGACCCTCTATATACTCTTTCTACCTTTCTGCTTTCCCTTCTTTGCTTAGAACTGGGTTTCCATCTGAGCTCTTGATATTCATACAAGTGGTTCTCTTTTTTCCAAAGGTCTCTTTAATTTTCCTGTAGGCAGTATCTATCTTACCCCTAGTGAGATAAGCCTCTACATCCTTACATTTATCCTCTAACCATTCCTGCTTAGCCATTTTGCACTTAAATTCAATATTTCTTCTGTTACCCAAGGATTTCTACGAGACTTTTGTATTCCTTTTTGCCTGCTTCATTTACTGCATTTTTATATTTTCTACTTTCAATATTTCTTCTGTTACCCAAGATTTCTACGAGATGTTTGTATCCCTTTTTACCTGCTTCATTTACTGCATTTTTATATTTTCTCCTTTCATCAATTAAATTCAATATTTCTGCTGTTACCCAAGGATTTCTACTAGCCCTCGTCTTTTTACCTACTTGATCCTCTGCTGTCTTCACTACTTCATCCCTCAAAGCTACCCATTCTTCTTCTACTGTATTTCTTTCCCTCATTCCTGCCATTTGTTCCCTTACACTCTCCCTGAAACTCTGTACAACTTCTGGTTTAGTCAGTTTATCCAGGTCCCATCTCCTTAAATTCCCACCTTTTTGCAGTTTCTTCAGTTTTAATCTACAGTTTATAACCAATAGATTGTGGTCAGAGTCCACATCTGCCCTGGAAATGTCTTACAATTTAAAACCTGGTTCCTAAATCTCTGTTTTACCATTATATAATCTATCTGAAATCTGTCAGTGTCTCCAGGATTCTTCCATGTATACAACCTTCTTTTATGATTCTTGAACCAAGTGTTAGCTATGATTAAGTTGTGCTCTGTGCAAAATTCTACCAGGCGGCTTCCTCTTTCATTTCTTACCCCCAATCCATATTCACCTACTATGTTTCCTTCTCTCCCTTTTCCTACTACCGAATTCCAGTCACCCATAACTATTAAATTTTTGTCTCCCTTCACTATCTGAATAATTTCTTTTATTTCATCATACATTTCTTCAATTTCTTCATCATCTGCAGAGCTAGTTGGCATATAAACTTGTACTACTGTAGTAGGTGTGGGCTTCGTCTCTATCTTGGCCACAATAATGCGTTCACTATGCTGCTTATAGTAGCTTACCCGCATTGCTATTTTTTATATTCATTATTAAACCTACTCCTGCATTACCCCTATTTGACTTTGTATTTATAGCCCTGTATTCGCCTGACCAAAAGTCTTGTTCCTCCTGCCACCGAACTTCACTAATTCCCACTATATCTAACTTTAACCTATCCATTTCCCTTTTTAAATTTTCTAACCTACCTGCCCAATTAAGGGATCTGACATTCCACACTCCAATCCGTAGAACGCCAGTTTTCTTTCTCCTGATAACAACCCACTAACAGCCAGTAAATGAGTGGGACTGCCTGTATTGAGGATGCACAGCTCCTGAGATATCATGAGGTTCTCCAAGACCCAACCCCTAGGGCAAGAATACCTCGTGCACCAAAATATGTTATGGACATTAAAATCACCCACTATGAGAAATGGGCACAGGACACGTCCAATAAGGCCTGTGGGAGCTTCGCAGTCTATCACAATCTGTGGATGTAAATGGAGTGAGCAGATAGTGATCTTCTGACCCACATGAACTGTAATAGCTACTGTCTGTCAGTCAGTAACCAAGGAGAGAGCAGAGGGACACACACAGCAACCCCTCAACTGGCTCTGTCCCCAGTCAGGTCATCCTTTTGGTGAAGGGTATGGCCCTATAGCATAGCGGCATCAGTGGCTTTAAAATTTGCTTCTTGTAAACACAAGCACAGGGGGCATGCCTGTGCTAGGAGTTTCAGTTTCACCACATGTGTCCTCAACCCTATGTTCCATTGTAGGAGGGGTGCCATCTATCACAGGGGTAGCATTTTCATCCTGACTTTCTGTGGGTTTAGTGACATCTCTAAACAGTCAAAGGGACTGTGTCTGTGATACAGTATCCACAGTCAACGTCTATCTTCAAGAGTTCTGGGAACCAGGTTGATGCAAAACTTTTTTTATGTGTATATTTTACAACTTGTGACAGTGCTCCCTCCCTCGAGTTTTTCTGCTATTAGCCCAGCCAGGTTACCCTTCCCTTTTCTGCTGAAGTGGAGGGCATGTCTAGTATAATCCCATCTACATATGAAAACAACAGAAATAACAGCAATATGTGACCCTGCACCTGACATAAACAGCCATTCCAATTCCAGATTAGCTCTCCTGCCAGAAGAGCTCACATGAGGTCAGTCATGTTGTCTCAGGACAGACACAAACTCAACATTGGTACGTCTCAATGCTGATGCAGCCATTGTCAGGTCACACTCTACCCAGTACCCAGGATCTCTGTCAATTCTATTACCTGGCCCGTTCACTATAACGATGATGCCTCTTCATGTGAAGTCTTTGCAAAGTGATCCTAAATCATACATTATCTGCTCCAGACCAACAACACTAGGTAGAAAAAAATTGGTGAGCTGGTATTCTGGTCCTAGTTCATCCGGTGAAAGTTGGCCAACAGCTGTAGCGTGAGAATTATGTAACAACAAACTTTCTTTCTCTTCAGTTACTTTGTTACGTCTCTATTTTTCAATTGACTACTGAAAATTTACAGTGCCCTGTCTACACCAATGTTTGCCTGAGGCACATCAGTTTCCAACTGAAGCAACAATCAAACTTATTTTTCATCTTCACCACAAAACTGTCAGATGAAGTTCTGAGCTTGTCCCCTCTGCTGCCTCTTGTCACTTCCCAACTCTCTCCATCTTTCTCCCTCTTTAATTTCTCCAGATCTGTCCTAGACTTGTCTAATTCAGGCTGAAGGGCTGCAGTTTTCCCCTCTTGTTCCATTATCTTCTTATTTGTGTTACTTATCCTACAAACCACTGAAGCACCTCATTTATTTCCCCAATTCCAACACTACTACAGCCCCCAATTGAAAAAAACTACAGCACCCGTCACACCAAATCCCAAAACTAACAATTCTGCAATCAGTCACTTTTAGTCAGGTATTTATCACTCATGATAAAGATAATATTTTAGTAAAAATTAGTAAATTAAATTAGCAATAAACAAGAAAACACATTTACAAAAACACACAGCAATATGTAAACAAACAACAACTGCAAAGATTCTGAATCAAACAACTTAAAATTTACAAGACTTTCCATAAATATGACCCAATGTGTGACTAAATGTGTGTGTATTCTATTTTGAAGAGAGGACTTTTTTGTCTGAAAGTTTAAATGTTCAGCAGTCTTTTTCAGTGTGCCTGACTGCAACTTAACACCACCTCTATGTGGCGAGTAGCACTCTATCATTTTCGTATCGTTGTTATACCATTCTGTGCTTTCCACTGTCTATTACTACAATCTAAATGGTTTATAATTACAAATCCTTCATGGAATGACTCCTTACCCTCACCCTTAAAACCCACATCCTTTCGTCTTTCCCTCTCCTTCCCTCTTTCCTGACGAAGCAACCGTTGGTTGCGAAAGCTTGAATTTTGTGTGTATGTTTGTGTTTGTTTGTGTGTCTATCGACCTGCAAGCACTTTCGTTTGGTAAGTCACATCATCTTTGTTTTTAAATATATTTTTCCCACGTGGAATGTTTCCCTCTATTATATTCATATCATTAATTTGAAACCAACAATTATGTTTGTTATTGTCACTGTTACATTTCAAATCTTTTCTGTCGTCTTATTCCCTCCTCCTGTTTTTGCCAGTAGTTTCACTTTGTATTCACCTTCTCCTTTTTTACCGTAATCCAGTATACAATTTTATCCCGCCGATATATACTCAATAATACGTAACCCACTTCCAAACCATAACCAAAAAATTTTTTTCCGCTTTCAACACTACCGCTGCTATAAAATCCACCATTTCTAGTTCACAAACAGTTCCTTTCAGCTATTAAACAACCTTTTCGGCTAGTTTTAATAACTTTTGCTTTATTTCCATTTCCGTTTTTCTCACATCACCGATCATTTTTAGCCGCTTCCCACAGGTTTTAACGTCATTATTTCATCAGACAATTGTTAGCCTCATTTCCATAATCTGCCATCACCAAACCACTCGTTTTAATACATCCTCACGTAGTTTTTTCGAAATTTTCCCGAATTTCTCCACCCTTTAACGTGTTTTGGCGGCAACACAACCACCTAACCTTTATGCACATCATTATCTACCTACACAAGTTCACCACAGGATCAACATAGCCCAGCTCTAACCAACCCTTTTTCGCCTTTTTTCACACCAGATCTCCATTTGCTTTCTAGTTCACCTTTATCTCTCCCCATATATTTTTATATTTATTTTCATTTTCATTTCAGCCTCATGTTACACTTTCCACCTTCTAGTACCATGTCACCCTCACAACACCTCCACAACGACCCTATTAAGTTTCATTTACATTCCCTCCGCAAACATGCCTTCGCCCTAGCCAGATTACACTCCCATATTTTATTTTCTCAGGCTTGTCTGACATTTGGCATCACCCCCAAAGGCCTCACACTTAAAGTTCCCATCTCTGGCTGCAACCCTTCTTTCCATCAGTCACTATACCAGTTCCAAACTGAACAATCCATTGCCCTCACCCACCTAATCCTTCACCTACACATCCACTCAGCCAATCAACACACCCATCAACTCCTATCCTTAATAAAATTCCTCAATCTTTCCTCTCCCACATCCACACCGGCTGTTCAGAGCATCCTCCTACAGGCCAACCGCAAATTAGAACAGCATGCCACCCTCCGCCTTAAAAAACTATCCAATCTCCTGGTTTCCCACCTCCGGAACCAACTCACTCACCCTTCACAACCTTTCCAGCAAACCTCAACCTCCTCTCATTGCACACAAACCCAGTCTCTCCCATCTACTCAATCTCCCACTTCCAGCTCCACTCCCTCCAAAACCTCAAAATTCCAATCAACACAATCTGGAACCACAACACCCCAATTCAGTAGTTAACCTTTCCTCCAAACCTCTCTCCCAATCCGAAACCTCTGTCCTATCCAAAGGCCTCACCTTCAGCCCCACTCCCAGATTTAACCAAACAGCCCTCGTCAAAGATTTACTGTCCTACACCCGTACTCTCTGCTGGAAATATCACTTTGCCACGAAGAAAAATGATCCTAATCCTACTCCTAATGATCCAACTCCCCAAGACACTATCCAAATAGAACCATGCCTGGAACAGTTCCGTCCTCCGTCACAGCGGGACCCACCTCCTCTTCCTCAAAATCACCCTCTCCTAACCTTCCAGGAATTTCTGACTTCCAGCCTTGCCTCTCAATCCTTCTTAAAAAAAACCTTAATCCTACTCCCAACATCACCACTGCTGAAGCCCAGCCTATCCGTGATCTGAAGGCTGACCAATCCATCGTCATTCTTCCAGCGGACAAGGGTTCCACGACTGTGGTACTTGATCGTCGGGAGTATGTGGCTGAGGGACTGCATCAGCTTTCAGACAACACTACTTACAAAGTTTGCCAAGGTAATCCCATTCCTGATGTCCAGGCGGAGCTTCAAGGAATCCTCAGAACCTTAGGCCCCCTACAAAACCTTTCACCTGACTCCATCAACCTCCTGACCCCACCAACACACCGCACCCCTACCTTCTACCTTCTTCCTAAAATTCACAAACCCAATCATCCCGGCTGTCCCATTGTAGCTGGTTACAAAGCCCCCACAGAACGCATCTCTGCCTACGTAGATCAACACCTTCAACCCATTACATGCAGTCTCCCATCCTTCATCAAAGACACCAACCACTTTCTCGAACACCTGGAATCCCTACCCAGTCTGTTACCCCCGGAAACTATCCTTGTAACCATTGATGCCACGTCCTTATACACAAATATTCCGCATGTCCAGGGCCTCGTTGCGATGGAGCACTTCCTTTCACGCCGATCACCTGCCACCCGACCCAAAACCTCTTTCCTCATTACCTTAGCCAGCTTCATCCTGACCCACAACTTCTTCACTTTCGAAGGCCAGACATACCAACAATTAAAGGGAACAGCCATGGGTACCAGGATGGCCCCCACGTACGCCAAACTATTCATGGGTCGCTTAGAGGAAGCCTTCTTGGTTACCCAGGCCTGCCAACCCAAAGTTTGGTACAGATTTATTGATGACATTGTCATGATCTGGACTCACAGTGAAGAAGAACTCCAGAATTTCCTCCCCAACCTCAAATCCTTTGGCTCCATCAGATTCACCTGGTGCTACTCTAAATCCCATGCCACTTTCCTTGACGTTGACCTCCACCTGTCCAATGGCCAGCTTCACACGTCCGTCCACATCAAACCCACCAACAAGCAACAGTACCTCCATTATGACAGCTGCCACCCATTCCACATCAAACGGTCCCTTCCCTACAGCCTAGGTCTTCGTGCCAAACGAATCTGCTCCAGTCCGGAATCCTTGAACCATTATACCAACAACCTGAAAACAGCTTTTGCATCCCGTAACTACCCTCCCGACCTGGTACAGAAGCAAATAACCAGAGCCACTTCCTCATCTCCTCAAACCCGGAACCTTCCACAGAAGAACCCCAAAAGTGCCCCACTTGTGACAGGATACTTTCCGGGACTGGATCAGATTCTGAATGTGGCTCTCCAGCAGGGATACGACTTCCTCAAATCCTGCCCTGAAATGAGATCCATCCTTCATGAAATCCTCCCCACTCCACCTAGAGTGTCTTTCCGCCTACCACCTAACCTTCGTAACCTCTTAGTTCATCCCTATGAAATCCCCAAACCACCTTCCCTACCCTCTGGCTCCTACCCTTGTAACCGCCCCCAGTGTAAAACCTGTCCCATGCACCCTCCCACCACCAACTATTCCAGTCCTGTAACCCGGAAGGTGTACACGATCAAAGGCAGAGCCACGTGTGAAAGCACCCACGTGATTTCCCAACTGACCTGCCTACACTGTGAAGCGTTCTATGTAGGAATGACCAGCAACAAACTGTCCATTCGCATGAATGGACACAGGCAGACAGTGTTTGTTGGTAATGAGGATCACCTTGTGGCTAAACATGCCTTGGTGCACGGCCAGCACATCTTGGCACAGTGTTACACCGTCCGGGTTATCTGGATACTTCCCACTAACACCAACCTGTCAGAACTCCGGAGATGGGAACTTGCCCTTCAGCATATCCTCTCTTCTCGCTATCCGCCAGGCCTCAATCTCCGCTAATTTCTAATTTCAATTTGCTGCCGCTCATACCACACCTGTCTTTCAACAACATCTTTGCCTCTGTACTTCCGCCTTGACTGACATCTCTGCCCAAACTCTTTGCCTTTACAAATGTCTGCTTGTGTCTGTGTATATGCGGATGGATATGTGTGTGTGTGTGCGAGTGTATACCTGTACTTTTTTCCCCCTAAGGTAAGTCTTTCTGCTCCCAGGATTGGAATGACTCCTTACCCTCTCCCTTAAAACCCAAATCCTTTCGTCTTTCCCTCTCCTTCCCTCTTTCCTGATGAGGCAACCGTTGGTTGCGAAAGCTTGAATTTTGTGTGTATGTTTGTGTGTCTATCGACCTGCCAGCGCTTTTGTTTGGTAAGTCTCATCATCATTCTTTTTAGATATATTTTTCCCACGTGGAATGTTTCCCTCTATTTTATATATATATATATATATATATATATATATATATATATATATATATATATACCAAACTCCTTGCCTTTACAAATGTCTGCTTGTGTCTGTGTATGTGTGGATGGATATGTGTGTGTGTGCAAGTGTATACCTATCCTTTTTTCCCCCTAAGGTAAGTCTTTCCGCTCCCGGGATTGGAATGACCCCTTACCCTCTCCCTTAAAACCCAAATCCTTTTGTCTTTCCCTCTCCTTCCCTCTTTCCTGACGAGGCAACCGTTGGTTGCGAAAGCTAGAATTTTGTGTGTATGTTTGTGTTTGTTTGTGTGTCTATCGACCTGCCAGCGCTTTTGTTTGGTAAGTCTCATCATCTTTCTTTTTAAATATATTTTTTCCACGTGGAATGTTTCCCTCTATTATATATATATATATATATATATATATATATATATATATATATATATATACTGAGAAATTCATCAATGAAGTAGAAGGAGTTGGCCACTAATAAATCCTTTAGGCTTCTCTTAAACTGAATTTCATTGGTATGAAAAACGTATGTTTTTGGGGGTGTCTGGATACTTTTGATCACACAGTGTATTTCATGACTGACTTACATTTAGAGCATATGCAACAATAAATTTAGTAAGCCATAATAACTGGTTCATCACATGTTTTATAGCACTGAAGATAGCCACACAGTGATAAAAATCTAGATATGCCATAAACATCATTTTGACTGACTGTGACCTTTTACTACTTGATTGGAAGTGATACTCATCAGCAGCACAAATTTCTATTGGAAGAATATACACAAAGGAACTTAGTTGACACCAGATGATAAAACAGTTAATCAGACAGATCACACTGTGACTGACCATGAAGGAAAGAGCTGGGTGATGGATGTGAAGACAGCACAAGGTGCGGAATGACACAGCATCACTTCCTAGAAAAAATCTGACTACAAGAACAACCCAAAACCAAAGTCTGTCGTTGTGTGCTATCACAGCATTGCATTCAAAGGCAATACAAGAAAGACGAATTTCAGCTCCAGCTCAGCAAATCCTTTCAAATTCTACAGGAAAATGATTCACAAAAGAACCTAGAAGAAGAATGGGAAGAAATCTAGGATGCAGTAAATGAGGTGACAAACACAGTCATCAGGAAGCAGATCAGGGGCAAAAATCTTGGCTTATGGTTGAATGCATTAAGAACTTGCGAGGAGAAGAACGACCAAGGAGAGCCAGTTACACAGCTCGGATTTTGCACTAGGCAAAAGTTCAATAAGATTTCTTGGAAAAAGAGTCTTGAAAGATGTACTATAAAGTTAACCTTTTTAAGAAGGGATACCAGAGCCACCAAAAGTTTGTCGATTACAATAATGGGATCATACTCACGAATGCATTCAACAATGCAAAGAGATGGAAGCAATACCTCAGGGTGCTCCTCAGCTGTGATGAACCTAAAGATCTGTTCAAATTCCAACCTCCTGACATTGAAGATTTATATTATCCACCTCTTGCACTGGAAGAAATTAAAAGTCAGATAATGAAGCTGAAGAAGAACAAAAGTCCAGGAGGAGGAGGAATGCAGGTGGAGGTCATTCAAGCTGGAGGAGAGAGACTCCACAAGAGAATTCATCCATTACTCAAGAGGATATAGATTGTGCAGGAGATCCCAGAAGACTGGAAGACAGCAGAAATCTGCCCTATACACAAGAAAGGTGACAAAATGGTCTGTACCAACTACAGAGGAATCATCCTCTTAAACATCTACTATAAGATCTTGTCCATCTGTATACAGAATCCAGCAATTTCCAGGAGAGATTGGTGAGTATCAAGGTGGTTTCAGGAAGGGCTGTTCAACTGTGGACAACAGGAATGAAATGAGACAGCTCGCCGAGAAGATGTGGGGATGTGCTGATGACCTTCATGTGCTATTCATAGATTTTTTGAAGGCATACAACTGCATTCGCTGGGAGAACTTCATGAACTGCCTAATGAAGTTTGGAATACCAAAGAAACTCATCAGCCCAATTAAGAATTTGTCTCACTGATTCAAAAGCCAAACTGAAGCTTGGGATCCAAGACACTAAGAGTTTTAACATAAACACAGGGTTGAGAAAAAGAGATGGTGTGTTACCAACATTGTTCAATCTGGCACTCGAAAAAATTACGAGGAAAGCTTTCCATAAGAATTTTGAAACGATCAAGGTAAAAGCTGAGAAAATACCACACCTCACATTTCTTGACAACAAGGCCCTGTTGTGCAAATCTAAGGAAGAACTAATGTGGATGAGTGACAGCATAGAGTTGGTAGCGAGCAAGATCATTCTTCTTCCGAATGAATCGAAGATTTAGTATAAGATGACGAGCAAAACTTGTGCCTATTTGAGAGACCCACCTCCAGCTGCTGATAGTCATAACCTAATCCTATAAAAGAGTTTATAATTTTAAATATCTGGGGATAATCTTTACACAGAACACTTTGTGTGAAGCAGACATTAAAGCAAGGATACAAGATACAAACCAATCACATTACAGTATCAACCAGCTTTCTTAATCATGGAATTTCAAGCTCCAGCTGTACAAAACACTAAGATTAAACTCATATGACTGTATCGATATGCAGTTTGTCCAAAGAAACACTTAAAATAATCTCCTTGTGTTCGAGAGAAAAGACATAAGGAAGATCTACGGCACAGTACAAGACAAGATCACTGGGAAGCAGGGTCCAGCATAATTATGAGGTGTAAGAGATCTTCGGCAGACCAAATACCATACGCCCTATCAGAACCAAACGGCTTGTAAGGTTAGGTCATGTTCCTTGGCCTTAGAAATCCACCTATTTTACTCCCCACAATTGAAGACTGCGAGGAAGACAAACGAAAAGGTGGAGTGATGAAATCCAAAAGGACTTGCTGTAGACTGGCACACAGAGTGATTGGCAGCAGAAAGCGGAAACAAAATTCAGTGGAAGAGGAGCCTTGCAACTGCGAATGGTCCTGGACCTTGTCACGTAGAGCGAGGCAAAGCAAGCAAGTGTACATACACGTATCAATTTCTAGATGGCCGAGGCGTTACAACATTTCCACAGAGCACTGGTATAGTGATGTAGCAAAGATTTAGTGGTACTGTACAGTGTAAGACACAGGTACTAAAATTCAGCCTTCAGTACTTACAAATGTACTGCTGTCTGACACATCTACTTTACCACCAATGTAGTATGGTTGATTTTTGCAGACAATAGGAATTCCCTCACTTTCTGCTAAATCACCATAAAATTCCTTGTCTTCACTTGTTTCTTCAATGCCAGCTGGCTGGACTTGAATCTGAAATAAAAAGAAACAACTACCTCAATAGTTAAATGAAATTAGATTAATGCAGAACACAGATGTTGCAAACCGTGTGTAGCTAACAACCACAACAACTATGAATTTTAAAATTTTCTCAGCACTTTATATGTTCAAACAAGTTCCGGGCTTGCAGCTGGCTATCATTTGCTATACTCCACAATATTTCGACTGGAGGAGAGCCAATCGTCCTCAGGTGAGCTGTCGAAGACCGATGAAGACTTCCCACTTTTGACAGTACTGTAACCTTGACATTTGCATGTTGATAAGATGTGTATTCTACAAAGTGATTAGACAGTAGGAAGACTGATTAATACCTTACATGATGAGTTTAGCGTAAAAGTTCTGCACTCCTGCATTCTTCCTCATTACTTTGAGAGACCATCAAGTGGATAAGACTACATGCTTGCATCCCACCCAGACTTTATAGCCTTCCTAAAATTCATAGAGAAGGTCTCCCTTTATGCCCAATTGTGAGCAACATTGGTGCTTCTACATCTGATTTAACTTAATATTTTTGTTCTTTGCTGGGACCACTGATGGACAAATGCTTGCATCACATACATAAATTGGGCAATTTTATCAATACAATGAGGAATCTCCATCTCAACAGTTCACACTGCCTAGTTAGCTTCGATACAGAATCACTTCGTACAAAGGTACCAGTCTCCGATTCTTTGGTAGTTTCAAGTGGATGTCGCCATTTTGTTTCAAAACACTATTTTATTTTGAGCAGACTGACAGCATTGCCACAGTCATTTGTCTCCCTAGTGGCAAACTTTTTTTATTGAGGACTTTGTAGAGACAGCACTGGAATCAGCAGCCCTTGAACTGACAGTAGTTTGAAGGTATGGAAATGGTACTTTCATAGTGTGGCCTCATGGAGAAGATAAATTAATGGAGTGGATAGACTGCTGCTCACAATATAATGGAGATGTTGAGTCACAGACAGGCAAAACAAGAAAATGGCGAAACAAGTAAGCTTTGGGCCAAAGGTCTTCTTCTGAAATAGAACACACACACACACACACACACACACACACACACACACACACACACACACACACACACACACAAAACTCATGCACACATGACCAATGTCTCTGGCTGCTCAGACCAGACTGCGAAAAACAGTGCACGAAGGGAGAAGCAACCTGGATGAAGCTGGAGGAGAGTGGGGTGGGGAGGTAGAGGGATAACAGGGTAAGAGTGGGGGGATAGAGAAGTGCTGATGGTGAGAGCACATAGGGATGTGGTGGACAGACGCAGCTATGTGCAGTGGGAGGCTAGATGGGTGGAGGTCGAGAGAGGGGGCAAGGGAGTGGAAGAAGAGAAACATAGAAAGACTGTTGGTGCTTTGGTGGAGTAGAAGCTGGTGTAGTGGTGGAGTGGGAACAGTGAAAGAGACAGGTTGATTAAGAAGAGTGACTAACGAAGGCAGAGGCCACAGGAGTTACAGGGAATGTGTGATATATTGCAGGGTGAGTTGCCACCTGAATAATTCAGAAAAGCTGGTGTTGGTAGAATACTTACTATATATCCTATGTTCCCATAATCCCCCATGGCCTCAACCTCCATTAGTTACTGTCCTTCACCCAATTATCTCCTTCCTTGTTCCCACTCCAGCCTTCTATTTCACCAACACACCCACATTCTTTTACTTCTCTACTTTTCCATACCCCACCCCTATCTAACCACCCAACTGCACCTAGCTCAACTCTCTCCCCACTACATCCCTGTATGCTCCACAACGGCACTTCACTGCCCCCCACCTCTACCATGCTATCCCTCTCCTGCCCCAGCCTCCTCTTTAACAACACTAGATTCCTTCTTCCACCACGCATTGTTGCTCACAGTCTGGCCTTGATGGAGCTATTACATCACCTCAACTACATTCATACGAACATCCCCTTCACTGTGGAAACTGTGAAAGATGGTTGTCTGTCTTTCTGGATGTCTTGTTTAGACTGGAGAATAATGGCTCTCTAGGACATTCTGGTTGTATTTACAATAAGGTTGTCACCACTCATCACAAAGAAAGAGTGTTCTTAAAACACTTGCTATCAGTGCTCAAAGAGCTTCAGACCCAAGTAGCTTGTGTTAGAAGTTGCCCTCTGTAAAGAGGAGAGCACATCAACAAAATCTTTAGGTTTTCTTCCTTTTATTGGTAATATTTTGTTTAAAATAGCAAGAATCTTTCACAAATTTCAGGTGAAAGAGGTTTTCTGTCCACCGGCTAAAACAGCAGACGTTATGGGATCAGAGGACAATTTGTTGCTGCAAAAGTGTGAAATTTAAAAAATACCTTTGCAATGTAGTACACCTTACATACACCAGACCACATACGCTGGGGAAAAACACCAAACACTGATTCTGCACTCACCTTTTGCAATTGAACTACTTCTGAAGATTGTTATCTCCACTAGACATTCAATGGAATATGATCAAATAATGATTTTATCCACAGCAACATCTTTTTGGGACTCCAATATTAAGGAATCTGAAAATATGCATTGTGGAGAACCTGATGAACCAAGACAGCAGCAACCAGTTAGACAATGTGTGGAACCCTACAATTTGCTCTAGCTGAAGACAATACATTACACCAAAGGCATGGCAAGTGACAACCACATGGACAACAGAGTTCCACAACACCATCCAGATAGTTTGGTCAGTCTGTCTCCAAGACATTAAGGTATGCGCAAAATACACACAGCATGATAATAAATTACAGAACGAGGAAGTCTTAGTCAGTCCTCGATGCCTCACCTGAGGATGACGGGTAGATGCCCATTCAAAATATTGTGTAGTTTAGTAAATAGCGACCAGTTGGAAGCCCAAGATTTCTTTGAACACAACACAACCCTTGTATTACACCTTACCCTCTGATCTATTGTTAGACAATGGCAAATGAGTACACAGAGAACTATCTGTTGAATATAATTTGTACTTTAACATTAGTCTGGCACAAAAGTAACTGCATATAGAAAAATGATGATAAATTGAGAAGATCTAGTGCATATTATAACTATCTATACAAGAATAGACCATTCATCAACAAATGGAAAAGACACTGAACAGCACACGTGAATATAGAAAAAAGATACACTACTAACATCATGTATGAAACACAACGATGAATGTGAATTGAAAGGCACATCTTATTAGAGCAACAAGAAGTTGTCGACAAGAAGCGGAATTCTCACTGAGAAACAGAGCATCAGTGCCACCCCACAGCTACCATACATCTACTGGGAGCCTCAGTGCTAGTGCATACAATGCTAAGGTGATTATCTAACGTTAGTTTGGGCTTCAAGTTGTATCTACCTCTGATGAAGGACAATCATTCTGTTATTACGGTCTTATTGGAGACTTTACTGTCTGTGATGAGGATGCAATAAATATACATTGTAAAAATATCTGTAAAAACATCATTCCTTCTCTTGCTATTCACTGCCTTCCTACAGTGTGTTAACTATAAGACGGCAGAGTTGTGAGGGGAGTGCGGGGAGAGGAGGAAGCAAGCATTGGGCGGGGGAGGGGGAGGGACAAGGCATGCCTACCAGTTGCAGTGCTGGCACTACAAATTGTGCGTCATGCTTACACGAAAGCAGACGAAAGGCTTGGAAGTAAAACTCGCTTTAAATGTTGTTCGTAAACGCAACTGAAATCGTCGTGTACATTAAAATATTCCCTTTCGCAGCATTCAATCACACGCAATATAATGTTGCGAGCATCGCTACGTAATACTGGTTTCCTTCTAACTGTAGGCCTACCGGTAGGGGTTGTTGGGGACTCCCGAGTTGGGCCAGCAACTGCCTCTTCACTCATTTTGATAATGTTTAGCACACTGCACAATAAAAACACGCAGAACAGTACAGCGCAAAACAATAATGAAGCACACGACAATGGCTACCTTGTACAACACAGTCAGCTACATAATGTTGGCAGCAGTCGAAACTGCGTGCCTACCAAAGCCTCCCGACGTTTACCGACTTCTACCGATTCAGGACTAGGGAGAGGTCTGCCATCGAAAAGTTTACACACTGTACAGGGTCATATCCGAGATTTGGATACATTATACTGTTTGGACTTCACTCTGTTTACGCTATAAATACACTACAATGCACTGGGCTAGAACACTGCTACTGACTCGGATCACCTCAGGCTGTCGCGTCTCTGTTATTGTATTCTGAGCAGCCTCATGTTTGGCTCCATAAAAAATTAACTGTTCAGCATTCATTTGTATCATGAGCTACAATACAACTGACAAGAAGGACAATCTATTGGTTTCGCATCATTTTCCACAGTGACGATTACATTATTCTCAGGGCCACCTCTCTTTCGTGTGTTTCAGACCGTGGCCCTCGCAACTGGTGACTGCAGTCTTATCTTATGTGTGCACTGCTTCAAGCGCTATGAACTTTACATCTGCTCTATCACTCGGTCTGTGACAATTTTATGTGCACTTTTCAGAGCTGTGAACTTTGCTTTTACACAAGGTCTGTGAATTCTTTTGTGCATTGGAGCCTTGACTGTGAACTTTTCTGTGAACTTTGAGCTGCGTCTTCTCTGCTTTTTATGGCAAACTGCACATGTTTCTCCTCCTTACCCATCACTGTGTACAATCAATCTTTGGCACTCATTTTGTGGCAGCTGAAAAGCTCAACGAGTGAAGTCAAATACATATCAAGGAGCTCCTTGACAGGGTCCTGAATCCAGAAGAGACTGCCAAATCTTTGTCACAGTCCACCACCGCATTTCTGCTTCAGCAGCTCAATCGCCTGGCTGTTGGCCCTTTCTCTATATGGATACCACACCTTCCCACTCTTCAGGTTTTCAATGACACTTTGGAGTCACGGTCTCCCTCCCTCAATTGGCTCAGATGATCTTTTGTGGCCTTCACCACTCGCAAGGGCTGTCGCAAACAAGTTCTTCTCATCACCTGGTCTGGCACTTCGGCCTATCACTTCTTCTCTCACTTCAACCTGGAGTCAACCTTTCTTCCCTCTCCTACATTCACTTGCAGGACAAAATCATCGCTCACTACGCTGCTGCCACTGTCTCTCATGTTTAGGACTTTTTTTCTGTCCTCTGGACTCCTAAGTAGCTCTGTTACAGGATTCGTTACCTGTTGCCACTGGCTCCTTTGCAGCCAGCTCTACTGTGCCCAGGTTTTGCAAAAGGATCCAGCAGAGACACCTTTCTCTCCACTAACTCTGATGCTTCTGGTAGGTTTTGATGAGTTCTGTGCCAATGACAAGACCCTCTCCAGCTGACACTGGCAGTCTCTGCCCCTGCCACTGCCAGCCCTTCTGTACTAGTTACCCTTCCCTCGATTTCCAGTTCTCCTCCTGTTCTGTCCTCATTTATAGCTTCTTGTGTCACTCTTACCTCTGTGCCCTCTACTCCAGCATGCCTATGCCTCTGTACCACTGAGAGCACTTTCACACACCTCGAAGCACCATGAGACCCCACCATGGTCAAACGTGCACGCAGTCAGTATTCTCTGCCTCCTCCTCGCAGTTCACATTTTTCACTACTTTTTGTAATGCCTTCCTCACTGCCCAGTCATCATGCTCTTACACGCATCCATCATTCCCAACTCCTTCCCTCGCTGCATCCTGATTCATTCCTCCTCTGACTGAGACTCCACTCTTTTGAGGTCCTACACACATTTCACAATTTGCATCTTCCTCCGTCACCTCCACTACCATAACTGCCACAGAGGTCGGTCCCAGCTCCACCAAGACAGCCCACAGCACAGATGGCCCTGCTGCCATAATTAGGCTCGCCAGCACTGGTCCTGTGACTGCCACTGTTGGCTCAGCAGACATTGATGCAGCATCTCTTGTGCTGACCCAGTCACGGTCAGCCAGGTTGTGGCCAACCTGGTCATTCCTGCCATCACCGTTTCTGCCGCAGCTGCAGCCGGTCATGTGGCCAGTCTCTACATCCCATGACGAAAGGACGCACGCTCCCGCACACCAGCATGTAGCTCCACACAATCCAATACTTTCCCACCCACAAGGGCTACCAGGGTTTTCAATACCTTCCCGACATTCCACAGGCAGCCCTCCAGCACACGCCGCACTTTCAGTAGGTCCTCACCCTACACTGCTGTGGCCCAGCCACCATGCACGGAAGTCCCCAGCTGGCTGCCAGATGTTGCTTCCAGCACTTTTGGTGTGGTCCTCAAGGAAGATTTGTCATGAGTCCTCTCCGTGATGGCCTGACAGTCCTGCCACTACTAATCGCATCGCCACCTACCACAGACATCCTCACATTAGCAGCCTTCTTCTTGGTGAGGTTCTCAATTTTCACAGGATGAGGAGTGTAGTATAAACACACTTGGGCTTCTACATACTAGACCGTGCCCATTTCGACATGACATCTGCTCCTCCTTTGTGGACTGCTTACGCATCTTACCAGTATATTGCTTGTTTGGATTCAGTGCTGATTCCAAAGAGTATGTTTACAGGCGTAACTCTAGTAGGCACCATCAGAAACTGCCAACATCACTCACAAGTAGCACACACAGCAGCAACAATGGTGGCTTTGCTATCAGGGACCAGCTCTTGTCCACAGGTTATGTGGTCGTCAAGAGCCCACGGATATTCCTCTGACATTGTGTACTTAGCCAAGGTGCAACCAGTTGAATTTGTAGCTCCACTATAGGCCACTGGTACTGATCACCTGCATCGTCCCACATGTTTTGAGTTCCTGCTGAGTCTGCACCATACCTATCACTCCAGTAAATGACCCCGCAACTAACATATCTCCACTGGCAGACTTAGTGCTACTGCGTACAATGCTAAGGCGATTATTAAACTGAGGTTAATTTCGACTTTGAGTTGTATCTACCTCAATTAAGGATGATGTTTCTGTTATTACTGGCAGACATTATTTTCTCTGGTGAGGCTGCAATAAATATACATTGTAAGACTATCTGTGGAATCATCATTCCCCATCTTATTATTCACTGCCATCCTACCAGGTCACACCCGAGATTTGGATACACTATGCTGTTTGAATTTTATTCCTGTTTACAGTTTGGATAGGCTACTCTATGTTGGCCTAGAACACTGCTACTGGCTCCGGATGTCACTTCCCTGTTATTGTATTATTTTCAGTCTTGTGTTTGGCTCCATAACCAAGTAACTCTTCGGCATTCATTTCTATTGTGTGCTACAATACTACTGAATCTTTTTTATTACAGAACAAATGTGTACATAGCCAGGTTACCAAAAATGTAACAGAAAAATGATTCACTTGAAGCAAGGAAGAAATATTATCGCTTTATGTCCCACTGATGATAAGGTTATTAGACCCAAGAGCTCAAGTTCTGACAGAATTACTATGGTGCAGGGAGCAGACCATATCCTTCCAAAAGGAAAGAAAACCACAACAAATCCAAATCATGATATCTGGGGAGGTATTTGAACATCACTCCTTCAAAGGTCACTGCGTCACTTCACTCTGTGAATGCACATCACAGCCTACAAAAATGTAATCAAGAACTTAAGAAAAATCTCAACAAATTCACATTGTGCAGATGCAGATCTCATATTTGTTGTCAAAACTCCTTGACATTGAGTGTGACGGGTATAGATGTGTGCTGCGTAATCGTGGAAACAATACATTCAAATTAGTCTCCCCCCCCCCCCCCCCCCCCCCCCGAATGTAAATGGGTCCTTTGAGTAGTCTGGGTGACTTAGGAATGAAGCAATTTTGTAAGAAACTTGGACATATTAAGGCTCACTGGCACTTAGGACAGAGAGTGACAGTTTTCATTCCGGAGGGTGAGGAGAGGCACTGGAGAGACTGAGTTTATATGCAAGAACGATAAATTAACTATAACGTAAAGGAGAGGGACATTAAAATAAAGATATCCTATGATGAGATCAGACATAATTGACCTGTTACAGTCTCATCAAGAAGTTCCCTGCCACATTTTCTTTGGTCAATCTAGTTAGCTTACGCCACTGGGGTGGTAGTGTAGCATGCCTTTATGAGATCCTCTATGAGCTCACTCATTGTAACTGTTTTCTTCAGCTGCTTTGGTAGTTCCAAATACAATGCATGATGGGTTTCATTTTAAGTTCCTTCAACACATTTCATTCCTTTTGTGATCCCATTTGGTGTAACCAGCTGTTCGTCCCAAGAATTTTGTTTCACAGGCTGTTAGTCTTTCCACATTTTATGCCTTTATTGCCCATGTTTCACTGTCATAGCAGAGCACAGGTCTTGCTAAGGTCATGTACAGGCATCACATATTCTGGTGTACTTCTCGAAGATAATCTGGAAAATTTGTACTGGTCCCTGTATCTGGAAAATTTGTACTGATCCCTGTAGTTGAGTGCTAGCTTTTGTTACTGCAGCAGCACCTCAGAGGACACAATTTTCATCAGTGAGTTTGACACAGATTCTCATAACAAGCATTTATTTTATTTTTCCACTGAACTCTTTAGTTTGAACTCATTAATTTCATGTGGGTTTATTTACTTATCAGGCACAGTTCGGCGTTTAGTAACCATCTAGAGTATATTTTCACCATCTTTAGTTTGGATAGGAACAGTGATTGCTGTGTTCAGATGTGAGCTGAGTTGGTGAGCCAAAGCTCACAGCTCCCAGCAGTTTAGGCTTCAGTCACACAACTTAAAGCTACTGCCAAAGGCCATCACTGTGGGGGGCCGGACATGGAGATCTGAGGAACATCCAGCACATACCATGTGTCCTCCAATCAGTCCATTACTGTGGCTGCACTGGTTATTGCCTGTACTCAAGATCATCACTCACCTTTGGTCGACTGGGAGGTCGTTCCAAGGTGTGGTGGCAGTGAAAGACTTTCCGAGAGGTCAACCAGAGGGCTTTCCCGATTCATCTGAAAAATAGATTCTGTGGCTCACAAAGTCCCTAAGCAAGATGCTGTTGCTCACCCAGTTCCACAGTAAACCTCTCAGCCCGCAAGGTCTGGGCATTCACAGAGGGTGGGTTTACTGGTAGATGGAAGCTCCAATTTTAAGCATGTAACGGGGCCACATAGGGATATGACTTCCGAGGAGGGGAAGGAATCCAGTGGGGACTTTGTGAGCAAACTAGGAGGAGTCATTCCAGACGTGGCACGAGTGCTTCTGGATGCCATGAAGAGCACAGTGTGTAGCCAACTGCAGGCGGTGGTTCATACTGTTATTAATGATGTGTCGCTTTGGATCGGTAGAGATTTTCTCTGGTTTTGGTCAGCTAGCTGAAGTATCAAAGACTGTCAGTCATGTTTGTGAGATGAAGGAGGAGCTCGCCACCTGTCGCATCATTGACGGAAGCGACTGCTGTTCTTTGGAACAGTGCCAAGTGAAGGGTCTGAACCAGAGCCTCAGACGGTTCTGCAACCGTGTAGGTTGCAGATCCCTTGACTTGTGCCACAGAATGGTAGGTTTCCAGGTTCTGCTAAATAGGTCAGGAGTCTGCTACACGCAGCAAGCAGCTGTACCAGTAGCGGGGGCTGTGTGGAGTGGACTGGGTAGCTTTTTAGGTTAAAGGCTGCAGAAAGGGCTTCAGTTTCAAAGGCTGCAGGATGAACACAGGAAGAGGGTAGGCACAGGAACAATCAATATTGTAGCTGTAAACTGTCATAGCTGTGTTGTAAAAGAACCAGAGTTCCAAGCACTAATATAGAAATCACTGACTATCAAATCGTTAAAGGTACAGAAAGCCGTCTAAAGGCAGAAATAAGTTCAGCTGAAATTTTTACAAAGCACCTAACTGTGTTCAGAAAGAATAGATTAAATACAGTTGGAGGTGGAATGTTTACTGGTGTCAGAAGTAGTTTACCTTGTAGTGAAACTGAAGTAGATAGTTCTTGTGACCTAGTATGGGTAGCGGTTACACTTGAAAACCAGAATAAATTAATAATTAGCTGCTTTTACCACACCCTTGACACAGATGATACAGTTGCTGAACAGTTCAAAGAAAACTTGAATGTCATTTCAAATAGATACCCCAATCATACAGTTGTAATTGTTGGTAACTTCAATCTAGATGTAATATGATGGCGAAAACACATGCTTGAAGTCTGCACTAGACATCAAACATCATCCAAAATCGTACTGAATGCCTTCTCAGGCAATTATTTTGAACAACTAGTTCACAAGCCCACTCAAAGTGCAGCAGAAAATAATCCTGAACAAATAAGGAGCATCATGACAGATACAAGGATTAGTGACCAAAAGACTGTTGTAGCTAGACTGAATATTGTACCACCCAAACACAACAAAAATAAAAGGAAAATACATCCATTTAAAAAAAAAAATTCATTTGACATCCTCCTAAGAGACAGTCTCCATTCCTTCTAGTTTGACTGTGTAACGTAGATCACATGTGGTTTAAATTACAAGAAATAGTATCAATGGCAATTGAGAGATATATAGGGTGAGTCACCTAACGTTACCGCTGGATATATTTCGTAAACCACATCAAATACTGACGAACCGATTCCACAGACCCAACGTGAGGAGAGGGGCTAGTGTAATTGTTTAATACAAACCATACAAAAATGCACGGAAGTATGTTTTTTTACACAAACCTACGTTTTTTAAATGGAACCACGTTAGTTTTGTTAGCACATCTGAACATATAAACAAATACATAATCAGTGCCATTTATTGCATTGTAAAATGTTAATTACATCCGGAGATATTGTAACCTAAAGTTGACGCTTGAAACCTCCGACGTTCAGTTGCGTGTTGTAACAAACACGGGCCACGGTCGGCGAGCAGCATTTGCAGGGACATGTTTACGATGACGACCATGTTTACGAGTGAGGCTGTAGTGCACTGTTGTGGTCTGGTCTAGCTGTCGCAATGTCCGCATGTAGTGCTTGCTGCTATTGTTATCCTGCATTCGTCTCCGCACGCAGACCAACTGTAGTACACTGTGTTACCAGACGTCTGTGATAGTGTAGTGTTGTAGGAACTGTGACCATGGTGTATTCGAACTCTGAAAAGGCAGAGATGATACTCATCTATGGTGAGTGTCGATGAAATGCAGCTGAAGCCTGCAAGGTGTATGCAGAACGGTACCCGGACAGAGAGCATCCAACGTGCCGCACATTGCAAAACATCTACCGCCAACTGTATGCAACAGGTATGGTCGTAGCACGCAAACGGATCCGCAACAGGCCCGTCACAGGAGAAGCGGGTGCAGTTGATGTGTTAGCTGCTGTTGCCATGAACCCACACGAGCACACGGGACACTGCGAGAGCCGGTGGACTGAGTCAAAGTAGTGTCATCCGCATACTGCATCGTCACCGCTTTCACCCGTTTAATGTGTCGCTACATCAGCAATTACATGGTGATGACTTTAATCATCGAGTGCAATTCTGTCAATGGGCATTAACAGAGAATGCGTTGCAGTTCTACCTGTTTACCGATGAAGCGGGTTTCACAAACCACGGGGCAGTGAATCTACGGAACATGCATTACTGGTCCGTGGACAATCCTCGCTGGCTCAGACAGGTAGAGCGACAGCGAGCGTGGACTGTACATGTATGGTGCGGAATCATTGGCGACCACCTCACTGGTCCTCACTTCATTGCAGGGGCCCAAACAGCTGCAACATACATCGCGTTTCTACAGAGTGATCTGCCAACACTGCTCGAAAATGTCCCACTGGAAATGCGTTGACATATGTGGTATCAGCATGATGGTGCACCTGCACATTCCGCAATTAACACTAGGCTGACCCTTGACAGGATGTTCGACAGGCGTTTCATAGGACGTGGAGGACGCATAAATTGGCCAGCTCGTTCTCCTGATCTTACACCTCTGGACTTCTTTCTGTGGGGTACGTTAAAGGAGAATGTGTACCGAGATGTGCCTACATCCCCAGAGGATATGAAACAACGTATTGTGGCAGCCTGCGGCATTACACCAGATGTACTGCGGCATGTATGACATTCATTACGCCAGAGATTGCAACTGTGTGCAGCAAATGATGGCCACCACATTGAACATCTATTGGCCTGACATGTCTGGACACACTCTATTCCACTCCGTAATTGAAAACGGAAACCACGTGTGTACGTGTACCTCACCCCTCATGGTAATGTACATTTGCGTCAGTGAAAAAGACCAATAAAAAGGTGTTAGCATGTGGACGTAATGTGCTGTTGCAGTCTCTTTTGTACCTAAGGTCTATCACCGTTCCCTTTGGATCCCTATGTAATTCGGTGCTCTCCGATACACACAAGCGAACAGCGAAGGAGGGGTACTCAAGCATCAACTTTAGGTTACAATATCTCTGGATGGAATTAACATTTTACAATGCACTGATTAGGTATTTGTTTATATGTTCAGATGTGCTAACAAAACTAAGGGGATTCCATTTAAAAAAACGTAGGTTTGTGTTACAAAACAAACTTCCGTGCATTTTTGTATGGTTTGTATTAACCAATTACACTAGCCCCTCTCCTCACGTTCGGTATGTGGAATCGATTCGTCAGTATTTGATGTGGTTTACGAAATATATCCAGCGGTAATGTTAGGTGACTCACCCTGTATACCAAATAAATTAATGAGATATAGTACTGATCCCCAATGGTACACAAAACAGATCAGAACACTGTTGCAGAAGTAGAGCAAAAAGTAAACCAAATTTAAAAGAACGCAAAATCCCCAAGATTGGCAAAGTTTTATGAACGCTGAAACTTTAGCACAAACTTCAATATGAGATGCTTTTGATAGTTTCCACAATGAAACTCTGTCTCAAAATCCATCAGAAAACCAATAGAGATTCTGGTCATATGTAAAATACACCAGAGGCAAAACACAATCAATACCTTCACTGTGCAATAACAACAGTGATGCTATTGATGATAGTGCCACTAAAGCAGAGTTACTAAACACAGTTTTCTGAAATTCCTTCACAAAATATGATGAAGTAAATGGTTCAGAACTCAAATCAAGAACAACTGCCGACACAAGTAACTTAGAAGTAGATATCCTTGGTGCAGCGAAGCAGCGTAAAACATGTATAAAAGGCAAAGCTTCTGGTCCAGATTGTATACCAGTCAGGTTCCTTTCAGAGTATTCTGATCCAATAGCTCCACACTTAGCAATCATACACAACTGCTCATTTATAGAAAGATCCATACCCAGAGGCTGGAAAGATGCGAAAGTCACAACACCACCTAAGAAAGGAAATAAGAGTAATCTGCTGAATTGCAGACCCGTATCATTAACTTCACTCTTCAGTAGGATTCTGGAACATATTCCATGCTTGAACATTAAGAATCATGTCAAAGAAAATGATTTATTGGTGAATAGCCTACATGGATTCAGAAAATATTCTTGTGAAGCACAAGTGGTTCTTTATTCTCACAAAGTAATGAGTGCTATCGGTAGCGAACGTCAAATTAATTCTATGTATTAGATGTCCAGAAGGCTTTTGACACTGTTCTTCACAAGCAACTTCTAACCAAACTGCTTGCCTATGGACTGTCTTATCAGTTGTGAGACTGGATTTGTGATTTCCTATGAGAAAATCATTCCTCATCCTGATCTATATAAACAATTTAAGGGACAATATAAGCAGTCCTCTTAAATTGCAGTTGATGCTGTCATTAACCATTATGTAAAGTCATCAGATGATCAAAACAGATTGTAAAATGATTTAGACAAGGTATCTGTATGCTGCAAAAAGTAGCAATTGACTCTATATTATGAAAATTGTGAAGTCTTCCACGTGAGCACTAAAATGGCCCGCTAAATTTCAATTCCACAATAAATCATAAATCTACAGGCTGTTAACTCAACTAAATACTTAGGATTTACAATTACGAATAACTTAAATTGGAATGATCACACAGATAATGTTGTGTGAAAGCAAACAGAAGACTGTGTTTTATTGGCAGTGCAACAAGTCCACTAAAGAGACCGCTTATACCATGCTTGTACACCCTCTTCTTGAGTACTGCTGCGTGGTGTGAGATCTGCATCAGATGAGACTGAGGGAGAACATCAAAAAAGTTCAAAGAAGAGTAGCTCATTTTGTATTATTGCGAAATACGGAAGAGATTGCCATGGACATGATATGTGAACTGCAGGGGCAATCATTAAAACAAAGCTGTTTTTCACTGTGGCAGAATCTTCTCGTGAAATTTCAATCACCGACTTTCTCCTCTGATTTTGAAAATCTTCTGTTGGTACCCACCTACATAGAGAGAAATTATCATCATGATAAAAACATGAGAAATCAGAACTCGCACAGAAACATTGAAGTGTTTATTTTTCCTGCATGCTGTTTGAGAGTGGAGCAGTAGAGAAATAGCTTGAAGGTGGTCGAGGAACCCTCTGCCAGACAATTAATTGTGAATTGCAGAGTAATCATATAGAAGTAGATGTATATGTAAGTCATCCTCTGAAGGTGCTAAAAGAGCTTAATCACTTGCAAAAAATAATTCATCTAACTATGTGTTACGATTTCAATGAAACCATGTAGTATTTGTCTCTCTGTCTTCACTCTTGGACAATTTTATTCATGTAACAAGCCTGGTGAAAGACCACATCAATGCCATGTTCTTACATGTATTCTATTCCACTATGATAATTGTCTTCTTTCTTGATGCAGATTCAATTTATTTTGGAAATTTTGTTTACATCACCAGTAAGTTGTTGGGGAACATGATCATCTGTCAGAATTTGTAATAAATTGTTTGTGTTGACTTCATCAAAGCTTTTCTGAAGTTGTCAAAAGCGATGTGCGTTTCCAGATTGTATTCTCTATGTTTTTCTATTAGTAATTTCAATTAAAAATAGCCACCACAGCATGATCTTCCTTTTTGAAAGCTGTTTCGTAGTGTCTGTGTTATTTATTTTCGATGATGTAGGCAAACATTTTTATGCTGAGTTCACTAATCCTTTGTAATTATCTTTTTAATGTGTGAAATTAAATGATTAAATGTACTCCTGTCCTATGGTGGTATGGTGAACAGCGACTATCAGGTACAGGGGTAGGATACATGCTGGTGACACTGAATGACTGTATGAACTGCCATACATGTGGACTGCAACTAGAGATCAACATTTTGATAGTTATTCCTCGAGGACACTGCCAAGATCGGAGAAATATGAAGTAGGTGTGCACTTTGATAGTCTTATAATCAATCATTTTGTCTTCACAGTCAAAAGCAAAGTTCATCTGTTATAATCTTTTATATTAAATATTAATGCAAATACTGTTGGCCAGTTACTGAAACAGACCCTGGAGGAAGGGTGATGTTTAGATGCTTAAGAATATGCAAATACTGCATATCCTGTTCTCTACTTCAGACCTGGTATTTTCTGCCCTGAATCTGAATCTTCTATGCTCCTTTGGCCTTTCCTTTTTCAGTAGCGCTCTCTCTCTCTCTCTCTCTCTCTCTCTCTCTCTCTCTCTCTCTCTCTCTCCCAAAGGGAAATTAATTGAAATTGTAATGCCAGAGACTTCACGCATTATCTTCCCTTTCATTAATTGGAGCTTCTTTCTGCCTCAAAAATAATTAATTTATTACTTTATATATCTAAAAACAAAGATGGTGTGACTTACCAAACGAAAGCACTGACATGTCAATAGACACACAAACAAACACAAACATACACACAAAATTCAAGCTTTCGCAACCAACGGTTGCTTCGTCAGGAAAGAGGGAAGGAGAAGGAAAGACGAAAGGATGTGGGTTTTAAGGG
Organism: Schistocerca cancellata; assembly: GCF_023864275.1. Lineage (NCBI taxonomy): Eukaryota > Metazoa > Arthropoda > Insecta > Orthoptera > Acrididae > Schistocerca > Schistocerca cancellata. The sequence goes on along the minus strand of NC_064632.1, from coordinate 281,459,421 downwards.
AGAGGGTAAGGAGTCATTCCAATCCCAGGAGCGGAAAGACTTACCTTAGGGGGAAAAAAAGGACAGGTATACACACACACACACACACACACACACACACACACACACACATATCCATCCGCACATACACATACACATACATTTCCCCCTAAGGCAAGTCTTTCCGCTCCCGGGATTGGAATGACTCCTTACCCTCTCCCTTAAAACCCACATCCTTTCGTCTTTTCCTCTCCTTCCCTCTTTCCTGACGAAGCAACCGTTGGTTGCGAAAGCTTGAATTTTGTGTGTATGTTTGTGTGTCTATCGACATGCCAGCACTTTCATTTGGTAAGTCACATCATCTTTGTTTTTAGATATATTTCTCCCACGTGGAATGTTTCCCTCTGTTATATTCATATCATTTATTTATTACTTTTATATTTTTAATTCTATTATGTCTGTAGTTTAGCAGCAACCAATATACACACAATTACATAACTGTTAGTTAAATAATTTAAGAGTAAAGGTAACAACTCACCAAATATTAAAGGTGATGACTCATGGACTGGTAAATAAACAAGACAGAAGACTTTGGCATCTTGGGGACAAATCTTTTTCATGGAAGGATTGTGTGTGGTGCAGTGGGTGAGGGAGGAAAGGAGGCAGAATCTGGGAGGGAGGTGGAGAAGAAAGGGAGTCTGGCTTACAGCTCAGAGGAAGGCAGCAAATGCTGGTCATGCCAGCATAAAACGCTCTGCAGTAAATGTGGGTGCCTTCACAGGTGGGCCTGTCTCTTATGGGATAGGATACATTTGCGACAGGACTGGAGTAAGATGGGTCAGGTGGGTGAACTGTATGGTCTCTCACCTCGGTGTCCCCCAGGTATATGATCTACCTAACAAAGGATCTTGAGTGGGTGTGGTAGAGGGGCAGACCAGGGTACTGACCAGATTTGAAGCATGGCAGATGTTCCTCATTTCCAGGCACAACGATCGGTAGTCAAAGCCTGCCTCAGGGTACGGTTCAGTTGTTCCAGTCCAACACAATATTGGGTGATGAGGATGGCGCACCTTCACAGTTGGTTGTTCAGTGTGGTGGAACGATGAAGGGTATGTGAGAATATGGCATAGGAAATATGTCTGTAAATTAGGGTTGAGGGATAGTGCCTGTCTATGAACACTTAAGAGTGAACTTCAGCATACTAGACAAGGGAATTCTCATCATTTCAGATGCACGATCCACATGTGACTAGACTATACAAGAGCGATTTTCTGTTGTGAAAGAGATGACACCTGCCAAAATGCACATACTACTGACAATTAGTGACCATGACACAGACAGATGTCTGAATGGAGCCATCGGAGAGGTGAAGGTAAACATCCAGCAGGATGGCACATTAGGCTGCAAAAGACCAGCTGAAGTGAACGAGGACAGGGTGTCATAGCCTTGGGTCCACATCATGAAGAAATCACCAAAGAACCTTAACCTGACAAGGGGTTTGGAGTTTTGGGAGGCTAGGGAGGTATCCTCTAGATGGCCCGTAAACAAATTGGCATAGGACAGTGCCAGGTGGGTGTCAAAGAGCATGCCACGGATCTGCTTGCATATCTTCCTCTCAGAGGAGTGGTAGTTATGTGTGAAAATGTAATTAGTTGCTTGTGTAGAGAATGAGGTGGTGGTTTTGAGTCAGATCATTAGGAAAGGTAGTGGTTGACAGCAGCAAAGCTACAGGCATGGGCATTGGGGATGTTGATGTATAGAGGGGTAGCATCAACTGTAACGAGCAGTGATCCAGGTGGTATGGTTGACAGTCAGTGAAGGAATTGGTTTGTATCTTTAATATGAGAGGCTAGGCTATGATGGAGGATGGGGGGAGGGGGGGGGGGGGGAGCGGGGCATTATGGTGAGGAGAGAGAGGATTTTTTTTGGGAGGGGGGGCAGTGGATGGATACTTGGGTAGGTCCAAGGATTTGAGCAGGGATTGGAAGCTATACTGGACTTCTGGGGATCACTATGTCAGGGAGAAGTCAGATACCTGGCAGATGTCTCCTAACAGTTAATCTGTGCTGTAATTTCTGTACAGCATTTTATGTGGGCATGGCCACAAAGCAACTGCCCACACAAATGATGGCCACTGCCAAAGAATGAAACAATGACTAAGAACAGAGTTGACCACCCAGTGACAGGACACACTGCTAAGCACAATGTACTCAACTTTTTAATGGCTGCTTCACAACACATGCAATCTTCTGGATCCCCAGCTTTTCTGAACTACACAGCTGGGAGTTTGTGTGTATGTGTGTGTGTGTGTGTGTGTGTGTGTGTGTGTGTGTGTGTACACTCTATCTTGATGAAGAAATCACCCAAAAGGTAGGAAAGTTATCAGTTCTATGTACCTGTCAACATCTCAATGCATCTAATATTCGCAAGTGTTACTTTTACTTATAAATTATTTATATTCTGTCAGAACTTTTAATATCATAATTGTGAATTAAAGAACCCGTATGGATTAACACAAAACGTATACAAAAGAAAGATTAATGAATAAACCATTTTCACAGCCATTACTTACATAATTGTAAAAAGCGGTGAGGCCACGGTCAATTGCACTTGTGCTACCACATGATGTTAAAGGACTGGTAAGTGTCACATGCGTACTGTTGGGGACTCCAATACAGCTGCGATCACTGAAGCTCAGTTGCGGGGAACCAAGCTGTTTCACTACTGACAACGGAAAGGTAATGGTGAAACGTTTTTCACTGCAGTTCACGATCATTGCTTTCTTCAACCGTGCCAAAATTTCTTCTCTGATTTCTGTACAGAGTCAAACAAAATTTGAAAATTAGTTCTTATTACTCATAATACACATCTTAACAGAACCATTGTTGAAATTGTATGTCATTTTATCAAGAAGATCTTAGTACATTCACACAAGACTAATACAATAAGTAACAACACGTAACAAAGGTAGAGGGCAGAGAAACATTGCAGCATAAAGTCTTCACCAAGAAATCACTCTGCAAGATTGTCTTTTAAAAATAAGAAGCATTTTTAAATCAGCCAATAGGTTGGTGCTGTATTTTTTGTGCAAAGAAATTGCAATACAATAGTAAAACAGATATACTTCCTCAAGTCAAAGACACAGCAGTTGATGATTGTTAGTAATTATTACAACTGTTACTAATGAATTTACATTTCTTTATAGTTATGTGGTTTCCTTAAAAAAAATTTCAGCTGCATCAACAGTGAACATTTTAAAAGGTATAAATATAGAATAATTCATTAGATACCACAAAGAAAAATATTTTAAAAAGTAAACAAAAAAATACAGAATATAAATTTAAATATTTGTATGAGTGAAGGAATTGGTGGCAAAATTTATTTCTAGTGCTGAGATGGATCACTGCAGAAAATTTCAGTCACACCCATATTTTCTTCAGACATTCATTCACACAAATGTAGGCAAGTTTATTTCTAGTGCTGAGATGGATCACTGCAGAAAATTTCAGTCACACCCATCTTTTCTTCAGACATTCATTCACACAAATGTATGCAAAACATGAAATAGTAGAAGAAAATCTATAACAAAATGTCAAAGAAACATCACAGTTTAATCTCAAGAAGAAGAAGAAAACTCAAATTACAAAACTGTATGTCACTGCCTATGAAAACAAATTTACCCACATTTGTTTAAGAAAGCCACTTACATTACATACATTTTTAAATTTGTATAGCAATAGTCTTCTTTCAAGTTGAAATGTAGCACGAGCCACAGAGTAAATGATTGCTGCCTTCCTCTCGGAAAGTTAAATTGCGACATAAGTGATTATAACAAGCTGCATTTGATCTTGTTTCTTTGGTGAAGGACCTACTTTCCTTCACATGTAATATCAATTGGAAATATCATTTAGCAACCCAATCCCAAAACCTTTCCAACGTCAAACCTGACACTGAACCCTACATTGTACAGTTCAGACCACAATCCCCAACTGGATCCACTACCACTACCTCAAAATCATCCATTACAAGCCTTACAAGAATTCCTCACAGCCAGCACTGCTTCATAATCCTTCTTCAGGTCCCTATAACATGGCCCTAACCTGTCCTCTGCAGAACTCCAGCCTCTACATTCCCTAAACGCTGATGACTCTATCATTATCCTCCCAGCACACATAGGATCTACCACTGTAGTTGTTGTTGTTGTGGTCTTCAGTCCTGAGACTGGTTTGATGCAGCTCTCCATGCTACTCTATCCTGTGCAAGCTTTTTCATCTCCCAGTACCTACTGCAACCTACATCCTTCTGAATCTGCTTAGTGTATTCATCTCTTGGTCTCCCTCTACGATTTTTACCCTCCACGCTGCCCTCCAATACTAAATTGGTGATCAATTGCCTCAGAACATGTCCTACCAACCGATCCCTTCTTCTGGTCAAGTTGTGCCACAAACTTCTCTTCTCCCCAATCCTATTCAATACTTCCTCATTAGTTATGTGATCTACCCATCTAATCTTCAGCATTCTTCTGTAGCACCACATTTCAAAAGCTTCTATTCTCTTCTTGTCCAAACTATTTATCGTCCATGTTTCACTTCCATACATGGCTACACTCCATACGAATACTTTCAGAAATGACTTCCTGACACTTAAATCAATACTGGATGTTAACAAATTTCTCTTCTTCAGAAACGCTTTCCTTGCCATTGCCAGCCTACATTTTATATCCTCTCTACTTCGACCATCATCAGTTATTTTGCTCCCCAAACAGCAAAACTCCTTTACTACTTTAAGTGCCTCATTTCCTAATCTAATTCCCTCAGCATCACCCGACTTAATTACACTACATTCCATTATCCTTGTTTTGCTTTTGTTGATGTTCATCTTATATCCTCCTTTCAAGACACTGTCCATTCCATTCAACTGCTCTTCCAAGTCCTTTGCTGTCTCTGACAGAATTACAATGTCATCGGCGAACCTCAAAGTTTTTGTTTCTTCTCCCTGAATTTTAATACCTACTCCGAATTTTTCTTTTGTTTCCTTTACTGCTTGCTCAATATACAGATTGAACAACATCGGGGAGAGGCTACAACCCTGTCTTACTCCCTTCCCAACCACTGCTTCCCTTTCACACCCCTCGACTCTTATAACTGCCATCTGGTTTCTGTACAAATTGTAAATAGCCTTTCGCTCCCTGTATTTTACCCCTGCCACCTTTAGAATTTGAAAGAGAGTATTCCAGTCAACATTGTCAAAAGCTTTCTCTAAGTCTACAAATGCTAGAAACGTAGGTTTGCCTTTCCTTAATCTTTCTTCTAAGATAAGTCGTAAGGTCAGTATTGCCTCACGTGTTCCAGTGTTTCTACGGAATCCAAACTGATCTTCCCCGAGGTTGGCTTCTACTAGTTTTTCCATTCGTCTGTAAAGAATTCGTGTTAGTATTTTGCAGCTGTGACTTATTAAACTGATAGTTCAGTAATTTTCACATCTGTCAACACCTGCTTTCTTTGGGATTGGAATTATTATATTCTTCTTGAAGTCTGAGGGTATTTCGCCTGTTTCATACATCTTGCTCACCAGATGGTAGAGTTTTGTCAGGACTGGCTCTCCCACGGCCGTCAGTAGTTCCAATGGAATATTGTCTACTCCGGGGGCCTTGTTTCGACTCAGGTCTTTCATTGCTCTGTCAAACTCTTCACGCAGTATCGTATCTCCCATTTCATCTTCATCTACATCCTCTTCCATTTCCATAATATTGTCCTCAAGTACATCGCCCTTGTATAGACCCTCTATATACTCCTTCCACCTTTCTGCTTTCCCTTCTTTGCTTAGAACTGGGTTTCCATCTGAGCTCTTGATATTCATACAAGTCATTCTCTTATCTCCAAAGGTCTCTTTAATTTTCCTGTAGGCGGTATCTATCTTACCCCTAGTGAGATAGGCCTCTACATCCTTACATTTGTCCTCTAGCCATCCCTGCTTAGCCATTTTGCACTTCCTGTCGATCTCATTTTTGAGACGTTTGTATTCCTTTTTGCCTGTTTCACTTACTGCATTTTTATATTTTCTCCTTTCATCAATTAAATTCAATATTTATTCTGTTACCCAAGGGTTTCTACTAGCCCTTGTCTTTTTACCTACTTGATCCTCTGCTGCCTTCACTACTTCATCCCTCAAAGCTACCCATTCTTCTTCTACTGTATTTATTTCCCCCATTCCTGTCAATTGCTCCCTTATGCTCTCCCTGAATCTCTGTACAATCTCTGGTTCTTTCAGTTTATCCAGGTCCCATATCCTTAAATTCCCACCTTTTTGCAGTTTCTTCAGTTTTAATCTACAAGTCATAACCAATAGATTGTGGTCAGAGTCCACATCTGCCCCTGGAAATGTCTTACAATTTAAAACCTGGTTCCTAAATCTCTGTCTTACCATTATATAATCTATCTGATACCTTTTAGTATCTCCAGGGTTCTTCCATGTATACAGCCTTCTTTCATGATTCTTAAACCAAGTGTTAGTTATGATTATGTTGTGCTCTGTGCAAAATTCTACCAGGCGGCTTCCTCTTTCATTTCTGTCCCCCAATCCATATTCACCTACTATGTTTCCTTCTCTCCCTTTTCCTACACTCGAATTCCAGTCACCCATGACTATTAAATTTTTGTCTCCCTTCACAATCTGAATAATTTCTTTTATTTCATCATACATTTCTTCAATTTCTTCGTCATCTGCAGAGCTAGTTGGCATATAAACTTGTACTACTGTAGTAGGTGTGGGCTTCGTATCTATCTTGGCCACAATAATACGTTCACTATGCTGTTTGTAGTAGCTTACCCACATTCCTATTTTCCTATTCATTATTAAACCTACTCCTGCATTACCCCTATTTGATTTTGTGTTTATAACCCTGTAGTCACCTGACCCAGAAGTCTTGTTCCTCCTGCCACCGAACTTCACTAATTCCCACTATATCTAACTTCAACCTATCCATTTCCCTTTTTAAATTTTCTAACCTACCTGCCCGATTAAGGGATCTGACATTCCACGCTCCGATCCGTAGAACGCCAGTTTTCTTTCTCCTGATAACGACATCCTCTTGAGTAGTCCCCGCCCGGAGATCCGAATGGGGGACTATTTTACCTCCGGAATATTTTACCCAAGAGGACGCCATTATCGTTTAATCATACAGTAAAGCTGCATGCCCTCGGGAAAAATTACGGCCGTAGTTTCCCCTTGCTTTCAGCCGTTCGCAGTACCAGCACAGCAAGGCCGTTTTGGTTATTGTTACAAGGCCAGATCAGTCAATAATCCAGACTGTTGCCCCTTCAACTACTGAAAAGGCTGCTGCCCCTCTTCAGGAACCACACGTTTGTCTGGCCTCTCAACAGATACCCTTCCATTGTGGTTGTACCTACGGTACGGCTATCTGTATCGCTGAGGCACGCAAGCCTCCCCACCAACGGCAAGGTCCATGGTTCATGGGGGGGACCACTGTAGTACTTGACCAAAAGGAGTATGTTAGGGAAGGTCTACACCAGCTGTCTGACAGTGTCTGCTATCAAGATCCCATCCCTGTGATTCGAACTGATTCTTAAAGCCTCAGGCCCCTCACAAGGACCACACCTCAATCCAAAGAACTTCTCACCCCATCCAAACTATGCACCCCCACCTTTTACCTTCTTCCTAAGATCCACAAACCCAATCATCCTGGCCATCTAATAACTGCTCGCTTCAAAGCATCCACCTGATCAGCACCCACAAACCATAATACGAAGACTCCCACCCCCCATTTCCTAGACCGTGTAAAATCCATGCCCATACCACTCCCACCACACACCTTGCCTATCATACCCCACGTACATGCTCTGTATGCTGCTGAGCATTTCCTCGGGCAGCACCCACCTGATCCCAAACCTATGACATCCTTCCTACTCACCTCAATCAACTTTATACTTACTAACAACTACTTCACATTTGAGGAGCAGACACAAAAAGGTCAGGGGTATGGCCATGGGAACCAGAATGGCTCCTTCCTAAGTCAACCTTTCATGGGCCGCTTGGAGGGGTCTTTCCTGGGATCTGTAACTCTTCAGCCTCTGGTTTGGTTTGGATACATTGGTGACATCTTTACCATAAGGACTCACGATGAGGCTGACCTGTTAAAATTCCTGGAATCTCTGAATACCTTCTCCCAAATAAATTTAACACTGTCCTACTGTGAATCCCATGTCACTTTCCTTGATGTTGATCTCATCCTCACCAAACACCAGCTACACACTTCCATCCTCATTAAACCTACCAACAAACAACAGTACTTACATTCTGACAGTTGCCATCCTTTCAATGCCAAACATTTCCTCCCATACAGCCTTGGCACCCAAGGCAAACGTATTTGTTCAGATGCAGACTCTTTACAGCAATACACTACCATTCTCACCTCAGCCTTCACTGCACGTGATTACCCACCAGCCTACTTAAAAAGCAGATTTCCTGGGCCAAAGCAGATTTCCTGGGCCATCGCATCCAATCCTAGTACGGCTGATCCCTCCTAAAAACAACTTCAGAGCACACCCTGGTGACTCAGTATTATCCTGGTCTCAAATGAATTAATCAGCTACCTCGACAGGGCCATGACTTCCTCAAATCATGCCCTGAAATGAGAACCATTCTGTCTGAAACTTTGCTCACCACACCTAGAATAGCTACCAAACTCTGCAACATTCTTGTCAGACCCTATGCTCCTTCTGCACCCATCTCCCTGCCCTGTCACTCCCACCCCTGTAATCATTCCCGCTGCAAGACTTGCCCTAAGCACACTCCTACCACCACCTATAACAGCCCTGTAACTGGCAAAACATATACCATCAGGGGGACAACCACCTGTAAAATGACACGTAATATACCAGCTGTTATGTAAACACTGTTCGGCCTTTTATGTCAGCACGACTACCACCAAATTATCAATTAGGATGAATGGACATAGGCAGAGGGTGCATACTGGTAACATGCAATATCCTGTTGCAGAGCATGGTCTGCAACATGACAATCATGACTTCAGTGTCTGTTTCACCACATGCTCCATCTGGATTCTTCCACCAGACACCAGTTTCTCAGAATTCCACAGATGGGAACTAGTGTTACATGTACTTGGTTCTCACCGCTCACACCTGGCCTTAATTTACATTCTTCCATCTCAGCATTTCTTCACATTAACTACTCTTTTCTTCACTCCATTTTAGTTTTCTACATTTTTCACTGGCTTACCCATCTATTTTTCACTGCCACCCTTCCACCTCTTTTACATACAATACACTTAGCTTTTAACTTTTATTAACTTAAGCATGTCATTTAAGCAGTAATCTCTGTCTTGCATATTACCCTCTCTTACACCTTTAAGCTCTCAGGTTTTCAAATCTCATAAATGCAGTCCTCAACAATCAGTCTTTCCTTCTCAACCCATGCAGTAAATCTCCCCTGACCCAGGATTCTGGGTCACTTTCCCAAAATCTACCCCTTTTCCTAGACCTCTCCAGTCCTTCTCCTTCACTCCTTTCCTTCCCCTTCAACCCATCTGCCTGAAAAAGCAGCCACTGGCTCTGAAAGTTTGCCTAATTACAATCTTCGTTTATGTGTGTGTTCTGCTGACACTTGGTAAGTAGATTTTTTATTTATTCCATTAACTGACATTAGTAAGTATTATCACAAAGCCACTATACACTCATGGATCTTCTTACCAGATCAAGAATTGATGTGTTTTGACAATGCACAATTTAGATGCTTGTCTGAGTGCCCTGAAAGAGATACGACATGTACCCATTGTTGGTTTCACTCTTAAGATGTCATTACTCAATCCCAAAGACTCACCTTTCCACCACTGTGATTCCATGTAATAGGTAGTAAGCTCATAACATGTAACACAACATGGTGTGCCAAAGAGTCCAGTCTTTTTACTCACTTCGGATGATGCCTTTCTGCAAATACCAAAATGACATGGTTCTCTGTGAAAGGACACCTTTGCCATACCACTGCAAGTGAAGAAGGGAATCAGGTTTATTTAACAACTTGGATCACGTAAGGGACAGCTTCTAATGACAGGTCATAAGAAGTTTGGATAAATAAAGCACTCCATTGCATGATCACATCTCACATGACAAGAACTTCTAAGGATTACTTCAAAAGTAATGTACAGGAAGGTAACACTGTGGAAAGGGTGACGCATTCAGAGTGCTTGCCATGACAGTAGAATGAGGAAGCATATTTTATCCATGTTAGTGTATAAAAGTGGTGACTGTGTGAAATGGATATTGTAGGCATCTCCGGTACAGTATGGTAGTGAATCAAAGAACATAAATTAAAATGTGGTATCAGAACTCAAGTTGTTTTGCAGAAAATTGATTGAGATGAGGCTGTAAATCACAATCCAAGTTACCACTGAGAACCCAATTTCAATACAATTCATGTTAGTGTAAAAAAACAGCCCAAAGGTAGGCTCTGCAAAAGCATCAACTGATTATGGATCCGTGAAGCATATGGTGAACCACTTGCCGAAGGTTATCATGCAATATGTGAAGACTTTTCAACAGCAGCTGAGAAGTCACCAATATCCATGTTCCATATTTTGAAAATTGATTTTCATGAAAGGAAAGACTCTGTGCAAGGGGTTGCTCAGTGTCTAACAGCTGACCAGAAATAGAGATGCCTGGACAGAACAATGGAGGAACTGAAAACCAATCAACTGTTGAGTGTAAAGCATTCCTTTAATGGAGGAAGTTGAGATGATGTTGACTGTGACATGTTTGACAAGGATTTTCTCTTCTCCAAGTCTAAAACCATCCGAGTGGTTGCAGTTCAATGTAAAACAACTGATTATCATTGTTTACGATTATTGAGGAATTGTAGTGTTGAGTTTGGGGCAACACAGAGTGTGTGTAACTATAGCATATCATTATGACTTATACTCAACACTGGCCGGAACATACATAGAAACCAGATGAAAAGTTGCAGGTTGACACACACAACAATACACCCCTCACATTATGACCTCTGTGAGAATTTTTTGGAAATTGTAGATACAAAAATTTATCATGCACACCTAAAATTTGTCAAGTGGTCTTCAGACCTCCACTACTCACCCAAGCTGAAAAAGTTCATATGTGGACACTATTTTGTCTGACAATATGGACCCAAATAACAACATAATATTTGTTATTTCCCAGTGATGGTTCATTCAAGAGTGTACAAAGGAAAAAAATATGGTTATCAGATAATCGCACAAATTTGCCTGCTGGTGGTGATCTCTGAATCGCTTGAAGCAGGTTTGCTTTAGGTAATTAAAGCCAAAGAAAAAACATCTCTTTTTCCAGATGAAACATTATATTACAAACCAAAGTGTAGTGCTCTCTCTCTCTCTCTCTCTCTCTCTCTCTCTCTCTCTCTCTCTCTCCCCCCCCCCCCCACACACAACACACACAAACACACACACACACACACACACACACACACACACACACACAAAGACTGTCACTATACCCATCCACTAAAAGTTTTTGGCATGGTTTTTGTATGCAATTACACATTGTGCTCATTGTTTAAAAGATAATGCAGTAGAGATTTAAAATATATTCTGAAGTAAATTCTTCTTTGTACTCGAATATACCACAACCAATTCCAGTTTCTGAATTATCAGTGTTAATGAGGGATTGGAGCCTATGATGAGGGCAGCAGTTTGAACCACAAATGCTCTGTGAGAATCCAAATCATTTTTATGAAGATTCTTTCAGTTGACAATCAACAGTGGTTATGAATCCTAGTAATTATTGAACAGAAAATAGTCTGTAACATATCATCACATGTCAACTGGCTGCTACAGCAATTACAACCACCTGCTGCTTGTATGTTACCTCATGGCAAATAGAACACAGCAAATCACAATGGCCTTGCAGAACTGCATACAATGCACTTTTTAGTCATGCTGCTCGTGCATTTTGTTTTAAATTTTCTTCAATGTAGCAATCGAGGCAACTCGTCATAGCGGCATAGAGGAATTTTAATCTATGGACAGTGCTCATCATTCAGAGCTCAAGCAAATAAAAACAGAAGTAGTACAAATAAAATTAAGAGAGATAGAATACTTATAAGACACTCAAAATCTGTAAGAAAAAACAAAGATTAGGGTTATTCACATCACTAATGACAAGGTCATTAGAAACAGTCAAAAACTGGTTTATGTGCAAGCCTTCTTTCATTGCGTGTATTTTGTGAAACACTGTAATAATTATACAAGAATATGTTTTAGTTTTGTCCATGTTTTATTGCTTTGTAGCTTAGATTTTTAGTAGTTGCACTGTAACAACTCTAGAAAATAATTTGAAAGTTTGATTACTAATAAAAAAAGATTTGTGGTTTATGTCATTAACAGATGTGTGTTCCAACACACTGATAGATATACAGTTAAATCTCAAACAGAATCTTGAGGGCTAACACTAACTACTAATGACTTGAAAGAGCATCACAAAGAAAATATGAAAACAACTGCTCATCAGAGAAAGACCTACATAAAGATGGAAACTCACAGGCAAGCTCAAAAGAACAAACAAATACCTTTTGAGTGAAAGGCTGCTATATAATTACCATCAGCTGGTTTCTGTTGAGACAGAAATATTAGGGTATAACATCTCATCAGAAAAAAAGTCATTAGAAATCATGCACAACTTGGACTGGGTCCTTTTCAAATGAACCATCGAGAAACCACAGAAGAAACCTAAATCTGGATCAACAGATAAGGCTTCAAAATCCAGATCTCATGAACGTGAGTCCAGTCTATTTACCACAGCAAAACAGCAAATGATTTCTGTAAGAAAGATTGGAATGGTATTTCCTGAGCCCAAATGAAACAGCAGATGACCACCTGCCCATTTACCTGTAAGTCTCTTGCTTGTAAATGAAGTAGATGCCCCTAGCATGATATACATCAGTATCATTTTACTGAACTCATAATATACGAATAGGTAGAGTGCATATGTACAAGAAAGTGGAATAAAGACCACACCTTTCAGTGTCACGATTCAGTAAAAGTGCTTATAACAATATACAGGCTTTCAACCAGAAATGGTTTAACTTTGTATGAAAATTTAAAGGAATACTAATACGTCTTAATGCAATAACTGAGAAGTAATTGTATGTGAAAATTTAAATACTGATTTTTGTCCTATAGTTCTAATCTGGGTTATTTAGAGTTGCTAATGTCCGGTTTTGACTGGATCCCAATAGTAGCAGCATTCTGAACAAAAATCGAAACTCATTTTGCACAAAAGGGATAAATTATTTTGAAAATTAACTGTCTTATATGAAATAGATGTTAGCCACACAATACATGATTATATATCATGATGGTCAGGTGGCACCAGTAGAGCTACCTATCAATCGGGTTTAACTAAGAAGGGAAACACATGATTTAATAAAACCATAAATGCTAACTCAGTTTGGTATTCAGAGAGTATTTACAGGATGAATGATGGGAAGAGGTTTATCAAGGGAACACAGTAGATGAGACATTTGATTATTTCCAAAATATTCTTATGATACTCTGAATAAGCCAGAAACAAAATCAATAGACACTGAAAGAAAGAGTGGTTAACATCTAAAAAAAGAAAAAGTATCTTCTGTCTGAAGAAAGAGTTGTATTTAGGGCAGATGATTAACTCCAATCAAGACTGAAAGATATACTATAATTGGTACTGCAGTACTATTCACTGTGTCATCAAAAATAGCAAACACCTTGTACCACACACAAAACTTTCCAGAACAAAGAAGAGATACTACTGCATACTTCAGCCTTTTAGGAAAGACATCTAAGCTGGGTGAATGATTATAAAGGCAACTCGAAGGTTGCACTATTACATCATTTACTGAAACACCAACACAGCACGAAGAATTAGTTCTTTCCAATGAGCAAATATTTTTTGTGATCTTTTTCAGAGGTGAGTTGAAAACCAGTAAACAATGGTGAACTCTGCATTGCCTGGCTAAATAAATCTAATGGATCAGCTTTTGGTCTCTGTACTTTCTGCTAATGTTAGAAAGAATTCATTGAACTTAGTGGCCAACGATTTCAATTTAACTTTATTTGTCTAGCACTACTGCTTTCAGTGACTGGGTACATTATTTGCTTTGCAGAAGTTATTCATATTATGCCTAATATTGCTCATGCAGTTTCATCAATAAGTCTCAAAGTCCATATTTGTGGATGAAGTGGGATCAAGGTGCCCACAAGTTACAAAATCTGCTAGTGATTCTGGGACATAAATATTCATTCAGATCTTGATAAGATTTCAAAGTGGTGCAGAGATTGGCAACTTGCTTTAAATGTTCACAAATGTAAAATTGTGCACTTTACAAATCGAAAAATGTAGTACCGTATGGCTATAATATCAATGAGTCACTGTTAGAATCAGCCAACTCATACAAATACCTGTGTGTAACACTTCATAGGAATATGAAATGGAACGATCACGTAAGTTCACTTTGGGTAAAGCAGGTGGAGACTTCGGTTTATTGTTAGAATACTGGGGAAGTGTAATCAATCTATGAAGGAGATTGCTTACAAATCACTTGGGTGACCAGTTCTATGATATTGCTCAAGGGTGTGGGACCCATAACAGATAGGCCTAACAGGGGATATTGAAGCATACAGAGAAGGGCACAATGAATGGTTTGTTTAATCTGTGGGAGAGTATCACAGAGATGTTAAAGGAATAGAACTGGAAGACTCTTGAAGAGAGACTAAACTATCCAGCAACCGTTGGTTGCGAAAGCTTGAAATTTTGTGTGTGTGTGTTTGTGTTTTTTTTATTGTGTCTATCTACTAGCGCTTTCCCATTTGGTAAGTCATAAATATATACCTGGTATCATATATCCTGATTACTGACTTCCTAGTAAAGCATATCACAAATGTATATAAATAAGTGAAGTATCCTTACAGCCAATGAGGAAAACATGTCGGTAACTGTTGCACTCATTTAGTTTCAGAGTAATTAGCTTCCTTAGTAAAACATATTAAGGCAAACTAGCCAACATAATCCAATAGAAATTCTTGTGGTATCTAAAAGTTCTCATTCTAACAAATCTTCTTCCCCTGTTCAGTTACTCATGCAAAGCTTTAATTGCAATTTGTGAAAATCTAGTAAACAATAACAACTTTAGTTCTAATTATTGTAGTTTTATAAAATAGGCTTGTTGGGACCCATTTTAGGCCAGTCTGCAGTGAGTTTCAATGGAGCAACAACTGTGAATATGTCCAAATTACAGGAGAATGTATTGCAGATAAGTCAGTACAAGTTACAAGTCAGAAAATGTACCACAAGTTACACAGATTTTGTGTCTGGGAGTTTATTTAATAATTCAGTGACTGTTTTAAATGATTAATCATACTGTGAATGTGTAATTATTATCATGGACTGTATCAAACTTCAAACTTTAATAATAATCACCTACTGTCCACATAGTTTTTGTATTTATATGGCTGTTAAATTTCAAGCACATCAATTCAAGAACTTTATTCAGTGACTGCGTTAATTATACAACAATGGGGAAAAAATGCAGCACCAAAAAATAATTAAGAGTAATGAAATTTCTGGAATACATTTGTCTACATAACTATTTAAGTGATTCACATCGCAAGTTCACATGTATAAGTATGAGATAAGCCACTGCAAATGTGAAATGCTGGTACATCAATAACATGTGTAACCACCAAAATGTTGTACAGGTGCTGGAAGTCACTTTGTGGGATGGAGTTCCATACTTGTTGCACTTGGTCAGTCAATACATCAACGGTTAATGCCATTTGTGGATGACACTGGAGTTGTCATCCAATGATGTCCCATATGTGCTCAACTGGAGACAGATCTGGTAATCGAGCAGGCCAAGGCAACATGTCGACACACTGTACAGAGTGCTGCATTACAACAGCAATATGTGTGTGAGCGTTATCCTGTCGGAAAACACCCCTGGAATGCTGTTGTGAATGACAGCACAACAGGTTGAATCACCAGACTGACATACAAATTTGCAGTCAGGGTGTGTGGGATGACCATGACAGTGATCTTGCAGTCGTACGAAATCACACTACAGACCATAGCTCAAGGTGTAGCTCCAGTGCGTCTAGAATACAGACAGGTTTGATGCAGGCCCTCAATTGGTCTCCTTCTAACAAACATGCGGCCCTCACTGATACTAAGGCAGAATCAGGTTTCATCAGAAAACAGAACAGACCTTCACCCTGCTCTCCAACGAGCTATCGCTTGACACCACTGAAGTCACAAATGGCGGTGGTTTGGGGTCAGTGTAAAGCACACTACAGGGAGTCTGGCTCGGAGTTGTCGTTGAAGTAACTGATTTGTCACAGTCTGTTATGTTGCTGTGGTAACAACTGCTGCTCAAATTGCTCCTGCAGATGCAGTACGATGCACCAGAGCCACACACCAAACATGATGGTCTTCTCTCTAAGTAGTGCCATGTGGCCGTTTGGAGCTCAGTCTTCTTGCATCCATACATTCTTGTGACCACCACTGCCAGCGATTGTGTACAGTGGCTACATTCCTGCCAAGTCTTTCTCCAATATCACAGAAGGAACATCCAGCTTCTTACACAACCTCATTCAAACTCACTGAGGTGTTGTTAATGGTGTCTTTGTCACCTTAAAGGCATTCTTGACTAACAACTCATAATGTCCAATCTCAAAAGTAACTAACACTCACAACTGTTACAGCATGATTTAAAGGAACCCTGATTTGCATCCTCAGAGTGGTGCTACTAGTGCCACTATTATATGACTGGTGCAAAATATGAATAGATACAATCCTTTAGATGTAGGAACACGCATACCAATGTTTGGTTGTGTCACACAACTCCCTCTTGGTGTTGATTTTTTCTTTTTATGTCAGTGTATATGTTTGCCACATGAGAACTGTCATGACACATCACACCAGCATTAGGTTAGGTTAGACTGAAAAATCACATTATTGGACATTGGTTGAGCATAATATTTGGTTATATAATTATCCATACTGTAATTATAATAGATGAGGTTAAATCTGGGTTGATTGAGTAATCAAAGAACCTGTAAAGTGTTTGAACTGCATATACGGTACAGACTAAATCACAGGCAATAGCTACTTTTAACAACCACTTTTCAGCCAGATCTGACAGAGGTGCAGCTACCGAAGGCACATTTGTATAAGTAACAGTTACACTCCACAATGTAAAGTTCCTTTCTATTTATTTCAGTTATTTTGTGGCTCCTGGATTTGAGTATAGGAGATTTACATACAGAATATGCTTTATTACAAAATAACCCCGATCACGTGTGTAATACAAATATCTGCCTCTTATACTTTTAAAATATTAAGGTATGTCAATTAAAATCTGGAAAATGTCACATTGAAATAATAACAGTACAAATCAATGTTACTTCAGTTTATAATCCTTTTAGCATGTAAAACACTTCCTAACAATGTCTAGGCTCAGCCACTCTTGAATCAACAATTAAGCTCATTTCACATTTATACTGAAGTAACCATTGATGCATTCCGTCTTCCACATTAATTTAACAGGTAAGCACCGATCATGGAAGACTTCTTCAATTATGTCTTGAAAACGATACGTTCCACCATGGAAGTTACTGATTAACAAACACAATGCTGTTTGAACCATAAATTTCATAACTTATCCTGCATGCCTGTCCATGAATAAAGCTGAATCATTAAGGCTCCATTACTCTGCGATTCGACACAATACTTTCAAATTATAATCATGTAATCATACTTCCTGATAAATTCTTCAGGCAGATTACCCATCATACAGCTACGTGAGAGTGTTCTGTACGTAATCGCAACAATGACTCCCCTCCACACTAGTACTGGATATGAACTGTAGTACTCAGGCACTGTTGACATTAAAAGTGAAACAGTGCCCCCAATAGAGCAAATGTGCACTCAGTTTCGAAAATTCCAGGAGCCAGTGACGAGTAAGGACAATAATATCGCTAAATCGTAACGTCAAAGACAGCAGTACAGCTTAACTACAGTGAGCATTTAAAGAACTAGTGCTGGAAATTTCACACAAATATTTTTGTCGGGTGACTTTTTTATAATTCTCCTGAAGGCCTAAATCAAGCATAATGCCTGAAATTGTTTAGTCAAACTTTTGGTAATTAATCTCTTTTAGAAAATAGTGTCACCAAGGGGTTTGCAGAATACTGCTGTGGTTTTGCTTCCCTTAACAATTAATTTCAATTAAAATCAACCAAAATCAGTTGTTATTCCATGAAAACATCAATGCTGTGCACAACATGACAGGGGGGGGGGGGGGAGGGAGAAAGGGAGGGAGGGGGGAAGGGGGAAGGGGGGAGGGAGGGGGAGGGGGAGAGACAGAGAGAGAAAGAAAGAAAGAGAGAGAGAGAGAGAGAGAGAGAGAGTGTGAGAGATATAGGGCTTACTGTGACATACATGCATCCTTAGGCATACTGAAAACTGCAGAATACTAAAATTTGCATCAGCATTTAGCTATGAAAAAGATCTGTTTTCACAGACTCTGCATAATTTGACGTAAGTTTAAAGACATAATCAAGTCAATTTGTCTAAGGAGAGGTTAAAAATATGAATAAGGGAATGCAGAATCCATAGACAATTGTAAGAGGGCCTAAAACCTGGCCACCCTTACTGTTAAGTGACTAACCAGGGAAACAGTATCAGTTGCAGGTTGCCCATCTAATCACTTCCAGAGGCAACAAAATTTTGCTTTTCAATATTTCATACTATTATCAATCAAATCTGAAATTTTAAAGTACTGTCATAATCTATTCCTTACGAAAAATAACCTTATGGTAAAGGTTTAACACAGCAAACCAAATATTACAGTTAGAAACTATCCATACACGCTGAGGCAGCATAACTCGTGATGTGTAAATTACCCGTGCTTCATTCATCCATTATTTGAGAATGAGGGCACTAAAACCTTACACATCATTTCAACTCTTTTCGAAACACTTCCATGCTAACACTTCCCACTATATTTTCACTGTTCATGCAGTAAAACCTCAAGCATCAGGCACAATGTTTCAATTTATTACTTCTCTAGTATTAAACCTCTTTGTGAAACATTTTGCTGATAGTATGCACAATACTGAATGTACCAGCACAATTATATGATTGTACAAAACACAGTTCAGAAAATATAATGTCATAAACATTGAAATGTGAGAAACGGATGTTTTATACACAGAAGTCTGATTCTTTAGAGTTTCGGAAAAAATGTAAAAGGGGGAGAGGTATTTGTACTGGTATTGATATAAACTGAAACTAAAAAGCTGTCAGCTATTTGACTGTTCCATGGTGAACCAAAACCAACAAAATTGGGTTTTTCATGAAGCATTTTGAAAAGTTTCTTTTGTTACACTGAATATCTTTTGTTACACTGAATATGTCACAGCCACTGCTTTACAGGAGTGAAGAAAAGTTAACGGTGTGTGATATACAGGAATTTATTTTCCACAACTCATTGGTGAAATCAAGAAAACAACAAGAAAGGTAACATCATTCTTCTTAACAATGCCACATGTCACACATGAAGTCAATCACTCAAATTAATGTCTCATCACCCAAGTCCCCTGATTCATTGCCTCACGCCTCTTTTTGTTCCCTCGTATCAAACCAACAATTAGTACGTAGTCATAAGCACCTTTTCCAGAAGCTGTTGAATACTTTGCAGAACAATGTTTTTGAAATTCCTACAATGGACTAGAAAAAATTGTTTCCAGAATGGATTGAGAGCATGCAAAAGTGTATACATTTTAAAAGTGAATATTTACAGAAACAAAAACAGGTTTATACAAAAACAGTACCTTTCCTTTCATTGTTTTTGTAAATAAAGGTGCAATGAAAGGAAGAGAGAGTGAAGACAGAGAGACCAGGGAGTAGGACAAGAGTGTGGTGATGGTGAGCTTGCTCAGCTGCAAGCAGGGGAACTGACATGTGACACACAATTTAGTAGGAGGTGTGGGTTACGGTTGCAGAAGGTCCACTGATGAACTTCCATGATCTGGGTCCTTATTCCTCCACAGGTTTGAAGCCTTTTCTCCTATCCATTAAACCTATTCCTCTTTAGCAGCATGACACCTCTGTGGATGTTGACCTCCAATTCTCCAATGGGATCACAAAAAATCTCCATATATATAATACCTACCAACAGCTAACAATACCCCGCATTGATAACTGCCATCCAGTTCACATTAAAAAGTCTCTCCCCTGGAGCCTAGACATCTCTCTAAAATCACACACAATTCCTCATCCCACATGCTGAAGCTCCCGTTACGGCCGTCACAAGCGTGCACCACTCTCAAAAACTATTCGACAAATAAATTTCCTATGTAATACCCATATATGCCCATATTTCTTCAGCCAGCAGCACTAATTAGCTGCACATGAGCACACTTTTGATAGCCAATATTGTGAAGGACTGGAACACCACCGAAGCGCACTTGCGCATTCTGCCACTGCAGTGTTTGTACCTAGTGCCAGTGACGGCTGGGCGAAGCAAGTGCACTGCCGTCACTTGCAGCCAGTACCCTGGCCAGCAAATATAAACACATCGGGCCCCTGTCAGTGGGGCCTCTTCCACTCGCATCTTCTCCGAGCTATGCAAATGTTCTCGAGTCACATCAGTTCCGTGGCAGTGTACATTAAGTTGTTAGTGGCAGGTTTTTACACTTGGGCAGCTAATAGTTGTGTTAATATTTCTCTGACTTTGTCAGTATTCAGTGTGCAGTTATCAGCCTATGTAATTTTTGTGCATGTAGTGGCTGTCAATAAAGAATGTAGGTACAGCAGATTTGGCAACAAGCTAGTTCGTTTTGCATGTGTCTTTTGAGAGTTACACAGATATGATGTTGATTCAGTTGTTACAACAACAGCATCAAACAGCTTGAGCAATAACAGCAGCCGTCAGACTTGATTTGTCAATTATTTACAAATTCCTGGGGGCACTGGCTCCCAGCCACTGCTGCATACACCGCACCCCCACAAGATTCATTATAGTCCCACTACTCATCATGCTTATACAGATGTGCTGCCACAATTCCCCATTGGCTGTAACCCAGAATTTGACAAAAAAGAAGTTACTTTATCAGTGTTGGATCTTGTGAATTCCACAGCCTTTAATGATGGTTGGTGAATGACACAATTTTTGGCTGGGTGTCAGTCATCAACCACTAAAACAGAAGTTGCGTGCTTCCAAATCGATGATTATGTGCATCAGGCATCAGAAAAGCTCCCAATGAGAACAAAGTGCACAGAGAAAACTAACCAGAAACATCCAGTGCTCAATCAGGTGTCCCATTTTGGGCCAAATGGTTGGCCCAAATGGCTGCCTTCTACAGGCCCGCACCACAATTTTTTCCTTCTTAGGTATTGCCTGGTGCTGGTTGATGGAACACTCCTCCTTAGTAGGATCCAGATGAAGTCTGCATTGTCATCCCAGCATTCCTGGACTCTTGTGCTTCTCCACTGAGGCATAACCCACATGAAAATGCTAGCGAGCCACTTGTCTACTGGCCTGAATTGATTTGGTGATTGAAAAGCTTGTCCGTAGGTGCATTCTGTGTGCTGAGCAACAGGCAGCCCCCCCCCCCCCCCCCCCCCCCACTTTTGATTTGTGGCCCACTCCCAATCAGCCGTGGGACTGCTCCACATGACTTTTCCAGGTTCTTTCTGTCATTCCATGGTGTTAGTAGTGGTACATGGGATGTCAAATTACCCATACATCTTGTGCACATGCTCTCCCTCTGCAGAAGCTACTGTGCGAGCTCGTGATGCAGAGTTTTGCAACTGAAGGATTGCCACAGATGATCGTCCACAATATTAGCCCACAGTTTGCCTAGGCATTGTTCCATGATTTCTGCATCCAGAATGGTATCACTCAACGGCAGACACACTTGCCAATATGGCACTGCCTCTGCTCCTCAGCACCTACAGAACCAACCTCTGAACGGCCACAGTCCAACAGGGGTTCTCTGTAGCAGACAACCCTAAATTCTGCTACACTGCTGCAGCTTGTGGCACAGACGCACTCTTCACGATATGATGTGAGCGATCCAGTCCATATGTTCACCTTCGGTCGGCAGCCAGGACAGTTGCCGGCTGTGGTTCAACAAATGCATGATTAGTAAATGGTCACTGTGGATGTCATTGGGGCATCACTCTCCCACCATCGAAATCAACTGTGGCCTTATTGGGGGAAAAACCTGCCACAGCTGCAGCAGACACTGTCCAAGGGACCTCCTGCAGGCACTATACCCTCCCCGAGACCTGAGCTCGATCCTTGGACGTGCCGGTGGGCATGACAACGTCGAGATAGAGCTGCTGCCTGCCCTGTGCCCTCGACCGGTGTCTGACAGAAAATTCCTGGATGCCGCCCACTCATCGGAGCACCGGGTGGATGTTCCCTCTCACTGCTGCTTCCATCTCTCACTGGCGTAGGTCCACAAAGCACCCACGTGTGAGCTCATCACTGCGGCCAGCGCACCACTGTTCGGGCCACTTGCACCTACACACCCTGCCTGGATGGAGACAGCTGAAGGCCAATCCCCACTAGGTGATCCCTCTTCAGATGCTTACGAGCTGATGGAAACCGACACAGTAACCATGCAGCTGCCATCGCACCACTGCTGTCATCGACACCGGGTCACCTGGCCGAATCTGGTGGCTTGTTCACCTTTGTCGACCTTCCACCAGAAGTGATCCAGCTGGTGTGGTCTTCCTTTCTCACGCGTCAGTGCCAGTGGGGGCAGCTCTGCAGAAGAGTGGAGGAATGTGGCAGCACGCTGCGCAATCTGCCAACGCAGCATTTGTATCTGGCACCAGCAGCAGTCAGGGGGAAGCAAGAGCACCACCATCACTGGCAGGCAGCCAGCGCGCTGACTGGCTAATACTGACATGACGGGCCTCTCCCAGTGGTGCCTCATCCCATTGCATCTTTCTCCACTGTACAGAAACATACTCAAGTCAGACCAACTCTGTGCCGAAGTGCATTCATTCAGTTGTTGGTGATTGGACTCTGTACTTGGACAGTTAATATTTGTGTTAATGTTTCTTTTCAATATTTGGCTTACATCAGCTGACATATTTTTTGTGTATTCAGAGGCTATCAATAAAGAGTGTAGATACAACAAGCAGCATAACCGCACCTCCCACCATGCTATGATGATCTTTCAATATGCCCTGAAATGAGGAACATTCTTTATAAAATATGTTCCACCTCTTCCAAAGTGGTATTCTACTGTCCATCCACGCTATGAAATATCCTAATCCATCCTTACTTCACACGCAGTGCATACTCAATGGTAACGAATAACATCCTCAAGAAAGACATGTGCAAGACATGTTCCACGCATCCCCCCAGCTGATTTAATTCCTATCATCTAACAGGCATATCCTGCCCCATCAAAGGCAAGAGCACCTGTGAAGTCAGTCATGTCATTCTCTAACTGTTATAACTTTTGAACACACTTTCATATGGGCATGACCATCAACAAGTTGTCCACCAGAATGAAGTGTCACCAGCAAACTGTGAGCAAATGCAAAGTTGCCCATCCAGTGGGAAAGTCTGTTACTGAGCATGAAATGCTCCACTTCAACAGACATTTCACGACCATGCCACCTTTATCAACCACTCGCCCCTCCTCGTGGGCCGGAGCTGTATATCCACTATCCCCTAACACCTCCCACACCACATCCCTTTCACTGTCTCCATACCTTGCATCCTCTTCACCTCCTACACTGACTTCACTCATGTCTGATTCATCTATCCATTAATTGACATCAGGAATCTCTGAGGTCTGCCTTTTTCCCTGTTCTATCTTCCTCCCCTTCCCCCCACATACTGATCTAAAGCTCTTATTTTTTCATTTACCACAGATGACTTCTCCTGCTAGCTACAGACAAGCTCACCGGCACCAATTTCTATCCACTTCTCTTATCCATCAACTTCCCCTTCCCTCCTCCTCCTCATTATCCACTCCATCCACCACATTCACCCTTGTCAGATTGCGATTCAAACAATATAAATATATATCTGTGTGTGTTTGTGTGTGTGTGTGTACGTGTTTGCATCCACAATTCATCCTCTGGGAACCACAGGTGCAATGACGTAAAAAGTATAAGTATTGTGAGGCAGGTGGATTGTGCTACATCAATTGCTGCTAAAGATGACATTGTTCCAGAAGAAGAATGGAGCAGGACCACAGATATCCCAGAAAATGTGACGTTCCAAAACTTCATTTCTTGTGGTGATGATATCCTTACCTCCATACTGAAATGAATAAACGTGATATACGTGAAGCGCTTGTGAAGGAAGACTGTGAGGTAGAAACTGGTACTGGTGGTGGTGGTGGTGGTGGTGATAATGAACAAGAAGAAGAAGAAGAAGAAGAAGAAGAATATAAGAAGAAAAAGATGGAGAAGAAGAAGAAGAAGAAGAAGAAGAAGAAGAGGTCATTGCAAAAGTGTTGTAGCTGCTGTGCAAGGAGCTGATACCATTAGGAAATACTTTTCCTCTTTTGGGTATTGTATTAACGAAAGTTCTTATTGAATGTAGAAGCTTTTTGATTGAAGGAGACAACTGGCTGAAAATCGGAAGCATTGTGTTGTCGATCAGCGTGCATGCGCCCACAAAAAGAGCACACACACACACACAAAAGGACAAGACAAGCAATTCTTCTTATTAAAAGAAAGTGATATGTGTAAAGTGTGATTTTATATCAACAAAACATGCTTGGATTACGATTCCAGGTCATTTGCCCTGTGTGCTTGGGCAAAATCCCCCATTTAAGGAAAACCTCTGTTTAAAGAAAAAATATTTGCGAATCCATCGATTCATAAAAAATGGATTTTACTGTAATTATAGAATACTCCTTTTGAAAAAAAAACGTATTTCAAAGATTATACTGATATGGACACACAATTTTTAAACGATGTTAAACAATGTTATCAGATTAATTAGCTATACATATTGCTATAGGTGGCTTAAACATATTAAAGACAGCAGAAATCTCACACAATACTTGGAAGAAGCTCATGAGGAGAGTGTCAATACAGTGATTTGCAGGGTTCACTGGTTAAAATTTCAAAATGTTCATACTGATGAACACATCAGAATACAATCATGCAGTGTCATTTTAATGACCAAACTTCACACAAAAATCAAACAATGGAAAATCCAGGATGGAATAATGACAATATTATGAAAACAGTAGATTCCTACACACCATACTGAAGAGACATTGAGTCACAGGCAGGCACAACAAAAAAAGGTTATACATTTAAACTTTCGGCCACAAGGCCTTCTAAAGTAGACGGCACACCACATGCACGAGCGCGCGCGCGCACACACACACACACACACACACACACACACACACACACACCACTGTCTCTGGCCTCAGCCAGAGTGTGTGTTTTCTACTTTAGAAGAAGGCCTTTTGTTTGAAAACTTAAATGTACAGTAGTCTTTCTGTTGTGCCTGTCTGTGACTCAACATCTCCTCTACAGGGTGAGTAGCAAGTTACCCTTTTCAAAATATTGTCATTAAACAGTAAAATCTGTCGAACAGGACAAAACTGTCATATTCTATAGGAGAAAGGTGTCATCAGTTAATGCAATCATGTATGAACTGAGGAGACATCAACCTGCTGGTGACTAAGTCCCTTTAATTGGAAAGGCACTGTGCATCAAAAGCTCATATACCATACAGTAAACAAAGTACTTCACCACAGGATTTTAGCTTGTTTAGAAGAAGCTGTGCACAGGAAAACATTTAGGGTGTGTAAAAATCAACTGTCAGAGTTAAATCACTACATACTGGCTTATACATCACACAACAACATACTGTTTCATACATCACTTCTTATACATATTTTCTGGCAAAACATTGCACCAATGTTGCACTCAATTCATACTATTCCTCCAACTTAGTTGTGATACATTTTTTTCACATCCGCATATTCAAAAATGCAAGATCGTTTCATTTGGCAAAATCCAAGAAATATGACAAGGTAACTTTACGTCAGCTTCAGGTAAATATTCAAGGAAGTGTTACAAAAACTGACGAAATTTTGGACCTCTGTGCACAAGAGGCAAGGACTACTTTGAAGGGTCTAGCCTTTAAAGCAGTACAAGATGATAAAAGAAATTTCACAACACAGGTCTGATCTTTTTCTTTTCTTCCTTTTTGGATTACCCCCTCTACAGCCATTTAGTCTCTCGCATTTGAATTTTATAGTCAAAGATTTGATATTAAAGGCAGAAGGTGGCTTCATCTGAGTCATGGATAACACTCTGCTGACACCTTTTGAGCACACTGGGTGCAGCTGTTTGCAAACTGTGGTTCGTGTAGACATGGTTTCAGTTGCCTGAGGCTGCAGTTGTGTGTGCGAGTTGCTTTTTTGTGTGTGTGTGTGTGTGTGTGTGTGTGTGTGTGTGTGTGTGTGTGTGTGTTTTTCTATTGTTGACGAAGGCCTTAATGGCTGAAAGCTTTAATTGTAAGAGTCTTTTTGTTGTGCCCATCTGCAACTCAGTATCTCCATTATATGGTAACAACTTTCCTTTTCATAATATTGTCATAAAATATCCATGAGTGTGTGTCTAGAATGACATTCAGCAGAGTGACAACATATAAAAAAGGGGGTGAAGCAAATGCCTGACTGAGATACACAGGAAAAATCTTGAGAAAATGTAATTCATAAAATAAGTGGGTTACAAGGCATTGTTCAACTGATTCCTGAGTACAGACCATCAGTCTGTGACCTTAACTGAGTTGGATTATTAGAAGAGATAGAGAAGATATGGAATAATGACAATATTATGAAAACAGTAGATTCCTACACACCATTCTGTCACTGGATCGTTCAGTCCACTCAGAAGTGTTACAGAGATGCTCAACAAATGCTAGTGGACACTGTGCATCATGGAGAGGTTAACAATTGAAATTTTGAGAGTCCTTTCTAGGAAGAATGACAATATTATGAAAAGGGTATACTGCTGCTCACCATACAGTGGAGATGTCGAGTCACAGAGAGGCACAACAAAAAACCTGCTAAACACTTAAGCTTTTGGTGAAAAGAACTTCTTCAAAAGTTGATAAACACACACACACACACACACACACACACACACACACACACACACACTAGCCACTGAGACCAGACTGCAGCAAAAATGCATGATGGGAGGAACAGTCTGGGTGTTGGGGTTAAGGAGAAGGCTGAGGTGGGACAGCAGGGCAGCTGTGAGCGACGGTAAAGTGCTACTTGTGGGAGCATACAGGGATGTGGTGGTGAGAGGATAAGGGCAGCTAGATGCAGTCGGGATATTAAAAGAAGGACAGATGGGTAGGAAAGGGAGCAGAAAAGGAGAGAAATAAAAGGAATGTTGGTGCATTTATGGACCAGAAGGCTGTGTAGTGCTGGAATAGGAACAAGGAAAGAGATATCTGGCTGAAGGACAGTAACTAACAAAGGTTCAGGCCAGGGGGGTTAGGGGAACATAGGATATATTTCAGGGAGAGTTCGCACTTGTACAATTCAGAAAAGCTGGTATTGGTGGGGAGGATCTACATGGACAGGCTGTGAAGCAGTCAGTTAAGTGAAGAATGTTGCATTGTGCAGTGTGCTCAGCATCTGGGTGGTCCAGCTATTTCTTAGCTACAGTCTGTCAATGGTCATTCAACCGGACAGACAGCTTGTTGGTTGTCATGCCCACGTTGAATGCAGCACAGTGGTTGCAACTTAGCTTGTAGACCACATGACTGCTTTCACAAGTAGCCCTGCTTTTGATGGGATAAGTGATGCTTGTGGCTGGAATGGAGTAGGTGCTGGTGCGAGGATGTATGGGACAGGTCTTGCAACTACATCTATTAAGGGGTGTGAGCCATGAAGCAAGAGGTTGGAAGCAAGGGAGGAGTAGCGATGGACGAGGATACTGTGTAGGTTTGGTGGATAGCAGAATACCCCTATGAAAGGGGTGGAAAGGATGGGGGTAACACATCCCTCATTTCAGGGCATGACAAGAGGTACTCAAAACCTTGTGATTCAACTGCTCCAGTTCTGGTAATGAGCCATGAATGCTCATTTGTGGCTGGATGGTAGGACTTTGGGAGGTATTGGGTGACTAGAGAGACAAAATATGGGAGATCTGTTTCAGTATAAGGTTGGGAGGGTAATTTCAGTCTGTGAAGGCCTCAGGGAGACCATCGGTTTATTTCGAGAGGGACTGCTTGTCACTACAGACTCGACAGCCGTGGGTGCCTCGGCTGTAGCGAAGGAACTTTTTTTATGGAATAGGAGGCAGCTGTTCAAGTGAAGGAATTGCTGGTGGTTGCCAGGTTTGATAAGCGTGGAGATACTGATGGAGCCATCTTTGAGGTGGAGGTCAACATCAAGGAAGGTGGCTTGTTGAGTTGAGGAGAACCAGGTGGAGTGATTGGAGGTGAAGGTGTTGAGGTTCTGAAGGGATATGGATAGGATGTCCTCACCCTCAGTCGAGATTCCCAAGATGTCATCAATGAACCCGAACCAGATGAAGCATTTAGGACTGTGGGCAGTTAGGAAGTTCCTGTTCCTTTACCACATGGAGCTCTGCTCGTCTCTACTGACGCCCCCTCCCTTTACACCAATATTCCTAATGCCGATAGTGTTGTCACTATTGAACACTACCTTTCCCAATGCCCTACGGATTCCAAAATGACAACGGATTCCTGGTCACCAAGACAAAGTAAATCCTCACCAACAATTACTTCGCCTTTGAAGTCATCACCTACAAACAAATTCATGGTACATCAATGGGCACCCGCATGGCACCATCCTACACCACCCTGTTCATGGGGCATCTAGGGAATTCTTCCTAATCACCCAGAATCCCAAACCATCACCTGGATTGTTGAGTGTCATCAACACAGGATTTCAAATTGATTCCACATTTCTAGATTCCCAGAAGGCTTTTGACACCACACCTCACAAGTGGCTTGTAATCAAATTAAGCGCTAATGGAATATTGTCTCAGTTATGCGACTGTATTCACGATTTCCTGTCACGAGGTCAGAGTTCGTAGTAACTGATGGAAAGTCATCGAGTAAAACAAAAGAGATTTCTGTCTTTCTGCAAGGTAGTCTTATAGCCCTCTGTTGTTCCTTATCTGTATAAACAATTTGGGAGACAATCTGAGCAGCTGTCTTAGGTTGTTTGCAGAAGATGCTGTCATTATTATCTAGTAAAGTCATCAGAAGAAATTGCAAAAAGATTTTTGATAAGATGCCTGTATGCTGTGAAAAATGGCAACTGACACTAAATAATGAACCTGACTGACAGTTAAGTGAAGACATTGTCAAGACCTATTGAACAGGATCTCCCAGCATGCAGGTAAAGTACGAAATATCCAAAATACGCGGTAGGCAGGTAGCAAGCATGTTTTCCAGCCATAGAAGAATTGTGCAATAGAATAAACATCAATACAGTAGTTACATGTGCAATGAAATGCTCACTCAATACAAACTAAAGCATTAATGTCCATTCTGTGACTGGAAAATTTGTTTGCTATTGCCAGCCATACATTTTGGTGATTTTGTACTTACCTGCATGCTGGGACACCCAGTTCACTACAGATCAAAAATGTCTTCACTCAACTAAGTCTGGATGTATCCAACATTAATGTACTTGATAATGACTTAAGGGCAAAACCATGACAGTACAGTAGAGTCCCATTAATCCGATCTAATTGGGACCTTGTTCGGATTACCGATTTGTTCGGATTAGCCGGAATTACAGTGACAAGTTTCTAGAATGAAGTATACCACGCAGATAAGTAGGTACATCATGATAACAAATGGGAACAAGTGTGGGAACAATGGCTCACTCTCACTCCCTGCCCTTGCTGTTGTGCAATGTTGAGATCTTTGTAGTGCCTGAGGTCAGTGCATTGCCAGTTAGCTTGCAAAGCACTTGGTTATGTTAGTTATCGATCGCTGGCATGCGTAACAGTTGTATTGTATTCGTTCAGGTATAGTGGTGTACATATTTTCGTCATGAGTAAACGGAAACATACAATGTTAACTCTCAAAGAAAAACTGAACGCTTTGAAGTGGACAGACAATGGTGAGAATGTATCTACACTGGCAACGGAACTGGGTGTTGGTAAAGCAACATCTTTGAGAAAAACACTCAAAATTCAGCAAACTATGAAACAGTCCCAGTATGATAAAGTGGATGAAGCTCTTTTCCTTTGGTTTACGTAGGAAAGAGAAAGGGGAACCCCTTTGAGTGGAGCACTGGTTCAGGAGAAGGCTGTTTACCTGAACAAGTTAATGAATGGTGATGAGTCTTTTAGTGCTAGTATGGGTTGGTTGGACAGATTCAAAAAACATCATGGAATCCATCTGCTAACAATTACAGGAGGGAAGCTTTCTTCTGGCCATGATGCAGCGAAGGAATACTTGGGTGAGTTTGGAAAAATGATAAGAGAGAGAATGTATTCTCCCCAATAAATTTATAACACTGATGAGACTGGCCTTAATTTTAGGGCATTGCCAACAAGAAGCCTGGCAACAAAAGCAGAAGACCATGCTCCCGGTTTTAAAATGTGCAAAGATTATGTGACTTTATTAGTGTGCAGCAATGCTGCTGGTAATCACAAGCTACTTTTAATGCTGATCAGCAAATCTGCAGAGCCCAGAGCTTTTAAAAACTGCAACATGAAGGCCCTGCCCGTATAATATTGCAACCAGAAAAAAAGCATGGATGGATGGTAAGCTGTTCAAAGAATTGTTTCACAGCCAGTTTGTTCCCTCTGTTTGACGGATTTCTAAGGAAAATCATTCGTCTCCCCATGCACTCCTTTTGATTGATAACACTCCATCTCACCCCAGCACTGAGGAATTATATGATGGAGAAATTGTGACGAATTTTTTGCCGCCGAATGTTACACCACTTCTACAGCCAATGGACCAGGGCTTACAGCTAACTTTAAAACTGATTTACAGAAAACAATTTTTAAGAATGCTTTCCAAGATGATAGTATTCCTTTAGTGGACAAAATAAAAAAGACCAATGTGAACTATGTTGTTTATTGGGCTGCTGAGGCATGGAAGAGTATTTCAGAAAATACTCTGAGAGAATCATGCAGAAAACTGTGGACATCTCTTGAATTTCAGGACAACCTAGTGGAAATGAAGAGGAAAATCTACTACAAATTATACAGACAATCCCTGGATGTGAAGAAGCTAGTGAAAGAGACGTAGATGAGTGGATGGAACATGTGTGGAGAACCTTACTCATGCTGATTTAGTTGCTGCTGTGACTCAAGACCAGGAAGAAGTGGATTGGTGTGACGGAAGTGACAATGAGCCTGAAAGCAACAAAGGAGAGCTGGTGCCACACAGTGACGCAGCAGAAGCCCTTGACCTCGCACTATATTGTATGGAGCAACAGCTCACTGCTACACCTGCTGATTTGATGTTTATGAGACAATGGCACAACTATGTGTCATATAACAGACTGTCTTCATTACGCCAAAAAACAATGACAGTTTTTGTCATCTAAAAAGTAGGGATAAAATGTCCACTATATTTTAGTAAGTTTGACAGCTTCTCTTTCATTGTTATGCATTGTTTAAACCGTATGTTTTCTTGCCAGTTTTTCTAATACATGTATACTGTACTGTGTAAATTAAAATAGTGTGTATGTACAGCAGTTTACTATACAGTTTTCCATACTTAGACTAACATTTTTCATGTTCAGATTAACTGAACGTTCAGATTACCGGAGTTCGGATTAGCAGGACTCTGCTGTAACATAAAATAAAGACGTTTGTACAGTCAAATAGTGGAAATACCATTCAACAGATTGTGTTCGTTCGAATGGGAAATTTCTGAGCATCTATCCTGCTACTATTTAAAGCAACAGATTATTCTGCAGAAAGAATTTGTCTGCTTGTTAAGAGATACTATAAATGCTTACATCTGAACAGTGATAATGTGCTAAAGCAATGCAAAAGCTTATTTTTGAAACAATGGAAAATCTGGGGTGAGATAATAGCAATATGAAATTGATAGGCTGCTACTCATAATATGAAGAATTAATGATTGGTAGAAAGGCATACTGGGGAGGGTGAAAGACCGCTTGGATATTATTCAGCAACTGGGTTAAGTCCTTCGTCAGATGTACACCAAACCAACCCCCCCCCCCCCCCCCACACACACACACACACACACACACACACGGACACCGTTGTCTCCAGGAGTGAAACCCTTAGTGTACACAGACAGCGGTGGCCGTGTGTGTGTGTGTGTGTGTGTGTGTGTGTGTGTGCACGTGCACACACACAAGCTATGGATGTGAAAATGTATGGGTGTTTTATCTACATATCAAACACTGGAAAATCCACGACTGAATGTAACAATGTTATGAAAAGGAAAGTGGCCACTTACCATATAGCGGAGATACTGCATTGCAGATAGGCACAACAAAAAGACTGTCACAAATAAAGCTTTCAGCCACTAAGGCCTTCACCAAAATAGAAGACACACACACACACACACACACAAACGCAACTCAAACAAACATGACTGCAGTTTCAGACAACTGTAGACACCTGAGACTGCAGCTGTGTGTGTGTGTGTGTGTGTGTGTCTCAGATATGGTGAGTGGCAACTTTCCTTTTCATAAGATTGTGTTTTTTCTACATCTGATGAAGAAGTTAGCTCTGGCAGCTGAATAATATCTGGCAGTCTGGTTTCAATGTGACTGTTAGCCATTCAATGCCTCCACTATGTGCCAAGTAGTAATGTAGTTGTAATATTTCTAAAAAAGTAGTTATTCCAAAATTTTATTTATAGGCCATTGGAGATTACTTTCCGGATAACCCCGTTATTTTAAACTGATAGTATCATGTGCCACGTGGTTCTTCATACCAAGCTGCTTGAACCAGTATGTTTTCTGTTTCAGAGGTTTTAGCAGGTACCACTTTGCCTCTGCAGATTTACACTGTAATTCCATCCATCACTAATAATTGTCCTAAGTAGCAGTTCTTTTCATCTCCTTCCACAAGCTGCATACAATATCATTACAGATCAACGTGCAAAAACTGAAAATCTGTGCTTAAGTCTAACAGAACTGAATACATAATATGTAATTTTTTTATGAATATGTAAAATAATCTTTGCTATTATAACTAGATTCTGACAACAATGAACTTGAAAAAACTTTCAATGTCAGCTTTTGCACTCAGTTCACATGTACTAACCGTCTGTCTTTAAATTATGAGCAGTACTCCTATCACTGGACACAGGTTGTTGTTGCATTACACCAAGAGTATCCTCAGTAACTTTCCACCCATCCAGGTGAAACACATCACTGGTTTCAGCCACAGGTATTACTTTCATTGAGTCACCAGCACAACCTATAAAATAAAATACGAAGTAACTTCTTTATAAATGGATATGACTTCTTGTTGATGGGAACAAAATACATCAAACTACTAACCATTACTGGTACAAGTACCAACAATTAGATTTAATGTAGATGCCCTTCCAGTTCTTGCATACAACACTGGTGGGACACCAAATTCTTTAGTGATAGCCAAAAGAAGAGTATCCAGTCTGTCAGGTAGCCTTTCCCACCGGACACTCAGGCCAGGATGATCTTCATTCTCAACTTGATCACCTTCATTACTCTGCATAAAAGTGAAAAAGATATCATCATAATTTTGAAGTCAATGTGAATATATTTCAGTGCAAAGTATGCTAAATGTATGTGGAACAGAAAAACATAAGAATCTGAAAATCAAAGTGTTATAAGCAGCAGGCAAGCAAATGTGAAAGGTAACCTTGGTAACAATTAATACAGGTTATCAGGTTTTCATGGCAGATGAAAGTTGTGTGCCTGCAGAAGAAAACATGCTCTCCCCCATTCCCGTTTCCCTCTCCTTGCCACACCCCTTCCCCAAAGGAAAAACACACACGCACACACACAGGGTGAAGCGAAATTTGCGCACTTGGGCTTCGCAGTGCGACTCCTCACATGCCAGTGATAACAAAATGTCTGTCACAAAATTTCGTCCGGCAAGTATATCCGGCAGAAAAAGGATGTCAAAAAGTGGCAATATGGCAACACTGTAACCACGTGTATGGTAACAACCTCTGTCAGCACATGTTGGCCGTGCTGTACAGTTGCTGCAGTGGATAGAGTTTTGGCTTAGTTTGCAGGTGGTCAAGGGCTCGATCCTGGGTTGGGTTGGACAATCTCTATCACGCAGTGGTGGAAGGAGAGAACCTGACTCCCGAAGGCACAGCAGCAGATGACGAAACACGTTTATCTGGATGGCATCAATGAGGATATCCAGCAACGTATTCACAAGCAGCAAAACCAGTCCAGTTATCAGATGTACCACGGACCAGAAGCATATCCACATATTCATCGTTTGTGTATGCCATACATCTGCCACACTGGTTTAGAGGTTTGCAATGAGAAAATTCGATGTGTGTACACATGTACACTGGAGTCTGTCATGGGCATGTTACTCCACTCGCAACTAGTCCTTGTCTGGTGGGCAGCGCATGCGGTACAAACACGCTGTCAGTCCTGCACGTTGTTCCACATAATGTGCATTACCCATCTGACAGATATTGTTCTGCATGGTTCATCCTGACACTGCTAATGAGAAATGTTCAGTTTCGAATTACACTGTTTCCCTAACGTTAATAGATGTGATGTTTCCACAATCCCATCGATAGAATAATAATAATAATAATAATAATAATAATAATAACCCCCGTGGAGGCCCGGGAAAAGAATAGGCCTCCGGTATGTTCTGCCAGTCGTAAAAGGCGACTAAAAGAACAAACCACTACAAGGGCTAACCCCCCCTTTTAGTGTGATTACTTGGTTCAGGACAGAACTAAAGAAGCCTCGGACAAGCGCCGTCACGGTCGGAGACGACGCTTGAACCCTATGCCCGCCCACAATGGTAACGACACTGCTAGCCAACTGGAAAACGATTTAAATCCAAATAGAGGTGTTTTGCAGGATATGCTTCCTGCAACCACCCTAGAAGGAAAACAAAGACAGAGGATGAGATGGTCAGATGAAGTTAATCGACACCTCATGTTCTGCTATTACCAAGCAACAAACCTAGGAACCAACACAACTGGATACAGATCACAAGTATATACAACATTTATTACCAGATACCCGGAATTAAAATTTTTAACAGAACAACGACTAGCTGATCAGATCCGTGTAATAATAAAAAATAACAGGATACCCCAGTCAGAATTATAAAACATCAAACAACAGGTACAACAAATACTAGAACAAAATAATGTGCAATCGGAAGAAGAAGAAAATACAGTAATGGACTCAAAACATCCCAGAGCAAACAAACAAAGAACAACACGCATCAATTAAACAATCAGAGGAAAACGAAATCTTAAGACAGCCACCAGAACAAGCACAAATAGAACACGAAGAGACACACGTGTTAGATATAGAAGAGAAATTTCAGCTGACATATATAGAATACAAAGACACAAATACAGACATTAGACCATTCTTGCATAGACCGCCAAATAACCCACAAGTCGAAACAACAATAAAAACTATCAACACAATCATAAACAACAAAATAAATGAAAATACAACTATGGAAGAGTTACAACTACTGGTTTATATAGGAGCACACACTACACTAAGTATACACACTAGGCAGAGATCAGAACAAACCAACACACAGAAGAAGCCCACAAAACCAGCATGGCAACACAGGCTACAGATGAGAATAGAAAAACTGAGAAAAGACATTGGACAGCTAACACAATTTATAAGAAATGAAATATCAGACAAAAAACGAAAAAGGTTAGGTAAAATCTCACAACAAGAAGCAATAGAGCAATTAGATGAAAAGAAGCAGAAATTACAAGCATTGGTCGAACGACTTAGAAGATACAAAAAAAGTGAAAATAGAAGGAAACAAAACCAAACATTCAGCACAAACCAAAAGAGATTTTACCAAACAATAGATAACACACACATTAAAATAGACAATCCACCAAACATAACAGACATGGAACACTTCTGGAGCAACATATGGTCAAACCAGGTACAACATAACAGGCATGCACTGTGGATACAAGCAGAAACAGACTCATACAAGATGATACCACAGATGCCTGAAGTGATAATTTTGCAACATGAAGTCACCCGAGCAATTAATTCTACACACAATTGGAAATCCCCTGGAAATGATAAAATAGCAAATTACTGGCTAAAGAAGTTCACCTCAACACATTCACATCTCACTAAATTATTTAACAGTTACATTGCAGACCCACACACATTCCCTGATACACTTGCACATGGAATAACCTATCTGAAACCTAAAGATCAAGCAGACACAGCAAACCCAGCTAAATATCGCCCCATAACATGCCTACCAACAATCTACAAAATATTAACTTCAGTCATTACACAGAAATTAATGACACATACAACACAGAACAAAATTATAAATGAAGAACAAAAAGGCTGCTGCAAAGGAGCACGAGGATGTAAAGAGCAACTGATAATAGATACAGAGGTGACATATCAAGCTAAAACTAAACAAAGGTCCCTACACTACGCATACATTGATTACCAAAAAGCCTTTGATAGTGTACCCCACTCATGGTTACTACAGATATTGGAAATATACAAAGTAGATCCTAAATTGATACAGTTTCTAAACATAGTAATGAAAAACTGGAAAACCACACTTAATATCCAAACAAATTCAGATAACATCACATCACAGCCAATACAGATTAAGCGTGGAATATACCAAGGAGACTCATTAAGCCCTTTCTGGTTCTGTCTTGCTCTGAACCCACTATCCAACATGCTAAATAATACAAATTATGGATACAATATTACTGGAACATACCCACACAAAATCACACATTTGCTATACATGGATGATCTAAAACTACTGGCAGCAACAAATCAACAACTCAACCAATTACTAAAGATAACAGAAGTATTCAGCAATGATATAAATATGGCTTTTGGAACACACAAATGTAAGAAAAATAGCATAGTCAAGGGAAAACACACTAAACAAGAAGATTACATATTGGATAACAACAGCGACTGCATAGAAGCGATGGAAAAAACAGATACCTATAAATATCTAGGATACAGACAAAAAATAGGAATAGATAATACAAATATTAAAGAAGAACTAAAAGAAAAATATAGACAAAGACTAACAAAAATACTGAAAACAGAATTAACAGCAAGAAACAAGACAAAAGCTATAAATACTTATGCTATACCAGTATTGACCTACTCATTTGGAGTAGTGAAATGGAGTGACACAGACCTAGAAGCACTCAATACACTTACACGATCACAATGCCACAAATATAGAATACATCACATACATTCAGCAACAGAAAGATTCACATTAAGCAGAAAGGAAGGTGGAAGGGGATTTATAGATATAAAAAACCTACATTATGGACAGGTAGACAATTTAAGAAAATTCTTTCTAGAACGAGCAGAAACTAGCAAAATACACAAAGCAATCACTCATATAAATACATCAGCTACACCATTGCAATTTCATAACCACTTCTACAACCCACATAACATCAACAGATACGAAGAAAGTAAATTGGAAAAAGAAAACACTACATGGCAAGCACCCGTATCATCTAACACAGCCACACATCGATCAAGACGCATCCAACACATGGCTAAGAAAAGGCAATATATACAGTGAGACAGAAGGATTCATGATTGCAATACAGGATCAAACAATAAACACCAGATATTACAGCAAGCATATTATTAAAGATCCCAATACCACAACAGATAAATGCAGACTTTGCAAACAACAAATAGAAACAGTAGATCACATCACAAGCGGATGTACAATACTAGCAAATACAAAATACCCCAGAAGACATGACAATGTAGCAAAAATAATACATCAACAACTTGCCATAAAACATAAACTAATAAAACAACACGTTCCCACATACAAGTACACACCACAAAATGTACTGGAGAATGATGAATACAAATTATACTGGAACAGAACAATTATAACAGATAAAACAACACCACATAACAAACCTGACATCATACTCACCAATAAAAAGAAGAAATTAACACAACTAATTGAAATATCCATACCCAACACAACAAATATACAGAAGAAAACAGGAGAAAAAATTGAAAAATACATCCAACTGGCTGAGGAAGTCAAGGACATGTGGCATCAGGATAAAGTCGACATTATACCAATTATACTATCAACTACAGGAGTCATACCTCACAATATCCACCAGTACATCAATGCAATACAGCTACATCCAAACATATATATACAACTACAAAAATCTGTAATTATTGATACATGTTCAATGACCCGAAAGTTCCTAAATGCAATATAACATATACCATACAGTTACAAGGAAGTCACGCTTGATCAAGGTCCGCGTCACGTTCCATTTTTAACCAGACTTAACAGTCTGAGAAAGTAAAGAAAATAATAATAATAATGCATTGAGATATGTACTCAACAGCATGCAGTTACCAGTCTCAATGCTGAAAGGCATAATTAGTGGGACCATGGTGATAACACATTCAAATATTAACTGAGTTTGGACACTATTCACAAAGCAAAGCACGTTGCTAGTACTACTGGTAACATAAGGCCCTTACAAAATATAATGGACCTAAACGAGGCAAGAATAATAGTTGGTACTAATCTGTGGGACCATTGAAGGAGGGTACAAAGAAAACAGGTTTCGCATCTAGTAGATGAAGTGGTGCAAATAAATTCACGCCCATGACATGGAAAGGGCTTCTTTCAAAGCTGACCAATCTTCTGTTTCTAAGATTGTGAATGTAAGTGCAAATGTTGAAAGGGCTTCTTTCAAAGCTGACCAATCTTCTGTTTCTAAGGTTGTGAATGTAAGTGCAAATGTTTTCTAGAAGATGCTGCAATCACTGTTGACCATTCCACAGGGGTACATTTATCAAATAAAAAATTATGCCACAAACCAGAATCAAACCCTCGACCTCTTGCATGTTAATCCCAAAACTCTATCCACTGCACAAACTGTACAGCACGACTCATATTTGCTGACAAAGGCAGTTACCATACATGTGGTTACAGTGTCGCCAGATTTACACTCTTTAATGTCCTTTTTCTGCTGGACATATTCGCCAGACAAAATTTTGTGAAAGACATTTTTTTATCGGTGGCATGTGAGGAGTTGCGCTGCGAAGCCCAAATGCGTGAATTTTTATTAGGAAAATTTGGGAGACACAAGACAGAGGACAAAGTGATAGTCACTGAAGATCGTGTTTCACTCTACTTTGCTTTAGTAAATAGTCTCCATTTCATGCACTAATTTTTAAGACATCTTGAAGGAAAAATGAAGGTAATACCTGTGAAATACATGTAATCAGACTTATTATTTCATGAATAATATTTTGATACTTTTTAAAATACTGCTGCTTTTACCAAAACAAGCATATAAAAGGCTTCAGTTCACTGGCATCAGAATATCGGAACGAATTAACTAGTAGCAAGACCCATGTAAGAATACTATAATATGGAAGTAATGTAGTGATAAGTGAAAGAATGAATCAGCGAGCAGCAAGAGCCCTGTCATAAAATACTAGTGCTACATGTTTTTCTAGTCTTCATAACTAAATTCTGAAGCTTAAAACTGGCATATGGTGTGCCATGCAGCAAAAGTAAAGTTTGCCCATGACCTATCAGAGTCTGAAAAGTGCTGTTATTGAAAGACATTTTACAGATTCCATTCCAGCTGTTGTTTAAGTGTATTTACTTTATTTAATTACACTGGTATATATTGTGACATTTTGACATCTGCAGCAAGTGAGAATGGTGTATAACGCCAAAAGCGATCAATTGTGCATAAGTAAATAAAGTAAATATGTGTAAAAACAGCTGATGTGGAACTTGTACAATGTCTTTCACAAATATACAGCTGTGGTACACCACATGAAGACAATGCATCGAAATCAAAGTCATAAGAAGACCGTTTCTATTGTGATGTTTTGTTTCTCCTGGCTTTTCACATTCTGCATAATACAAAAGTTTAAAAAGTACTGATTACATTATAGGACACCTATACCACTGGAAGAGAGAGAGTGGATACATTTCCTGGATAATCTTGTATAGTCTCATGCAATACCAGTTTTGTTAAACAGATGATGATAAACCATATCCAACAGGCCGTGTCATTTGAGCTGGTAACCTTTACTTCTGTACTTACATATTAAATGCTATATCCCATTGTTAAGGAAATATCTGCTCATATTTAAAAAATGGAGTAAGTGTAGTTTACGAACTTTTTTTAACTTCATAATAAATTGAAACTTCCTGGCAGACTAAAACTGTGTGCCGGACCGAGACTCGAACTCGGGACCTTTGCCTTCTGCGGGCAAGTGCTCTACCATCTGAGTTACCCAAGCACAACTGACGACCCGTCCTCACAGCTTCAAGTCTGCCAGTACCTCATCTCCTACCTTCCAAACTTCTTCCTTCCTATGGAATAGCTTCTGTGAAGTTTGGAAGGTAGGAGATGAGGTACTGGCAGACTTGAAGCTGTGAGGACGGGTCGTAAGTTGTGCTTGGGTAGCTCAGATGGTAGAGCACTTGCCCGCGGAAGGCAAAGGTCCCGAGTTCCTGAGTCTCGGTCCGGCACACAGTTTCAGTCTGCCAGGAAGTTTCATACCGGTGCACACTCAGGGTGTCTACGCAGACAAGGAAAAAAAAAATCCTGGGTTTCCCGGTTAAAAATACACTTTCTCCCAGGTGAAAACACACTTTTTCCATGTTAAGTGACAGTATATTTTCCCTGCAAAACTTATCAGTCCTTTGAACTGTTATGGATTTATGCACGGGCATTGAATTTCCTGGCACTTTAGAAAACGAAATTCAGGGAAAAAGACACGTTTTGGAAATATCTTTTATGTGCAGCAACACGTACGTTGCGTATTTTCGTATTACGAAAGTATACATTGGAATCCCACCAAACACCGCATGTTAATTTAATATTGGTCTCTAAGGTTAATACGTTACAAGGGAAGCTAAGCTTTCACATATAATGTTAATCTTTTTTGTGCGTTACACTTTAAGATATATCACACAAATGTGCCAGTAAAATTTTTAATAATGACATAAATGTGATCTTCAGGGTTCGAAATTCTACATGGCTCGTCATTAAAGAGTTGATTTTTAAATGAGAGTCAAATGCTGTGTAATTTAAGAAATTCATGGTACATTCTCGCACATAGTTCAACCAACGTATAAGGATATTTACTTTGAAAGTAACGCTTTTCAAACTACCATTCGCAATATTTTCCCGCGACCTGTTAGAAATATGTTCGTTTCAGCAGTTGCCGTGTTATAAAAATGACCTCTTGTGCCAAAACAGTCTCGTGTATTTGGTGTGTGTTGCAAAATTGCTGCAATATTAGAAAGGCCTATTTTGTTTTATCTATCAGACAGTGACAAAATAGACATAATCAAATCAAGAAACCACACCATCTTTGGTATTATTTGTATCAACATCTTTTTCAGTATTAGATAATGACATTTCGATTTTTCATGTAGCAAAATGTTGGACGAACTCTGATGAGGTAATAGATTCTTTCGCAGAAAGGAAAGCACGCCATGTAAAGCTGTAGCAAGATTAGAGGGAAAAAAGGCTAGGAGCTAAGAATTGAAGAAATGTACCAATATCAAATGCCTATTAGGCCTACTACAAGCAAAAAGCTTTAAGTTAGGAAATAGTTTCACATTTCATTCACACGCACCAGTTCCTCAAGCATAAAACCAAAAGTGGTATTATGAAATTTTTATATAAATTTGGAATCGTCTTATTCTTCCATAATTTGTGTGATGTCACCGTTTCTTCTCCTTCCTCGATCTAAAAAACAATCTTATCATCACAAATTCTGTAGCTATTCCTGCCATCGTCAAAATTTGTTCGCCGATTAACCTCACTAACCCGGCCAGAATCACAGGTTTAGTTATTCCACAAGCATTCTCCAGTTAGGCATTGTTACGTGTACGTACAACATGTTTTCCGCGTTACTTCCAGAATAGAACTTATGCTGCTGCTAGTCGGGGACTGTACAACTGGTCCTTACAAGTGTAGCGATCTGGCTAAATATTTTCTGTCAAAATTTCATTTTCCTGGATACACAGAGAAGATAATACGTAATCTTTCTCACCTGTTATTCCTGTTAGTCGTTTATTGCCATTCTCGTAGTCTGAATCTATGGAGTTTGCTAGTAATTATAA
Source organism: Schistocerca cancellata (assembly GCF_023864275.1). Lineage (NCBI taxonomy): Eukaryota > Metazoa > Arthropoda > Insecta > Orthoptera > Acrididae > Schistocerca > Schistocerca cancellata. Next base: position 281,417,023 of record NC_064632.1, on the reverse strand, counting down.
CAACGCTGATCATTCGCAAACCCAATCAACCACATAATCAGACAGCGATTGGCATTCATGCGTTCGGCTTTACTCCGCTCAGCTCTTATAGCCCCATCCCCTTTTGTCTGCGGAAAGTTTATTTCTAGATGTGATGAGGATTCTCCTGACAGAGACATCACATACAATATGCACGCATTCAGAAATCAACTTAAAATGTGTTCAAAAATGTTCAAAAACTAACAGGGGTTCATTTCAAAATCATATGAATAATCAATTAACCAACGTGCACTGGATGCTAAGCGTTTTGTGAAACAAGCTTTCTTTCCTCAAGAATATGAATTTGGTGCCCCCTTTTCCCTGTAGCATCTAGCTGCTTGTTGTGACTGCTTGCACAGCCAACAGCCACATTCCTGTAGCCAGAAACGGGAGAATCTACTGCTCAAATGCAACTCAACTGCGCATGCACATGATCCCACTCGTAACTGCTAAAACAAATCTAATGTAAACAGTTGTGACATCACGCTCATCGTAGGCAATTTGTTGTTATGAAGCTTTGCATAGTCTTCCTAAAGCCTTTGACACATTTTGCTGCTGGCACACGCTTGCATGTGTCATTGTATATGGCACATTTCTTTGCAATTTAAGTTATTTTTGTTTCTTTCTCTCGGTTATGTTTTATTGTTGAAGTGTTATTCTGCAATAGCGGGATACAGTAACATCCTTTGTTAGAATATTGGTTCTTACCAGTCGCAATTACAAAAGTTTAACAGAAACTAAATCTGAAAAATTCCTGGAATTCTAAAAAGTTCCCGGGTTTTTCCCGATTTTCTCCCTGATGAAAAAATTCCCAGGTTTTTCCCGGATCTCCCGGTTGTCCTGGGTCATATACACCCTGACACTCCGATCCAGAGTGAAAATCTCATTCATAATAAATTATTTACCTTTGATACGGCAGTTGATCAACTCTCCACTGCACAGTGAATTTAAACACATTTAGGAAAATGTCAGACAATGGAAAATCCACGATGGAATTCAAAACAATATTATGAAAAGGAAAGTTGTCATCCACCATATAGCAGAGGTGCTGAGTTGCAGATAGGCACAACAAAAAGACTGTCACAAATAAAGTTTTCGGCCAGTAAGGCCTTTGTCAACAATAGACGAAACACACACACACACACACACACACACACACACACAGCTGCAGTCTCAGGCAACTGAAACCACACTGCAAGCAGCAGCATCAGTGCACGATGGGAGTGGTGACTGGGTGGGGGTAAGGAGGAGGCTGGGGCGGAGAGGGGGAGGTATAGTAAGGTAGGGGTGGCGGACAGTGAAGTGCTGCAGGTTGCCACACTGTGGTTTCCGTTGTCTGAGACTGCAGTCATGTCTGTGAGTTGCATTTGCGTTAATATATGTGTGTGTGTTTTTTGTCCATTGTTGACGAAGGCCTTACTGGCCGAAAGCTTTATTTGTGACACTCTTTTTGTTGTGCCTATCTGCGGCACAGTGTCTCCACTATATGGTGAGTAGCAACTTTCCTTTTCATAATATTGTTAGAAAAATGTCAATACCTCAGAATTACAAGGCCACATGACCCATCATCTTATCTAACTAACTGAATGGAATGCAACATATGGCAACAGTGCTTTGATGAGAGAACAAATTGCCACTATCTTACCACAGGGCTCAATATTGAAGGCACTTTCATTCTCATTATTTAGTGTTATTACAAACAATGGAACTGTTTCACAAATTTATTGTAGCTTGTTGCTGAACTTTGCAATCACACTGAGAAACTCATGAGCTTTTGTTACAAATGTTCAATATGTGTCCCCAAGCTAATCCTATAGACGCTCAGACTAAACTGAAGCAAGAAGCTGACTTATACTGTTTAAGTTATCTGAGTCACAGATTTCCTCTTACAGAAGTATACCATGGCTGTGAACTGCTTTGTCATTACCAAACGGAATGGCCACACTGACCATATTTGGAAACCTCGCCCTGAAATGTCATTCCTCTGGTGTGTAAGAGTAATTTTAATAAAATTCAAGCACAACAGAAAGTTTTTCAGCACCTGTTATGTTCTTTACTACCTGTTAATTATTGGAAGAATGTGGGAACTACGACAACAACTAGCAACTTTTGAGTTTCCTAGTATAACTGTCAAGTTTGGCAACATTACATCCAACAACACAGTTACAAAAAAGAAGAAGAAGAAGAAGAAGAAGAAGAAGAAGAAGAGCAACATTTCAATCATCTGTAATAAACCTGTATGCATGTTATTATCATTATCACTATAATTTCCCATTAGATTAGTAAGAAGCTGAAACACTTCTCTTTGCTGATTATATGAATTTCACATAAATTTTTGTGGAGCAAACATTATGAAAGGTAAATGAAATTTTCTTGAAAATTATTAATGGTTTCCTGTAACTAGGCTGTAAATAAATACCAACAAATTAAAGTAAAAGGCTAAACCTCCCCTTTAACAATAAAGCATGAAGGAAAAATAATTCATTAAATTTTTGGGTGTGTTGATCGATAACAACATGAAGCAGAAGTAACACATACACTACTGGCCATTAAAATTGCTACACCACGAAGATGACGTGCTACAGGTGCGAAATTTAACCGGCAGGAAGAAGATGCTGTGATATGCAAATGATTAGCTTTTCAGAGCATTCACACAAGGTTGGCGCCGGTGGTGACACCTACAACGTGCCGACATGAGGAAAGTTTCCAACCGATTTCTCATACACAAACAGCAGTTGACCGGCATTGCCTGGTGAAATGTTGTTGTGATGCCTCGTGTAAGGAGGAGAAATGCGTACCATCACGTTTCCGACTTTGATAAATATCGGATTGTAGCCTATCGCGATTGCGGTTTATCGTATCATGACATTGCTGCAAGCGTTGGTCAAGATCCAACAACTCTTAGCAGAATATGGAATCGGTGGGTTCAGGAGGGTAATAAGGAATGCCGTGCTGGATCCCAACAGCTTGTATTACTAGCAGTCGAGATGACAGGCATCTTATCCGCATGGCTGTAACGGATCGGGCAGCCACGCCTCGATCCCTGAGTCAACAGATGGGGACGTTTGCCGGCGATGGTGTACTCAACGACGAACCTGGGTGCACGAATGGCAAAACGTCATTTTTTCGGATGAATCCAGGTTCTGTTTACAGCATCATGATAGTCGCATCTGTGTTTGGCAACATCGTGGTGAACGCACACTAGAAGCGTGTATTCGTCATCACCATACGAGCGTATCACCCGCCGTGATGGTATGGTGTGCCATTGGTTACACGTCTTGGTCACCTCTTGTTCGCATTGATGGCACTTTGAACTGTGGACGTTACATTTCAGATGTGTTACGACCCTACATTTGAGCAGGATAATGCACGACCGCATGTTGCAGGTCCTGTACGGGCCTTTCTGCATACAGAAAATGTTCGACTGCTGCCCTGGCCAGCACATTCTCATCGTGTTGAAGCTGCATGGGCAGCTGTACCTGTACATGCCATCCAAGCTCTGTTTGACCCAATGCCCAGGCGTATCAAGACCGTTATTAAGGCCAGAGGTGGTTGTTATGGATACTAATTTCTCAGGATCTATGCGCCCAAATCGCATGAAAATGTAATCACATGTCAGTTCTAGTATAATATATTTGTCCAATGAATACCTGTTTATCATCTGCTTTTCTTCTTGGTGTAGCAATTTTAATGGCCAGTAGTGTATGTTCTTCAGCATCAATGTTGAGTGACACTTTGTAATGGATCTGGGAGATGTGTTATTTTCTACTGGATTTGTCGATACCAAATCTAATGAGGGAAGTTGTAAATGTTTTCTTATATTTTTGTCAGATTTTTTTTTTTTTGCCTTATTTTATGCTAATTTGCTTATATGTTAGAGAGTGACAGAATATTGATTAATATTAGAAGATGTGACGAAGAATATCAAAGAGACTGGTTACAAGTGGAAGCTTGTGTGTTGTGTAAAATGTCTTTGACGCTGGAGTCGTCTTTGACCGTAGTCAGTCGGCAGCAAACTCTCGGTGTGTGTGACAGTGGAACAATGTGCAGGTCACTGTTATAATAATTTGCTACTGAACAGGAAAAATGAATTATGTTACTACTTTTTTATATAAACATCAAGAAGGAACCACATTCGAAGAAATGGTATTTGAAGCACCAAAAATGAGGCAAATGCATTGAACCAGGTCATTTCTGCAGCCAACAAAACTGCATTGTGGAATCATACTTTCACTAGATGACTGAAGCCAACACAGAAAAGTCAAATATCATCTTATAAACATATATGAGAAGAACAAGAGAAATTTGTTAACATCGAGTATTGATTTAAGTGTCAGGAAGTCGTTTCTGAAAGTATTTGTACGGAGTGCAGCCATGTATGGAAGTGAAACGTGGACGATAAATAGTTTAGACAAGAAGAGAATAGAAGCTTTTGAAACGTGGTGCTACAGAAGAATGCTGAAGATTAGATGGGTAGATCACATAACTAATGAGGAGGTATTCAATAGAACTGGGGAGAAGAGGAGTTTGTGACCCAACTTGACTAGAAGAAGGGATCGGTTGGTAGGATATGTTCTGAGGCATCAAGGGATCACCAATTTAGTACTGGAGAGCATTGTGGAGGGTAAAAATCGTAGAGGAAAACCAAGAGATAAGTACCAGAAGGATGTAGGTTGCAGTAGGTACTGGGAGATGAAGAAGCTTGCACAGGATAGAGTATCATGGAGAGCTGCATCAAACCAGTCTCAGGACTGAAGACCACCACCACAACAACAACAACAACAAACATTTCACGGAAAAGTGAGTACTGTCACGAAATATGCTAAATTCAAGCATATAAAATAGTGAGCATATTTCAACTTGCATTCAGGTGATATCAGATTTCAAAGACATAAATTTTCTCTTATTTTTTATCTTTGCCTGTTTTCTCTCTCTCTCTCTCTCTCTCTCTCTCTCTTTCTCTCTCTCTCTCTCTCTCTTTCTTTTAAGTAACCTCCCTGAAGAAAAACAGAATTCAATGTACAGAAATTTGCAAGAAGTATAATGTCATACCAATTCCCAATTCTCAAATACGTCGCAGATAACTGGAGAGACTCTTATAATAATGAATTATCATGCATATTATTAACATAAAAATTGATGACAATGGACTAAACCATATTGCATTAATTGCAGAAGTTTCAAACACACAAATGCAAATACTGACCACAATAACAATTTTTCCAGTGTTACGAGGTGTGTGACCAAATCTCCATCGAACAGGCTGGCTGCTCTTCAGTACCAAAGTCAGATTGTGTAATTCAGTTAGCAGTGTATCTCCACTATCTCCACCTTCATGAAGATGTACTAGGACTACTGGCAGTGAAGCTCGATCTGCACGTTCATCTCTTCCGTTGTTTCTTGGACCAGCATCCATTTCCACCACATATACATCCCTGAAAAACAGATACTTTTAACAGAAAATGAAGAATACAATCCAGGGTAAGTGCATTACAAATCAGAATAATGTGGGTATTTAGCTTGGAATAAATAAATTTCTATAGTTTTTGAAATTAAATATTGTAGGCCTACATTTATCTTACATTTTCCCAAGGAAACATACACAGCAACCATAAAATATTCTGTAAGATTATGGCCTTACAATATTCACCATGTAAATCACAGACTAACTCTTTTAAACTATGTATCTCACACCTGCATACAGTATATTCAATACTTTCTTTCCAAACAACCATTTGAATGAGGTTTTTAAGCTTTCTTCATTATCTTGAGAAAATTTATTAATAGAGTAATTGTATGGTATCATCTTTCTTAAATGAACAACTCACCTGTATCTGCAATCTTTAATGGCAGCTTCACATCTAATGGGATACTTTTAGACTAATCAATGTGTATAGCTACATAAAAAAAACAATTTTCACCTCCTACCTTATTCCATTCATGTACACAAATAGTGTTCTTGTGCCGAAAGGGTGGATAGCACTATTCTTATTCAGAATCCTTTCAGATGCTTTTGTTTACATGCTTCTATATTAATTTTCCTATTCTTCCAATTATTTCAATTATTTAGAAAAAATCACGTTACTTCCCCAATCTTGCAAAGAGACAAAAATGATTGTCTTTGCTTACAAAATTTTCTGTTTCTCTCAGTCAAGCTCTCTGGACTGTGATGATTTTACCAAGGGTTCAGTTTCATGATGCACGTGATCCTGACAAATGTAATATGAGTATTATCCTCTTTAACATTTAGCTTTGGAAAACTGTTCCATCAAAAGTGAAAACTAATTATATTTCCAGGCACAAGCAGGATAATAATGAAGCATCCCCATGCAAAACATCACAGTTCTCCAATTTCATGCTCTTTGATTGTGCACATTGTGCCATCAAAGTATGCTCTTTTCCCACCTAAATATATATATCACCAGTGATTTGAACACATAAGTACTTCACTCTATCACAGAAGAATGTCTGAGAGAATAGCGGATAGCTTGGAGTCAGGGCAATCTAAATAAACTATGTGAATATTGGTAAATAAAAATAATGCTTGCAACAGATTTACAGAAAAGTAAATTTAACACCAGGAAACAAATAGAATTTCGTACAAAGTTATCCACAGAAATGACACAGCAAATAAGGAAAAACTATTAAATAATCCAGAGAAATGACACCACAAAAAAGGAAAAACTGACAAAATTCTAGGAAATTACAATCCAAGACAACCTTAAATGGGGCATGCATACAAATTCCGTAGCCTGTAAGTTGTCTAAAAGCATATTTGTGATGAACATGACAATCAAATATACATAAAACTAAGTTTCATTCATCTTTCTCATCAAATTTAAACCATGGAATAGAAGAACAACATGAACCAACCGAAGCACACTACTAATACTACAGAATGAAGCTATCAGAATTATCTGTGGTGCCAAACCTAGAGAATCATATCAAAACCTGTTGCCAAAATTAGGTGTGCTCACAATTATAGGTGTATATATAATAAAAGTTATATTGCTTGTGAAGACAATAAATCCAAACTTAAACTGTGACTTACACCAGAATAATAAAAGACAAAATTACGGTACCATGTAAATATCCGCAGAACAGCTTTGCATGAAAAACAGGCACTACATGCTGGGCTGAAACTAGCCAATGCCCTACCAAAAAATCTCACAGCCCTTCCTACTAGCTAATTAAAAGATCTGCCAAAAGAATTTTTACTGTTAATCCATTTTAGTCCCTAGATGAATTCTGTACCTTACTAAAAAGTGGTTTGTCAGTATGTCGAGCCCACAGTTTTTAGGTAGTTCACAAGCAATCTAATAATAATAAAAACATTTGTAAAACAGTTATCTGTATATTAACAAATGCAAAATGCATTAAAATGTAAAATTTCTTGTTACACATAAATCTTTAGGTTCTGATTTGTAAATCGACATATTCAGAAGAAGAATCTGTACGATGTCCTGAAAATGTATTATTTCTATAGTTTATGTTTGATTATTTGATGTTCAATAATAATAATAATAATAATAATAATACTATAACTTCAAGAAATCTTTGAAGGCCAAAACTGCTTAGGCATTTCCCACTCAAATATACAGACTATAGAGAGGAGGCTGGGTGGACAACAGTTAAGAAAGAGCACATGTCCAGAGCCAAACCGTTTTTGTGTTGTGTTGGAGCAGTGTGATCCTTCTCATTATCATGTATAGCCATCTAATGCAGCAAAAATAGCAAATAAAGTGTTGTGATATGTGAATACTTATGACAGAATGAATTTTATCCTAATAACTTCTGAGTAGGGAATGCTCTGCATTCTGAGAGCTGGAAGTTAAGTATTGAATGAAACTCATTCCAGAAAACAACTTTTCATTAGTATCATTTAATGAAATCGAAAACCTGGAAAAATGTTCACTATATACTACCTCTAATATGGATTTTTTCCTTATATGTACACTCTACGGAAGACTAAATCAGTGAATCCAGCAAGAAACGATAAGTAGAAGTTGACATGTCCTCCAGTGCACAGCATATGACAGCGACAGAGATATAAGATGTACTTGATCTGAATGCAGACAACTCTATCATCATCATCACAGCAAAAAAGGTCCTGAAATTGTGGAACTTGAGTATAGGGAATACCTATGCAAGGAATGGCATCAACTCCTTGACACCGTATATAGGAAACAGATTTTCACAAAGTGATCCTTCCATCCACAATGAGCTACAGAAAATCTTTAACAGCTTGACTCTTATAACAATTGCCACTGACCTTGGCCCACCTGATCCACACAACACAAGAGAGCAGAATGACAACTATATTTTAGTATTCAATAGTTCTTCCTCCAAATGCCCAGTAACTCCAACCCAACATGCCAAATTTACCGTACCACATAAAACACATCAACTGTTTACTGCAATGACTCAAATCCATTTCTAGAACTCTTCTATCTGAAATTTTCCTGATTACCATTTATGTGACCTCTACATACACCAGCATCCATATACACGTAACCCTTCTGCCCATCAAAATAGCATCCCCCAATTTTCTTCTTCTTCCTCTTCCCCTTCTTCTTCATGAAATGGTCCTGCTTATGCGGGTCATTCACAAAGCCTCTTCCAGTGGTAATCACCATCACTTTCAACAATGAATCAATCATCGCTAAATACCAGCTGGAAAGTCTCCAGAAAAATCTGTTTCTTGCCACCGTAGCCAACCTCATCCTTTCTGCATAACTGCTTCACCTACAGAGCCTAACTTACAAACAGATCATGGTGGTTATGTGCACCAAGATGGGAAAGTCTACACTATATCATGGGTTGCAAGAAAGAAGCATTCCTTAACTTCCAGAACTCTGGTATGAAATATGTTCACTGATGAAATGTTTCTCTTTTGGACTCTTGGTGGTGGCATTGGTCTCTCAGATCGTGGTGCTCTATTTTTCTGTGATAATGCCTACACTGATTATGTTGCAACCTCAAACATCAAGCTGAGCATTTGTCTCTGATGTGAAAATGTGGCTTTGTAATTGTTGCTACCCACTACTACAAATTTATCAAAAAGGCTTCATAGGCCAGTTATACAGTTAATGTATGAAGATTCTGTGTACCTCTGATCTCTCATTTTAGAAAAAGTCATTGTTGCTTTCAACAATATTACAAGTAATAGTTCACTCTCTTAGTAAACAATCACTGTTAAGCAGCACAAAGATGTTTCTATTTCAGTTTCAATGAAAAAGTCAAAAGAGACCCTGAATGTAAATGTGTCATGGCGATGTCATCTGATGGTCCAGTTGGATTTACGACAAGCGGATGTTTAGAGACAACTATGGTTCATATGACTCCTCTGTTCCTGAAAATGATATGCTGTCATGGTCCACCGATAATACAAGAGTCTGAAATTGATGAAAATGAAAGTAAAAATAGTGAATGCCATGACAATGGGAGTTCAGGTTATGGTACAACAGAAGACGAAAACAGTTTTCCTATGGGGAAAAATAAGTGTTTCACATGGAGCTCAGAGAGACTACACAATCACAGTAAAGTGTGGGAAAGTAATGTTATAAAACTAAAAATGACAGCACTAAAAGGCAATTCCTGAAGTCTGAATAGAATTCTATGCCCGATGAAGTATGACACTTAGTTTTCAATGATGAGATAATTACAAAAATTGTTAGCTGCACAAAAACAAATCTAGGGGTACCTAGAAGGAATCGGAAAATTGTTATACCATTTGCCACCTGGACTAGAATATCCAGTCACTGTTCTCTACAGACACTAATGGCAGCAAAGATTTACGAGGAGTATGTCCTTGAAAAGAAGTCAAGTCCTCTTATTGGTTTGCGATTTGATGACTTATCCACTCGAAAAGGAAGAGAAAAAGATCACAAACTATACCATTTTGGAGCACATGTTTCTGTTGATGAAATATTAATTCCACACAGAAGCATGTGTCAGTTCCAAATACTCATGCCAAATACACCAGCCAAATGCTGAATAAAGCTCATGTGTCTTACTGATGCTCATAATGCATATCTTCTAAATCATATACAGGGTATCCCATTTATCTTGACAACCCTAAATAACTGTTTGTCCAGATGCAAATCACAAAATGTTTCAAGCAAATGTTCTTTAGCCATCAGGGGGACATCAATCAGCATGATTGCTTTCATTGTAGCTTTGTTTCTTACAAAGATATGAACAATGGTACGACTTTTTTAAATGGCACCCTGTGTTTTTTAATTGGTAATTCATTTCCTCTCCTAAAAACCTATTCAAAAATGTATCACAGTGTACCATTCACTGAAACACAACGTTATTAATTACATAACGCAACATTGACATTGACACTCCCGGCGCTTAGTGCAGGTACTCGAGGTAATGGAACACATCCATGTGCTGACATTGACAGAGGACAAATGTAAACATAAGTACAATGCACACCCATCATTCCATCAGCCATCGTCAGTTGAAGAGTTGTGTGAGTAAAATGTACACCAACGAAGAGAAGGCAGAAATGCTACTCATCTATGGGGAATGTAAGTTAGCAGAACAGTAATTGCAATACTGGTTTCTTATGTATGAGTACATTTAGTACAGTAGTTTAGTCCTTTTAAATATTGTTGTGTACAGTAGGCATACAGTAAAGGCTGCCCTTCCTACATTTAGTCCTTTTAAATATTGTTGTGTACAGTAGGCATACAGTAAAGGCTGCCCTTCCTACAAACTGCTTCAGTCAACATGACGTTTCTTTTATTGTTGTTGTTGAAGGTAGGCGAAATGCTACGCAGGCAGCGGAACTGTACAGAGAGCGATATCCTGACAATAACCCACCTTCCCAATGGATGTTTTCTCATCTTGTTGCAACACTTCAGGAAATGGGAAGTTTCACACTTTCGTTGATATGAATCCACATGTGAGCACATGACAGCCTGAATACGAGATGGGCATTCCTAAAACCAGTGTACATTGTATTCTTACATGTCACCGGTTCCATCCTTAACATGCACACCTACATCAAAAATTGCATGGGAATGATTTACAGAATCATGTACAGTTCTGTCAGGACGAATGTTCCTTCTCAAACAAAGGACAGGTAAACACAAGGAACATGCATTACTGGTCCAGCAACAACCCACGATGGCTTAGACAGGTGGAACGTCAGTGTCAATGGAGAGTTAACGTCCAGTGTGGGATGCTTGGTACTACAATTAATGGTCTTTATTTCGTCAATGATAGTCTAAACGGCACAGCGTATGCCAACTTACTCAGATGAATTCTTCCTCCTCTTCTGGATGAAGAGAAATTTCTGAAGAAGAGAAATTTGTTAACATCGAGTATAGATTTAAGTGTCAGGAAGTCATTTCTGAAAGTATTTGTATGGAGTGTAGCCATGTATGGAAGCGAAACATGGACGGTAAATAGTTTGGACAAGAAGAGAATAGAAGCTTTCGAAATGTGGTGCTACAGAAGAATGCTGAAGATTAGATGGGTAGATCACATAACTAATGAGGAAGTATTGAATAGGATTGGGGAGAAGAGAAGTTTGTGGCACAACTTGACCAGAAGAAGGGATCGGTTGGTAGGACATGTTCTGAGGCATCAAGGGATCACCAATTTAGTATTGGAGGGCAGCGTGGAGGGTAAAAATCGTAGGGGGAGACCAAGAGATGAATACACTAAGCAGATTCAGAAAGATGTAGGTTGCAGTAGGTACTGGGAGATGAAGAAGCTTGCACAGGATAGAGTAGCATGGAGAGCTGCATCAAACCAGTCTCAGGACTGAAGACCACAACAACAACAACATTCTGGATGAAGTGTAGCTAAAAACCAGAATGCTTATGTGGAATCAACACGATGGGTGTCCAGCACATAATGCCTTGTGTGCATATCGTGTTCTGAACCAAAGGTATCCTACCAGATGACTTTTCTCTTTGGGGATGCATTAAAGACATTGTCTATTGCGGTATTACAACAACTCCAGAGGAGATGCAGGAACGTATCGTGTTTGCTTGTAATTCTCTTCAGCGGGCAGCACTGGAAGCAATGAATGATTCTTTCATTCAATGAGTGCACCAGTTTATCAGTGTCCAGGGTCACCACTTTGAGCACCTTTGAATGTTCTAGTCCTGGGCAATGGTACAGGAGAGTCAAAGTCAATTTTGTGATATGTTTTTACTTGGTTTTCATTTGTTTTCTGACAACTCCAGCAAGTGGATGAGTTTGTGATCCCAGGCTCAAAGTCAATGTTGTGTTATGTAATTAATAACGTTGTGTTAACATTGGGAACTAATTGCAACATAATGGCAGACAACTGATTCTCATCTCTTGAACTGGTGTCTGAGCTGGGAAAGAGGAAACTCAACTACAGAGGAACTCTAAAAAAGAATTAAAAATGAGATAAAATTAGACAAGTTGGCTCTTCAATACATGGCTTCACTAGTAATGCAATACTGTTGTTTTATGTGCCTAAGAAATATAAAGCTGTGGTTCTTGTGTCATCGATGCACCACTCAAAGTACCAACTGTGATAAACAGCAAAACCTGACTTTATTTCCTTCTATAATGCCACCAAATCTGGTGTTGACACAATGGATATAAAATAATGCAAACTAGTCAACAAATCAGCAAACCAGAAGATGGCCTCCACTATTTTCTTTTTCATGATATCAGTTACCTGTGTAAATAAGGAAATAATATTCCCGGCTTTGAACAAACTCCAACATTGAACAGATTCAACTTCATGAAGATATTAGCAACTTATCTAATAAAAACACATATGATATGGAGGCTACACATTCCAAATGTACCAGCAGAAGTGGGGAAAATAATAATAGACACTTTCTGACAGAAGGATGCAGAAAGAAACATGGACCAGAGATGATTTTAAAAAAAAAATGCCACTATTGCCCATATAAAAATGTAGAAAAATTAATTACAAGTGCATCAAGTGTGGAACATCAAAATGCTTTGAATGTTCTAAGAAGTTGTGCAAAGAATGTGTAATGAAACTGTAACTTCTTTATGGTGACGATGCAATTTTATGAACAAGACACTGCTGAACACAATGTTATATTACTATTATGTGAAATAAATTATACATCAATGTAAAAGTGCGGTATTTGAAAATGAATTTCACACAAATTCATACTTTTCTAATAAGTGTCTTTTGTTACTTAACTGTAATTTGTTGTTTAAAAACCGTTTTATTATAATTAAAACATGAAATATGGAAAAAACTCAATACCGTATTGAAAATCTGTAAGTAAACTCAAATAAAAATTACAAGACCTGAGAGACTGATGTTAACAATAATGTGCCAAAATTTATGTTACCATTTGAGTATTAAAGCACTGAACTTATTTTCCCTGCTACAGGTTATCTCACCCACATGCAATCACTTAACTCTAGTCCCAGCACTATTAAAATGCATATAATTCAAATCAAGTTCCCACATAAACTGACTCATTTCACTTAAAAACCATCCTGTGTTTCCTGCCCAGCAGGCTATAGGGTAATGACTACCTTCAAAAAAGCAGAATGCATTAATGGAAAGAGATGAACTGTCTGCATTAGACCATTCTCTGGACTTGCTCTACAGCATGAATGAAGGTACCTGACGGAGTGGACCACCATCTAGGCAATTTGGATCCTCATCCATTAGCTTTCTTGAACTCCAGAGATGGGAGCTCATACTTCAACAAATCCAGTCATCCTGCTACAATCCCACATCCAACCTGTTAGCTACCTTTCCCTCTTTTCCTTCCTGTAACTCCCATCCCCTACCTCCCACCCTCAGAAGCCACAATCCTGATATTTTATTGTTTTGCTCTCTTCTTCTTTCCATTTGCTTTGTTTCTTTTCCTCTTCTATACCTATATTTGCTTCTTACTCTATTAACTCTCTTCTAAGATCTTTGAACTGTAACTGGTACAGTGCTTACTGACATCCTGTCAAAAGGTAATAGTTTTTTATTTGTTTAAACTGAGCTGGAAGTTCTACTTCCTGAAGACAAAACTACTGGTTAATCTATACCACTTTTTGTCTGTTTAAGAAATTTCTGAATTTAATTTTCCTTTTTCAAAATTAGTTGTTTATTCTCGTAAGTTAACATAACTACTAGTTGAACTTGTACAATATTCAAAGTAGTCATCACTAATAAATTGTGTGTCATGTTTTTTGTGGCACCCTGTTACTGAGCTTAGGTATGTACAAAGTCAAAGAAAAAATTAAAATGGTAGAAAAGTGCACAGAAAATGCAAAGAAACACATTAACATACAATGTACATAACAAATAAAGTTTGTTAGCATGATTTTGATCATACACCACATTACAACAAAATACTAAAAATAACAAATTCTGTGTACTTTATTCACTTTTTTTCAATAATTTAATAAAGGGGAAAATTTCTCCCAGCAATTCAAGTTTAATTTTTTCCATATTATTTTTGTATTTCAATTATAAAGTATGAAAGAAATTGTAAGGTACTCCCGCAATTTCCCAACTGTTTAAAATCTCTTCAATATGTACATGCATATGAAGGAAACAGAAGCACAGACCATGATTATAAAACTGAAAAAATAACCAAAAAGTTGAAAATTAAATCTGTAACTACCGATGAAAAAGCTGTGTGTATAGGGAAAATACAAATGTTTCAATGATTTCAAACTTCCAGTTTTTCTGGACATGAAGAGCGAATACGGAAGGAAGGGGAAATTGTAAGAAAATATGTGATTATTTGGAACTCAGTCATAAAGCAGATGTATTAGTGCAATGGGATCTGAGCTACTTATCACTGTCTTTAACTTTATCTTCCAGCTTTTGTTTGTGCTGCTGTACAATAAGAATTCTGGTTTTCCACACAAGTGTAACTATATCACCCATTTCAACCAGATCAACCAGATCTATATGTTCACTCTTACTTTATTTATAAAAAACTTTACATTATAAATTGTAACACACATAGTCATTTTCAAACAACAGTTTTACTTACATTGGAATAGATGGAAAGCAAAGACACAGTAACTTCTCAAATGAAAGCTGTTGCTCTGAGCATGGAAATAATAATAATAATTTAGGAGGGAAATTAAAAATTTTTAGAATCCCAGCTTTATTCCCTGGGAGTTGAAATTCACTTCATTTGCGTCCAGCTGACACTCTTTGTTGATATGTCATAAGCAAACTGCTTTTCTTTTCTTCCCCCCCCCCCCCCTCTTCTGGTGTCTGTACTACCTTCTTAGAACTACCATCCCCCCCCCCCCCCCACACACACACACACACTACATTCATTCTCTCTCTCTCTCTCTCTCTCTCTCTCTCTCTCTCTCTACCAAAATAACATGTTTCCATTGCAACACCACACAGTATTGCAACTCATTACTGTGCATAACAAAGCTCAAATTGCTCTGTATTATGTTTAAACTCATGCAGTGATTTTTTTCATAAATGCATAATAAAAATAAACAAATAACACAAACACACCTCATAATTAGTTAATACTTGTTAATCCAAAGTGACTTACATGGGATTGTCTCCAATGTAGTTTTTGTGAAAGCAGCCCTCCGTTCTAATTTGTACAGCCCGTGAAGCAGAAACAACACGGCTTTCAGACAATGATTGCATGTCGCAATATTCCTCTGGCCACGACAAACCCACAGTAAGCTCAATTCTGTTTGCACCTTGTACTTCTGTATAGGAAGCTAGATCCTTAAACTGATGGTGTAAATATCTCTGCAGAGCTCTTCTGTTTCGCCACCAGTGTTGTGAAGTGTTGAGCTCAGTGTGTGACTCCAGTGTAGATCCATTAGATACCTTACCAGAAGAAAGTAAACACACAGAAAGACATTATAAACAGGATGCTATAAAACACAAATATTAAATAAAATTATAATATTATAAACTGTCTTCACAAAAATGTAGGCTCTGTTATTGCACCTGGCTATTCTGTAGAAACACTACTACACCCAAGAATCTCACAATAATGAATAATCAAGGTAGTGTTTATCGGTGCTGAGGAAGATAGTGGCACAAAGGTTAGAAAAAAAATGAAAGACATTTCAAAATAACACAGACACTACATTCTCTCTGCAGAGAAAATTTGTTTCGTTGTACATTTTTCCCATAGTTGCATTTCTCTGTATATCGAAACATGCCATATTGTTGCTTACGACACTCCACTTCACAAGGAATGCTCACGCATTACACACAATTTTTATCCAAGTTAAACAGAATGTTTTGAGGACTGTGACAATATCGTAAATTTATGAAATAATTGCTACTGCTTCAGTCATTTTTTTTCTAGCATTTGATTAGTATGATACGTTTCAGCAGCACGCTGCCATCATCAGGTGCAGTCCACTTGCACATACATTATATTAATCTCAAGCGTGATTAAGTTCGAGGGTCACATGGTTTGGCATTATTTTATTTTAGGAATAAAGAAGATGACTCACTGAAAGGCAGAAGCACACAGACAAAAGATACACAGCTTGGCTAGCCTTCGGAGCACACACACACACACACACACACACACACACACACACACACAAAAGTCTCTCTCCCTACTTGTTCTCAGTCAACTGCCAACTCTTTACTGGCCCACGATGAGTGTACTGTGAGTTCAAGTGTGGGTGTGGAGTGGGAGAGTGGTCTGTGGGCCAGCTAGGGGTGCAGGCAGTGGGGGCAGGTGGCAGATGGCTGGGCATATGTTTTCACAGACTAGAGTGTGAGATAATAGCACACACCTAGCTGATGTGAGGATACAAACTGGGTCGGGTACTGGGGCAAGGGTGGTGTGTGTGTGTGTGTGTGTGTGTGTGTGTGTGTGTCTACACGTCTACACACACACACACACACACACACACAGAGAGAGAGAGAGAGAGAGAGAGAGAGAGAGAGAGAGAGAGAGAGAGAGAGTGAGAGAGAGAGAGTGAGAGTGGCAAAACAAGTGTTGTATCACTGTGACAGATACAAAGGCGAGCAAGTGTACCGGCACTTATCCCAGTTCACTATTACCAGTGCAATGCACCTGTGCTTAGCATACAAAGGATTGCACCATAATTTGAGATTGAAACTAAAAATTAAAATAACTTTTCCAAGCTCTGTCAGTGTGTGCTTCAGAACATTAATGTTAACATTGTGAAGTCACAGTATGATTTAAGGAATATGTTTCGCTACATATATTGTTTTAAGAAATAAATAAGTGGAGCTTAATAATGAAACTAGAAAGTTAAAATTGTTCAGAATCTGCAAATCTATGTCACAATCAAAAGTTACAAGTCTCAACTTGATCAGGGCAATATTTTGGTCAAAACCGGCATTTTCAGGAAAATTTGAAGGTGCTAGATATCAAACTTGGAAAGATGAAAATTCGTATGCAGCCTCAGTTTTAGCTTTCAAGTTATTTATTAAAAACTAAATTTGGAAGAAAAACATCCTTATTCAAAATGGAATGGATCATTTGTACTAATATATCAATAAAAATAATCAATTTTTGACAATATAATGTAATCGGATAGATAAAATATCTATTCAAAAAGTGGCAATGTTTACCTTTTGCACTTGAAAGTAAAAGTGCTGTCACAGGCAGGGCACAATTTCATTATCTTTTGTAGCTTATTCAAAACTTCACAACTATTCCTGATCGTTGATTAAGAAACCAAACGATGTACACGCAGCTATATAAAATATGTTGGTTCCTGTTGATGAGCTAACTCAATAAGTATTCAAGCTACTCATTCATAACTGACTGGGACTTTGATTTTCCACCTACCATAATCTGCTGGCCAATGTATGAGACTCATATCTGTAGTAATGCAGAGAACATTGGGGGGCAGGGGCAAGGGCAGGGGGGGGGGGGGGGGGAGGGGGACAGAGAGAGAGAGAGAGAGAGAGAGAGAGAGAATGTGTGTGTTCCTGAGATCAATGACGGCAGAGTTCACAAAATCAAAGCCAGACCAGAGCAAAGTCATCTTCAGCATATACCAAGATTCCAGGGAGCAATCTAAATCAAAAACATAATACGGGTACAGTCAAACTCTACTGATCACGGCATGTACTGAAGTGTTACATGCCATTTAGGCAAAATAATGCTATTGTACTAAACTTTCAAGTAAATGATTTGGTATTAGTACATTATTTTCATCATAGCTAGAATTTATGGAAGGAAATGAGCAAATTTTTCAGCATTACAGTGGACCTTTTAAGGTTCAGAATGTACCACATTCAAAAGCAGTACATTTAATGGACCCTGATATAGGGTAAGATATAGGATTATACAATACAGATATGATTAAAACATTTAATGCCCCAGGAGGGCTCACGCCCTTTGCAAATTCGGTGGATTGACAACCATCGACTGCCTGAGTTAAACTGTTTTTATAATTCTATCTTAGTTTTCTCGATGACAATTTCTATCTACCTTGACTATGCTATTCTCTTTTATTAATACTATACCTTCTACCACCACTTCTTCCAGAAATAGAACTAAAAATATGGCACCAACAAACAATGCATAGCCTCTGGGTTTTATTCCATAATAATTGCACTGGTATGTTTATGAAGATAGCCATGAGCTTGCTTAATAAACTTGACTACAAATTAGCATTTGAAGGACGTGACACATGTTTGTTACGCCACACATTGTAGAGGAGAAGAGTCCAGGTAGGAGATGGGAGTCAAGACAAACTGATGGCGTGCTACCATGCGTAGCTATATAAGAAGCAAGAGTTGACAAGAGAACAAGAAGGTTTGATAACTAGTATTCAATAAGGAATAGATCCATGAGGAATAATAGGAGATGAACTGCTAATGTTATCCTAGTGTATTCACAAGAGATACCAGGAGTAAAAGCTTTTGTACCGTCTAAATCTAGTAATTATAAGAAAGTAAAGGAAAACATTCAACAACGGAATGTCCCAGATGGAATGTAACAATATTATGAAATGGACAGCTGCTGCTCACCTTGTAGCGTTGAGGCTGAGTTGCAGATGTTACAATAAAAAAAACTGTCAGAAAAAGAGCTTTCAGCCAACAAGGCCTTCGTCAGAGATAGAACACATACGTACACATCATGCAAACGCATCTCACACACAAATTACAGCAACTCTAGCTGTTGAGTCCACACTGCCAAGCAAACGATAAGCTATATTTGCCAGTAAGTAGAAGCAAGATACATAAGCATGAGAAGCATGTGCGAGTAGTGATGTTATATGTGTTATAAACAAGAGTAAGGAAAAAAAGTAGTTAGAAGAGAGGAGTTAAAATATTTAGGTAGAGAGCAATCAGTTAATGTCAGCTGAAAGCAATTAGGGAGAAACTTATCGCTAAGAGTGAGAAATGATAGCAAAAGGGCTGCTAGTAACTGTGTTTACAGATGAAGTTAAGACGAAGCATACCCAATTATCAAATGAGGTGTAGAAGAAGGAAAGGGTAGGCGGATCCATACAAGGAATGAGCTACACCTTCGTGAGGTGAATCTACAGGAGACAAGACCTGTACCACTTAATGTAGATAGCACAGAGGTTAAGGTTAGACAGGCGCATATAAGGGATGGTCTATACCTTGTTCAGGTGAATCCATTGAGGGAATGACGTGTACTATATTTTTTTAAGGGAAAAAAGGTTACACCCACATCTATAACGGTGTAGAGGTTTGACACAGTGGCTGCCCTTAGAAGGAATATAAGTGCAGTGAATACAGAAGTATGAAGCTGTATAATGACTGGTGGTCACAATATGAAAGTTTTCTCCAAACTAGTTCGATAATCAAATAGACTTACCTGATAGTAGAGACGAAAATTGTTGGAGCAGGAATGTTCCACATTTGTTGACAACAGCCTTTACTGAGATTTGACTCGAGAGACTGAATAGTAGGCAGATACCTGACAAGCAGCTCCTCGTAATTATTATGTGAGAAAGAATAAAAGGTAACTAACTCTGTATGTATACGAAAAGTAAACAAGAAACTCTCGAGCATACTGGCTTGCAGACAATTCATTGTTAAATAAACTGATAAAAATGAAAACCATAACTAAGTTGACATGATACACAAATATATATTAAAATGATATCTTGCTATATAGAAAGATGGGTCATTAAAGGACAATTTCTTGCATCACAGAGGATGTGAAGTAAAAAAGATGGAGTTACACAAAGTGGACTAACACTGTTAAGCACAATTTACCTGAAATGAAACAACAAAACTGAAAAAAGTCCACAGGTGTACTTTCGGTCCATAGTGTCCAACAAGCACAATATTTCGGCGATCAGACATGTCGCCATCATCAGGTGTGCTGACGAACTACGCACCTGATGATGGTGACGTGTCTGATCACCAAAATATTGTGCCTGTTGGACACTATAGACCGGCAGTACACATGTGGACTGTTCAAGCTGAAAAGAATTGTTACTAAAAATGAAGTTTCCTTCCATTTAACAGAAGGAAATAATATCATGTGTTTTTAAGCAATCAGGTTTTTTATAGCAGTATATTAATGAGAAATCAACTTTGAGATTGAGAGATGTCCTGACTTCCGTCCTTTAAGTGGGGGAATATGTAGTGTTGCATGCCATTCAAGCAAATGACATTTCACTCCTTGTGTAGTACAAGGGGAGATGATTGTAACAGAATAATATTAAGTAAAGCATAAGTCGTGGAACAAACACTGTATGCAGGTGTTTTTTCGTATGTGCAGACATTAAAAGGGAGGTGTGGAATACGAGAAAAGAGCCAGCTGTTATGACAAATAAATGGATTCACCTACTGTGGGCTGGGCCTTTTACATTTTGGTGTTGCAGCTTGGCGGTGGCTTGATCATAAAGAGCAACCACACTCTCCAAGAGTGGAAATAAAAGACAAGGTGGTTTTGTAACAAATGAAATATATTGTAATCTTGAATGTCATGTCGAGCCTTCAAGGCATTTGCAGTATAAAAAGTTGTGTTCTACTCTAATTCACGTGTCACGCTAACGACCTGTGCATCCATTCAAGGAAATATAGAAAGCAGTGGATGTGCTTTTTCATGATATGAGTAGAAGTTATCTTCTTTTGTTTCAATAACAGCTACAGAAAATGAAGAAGTCAAGCCTTTCATCAGTTAAACACAAAATTTCAGAGGTACTGATTACCAGGATCTCTACTTCAAGAGAATCAACTACAGAAACTGGTTTAAAAGGAAAAGATAAATATGTCAGATGTTGCATTGGGTGACAGATCTCATGAAGTGTTCTGACTCAGCTTCTACTACAAGGAGTGAGCCAGCAGCTACATAAAACCCTAAACCAACTAGAAAAACACTTCAGTACTTGATGTTTCACTGAACTGGTGAGACAGACTGGCAAGTGTCGTGCCAAGGTATTTACAGGCACTCTCGCATCAGTGGACACTGAACGGTTCCACATAACATGCTTGATCTTGCAGTACCTTGTGCATGAGCAAGCTGTGGCTGGGCAGGGAATGTGAATCTCTTTCACATACTAACTTGCCTCTCTGTCGTCTTGGAATTGAGGGGCGCCAATGTGTCGGTATGTGCGTCAATTGATTAATGCCTGCTGCACATCTGTCCATCTGACACTCTGTGTCTGCTGATTGTTAATAAACTGTGCCTATGCTGTTGCTGCTTTCCCAAGCATACGTTAGTTAGGTGTCCTAGCTTGTAATAAGGACACTGGTTAGTGTTTATCCTCTGAACAATAGTTGGGGCACAATTTCTGCAACTTAATGCTATGGGCTTGGTGCGATGATGTGGAGGAATGGCTATAACAGGTGTCTGTATACTGGTGATGGAAGGAGACACGTGCTCCTGATCTGTGAGCAATGTACTGCACAGTGCACACTGCTCAGTGAGAATGTTCCCCTTCGCCAATCTACTGTACGTGTAACTTGAAGATGGTATCTGAGTGGAGCAGTCCACGAGGTATTCAACATTTGCCAATTCAGCCCACAGAGACTAAAAGTTTGCTGAACACTGATAAGATCTGATATACCGGCAATCTTCACAAAAGCGATCGGCAACACTTCAGGCACCTCAGGCACACATGCAGCCTACATGGATCCTGCACACCTCAGCATTGCAGTTGTGCCCTTTTGCAGTAAAGACAGACACCACCAGGCCCCGGTACCAGCACTAACACAGGCTGCCGCTTCCAAGGGACCTATCTGTGTGCGCCACACGTTTGACCAGAAAATAGTGCCACGAGTATTCTGCAACAGGCTGCTATAAAGATCGGCACCAGAGCTCAGAAGTCAGTCATTCAGCCTTCGAGAGCCTCTCCTAGTCTGGGTGGGTGCTTTCACCCTATCGTCTTAGGACGATCTCAAAGTCCATCGTAGGCACCAACACTGCTGTATCCAGCATTCATCGTTGTTTCCCTTGGTATAACTGTACTGTATCCAGGATAGACTTTACTGTTCCTAGGGTGGTGTTACTCATGACAGCTTCATCAGACTTTTCTATTTTCCATTCAGGTGTATATGTCTGTGACGATCCTGATCATGTTACTTTGTCACAAGTCTGGAACCATCATACTGTCAAGTCTTCATACCTGTGAGAAACTGTAATTGTGATTTTGTAATCATCATCAAAGCACACATTTTCTTTCCTTGGTCAATAACCTTCTGGAAATTTTGGTCACTGTTCTATATGGGTCAATGTGAGTGGCACATCGAGGTTCATCAAAAGATCTTTCACCAAACATGTTTTCTCTAATTATGAAACACTTAACTCATTATAATTCTTCTCAGAAACATAAAATTTGGTCTCATTTCACTTACCATAACATGTGGCACTGTAACTCCATTGGGAAGCCTTGTAGTTATCTTCCAGTTAACAGCATGGGCTGATGTGAGAACCAGAACAAGACTGTTCCTCAAACCAGATCCTAGGACATCAAGACTCACCCAAGGCGAAACACGTGGACCTCGTAACACTAGTACATGAACCTGTTGATTGCAGATATCAATGTTCAGTTTAATATCATTTTCACTTAAGATTATAAAATTAGAAATAGAATGTCCATCAGTCTGCAAAAGGTATTCTCACATATTTCAGTCAAGAGTTTAACAAATTACAATACACTGGAGTTCATGTTTACATTAAATCAGTTTAATTCCATGGAGCCTGCTGTACCTAAATCTCCAAACAATTAACAATTAAATTTTACATGCAACAATGAAAATTGTACAAAAACCAATTTAAAAAAAAGGTCTAGAACACAAAACAATGGGACTGATAATGATAAATACGAGTTCCAAAATGAAGATAACTGTATAAATTTTAGTCAATGGAGTGCAAAATGCTGTATATTGTATTAAAACAGAAGCCAGCAACTACAACTGGAATTAAAGACTTTTATTTGTAGAAACATTTGTCTTGATTAGGTATTCTAAAATAGTTTCTTTCTCCCCATTCTAAGTGTCTAATTTTTACACTTTTTTTTCTTTATATGACTCTCAAACTGCTTACAAACTGACGTACGCTATTAAAAGCACAACGGATCAAGAACATTCGACAAAAAAATCATAATTTCATTTTCCACTCTTGCTGACTGACAACTGAGTACCAGTACAGTACATAACCAAATAAACAAACATACAAGAAATGATGACAACATTTATCCATCAGAACAAGAATTAACTCAGAAAAAATACAGCATTAAAAGGAGACAGCCTGGCTGCTGAGTGCTTACCTTCAGGAGGCAAAATTCCAATACTGCCAATAAACGCATTTAAAGTAGAAACAACACAGTCCTAGCTTTCAGCACTGTTATTCTATATTTTTCCAATAAATTGTTTGTCTCCTTATATGAGGCAGCATTTGGAAGTGGCATTTGTTATCAAAAACATTTCAGAGTTGCTCCAAAATCCTTGATGAACACTTAGGGGGAACATTAGCATTAATTTAATTTTGCATCCTTAGGGTAAATACTTACCAAACATTCTGCCTTCTTGTAATTGTATAGTTTTCTCAGATGAATCTTCCTTTTGATATTTATATAGCTCCATCAGATCTCACATTTTAGGCAGTAAATTGAGAGTGAAGCAACATATGTAACAAATTAGTTCCTAGCAATATTATGAGAAAAATAGTTGCTACTCACCATACAGTAAAGATGCTGAGTCGCAGATAGACACAACAAGAAGACTGTCAGAATCTGAGCTTTCGGCCAACAAGGCCTTTGTCGAAAATAGACAAAAAACACACACACAACCACAGTCTCTGGCAGCTGAAGCCAGATTGATTCGTTCCTAAGCACTTTCCAAACAACAACATACTCTCTCACATACCACGCTTAAATCAAGAAAGTCAATGTGGGATCTCAACAGCCTTGGCCAACTTACTACTTGTGATTTAGAAGGGTACCAGAGATCTAACTGGACACTGCCTGGAGAATAACACTGGCCCAAGCATACCATCTACAGGTGTGCAGCTGCCAATAAATGTCTGGAGCTGCTTCAATGAAATCAAACCCAGACACGCAAGATGCAAAGCATCCCTTTACAAATGGTATGTTGCACACAGCTGCAAAGTGAAACAGTGGTGCACACAGTAGAACACATTGTTACTGAATTCCCAGTAAGATCTCAAGGGGACTTGAATGACTTCATAAAGGTCTTTTCAAATGTTATTGTGGTGCTAAGTTCCCTGAACATAGACTTCTGGTGGAGTTGTGATATTAATATCTCTCTGGAAGTTCAATTACTATAATTTTACATTAGTTTGTTATCACTCTCGTATGTTTGTTTTATGTGTTTTCTATGGTTATTGTTCTCTACTTTTTCCATATGCTAAAAAAATAAATAACAAAAACAGTTACACTGTTGAAAATTAAACTTGACCATGTGCAACTGAACTGTAAAGCATTCCATAGACAGAATGAAGACACAAAGTGCTGAGTTTAGACAAAGTCATATCTACTTATTTGTATCCTTCCTGGCACAAAGACTCTTCGGCAGCATCTTGCAGATAACTGGCAATCCAAACTCAGGGGTTCTGAATGTGACTGTCATCCTCAATCATTTCTCAAAATACAAAACTGATTTCCTTTACCAATTTTTAAATTATTTCCATGTTCTAAGGACTACCACTGTGAAATCTCGC
This sequence comes from Schistocerca cancellata, assembly GCF_023864275.1. Lineage (NCBI taxonomy): Eukaryota > Metazoa > Arthropoda > Insecta > Orthoptera > Acrididae > Schistocerca > Schistocerca cancellata. The sequence goes on along the minus strand of NC_064632.1, from coordinate 281,391,908 downwards.
GATGATGTGGAATGAGAAAGTTATGTCACTTATGTTCAGTCTCACACATATACATACCTCATAAGCGGCAGTCAAAAGAAAATGAGACAAATGAAAAAAATTAAGTAAACTGTCCATTATTTCAAAAGTAATCACCATAACTTTCAATACATTTATCCGACTGTGAGACAAGACTGACAATGAGTTCATGGAAAAATGTTTGTGGTTGCTTCTGGAACCACAACTGTATATGAGTATGCACCTCTTCATCCGAATCAAATCTACGGCGATGAATGTCTTTCTCCAGGGCTCCAAAAAAAATGAAAATCACATGAGGAGAGATCGGGACTGTATGGAAGATTTGTAAGGGCCTCCTAGCAAAAATTCTGCAGCATTCACCTAAGTACAGGACGACTCTCAATATAATACAAGGCCCTCCCATAGAGGCTCCTTGAGATCCCCCCCCCCCCCCCCCCCCCCCACTACCCCTGAGCTCAATTATTGACTAATCAAAATTACAAACTGTTTTGTCAATTTGTTAAAATTATACCTAATCTAAACTTATGCCATTTATTGACTGTTTAAATTCTAACACTAAAAGAAGAAACAAACTAAACAACAACAAATGGTTTACCTTAACTTTTATTTTCATTTCTTTTTTGCTTACTATATCTGTGGTATCAATATTCTTAACCATCATCATCATCATCATCATCATCATCATCATCATCAATGCTGTTGCTATCTTCATTTGTAAGCTTACTAATATTTTTTCCTTCCTACAGTCCTCCCAGAGTGTCATCTTCTGAACTATCCGTAGCATTGGATATACACCACTTTTTGTATCCTTTCATAATAGATTCACTTGAAATTCTGTCCCAGTCCGTAAGGATCCATTGGCCCAGCATGGATATTTTCAACTTCTCCCTTAAGAGGCACGGCATGGCCTCCTTGAAGATGCCACTCACTGTAAATCTGCCGCAGGTGAGCCTCAACACGTCTATTCACAACAACATCCATTACTTGAAATTGTGAGCTCATACTGCCATAAATTATTAGCAAGTCTGTGTTGTTCTTTACTATCGGATCCTTAACTGCCTATGTGAGGTGTCCCCTAAAAGAATCCAGTAAAAAATTCCCTTGTGTTAAGTAAGGAAATCAAGTCTTTGTCATCCACTTATTTTCTTGGCGTTTAAAGATAAGTTTCTTTCAGTATCATTTTCCTGTGAAGAATCACATATGGGTGGAGTGGGAGAGAGGGGGAGGGGGGAAGGGGGAGGGGAGCATCCTTCCATCTGCTAGTGCACCCACTATTACTGTTATTCTGGCCTTTTCATTGCCAGAACTTCTTACAATAACACTCTGAATGCTCTTCATATTGACATTAACATTCAAGGGCATTTCAAAATAAATATATGTCCAATTGGTGTCGCCCTTATGGCCTAGCAAACCACCACTTCCTTACATTCATTATATGATGTCGATGTGTGAGTAATTCTTTGTCATACGCCATGGGAAATCATGTATATATAACAAGAACAAGAGCAGACACAGAACCAGTCTGTGTGGTAAATCTGTAGGGATTATTCCCCATTCTAAATAACAGCGTTTTCTTGTGCACATTCCCTGAGTTTCTTAATGCAAAACTGTATTCTTTTAGTTGGTTGGCATGAAAACCAGTTAGTAGCAAGGTCTCTGATACAATATTTTAGCTTCTCTGAGAAAAAAACTGTCAGCTACACAATCTAATGCTTTTGATAAGTCACAGGAAATACCACATTGCAGTATTTTGTCATTTAAATTTTGCATACCCTAATTTGTGAACAGTAAAACGCATGTTCTATAGAAAGATAATTTTGAAATGTAAATCGAGACTGGCTATCTCATTTCAGCATAGGTGTGTTAAAGTTGTTTCGCGTATTATCTTTTGCAGTGTCTTGGAGAAGGAAGTAAGCAGAATGATCAGTTGTTATTAATATCTTTCTTATTACCATTGGTGTATGGGTGTATGACAATAGTATATACCAATTTGTCTAGAAAAATGCAATGTGAAAGTGATATATTGCATTTATGACAATCTAAATTTTATAAATGTTGAGTGTTTTACTTGAGATATTAACAATCCCATAAGAGTTTTTGCTTTTGGGGGAATTAATAACATACTTAATTTGTTTTCAGAATATGGAGTCACTGTGATTTGATTGAATGTCTCTGACATTGCTTCTTGCATGTATTCTATTGCTTCATCCTTCACACTGTCCACATCAATCTTCATGCTATTTCTAATAAGTGATTATTTACCTGACTGGTATCACTTACTTTTTGGCCGTTTCCTATAATATTAAAGTTATGACATGCCTTAATTGATTTCCCATTCCCCATTAGCTACTGCTAATACAGATTTAATGTTGGGACCTAATTTACTACACAGGCTTTTTTCCCCTCAAGCAGTTTCCTTAGAGCTGTATGTTATAAGTTGAAAACTGAAGTCAGTCCCACTTCTCTCTTTACACTAAGTATTTCATATCACTATCACTTTGCAAAAATATCGACAATGTAGAAAAAGACAGAGAGCTACTTATTGTAAAGAAGACATGTTAAGTTGCAGACAGGCACAATTAAAAGACATTTACATAAAGCTTTCAGCCACTGCCTACATCAGCCAAAGAGAAACACACACCATTCATACACACAAGTAAGCACAACTCATGCACCCACAACCGCCAACTCAGACAGCTTGGGCTGTAATACTCGCCCAAGCTGCTGGAGCTGGCAATCACATGTGCATGAGGTGTAATTGCTAGTGTGTATGAATGGTGTGAGTTTCTCATTGGCTGACAAAGGCTGTGGTGGAAAGCTTTATGTAAGTGTCTTTTTAGTTGTGCCTATGTGCAACTTAATGTGTCTTCTTTACAGTAAGTAACAATCTATCATTTCCTACACTGTTTATTTTACTACCTGGAGTTTCCATTGTTCGATTTCATATCACTTTGTTTTCACTGCACATGATACTTTGATTCCTTTCATAATTTAAGGATTTTTTCTGTATTATTTGTGCCATGCTTGACAGTTTTCTGGGGAATATAGCTCTTAAATATTGACAGAAAGCCACCTGTAAATTATTTTATGTTTACAGTTGACATCTGTTACATTATAAATGGTATCTATAAAATCACTGCAACATTTCAAAAAATTGGTAGAAGTAAATTGTTAAACATAACAAATGATACAGTTACATAAAATGTTAAAGTCAACTGGGCATCCAGGACAGGCAGTGGACGAATTGAGGGACATTATGTTGCAAAGTACCATGAAGTCCACCTATGAAGCTAGTGCGGAACTGAATACACCTCAGCCAATAGCGAGGGAAATTCTTCGTAAGTGATTAGGAGCAAATTCTTACAAATTGCAGCTCCTCCAAGCCATAAGCTATGGCGTGGACCGGCATCGAGGCTCGGTGGCTATCCAATCTGTCTGCGGATGCCACTGCCTTCAGATCAGAGCATTCCTGACATATTTTGTCAACTGTGAGATTCCTCACTGCACTGAGCTGAAAACAGCTATCCCTGTTTACTAAATTGTTGTGCAGACGTATCTTCACTGCCTCTTTGATGATCGAGTCCCAGAAACCGTTGGCACTGCACAGTTTCTTTGTTTTTTCGAATTCGAAGGTGTGTCTCTCGATAATGCTATGTTCTGCTACAGTGAACTTGTTTGTCTGTCCTAGTCATACATTCCTGATGTGTTCAGTACAGCGCTGGGAGATGCATTGTTTTGTCTGGCCGATATATTCCATCCCACATTCACATTCAGTACTGTAAATGCCCAGCGTCTGTGGCCCCAGTTGGTCTTTGGTTGAGTCAAGTATATCTCTGACTTTTTTCGGTGCGCGAAAGATGGTCATTATTTCTTGCTTCTTGAATATTCTTGCGATCTTTGCTGTTGGCGGTCCAGCATACGGCAGAAACACCACACGTTCTGCTTCGTCTTCTTCTGGTTCACCTCCCGCCTCTTGTCTGCACACAAGGTGTGTCTTATTTTTGTCTTGGTGCATCCATTCTTACTGAAGGTTTCCCGCAGAAGTGCTAACTCACGCGGCAAACTCTCGCTGTCACAGATCGACCTGGCTCTTTGTACTAAGGTGCAGAACACAGCATCCCGACACTTCGCCAGAAGATGATGGATACGAAACTCATTGAAACGTTGTGACAAGATAACGCCACTACTCAGCTGATAACCCGAGAAGAATTCACAAGTTGTTATATATTGTCATCCCCTTATACTGTGAGTCCATGCATATAATTTCACTTTATGTGTGGTTCAAATGATTCTCCGCACATAATTTTTGTCTGCTGTGTAGGAACATTATAATTTCATAAATGCACATGCAGGGAGCAGTTATGATTTGTAGTTTCCAAAGTAATGAGCAACAGATTCTGTTTCTGTGCAGTACACGTGTATCTTATAAGTTTCCCCTGCAGTTTTAGTATTCGAGATACACTAGTTGTACTTCCCCAGAAATGATACCATACCTAATGTCAGATTAAAAATAACTATGACATGCTATTTTTTGTGAAATCAAATCAATGGAATTTGCTAATATTTTCCTTTTAGGGTTACAACAGGGACAGTATTTATTTTCTACCTCTAGTCTTGCACATACTTTGTCATTTGTTATAGTGATTTTTTTGAATTTTTTAATTTTATTTTATAATCACCCCACACACATCAAACTAGTCAGCATACAGTGACAGTGACACTGCCCTTTAACTTTTTACTGCTGTTCATTGGTCGCTCTTTTTGCACTATTGTGAACATTCCGACCCACTTTCTTCTTCAACTTCTTTTTTTTTTTTTTTTTTTTTTTTTTTTTTCCAGTGTCAAACTGTTAAACAAAAGATAAGTCTCAAAGAGAAACACAGATCCCAATAAGGGGTGATATTCAACATCCATTTAACTTTCAGGAATTTTCACACAGACATGCTCCTGTTTCAAATCCAAGGCTGAACGGAACAATAACTGGAATGAATAGCTGTTACTGAAACACACACACACACACACACACACACACACACACACACACACTGCTATTTTCATGCAAGATCCTAGAAGTGTGAAACTGGATCAACACCAATAACTCTCACAATTTTCACAGTGACCATTGTAAAACACCTGATTTATTTGAAGAAAAAATGGATGTATGTTTCAAGACATGCATTAAACAAATTTAATAACAATAATAAGCTTTTTCAAATAAATATAATGAGCAGAAAAAATTGTTTAGAAAATTTTAACTATGTGAATCGTTTACAATTATGCACACCTCAGCTACACTGGAAGCATGAGGAGTCGCCCAACAGCCACGTGCCTTGCGAGGAGTTTCAAGCCAGGGAGTGAAATACGGTGTTTCCAAAGAACTCACCACACACAATTCTGGATGCTCTGTAACAATAAAGCATCACATGAGTAAATAGAAATAAAAAGTAACATTATTTGATTTAAAAGGAATTTTTGAAATGATTCTGCCATATACAGGGTGTTACAAAAAGGTACGGCCAAACTTTCAGAAAACATTCCTCACACACAAAGAAAGAAAATATGTTATGTGGACATGTGTCCGGAAACGCTTACTTTCCATGTTAGAGCTCATTTTATTACTTCTCTTCAAATCACATTAATCATGGAATGGAAACACACAGCAACAGAACATACCAGCGTGACTTCAAACACTTTGTTACAGGAAATGTTCAAAATGTCCTCCGTTAGCGAGGATACATGCATCCACCCACCGTCGCATGGAATCCCTGATGCGCTGATGCAGCCCTGGAGAATGGAGTATTGTATCACAGCCATTCACAATACGGGCACGAAGAGTCTCTACATTTGGTACCGGGGTTGCGTAGACAAGAGCTTTCAAATGCCACCATAAATGAAAGTCAAGATGGTTGAGTTCAGGAGAGCGTGGAGGCCATGGAATTGGTCCGCCTCTACCAATCCATCAGTCACCGAATCTGTTGTTGAGAAGCGTACGAACACTTTGACTGAAATGTGCAGGAGCTCCATCGTGCATTAACCACATGTTGTGTTGTACTTGTAAAGGCACATGTTCTAGCAGCACAGGTAGAGTATCCTGTATGAAATCATGATAACGTGCTCCATTGAGCGTAGGTGGAAGAACATACTGACGAAACTAAAATGAGCTCTAACATGGAAATTAAGCGTTTCCGGACACATGTCCACATAACATCTTTTCTTTATTTATGTGTGAGGAATGTTTCCTGAACGTTTGGCCGTACCTTTTTGTAACACCCTGTATATGGGGGGGAGGGGAGGGGGGGAGGGGGGGGGAGGCGGCACTGTGACAATAATATTATAATAATAATAACCACAACAACAACAATGATACAATGTTTGGGCTGAGATATATGGTGAAAAACCTGGCGTCTCAACTTCACCTGTTAATTATTACAGTCTAAAGTCTGAATGCCCCACCTACATAGAGGAATAAGACAAGTTCAAGAATGTTAAACTGCTCCTGTATGCAGATAAAACAGAAATGGGAATACAAAAGGCAAAAAACAATCAGTGAGTTGTACAAACATACATTCTGAACCCACAAGGATATTTATTTTAATTTTATTGTGATTTACTTCTTAACTAAATAACTTCCGTATCTAAATCAAACTATGGAAAATCCAGGAAGGAATGTAATAATATTAAGAAAAAGATAGTTGCTACTCGCCATATAGCAAGATGCTGAGTCACAGATAGGCACAACAAAAAGACTGTCACAAAATGAGCTTTAGGCCAACAAGGCCTTTATGGAAAAAAGACAACAGACACACTCACACAAACGCAACTCACATACACAGCATGTCTCAATGGCATGCCCGGTTTGTGAATATTTTAGTATACTCATCTTGGTGCCAACATTTTTAATTTGGTGTGACATTCCTCATTACCAGGTATATTCAAATGGGATTTTATTAGTTACCCTATGCACAATGGCTGAAGGATACCACCTGTCGAGCTCTCCCAAATCACTCGACTATAATATATCCTGGCATTTATCATGGTCACTCTTCTTCCTTACGGTCATCCTAAAGCTAATGACACTTAGACCGTGCTTTCAAACATCAACACTAGGCATGTCAAGTTCAATGTACGGCCGAATGCTCACAGTATGCTCCAGTAACACTTGTCAGCTGTCTCTGGGTCGCAAATCGCATTGTTTACGAAATGGGCAACTGTAAAATTCTTAAGTCACCTCTATTAAAATGCACATTTATTCCTTGTCTGTATACTAATCCTGTTGTTCTGTCTGTAGTATACATAAGTAAAAACTTCAGTCTCCATGAACATTTTATAAGGCAGAAAGGAAAGTTCCAAACACAGTCAGTAAGGACATCAGCTCACAAAAATTCCATTACAAATAGTGCAATACAAATTAACACTTGTCTCAGCATCTCTGTTCAATACTATACACTGAACTTCCACAACATGTGACATTGTCTTGAATGTTATTATCTTCTAAAGGCATTAACTGCTGACACATTATTAACTGAAATGTAACTCTAATAAATCACACCAAGAAAAATTTGTTTTTCATGGATCTTCAATGTGCCTTTAACTCAAAATGTTATATTTCCATAACACGCTAGTTATAATTTGAAAATTATTTAACCACTAACATGATGTTTCCTACAACTTTATCACAACAAATTGTACCACCTATAAATCACAGGTTTTCGAGAGATCAATTGGCTGGTGCTTTGAAACACCATATATTCATAAGATGTTATGTTACAACATAAAACCAACCAAACATAGGTTTTAAGTGAAAGCCAATATTGTGTATCGAGGCTGTGTACTAAAAACAGATGGCATTCTTGTGACATAAGTGGTGTGCTTCCATTCAGTGGTCCAAGTTCAAACACCCATTCAGAATATATGTCATCCTCGTTATTGCTTTGCACATACTGAAAGACTCGCCATTGTGCTTTTCCATGATATGACATCAGAAATCTGCTAGGTTCAACATCACTCTTTGAATGCACAGTCCATGTGCTGATGGCTTAATGCTGTCTTAGTCACTGGAATAATAAGAATTTCTTTGGCGAAGAGTTCTCAGGCTTCCAGCCGGGTGGCAGTGTCTTCAAACTGCAACGTTTCGATGAGTGACATACTCGTCATCTTCGCCAGAAGATGACGAGTATGTCACTCGTCGAAACATCGCATCGGGACACAATAAACGGATGGGTTAAACGGAACACTGGGTTATTCTTGCAGTAGTAAAATAATTGTATATGGAAAGATAGCTTCGAAACAGATACATTAAAATAACAATCTGTATCTTCTTCAGATATGTATTTAAAAGAGCTCTTTTTTGACCTACAGGGTTGCACATCACACGTACCACCAATAATAGAAACAAAGTCCCGTAAATCATTCACATAAACATCTTCGAAGGATTTCACATAAGCATGCATATGAGAATACGCGCCAGTAACACCACACCGCTCCAAAGCAATGCAATAGTCTTCAATCTCAGTAAATGACTGTAAGAATGTCAAAAAATCTTGACCAATTTTAGAATAAATATCGCCGATGTTCAAGACAGACAATATATAAAACGATTGAAGACGTGGAGATGACAACATCAGCTGCAGACAAAAAAAAGAATACTATAAAGTCTGTCTCAGCACACTCTCTACTGGATGGACCAGCAGTCTTCTGTGGATGCAGACTGAACTTCAGCATAGACATCAACGATTCTTTCACACATGGCAACGGATGGTTAACCGTCGCTATTGTACGAGGTGTTTCTGGAGTTCCAAATGTATCCGGCCTCGAGAGCTTTGTCGACCGTGATGTCATCGCATATAGGACCTATCACGTTACTGAAAATGCTAATAAAGACTTCGGCAAATCTACTTATATGTCACCCTCACCCTTTACTTTATATACTCGTAATAGACGTAAGCTATCATGTAATGAAACTGTATTTATTTGGATCAAAGGCAAAGGTACTTGTGAATATGTAAAATTTGTTGGTGACTGTACTTTGTATTTTCATAAATAAAGTGATTTGTAGCATAGCTGAGAACCGGACAAGGGTACATCTAGAACCTGTCGGCCATAGAGCGAGAACATGATAGGTCCTATATGCGATTACATCACGGTAGACAAAGCTCTCGACGCCGGATACATTTGGAACTCCAGAAACACCTCGTACAATAGCGACGGTTAACCATCCGTTGCCATGTGTGAAAGAATCGTTGATGGCTATGCTGAAGTTCAGTCTGCATCCACAGAAGACTGCTGGTCCATCCAGTAGAGAGTGTGCTGAGACAGACTTTATAGTATTCTTTTTTTTGTCTGCAGCTGATGTTGTCATCTCCACGTCTTCAATTGTTTTATATATTGTCTGTCTTGAACGTCGGCGATATCTTCTGTAATAAGGCATCGTGACAGCGTTCAATGCAGTTGCCTGTGCAGCAGCAGCAGCGCGAATGAGCTGCTGCGCAGCGCTCGCTCGCTTTTATAGACGCGCGATAGCACGTGACCTTGATTGGGACTTAGCATATTTCACAGTGCCAGCGGCGTGTTATCCCGGACGGGCGCACTAGTCGCACTAGAGTGCGCCCGTCGTTAGAGCGCTAAGTCTGCCGCTGGCGCGCTGCCACGATGGCGCGGCGGGCCTTATCGCACGGGGTCAAAGGTCAAGCGTTCAGAGAGCTGACGTAACATGCTGTTCTCACTCTATGGCCGACAGGTTCTAGATGTACCCTTGTCCGGTTCTCAGCTATGCTACAAATCACTTTATTTATGAAAATACAAAGTACAGTCACCAACAAATTTTACATATTCACAAGTACCTTTGCCTTTGATCCAAATAAATACAGTTTCATTACATGATAGCTTACGTCTATTACGAGTATATAAAGTAAAGGGCCAGAAGATGACGAGTATGTCACTCGTCGAAACATCGCAGTTTGAAGACACCACCACCCGGCTGGAAGCCCGAGAACTCTTCGCCAGCTGTATACGCCGGGAAAGCATACATTCACAAGAATTTCTTTACCTGTATTTAATCCCCCAAGAGCTATCTTTTTCACGTTTTGTTACGTTCTTGAGAGTTGTATTTGTTCTGGCTAGTGACGTGAACATTTCACTCACAGTTGGTTTAGGAGGTGAGAGTTACAGAAGGTATTAGCTCCATTCTGTGTTCCACAAGCCTGCAGCCTTAGCCATAACGAACATAGTGTTGTCTTCAGTTATAATGAACATTGTTTTCTCTCGCGCTACTGAGTTTTTGTGATCCAGAAAGTAGATGTGTTATTTTTGTTGTCTAAGACTTTTAGTTTAACACTTGTCTTTCTCATGCAGATGTCAAAAACTTACAACATTAAATTCACATCCAATGTATACTCTGTACTTATAAACCTACTTTACTTACTTTTTACACTGGTTTCATAGTGCTTCATTAGAGTCAACTAATAAAATAATGTTTCACTGACAACATTGTTCATCAACATTTACCTAAATGTGCATGTGAGCCATTCCAAATACTTAAACCAAATATGAGAAGTATCTCAAGCAGCATAATGGCGTCAGGCTGTCCATTCAAGTTAACTGAAAATGGAGGTGCGAAGTACTGCACCACATTTGTCCTCAAGAAAATTCCATTCCAATGGACTTCTCTTCCGATCAGTCTGAAAAGTAACAGTGATCCTTAATCAAAATCGATTAAATAAGTCTTAACAATTCTTTGAAGAGTTGCATAACAATTCACTCTTAACAGAAAAGAACATTACAATACAGAATGTATAATTTAATACACTAAATTACACAAAGTACAATTTTATTTATTCAATTATTTCCCTTCAAGTAGTCGAGTATGTATTCCCTTAATTGCAACAATAAAACTACACTGAAGTGTTTACATAATTCTGCTCCATTTGTATGTGGAGCCTGAATATAATATAAAGATCTAAATGTCAAAAAAAAAAATTGTGTGGGAATTTCACTGGTTTTTGTACCTCTCAAGCTAATCCTATTGTAATAGCTGTAAACTGATTCAAAAAAGTCCATACTCAGTAGTGCGGAAATATCCTGACCACGTAAAATTACTGAGACGGGACGTTAACTTACAGTGTATAGAGTGGGACAAATGGTTCAAATGGCTCTGAGCACTATGGGACTTAACAGCTATGGTCATCAGTCCCCTAGAACTTAGAACTACTTAAACCTAACTAACCTAAGGACATCACACAACACCCAGTCATCACAAGGCAGAGAAAATCCCTGACCCCGCCGGGAATCGAACCCGGGAACCCGGGCGTGGGAAGCGAGAACTCTACCGCACGACCACGAGCTGCGGACAGAGTGGGACATCTACGGGTTCATAGCAGCAGGTATTGACAGTCTTGAGAAGCAGACCTAAAATATTTCCCGAAAACTAGCTAGAAGCTACAGTGTGACCCCTATTTTACATTTTCATGTGGTCCATGCTTTAAAAATGCAAGACTGAGGAAAATGCAGAATCAAGGAAAATGTTAAAACCCCCAAAATACGAACAAAAACACATGTAATTGGTGTAAATGATTAAAAATTTGAATCCTCTCCAATATTTCATATAAATTCTGTGTAAGTGAAAGAAATTAAATGTACACTACAATGTTTATACAAAAATTTGTGGTAATGAATTTCATCAGTTTTTAAAAAAATCACACATGTGTAACAGCAAGTAAAAACTCATCAAAAAATTGAAATTGGTATCTGGAAACAAGGTAATAGACCTATTTTCCAACACGCTACAAACCAAATTATACATTCAAAACACTCATTTTTGAGAGATCAACCTTTGTGTATATATATATATAACCTGTGTGTGTGTCTATATATATATATATATATATATTTAAAAAGAAAGATGATGAGACTTACCGAACAAAAGCGCTGGCAGGTCGATAGACACACAAACAAACACAAACATACACACAAAATTCTAGCTTTCGCAACCAACGGTTGCCTCGTCAGGAAAGAGGGAAGGAGAAGGAAAGACAAAAGGATATGGGTTTTAAGGGAGAGGGTAAGGAGTCATTCCAATCCCGGGAGCGAAAAGACTTACCTTAGGGGGAAAAAAGGACAGGTATACACTCGCACACACACACATATCCATCCACACATACACAGACACAAGCAGACATTTGTAAAGGCAAAGAGTTTGGGCAGAGATGTCAGTCGGGACGGAAGTACAGAGGCAAAGATGATGTTGAAAGACAGGTGAGGTATGAGCGGCGGCAGATTGAAATTAGAAATTAGCGGAGATTGAGGCCTGGTGGATAGCGAGAAGAGAGGATATGCTGAAGGGCAAGTTCCCATCTCCGGAGTTCTGACAGGTTGGTGTTAGTGGGAAGTATCCAGATAACCCGGACGGTGTAACACTGTGCCAAGATGTGCTGGCCGTGCACCAAGGCATGTTTAGCCACAGGGTGATGATGATGATGATGATGTTTGGTTTGTGGGGCGCTCAACTGCGTGGTTATCAGCGCCCGTACAATTACCCAATCTTTGCTCAGTCCAATTTCGCCACTTTCCTGGATGATGATGAAATGATGAGGACAACACAAACACCCAGTCATCTCGAGGCAGGTGAAAATCCCTGACCCCGCCGGGAATCGAACCCGGGACCCCGTGCTCGGGAAGCGAGAACGCTACCGCGAGACCACGAGCGGCGGACAAAGCCACAGGGTGATCCTCATTACCAACAAACACTGTCTGCCTGTGTCCATTCATGCGAATGGACAGTTTGTTGCCGGTCATTCCCACATAGAATGCTTCACAGTGTAGGCAGGTCAGTTGGTAAATCACGTGGGTGCTTTCACACGTGGCTCTGCCTTTGATCGTGTACACCTTCCGGGTTACAGGACTGGAATAGGTGGTGGTGGGAGGGTGCATGGGACAGGTTTTACACCGGGGGCGGTTACAGGGGTAGGAGCCAGAGGGTAGGGAAGGTGGTTTGGGGATTTAATAGGGATGAACTAAGAGGTTACGAAGGTTAGGTGGACGGCGGAAAGACACTCTTGGTGGAGTGGGGAGGATTTCATGAAGGATGGATCTCATTTCAGGGCAGGATTTGAGGAAGTCGTATCCCTGATGGAGAGCCACATTCAGAATCTGATCCAGTCCCGGAAAGTATCCTGTCACAAGTGGGGCACTTTTGGGGTTCTTCTGTGGAAGGTTCCGGGTTTGAGGAGATGAGGAAGTGGCTCTGGTTATTTGCTTCTGTACCAGGTCGGGAGGGTAGTTACGGGATGCAAAAGCTGTTTTCAGGTTGTTGGTGTAATGGTTCAAGGATTCCGGACTGGAGCAGATTCGTTTGCCACGAAGACCTAGGCTGTAGGGAAGGGACCGTTTGATGTGGAATGGGTGGCAGCTGTCATAATGGAGGTACTGTTGCTTGTTGGTGGGTTTGATGTGGACGGACGTGTGAAGCTGGCCATTGGACAGGTGGAGGTCAACGTCAAGGAAAGTGGCATGGGATTTAGAGTATGACCAGGTGAATCTGATGGAACCAAAGGAGTTGAGGTTGGAGAGGAAATTCTGGAGTTCTTCTTCACTGTGAGTCCAGATCATGAAAATATCATCAATAAATCTGTACCAAACTTTGGGTTGGCAGGCCTGGGTAACCAAGAAGGCTTCCTCTAAGCGACCCATGAATAGGTTGGCGTACGAGGGGGCCATCCTGGTACCCATGGCTGTTCCCTTTAATTGTTGGTATGTCTGGCCTTCAAAAGTGAAGAAGTTGTGGGTCAGGATGAAGCTGGCTAAGGTAATGAGGAAAGAGGTTTTAGGTAGGACGGCAGGTGATCGGCATGAAAGGAAGTGCTCCATCGCAGCGAGGCCCTGGACATGCGGAATATTTGTGTATAAGGAAGTGGCATCAATGGTTACAAGGATGGTTTCCGGGGGTAACAGACTGGGTAGGGATTCCAGGCGTTCGAGAAAGTGGTTGGTGTCTTTGATGAAGGATGGGAGACTGCATGTAATGGGTTGAAGGTGTTGATCTACGTAGGCAGAGATGCGTTCTGTGGGGGCTTGGTAACCAGCTACAATGGGACGGCCGGGATGATTGGATTTGTGAATTTTGGGAAGAGGGTAGAAGGTAGGGGTGCGGGGTGTTGGTGGGGTCAAGGTTGATGGAGTCAGGTGAAAGGTTTTGTAGGGGGCCTAAGGTTCTGAGGATTCCTTGAAGCTCCGCCTGGACATCAGGAATGGGATTACCATGGCAAACTTTGTAAGTAGTGTTGTCTGAAAGCTGACGCAGTCCCTCAGCCACATACTCCCGACGATCAAGTACCACAGTCGTGGAACCCTTGTCCGCCGGAAGAATGACGATGGATTGGTCAGCCTTCAGATCACGGATAGCCTGGGCTTCAGCAGTGGTGATGTTGGGAGTAGGATGTGCACGGCCAGCACATCTTGGCACAGTGTTACACCGTCCGGGTTATCTGGATACTTCCCACTAACACCAACCTGTCAGAACTCCGGAGATGGGAACTTGCCCTTCAGCATATCCTCTCTTCTCGCTATCCACCAGGCCTCAATCTCCGCTAATTTCTAATTTCAATATGCCGCCGCTCATACCTCACCTGTCTTTCAACATCATCTTTGCCTCTGTACTTCCGTCCCGACTGACATCTCTGCCCAAACTCTTTGCCTTTACAAATGTCTGCTTGTGTCTGTGTATGTGTGGATGGATATGTGTGTGTGTGCGAGTGTATACCTGTCCTTTTTTCCCCCTAAGGTAAGTCTTTCCGCTCCCGGGATTGGAATGACTCCTTACCCTCTCCCTTAAAACCCATATCCTTTTGTCTTTCCTTCTCCTTCCCTCTTTCCTGACGAGGCAACCGTTGGTTGCGAAAGCTAGAATTTTGTGTGTATGTTTGTGTTTGTTTGTGTGTCTATCGACCTGCCAGCGCTTTTGTTCGGTAAGTCTCATCATCTTTCTTTTTAAATATATTTTCCCACGTGGAATGTTTCCCTCTATTATATTCATATATATATATAAACATATTGAATTAAACCAAAAACATCTTAGAACCTAAGTGGTTAAACCATAAGCATAAATGTGAACATCTAATTAATGACAAACTTTGTCACCATTGCTGATATTGGTTGAAGAGTCCACGGGTGTACTGCTGGTCCATAGTGTCCAATGGGCACAATATTTCGGCAATCAGACATGTCGCCACCGTCAGGTCCGCTGATGAACTGAGCTCCTGAGAGCAGGCGGGAGTATTAAATCCCCTCCCCTCGCGAGGCGTTCTCTCCACGGTCCGCCCCCGCACGTCAGTGGTCGCTGAGACAGTGGCGTCGGCATCTATGGTGGCATCAGTGTAATTGCCTCGTCTGCCCTAGTCACCCATTCATTTCCTTAGCTGAGTGTCTTTTTAATTAGACTCAATGCTGGTTCCCATGCCCTGCTGAGGTTGTAGCCACAATCTTGGTTGATGAGTCCATCCCTGGTACGAATTTCGATAGCCTCTCTAACGATGCTGTCCCAGTATTTAGATGTCTGTGCCAAGACACTGGTATGTTTCCTGGCTCTGACGAGAACTAAACCGATCAAGTCGAATACTACCATCAGCGAGAGGACAGCCATTAGTAACCAGAGACAGAACCCTGAGATTGTTGTCTTACCGGCCTTGTACTCCGAATGGAAAATCAGACGTGCTTTCCGCTCCACCTCTACAGTACAGTGTGTGGAGACGGAAGAAGTCACAGAGAAAGAGATAATCACTGCCTATATACCGTATATTGTCGCATTATTGGGGAAAATAGGATGAATATTGAGAAAACACAGAGTACGAACTGTCTTTTACCCACCAAATAAAACACAAGCATTACCAGATGTACCGGTATGAAATGAGCGTTAAGATACAAATGTGTCGGTAGGGAACATTTGTTGTGAACGAGCTTTAATTTTGTTTTTGTTTGGTTGGTATGACATCTATCAAAGATATTTAGTATACATCAAGTCATGGAACAAACAACACCATATGTTTTCATCATGTTAACAATGTCGAATTTTGTACCAGAAAGTGATTATCTGTGGAAAGCATTAATTTTTTGTTTTCATTTGAAAAAAAGTGCTGCAGAGTCGCATCGAATGCTTGTCGAGGCATATGGTAATCATGCTCTATCAGAAGCAACATGCAAAAGATGGTTTCAATGGTTCAGAAATTATGATTTTGATGTAAGAAATGAAGAACTTGGAAGACCACCAAAAAAGTTCGAAGACACCGAATTGCAAGCAATATTGGATGAAGATGATACTTTGAGTCAGAAGCAAATGGCAGCAATGCTAAATGTTGCACAACAAACAATTTCTGACCGTTTGAAAGCTATGTGAAAGATCCAAAAGTGTTAAAAATGGGTGCCACATGAGTTGAATGAAAGACAGATGGAAAACCGAAAAACCATTTGTCAAATTTTGCTTCAAAGTCATGAAAGAAAACCAATTTTGCATAGAATTGTTACTGGCGATGAAAAATAGATTTATTTTAAGAATCCTAAATGGGAAAAATCATGGGTTAATACGGGACAACCATCAACATCGACTACAAAACCAGATCGATTTGGCAAGAAGACAATACTGTGTGTTTCGTGGGATCAGAAAGGTGTGGTGTATCACGAGCTTCTAAAACCTGGTGAAACTGTGAATACTAATTGCTACAGACAACAAATGATCAATTTGAACTATGCATTGATCGAAAAAAGACCAGAAAGGGCCAGAAGACATGGCAAAGTAATTTTTTTACATTACAACTCACCTGCACACAAAGCAAAACTGGTTCAGGATACAATCAAAACACTTGGCTGGGAGCTGCTACCCCACTCGCCGTATTCACCAGACTTGACCCCTTCTGACGACCATTTGTTTTCATCAATGGGACACGCATTGGCTGAGGAACACATTGATTCCTACGAAGAAGTCGAAAATTGGGTGTCTGATTGGTTTGCTTCAAAAGACAAACATTTCTATTGGTGTGGTGTCCACAAATAGCCAAAAAGGTGGTCAAAATGTATAGAAAGTAATGGTCAGTACTTTGAATAAAATGTTTTTACTTTTCAATTCAAAACTAGTGTTCCATTTTCGCAAAAAAACGCTCATTTCATCACGGTACACCCAGTATTGGAAAGTGTCAAAGACAATCTTGGTTTGCAGATGGCCGGCATAAACCAGATTCCATGTCAATGTGGGACGACTTACGTTGGACAGACAGCGTGCACCATCAAAGATCGTTGCCGTGAACATCAGAGGCACACTTGACTTGGGTACCCCAACAAGTCGGCGATCGCAGTGCACTGTTTGTCCAAAAACCACGAAATGGACTACCAACATACCAGGGTCTTCGCACAGACATCTAAATACTGGGACAGTGACATTAGAGAGGCTATCGAAATTCGTACCAGGGATGGACTCATCAACTGAGATTGTGGCTACAACCTCAGCAGGGCATGGGAACCAGCACTGAGTCTAACTAAAAAGATGCTCAGCAAAGGAAACAAATGGGTGACTAGGGCGGACGAGGCAATTACACCGACGCTACCACAGACGTCGATGCCAGCATCTCAGCGACCACTGACGCATGGGCGTGGACCGCCAAGAGAACGCCTCGCAAGGGGAGCCCGCCCTCAGGAGCTCAGTTCATCAGCGCACCTGACGATGGCGACTTGTCTGATTGCCGAAATATTGTGTCCGTTGGACACTATGGACTGGCAGTACACCCGAGGACTGTTCAAGCAAGAAATATGCCAGGAGGAACTGAAGAATCACATTGCTGATATTGTTTAATGCTTTTCTTATGAGCTGCAATCGTATTCTCACCACCATTAGAGTGTTATTTTAGGCTTGATAAGAGAAACAGAGACTTGAAAAAATGAGTTTATTTCTCTGCTGTTGTTACAAGCTTATTAGAAGTCGGCTCAGTTAATTTCTGTACACAGTGTAAATTTGAAAGAAAGCTAAGGTCTAAAGTTTCACTTCATGCCCTCCATTACAGCTGCCAATCTTTACAATCTACGTGTGTGGTGTGTGTGTTCTGCAAAGTAAATGCACGAGTAGCGTATGTAGTTGATGCGACTGTATCATGTCATATTTGAACGTGAAAGTGTGACATTTCTGTCACAGTACATCATTGGCACGAAAATTATATTTTCAGCACCTTACAAAATGCTTTCACTACTACCTGCACTCCCATCACTGAAGGTCCACTCCCCCTCTCCACACATCCAGTATGTGAGCTCATTTTACATGTGTTAGTGTGATGTGATGAGTGCGCTGGCTATTGGATGACTTAACAAGTCACCAACCAATAGTAGTTCACTACGCAGAAAGGGGAAACGTTTCTGTGGTGTCACCGCCAGACACCACACTTGCTAGGTGGTAGCTTTAAATCGGCCGCGGTCCATTAGTACATGTCGGACCCGCGTGTCGCCACTGTCAGTAATTGCAGACCGAGCGCCACCACACGGCAGGTCTAGAGAGACGTACTAGGACTCGCCCCAGTTGTACGACGACTTTGCTAGCAACTACACTGACGAATCCTTTCTCTCATTTGCCGAGAGACAGTTAGAATAGCCTTCAGCTAAGTCCATGGCTACGACCTAGCAAGGCGCCATTAACCAATTCTAGAGAGAGTCTCACTTGTATCATCAAGAATGCTGTATACAAATGATGGATTAAAGTTAAGCATTCCAGCAGCTACGTACTTTTCTTTATAGCATTCATTACGTATCCTGTTCCAGACCTCACGTCCGTCTGCGTTAGATTACAGCATGCATTTCGGCCTCCTCTAACTACAAGGTGTTGGCACATCTGCCAACACATCAGTTTCCTTGGTTATGACTGAGCATATTCTTTGAGACTCAGTGTTTGAATTTAAAAGGTTGATGATTGATATTGCTGCTAAATACAACACATCATAAATACATGCAAAAAGATGAGACTGAGTTATAAGTGCACAAGAAAAGGTGGTGCCTGGGGGCCCTCAGTCACATATTGGCTTGGTCCGGAACACTTCGCGCCAAGTATCTTGTTTATCAATTACCACTGCAACCTAGCAGTAGTTGTGTCATAATTGCATGGTGAAGCTAAATGTTGCAACTTGGCAAAACCGATCATGGATTATATCAGCATTTCCTCTCGCACATCACCTCTCTCCACAATGGCCTGAAATATTCCCTTAATTCTGCCATTACCCGTGGTGCAAACTATCCATCTTTTGAGCCACTTATAGCTCATTCAGTCACATCAAATGTCAATAGGAAGAAAACAGGATGAAGTCAAGTGAGATGTCAAGTAAGAACTTAGAATCGACGTAAACTTTACTAGCAAGAATTATAAAATTAGTGAATTTTCAGCATTAACCTTATGGGTTTTTCACAGTGCCTACGAATTTATGGTGTAGAATTGTGAAACACACAAAATCACAGAATGTAAAATCAATGTTCCACTGTAGTTTGACAATCCACATGCAATGGAAATACTGTAAACTTCATAGCTACAAACAGGCCTGACCTTACTGATAGTGTAACTAGAGACACAAGGATTAGTGATCATGATCTCATTACACCAATGAAGGTTGCTAAAGTTAACAAATCCATCAGGAAGGCTTGGAGAGCGTGTATGCTGGAAAGAGCAGATAAGCAGTTGTTAGCATCCTATTTAGATAATGAATAGACATTGATTTTATCCATACTGGATCAGAGGTCGTGGTTGTCAATTTCAATGTTAAAAAATATTTTGGCTCAACCACTTGTTTGAACTATAAACAAGTGGTTGAGCCGAAATATTTTTTAACAATGAATAGACATCATTAAGTTCATTACAATGGACACACAGGAATTATACGAAAAGTTTAAACTCATTGTAAACTGTGATCTGGACGAGTATGGGCTCAGTAAATGAATTAAGGATGGAAAAGACACACAATCACTTAAGAACAAAATTCGGAAAATGCTGAGGAAGTGGAGATCGTTGCGCTTTTGATTCAAAAAGAAAAATGGAAATGTCAACAGGCACAATTTAGAAGAAATTCTTATGTCTATAAAAAGATCAATACGTAAAGCATACAACAACTTCGACCATCGTAACTTCATGGAAGATCTTGTCAAGAATCTGAAAAAATTCTGATCCTATGTAAAGTCACTAAGCAGGGCAAAGGCTTTAGTCATTCATCAACCTGTCCGGCATGGTAATAGAAAACAGCAAAAGAACAGCTGAAATTTTAAATTCCGTGTTTAAAACACAATTTGCATAGAAGAATTATGCAAACATGCAATTGTTTGACCTTCACATGGATTCCCATTTGGAGGACATACAAATGGGCATCCCTGGCACTGAGAAGCAACTGATAGTTGAAAACAAACAAGTCATAAGTCACAAGGTCCAGATGGAATCACAATTCAGTTTCTTTGGCACTGACTCCTTATTTAGTTTCCATTTATTGTGAATCTCTCACCCAGCATGTAGTCCCAAAGAACTAGAAAAAAGTCAGGTGATATAAGAACAGTGAAAGAGCAGACATACAAAATTACAGACCAATATTCGTAACATCAGTTTGCTGTGGCATATTCTAAGTTGAAATATAATAAATTTACTTGACACAGAAAAGCTTCTGCCCACAAATCAGGAAGCATTTAGGAAACATTGTTCCTGCTAAACTCAGCTTGCACTTTTCTTACAATATCCTGTGAACTATGGACAAAGGGCAATAGGTAGATTCCATATTCCCAGATGTCTGGAAAGTGATTGACAGTGTTCCACTGCAGACTGTTAACAAAGGCCTGAGAATATGGAATTGGTTTCCAGATATGAGAGAGACCCGAAACCTCTCAAGTAACAGAACCCTGAACGTTGTCCTGGACGGTGAGTGTTCCTCAGAGAGAAAGGTATCATCAGAAGTGCCCCAGGAAAGTGTGATAGGACTTCTCTTGTTCCCTATATACAAATATGATCTGACAGATACAGTGAGCAGCACTCTGTGATAGCTGATGATGCTGTAGTGTACAGTGAAGCATCATTATTGTCTGAGGCATAAAAACTCAAAATTTCTACTAGGTGCAATAAATGGCAGTTCATTCTAAGTATAGAAAAATGTAAGTTAATGCAGCTAAGTAGGAAAGCTAACCTTGTAAGGTTAGACGATAGTATCAGTGCTGCTTGACACAGTCACAACAATTAAATATCCAGATGCAAAACTGCAGCTTGACACAGTCACAACAATTAAATATCCAGATGAAAAACTGCATAGTGATATGAAATGGAAAGAGCATGTAAAGTCAGTGGCAGGGAAGAAGAATGACAGACTTCATTTCACCGGGAGAATTTTAGGCAAATGTTGCTCAGATATATGGAGATCGCATACAGAACAACATCAAATGTTTGGGATCCCCACAAGGTCAGATTAAAGGAACATATCGAACCAACCCAGAGGCAAGTTGCTACGTTTGTTACTGGTAGGTTCAATCAATACGCATGTATTACAGAGGGAGAATTTTAGGCAAATGTTGCTTAGATATATGGAGCTCACATACAGAACAACAGCATGGCCCATTCCTAAGTGCTGCTCAAATGTTTGGGATCCCCACAAGGTCAGATTAAAGGAACATATCGAAACAACTCAGAGGCAAGTTGCTAGATTTGTTACTGGTAGGTTCATTCAACACGCATGTATTACAGAGGTGCTTCGTGAATTCAACTGGGAATCACTAGAGGGAAGACTACATTCATTTTGCAAATATTATTGCAAAAATTTAGAGAACAGGAATTGGCTGCTGACTGCAGAATGAATCTACTGCTGTCAGTGAACATTTCCTGTAATGACCTTGAAGAAACAATAAGGGAAATTAGAGCTAGCATGGAAGCATATAGATTATTTTCTTTTTCTGCATTTGCAGTTGGGCAGGAAAAGATAAGACTAGTAGTGGTACAGTGTACCCACCACCATGCACTGCATGGTGGCTTGCAAAGTATGAATGTAGATGTAGATGAACTTGATTCATTCCACATTCATAATGGGTCTTCATGATGGGATTTACAGAATACAAAGTAAGAATAAATTAATGAATTAATATCTTCATAATAAGTGAGGTAAGTGAGGATTATTGAAACACAACACATATGTATGACTCTCGAGCTCCTGTTGTTTGCCATGGGGCAAGGCAATGACGCAGCCATATAAAGTACTTGTGTAGAGGTCAGCTGAGGCAAAGGTGTCTATGGTTAAGCAGGTACACAAGTAACTATCAAGTACCTTGTCACTGTGTGATATCGCATAGTGAGAGGGTCTCCCTGTGAGTAAGTGATGGTTCAGATTATAGGATAATTGTTACTTTTGGACAAAGGCTTGGGGCACACAGAAACAAAACAGAGACATCACCTACACGAGTCATAATGTTAAGCGATTCATCATTTTCAAAGGGTGAAAAAAATCATTTTGATGGAAAGATTGACAGTGTTTAAAGAATGGATAAGTACAGCAGCATAAATGACTCCTTAGTTGTCTAAATTGGCCTGATACTGCTGCAAAATTATCACTGTCACCAAAAACAAGTTACAATACAATACACCATTTTACCTATGGATTGTGTCGTTTTGTTTCAACTGCTCTCGTGGCATGCTATGGTACTGTGACATTGAGATTTCAATGTGTACCATGATTCTAAACAAATAAAAAATTGATTTTGTAATTTATATTTTTGAGGTGGTAATTAAAATGTTATAACTACCCCTCATACTTGTCACTTTGCACGGCAATTTGCAGCATGCCTGGATCAGGCGTTATGTTGTGCATCAAGTGAGTCTATATGCACTTTGAGAACTTGCTGAAGCACTCATAGAGCTTACAGTACCAGAAGACAGGCAGTCTTAACCAAACCCTAGCTCGGGCCACAAATGTGTAGCATAAATAGCCAGTTTCAATTAGCTGAGTTCCCTTAGGTATTTTCATTTTAAAAAACCTAATGGGCACAGGTGTCTTTACGAAAATGTCATGGATAAGCTGAGCATTACATTCCTGCAACTGGAATCCTCCATTACTCATCAGTAGTAGGAACACATTTCAAACAAATTTTTCACACCCTCAAGTGTGCTGGGTAGATGATGAGCTTGTTACAGAGCTTATTAAAAAAAAAAAAAAAAAAATTACCACGCACACACACACACACACACACACACACACATTCTATCTTCATTAATTATATGGCCACAGATGTCCCGCTCCCTCTCCCCGTTTTCCCTAAGGTGACAAAGAGGCACTTCCACAGGTTCATGTTGAGATGGTGATAATAAACAGGGTTTCCAAGGAACTGAACAGGCAGTTGTTAGTCTTTTTATAATCACAAATAAGAATGAATGGAAAAGTTTTGTGAGTAACGTGAACAGAGTCCGGTCAAGAGGAGCGGTGCTGTAACAAGAAATGACTTACAGAGAACAGTGAAAAAGAGTATCGATAGAAGGAGATGCAGACCACGCACAGGTGAAAGGAGGAGGAAGGGAACGGTCAAGTTTCTCCCACTATAAGAGGGCTACTTCAACATTAGGACACGATATCACAAAAAGGAAAACACATTCAATGTATTGCGGGTGATAAGGAAAAATAAAATAGATCAATTTCTAGTATAGGGAAGCAAGATTTAGAGTTGATGTCTGGACTGGAGTGGAGATAGGTCGGAACCACCACCTAAAGCAAAAAAACGCTGCAGGTGGTGTCCCCTGCCTAACTTCATCCCACAAGTCAACTGCTAAAATGAATACTTCAAATCAACTGGCAATATAATCTTTCCTGCAGAAATATTAAAACCTGAGCTGTTTGGTCACATAATAATCTAGAATATGTGGCTACAATTCATCGAGATATAATCTATATTGTCCATCAAGCGAGTCTGGATGTCCTTTGAGAATGTGGCAGAATGTCAGAGTCATTCTACAGGTACACTAAGCGAGGTTTTCTTCCAACTGTGTGTAGTCGTGTGTGAAGAGATGGAACGCTGCAGTTTCTTTTGGAGAGGGGCAGAGTGACTTCCTTCACTTCTTTTCTTGTTCAGGGTAAGTTTGGGATGGATGTTAGTCATCCATTCTGCTCCCCATTTTTGTAGGCTGCACCTCCTGTGATGTACCTGCAAATCAGCTTCATCTACTGTACAGCCAGCAGATCCATATTAGAGGCTGCCTTAGCTAATGTACATCGGCACACTAACTGCCCAGGTTGCCTATACAGCTCAATATCCAGTGGAATATCAGGAAAGTTCCTCTATTGTGGAGTTCATAAAAAAGTCTGTAACAGGCAGAGACTAAAGGACATTCCAAAGAGTACTTTTCAATCACCTTCGAACTTCTGAAGGATCATTCTACAGGAGAATATTTCTGGTAGGCTGAGGCTGTACTTGTGCAAGAGCTCTGCATACTGCTATTAATTCCACAGTGCAGAAGCCACATATAGTGGGAACGAAGTGTTGTTCATAAACCTATTTGTTGATAAATGCATAGCCCACTTCCTCATCGCCCTTGGAGCAATTAGTATACATCAGACTACAGGTCGTTTGGTCATGGAGGAACAAACACAACCTACAGTGATGAATATTAGGACCTGCGGTAGGTGGATAAGTTTCAAGAGGATGCATTTCTTTTAGTCTAACCACTGCTGTTCACCCTGTTTAAAAACAACTTATAAGAGGACGGATGTTGGGGTTATGGGAATGTGTTGTCTAATAAGGATGTTCTGAAATACAGTAAGTCACAACCATGTTTTTAAGAGTTGTCGGCGGTGTACCTTTAATGGTGAAATACCTACTTCAACTACTACACTATGGACAGGTTTTGTATGGGAAATTCCAGTCGTAAAGCAGGTTCCACTGAGGTGCATAGGGTCCCGTTTTTGAGAAAGCACAGGCAGTTCCAAATACAAGCTTGAGTTGCTTTATGTGAGGCAATAATGTCAGTTCATGGCTGAACTGCACTAAAAAGCAGAGGGCATTTACCACTTCCAGCCATTGGTTGTCCAGACATAACTCAAACACATGAATGTCAGCTGAATGGCTATCTGAAGATGACATTCAGCTGAAAATAATGATACACAGCTGCAGTGCAAACAGAAGTCATTGGCATACAAGGCTGATGATATATTTGCTATTCCATTTATGGCAAATGCAAAGAGGAAACCCGTTTTACTGTACAAGTCAATTATTATGGAAGTGTCAACTTTTTAACTTGGAAATGCCAATGGGGTGATAAATTTATAACACCAAGTTGCTCAGAAATATCAGCTATATAATCTGGTTAAGATACAGTGCCGTCACAATGTGACATATGCCTTCTACAAGTTGAGTAAGACCAAGCCTCTCTGACAGCAGACTCCAATCATACAAGGTTGTCAGTTCTTGCTCTGGACCTGTGGCATCCACTTTGAAATTGTGAGACAAATTATTGTTTCCAGATGCTGATAAAGTCTTTGACTGACCTTCCATTCCAACAATCTACATAGGGTTGCTTTTAGACTGATTGGTCGGGCTGTATTATGGGGTGGGGGGGGGGGGGGGGGGGGTACCAGGTTTCAATATTGGTATAATGATACTGTCTGCCAGATGAATGTGAAAGAAACTCCTACAGGCAAATCTTGTTTAACATCATCAGGCTGCTTTGTTTGGTATCTATATTACTAAGAACAGTTCCGAAACCTGGACCCTACACCAGTTGCGGGTCACCTGGCCAACATGTAATTACTGGTCAGATTTAAAATACTACCATAGGCTACTTACCGAGAGGTATGATCATATGTAAGAAGTTTAACACAGTAAGACAAGTATTATAATTAGAAACCAAGTGTTTGTCTTGAAGCAGCTTAGCAGACAGGAAGCAAATACTCCAATTTTATTCATTCTGCATCTAAGAATGAGGACACTTAGCAACTTACAACAAAGTTTACACATTATTTCAAACATTCACAAAACTTTTTCTGGCTGACCACCCGCTCCCTCCATCTCCCACAAATTGATGAAAGGAAAAAGTTTATCGCTTAGTACACTTTCGCTGTTCGTGTAGCAAAACTTCATTACTTCTTTACTAAAGATTCTATTTACAATGTAGTTTGCAGACACTGCCCACATATACCACTGAATGTACCTGCAAAGTTATACCATTATATTGCATATAGTTAAGAGATACGTAGTCATAGACATTGAGTTGTGTGAAAATTCTTTTCTACTTAAAATTGCACTTAATAAAACTTCAGCATCACGCATGACATTTTAATTTATTAGTTCTTTACTACTAACTCCATTCACAACACTCTTTGCACACAATATCTACACATGCAATTGAATGTACCTTAAAAATTATATCATCGTACAACCCACAGTTCAGTAGACACATCACCGTAAACACCGAGATGCACACAAAACTTGCTTTTGCTTAAAATGAAGTATTAATTACTCAGACTGTATTCTGCCAGTGTTCATAATAACAGGAGCACTTAGTGACTTCCAAACAACTTTAAGCATAATTTCAAACTATTTCTAAAATATTCTCACTTACAGGCTTAATGTCAAATATTTAATACATTAACTCATTTGAAAAGTAATCAAATGTTTGAAGTTGTTTTATACACGGGAGTTTCATTCTTTAAAGAACTGGAATTTACTGGTGGTCACTATGGTGATGAAGCACTTGGTAGTGTACTGTATCTGGGCTAAGGGAGGTATTTTTGTACTATGCCAGTGCACTGCTGAATTCTGTGTATAAAGAGATGTTACAGGTTTCTGTCCGTCGGGTCTTAAAGTACTGAATGTACATCCTGCTAAAGCCAATGTTGATAAAGATATGGGTGAAACTCGTTTGAAACTGACAGTTTTGTTTAGTAGACCAATAATTACATTATGTCAACAGGAGTGGTACATTGTACTCCTCTGTTTAAAATTCCGTGTATTCTAGCCAGGAATGGCTACTGATAGGTCACAATTTTTGTATGCATCTGGACATCTGCTATATGTCCATCCAGTGGAAGTAATGTATTGTTGCCAACAATCCTATGCCTGTTGTCTTATTAAATAGCATGCTTTTGCTAATAACTGTTTACAGAAAATTAAACAATGGACAATCCAGGATAGGATGTAACAATATTATGAAAAGGAACATTACTATTCACCGTATAGCAGAGATGCTGAGTCACAGATAGGCAAAACACAAAAACTGTCATAAATAAAGCTTTTGGCCGGCAAGGCCTACATCAAAAATAGACAACGGACCAACACACACACACACACACACACACACACACACACACACACACACACAAAACACAAACACAACTCACACACACGACTGCAGTCTCAGGCAACTGAAACCACACTGCGAGCAGCGGCACCAGTGCACGATGGGAGTGGCGACTGGGTCGGGTAAGGAGGAGGTTGGAGTGGGGAGGGGGAGGGATAGTAGGGTTTGGATGGTGGACAGTTAAGTGCTGAAGGTTAGACATGAAGTGCTGAAGGTTAGACAGAGGGCAAGGGAGAGATAGGAGAGTGCGGAGGCGTGGGTGGCGGGGAAAGGGGAGGGGGGATAGTGGAAGAGGAGAGAAAAAAAAGACTGGGTGCAATGGTGGAATGAGGGCTGTGTAGTGCTGGAATGGGAACAGGGAAGGGGCTGGATGGGTAAGGACAGTGACTAATGAAGGTTGAGGCTCAAATGGCTCTGAGCACTATGGGGCTTAACATCTGAGGTCATCAGTCTCCTAGAACTTAGAACTACTTAAACCTAACTAACCTATGGACATCACACACATCCATGCCCAAGGCAGGATTCGAAACTGCGACCATAGCGGTCACGTGGTTCCAGACTGAAGCGTCTAGAACCACTCGGCCACACCAGCCAGCGAAGGTTGAGGCCAGGAGGGTTATGGGAACATAGGATGTATTGCAGGGAAAGTTCCCACCTGCGCAATTCAGAAAAGCTGGTGTTGGTGGGAAGGATCCATATGGCACAGGTTATGAAGCAGTCACTGAAATAAAGGATGTCATATTCGGCGGTGTGCTCAGCAACAGGGTGATCCACTTGCTTCTTGGCCACAGTTTGTTGGTGGCATTCATGCAAACAGACAGCTTGTCAGTTGTCATGCCCACATAGAATGCAGCACAGTGGTTGCAGCTTAGCTTGTAGATCACATGACTGGTTTCACAGGTAGCCCTGCCTTTAATAGGATAGGTGATGTTTGTGACTGGACTGGAGTAGGTGGTGGTGGGAGGATGTATGGGACAGGTCTTGCATCTAGGTCTATTTGGGGTATGAGCAATGATGTAAGGAGTTGGGAGCAGGGGTTGTGTAGGGATGGACAAGTATATTGTGTAGCTTTGGCAAATGGCAGAATAACACTGTGAAAGGGGTGGGAAGGACAGAGGACATGACATTTATCATTTCAGGGCACAATGAGAGGGTAGTCGAAACCCTGGCGGAGAATGTAATTCAGTTGCTCCAGTCCGGGGTGACACTGAGTTACAAGAGGAATGCTCCCCTGTGGCCTGACAGTGGTAGTGGAAGACTGGAAAGATAAGGTACGGGAGAATTGTTTTTGTACAAGGTTGGAAGGATAATTATGGTGGAGGTATTTCCGGTGGTTAGTAGGTTTGATATGGATGGAGCTACTGATGTAGATATCTTTGAGGTGGAGGTCAACATCTAGGAATGTGGCTTGTTGGGTTGAGTAGGACCAAGTGAAGCAAATGGGGAAGAAGTTGTTGAAGTTCTGGAGGAATGTGGATCCATCTTTGCCCTCAATCCAGGTCACAAAAATGTCATCAATGAATCTGAACCAGTTGAGGGGTTTAGGATTCTGGGTGTTAAGGAAGGATTCCTCTAGATGGTCCATGAATAGGTTCGCACTGGATGGTGCCACACAGGAACCCATAGCCGTATCCTGCATCTGTTTGTAGGTAATGCCTTCAAAGGAGAAATAATTGTGGGTGAGGATATAATTGGTTATGATTACTAGGAAGTAGGATATTGGTTTAGAATCAGTCAGGTGTTGGAAGAGGTAGTGTCCAATAGCGGCAAGGCCAGGGGCATTAGGGATGTTAGTGTACAGGAAGGTGGCATCAATAGTGACGAGTAGAGAACCATGTGGTAAAAGAACAGCAACTGTGGAGAGTCAGTGGAGGAAATGGTTGGTATCTTTTATGTAGGAGGATAGGTTCCAGATAGTAGGTTGAAGGTGTTGGTCTATGAGAACAGAGATTCTCTCGGTGGGGGCACAGTAACCAGCCACAATGGAGTGATTTTGGGTGGTTGGGTTTATGGACTTTAGGAAGCAAGTCGAAGGTAGGAGTGTGGGGAGTGGTAGGGGTGGGCAGAGAGATGGACTTTGGGGAGATGGGATGGGCGTAAGGATTTGAGGAGTGACTGGAGATCCTGCTGGATTTCTGGAATGGGGACACTGCGGCAAGGTTTGTAGGTGGAAGTATCTGACAGCTGGCAGAATCCTTCTGCCAGGTAACCCTTGTGGTTCAAATAACAATGGTCAAGGCTTTGTCAGCAGGTAGAATAGTATGGTCAAGATGAGATTTTAGGTGGTTGATTGCAGTTCTTTCGCAGATGTAAGACGTAAGGTTAGCTTGCATAATGAGGGATTTGGGGAATGATGGTGAAGCAATGTTCAACGTTAAGAAATTCTGGAAAGTTAACAGAGGGTGATTTTGGGCTGTGGGGGTGGATCAAGATTGGATGGGTGAGTGAGCTGAGTTAGACAGGGTTCAACATTGCTCTTTGGTTGAGTCTGATTGGTAGGGTTGGTGGTGAAAACGTGTTTCCACTGTAGGGACCGGGAGAAGAAGAGAAGGTCTTTAACAAGTCCTTGCAAAGGGACATCCCCCTCTAGCATTACTTTTCCTTAACAGAAATTATCGGTGCCAAAAATATTCACAAATTTTTAAAAGGTTAATAATATCTCAGCTGTTTTTCTAAAAGAATTTCATACGATTTGTACACTACGTCTCGTAATTCAAGCTAACAGAAATAACTTTATTTTCTTTACTACAATTGATATGTACTAACTCTGAACGTATAGTTGAAATTATTTTCTCTTAGAAACATTTGAAATTGTGAAATATTTGTCATATTTATGATTTCTATTATTAATTTTGCAATTTAGCGCAATTTATTAAATTTATTTCTAGATTATATAAAATAATAACAGAAAGTAATAGAAATTTATTTGTCAAGAGAATTTGTAAACCCTTTGGAATACTGTTAGTACTGCCAAGTGAAGTAGTAGTGGGCATAACTCTGGTGTGATTGGACATGTTTTTATTTTTGGGAAGAACAATGTAATGTTCGGCTTTGTTGACACGGAAATTGTACGGACAGTGTGATACAGAAAAATGTGAGAGAATAAAATTTTAGAGCAAAACAAAAAATACAGTGCAGGCTCACTTCAAATTTATTATGTCAATTGAAACCGTGAACACCTATAATGACAGAAACTTCAGCTTCACGAATCAGCCCCTAGACATGAAGAACTGGAGCCAACTACGAGAAAAGAAGAAAAGTAAAAAGTTTATTGTAAATCCTACTCCTCTCGAAGCTTATTAAAAAAGTTAACAATACAGACAGTGACAATCAACAAATGATGTGTGGGAGGGGTAGATTACATTCTGCATGATTGAATTTGGGATTGGGGAAGAAGGTGAGGCCTTTGAAAAGGAAGGATATTTCTGTGGGGTTAAGGCTCCTGGAGAAAAAGTTCATGACTGTGTTTTGGGTCTATTTAGGTTTTGGACCTAACCCCATGAACCATGGACCTTGCCATTGGTGGGGAGGCTTGCGTGCCTCAGCGATACAGATGGCCGTACTGTAGGTGCAACCACAACAGAGGAGTATATGTTGAGAGGCCAGACAAACGTGTGGTTCCTGAAGAGGGGCAGCAGCCTTTTCAGTAGTTGCAGGGGCAACAGTCTGGATGATTGACTGATCTGGCCTTCTAACACTAACCAAAATGGCCTTGCTGTGCTGGTACTGTGAACGGCTGAAAGCAAGGGGAAACTACAGCCGTAATTTTTCCCGGGGGCACGCAGCTTTACTGTATGGTTAAATGATGATGGCGTCCTCTTGGATAAAATATTCCGGAGGTAAAATAGTCCCCCATTTGGATCTCCTGACGGGGACTACTCAAGACGACGTCGTTATCAGGAGAAAGAAAATTGGTGTTCTACGGATCGGAGGGTAGAATGTCAGATCCCTTAATCGGGCAGCTAGGTTAGAAAAGTTAAAAAGGGAAATGGATAGGTTAGTGTTAGATATAGAGGGAATTAGTGAAGTTCGGTGGCAGGAGGAACAAGATTTTTGGTCAGGTGAATACAGGGTTATAAATACAAAATCAAATAGGGCAATGCAGGAGTAGGTTTAATAATGAATAAAAAAAAAATAGGAGTGAGGGTAAGCTACTACAAACAGCATAGTGAACGCATTATTGTGGCCAAGATAGACACAAAGCCCATGTCTACTACAGTAGTACAAGTTTATATGCCAACTGGCTCTGCAGGTGATGATGAAATTGAGGGAAATGTTTGATGAGATAAAAGAAATTATTCAGGTAGTGAAGTGAGACGTAAATTTAATAGTCATGGGTGACTGGAATTCGAGAGTAGGAAAAGGGAGAGGAGGAAACATAGTGGGTGAATATGGATTGGGGGAGAGAAATGAAACAGGAAGCCGTCCGGTAGAATTTTGCACAGAGCATAACTTAATCATAGCTAACACTTTGTTCAAGAATCATAAAAGAAGGTTGTATACATGGAAAAAGCCTGGAGATACTGGAAGTTATCAGATAGATTATATAATGGTAAGACAGAGATTTAGGAACCAGGTTTTAAATTGTAAGACATTTCCAGGGCAGATATGGACTCTGACCACAATCTATTGGTTATGAACTGTAGATTAAAACTGAAGAAACTGCAAAAAAGTGGGAATTTAAGGAGATGGGACCTGGATAAACTGACTAAACCAGAGGTTGTACAGAGTTTCAGGGAGAGCATAAGGGAACAATTGAGAGGAATGGGAGAAAGAAATATAGTAGAAGAAAAATGGGTAGCTCTGAGGGATAAAGTAGTGAAGGCGGCAGAGGATCAAGGAGGTAAAAAGACAAGGGCTAGTAGAAATCCTTGGGCAACAGGAGAAATATTGAATTTAATTGATGAAAGGAGAAAACATAAAAACGTAGTAAACAAAGCAGGCTAAAAGGAATACAAACGTCTCAAAAATGAGATTGACAGGAAGTGCAAAATGGCTAAGCAGGGATGGCTAGAGGACAAATGTAAGGATTTAGAGGCTTATCTCACTAGGGGTAAGATAGATACTGCCTACAGGAAAATTAGAGAGACCTTTGGAGAAAAGAGAACCACTTGTATGAATATCAAGAGCTCAGATGTAAACCCAGTTCTAAGCAAAGAAGAGAAAGCAGAAAGGTGGAAGGAGTATATAGAGGGTCTATACAAGGGCGATGTACTTGAGGACAATATTATGGAAATTGAAGAGGATGTAGATGAAGATGAAATTGGAGATACGATACTGCGTGAAGAGTCTGACAGAGCACTGAAAGGCCTGAGTCAAAACAAGGCCCCGGGAGTAGACAACATTCCAATGGAACTACTGACGGCCTTGGGAGAGCCAGTCCTGACAAAACTCTACCATCTGGTGAGCAAGATGTATGAGACAGGCGAATACCCTCAGACTTCAAGAAGAATATAATAATTCCAATCTCAAAGAAAGCAGGTGTTGACAGATGTGAAAATTGCCGAACTATCAGTTTAATAAGTCACTGCTGCAAAATACTAACGCGAATTCTTTACAGACGAATGGAAAAACTGGTAGAAGCCGACCTCGGGGAAGATCAGTTTGGATTCCGTAGAAATATTGGAACACGTGAGGCAATACTGACCCTACGACTTACCTTAGAAGCTAGATTACGGAAAGGCAAACCTACGTTTCTAGCATTTGTAGACTTAGAGAAAGCTTTTGACAATGTTGACTGGAATACTCTCTTTGAAATTCTAAAGATGGCAGGGGTAATATTCAGGGAGTGAAAGGCTATTTACAATTTGTACAGAAACCAGATGGCAGTTATAAGAGTCGAGGGGCATAAAAGGGAAGCAGTGGTTGGGAAGAGAGTGAGACAGGGTTGTAGCCTGTCCCCGATGTTATTCAATCTGTATATTGAGCAAGCAGTAAAGGAAACAAAAGAAAAATTTGGAGTAGGTATTAAAATCCATGGAGAAGAAATAAAAATGTTGAAGTTCGCCGATGACATTGTAATTCTGTCAGAGACAGCAAGGGACTTGGAAGAGCAGTTGAACGGAATGGACAGTGTCTTGAAAGGAGGATATAAGATGAACATCAACAAAAGCAAAACGAGGCTAATGGAATGTAGTCAAATTAAGTCGGGTGACACTGAGGGAATTGGATTAGGAAATGTGACACTTAAAGTAGTAAAGGAGTTTTGCTATTTGGGGAGCAAAATAACTGATGATGCTCAAAGTAGAGAGGATATAAAATGTAGACTGGCAATGGGAAGGAAAGCGTTTCTAAAAAAGAGAAATTTGTTAACATCGAGTATAGATTTAAGTGTCAGGAAGTTGTTTCTGAAAGTACCGTATTTACCCGAATTTAAGCCGCACTCGAATCTAAGCCGCACTTGAAAAATGAGACTCGAAACAAAGGAAAAAAAGATTTCCCGAATCTAAGCCGCACCTGAAATTTGAGACTCGAAATTCAAGGGGAGAGAAAAGTTTTAGGCCGCACCTCCAAATCGAAACAAAGTTGGTCCATTGTAATATGAGGCACAATTTAGGTCGAATGAATGACGATACAGCTACAGTAGTTTGGTTCGAGTCGTAAGCTTTACCAGGTAGCCATTTCTATGCGTCAGGCACTCCGTCCGTATTTATACGCGTACCCTTCCTTTTTCACGTGCTTCGTCTGGTTTGAATCGATTGCTTATTTTGTTTGATCTGATAAGTGCCATTTTCTCTGTTATAGGTGTTTACGTCACTCTAAGCTGAAAATGCATCACTGTACTGTGTCATGCATTGTTTGTCGCATTCTGATAGTGCGTGTTTACGGCCTGTCGCCGTTCGCGGCATGGCTTGCTTTTGTGCGCGCTATCGCCGCTTACAACTAAAAAGAGGCGAATCGTCTCATTAGCGAAGCAATGTCAAGAGACTGCTATTTGTTGTTACTTACACTGCTGCTTTCTTTGAGAATGATCAACAAGAACCAAATAATAGGCTGCGTATGATAGAACATGTTCTGAACGAGAGTTAGGCAAAAATTTTTCTCCGTTTGAAAATCTTTGCGGCCGCTTCTTTAGTACATCAAATTCTGCACAGAAATTAGAGTCATCTTAGATTTAAAAATCTAGTCAGTTGCCGTGGTTCATTTCTGACTGTATCACTATTAGGCTAAGAATAATACGAATATAAACATGACACGATAAGTGTATTCTTCCGCGTTTGCTGTTGTCTCACTCTAGTTTCGTAGTTTATTAGGCAGACAGGATTTAAATGAGATAGCAACAAACACGGAAGAAAACGTGGCAAAATGTTTATATTCGTATTATTCTTATGGTGAATGGTGAAGAGAATACTGCTTGTGATTCACATTTCGTCAGGTTCCTATTAGCAACCATCTCTTCTCACAGGTAGGAAAAAATTCAGAACGTAGAGTTGGCCATATTGAAAAACATCCCAAACAGTCTTGCCAGTCGGATTTTCGTAGTACATTGAAATTCTAATACATTCGAAGATGAACAATACGGAATTTGTATTTACTTCGTTGGATAATGTATGAAAATGCAGTGGTCGAAACTCGGGGCGGAGAAAAAAAAGCTCGTCTTCCACCTTTTTTTTAAATTTATTTACTGACGCAGAGGTTTTGGCGCCAGTATTTATCTTTGTGCCTACAAAGCATGTTGTGTAGCGCTACATATATTCGACGGCAGAAGTTAGTTGTGGCGGCACCTACAACATTTTTCAGAACTTCCGCTTGCTTTGCACTCGATTCTAAGCCGCAGGCGGTTTTTTGGATTACAAAAACCGGAAAAAAAGTGCGGCTTAGATTCGAGTAAATACGGTACTTGTACGGAGTGTAGCCATGTATGGAAGTGAAACATGTACGATAGATAGTTTGGATAAGAAGAGAATGGAAGCTTTTGAAATGTGGTGCTACAGAAGAATGCTGAAGATTAGATGGGTAGATCACATAATTAATGAGGAGATATTGAATAGAATTGGAGAGCAGTTTGTGGCACAACTTGACTAGAAGAAGGGACCAATTGGTAGGACATGTTCTGATGCATCAAGGGATCACAAATTTAGCATTGGAGGGCAGTGTGGTGGGTAAAACTCGTAGAGGGAGACCAAGAGATGAATACACTAAGCAGATTCGGAAGGATGTAGGTTGCAGTAAGTACTGGGAGATGAAGAAGCTTGCACAGGGTAGAGTAGCATGGAGAGCTGCATCAAACCAGTCTCAGGACTGAAGACAACAACAACAACAACAACAACATAGGTTTTGGATTCTGCATGGTGGTGGGAGGGAGTTTTGAAGGGTGGGATACGTGTAACAGGTCTAGAGACAGGGTTTGGCAGCTATGAGGGGATATGGAGAAGGTTTGGATTACTAGCACAAGGATGTCTCCTCTGTCTTGTCTATTTCTGATGGCCTCAGTTACTTCTTACAATCGTCATGATACAGACTTGTGGTTGACAGCTAACTCCTACTTTTCCATGCTACATGTCAAATGCTAGATGTGGTGTCACCGCCAGACACCACACTTGCTAGGTGGTAGCCTTTAAATCGACCTCGGTCCGTTAGTATACGTCGGACTCGCGTGTCGCCACTATCAGTGATTGCAGACCGAGCGCCGCCACATGGCAGGTCTAGAGAGACTTCCTAGCACTCGCCCCAGTGGTACAACCGACTTTGCTAGCGATGGTTCACTGACAAAATACGCTCTCATTTGCCGAGGCGATAGTTAGCATAGCCTTCAGCTACATCATTTGCTACGACCTAGCAAGGCGCCATTACCAGTTACTATTGAGATTATGAATAATGTACCGTCAAGAGCGACGTTCACCAATTATGGATTAAAGTTAAGTATTCCACCAGCTATGTCAGTTTTTTTCTAAAGTCTAATTTCCTTGTCCTGTTCCAGACCTCACGCCAGCCTGTGTGAGCTAAAATGCATGCCTTTCGGCTTCCTCTCATACCAGTGTTGGCTCTCCTGCCAACCCACAACACTAGATATTCAAGAGTCATACATATGTTTACTGAACAACATGGTTGCCAGGTAACTTTCAGTGGCATGATAATCAATTTATTTCACTAATGATTTTGGCCTGTAGGTCTCTGGTGCTTCAAAATTAGGCTGCAGCCCAAAATGGATAGCGGAATAAATTGATAAAAGGTATGAGCACAGTGTTACACCGTCAGGGTTATCTGGATACTTCCCACTAACACCAACCTATCAGAACTCCGGAGATGGGAACTTGCCCTTCAATATATCCTCTCTTCCCGTTACCCACCAGACCTCAACCTCCGCTAATTTCAAGTTGCCGCCGCTCATACCTCACCTGTCATTCAACAACATCTTTGCCTCTGTACTTCCGCCTCGACTGACATCTCTGCCCAAACTCTTTGCCTTTACATATGTCTGCTTGTGTCTGTATATGTGCGGATGGATATGTGTGTATGTGCAAGTGTATACCTGTCCCTTTTCCCCCCTTAAGGTAAGTCTTTCCACTCCCGGGCTTGGAATGACTCCTTACCCTCTCCCTTAAAACCCACATCCTTTCGTCTTTCCCTCTCCTTCCCTCTTTCCTGATGAAGCAATCGTGGGTTGCGAAAGCTTGAATTTTGTGTGTGTGTGTTTGTGTTTGTTAGTGTCTCTATCAACATACCAACGCTTTCGTTTGGTAAGTTACATCATCTTTGTTTTTAGATATATTTTTACCACGTGAAATGTTTCCCTCTATTATATTCATATCATCAATTTGTAAATTTTCTATTACACTAAATGTTGTCTTTCTCTGTTTCATGAAAGAGAGACTATTTTATCAGAACAAGAGTGGAAATCACACAATGTGCAAAGATTAAACATAATCAATTGGAGAATTAATTCTGGAAGGAGCGAGGAAGCCAGCGAAGAGACAGGAAAATTCACGATCCACTGTGTTCATGACTGCACTTAGTAACATTTCCACCAATGGTGATCATAGAACCTTTTCTAATCCAATTCCCAAATTAGACATTGGGGCAGAAAATAAGCTTTAGGGAGAGAAGTATGTGCATACAAGTGAGTTACGCTGGCAATCTGTTATGATACATGTTAGCGAGGCACCACTGAATACGTTTTGTAGTGGTATCCTACTACAAACAGAATACTTCATTTTCAAAAATATTCATTTATCTTGTCCTTTTGTAAAACTATCAAAAAATGAGTACACACAATAGGCACATTGTCGCCAGTTCATTGCCGGATAGCCAGGCACAAGATGTCACCAAAATTGACATGGTAACAAATGAAACCAAAACTGAAAATGTCAGTTGCAGTGATGACGACCTGTTACACTTTTCAATTAACATGGGCACAGATGATAGTAACATTATCATTCGAAATGATACAATGCTGACAGTAGATGAGATGGGTCACAATTTTCACCAGGGAGTATTTTTTTCCCTGAGGAAAATGTAGTGTGCGACAGCACAGACTTATTAAATCATTCTTTGCCTGCCTCACTTACACCTAATGCAAACATGATTTGACAGGGTGCATTGTGCACGATGAAAACCTAAATCACGATGAAAATGTTACAATAGTTGTTTAAACAAAGCTTCAATGATTTTAAGAATGAATTTAAGGAAGAGCAAAAACAAACACTCAAACAAAGTACTGATGAAAAATTTAATGAGTTTTCAAAATGACAGACATATACACAAAGCGAATTACCTGAACAGCAAAACCAAACTCTCGATGCTTTCAAAACCGACATAACACAACAGTTCAATGAGATGTGTGCTGATCTTTTAAATGAATTGTTGGATATACTTGGAAGTATAGGGAATGACCTAAATACACAATTGCTCAATGATTTGTCACAAGATGTAGATAATTTAAGCTAAAGAGTGTCATCAGTAGGCAAGACACAAGAACAGTTCACAGAAAAGGTAGAAGAGGTAGAAGAGGCTTAGAGAAAAATGCAGCAGGAGCAGTCACAATTGTGACAGAATATAAATACACTCGCAGGTACCGCTGACAGGTTGCGGACAGCATACAAAGGTCTACCTAAACAGGTGCAAGACCTGTCATTGCAACTAAGTAGTGTAAGTTTAAATACCTTATTTACTCGAATCTAAGCCGCACTCGAATCTAAGCCGCACTTGAAAAATGGGACTCGAAATCAAAGAAAAAGATTTTTCCCGAATCTAAGCCGCATATGAAATTTGAGACTGGAAATTCAAGGGGACAGAAAAGTTTTAGGTCGCACCTCCAAATCAAAACAAAGTTGGTCCATTGTAATATGAGACACAATTTAGGTCGAATGAATGATGATACAGCTACAGTAGTTTGGTTCGAGTCGTAAGCTTAGCAGTTAAGCTTTACCAGGTAGCCATTGCTATGCGTCAGGCACTCCGTCCGTATTTATACGGGTACCCTTCGTTTTTCACGTGCTTCGTCTGGTTTGAATTGATTGCTTATTTTTCTTTGATCTGGTAAGTGCCGTTCTCTTTGTTATAGGTGTTTACGTCACTCTAAGCTGAAAATGCATTACTGTACTGTGTCATGCATTGTTTGTAGCATTCTGATAATGTGTGTTTATGACCTGTCGCCGCTCGCGGCATGGCTTGCTTTTGTGCATGCTACTGCCACTTATAATTAAAAAAAAAAAAAAAAGAAAGAAAGAAAGAAAGAAAGAAAAAGAGAGAGAGGAATTGTCTCATTAGCGAAACAATGGCAAGAGACTGCTATTTGTTGTTATTTACACTGCTGCTTTCTTTGATAATGATCAACAAGAACCAAATAATAAACTGCGGTTGATAGAAGGTGATCTGAACGAGAGTTTAGCGAAAATTTTTCTCCGTTTGAAAATCTTTGCAGATGTCTCTTTAGTACATTACTTTCTGCACATAAATTAGAGTCATCTCAGATTTAAAAATCTAGTCAATTGCCGTGCTTCATTTCTGACTGTATCACTATTAGGCATAAGAATAATACAAATATAAGCATGACATGATATGTGTATTCTTCCGCGTTTGCTGTTGTCTCACTTAACTCACTCTAGTTTCGTAGATTATTAGGCAGACAGGATTTAAATGAGATAGCAGCAAACACGAAAGAACATATGGCAAAATGTTTATATTCGTATTATTCTTATGGTGAAGAGAATACTGCATGTGATTCACAATTCATAAAAGTTCCCATTAGCAACTGTCTCTTCTCACAGGTAGGAAAAAATTCAGAATGTAGAACTGGCCATATTGACAAACATCGCAAACAGTCTTGCCAGTCGGATTTTCGTAGTAGATTGAAAAGCTGCTACATTCGAAGATGAACAATACGGAATTTGTATTTACTTCGTTGGATAATGTATTAAAATTCGGGGTGGAGAAAAAAAGCTCATCTTCCACCTTTTTTTTAAAAAAAAAAAAAAAATATTATTTACTGGCGCAGAGGTTTTGGTGCCAGTATTTATCTTTGTGCCTGCAAAGCATGCCTGTGTAGTGCTACATATATTCGATGGCAGAAGTTAGTTGTGGCATCCACCTACCAAC
Organism: Schistocerca cancellata; assembly: GCF_023864275.1. Taxonomy (NCBI): domain Eukaryota; kingdom Metazoa; phylum Arthropoda; class Insecta; order Orthoptera; family Acrididae; genus Schistocerca; species Schistocerca cancellata. The sequence goes on along the minus strand of NC_064632.1, from coordinate 281,352,049 downwards.
ATATTTCAGAACTTCCGCTTACTTTGCACTCGATTTTAAGCCACAGGCGGTTTTTTGGATTACAAAAACCGGAAAAAAAGTGCGGCTTAGATTCGAGTAAATATGGTACTCAGTTCATGAAAAAGGAGCAAGAAGGATAGATAAAGACATTAAGAAAATAAAGGATAGAGCTGAGGCTGGTATCCTAGACCAAGGCAGTACCCTGGTGCAGAAAGTAATCCATGAACATGGGTTGTGTAGATGTGATCAAGGAAGCAATGAAGGTACAGAAGGCAGAACTAAGAACTGAAATAGATTAGAGATTGAAAGCAGTGGAATAACAATCGCCGACTAACATCATTATTAACATTGAAAAGGAAAGGGAACATTCAACCCCATGCTATGAGGTGTGAACAGACAGGATAGAAAATCGGAACATCTATCCACACTTGAACCCTATCCCGTCAGGTGAAATAGATTGTGACTATGTAACATGAAGCAGGTGCTGCTGACTTCTACCCCTGTCATGTAGAAGAGGTATTCGGAATACAATCAGATATTCAAAACCATGTCACGCTAGCAACGGACAGTGCATCACGCCTTTCTACTTTCCTTGCAGATGAAAGCTTATTATGGCACAAGCAGTTTCCGATTTTTTCTTCCAAAGGTATGCGAACAAACCCAGTCATGTTCATAAGAACCTTCCAGAACATTTTCCCACTAAATTGGACTGAAGCGCAGAAGATATGTTTTGTGGTAGGTTATACACAGGGCGACGTCTTATTGTGGGCCACTGACGTGGCGGAAAAATATCTGCTACAAACAGTTTGAAAGGACATTCCTAGACAAGTTCTGGTCCATCATAGTACAAGGGAGATTGAGATGCAAAGTGGTTAACCTGGCACCATTCAGCAGTAAACACGGAGGGCTCAGAAGATACTTCGAGAAACATCTCAATAAAACCTGTTACTGGACAAACACAATATCACGCACAGATGTCCTAAAAATTTTGAAAAGTGGATTACAGATTAACATACATGAGAAATTAATCACCACTTCTGAGCATGATACAGAATTTCCTCTCAGTTCTTAATTCCATTGATCTTATCTACGAAGAGATGCCCGCACGACCACAAAGTGACAGCACGCAGGTAGACCCCAGAAGAACTAATGAACAACATGGAGGGCATGGCAAAAACAACCAACACAGCTGGCAGGACCCTGTTTGATGACCAGTAATAGGGTGGAGACATGGAACTAGTTAAAAGCTGTTTTCTTATATACGACAACTGTAGTGATATCAAACATGACCTGTGTCAGCAAAGATATTACTAACTGTGTGGATGAAAATGCACACACAGTACAGGCAGTAATCAATGCACAAATACTTGGTTTAAGGATACAAAGAGCACTGGACACTGGAGCTACAACAAATATAATTTCACAGGTTCTGTTTGACCAACTACAAAAATGAGGACACATACTGACACTCCCAGTCCAAAATTGTAAAATCCAAACAGCTGCAGGAGGTCAGTTTAAAGGCATAAAACTGCAGGTGTGGATTCCTATTCCAGTTAATAGCTTCTCTTTACAATGCATTTTTCTTGTGGCTGAAAGGCTAATAGTAAACTGCCTTTTCAGCATGAGCTCCTTTAGGAAGAACGAAGCACAAATGGACATTGATAATGGGAACGACCAACAATATTCAGTACGCCCAGTCAAGTCAAACACCATAAAAAGCAAACCAAAACACACTGCTTGTAGCAGTTCACCTACTTTGATTCTTCGCTTGTTGTCCTCAGTTTTCTTGGCTGAAAAAATAGGGTTGTTGAAGTACAGTACTGTCTACTGTAAATGATGTAGCCGATAGATGCACAATTGCGTTTTACAGCCTATTACTTTCACTTTTCACAACCCCCTTCCCCCCCCCCCCCCACCCCCCCCCCCCCCTGACAATAGACAGTTATATACGGCCAGTGCACTATTGTTCTAACTTCCCATAAGCCTCATTAATAGTTAGCATGCAAACATCCACATACTGCTACAATAGTTTCCTGTTGAACATCCACAAGCAGTAAAAACATAACCACATAATTCACAGTTTTTTTGGAATAATCAGGTACATATGGAACAGACACTGTCATTGCTTTAACACACGGCCTATTGGTATAACACTTATTTCACTGTTAAGTTGATGCATTGTTTTTGTTCTAACCAAGACCAAAAATCAGGCCCTTATATATCCTCACAATAATAGGTGCTGAAACTACACACTGTTCGAAGTTTAATTTACAGACATTACAATTAAAACTTACTTCATTCAATTAACTAATACATCGAAAAATTGTGTCTTTTTAACAGTTTGTTCTACTACAAGAGTTAGGCCGATTTAGTTGTTTAAATTGTGAAATTAACAAATATTGTTACACAAATGATACTTTAAATAAAACTGTTAATTACTTTGGATTTAATTAAGGGCTGACTTTGCTAACATGTTTTCGAATAGAGCCAAATAGATAGTTAAAGAATGCTAGTGTTTTGTCTTCCAAATGACACAGAGTACGCGAAAGAACTTGCCCCCCTTCTAACAGCCGTGTACCGCAAGTCTCTAGAGGAACAGAAGGTTCCAAATGATTGGAAAAGAGCACAGGTAGTCCCAGTCTTCAAGAAGGGTCGTCGAGCAGATGCGCAAAACTATAGACCTATCTCTCTGACGTCGATCTGTTGTAGAATTTTAGAACATGTCTTTTGCTCGAGTATCATGTCGTTTTTGGAAACTCAGAATCTACTATGTAGGAATCAACATGGATTCCGGAAACAGCGATCGTGTGAAACCCAACTCGCTTTATTTGTTCATGAGACCCAGAAAATATTAGATACGGGCTCCCAGGTAGATGCTATTTTTCTTGACTTCTGGAAGGCGTTCGATACAGTTCCGCACTGTCGCCTGGTAAACAAAGTAAGAGCCTACGGAATATCAGACCAGCTGTGTGGCTGGATTGAAGAGTTTTTAGCAAACAGGACACAGCATGTTGTTATCAACGGAGAGACGTCTACAGACGTTAAAGTAACCTCTGGCGTGCCACAGGGGAGTGTTATGGGACCATTGCTTTTCACAATATATATAAATGACCTAGTAGATAGTGTCGGAAGTTCCATGCGGCTTTTCGCGGATGATGCTGTAGTATACAGAGAAGTTGCAGCATTAGAAAATTGTAGCGAAATGCAGGAAGATCTGCAGCGGATAGGCACTTGGTGCAGAGAGTGGCAACTGACCCTTAATATAGACAAATGTAATGTATTGCGAATACATAGAAAGAAGGATCCTTTATTGTATGATTATATGATAGCGGAACAAACACTGGTAGCAGTTACTTCTGTAAAATATCTGGGAGTATGCGTGCGGAACGATTTGAAGTGGAATGAACATATAAAATTAATTGTTGGTAAGGCGGGTACCAGGTTGAGATTCATTGGGAGAGTCCTTAGAAAATGTAGTCCATCAACAAAGGAGGTGGCTTACAAAACACTCGTTCGACCTATACTTGAGTATTGCTCATCAGTGTGGGATCCGTACCAGATCGGGTTGACGGAGGAGATAGAGAAGATCCAAAGAAGAGCGGCGCGTTTCATCACAGGGTTATTTGGTAACCGTGATAGCGTTACGGAGATGTTTAACAAACTCAAGTGGCAGACTCTGCAAGAGAGGCGCTCTGCATCGCGGTGTAGCTTGTTCGCCAGGTTTCGAGAGGGTGCGTTTCTGGATGAGGTATCGAATATATTGCTTCCCCCTACTTATACCTCCCGAGGAGATCACGAATGTAAAATTAGAGAGATTAGAGCGCGCACAGAGGCTTTCAGACAGTCGTTCTTCCCGCGAACCATACGCGACTGTAACAGGAAAGGGAGATAATGACAGTGGCACGTAAAGTGCCCTCCGCCACACACCGTTGGGTGGCTTGCGGAGTATAAATGTAGATGTAGATGTAGATAATTATTATAGAATTTATATTTGTTTGTACGTCAACAACAGAATGTAAGTTACAAAACAATTTCTGATTTCACACTATAATGAAAGATACTAACTAGGAATAGTCGAAATAAATTAGAAAATCAATTACATATCCAAAACTAAGCACAAAATTAGATCTGGTATTATATTCTTTAAAACTGGGGGCCAACCTTTTTCTTTTATGAAAATGCAGATTGAATTTGCGTATGTTAATGGTACTTAATTCAAAAACAAGAAAAAAATTAATTTTAAGGAGGCGGATGGCAAGAGGGGAAGTAAAAATATCCCAGCTTGCTTCATCACATCACCCCCTCATTGGATTGACCACATAGATATTGCAAATAGCTCACTGGGCAATTCAATGACCACAAGTGACTCCAGGCAGTGGGCTAAAAATCAACACACACAAAATATTATACAAGAAATCTTATTAAAACTACAGTACATATGTTCTTTCAAATTTATACTTATGTGAACTGGCCATGCGAAAAGCGCCATACAAAATAATTATATACACTGTATTGTTGTACATTTACATAAAATATCCACAAGTTATACTTTTAACAAAAAATTAGGCATCTTCTTCATCATAAAAGATGTCTTTTTGGGTAAGCGAATATTACATTTAAAGATACAAGTCCTGTCTTGCTTCAAATAACAAATCCTCATGGGTTCCAATAGACAGACAATATCACTTGCTCAATGTTTAGTATTTTTCACAAGCACTTTCACACTTTTATTGAGCTTTAACACACTTTCTCACCAAGTTGCCACACTTTCAACAGGTCCAAGTGGCAGTTAGAAAGGAAATGCACTGCTATCACTTCCCTTGGAGGTGGTTCTCCTCCGCCATAGTACATGAAAAAATTACACAAAATACCCTACTTTAGTACACTTTTACTTCTAACTTAAGTCTAAAAAAATGTTTAACACTATTGGCAAATGATAGTCACCACATCATAAATAAATACCACACCATACATAAATACACAGTTCTCTTAACATTGCAATAATTAGCACTAAAATTGACTATAGTATGAAAGGTGTGGACTAGTAAAAATTTAAAATCAAATACACATTACACTACAAAACATTACTCAAAGTCATAACTGTCTTCATCTGGTTAAACTTGAAAGATTTGCATCTCTGTTCATTTTTTAAAATAGCAAAAACTCAAGATGTGTAGTAGCATAGATTTACTAATCATTATGTTTTAAAAAAAAGAATAGTCACCATCAAATAACTTAATTACTACTCAAATCAAAAGTAAGGGGATGGAAGTTGTACGAAATCGTAGCCCCACTTGTCTATCCAACTCTTGAGTATTACTCTCATACAACCAGAAAATTAGATCATCACAATATGTTACCGAATAGTTGACCTGTCAGAACATTCACATCAGTCTAGGGCCACAGTTATCAGTTAATCAGCAAAATTAATTTTCACTATTCCAACACTACCACTTTAAGCTCATAATTCCTCAGAACACAAATAGAAGTTTTTCAGATAAGTTATATATCCAATGATGCAGCATTATATGATTTGTACCTCACAAAAATATTGCTCTTTCTGTTAAGCTCTCATTCCCAGCTGCAGTGTCATGAATTGCACAATATACACAGTACCCAATGTTGTCAAGTTCACAATTAGATCCTCAATATAGTTACATCACATTTGTTTGTATACAGTCATATTCTTCATTAATAATGTCTGTCAGCTTCATTATTTTACCTACATTTTTTACCTCGTTACCTAGTGGAGGGCATTCTCAAAAAATATCCCTACTGCAGAGACAGGCTCCCTAACCATTAGACCAAGCGGGGTGGCCCAGTGGTTAGACACTGGACTCGCATTCGGGAGGACGACGGTTCAATCCCGCGTCCGGCCATCCTGATTTAGGTTTTCCGTGATTTCCCTAAATCACTCCAGGCAAATGCCGAGATGGTTCCTCTGAAAGGGCACGGCCGACTTCCTTCCCAATCCTTCCCTAATCCGATGAGACCGATGACCACGCTGTCTGGTCTCCTTCCCCAAACCAACCAACCAACCAACCTAACCATTAAGACCCTAACATTATCCATTATTTTATTATTCCATTATTGTTTCATTACCTAGTAAATAAACACCTGCTCTGATTATCTAATGATAGAATCTAATTGATTCTACAGAAAAACACTTCACAGTAACAGATCCTTATGCTAAGGCAAACTTAACTCCCATTACAGATCAGACAAAATTATCACTTAGAAAAACTATTACTTCACTGCATTCCATCAAATAGCATGAGATTCTAGCCTGACGGGCAATGCACATACAAATCTTGCTTTCTCTTTACCCGGATTACTCCAGGCAACAATGTTTAAAGTTGTAATTCCTTAATGTCAAAAAAGGCTGTACCATGACACACTTCTATAGGTAGATAGTTATCTTCATATACTGACTGCAATGAGCAGAAACAATTCTATTATACCAGAATTAATATTAAGATCTCATATTTAAGATGGTTTTTACTGCATATTGCCTCTGCTGCTACACCAATGAGCTGATTACTTCAGATGTTAATTATCCTCTGCATATGCTGACATCTTTCACTTTCAGTTTACCTTACCCTTTTGATAGAAATTCTTTAATCATTGTACCAATTTACTTTCTTCCATCCTCTTATGATTGCATTACTTATCACTAACACAACATACTACACACACACACACACACACACACACACACACACACACACACACACACACACACAGAAACACTAGTGAAACCTTTTCTAAGATGTTGTTGTTGTTGTGGTCCTCAGTCCTGAGACTGGCCCGATGCAGCTCTCCATGCTACTCTATCCTGTGCAAGCTTCTTCATCTCCCAGTATCTACTGCAACCTACATCCTTCTGAATCTGCTTAGTGTATTCATCTCTTGGTCTCCCTCTACGATTTTTACCCTCCACACTGCCCTCCAATGCTAAATTTGTGATCCCTTGATGCCTCAAAACATGTCCTACCAACCGATCCCTTCTTCTAGTCAAGTTGTGCTACAAACTTCTCTTCTCCCCAATCCTATTCAATACCTCCTCATTAGTTACGTGATCTACCCACCTTATTTTCAGCATTCTTCTGTAGCACCACATTTCGAAAGCTTCTATTCTCTTCTTGTCCAAACTAGTTATCGTCCATGTTTCACTTCCATACATGGCTACACTCCATACAAATACTTTCAGAAACGACTTCCTGACACTTAAATCTATACTCGATGTTAACAAATTCCTCTTCTTGAGAAACGCTTTCCTTGCCATTGCCAGTCTACATTTTATATCCTCTCTACTTCGACCATCATCAGTTATTTTACTCCCTAAATAGCAAAACTCCTTTACTACTTTAAGTGTCTCATTTCCTAATCTAATTCCCTCAGCATCACCCGACTTAATTTGACTACATTCCATTATCCTCGTTTCGCTTTTGTTGATGTTCATCTTATATCCTCCTTTCAAGACACTGTCCATTCCGTTCAACTGCTCTTCCAAGTCCTTTGCTGTCTCTGACAGAATTACAATGTCATCGGCAACCTTCAAGGTTTTTACTTCTTCTCCATGAATTTTAATACCTACTCTGAATTTTTCTTTTGTTTCCTTTACTGCTTGCTCAATATACAGATTGAATAACATCGGGGAGAGGCTACAACCCTGTCTTACTCCTTTGCCAACCACTGCTTCCCTTTCATGCCCCTCGACTCTTATAACTGCCATCTGGTTTCTGTACAAATTGTAAATAGCCTTTCGCTCCCTGTATTTTACCCCTGCCACCTTCAGAATTTGAAAGAGAGTATTCCAGTTAACATTGTCAAAAGGTTTCTCTAAGTCTACAAATGCTAGAAACGTAGGTTTGCCTTTTCTTAATCTTTCTTCTAAGATAAGTCGTAAGGTCAGTATTGCCTCACGTGTTCCAATATTTCTATGGAATCCAAACTGATCTTCCCCGAGGTCGGCTTCTACCAGTTTTTCCATTCGTCTGTAAAGAATTCGCGTTAGTATTTTGCAGCTGTGACTTATTAAACTGATAGTTCGGTAATTTTCACATCTGTCAACACCTGCTTTCTTTGGGATTGGAATTATTATATTCTTCTTGAAGTCTGGGGGTATTTCGCCTGTCTCATACATCTTGCTCACCAGATGGTAGAGTTTTGTCATGACTGGCTCTCCCGAGGCCATCAGTAGTTCTACTGGAATGTTGTCTACTCCCGGGGCCTTGTTTTGACTCAGGTCTTTCAGTGCTCTGTCAAACTCTTCACGCAGTATCTTATCTCCCATTTCGTCTTCATCTACATCCTCTTCCATTTCCATAATATTGTCCTCAAGTACATCGCCCTTGTATAAACCCTCTATATACTCCTTCCACCTTTCTGCCTTCCCTTCTTTGCTTAGAACTGGGTTGCCATCTGAGCTCTTGATATTCATACAAGTGGTTCTCTTCTCTCCAAAGGTCTCTTTAATTTTCCTGTAGGCAGTATCTATCTTACCCCTAGTGAGATAAGCCTCTAAATCCTTACATTTGTCCTCTAGCCATCCCTGCTTAGCCATTTTGCACTTCCTGTCGATTTCATTTTTGAGACGTTTGTATTCCTTTTTGCCTGCTTCATTTACTGCATTTTTATATTTTCTCCTTTCATCAATTAAATTCAATATTTCTTCTGTTACCGAAGGATTTCTACTAGCCCTCGTCTTTTTACCTACTTGATCCTCTGCTGCCTTCACTACTTCATCCCTCAGAGCTACCCATTCTTCTTCTACTGTAGTTCTTTCCCCCATTCCTGTCAATTGTTCCCTTATGCTCTCCCTGAAACTCTCTACAACCTCTGGTTCTTTCAGTTTATCCAGGTCCCATCTCCTTAAATTCCCACCTTTTTGCAGTTTCTTCAGTTTCAATCTGCAGTTCATAACCAATAGATTGTAGTCAGAATCCACATCTGCCCCAGGAAATGTCTTACAATTTAAAACCTGGTTCCTAAATCTCTGTCTTACCATTATATAATCTATCTGATACCTTTTAGTATCTCCAGGATTCTTCCAGGTATACAACCTTCTTTTATGATTCTTTTCTAAGATATATCTATACTAAAGTATCCTACTGTATAAAATTGCATGAAAGTTGAAGATAGAATGGTTATGATTTACTTATGAGCTACAGATAGGATAGGCGAAGAGTTTGACAGCCTCTGGAAACATGAAATATGAGACAGACAGCAGGGGTAAGCATTACTGCCACATAATAAATCAAACACAGAATGTTGAACCACCTACTTGCTAATTGCACAAAGAATTAATCCTAAATATTTCATCAGTGCTCAGATTATGAATCACCAAGAAACTGCACTCCAACAGCTGTCCTGCCAATTCCACAGTTAACAGTACCTCTTGTTTCACACTCTTTGATAGCTTACCAGTAGCACCAATAATTTTTATTCCAGAAACATTCATCACTACTATACCCTCTGTATTCTTAATAGATTCAAAAATTGCCTGTGAAATGCCATCCAAATCACAACCACGGTCCAGTAAACACTTAACATTTATACCTTGTACACTTGCTGTTATTACAGGATGACTCACTTCCTTTTTACTGACCATGTGATCTTGTTCATACAAAAAATCCTCATTAATCTTTTCCCTGGAAAAACTATCATCCTGCTTACCAAAATGATTATCAGACAGTCAAATGACAGATAGCATGGTCCTCTTCCTCATTACCACTCTCTATCTCTTCATTAGGCCTGACATTGCCCTCCTTTATTCTTTCTTTACTTAACACATTGCCATCATTATCAATTATAAATTCAAATGCCTCATCCTTATCACTACTGGATTTGTCAGTCCTATCATCATTACAACTGCTATCAGAATCAGATCCACTTTCACTTTCTCTATGCTTTAGATTTTGTACCCCTTCCACCCTTTTCTCCATTTCAGTCAATTTTGAATCTACATTTTCATTTACTTTTACCAGATTTTGCTCTACCACTGCTGCACACTTGGTTTCTACATCCGTTGCAAAGTCACTTTTAATCTGATCAATTTGGTTCTCAAGTTGAACCCCATTTTCAGCACATTGTTTCTCGAAAACCTCCACCTTCCTACTATTGTCGTTACAAAGTTTTTCTCTCTCTTCTACACATTTACTATTCGATTTTAATTTCTCATTAGTATTACATACTACACTACTGGCCATTAAAATTGCTACACCAAGAAGAAATGCAGATGATAAACGGGTATTCATTGGACAAATATATTATACTAGAACTGACATGTGATTACATTTTCACGCAATTTGGGTACATAGATCCTGAGAAATCAGTACCCAGAACAACCACCTCTGGATGTAATAACAGCCTTGATACGCCTGGGCATTAAGTCAAACAGAGCTTGGATGGCGTGTACAGGTACAGATGCCCATGCAGCTTCAACACGATACCACAGTTCATCAAGAGTAGTGACTGCCATATTGTGACAAGCCAGGTGCTCGGCCACCATTGACCAGACATTTTAAATTGGTGAGAGATCTGGAGAATGTGCTGGCCAGGGCAGCAGTTGAACATTTTCTGTATCCAGAAAGGACCGTACAGTACCTGCAACATGCGGTTGTGCATTATCTTGCTGAAATATTGGATTTTGCAGGGATCGAATGAAGGGTAGAGCCACTGGTCGTAACACATCTGAAATGTAATGTCCACTGTTCAAAGTGCAATCAATGCAAACAAGAGGTGACCGAGACGTGTAACCAATGGCCCCCCGTACCATCACGCCAGGTGATACGCCAGTATGGCAATGACGAATACACACTTCCAATGTGCGTTCGCCGCGATGTCACCAAGCATGGATGCAACCATCATGATGCTGCAAACAGAACCTGGATTCATCCGAAAAAATGGCGTTTTGCCATTCGTGCACCCAGGTTCGTCATTGAGTTCACCATCGCAGGCACTCCTGTCTGTGATGCAGTGTCAAGAGTAACCGCAGCTGTGGTCTCTGAGCTGATAGTCCATGCTGCTGCAAATGTCGTCGAACTGTTTGTGCAGGTGGTTGTTGTCTTGCAAACGTCCCCATCTGTTGACTCAGGGATCGAGACATAGCTGGACGATCCGTTACAGCCATGCGGATAAGATGCTGTCATCTCGATTGCTAGTGATACGTGGCCATTGGGATCGTGATACGTGGCCATTGGGATCCAGCACGGCCTTCTGTATTACCCTCCTGAACCCATCGATTCCATATTCTGCTAACAGTCATTGGATCTTGACCAACGCGAGCAGCAATGTCACGATACGGTAAACCGCAATCGCGATAGGCTACAATCTGACCTTTATCAAAGTCGGAAACGTGATGGTACGCATTTCTCCTCCTTACACGAGGCATCACAACAACGTTTCACCAGACAATGCCGGTCAACTGCTGTTTGTGTATGAGAAATCGGGTGGAAACTTTCCTCATGTCGGCACATTGTAGGTGTTGCCCCCGGCACCAACCTTGTGTGAATGCTCTGAAAAGCTAATCATTTGCATATCACAGCATCTTCTTCCTGTCGGTTAAATTTCGCTTCTGTAGCACGCCATCTTCGTGGTGTAGCAATTTTAATGGCCAGTAGTGTACTTTCTTTATACTATTTCCCAACCTCCTAATGTCCTTTTTCACACTATTTTCAAACCCATTAAGGTCTTCTTTCATAGTTATATTACTCAAAATACTCATAATTTGCCTTAACATTGTTTCCACTTTTCCATTTGCCATAAACTTTTGCCCATGCTGACTTTTACTACTAGAATCCTCCTCCTTAACCATAACGATCTCACCCATCTCAGTATGGCTTTAGTCCATTTCGCTCACATCACCACACAATGTATATGAATCTTTTATCATTCCATCTACAATAGGACTTTCGACCCCGTCATTCAAAGTTATATTCATGTTTGATTTATAATCACTGGTGTTTACAGAACCAGCCCCACTTAGATTGTTCTGTTCATTTAACAACTTAACCTCCACAGCTTTGTTCTCAGTCACACTGTCTGGTTCATTAAAGTCACTCATTATGTATCACTTAATATAAAACAGCTTTTGCAATGAATTACCTTATCTTTCAATCATTCATCTCCTGCTGCTGTTGCTGCTGCTGCGGTTGTCATCTTGGTTCGTCATCAGCATGGCTGCGGCAAGTTGTAAGGCTCTTGGTGAGGCGTCTTGTTTACCTGCAGTCAGCTGTGTCCACCTGTGTGCTGACTGGCTGCTCCTATGCTCAGTGGCTGCTTCCATACAACCCGCTCACTGATTGGCTGCTGTCCTATTGTGGCTAAGAAACCCATGTGCTGATTGGCTGTTGCACTGCTACACTGTAAACCGCTGTTGAGTTCACTGTTCAAAATTCGCGAGTCCTATTTTATTCTGGTTACGTACAACATTCCTCACCTGGGGTACCATATGTAACGGTTCGCCTACTTTGATTCTTCGCTTGTTGTACTTGGTGTCGACGTACTGGCTGAAAAAATAGGGTTGTGAAAGTGCAGTACTGTCTACTGTAAATGATGCAGCAGACAGATGCACAACTGCGTTTTACAACCTTTTACTTTTACTATTCACAACCCCCCTAACAATACACAGTTATATTCGGCCAGTGCACTATTGTTCTAACTTCCCATAAGCCTCATTAATAGTTAGCAGGTGAACATCCACATACTGCTACAATAGTTTCCTGTTGAACATCCACGAGCAGTAAAAACACAACCACATAATTCACAGTTCTTTTGGAATAATCAGGTACGTATGGAACAGACACTGTCATTGCTTTAACACACGGCCTATTGGTGTAACATTTATTTCACTGTTAAGTTGATGCATTGTTGTTGTTCTAACCGAGACCAAAAATCAGGCCCTTATATATCCTCACAATAAAGGTGCTGAAATACACACTGTTCGAAGTTTAATTTACAGACATTACAATTAAAACTTGCTTCATTCAATTAGCTGAATACATCAAAAAATTGTGTCTTTTTAACAGTTTGTTCTACTACAAGAGTTAGGCCAAATTACTTGTTTAAATTGTGAAATTAACAAATATTGTTACACAAATAATGCTTTTGACAAAACTGTTAATTACTTTGGAATTAATTAAGGGCTGGCTTTGCTAACGTGTTTTTGAATAGAGCCAAATAATACTTAAAGAATGCTAGTATTTCATCTTCCAAATGTTTATAATCATTATAGAATTTATACTTGTTTATATGTCAACAATAGAATTTAAGTTAGGAAACAATTACTGATTTTGCCCTATAATCGAAGATACTAACTAGGAATAGTCAAAATAAATTAGAAAATCAATTAAATATCAAAAACTAAGCACAAAATTAGATCTGGTACTATATTCTTTAAAACTGAGGGTCAACCTTCCTCTTTTATGAAAATGCAGATTATATTTATATATGTTAATGGTACTTAATTCAAAAATGAAAAAATGAATTTTAAGGAGGCAGATGGCAAAACAAGAGGGGAAGTAAAAATATCTCAGCTTGCTTTGTCACATGCTTACATTTGAATACAATTCTTCTATCTTACAGTCATGTTTGCAAACACACTGGGAACTAAGCAATCACAGGAAGAGGAAATTGAAAAACAAAAGGAAGAACTGCAGATGCTTTTAATATATTATGCTGATGTTTTCAAATGATGCCCTGGCATAAACAAAGTATATAAATACGAAATGGAGCTGCACCAAATGAAACCTACATTTTCATCTTACCTCCACTTCATGGACCAAGAAGGAAGCTGTGAGGAAAGAGATCAATAGAATGCTAAACTGAGAAATAACAAAACCATCCTGATCTCCATACTGTACCCCATTTTGGCTGTTAGCAAATCACATGGTAGTGTCAGTCTCGTGCTCCACCACGAGAAATAAATAAAATTATTGTGCCATCAGGACGCAGCCTAATGACATGGAAGAACATCTAAAATTCCATAATGTTAAGTAACTCACCATATTAGATTTCTGAGCCTTGCACTGGCAAATTGCACTACATGAAAATAGCTGTAAGTACAATGCCTTTATATGTGTGGGCAGAAGCTATGAGTTCTGTGTTCTCCCTTTTGATTTAAATGTCAGTGCAGGCATTTTATTTCTGCTTTAGATCGAGTCTTTGGACCTGAACTGTTAAGCAGAGTCTCCGTGTATGTTGTTGATTTAATGATTGCTACCCACACGTGGTCAGAATACTTAAGGCTCTAGGCTCAGGTCTTGTATAGGTTTTCAGAATACGGAGTCACAGCCGACCTAATGAATTCACATTTCAGTAAGGAAAGGACTAAATTCCTTGGACACAAAACTTCATATATAGGCACACTTCCAAAAGCTCAATGCTATCAGACACTGCCCTATACCTCAAAATGAAAAACAATTGAAGGGATATCTTGGATTAGTATTTCTCTTCAGAAAATTTATACCACAGCAGCTTTGAAATAGTGATGATCTATTGGATCTTCTACAGATACCTGGTTATTGACTAAGTATGGTAAACTGAATCGTAAGTGGCAATTGCCGTACACAGGGGCATTTATTACATCAAAAATTTCTCACCCAGAGAATAACATTGGTAAGGAAAAAGAGCTCTACCCGTGCAAAGGTTTACGTGAATTTCTGCAGTAAATGGAATTTGACACTGATCAAGCACAGCTTGGAGGAATGTATACAAGTGTATCTAAGACCTACTGTCTGCTTGAATATACTTATTACTATTGATGTTTAGTGTTAAGGAAAGAATTCATTTTTGCCTATTTCACATGTGTTGCCTTATTAGGATGTAAGTTTTAATAACGTAAGATCTTTTCATATGTTTACAGGCCAGAGAAGCTCAGAAAACATTACCCTCAAACATTACCCTCACTGAGCACATGAAATTATTTAATTTGACACTGTACTGTTCAAACACACAGTATGCTTGTGATTGAGAGACAGCACATGTCAGTAGTGAAATGGCATGGGGACAGAACTGCACAAACACAGTAGATACCTTTGCAGTTAACAACTTCTGCACATGCGCACAGCACAGAGTAAGCCAACAGAAAGCCACAAGATGATGATTGTACCTTAACAAAGAAATGCCATGCAATCCAAACTTAGAGAAAACCTTTTTATACGACTTGACTACTAAGGAAATAAAATGTCTACACTACAGAACTAAACTAAGATTTAGAAATTAGGAAGAACTAAGCTAAGGAATATATACAGGGTGGTCCATCGATAGTGACCGGGCCAAATATCCCAAGAAATAAGCAACAAACGAAAAAACTACAAAGAACAAAACTCATCTAGCTTGAAGGGGAAAACCAAATGGCGCTATGGTTGGCACGTTAGATGGCGCTGCCATAGGTCAAACAGATATCAACTGCGTTTTTTCTAAATAGGAAACTCCATTTTTATAACATATTCATGAAGTACATAAAGAAATAGGAATGTTGTAGTTGGACCACTTTTTTCGCTTTGTGATACATGGAGCTGTAATAGTCACAAACATATAAGTCTGTGGTATCACGTAACATTCCGCCAGTGCGGACGGTATTTGCTTTGTAATACATTACCCGTGTTAAAATGGACTGTTTACCAATTGCGAAAAAGGTCGATATCGTGTTGATGTATGGCTATTGCGATCCAAATGCCCAACAGGTGTGTGCTATGTATGCTGCTCGGTATCCTGGGTGACATCATCCAAGTGTCTGGACCGTTCACCGGATAGTTACGTTATTTACGGAAACGTCAACCAAGACCTGCAACAAATGATGATGCCCAAGTAAGTGTTTTAGCTGATGTTGCGGCTAATCCACACATCAGTAGCAGACAAATTGCACAAGAATCAGAAATCTCAAAAACATCGGTGTTGAGAAAGCAACAATCAACATCGATTGCACCCGAACCATATTTCTATGCACCAGGAATTGCATGGCGATAACTCTGAACGTTGTGTACAGTTCTGACACTGTGCACAAGAGAAATTGCGGGACTATGACATATTTTTTGCATGCGTACTATTTAGCAATGAAGCGTCATTCACCAACAGCGGTAACGTAAACCGGCATAATATGCACTACTGGGCAACAGAAAATCCACGATGGCTGTGACAAGTGGAACATCAGCAACCTTGGTGGGTTAATGTATGGTGCGGCATTATGGGAGGAAGGATAATTGGCCCCCATTTTATCGATGGCAATCTAAATGGTGCAATGTATTCTGATTTCCTACATAATGTTCTACCAATGTTACTACAAGATGTTGCATGACAGAATGGCGATGTACTTTCAACATGATGGATGTCTGGCACATAGCTCACGTGCGGTTGAAGCTTTACTGAATAGCATATTCCATGACAGGTGGATTGGTCATCGAAGCAGAATACCATGGCCCGTATGTTCACCGGATCTGATGTCCCCGGATTTCTTTCTGTGGGGAAAGTTGAAGGATATTTGCTATCGTGATCCACCGACAACGCCTGACAACATGCTTCAGCACATTGTCAATGCATTTGCGAACATTACAGAAGGCGAACTACTCGCTGTTGAGAGGAATGTCGTTACACGTATTGCCAAATGCACTGAGGTTGACGGACATCATTTTGAGCATTTATCGCATTAATGTGGCATTTACAGGTAATCACGCTGTAACAGCATGCGTTCTCAGAAATGATAAGTTTACAAAGGTACATGTATCACATTGGAACAACCGAAATAAAATGTTTAAACATACCTACATTCTGTATTTTAATTTAAAAAACCTACCTGTTACCAACTGTTCGTCTAAAATTATGACCCATCTATCACAAAGCGAAAAAAGTGGTCCAACTAAAACATTCATATTTCTTTATGTACTACACGAATATGTGATAAAAAATGGGGGTTCCTATTTTTAAAAAAGGCAGTTGATATCCGTTTGACCTACAGCAGTGCCAACTAGCGGGCCAACCATAGTGCCATCGGGTTTCCCCTTTCAAGCTAGACAAGTTTTGTTCTTTGTAGTTTTTTCGTTTGACGCTTATTTTGTGAAATATTTGGCCCGGTCACGATCAATGGACCACCCTGTATATAGAGGACAAAGTAAACACTATCTACACATATAAACAAATATTAGCAGCATCCGCATACTGCAAAGATATAGTAGGGAGGCATGATTATATCTGGGGAGGTAAGATTATATCTGCGATGACAGAAAACTGAAGAACAAATTTATAATTTTTCTTATGTATTTCTTTTGGTTTATTTTTGTCTGTCGTTATTTTGAGCTGGTATGAGAAAAACACATGTAACTGTGTTGTCTCAGTATTGTGTTACGTAAAAGTTATAATATGCTCAAATCACAAGTTTTCATTCTACTACCAAGCTACGGCCTAATTTCCTTCTCCCGATTTGATGAGGACCTGTATTTGTAAATGGAGATTTTCAAGGATGAAGTCAACACAAAGAGAGAATAGCCAGCATGGCCACGCCGGCATCATTGTACATCATTTGGGGGGAAATAATTACTACAGATCTGGACAATACACATTACCTCTCTCCCCAACCACTGTATCTTCTGTGTGTGTGTGTGTGTGTGTGTGTGTGTGTGTGTGTGTGTGAGAGAGAGAGAGAGAGAGAGAGAGAGAGAGAGAGAGAGAGAGAGAGAGAGAGAGACAAACATAGGATCTGAGCTGTTGAACCAATTTTCTCATAATTTCCGGTGTTTTAATTTCCTTCACCCAATCTCCTCTGTCTATTGGTTTTCAGGCTCTATGTACAGCAGTATTAAATCTTAATGCTAATCCTTAGGTACTGAACAATGATGCTTCTTCTATCAACCTTTCTATAGTGACAGACTCTGACACTGACATGGAACTGTCCTAGTTATCGGACATCAATCCCTACCTCCAGCCCTCACCACCAGTGGTGTCACAATCCACAAGCTGTCACTGCAAGAATTGCTCTGGGAAGAGACCACACCCTTGGAGCTGACATCACGGCATCTGGCGGGATCCTATGACCTCCGGTCAGTTATAACCGTGTGCCTGCCATGCAGAGGACTCATTCTCTTGTGTACTCACTTGACGGACTCTTCACCGTACCAGCTGCTGTCTGCTGAAAACTTGTGCTTTGATCTTGGACTACGTTTGGACTTTAATATTG
This sequence comes from Schistocerca cancellata, assembly GCF_023864275.1. NCBI lineage: Eukaryota > Metazoa > Arthropoda > Insecta > Orthoptera > Acrididae > Schistocerca > Schistocerca cancellata. The sequence goes on along the minus strand of NC_064632.1, from coordinate 281,333,877 downwards.
GCTGACTGCCTTTTGACTGTGTGACATCAAACTTATACATTATTGTCTTTACTGTGTCAGTGTAAAAAAGGAAAATAAACTGTGCTCATAACTGCAGACTTCTATGCTTTCCACAAATTTAAACCTAATCCCTATTTTCATGATTGACTCACCTTATATCTTTTTTCAAAATACTGAGATCAATGTACATAACTTGGGGATGGACACCCTATCTATTGTGTACAAATGACCACCTAAATATTCTCAGTACGTGAAAAACTAGTACTGTCACAAGGCCAACATGGTAACTACTCCAATCTGGTAGGGTCATCTTGCAGCCACAGCCCCTGACAATGCGGGGCTTGCACAACCAATGCTCGAGCTCCACACATACACCAGAGCGAAGATGCCTGTCCTTTTAGAACTCTTGAGTAATCATCAAGACAGGTGGACACTGGTGTTGCTGGGTGGCACCTCCGAGGTGAGTGCTTGATCAGAGTAGACAGTGTTGTAGCAGACACCTCACAAATGAAACATATTAAACTTACACCAGGTAATGGCCGTGCAGAACTGACTGTCTCAGTCATGCCTTGGGATGAGTAACAGGCTAAGAAACAAGGAACTAAACAATTCACCTAATATTAAGTTTCCACTAGGACAGAGGATGAATCCTTCACAACAGCAAAACCTATGTTTATTTTGGAGAATATAGAAGATAAGTGTGACAAAGTCCTGAGCTGGAAAAAGTTTAAAATCGACTCTTATTAAATAAAGCAGTGCCTGAAACACAATCTCAAGCACTTCCAGCCTGTACTGAGCTAGGACATATGCCTGTCACTACTAATCCATTCGAAAGTGTTAATATGCCATAGGGCATCACCTCTCACAGAGATCTAACATTCCACTCTGACAAAGAACTCGGAAAAAACTTGGAAAATCATGGTGTTAACTTTGTATGATGCCTACAGAGAGTACCAATGAAAACCAAGTTGAGACAGGTGCTTGACATTGGCATTTGAAGAAGACATCTAACCAGAAAAAGTAAAAGTTACAGTATATAAATTTGGCATTAAGCCTCATTTCCCATGAATCATGAGGCGTTTCCTGTGTTTCTGTTTTGCTCATACATCATCCTGCTGTACTTCAGAACCTGTTTTTGGGAACTGTTGGCAAACTCATCACAATGACTGCCCTGTGAACAAATTCCCACCATACACAAAACAGCACGGGCTATCAGCCTCCCGAGTTGCAAGTTTGCCCTATTTTTAAAAAGGAAAACAAGATATAAGAATATAAGATATTTGATCACCTGTCATACTTTAAAGTATGTGAACATCTTCATCCAGTGGATATAACAATTTCTACACAACTATTCTGCAATTCACAATTTTCACATGGCACCATTTTAACAAGACAGTTCAGCTGCATATGTTCTGAATTTAGATGTTCACAAAATAATTCTATGAAGTATCAATCTTCCAAAAAGTGCATGAAAACTGTGAAACGTGGCTTAATTTGCATTTGGTGTGGAAAGATTGACCCTTCAGTGAAAAGTGACGATAACTATGCAAATGTGTGGAACTGTGTAGATCATAAAAGAAAAGCAGTGACCATTAATAGTCAAGATATGTGTACTTGTGAGGCAGCTAGGAAGACCGACAGAATCAAAAAGAAAACCTAACATCTATTTCAATTATTACAGTCTTGTAGGACGAAATTAAAAACTGAATGAGAAATACGAAATAAACAGACCAATGAAAACTGGAATTGTAGATCCGTCAGTGAGCGATGATAAAAAACAGACGACAGATTGGAAATGTGGTGAGAGTAAGTATAAATTATTGCCAAATCGGATCTCTTGAGGAAAGAAGAAACAGCAAATCAGTACCACAGATCGGCTGCAAACAGGACTGGACCACTTACCGCAATAATACCAACAACAATGAAGCTAACAGCGTCCATTCATCGCACACAACAATGAAGCTAACGGCGTCCATTCATCGCAGCAGAAGTGTGATTTAATGGAGAAAATGCACAAGCAAGCAGAACACGTAAGTCTCACATCTTCACCTGTGCTTTCTAAGAATCCAGCCCACGATTCAGACTGTGAAGCAACTACTTGTACAGGCAAAAAACACACACCAAGATGTCCATCAAATCTTGAAACAGTAATGTTCACGTGTCAAGAAAAACACAAAAACTCCTAATTTACACTGATAGCCACGGAAAAGGCCTCTCTGTTTCCCTTCACGAAAATATGAACTTCGATTATTCAATGTTTGCTAAGCTCAAACCAGGAGCTACATTCAATTCTGGGGTAGAAAACTTAACCATAGAAACAAACAAGCTAAAAAGAGATGGCTGCAGCTTCAATAGCATAAGTAGTCAAACTGGTCCCAATGATCTTTTATACTTGGAGATCTTAACATGGATGCAAACTCCAACAAAATTGCTAACATGAAACGTAGAAGTTAATCATACAATCTTAGAAATATAGTTACCATTGATAACAGGGCCTCAGATTCTAGTTCTACCAGGATAGATCATGCAATAATTAACAAAACTGCTGAACACACTGTTAAGTATAGTAACATAAACTTGTAGTCTCGTTAAACTCAGGCAAAATATTAATGACCTGAATATTCTGTACAAATCAACAAGGCTGCACATTTTCAAACAAAAATATAATACAGCTAAGAAAACCTTTAAAGAAGAACTTTCAAACCTTACAAAAGCAAGTCCACAGTATTGAAATCTCACAATCTACAAGTATAAGCAAGGCATCCTGGAAACTGATCAATAAGTGTAAAAAAAAAACTCCACAACTAGGGGCAGCAAATCCTTATGCATTATACTGGCTGGTAATGATATAAGAGAACACAAGCATTATGTAACATTTTTAATAAACATTTCATATCACCAACAGGAAATCCAACACATAATTTAGAAATGTGGCAAGAGGTACTGAATCACACCCCTCAAACAGGGAGTTTTGAATTAGATGAGGTCAAAGAAAATGATATAAGAGAAATAATCCTCACATTGAAGAACAAATATTCAGCTGGATGGGGTGGTATGTCGAGTGTCATAGTTAAAAAATGCATAAAAGAAATAGCTAAACCACTAAAACACCTCGTAAACTGTAGCATTATATAAAGCAGTTACGCTAGTAGTCTATAAACTAGTGCATAAGAAGGGTATTACAAAAGGGGTTTCAAACTACCACCCAATACCATTGATCCCTACCTTTAGTATGATTTTTGAAATTGCTATCATTTCTCAGTTCTCTGCTTATTTTATGAAGAACAAATTGTCCTTAGAAACGCAACATGCCTTTAGGACAGATCAGTGCACAACTACTGCAGTTGCTGAATTTCTCCATAAAGTGTACACCATCCTAGACTGAGGTATGAAGACAAGAGGCATATTCTTAGATATTTCCAAAGCTTTCGACTCAGTCATCCGTGGGTTGCTCATTAAGAAACTGAAGGCTTACATCATCAAGGACTCAGCTATGCAATTACTGACCACGTACTTCACAAATCACAGCATACTAAACTTTCATATAAAATAGATAGTTAGGTAATAGATTTTCAGTTGACTAGAAATAAAGTAAGACAGGAGGTACCACAAAGATTGACTGTTGGTGGCTTTCTCTTCTTGGTTTATGTCAACGACATGACACAACTCTTCAACTAACATCTAATAACCTATGCTGATGACACCCCCCCCCCCTCTTATTTTATGAAAAAGACTTGGAGACATTACACTCAGCTGTAACTAAGGGTGTAATGGAAGTAATCACATATTGTCTAAGCACCAATTCAGTTACTAACATTTAAAACGACTAATTCTCATTATTCTGAAATAAACAATATATGTGGTATTACATCAGCAGAAACAGATAAAATTAAATTTCTTGGTGTCCACCTGGACAAAAATCTCCATTGGGTAAACCACATTACTTCTTTGTGTGAGAAAATCAACAGTAGCTTGTATCTGATAAGTCAGTTGGCAAAAATAGCCCCAAGTGAAACACTAAAAATTGTTTACTATGGAACAGTTCATCCATTTCTTAATTATGGAACTGAACTGTGGAGTTGCACCTGAACAGAATATTAGGTTAACGCATGTACTAAAGCCCAAAGTCCTGTCTTGAAACCTGTGTCCAACATAAATATCCAACAGTATATTCCTTATATCTGTAGAAACTTATTATATTTTTTCTGAATAGTAAAAACAAAATAAATACATGTAATGACATACATAATTATGATACTAGAAGTAAGGGTAACCACTCCAGGCAGAGGACAAAATTAAAATTAACTAACAATAGTCCATATATCAATGGAAAGATATGGTTCAACAAGCTGCCACAAGCTTTGAAAACTTGTGAACCAAAGCTGTTCTACAGGGAGTTTAAAGCCTTCTTAGTAAATAAATGTTTATATTCATTCAGTGAATTCTAATCTACTTGCCCTCTGTTGTAACATGTAATATAATTAGAATATTAAAAAGAATGTATGTATCACTATTATATGTAAGTGTTATCTATAATAATCTACTCAACCTACATACGGCATTTGTAAAAGACATCAGCTTGATAGCCTACACACAAAAAAATGTAAATAAATAAATAAAAGTGCCTTGCAGAGGCTTCATCCAACCACCTATTTCTCTACTGTTCTACCCAAAAAGTGAACTCTGATTTCTCTTACTTTAGTGTCATGACATTTTCTCCCTATGTAGGTGGGTGCCAACAAGGTATTTTCACTTTCAGAGAAGAAATAAAAATTGCAAAAGTCTCTGTTCAATGTTGTGAACAACTTCCTAAATTGGTAAACCACTGAGAGTATAAACTGACTCCTTCTCTGAAGACTACAAACCCTCCACTGACAAGAGCCAGAGGCACTCCATTCTTTTAAGGTATCACTAGAGAGAAGGCTGCTTTCTAGAGAGTCTTTCTCCTGGATTTCGCTCAACTCAAACACAAATAACACATCAGCTGAGAAAAGCAGTAAGATCACAGAGAGAGAGAGAGAGAGAGAGAGAGAGAGAGAGAGAGAGAGAGAGAGAGAGACTTACTCTACGCGATCAGGCCCAATGGATCGAGCACTGCTTTGAGAGATTGCCTCCACTTCAGCCTGTCTTCGGCTCCTTTCTGCCATCCTTTTAGCAGTCGCACTCTCTGAAGCTCTTTGGATATGCAGTAACTCCATCGAGTTCTAGGTCATCCTAAGGGCCTTCTGCCAGTTGGCTTGGTGTTGAGTACAGTTTTTGGCCATCAGTTGTCCTGCATTTGAGCAACATGCCCTACCCACTGGAGTCGTCGTGTCTTCATTATAGCCACAATGTTCGGCTCTTTGTAAATATTATACAACTCTGTATTGTGACTAAACCTCCATTTTTCACTCTCATTATCGTAAACTGGTCCAAAAATCTTCCGAATTACTGTCCTTTTCAAATATCATCAGTCTGTACAGATCTAGCTTGGATGTACTCCAGGTGGCACACCCAACTGTATTTCCATTTTACTGGATGGCTCATCTCTGAATACTGCGCCCAGATATTTGAACTCTGTGACTTGACGATAAGAACCTTCAGTTGTCTGTAAGGGTGGAAGTGATTCTTGAGTTTCATTATGTCTATGATGTAGAACCACGTATTCCGTCTTGCCCAATTTTCCTTGCCATTGTTTCCAGAATGTCAGCCATTTCCCCCAATTCTTCTTGCGACCCAAATATTAGCATTATATAGCATCGGCATATCCAAGGTACTCCGGTCGGGACTCCTGTGAGTTCATTAGATGACATCTCTCGCATTATCTTCTCTAATGCGTGATTGAAAAGAACAGGTGATAGTCCATCACCCTGCTGTAGCCCAGTTTTTATTTTGACTGTTACAGTCACCTTATTTCCAATTTTTACCTTTGCTGTAGTATCCATCAGGCAGGCCTTCGTGAGGCTTGGCAAAACCAAACTCTTCCAGACACCTCAGCATACTATCCCGATGAATGCAGTCATACGCTTTTCTGAAGTTGACAAACAGCAGGTGTAGTTCTTGGCCAAACTCCCACCTTTTTTCTACGATCTGGCGTAGGACAAGGATTTGGTTGATAGTAGATCTCCCATGACGAAATATTCTTCAATAATGGTGTCTGCCAATGGCTGGATTTGATATAGAAGACATTTTCAGAAGATCTTATGACAAATATTGAGCAGAGTGATACAACATTAGTTTTCACATGCCATTTGGTCATTCTTCTTGTGGATGGGACAGATTAGTGCACTCCTCCAATCTTCTGGAATGTTCTCCGTATTCCAAATGGTCTCTATTAATTTGTGAATCCTTGCGACAAGGTATTCACCCCCTTCCTGAATTATTACAGCATGGATACCATCTTCTCCTGGGCTTCTGTCCTTTTTAAGCCATTTTATCTGCTTCCTGATCTCTTCTACAGATGGTGGTAGGTGTTCAGGGTCTGCTGTCTGTGGTAGGGGGAAGTTAAAGAGTGTCATTGGGTCTTCAAAATTTAACAAGTCACTGAAATATTCTTCCCATCTCTTTGCAATTTGATATTCAGTTGTCAGCATCTCTCCTTTGTCATTTTTTATGAATTTATCCATGAGTTTATAGTTTTTCCTCAGATAGTTGACCTTTCTGTACATGTTCTTCACCCTACTTCCCTGGAAGTCTTCTTCCGCTTCTGTAATAACCCCACTCACAAACTTCCTATTTTCTCTCCGCAATATCACTTGTGTTTCTCTTCAGACACTGTAAAATTCTGTCTTACTGCTCTGATCAGTTGCTGACTGTAACCACTTGTCATGGGCTTCTTTTCTCCTGTTGACCGCCTCTTCACAGACCTCATTGAACCATTTCTTCTTCCTTGTCACTGTTTCACTGTTTCACCAATGATTGCTCCTGCAGCCTTTGTAACCACATTCCTAACTTCTTCCCACTGCTGATTTACATCTGAGTCCTCTGTTTCCGGCAGTAATGTAAAACAATTCCTGACCTCAACTTGAAGTTCAAAAAAATGGTTCAAATGGCTCTGAGCACTATGGGACTTAACATCTATGGTCATCAGTCCCCTAGAACTTAGAACTACTTAAACCTAACTAACCTAAGGACAGCACACAACACCCAGCCATCACGAGGCAGAGAAAATCCCTGACCCCGCCGGGAATCGAACCTGGGAACCCGGGCGTGGGAAACTTGAAGTTCATTTCTGGTTTCTTCCTGTGCTACTTTTTCTATATATATGGAGGAATACAAGAACAGATGTAAACCAAAAACCTATTTGGTGGTATTGCCCTACCTTAAAACTTTACCTATACAAGAGCTACCCACAGATATGAACATTTCACCAGTTGTATGGGAAGCTAGGGAAGGAACACTGACTTAGCCAAACCATCCTTCATGTCCACTGTCTTATCACCCCCTCTTTCAACAAAGATACATCAGCCCTGTAATGGCTATTACCACCACTGGTTGAACTCAAGCAGCTGATGTCTCCACCATATTGTAATGTAAAAGCTCCCCAGGGTTGTTTATCTCACACTACAGAGTTTATTTTAAAAGGCTTTTACACCCCTAGCAAGCTTTTTGAACACATTCTGCAGAGCAGTAGTGTACTTTGGAAGTAGCTCACTTGTGGTATATGTCCTACAAAACAATATCCTTGAAATCAAATGCCCAATCATTTGGATACCAACCGAACTCAATATGCAATGATACTGTGAACCAACAAAGAATGGCAACAGAGTTGTTCCATATAAAGCTGTAGAACAAACAGGAAAAATCCACCAAAAAATTTAGAAGAAGCTACTTGATACTACATCTGCAACAGCACAAAACTTAATTACCCAGAACAAAGGAACTGATTTGAAAATGGCCACGTGTCAAATAATGACTGGGAAGTTCTATATGAACATAAATCTGTATTGTTCTTCAGTCCAGTTATAATAGTGGTTTCATATTTGCACAATTTGGGCCTCACAGAAGCACTGACCTACTACCATACATTGACCTACAACCATACTAGCCGCCATCTTGGGATTACTATACAGTCTCCAGCCCCATCGTTACGTGCAGGTCCTCATCTGTTCCAGCTGACAGATGCACTGGGTGGTCTACTATGCCCATTTTGACTATTAAAATTCTTTACTTTCTACCCATTACCACTAGAGAGCATACGCTGAAATATTTGTTATTGGAAGACACCTGCCCATAGTCAGAAACAACCACATTTTTAGTAAAAACTGTAATAATCTGAAGAAGGCTTCAGGAAGTGTTTGCGTATTGCTACAGTCATCCATTTTAGCTAACAGGTGCTACTGGACGCCAGGTTCAAGGCTCAAAATGTTAGAATCCAAATGTTTACCCTGGTAATGATTTGCAACTTATGCATCCCACCAGGTACAGATATATATACCATCAAGAAAGAGAAGAACTATGACACTAGTTACACCTCCACTTCATCCTGCTACGTGATTTCAATGCCCCCAATTACCCACCGGGCACCAACATTACAGAAATGCATATTTTATTTGCACGAACATGGTGTAAAGACTACTTACTCTCATATATGAAAATGTTTTCAACAAGGAATAAGAAAAGCTCAAGGTATACAGATCCCGGACTTCCATGCTGCCTTGAAATTTTGCATGTAGCAAAGGGGGTGGGGGGGGGGGGGGGCACAGCAGTAAGAACCAACAGAAACTCCTCATAAGTTAAAATGATAGGTACATACAGTCTTTAGCTGTGGGTTCCATTTCAATCTGTCTGGAGGAAAAAAATCTGCAAATACCAGCCACTTGTGCTAGCAAAACATTAGGAAAATTGTTAAACAAACAATAGCAGAAATGCATGTGACTGGAGCCAGCAGGTAATATGTGAACTAGAGGCATGAGAGTGACAACAATTTTGCACCCATCCACTGTTTTCTATAATGGAGTCCGGTCTCAAGTGCTCCTTACCCCATCAAAGATAGAACCAATTGTGCTGTAACTACTGTGCAGAATTCTATGTGGATATGCCAGCTAACCAGCTAACTGCAAAGTGACTGGTTACGGAAAATTGTAAACTTGACCACTCTTGTTTCTGAAAGCAAATTGTCGAGGTTACAACATCAACGATTTGAATAGATGCATAAATTCCTTATGCCTTTTTGTATCTTCCCTCACTCTCCTCTCTCCTCAGCAGCAACTCTTTCATGCTCTCAAACCCCATAGCCCAGGCCTTGATTAATCCACATTATTAGCTGCCTACTTCCCACTCCTGTACCTCTCACTATTCACCCCACACCTTTCTGGTCCAGACACTGCACACCAGTTTCTCCTGATATGTTCTCTACTCTGTGTCACACTCCACATCACCATCACTCAGTTTTGTTACTATTAACAAAAGTTATCCTCATTTTGCCACTATACCAGTAGCAACTGTCCCTTCCTTTCTCCTAACAGTTTACAATCATTTGTTTCAACCCCCCCCCCACCCCCCTCCCCCCAAAAAAAACTTTATTTTTCTCTTCCCACCACTCATCTATGTGTCTCTACAACCACCCATAACATTCGGTTTTGTTGCAGTTGCATGTATGGGCTTTTATTTGTGCCTTGAAGACAGGTTCTTAATGCTACAAAAATGAACAACGCTACAGCTATGAGACATTATGGATGTCAATATACTACCCACCAATCATTCTCAGGCGAATGGCTCCCTTTCTAAATTTTTATTTGTTAGAATTTTCATCATCTTAATATTCACTGATATAAAACGACATGTGCAAGAACCATAAGTAATGAAAACATTTCCTTGTTTTGATACAAGGCTTACCCATCAATTTTACTCACCTTATCTAATTCTGCCTGATTTCATCCCCTCGAGAAAGAGTGGTGAATAATATTTCACCATGGATATGATGGACATCAGATAATGGAAAATAATGAAGACACTGAGGCAAAACATCCAGAACAATTTTCTCTCCTGTAAATAAAATAAAGAAAATGTTATGTTCCTTCTGAAGTGAATATGGCACAGGTGTAGGTAAACACAATTTTATTAGAACCTACGTTCCTACCTCACATAAACTTATGGCATTTTTGTATTAGGTTTCAAAGTGGAAAATTCTATGCTAATGTATATTTCTCCTGAAACTAAACTTATGTATTTCACTATTCCCACAATAAAATCAAACAATGGAAAATCCAGGATGTAATGTAACAGTATCAGAGAAGGAAAGTTGCTACTCACCATATAGCGGAGATGCTGAGTCGTGATAGGCACAATAAAAAGATTCACACACTCATCGCTTTGGGCCATTAAGGTCTTTGTCAGAAGTAGACACACATGCACACACGCACTCAAGCAAACGCAACTTGCACACATGTCTGCAGTCTCACAGAGCTGAAACTACACTGCGAGCAGCAGCACCAGTGCATGATGGGAGTGGCGACTGGATGGGGGTAAGGAGGCGGCTCGGGCGGGGAGGGGGAGGGATAGTATGGTGGGAGAGGCAGACAGTGAAGTGTTTCAGTTTAGATGGAGGGCAGGAAGAGAAGGTGCAGAGGGGGGAGGGGGTAAGTAGCCTCTTGGCTTCAACCTTCGTTAGTCACTGTCCTCATCCATCCAGCCCCCTCCCTGTTCCCATTCCAGCACTACACAGCCGTCATTTCACCACCACACCTAGTCTTTTAATTTCTTTTTATTATTTTTATTTCTCTCCTTTCTGCTACTTACCCCCTCCCCCCTCTGCACCTTCTCTTCCTGCCCCCCGTTGAAACTGAAACACTTCACGGTTTGCCATTCCCACCATACTATCCCTTCCCCTCCCTGTTCCAGCCTCCTCCTTACTCCCATCCAGTCGCCACTCCCATCATGCACTGGTGCTGCTGCTCGCAGTTTAGTTCAGCTCTCTGAGACTGCAGACATGTGTGCAAGTTGCGTTTGCATGAGTGTGTATGTGCACGTGTGTGTGTGTGTGTGTCTCCACAATAAAATCACTATTTCAAATACAAAAGACTTTCCTCTCAGGTCATTATGGGTCAACCAAAATTTGCAAAACCACCCATCTATTTTGACCTGTGGCACAGCTGTGCCGTGTGATGTCATGGTGCTGTGACATACTTGAACCGGATTGTATTAGCAGATGATTGTGTGTGTGTGTGTGTGTGTGTGTGTGTGTGTGTGTGAGAGAGAGAGAGAGAGAGAGAGAGAGAGAGAGAGAGAGAGCGTATTCATGCAGTGGCACTCCCTAGTGTTGGATGTTTATGTTTAAAAGTTGTTTATTATGTATGGTAGTGATCATTTGATGTTATGATTTCCATGTGTGAATTTAATATTGGCAGAATTTGTGCCAGTTTACTATTAACTTATTTTTATGTTGAAAGTTATGGCTAATGAATTCGTGGGTGTGTCTGAAACTAGTGGTGGCACATGTTGCTTATGGTTTGAGATTTAATATTTTGTCCATTATGGATATGACAAGTTTACAAGTAGGTCTCTTAATCTGGCAACGTGGGATGACACACAGATGACTATTAAGTCCCTTCAGCTATATGATCTCATCATTGAGTACATGAGGTGTCACATATATGGAGGTGAAATGAAATTAACAGTTGCTGCACCTCGGAACAAAGACCAGTATACACGGTTTTGTCACTAGGATAACATATGGCAGTCTATCCAGAGAGATTGCTTCTGAGATTGCTTTTATGACTTATTATTTTTGTTATAATTCATCTACTGAATCCTGTGCTACCAAGGCAGGCTTTTGTGACACAGGTATGGGTGGTATTAATTGAGGAGCTTATTGAGGAGGGTTCAATTATAGGTAGTTTCGGGGCATTTTGTTCTTATAAGCATTTAGGGAACAGGGGTATGAGCATTTACTGGTCAACCATAGTACCAAGTTTAAGGACTAGAGAACTGGGGCTTGTACAAATAGAAAAAAAGGGTACTGAGGAGGGTTGTTGCATCTGTGACAGGGAGGGAAAGAAGGTGCTCTTCCACCTTGCAGCCTCATTTAGATGGGTACTGCTGGAGGGAGAGTGTCCCTGATAACTTTTGGCCATTTCAAAGTTTGTAGAGGGCTATTGGGAAAATGTACAAACATAGGGTTGTTAGCTCAATAGATTTTTCGGGGTGGGTGGGAGAATAGGTTTATGGGGGAGGGGGGGGGGAGGTTTGGAGGTTGTATGACATGTTATTTTTTGTTGTATTTTTCTTTGGGTAGTGGGTTTAGCATGAGTAATATTTGGGAGGGGGCGGTTTAGGGGGAGATCGTTGAGTTTGGGAAATATGGATGGCAATTATGGAGATTTCTTTGTTTTTTAGGTTGTTTGTGGTTGGCCAGCCTATATTTGTGCGTCAGAGGCTTTTATTGGTACGTATTTATTTGTGATTTTATTTGATTTTTATAATAGTGTGTACGGTATCTGTGGTTATATTTATAATTGTGTTTTTCTCATGTGTCGATACTGGCAGTGATGTAAGTTTTATATGAATTTCTGGCTTGTACCATTAGTGTTCAGTAACTGTGCTGGATTGTGATTGGAAAGGTATCGTGGATAGAGCTTTATCATTGTTGGTGAGGTTACATTTTTGGCATTAGCTATGTGAGAGATATTTGGTTTTGTGGTTTGGTAGACTCTGTCTGAGCTCTATAGGTAGGCTTACCATAGGTCTGGGATTAACCCAGACAGACCATGTTTTTTAGATCTTTCTGGGATAACACCTTGGGCTCCAAAAACGTCCTGGGTTTGAGAATTTCATTACTGGAGAGTACTTTCTTTTTTTTTTTAATTTTAGACTTACATGTTTGACATCATGTTTTTAAACATTCTCTTACGGCCATACGTTGGGCTGCAGATTCCTCGACTTGCGCCATAGGGTGGTGGGGTTTCGGGTTCCGCTGGATAGGTCAGGAGTCCACTACACGCAACAAGCGGCTACACAGGTAGCAGGGGTTGTGTGGCGTGGGCTGGGCGGTTTTTTAGGTTAGATGGCCTCGGGCAAGTGCAGAAAGGGCAACAGCCTCAACGGGTGCGGGGCAAAGTCAGGACATGCGGGGACCAAGCAGCAATCGGTATTGTAATTGTAAACTGTCGAAGCTGCGTTGGTAAAGTACCGGAACTTCAAGCGCTGATAGAAAGCACCGAAGCTGAAATCGTTATAGGTACAGAAAGCTGGCTGAAGCCAGAGATAAATTCTGCCGAAATTTTTACAAAGGCACAGACGGTGTTTAGAAAGGATAGATTGCATGCAACCGGTGGTGGAGTGTTCGTCGCTGTTAGTAGTAGTTTATCCTGTAGTGAAGTAGAAGTGGATAGTTCCTGTGAATTATTATGGGTGGAGGTTACACTCAACAACCGAGCTAGGTTAATAATTGGCTCCTTTTACCGACCCCCCGACTCAGCAGCATTAGTGGCAGAACAACTGAGAGAAAATTTGGAATACATTTCACATAAATTTTCTCAGCATGTTATGGTCTTAGGTGGAGATTTCAATTTACCAGATATAGACTGGGACACTCAGATGTTTAGGACGGGTGGTAGGGACAGAGCATCGAGTGACATTATACTGAGTGCACTATCCGAAAATTACCTCGAGCAATTAAACAGAGAACCGACTCGTGGAGATAACATCTTGGACCTACTGATAACAAACAGACCCGAACTTTTCGACTCTGTAAGTGCAGAACAGGGAATCAGTGATCATAAGGCCGTTGCAGCATCCCTGAATATGGAAGTTAATAGGAATATAAAAAAAGGGAGGAAGGTTTATCTGTTTAGCAAGAGTAATAGAAGGCAGATTTCAGACTACCTAACAGATCAAAACGAAAATTTCTGTTCCGACACTGACAATGTTGAGTGTTTATGGAAAAAGTTCAAGGCAATCGTAAAATGCGTTTTAGACAGGTACGTGCCGAGCAAAACTGTGAGGGACGGGAAAAACCCACCGTGGTACAACAACAAAGTTAGGAAACTACTGCGAAAGCAAAGAGAGCTTCACTCCAAGTTTAAACGCAGCCAAAACCTCTCAGACAAACAGAAGCTAAACGATGTCAAAGTTAGCGTAAGGAGGGCTATGCGTGAAGCGTTCAGTGAATTCGAAAGTAAAATACTAGGTACCGACTTGACAGAAAATCCTAGGAAGTTCTGGTCTTACGTTAAATCAGTAAGTGGCTCGAAACATCATGTCCAGACACTCCGGGATGATGATGGCATTGAAACAGAGGATGACAAGCGTAAAGCTGAAATACTAAACACCTTTTTCCAAAGCTGTTTCACAGAGGAAGACCGCACTGCAGTTCCTTCTCCAAATCCTCGCACCAACGAAAAAATGGCTGACATTGAAATAAGTGTCCAAGGAATAGAAAAGCAACTGGAATCACTCAACAGAGGAAAGTCCACTGGACCTGACGGGATACCAATTCGATTCTACACAGAGTACGCGAAAGAACTTGCCCCCCTTCTAACAGCCGTGTACCGCAAGTCTCTAGAGGAACAGAAGGTTCCAAATGATTGGAAAAGAGCACAGGTAGTCCCAGTCTTCAAGAAGGGTCGTCGAGCAGATGCGCAAAACTATAGACCTATCTCTCTGACGTCGATCTGTTGTAGAATTTTAGAACATGTCTTTTGCTCGAGTATCATGACGTTTTTGGAAACTGAGAATCTACTATGTAGGAATCAACATGGATTCCGGAAACAGCGATCGTGTGAAACCCAACTCGCTTTATTTGTTCATGAGACCCAGAAAATATTAGATACAGGCTCCCAGGTAGATGCCATTTTCCTTGACTTCCGGAAGGCGTTCGATACAGTTCCGCACTGTCGCCTGATAAACAAAGTAAGAGCCTACGGAATATCAGACCAGCTGTGTGGCTGGATTGAAGAGTTTTTAGCAAACAGAACACAGCATGTTGTTCTCAATGGAGAGACATCTACAGACGTTAAAGTAACCTCTGGCGTGCCACAGGGGAGTGTTATGGGACCATTGCTTTTCACAATATATATAAATGACCTAGTAGATAGTGTCGGAAGTTCCATGCGGCTTTTCGCGGATGATGCTGTAGTATACAGAGAAGTTGCAGCATTAGAAAATTGTAGCGAAATGCAGGAAGATCTGCAGCGGATAGGCACTTGGTGCAGGGAGTGGCAACTGACCCTTAACATAGACAAATGTAATGTATTGCGAATACATAGAAAGAAGGATCCTTTATTGTATGATTATATGATAGCGGAACAAACACTGGTAGCAGTTACTTCTGTAAAATATCTGGGAGTATGCGTGCGGAACGATTTGAAGTGGAATGATCATATAAAATTAATTGTTGGTAAGGCGGGTACCAGGTTGAGATTCATTGGGAGAGTCCTTAGAAAATGTAGTCCATCAACAAAGGAGGTGGCTTACAAAACACTCGTTCGACCTATACTTGAGTATTGCTCATCAGTGTGGGATCCGTACCAGATCGGGTTGACGGAGGAGATAGAGAAGATCCAAAGAAGAGCGGCGCGTTTCGTCACAGGGTTATTTGGTAACCGTGATAGCGTTACGGAGATGTTTAACAAACTCAAGTGGCAGACTCTGCAAGAGAGGCGCTCTGCATCGCGGTGTAGCTTGCTCGCCAGGTTTCGAGAGGGTGCGTTTCTGGATGAGGTATCGAATATATTGCTTCCCCCTACTTATACCTCCCGAGGAGATCACGAATGTAAAATTAGAGAGATTAGAGCGCGCACAGAGGCTTTCAGACAGTCGTTCTTCCCGCGAACCATACGCGACTGGAACAGGAAAGGGAGATAATGACAGTGGCACGTAAAGTGCCCTCCGCCACACACCGTTGGGTGGCTTGCGGAGTATAAATGTAGATGTAGATGTAGATGCAACAAGAAGGTCCAGACAGTTACACCATGTCCTACTGCTCAGTTGGTAGGCGAGGCAATATTATACCGATATGATGACCAATGCTGAACAGTATTAGTGTTAAGTATTGTTGTTGGATCTAAAACTGTTTGAACTGTATATTCAATGTTTTATTTGTATTCTGTTTCACATTGGAGAAAGGTGCCATAACTTCCAGTCTGCAGCATCTTTGATGCCAATGCCAATAACCACGAACTGGCAGCTGTTGCCCTCCGCATGAGGGCTGTCTACATCTACATCTACATCCATACTCCGCAAGCCACCTGACGGTGTGTGGCGGAGGGTACGTTGAGTACCTCTATCGGTTCTCCCTTCTATTCCAGTCTCGTATTGTTCGTGGAAAGAAGGATTGTCGGTATGCCTCTGTGTGGGCTCTAATTGCTCTGATTTTATCCTCATGGTCTCTTCGCGAGATATACGTAGGAGGGAGCAATATACTGCTTGACTCTTCGGTGAAGGTATGTTCTTGAAACTTTGACAAAAGCCCGTACCGAGCTACTGATCGTCTCTCCTGCAGAGTCTTCCACTGGAGTTTATCTATCATCTCCGTAACGCTTTCGCGATTACTAAATGATCCTGTAACGAAGCGCGCTGCTCTCCGTTGGATCTTCTCTATATCTTCTATAAACCCTATCTGGTACGGATCTCACACTGCTGAGCAGTATTCAAGCAGTGGGCGAACAAGCGTACTGTAACCTACTTCCTTTGTTTTCGGATTGCATTTCCTTAGGATTCTTCCAATGAATCTCAGTCTGGCATCTGCTTTACCGACGATCAACATTATATGATCATTCCATTTTAAATCACTCCTAATGCGTACTGCCAGATAATTTATGGTATTAACTGCTTCCAGTTGCTGACCTGCTATTTTGTAGCTAAATGATAAAGGATCTATCTTTCTGTGTATTCGCAGCACATTACACTTGTCTACGTTGAGATTCATTTGCCATTCTCTGCACCATGCGTCAATTCGCTGCAGATCCTCCTGCATTTCAGTACAATTTTCCATTGTTACAACCTCTTGATACACCACAACATCATCTGCAAAAAGCCTCAGTGAACTTCCGATGTCCTCCACCAGGTCATTTATGTATATTGTGAATAGCAACGGTCCTATGACACTCCCCTGCGGCACACCTGAAATCACTCTTACTTTGGAAGACTTCTCTCCATTGAGAATGACATGCTGCGTCCTGTTATCTAGGAACTCCTCAATCCAATCACACAATTGGTCTGATAGTCCATATGCTCTTACTTTGTTCATTAAACGACTGTGGGGAACTGCATCGAACGCCTTGCGGAAGTCGGGTGAGAGAAGATCCTGTCGGCACTTGTTATCACCTTTGACTTAAACCAAATTAATGAACAAAAATAATCATTGAAATATTCTGTAATAATGGAGAGCTATACTCAAAACAGAAAAATGCCATGTTTAAAATCAGATCTTGTTTAAACTTGATACTAAGAACATGTGTGTCACTGTACGACTTCTGATGTCAAA
Source organism: Schistocerca cancellata (assembly GCF_023864275.1). Lineage (NCBI taxonomy): Eukaryota > Metazoa > Arthropoda > Insecta > Orthoptera > Acrididae > Schistocerca > Schistocerca cancellata. The sequence continues at coordinate 281,316,473 of NC_064632.1, read as the reverse complement.
ATATATATTGGTTTCAGTCAAAGTTGACATGTTTTTCAATCAAGAACATTGATATATTGGAATATGATAAAGACATGTATGAATTTTTTTTTAGTCTGTTGTCGTCATGTGGTGACTGATTTGAGGACTGAATTTCACTAATGAATTTTGAAAGGTCACCGAGTATTAAAATGCACCACCAATCAATATATTGAGAGTTGCCAGTAAAGATATTAGGCCACTGGTGCAAAAGCCAAGGAGTTCTATAAATATCTGACACACACAAAACAATCTTCACCTCTCTCAACTTCCGAACTTGCTGAAAGTTAAGCAAAATGATACCTTTAGTTAATTCAGTTTTTGTTATAGTGTCCCTCTGGAGGAAAATTCTGTTAAGATCAAGATTTAGTATTTTCAAATATGATCAAAGGTGTTCACTACTATACAACATGCTGGTGTTGTAATCCATTTAGAAAGGGGCATGGCACTGCACACGGCAACCGATTCAGTGAGTGTGAGCAGAGATTCGCAGAAGCGAAGATCATAAGAAGAGAAAGGGGCTATTTGGCCAGCAAACAACGACTACAAAATACAGTGTTGGCTGGTAACTGAGCGCTGTTGACAAATGAATGTCACATCCTGGTGGTGGCAACCAGGGCAGTGGGTGTTGCAGGCAATGACCAAGAGACATAGCGTCTGCAGGGAGTGGCAGTCACGTGCTTTCACTAGCAGCATTTAGAGTTGTAGGTAGCAGCAGCCAGGAGGAGCCAACATCAACTTGTCACGTCCTGGTGGTAGCTGCGACCTGACTTCACAGGTGATGAGATCTGCACACTGCAACTGGGTGGTGCCAACTGGGTGAAACTGCAGTGAGTGCTGAGATGCTATCTACACTACAAGCCAGTTTACAGAAAGACATGTTCGGTGAGTTTAATTCACACTGACAGACTGAAAGTGTATTGTATTGAACACAAGCTATGTCAATATGACTGATCGATTATGACATCTGTATATAATACAGATAACAGTTTCATGTTTTAAAATAAATAGAAAACACGATGGAGGATAGTGTAGCGGATGTAGAGGATAGGCGTTTGTGGGCAAGGGTACTAATCCAGAAAACGCAAAATTTGACCTTAGGGATACAAGTAACAAATCAGGAAATAGAGACTTTGAGTTCAAAAACACAATCTGAGTTAACCAATTTAAGCACTCACATTGCAAATAAATATTCTAGGTTGAAAGAACACATTCATGAATCTAGGGATTAGAAATTTAAAATGAAACGAGACATCAAAAACTTGATGGAACAGGTGGGAAAGATGAAGTTCATTGTGCAGGAGGAAACAGAAAAATAAAGCAGTAATCCATCATATAGTAGAGAAGTAAACTAGTTGTGTAAGTGATGAATTGGTAGAATATATCAACAATATTTACACTAATGCTGAGGGACACTTACTACTTCCTGATGGGGACATTACAACAATTACCAGTCATGTAGAAGAAGAACACAGGGAGACTCAAAAGTTAAAAACCGTTTACTACGAAATAATCCTGGCAGAGAATTTTCATACTGTGGTGAGGATCACTGAATAAAAAAGCAGCATTGTTGAAAAGGTTAGAATGAACAGAGATGGGTTTGCACAAATGTCATAAACAAATCTCAGAGATTGTGATGCAGAAGAATCCTAATACTACAAACAGTAGTAACAATGTAGAGAAGAGGAGTAAAACAGCCATTTTTGATTGTTTGAATCATGTGATAGAATCAACAGAAACAGTAACAAACAAAATCAATTTGCTGCATTTATAACAACCTAAAGAGGACAAATTGTATTCACCTAGTCAATGGTGGGAGGAATTTAGTTTGACTAATAGTAACCATGTGCCTAGCCAGATCCCAAGCTTTAAACCAGGAGGGGAACTACACCCAAAATATTTTTGAAATTTATCAGGGAGATTTGCCACCTAAATGGGATGACGGAAAGAAAATTCAATTTGTGACTGGACATTTGGAGGCAGAAGATGCCAAATGGGCAGTATTGCATAAGTAGCATTTTAAAGAGTGCTTGGATTTTGTACAGCAGTACAAGGATAAATCCTGGTCAGCACACGAGTAGCAGAAGCTTATGCTCGAGTTGCTAGATCCATGTCCCTACAACAAAAAATGGGGTAGATTTAGAAAGTACTTTTAATGGTATTTAAATAAGAGAAAGCTGCTGGATGAAACCATAAGCAAGAGTCACCTAATTCAGTTGCTACTTAGTCGCATGCTGGTACATGTAATGGAAAAGTTGATAGGAAAAGAATAGTCGAAATTAGTGTTATTTTAAGCTATTTAGAGCAATTGGACATTTTCAATAAAACTAGTGGAGATGAAAACGTTATGGTGAATAAAGCGGAATTCAACAAAGATTCAAATTTTTATTAAAGGAAAAACAGTAAAAATAGTAGCCACAACTGTTTAATGAAAAGGCAAAACAGGGAAGTAGCCACAAAGGAAACAGTCAGACTGGATCCAAAAGTGAGTAGACTACAAAAGAACTCAGTCATAATGAAAATGGACATCCAGTAAGGGACACTATTATCATGAATCAGAACACTAATAGGGTCCCAAGGTGAGTGCCAACATTCGGGAGACCCAAATTTGGCACAAGTGAGGCCTGTTGTTGTTATTAATTTGGTAGAACGTGCTGGTACTAAAAGCTGGCAGGAAGGTTTGTTGTATGAAAATAAGCCCATTGTAAGAAATATATACAGAAAGTCTACTGTCAAAGGAAACATAGGGGGTACCAATGTACATATTATTCTCAATTCTGGAAGTGAGAGTAGCATTCTAGCAAAGAAATTACATCAAGTCAAAAGAAAACAGTGATGTTGTCCTACATTACCCATTACATCAGAGTTACAGGGCAAAAATGTCAAACTGTAAGCAAGGAAGTTTTCCTTAGCTTTTCTACAAACGAGGAAGTGATTACCCACTCCTTCCTGGTAGTTGCCAGTTTAATATATCCTTACTTTCTAGAATAAATTGGCTTTGTAAGTAAAAGGCTGTATTGAATTTTTTGACCCTATGTCAAGATAATAAGATAAGACAGATCATTGGATTTATAGAATCAGAAGTAGAAGAACCTATAATACATAATACACAAGTTACAGTTTCAGCATCTATGTATTAGCTACGAGAAAGTAAAAACAGTTCGTTGTTAGTGGAAGAAAAGGAAGAGCCAAAATCTTTGTAATTAGATTTCTACAAAGTTTTCTCTGAGAAACCAGGGGTTATAGAAGAACACATATGCAAACCGAAAATTAAGAATAATGAGCCACAAAAAACACACACAGATGCTACACCCTTGGAATTAAGTAAGGCAGCTGCGACAGAGGTCGAGAAAATGGCTGAACAAGGCATCATTGAGAGAACCCGTAGTGCACTTATCAATCCATTATTAGTGGTAAAGAAAGCAGGAGGTAATGTGTGATTACTTTTGGATGAAAGGGCACTAACTTGTATTATCGAAATGGAAAGAGACTGTCCTGTTCCAATGGGAGAAATCCTTACAAAGCTCTCTGGAATGAAATATATTAGCACAGTGGATTTCAGACCAGGATACTGGCACAAGAAATTGCATCCAGATTCCAGAGAACACACGGCTTTATTGTCCCAAGACAGGTCATATCAGTTCAGGGTGTTCCCCTTTGGGCTGAATATTTCAGTGAATGTCATCAGAGCACTAGGTTTTGCCTGAGGACCACAAGAGTTGCAAAAATTAATCGTATACATAGACGATATCTTAGTTGTAACTAATACTTTGGAAGAGCATATTCCTACTTTAAGTTTCAAGATCAAAGGTGAAAGGCATTATGATTAAGTTAGCTAAATCCTTTTTCGTAAGCCGTGAAGTTAAGTTTTTGGGTCAAATAATTTACAGTTCAGATATCAGCCTGATCCTGCATGAGTAGAAGCCACTACCCTGTGTCAAAGCCCAAGGTGTTTTTTTTTTTTTTTTTTGTTTTTTTGTTTTTTTTTTTTTTTTTTTTTTTTTTTTACGTTTCCCGCCAGGGACGAAGCTCACTAATTTGAAATTACTAAATCTACTGAAACAGAAAACAATTGGGGTAAGGAGAAAGAGAATACTTTTTGCAAAACAAAACGTGACTTAGTGTATGCGCCAATTCCATTTCACCCAAATTTTGAACAGGATTTTAACATGTCAGGATGTGTCAGATTATGAATTACCATGTGCAGTGTTTCAAGAGGAGTTGAACAATGAGAGCTGTTTACACTGCCCCATTGTCTTTGTGAGCCGTGTGATGAATAAGCATGAATGAAATTATTACGCCACAGGAAAAGAGGCACTTGCAATAGTCTGGGGTTTTCAGAGATTCCGTGGGCTGCTAGCATGAAAGAAATAATTATTCTAGAATAATTAGTGTGACAGAAAAAAGTAATAAGCATGTTGGCAAAAGTAACATTTACTGCTATGTAAGAAGCCAGGATGAGAATAATGACTCAGGTGAAAGTCTTTATTTAGCTATAATGATGTTACTCACAATGGCTCTTTATAAGATTACTTAAGGAACTGATTACCCTGAAGGATCATTTTTAAAAAAAGCAAAAGAGAAGGAAGAGGGGCTCCACAAGCCATAAGACAGAAGTGTGTGATAATAAGAAGAGAAGAGGATGAGCTAATGTAGGATAATAAAGAATGTACCAGTGTGATGTCAAGGCAAGGGTTTTCTGAAAGATTTGTTATCAAGAATACCTTGACTGTGATTTAATTATTGTAGTGAAAATGGAAAAACCTGCAATCTTATTAAAAGTGACTTTAAAAAAAGATGAGGGAGCAAAAGAGTTAAGAATATGTATAGATTTATGGTTGAGGCAGAAGTAACAGGAAAAGCACCTTAAGGACCTCGGGTAATAAGTGCAGCAAGGGAATGGGGGAAGAAACAAAAGTGAATGGAGACAACAGGTTTCCGGGGCATAAATGTGCGCAGGAAGGTACTGATAGTGTCATTAGTATGGGTTTGCATAGACATTATGGGACAGCACTCCAAACTTGACACTAGTCACATGCTTCTCTTGACACTAGTCACATGCTTCTCACAGTTAGGTTTAAGGAACTTCTCTCCAATCGTGAGAGATGTAGTGAAGTGGTTATACTGCATCGAGTTTGTTCTGAGCATATGCAGAAGGTGTCGCCTTGTGGTCTCATAAGAAAATTATCATTAGTGTTTTGTGGGATGTAAATATTATTGGGAGCAGAATGCCCTGGTAATGTTTCTTAAGCTATGGTTAAGTAAATATGCAAGCTTTAACTAAAAATTGAATTAGGAGACTAAATGCACAATAAACCACCTTATGAATAAGAAGCTAAATAAATAATAATAATAAAAATTTTTATAAAATCTTGTCCATAGACAACAATGGTTATCGGATGCGCTTATGATCCTCGAAAAAAAGGAAGTGTAATCAAGTATTCTGATAGTGTGAAGATTAAATAGACCAGCATGTAATGAGAGAGCGACTTGGATAGACATGCATATGTAAGTGGAAAATTTTCCATAATATTATATGGGAGTAAGTATAAGTTAACGACTAGAAAAAGGTTAAAAACACTAAAGGAACTCTGTTAAAATAAAAATAGTACATTTACACCTGTTACCAATACAATAAACCTAGGTACCAATACAAGGATAGATCAAGCCACACAAAGAATGAAATTCATTTACATTATAAGCAAAATGAATGAGAAAATAATGGAGGTGGCAACCTGTTATAACTTCAAGTTGAACAAATATATTTCAAGGAATACATGAAAGTCACAGATCAAGTAAACAGAGTAAGACGTGTGTACACTTTAACAGTCAAATCATAACTGAGTCCAAGTGTAGCAGCCGCTGGCTGGCTGGCCGCTTAGGTGACGCTGCTGCTGCATGGCTGGCAGACAGCGCCGCATGTAGAGGAAGCGCGTAACTGCGCGGCGGCACTTTGAAAGATCGGCGAGTCACAACACTTTTCCCCCCTTTCAATTTTTTGCACAGGTCTTGATAGAGGTGGCCTGTAGATTGCTAACATCCATAGGTGTTGTTTGACTGGCTGTAAGTCTCGACAGGAGGCTTCCCGTACGGACGGAAGTGTCCCCGACGATAATGGGTCGAGATGACAGGAGACGTGGGGGTTGAATCTGCTGGGGCCCTGTGCACCAATCTGCCCGTTGCGGCAAGTCCAGTTGTTATAACAGGAGACATTGGCGATGTGTCCGTGTCCGTAGGAGAAGGAGGCAAGTAGAGTTGCTCCAACAGATGATGGTCATCTGGTTCCTGCATGGGCACGTCTCCTGGTGGCATCAGTTCTTGTGCTGGCACCAATATGATGGTGAGAGGACTGCATTGTGAGTAATGAGAGATTCCAGTATCCCGAGCTTCAGGTAGAGCCGAAGGTGGTGTAGCGGCATCCGGAACAGGTGTTGCCGGCACACGAGGCCGAAGCTGGTCAGAATGACGTACTGCAACACCCGTGTCCATCAGGATTTCATAGAGGTGTTAGCCACGGTGTCATAAGATGCGCTCAGGACTCCATTTTGGCCACCTGCCATATCCCCATACCAATACAAGGTCGTCGCCAGTGAACCGGCCAAGCGAAGGCACCTGCGGCCGTGAGGTGGAAGGCCGCAGAAGATGAAGTAGCATGCGGGGCTGTCGGCCATGTAGGAGCTCAGCCGGGCTGTGGTCGCCCATGGAGGGAAATGGTAAGGAGCCAGAAATTGGAGAAGCACATCATCAACAGAAGAAGTCAGGAGTTTCCTCATCTGAGCCTTAAATGTGCGGACCAGTCGTTCAGCCTCACCGTTTGACTGTGGATGGAACGGAGGGGCCGTGACATGCATGACGCTGTGACGGGCACAAAAATCCGCAAAATCGGAAGAGGCAAATTGTGGGCCATTATCAGTAACAAGAGTAGAGGGAAGGCCTTCCAAAGAGAAAATGCGAGCTACACCATTGGTGGTTGCCGCAGTGGTAGGCGACGTGCAAAGGACAATGAAAGGAAAGTTAGAGTAGGCGTCAATAACGAGAAGCCAATAATTACCTAAAAAATGTCCCGTGAAGTCAGCATGAATACACTCACAGGGCTTCTCAGGTGAAGTCCACGGTGACAAAGATGACTTCGGGGTGGCGGCCAGTGACGCACAAGGGCCGCAGGCAGCGACCATGTGTGTGATTTCAGAGTCAATGCTGGGCCAGTACACATGACAGCGCGCCAGAGATTTTGTGCGAGAGACACCCCAATGCCCTTGGTGAAGGAGGTGTAAGACCGAAGCACGCAAAGACGCAGGTACCACAACACGCGGCTAAGCATTTTCGGTAGAAAGGAGGATAACACCATTCCTAGCCGTGAGGTGGTAACGCAAAGCGTAGTTCCGCAATGGATCAGAAGTCTTAGCGGATGGACGATCTGGCCAACCCTTCTGAATACAGCACAAAATCTAGAAGACGGTAGGGTCAGAACCCGTAGCTGCCGCCAGCCGGTCCCCGGTGATGGGGAACCCGTCCACAGCCCGCTGCTCAGCAACATCCAGGTGGAACCACAAAAGTTTGCCCCTATCGAACGCCAGATCAGGACCCATGGGATGGCGAGACAGTGCATCAGCATTCGTATGTTGAGCCGTCGACCGGAAATGAATCTCATAATTGAACGAGACAAGTAAAGAGCCCAACACTCGAGGCGGTGTGCAGCCTTGTCGGGAAGTGACGTTGATGGATGAAACGAGGAAACAAGTGGTTTGTGATCCGTGACAAGATGAGATTTGGATCCATAGAGAAAAACACCAAACTTATGAAGAGTATAAATAATGGCCAAATCTTCTTTTCCACTTTGAGAATACTTTTGTTGGGCATCCGTGAGTGTTTTGGAGGCATAAGTAATGGGTTGTTCAGAACCGTCAGAATAACGGTGCGCAAGGACTGCACCGACCCCGTATTGAGAGGCGTCCGTGGCAAGAACAAGATGTTGGCCAGGTCGATAAGTAGCCAGGCACGGGGTCTGTTTAAGTATAATCTTCAATTTCTGGAAAGCCGCATCGCATGATGCGGACCAGTGAAAAGGCACGTTTTTATGCAACAGGTGATGCAACAGCTGAGCCACCGAAGCAGCAGACGGTAAAAACTTGTGATAGTATGTTATTTTCCCCAAGAAGGCCTGCAGTTCCTTAACAGATGTAGGGCGAGGAAGGGCATCGATCACAGCGACAGTTTGCTGAAGTGGACAAATACCATCCCGAGAGAGTTGAAACCCCAAGTACGTGAAAGATGCCTGAAAAATTTTGATTTCTGAAGATTACACTTAAGACCAGCTGTCTGTAAGACATGAAAAAGTGTGCGGAGATTTTGAAGATGTTTGTCAGTGGTGGAGACAGTGACAACAATGTCGTCCATGTAATTTATACACTCAGGGACAGTGAGTAATAAGTGTTCCAACAATTGCTGAAAGAAAACAGGGGCGCTGGCAACCCCGAATGGCAATTGTTGGTATTGATAGAGGCCAAAAGGCGTGTTAAGGGCTAGAAACTACCGGGAAGCAGCATCGAGAGGAAGTTGATGATAAGCTTCTGACAGGTCAAGTTTAGAAAAATACTGGCCTCCAGCAAGTTTAGTGAACAATTCTTCAGGTCGAGGTATAGGGTAAGTGTCGATAAGGCATTGAGCATTTACAGTGGCTTTGAAATCACCACAGAGACGAATATCACCATTTGGCTTAGCAACGACAACGACAGGAGAGGATCACTCACTGAAAGTGACAGGAAGCAAGACCCCTGAAGCAGTGACACGATCCAGCTCCCGTTTGACCTGTTCACAAAGGGCCACAGGGATGTGCCGAGCCTGAAAAAATTTAGGCCAAGCAGTGGGTTTGAGCATAATATGAGCGTCAAAATCGTTTGCACAGTCTAACCCAGGAGAAAAAGGGACGAAAATGTCGTCGACAAGGAATCCAATTGAGCATAAGGAATAGCATCAGAGACGATATTGACAGTCATCTACAGAGAACCCAAAAACACAAAAGGCATCGAAACCAATAAGATTCTCCGCGTTACTATGGTCGACTACGAACATGGGAACAGTGCGAACGACAGATTTGTAAGATACTTCAGCATCAAATTGTCCCAAGAGAGAAATCTTCTGTTTATTGTAAGTCCGTAATTGCCTAGTGACAGGTGACAGGATTGGAGAACACAACTGAAGATACATCTGAGAATTGATGATAGTGGCAGCAGAACCAGTATCAACATGCATGCGAACATCTCGACCAAGTATTTGGACAGTGACGAATAACTTCCCGGAAAGGGAAGAAGTACAATTAACAGACAACAAAGAATTAGAATCAGCGTCATGTTGATGAACATCACGTATGCAGTCGGATTTGCAAACGGATGACACATGACCTTGTTTTTTGCATTTGTGACACATGGCCCAACGTTGTGGACAATCTTCTTGTGAATGTTTCGTAAAACACTGCGGACAAAAAGTAAGTTGCCGTGGGTTTTGCTGCAGTTTCTTAGATGTTTGTTTACGGTTAGGCCGAGGCTGCGCTTGGGAGCATACTGCAGCCACGTCGGCTGGCGGGGACACGCCACATGCTTCGTCAACATCGCACAGACTTTGTATTTCCCCGACGTCACCCCATGCCTCTATTTGCGCTCCAGCAGTGCGAGAAATTTCAAAAGACTAAGCGATGGATAGGACTTCATCTAGAGTCGGATTTGCCGACTGAAGGGCACGTTGCCTAACTTCTTTGTTGGGTGCCAATTGGATAATAGCATCCCGTACCATGGAATCAGCGTAGGATTCTTTGTGCACTTCAGTAACAAATTGACACTTTCTACTGAGGCCGGGAAGTTCAGCAGCCCAAGCGCAATAGGATTGATTCAGTTGTTTTTGACAACAATAATAGGCAACACGAGAGGATACCACAAGTGTTTGCTTTTGAAAATAGACGGACAGAAGTGAGCACATTTCAGCAAACAACAAAGTCGCAGATCTTTCAAAGGAGCCAATTGCGACAACAACCGATACATTTGAGGTGAAATCCATAAAAGGAACAGAGGCTTACATGTTTGTTCGTCCGCGACATGAAATGCCAAGAAGTGCTGTTGAAGACGTCTTTCGTAATCAGACCAGTCTTCCGCCGTCTCGTCATAAGGAGGAAAAGTAGATAGAGACAATGACGAGAGACGCCCCGCATTGGATGCCGCGACGAATTCACGAATCGCATTTGTGAGAAGCATTTGCTGTTCTATGAGACCTTGCAATAATTGGTCTAAAGTAGCCATGGAAACGTGTGGGTCAATGATGGAAAAGAAAAATCACTAGCTCATCGCCAATTGTTATAACTTCAAGTTGAACAAATATATTTCAAGGAAGACGCAATACATGAAAGTCACAGATCAAGTAAACAGAGTAAGACGTGTGTACACTTTAACAGTCAAATCATAACTGAGTCCAAGTGTAGCGGCCACTGGCTGGCTGGCCGCTTAGGTGGCGCTGCTGCTGCATGGCTGGCAGACAGCGCCGCATGTAGAGGACTCGCGTAACTGCGCGGCGGCACTTTGAAAGATCGGAGAGTCACAACACAATCTCAGCATAAAAGCAATTTATCAATGATGCCCATAAAATGCAATTTGAAACAACAGTACTAATCTCATCACCAGCCAAACTAGCTAGCAAGTGGGGGATATGGTGCGACAAGAAGCTCCAGACAGTTACACCACATCCTACCACTCAGTTGGCAGATGAGTCAATCTTGCAGTCGGCAGCATCTTCGGCACCAACGCCAGTGTCTGTAATCTGGCCACTGTTGCCTTCCATGCAAAGGCTCTCAAGGTGAGAGATCTGGCACTGACTTAATGAATGAAAATAACTGTTGAAACATTCTGTGATAATGGAGAGCTATGCTGGAAATGGTAAAATGCCATGTTTACAGTCGGATCTTGTTTAAACTGGATACTAAGAATACATGTGTTAGTGTATGACTTCTCATGTGAAAACATACAGGGTGAGCAATGTGTGCTCCATTGGTAGCTCAGAGAATGTCGAGGTGGTATTCCAGTTCCTGCCAGGTGTTTCGTAACATGTGTTCTGTCACAGTACCCACAGCAGCTTGTATCCTAGCCTTCAGTTTGTCGTCATCAGCAACTGGTGTGGCAAAGACTCTGTCCTTGATATAGCCCCAGAAAAAAAAGTCAGGGGCCGTAATGTGTGGAGAGCAGGGTGGCTAGGGGTTTAAACCGTTTCTTCCAATCCACCGATCCGGATATGTTTCATCCAGGAAATCACGCACTATCAAAGCCCAGTGTGGGGGAAGGGGTGGGGGGGGGGGGGGGGGGGGGGGTGCTCCATCTTGCTGGAAAAGTATCCATGGTTGATATTCTTCTAACTGTGGGGCAATGAACGTTGCATAACGTCTAAGTAAATGTTAGCGGTAATGGATTTTTCTGCAAAGAAAAATGGTTCAAAAACCTTGTTATGCATGAGGCTGCACCAAAGATTCACTTTTTTGCCGTCTGACTGTAACTGTACAGTAGCATGTGGAGACTCTGAACCCCATATATGGACGTTACGCCTATTTACCATTCCACTAACATGGAAGGTGGATTCATTGGTAAGGCATTTGCGATTTAAGTAATTGTTGCAAATTCAGCGCATGTCAGCAAATCATTGGATTGCAAGACCTGCACGATTTGCACTTTGTAACCGTGCAACCTAAGTCTTTCATGAAGAATCTTCACCACACTTGCTTGCGGTATTTGAAGTTCATGTGATGCTTGACAAGTTGATTTACATGGACTCCATTGAAATGATTGCTGAACACGATCAACAGTTGCATCACTACGAGGCCTGCCACTTCAAGGATGATCTTCAACGCTGACTGTTTTGTTAAACTTTGCATACCATGGCTTTATTGATTTAATGTCAGCAGGGCTGCAGCCTTAAGAAGCCCGAAATTTACGCTGAACATTGATGGACGATTTCGTTTCATGAAACCAAAGCATACATTGCACTTTCTCCTGCTTTGACACCATTTCAGCAGCAACTAATGTGACGTAACAGATAGCGTCGGTGTTATGGAACACTAGCGCTATCTACTGGTCACAACAACTAGTAACACTAACCTTTGTAACGGCATCAAATGTAACTTATTTTGTCAAACAGTTATTCTGTTATAAATTTTTATAATCAGGACAATAGTTTGTGTTCACCCTGTACATTGATGATTGGGAATGTTGATGTGTTTCTCAATCAAGAACCTTTATATGTTGGAATATGATAAAGATATGTACGAACATTTTTAGACTGTCATCATGTGATGATTGATTTGAGGATTGAATTTCACTGATTAATTTGGGAAAGTCACTAAATATTAAAGTGAGGCACTGATCAATATATTGCGAATTGCCAGCACCGATATTAGGCCACAGGTTCAATTTAAGAAAAGCCAAGGAGTTTTATGAGTGTTTGATACATACAAAACTGAACCTTCATCTCTCTACTTCTGAACTTGCTGAAAGTTAATCAAAACAATCATTTGAGTTAATTCAATTTTTGCTGTGACATCCCTCTGGAAAAGAAGCCCATTAAGGTCAAAATTTAGCACTTTCTACATACGATCAAAAGTGTCCATTACTATTGCACACATTGGTGTTGTAACCTATTTATAAAGGGATATGGCACTGCAATATCTCTCAACAAACATCAATTAGCACTGATGTTGATGTAGAGATCGTCTCTACAAATTTTGTCTCTGTCCACCTTTTGTCTTATCATTTAGCAATGCGCAATAGAAAGAGTTTAATGTTAACATGCAACAGGAACACAAATTTCTGACATTGTTTAAGGACATTAGCAATGGACACATATATTGAACACTATGTAGTGTAGAATTTTCTGTTGCACACAAAGGAAAGGGTGATATTAAAGACCATGTGGAAACAGCTAAACACTGGCGCCCTATTAATGCTACTGCTTCAGCAACTATCAGAGACTTTTTTGAAGCTAGTGAAAAATACCACTGAATAAATCAAGTTTAACGTTTCAGTAAACTGCTAAGACGATTAGGCATTTCAAAAATATGGCTTGGTTTGAACACAAAAAATGATGGTAATCCCACATATAGGTCTCAAGTGAAATTTGCAGTACTGGGCCTTGCTATTGTGTGTAGTATGTGCATGGAATCACAGCCACTATGTTCACGCTACAAAGGTGAAGTGAAATCCCTGACACCATTTATTTATTTATTTATCTATTTATTTTTCCCAACTGCTGAGAATTTTGTTTGCTCGATTTTTATTCATTTGTGTCACTTTCTGTATGTCTTTATTATTATAATTGTTGTATAGTTACTTTTCCCCTGTTCAAAACCCCCTAATACCTGTAGTTGTCCAACTAGTTTCATTGTATTGCTGTAATTAAATATTTTGTGTATTATGTATGAGTGTTCATGGGTGTAACGTGAGACACCATAGTTGTACGTTGTATACACTTGACACAGGGGTGTCCATCATTTTGATGACGTCATAGGTCAAAGACGACAGGTGGTACTGCAATCTCCAGTTTTGCCATAATCATTCTCCTGAAAACTTGATCTTAACTAGTTACTTCTTACTTTTGCCTTACATGATCAGTTTCAATGATTTTCATTAATGTTTCTGTTTTAACGTCAAGTTTAACACATATATTTCAGAATGACACAACACATATAAGTCACAGAGTAAGTTGACAAGCAAGACATGTGTACACATTAGCAGTCGAATGAGCACTGAGTCCCAGTATAGCGCAGTTGCTGCATGGCTGGCGGACAGCACCGCACGTAGAGGACGCGCGTAATTGTGCGGTGGGGCTTTGAATGATCGGCGAGTCACAACACTTTTCCCCCTTTGAAATTGTTGCACTGGTCTTGATGGAGGTGTCCTGGAGATGGCTAACGTCCATTGGCGTTGTTTGACTCGCCGTAAAGTCTCGAGGAGGAGGCTTCCCGTATGGACGGAAGTGTCCCTGATGATAACGGGTCAAGATGACAGGAGACGCAGGGGTCGAATCTGCTGGGGCCCCATGCACCAATTGCCCATTACGGCAAGTCCAGTTGATATGACAGGAGACATGGGTGATGTGTCGGCATCCGTTTGAGGAGGAGGCGAGTAGATTTGCTCTGACAGAGGATGGTCATCCGGTTCCTGCATGGGCACATCTCCTGGTGGCGTCCGTTCTTGTGCTGGCATCGTGATGACGGTGAGAGGGCTGCGTTGTGAGTATTGAGAGATGCCAAGACCCCGAGCGTCAGGTAGAGCCAAAGGTGGTGTAGCGGCATTCGGAACAGGCGTTGCTGGCGCACGAGGCTGAAGCTGGTCCAAATGACGCACTGCAACACCCGTATCCGTATGGATTTCATACAGGCGTTTGCCACGGTGCCTTAAGATGCGGCCCGGGCTCCATTTGGCCGCCTGCCATATCCCCGTACCAAGACGAGGTTGTCGGCGGTGAACCGGCCAAGTGAAGGCACCCGCGGCCGTGAGGTGGAAGGCCGCAGAAGATGAAGTAGCGTGCGGGGCTGTCAGCCATGTAAGAGCTCAGCCGGGCTGTGGTCGCCCATGGGAGTGAAACGGTAAGACGCCAGAAACTGGAGAAGCGCATCATCAGCAACAGAAGAAGTCAGAAGTTTCCGCATCTGAGCCTTAAATGTGCGGACCAGTCATTCAGCCTCACCATTGGATTGTGGATGGAACGGCGGGGCCGTGACATGCATAACGCCGTGACAAGCACAAAAATCCGCAAATTCGGAAGAGGCAAATTGCGGACCATTATCAGTAACAAGAGTAGAGGGGAGGCCTTCCAAAGAAAAAATGCGGGCGAGAGCACTGGTGGTTGCTGCGGTGGTATGCAACGTGCAACAGACAATGAAAGGAAAGTTAGAGTAGGCGACAATTATGAGGAGCCAATAAGTATCTAAAAAGGGTCCCGCAAAGTCAGCATGAATGCGCTCCAAGGGCTTCTCAGGTGAAGGCCACGGTGACAAAGATGAGTTCGGGGCAGCGACCTGTGACGCACAAGGGCCGCAGGCAGCGACCATGTGTGCTATTTCAGAGTCGATGCCAGGCCAGTACACGTGACGGCACGCCAGAGATTTTGTGCGAGACACACCCCAGTGCCCTTGGTGAAGGAGACGCAAGACCGAAGCACGCAAAGACGCAGGTACCACAACACGCGGCGAAGCATTGTCGTCAGTGGAGAGGAGGATAACACCATCCCTAGCCGTGAGGCAGTAGCACAAAGCGTAGTAGTTCCGCAACAGATCAGAAGTCTTAGCGGACGGGCGATCTGACCAACCCTTCTGAATACAGTGTAAAACCCGGGAGAGGGTACGGTCAGAACCCGTAGCTGCCGCCAGCCTGTCCCCAGTGATGGGGAACCCATCCACAACCCGCTGCTCGGCAACATCCAGGTGGAAACACAATAGTTCGTCCCTATCGAATGCCTGATCAGGACCCATGGGAAGGTGAGACAGAGCATCAGCATTTGCATGTTGAGCCGTTGACCGGAAATGAATCTCATAATTGAAACGAGACAAGTAAAGAGCCCAACACTGGAGGTGGTGTGCAGCCTTGTCGGGAAGTGACGTTGATGGATGAAACAAGGAAACAAGTGGTTTGTGATCCGTAACAAGATGAAATTTTGAGCCATAGAGAAAAACACCAAACTTATGAAGAGCATAAATAATGGTCAAAGCTTCTTTCTCAATTTGAGAATACTTTTGTTGGGCATCCGCGAGCGTTTTGGAGGCACAAGCAATGGGTTGTTCATGACGCATGACGCAGACCAGTGAAAAGGCACGTTTTTATGCAACAGGCAATGCAACGGCTGAGCCACCAAAGCCACAGACAGTAAAAACTTGTGATAGTATGTTATTTTCCCCAAGAAGGCCTGCAGTTCCTTAACAGATGTAGGGCAAGGAAGGGCATCGATCGCAGCGACAGTTTGCTGAAGCGGACGAATACCATCCCGAGAGAGTTGAAACCCCAAGTACGTGATAGATGCCTGAAAAAATTGTGATTTCTGAAGATTACACTTAAGACCAGCAGTCTGTAAGACATGAAAAAGTGTGTGTAGAGTTTGAAGATGTTCTTCAGTGGTGGAGCCAGTGACAACAATGTCGTCCATGTAACTGATACACCCAGGGACAGGGAGCAATAATTGTTCCAAGAATCGCTGAAAGAGAGCAGGGGCGCTAGCAACCCCGAATGGCAAGCGTTGGTATTGATAGAGGCCGAAAGGCGTGTTAAGGACCAGAAACTGCCAAAGCAGCATCGAGAGGAAGTTTATGATAAGCTTCTGACAAGTCAATTTTAGAAAAATACTGGCCTCCCACAAGTTTAGTGAACAGTTATTCAGGACGGGGCATAGGGTAAGTGTTGATAAGGCATTGAGCATTTACAGTGGCTTTGAAATCGCCACAGAGACGAATATCACCATTTGGTTTAGCAACAACAACGACAGGAGAGGACCACTCACTGGAAGTGACAGG
The DNA here is from genome assembly GCF_023864275.1 of Schistocerca cancellata. Lineage (NCBI taxonomy): Eukaryota > Metazoa > Arthropoda > Insecta > Orthoptera > Acrididae > Schistocerca > Schistocerca cancellata. The sequence goes on along the minus strand of NC_064632.1, from coordinate 281,299,924 downwards.
AAGCGAAACCCCTAAAGTAGTGAGACGATCCAACTGCCATTTTACCCGATCACAAAGGGCCACAGGAATCGGCTGAGCCCGAAAAAAATTAGGCCGAGCAGTAGGTTTGAGCGTGATATGAGCTTCAAAGTCATTTGCACGGCCTAACCCAGGAGATAAAAGGGACGAAAATGTCGTCGACAAGGAATCCAGTTGAGCATAAGGAACAGCATCACAGACGATATTGACAGAGTCATCTATGGAGAACCCAAAAACGCGAAAGGCATCGAAATCAAAAAGGTTTTTTGTGTTGCTCTGGTCGACCACAAATATGGGAACAGTGCGAATGACGGATTTGTAAGATACCTCAGCATTAAACTGTCCCAAGAGAGAAACCTTCTGTTTATTGTACGTCCGTAATTGCCGAGTGACAGGTGACAGGAGTGGAGAACCCAACTGAAGATACGTCTGAGAATTAATTATAGTGGCAGCAGAACCGGTATCCACTTGCATGCGAACATCTCGACCAAGGATTTGGACAGTGAGGAATAACGTCCCTGAAAGGGAAGAAGTGCAATTGACAGACAACACAGAATCAGAATCAGCGTCATGTTCATGAACATCATGTATGCGGTCGGATTTGCAAACGGAAGACACATGACCTTTCTTTTTGCAATTGTGACACACAGCCCAACGTTGTGGACAATCCTCACGTGAATGTTTCGTAAAACACCGTGGACATGAAGGAAGTTGCCGGGGGTTTTGCTGCAGTTTCTTAGCGGGTTGTTTACGGCTAGGTCGGGGCTGCGCGTGGGAGTGCACTGCGGCCACGTCGGCCGGCGGGGACGCGCCACACGTGTTGTCAACAGTGCACAATGGTTGTATTTCCCCGACATCACCCCATGCCTCTATTTGCGCCCCAGCGGCGCGAGAAATTTCAAAAGACTGCACAATGGAGAGAACTTCGTCTAGAGTCGGATTCGCCAACTGAAGGGCACGTTGCCGAACTTCTTTGTCGGGCGCCGACCGGATAATAGCATCCCGTACCATGGAATCGGCATAGGATTCTTTGTAAACGTCAGTAACAAACTGACACTTTTGACTGAGGCCGTGAAGTTCAGCAGCCCAAGTGCGATAGGATTGATGTGACTGTTTTTGACAACGATAAAAGGCAACACGAAAGGCTAACACATGCGTTTGCTTTTGAAAATAGACAGACAGAAGTGAGCACATTTCAGCAAAGGACAAAGACGCAGGATCCTTCAAAGGAGCCAATTGCGACAACAACTGATACATTTCAGGTGAAATCCAGGAAAGGAACAGAGACTTACATGGTTGTTCGTCCGTGACATGAAATGCCAAAAAGTGCTGTCGAAGACATTTTTCATAATCAGACCAGTCTTCCGCCGTCTCGTCGTAAGGAGGAAAAGGAGGTATAGCCAACGACAAGAAACGGCCCGCATTTCACGCCACAACGAAATCACGAATCGCCGCTGTTAGAAGCGTTTGCTGTTCAAGGAGATTTTGCAATAGTTGCTCAACAGTAGCCATGGAACCCTGTGGGTCAACGGTGAAAAGGAAAAATCCACTACCTCGTCGCCAATTGTTTTAACGTCAAGTTTAACACATATATTTCAGAACGACACAACACATATAAGTCACAGAGTAAGTTGACAAGCAAGACATGTGTACACGTTAGCATTCGAATGATCACTGAGTCCCAGTCTAGCGGCCGCTGCTCGGCTGGCCGCTTAGATGGTGCAGCTGCTGCATGGCTGGCAGACAGCGCCGCATGTAGAGGACGCGCGTAATTGCGGAGCGGCGCTTTGAATGATTGGCGAGTCACAACAGTTTCGTCATCCATACAGTAACATTTGCAAATGGATCAATGCTACTTAGTGCTACTCTTGCTCCACAATACACAAATTGCTACAGACCAACTAGATGAAGATGCTTAATTGACAACAGGAAATACTTATGTTTATCTTGTAGACAAGAACAAATATTAATTTCTTTTGAAACTGAATGTTACTTACAATAAATACTGTTATTATAATATTTCAAGCAGCAACTGAGGCAGAATGACTGCAACTATTTTAACAACATAATTTCATCAACATCTTAAAAAGAGTGCAATATTGGGTCTCTGGAATGGCTTAAGGATTAAGAGGAAACTAAAATAGATGTACGCCATAAGCTATAAAAAATAAATAAATAAACAAAAATAAAAACAATTTGCATGAAAATGCTACGAGATGAAATGACCATTTGGATGCACTTTAATAACTTTCTGTTGTTTTGACCACACTTTCTATTATTCCAAAATCGCCTTATGCTTTTCAACATTTTGCAATTATCAAAAGCTAAAAACTACAATACAAAACTTGTATCAAAAGATACGAAATATGTTACATTTCACTATTGATTAGAGACATACTATGAGTGAAATACGACTTTCTAGCTAACCAATGTTATATTAAACATTTAAAATTGTTCAGTAGATACATTGTATCTCATCAAAATTCCCAACCACAAGACCAGTGCAAACTGCTACCAAGGAACAAATTGGAAACACATGGACTAAACCACTAGGCAGCACTGGATACATGATACATACTCCATTTGCTTGTTCAAAACTTCATTTTCATTTCTACATCATATAAAACAATTTCATCAGTAAATAATTCACAAAAAATCACTTTACATTATTTAACAAAAAAGTACTCTTTCACAAAACAATGCATTGAGTGGTCAAAAATAATACACTGGTTGTGGCACTAGGATAGATGAGGCAAACTTTCTGGTACAAAAAATTTTGGTAACTTACAGCATATAAATTACAAGCATTAGTAAAAGTTCATAAATACCATTTTATAAGACTGTACAAAGTATAGAAATACCGGTTATGGCATGCAGCACTCACTCATGTAGAGCAGGTGGTGTCCATGCATTGCCATTTCAGCCAATGGAAGCGAATGCATAAGTGCTATATAGGAAATTCAAACAATTTGAGAGGGAGCAATCTTGGAATGTCATACACCAGTTCCAGCAACAGTACATGGCAGCCATTCAGTATTGCCTTATCTAATTAAAACTCCTTAACACCCAAAAATCCATTTAACTAAAACAGTGTAATGTTACTGTTAATCATACACTGGCAATTGTGCTACCTTACATAACTTGTTTCATTTTACTTCTATAGTGTGTTATAGTTTTTGCTGGGAATCAAAGGTAACTCTAACAGAATAAGCTGTAAATGTATGTATGACAACTTATAAAAAATAAAAAATTAAAATTATAGAGATTAGAGAGGGTGAGAAGTGAATAGGTTTAGAATTTGCACACTTAAAATAACATATATAAGATCTGTGATTCTATGAACATTTCTTTTCCATAAATAACAAGAACTGTAAAATACCATGCAATTAAAGGAGGAGGGGGAAGGGAAGGGAGGTGAACAGGAAAACAAGATTAATCTTCACATACTGAAAAATTCCTTGCAACTGTTTTTAATCCTTTGATTACAAATGTTTTCTTTTCTTTCAACTATTTCTCATTTAATGGTAAATATTATCATTTACCAGTAGTTCAGTTCATGAAGGTTTAATCGGTGAATTTCTTTTTTAAACAAAATGATGGGATGTTGAAACTGTGAGATGATTTTTGGGAATAATAAAGAATGTAGTCCAAAAACCTGAAAGTTTCAAAGTTAAAATCAAACAATGGAAAGACCACATAGGAATATCAACGATGTAGGAGAAGACAGGTTGTTATTTACTGTAAAGAAGACTTGCTACGTTGCAGACAGATGCAATTAAAATACATTTACATAAAGCTTTCGGTCACAGCCTTCATCAGAAAAGAGAGACACACAGCATTCATACACACAAGCAGGCACGCCTCATGCACACATGAATGCCAATTTCAGCATCTGGAGCTGGCAGTCATGTGTGCATAAGTTATAAAGTTAAATACTATTGTATCCAACCTTACTTTTGATGTTTAAGGAACTTGCATTTCCAATACTATGTGTCTGGGAAGTCGAAAATGTGAAGCATACAGAGAAACACTAATCATCAGAAGCTAACAGGCAAGAGCAGTGCTAATAATCAACACACAATGCTATATCATCTTATTTTTTTAAAATAACACTGTAGTTTTGTAGAAAAAATTAACATATGATGTTCTTACTGTTAAAATGTCAGAGTCCAATGAGTTGGTTGCACTCGAGACCAATTAATGGAAATCTACAATCACTTTTTATAACCAAAAAATGAAATAAACAGGTAGTTACATCAAATAATGCTTGAGTTCAGCTACATTTTCTCCATTATTTTTGTGATGGAAGCATTAGAATATTAGTTTACTTCACAAATTTCCAGTCCTGATTCCACATGGAATAACTTTCAGGGGACATTACACACACAGCTGCAGAAACTATTCACTGGGTACAAACATGCTATACGGATAATACTGTCTATCTTCATCTTCTTGTGGGTATCTGTTTAAAAAAAAAAATAAGCATACTAACAAGTCTCACAATAGATTTGCTCTTGCATAGTTTGTTGTGAAGAATAAGGCAAAAATTGTAAATAATGCTACATTAACAAATATCAGGCTAAGAACAAAAATGATCTCTGCTATCCATAACTTAAACATACAGGCAGGCCTTTGTTCCAAAGAAAGGTGCAATGCAGGCAGTATGGAAAAAATCTGACCACCTCCCTTTTGAACTAAAGATGCTGGGAGATAATGAAGTTTTATATAAAAATTCAAATTATGTCTGACATGATCATCCAATCCAAAGATGAATTTCTGAATAGATAGTACGCACCATGGTCTTTTTAACCCCAAAATCACATTTTTTAAACAAATCAAGCGATGTTTTAACTTGTCAATGAAATTCACATTTACTTGGTTTATTGATGACACGCTATAATAAATACAGAACACAATATAGATGGTCCTGCAAAACCATATAATGTAAAATAACGGTAAGAATAAAAATAAACAAAAACTTTCTTTGGGTCTCACTTTGCTAGATCAATTACAACCTAAAATATGTTCACTTTTTACAGTTTTCAATAAACTAAACTCACACATGATGGCACAGATGTGCCGAAACATGTTTTGGTAACAAGAAAAACAATGTTTTTACTTAAAAAGGAGAATCTTTATCCAATAATTTAACTGCAAACATGGAAAGAAAGCCAAGAGCTGCAGATCCAAAAGATGAATACTAAAAATACTTGTGACATGTATACATTAATGTCAAGTACTGCTGATCGACAAGAGAAGGAAAATGGAGTAGGCCCCTACCAGTGAAAAATAGCTATGTTCAATGTTGAGACACCCCAGGTTGTAACAAAAACAATGTAGGGCATACTGGATAGAAATAAACATATCGTATACAGTGGAAACATTGAGAAACAGACATAGGCCTAATCATGAACACAGTATCTGTTCAGGTAAAGATGTCGAGCAGGGAACTTCTCGAGAGACAGGTGTAAGACTACACTGTTACCGGTTCATGAAGATTTCATCAGTCACAGCTATGAGAATTCCTAAAAGGAATAATGTGTAAGGTGTCCTAGGTAATCTAAAAATATAATGATTCGTCAATTTTTTTAATCTGTATTACGTACGCTTCAGAAATAAAAGGAAAAATTGAATCAAATGGTGAATATATCCTACTGACAAAAAAAATCACTAATCAGTGACGCGTAATGAATACTCCCTTTCCAGGGTTTATCTAAATCCAGTACGGCATTAAATAAGCTCCATCGAAGAGATATGTGCAGACGACATGGCTTTCTCCACATAAATGCATTTAATAAAATACAGAATGCAAAAATTTAATGTAAATAAATCTGCAAAGAAGTTGCGTCCTACTGGTAACACCAGATTGCTAGTAAATTACAGAGCAACGGAGGGCAAGAAAATACTGCTGGTGACGTGTTTGGCCCTAAGTATGATAACGGCGTTAATGATGTCGGGCAGATATTTGTCGTGAAATTTCTGTGTTTGTTAACACCGATGACCACTAATTTAGAATACTACAATCTTGTTTTGGAAAAAATATCACTATATCGAAGAACATGACATTGATTTCTTTCACAACAAATTGAGGTGCGTGTTAATCCATGATTCAATTAAATAAATAAAATGCCAATGATTACTTACGATTCCTTGAGACAAACACCAAATTGCCGAACGTAACTCCGCGCAGAAGCTAAGAACCTGCGACGCCTGTCACAACAAACATGCGTCACTCACAGCGCAGGAAATTTAAAGACCGTTCTGGCACATCTGTAAATGTTATTCATTTCGGTTTACTTGCGACTGACGAATTTCCTTAAACAAACGCTTCTCCACATCACTGAAGCGAGCAACATTTTAACAACAAAACATATTTACACACAACTCCTGTCACCTTACCTGCCATAATGCATCAATAAACAAACAACTTCTACTTCTCCGTGCAATATGACGCAACTACTGAGCGGTCAAAGAGAATAGAGTGTAGGCATGCAATTGTTAGTATCACTTCGTTCCTTTAATGAATAGTATAGTAGGTTTGATGATTTAATCTTGATAGTTTTTTACCGTTGAATTTTTAGTGATATAGTTCCCAAAATTATTTTTATTCTCAAAAGTATGGGTAAATCAATATTTTAAAAATTCGTTGAATCTTATGTTGGCCAACCTGCCATGACTAGAAGAAGCGCAAACGCTGAGTGTTACAGGAGTTACTTCAATTACTTGTGAGTGACTTGTGAGTTTGGCGTCTGTTTTGTCATCATGGCATTGGAAGTGCTTACTGGTTGTAGGAGCAATTTTGTAAATCCTTGTCGTGTCAATCAGGATTTACATGATGGATTCGATTTTAATTTCTCAGCTGGAAATTTTACACACAACATGCAGTTGGCGAAACCTCCATTCTCGAACGTAAGTGCAAGATGTTTGCAATGATAGGTACATTTTTTCTAACATTACCAGTAACACTTGAAACAGGAAAAAGAAAACTGGCGCTGAGCGACCCTTTTTTTCCCCCTCTCTGTCAATACATCTAGCATTCTGTTCCTATTCCTTTTCGTTCATTTTTAGCCTGTATTATAGTGTGTGTTAAATACTTTTTAATGAAAAATAACGCTTTGTCGTGATTAGTTGTTATGAACAATTTTTATAACCGAAACGCCCTGCTATGACTGTTGCTTTCGGGTACAAATAGTCTTTGTTTTGCAAATTCCAAGTGCTGTCGGTCTTTATTACCATGGGACTAAGAGGAAGGCGTGACTATGGTATTCTAACTACTGAGACTGCTCTTTACAGAAAATGGTAGATTTGAGCATGTGTCTGGTTTCATTAAGCTTTTGTTGCTGTATGGCTTATCTGGCTATGGAAGGATGACCCTGTGGGATCTGGTATGTAAATGAAATTCTGAACCAGTTTTGTTCTCGCGGAACAAACTGAAAAAAATTAATTGAGAGTTTCTGGTTGTTTTCCACTACAATTTAGTCAAATTTTTTTCGCAAACAGCAGAGTGAAAATAATTAATAAAAGAATACTTGTAGGCTTCCCTTAAGGGTATACGGAACGCCCTATGCTTACAATGTTAAATTGAGCTAAAAGTTAGGAACATTTTCTCATTTGTTATTTGGACGATTCTCTTGAATTTTTTCACAGAACACAGAGATATGTTCAGCTTTTATGCTGAATTATTAATTTTGAAAAAATAATGTATAGTTTTTCAGATATTTTATTTTTTGTAAATGTTAAAAAAAGTTATACATTTTAACAAGTATTTTAAAACTTACATCCATTAATACAAAATAGCATATCTTTTAATTCAGATATATTAGAAGGTCTTAAGGAACAACTACAGAAAATTTCATCTTTCTACTATATATAGGCCCTGAGAAAATGTACCTTATACACTCGCACGCGCACACACACACATATCCATCCACACATATACAGGCACAAGCTGATATGTCTGCTTGCGCCTGTATATGTGTGGATGGATATATGTGTGTGGGGGGGGGGGGGGGGGGGGGGTGTTGCGTGCGTGCGCGAGTGTATACCCGTCCTTCCTTTTTTTCCCCCTAAGGTAAGTCTTTCCGCTCCTGGGATTGTAATGACTCTTTACCCTCTCCCTTAAAACCCAAATCCTTTCGTCTTTCCCTCTCCTTCCCTCTTTCCTGACGAGGCAACCGTTGGTTGCGAAAGCTAGAATTTTGTGTGTATGTTTGTGTATCTATCGACGTGCCAGCGCTTTAGTTTGGTAAGTCAAGTCATCTTTGTTTTTAGATATATTTAAAATAGTTCTATTCACGTCATCCAAATATTTTATACATGGTATTAAACGGGAGAGTCTAAATTTTTCGAAAATGCATTTACCCAAAAATCGATTTTTTTCATCGAAAAACTCATTCCGTATACCCTTAATCGTTTTATGACACCACCATAGTTAGAGGTCTGCTTGCAGCAGCATACAGTTGAAACTACTTCATGCAACTTTTAATTATTTTGGCTTATCCTATGGATTATTAAAGTTTCCATCCACATTGGATAGCCATTTTGTGAGTTGATGCATGAAGACAATTGGGTTGCAGCATTACTATATTCCTAGGCATTAAGTTATACACTGAAGCACCAAAGAAACAGATGTAGACATGCATAATCAAATACAGAAATATGTAAACAGGCAGAATATGGCTTCACGATCGGCAATGCATATATAAGACAACAAGTGTCTGGCGCAATTGTTAGATTGGTTACTGCCACTACAATCTATAAAGATTTGAGTGAGACATCTCCAAGGTAGCAATGAAGTAGCGATTTTCGCTTATGACCATTTCACAAGTGTATTGTGAATGTCAGGAATCCAGTAAAGCATCTAATCTCAAACATAGCTGCAGCTGGGAAAAGATCCTGCGGGAATGGAACCAACAATGTCTGAAGAGAACTGTTCAACATGACAAAACTGCAACCTTTCCCCAAATTGCTGCACATTTCAATGCTGGACCATCAACAGGTGTCATCGTGTGAACCAATGAAACATCATTGATATGGGTTTTGGAGCCAACGTCCCACTCGTGTACCCTTGATGACTGCATGACACAAAGCTTTATGCCTCATCTGGGCCTGTCAATATCGATATTGGACCATTGATGACTGGAAATGTGTTGCCTGGTCAGACGAGTTTTGTTTCAAATTGTATCGAGTGGAAGGACGTGTACAGGTGTGGAGACAACCTCATGAATCCATGGGCCCTGCATGACAGTAGGGTACTGTTCAAAGTGGTGGAGGCTCTGTAATGGTGTGGGGCATGTGCAGTTGGAGTGATATGGGACTCCTGATACGTCTAGATATGACTCTGATAGGTGACGTGTACGTAAGCATCCTTTCTGATCACATACATCCATTCATGTCCATTGTAAATTCTGACAAACTTGGGCAGTTCCAGCAGGACAATATGACACCGCCCCCCCATGTCCTGGATTGTTACAGAGTGGCTCCAGGAACACACTTCTGAGCTTAAACACTTCTACTGGCCACCAGACTCCGCAAACATGAACATTTTTTAGCATAACATGGATGCCTTGCAACGTGCTGTTCTCGTGTTGCGGCACAGGGGCCGTACATGATAATGGGCCGGTATACCAGTTTCTTTGGCTCTTCAGTGTATATCAGTCTGTAACTCATATTAAAATAATGTAATGAATGAACTTCGCACAATTCTGAGGGCTGTCAATTCAACTAAATACCTAGGAATTACAATTACGAGCAACTTAAATTGGAAAGACCACGTAGATAATATTGCGGGGAAGGCGAAACAGACTGCACTCTGTTTGCAGAATACTTAGGAGATGCGACAAACCCACTAAAGAGACAGCCTACATTACACTTGTCCATCCTCTGCTGGAATATTGCTGCGCAGTGTGGGATCCTTACCAAGTAGGATTGACGGAGGACATTGAAAAAGTGCAAAGAAGGGCAGCTTGTTTTGTGTTCTGGCACAATAGGGGCGAGAGTGTCACTGATATGATACGCGAGTTGGGGTGGCAGTCACTGAAACAAAGGCGGTTTTCTTTGTGGCAAGATCTACTTACGAAATTTCAATCACCAACTTTCTCTTCCGAATGCGAAAACATTTTGTTGACACCCACCTACGTAGGGAGAAATGATCATCATAATAAAATAAGAGAAATCGGAGCTCGAGCGGAAAGAGTTAGGTGTTCCTTTTTCCCATGTGCCATTTGAGTCAGGATTGCCTTTTGGTTTCTCATGTTCAGTATTCTTTGGCTAACTTAAGTTTCTTGTAATAAGCTTTTCAAAAATTCTTTTTCTTTTGTAACTACATTTTTCGATTACTTAGCAATATCGTCAAAAAAAAGTAGTTCCAGTTTTGTAATGATATAATGCAAGTATCATAAATATGGTGTATAGGGTTTCTTAGCAGTATTGTCACAAAGAAATCGTCAAAAATATTTTATAAACATTTCAGAACTATTTATATAGGTATTTTTGGAATCATGATTGTTTTTATATTATGTATTTGACTTTTACTGACAGAATCTACGTACTGGAGTGATACCTGTTGTGCTTATCATTCTGTCTCGTGCACTGGCTATTGACAGTCTTGTGACACCCTGATAGGCATGACATGACATGTTATGTTATGGGAACAATGTTTAGGTGAACTGTGATGTACATAGTAATTTTTAATTTTGACGTGCAAAGGGATTGCTCATTTCTTGTATGTGTACCTGGAAATTCAATGGAAATACTTTGTGCATGGCTGGCACAAGGTGTTTGTAATAACCTTTATGAAGGTGGGCTGTCATTTGGTTCTTCTATAGGTCAATGTAGCATTATTTGCATAATATTTCTAGTGTTTCTTATAATTTTATTACAGATATCTGTTGATATCTAACTTCAATCTGACTGTGATTAACAGGCCTAGGTGAACTCAAGTTAACAATCAGATTTTGTTACTGGCCACCCAATTCCACTGCAACAGCTACAGAATCATTCAAAGAAAGTCTGTGCTCAGTAGTGCAGAAGTGCACTGACCATCCAATATTAGTTGAAGGGGATTTTAACTGACCTAGTGTAGACTGGGTCTCTATGGATCCATTGTGTTACGAGTAGACATTCTTGTGTAGTAGTTCTGAACAAGTTTTCCAAAAACTTACCGTGAGTAGCTAGCTTGACAACTCCCACACAATGGAAATATTGTAGATTTTGTAGCTACAAACAGGTGTGACAGAGTGCGTGTGTGTAGAGAGCGATTAGTGATCATAAAATAGTGAAAGTGGAGACTGAAGTTCGTTGAATCCACCAAGAAGCATAGGGCAGTTTCTGTGGTGGAATGAGCAGATAGTAGTTGTTGTTGTCTGACTGAAACAAGGAATGGACAGCATTTAGTTCCACTACAATGGACGTAGTGGAATTATGGGCAAAGTTTGAACTAATTGTAAACCACACTCTTGGAGAAGAATGCGCTGAGTGACTGAACTGAGATGCAAAATACCCGTCGTGGTTTAATATCAAAATTCAGACTCTTGCATGCATGTCATAGAAATAGACATCCCTGGTGTTGTAAAGCAGTTTAAAACATGTAAAGCAAATAAGTCAACAGGTCCAGATGGAGTCCCAGTTCTGTTTCAGAGTACTCTTCAGCACTGGACCACTATGCAGTGTGCATTTATTGCAGATCTCTTGTCTATTGCAGTCCCAAGCAATTGGTGAAAAAAAGTGCAGGTAACTCCTGAATATAAGAAGGGTAAAAGAATGGACTTGCTAAAATTACAGACCAATTTACTTAATGTCGATTTGGTGTAGAATTCTTTAGCATATTCCAAGTTCAGATAAAACAAATTTCCTTGAGATGGAAAAGCTTACATAAAAAAGGATTTAGGAAGTGTCTCTCTTATGAAACTCAGGTTGCCCTTATCATGTGATATATTAATGAAAGTCTGAGCATACAGAGTAGGATCCCAGCTATGTATCTCGAAAAATGCTTAAGGAATATTATCCAGTATGGTGTCCTAAATGGCAAGTGTTCTTCAGAGAAAAGTGTAAGGTCAGGAGTTGAAATATTACTGTATCTCATTGCTACCTATCAGAACCCCTCGGAGAGCATTAAAGATAAACACCCGTCCTAATTGACCAATTGTAAAGTGACCTGTTTCCAAATTACATACAAAAATAACCACTATTTCAGTATACATATAATTCAAAAATGATGCTTTGCTGATTAACATTGTTCTTATGTGAGAAACACAATATAAATGTGAAATTAATACTGTAACTAATCGAAGGAAATGTAGCACATGGTCAGGATGTACCAGTAAACCTATCATTATAAAATTACTACAGCAAATTAAATAGAACATATAAATAAAGCACATTAATTGAATCTCTGATATGTTAGCACAAAAATTCAGGCACTAGTTGATTTGTTATAAACAAATTTAGAAATGTAATTGTTACCTGTAACATAATTAGTCATAAAATGTTATATTAACTCGTAACTAAGTCGAAAATAGGTTACCTTGTTCAGCACTGAGATTGTAAATTTTTAGCAATGTGTATCTCATATTCGGTTTCACTTTTAATTGTGATTTTACATAAAATTGTAATTTTCATTGTAGGTAATTGTTAACAAAAGTATAAATAGAGGTCACGCAGGTGCCTTGGGGCACTTGTTTTTTGGCTAGGGTTGCAAGCAAATGTATTGTAGGCTCACTCGTTTGTTGATTGTTGTGAACTCTGTGTCGTTTGATGTCAACTTTGGGTACTTTGGGTACCAGGCTCGGACACCAGAGTCCTGGAAATATATTGGTATTAAAACTGCACTGTACTTTGTAATTTATTTGGGAGTCTTCCTCAATCCTTTTCATAGGCTGCACAACGACGAGACATGAATCTAGGAATTTTACAAAACTCAGAGAACTAAACAACTCTCAATGTTGGTAGAATTGAAGTGAAAACAACAGCGCATCGACTGGGCATTTCACTCAAAACATTTGCAACGCGGAGGTGGGAAAATATAAACATCTCAGAGTACCCCACCACGGAAGTGTTCATAGGACCACTCTTGTTTTCTGTATACATAAATGATGTGATGGGTAGGGCGAGCAGCAGTCTAAAACTGTTTATTGATAACCTTGTAGTAAATGAGAAAGTGCTGTTGCAGAAGTGACTGGAGGATACAGGATAACCTGGACAGAATTTCTGTTTCATGTGATGAATGGCGGCCCATGCTAAATGTAGAGAAATATGAGTTGATGCAGATGAGTAGGTCAAACAACTGTACTAGTAGTGCGCTGCTTGACACTGTAAAGTCAATTACAAATCTGTGTATTGTTGCGAAGTTACATGAAATGAAACAGCCTTGTAAGGTCAGCTGTAGGGAAGGCAGATAGTCATCTCTTATTTATTGGGCGAATTTTATGCAAGTATAGCTCATCTATAAAGGGACCCCACACAGAACTGCAGTGTGACCCTTTCCGGAGCACTACCTGAGTTTTTGGAATCCCTACCAGGGTAGATTAAAGAAAGACAACACAGCAATTTAGCCCATTGTTGCTAGATTTGTCATTGTTTGGTTCAGTCAACATGCAAATACTGTGGAGATGCCTTACAAACTTGGATAAAAAATTTCAGGAGGGAAGATGATGTCCTTTTTGCAAAACACTAGTGAAAACATTTAGATAATCATCATTTGCAGCTTACTGAACAACAGTTCTACTGCTGCCAACGTACATTTCATGTAAGGACTGTGAAGAATAGTTAGGGGGGGGGGGGGTCCACAACTCTTTTGTGGATACGTGCGTGGTGAGCACAGGGCCCCGAGCCATTGCAGCCTTTTTTCTCTCCAGGGCTGCATTTCCTTTCCCTTCCCCTCCTTTCCCCTCCTTGCTCCTTTCCCCTCTCCTCTCCCTCTCTCGGTGTCCTTGCTTATGTTGGCTCCGCTATCCTCCTGGTTCTGTTGGTTTTCCAATTCGGCTTTGTTGCATAATCATCTCCTCCTTTTGGCATTCCTTGGTCCCCCTCTGGGGTTTGACCTCCATTACAAAATTTCTCCTCCGTAGTGTGAGCCATTTGGGGAAGAGCACCTTACCTAGTGTCTCCTACGTGCGCCCTTCTAGTACATTCCACCTTTTCTTTCACGTCGTTGTCTGATACTAGGGTGCATAGCCAGCACGGTAGCCAGCCCGTGTGGTGGGGTCGCTATGTACCCTTTTGGTTGAGCCCCCTGAACACACAGGTATCACACTTCGAATACCTGAGCTGTGACCTCCTCATGCATGCCTTGGAGTGGTTGCTCGTCATCCTGGAGCATTGGAACTCCCGGCAATGGCCGCCGTGCCAGACGGCCCTTGCTGTGGCTGGGTGACTCCCGCCCTCGGGCGGGTTTACCAGTTGGGCTGCGCCTTGCGTCTCTTTGCCGTGATTTTCAGCTTCCTTCTTTGTCCTGTCTTCCTCGTTCCCTCCCCTCCACCCCTCCTTGGTTAGTTCCTCGGCCTCGAATTCGGATGGATCTCCGCCGAGGTCCGAAAGATTCCATCCCCCCGGTGGTGTTCCGTTCCTTTTTCCGCCAAATTTTATGGGAGTTTCGGGATGCTGTTGTTTTTTACACTGATGGCTCTAAATCTGCTGATCATGTTGGGTATGCCTTCACATCCTCTGTTTGAACCAAAAGTCATCTGCTGCCATCTACATGTGGGATGTTTACTGCGGAATTGATGGCAATTTCCCAGGCCCTTACCTTTATTAAACAGTCCCAACACAACCGCGTTTTGTTATGTATGGACTCAATGAGTGGCCTTCTTGCTATTGACAGGTTTTTTTCGCGCCATCCCTTGGTCTCTGCCATCCATGACCATCTCGCTGATATTCACCGTGCTGCTTATTCCGTTGACTTCCTTAGAGTCCCTGGCTATGTGGGTATCCCGGGTAATGGGCTCGCTGATCGTTTGGCTGGGGGAGCAGTTACTTACCCCCGTTTTCTGTAACCCCTCCTGCAGCGGATTTACGGCTTCACATCAAATCCCACCTCGCACAGTCATGGGCCACTTCTTGGGAGGCTACTCCCCTGTCTAATAAACTTCGTGCAATTAAGGTGACACCAGGCCCGTGGCGTTCTTCCTTTCGCCTCTCCCGAAAGGACTCGACCACACTGTGTTGTCTCCGCATTGGCCATACCAGGCTGACCCATGGTTTTCTTTTGCGTGATGAGCCACCTCCACTATGTGGTTGTGGAGCCTTCCAGTCAGTAGCCCACATTTTGGTTGAATGCCCCCTTCTTTTGGCTCTGCGTGCTAAGTACAGACTCCCCCCCACACTTTACCTTTGATGTTGGCTGACGATTCCCGGATGGTCTCTCTGGTTCTCGGTTTCCTCCGGGAAAGTGGTTTTTATTCTCAATTTTTGAGGTTTTTAATCTCTCTGGTGTTGGAGCAGGGCGGTGAGTGTTTGGGTGTCTCCCACTGTAAGCAGTGTTTGGAGATTCCCGATTCACCTCCCTGACCGAAATCCTCTTTTCTTCCCCTTTTACTCTGTTTTTACCCTTTTTTTAAGGCTTGGCTAGTCTTTCTATTCCCATACGTACTTTCTACATTCTAGCAGTTGTACCTTTTACGTCACAGGTGGTCTTGCCTATGCTGCTTCAGCATAGTGTTGGGTTCGTTCTCTTGCCGCCTTCCCTCATTTTGTTTTTTACCAATGACGACATGACTGCCCTTTTACGTTTTTACCTTTTTCCGTTTTATTGTTCTGACTTTACTGAGATGTCCCATTAGCGGAATGGAGCATATTTGAAACAAGGGACTGATGACCTTGCTGTTTGGTCCCTTAAACCTCAAACGACCAACCAACTAATTTGGAGGCAAATGGCAGTCGGCTTTGTATGGAGGCAGATAGATGTTTTTCCATCACTCCATTGTTGAGTGGAACAGGCAAGGAAATGGTGAGTAATGGAACAAGGTACCCTCCACCATGCTTGCGGCTTGTGAGGTATGTATGTAGAGGTATCTATTTATAGGAAAACAGTGATATGCAAAAGGCTATCGTGCCATGAGAGAGAATCTGCCCATTTCCTGTAATTGCACAATTGATTCAACTTTAAGTCAGTGTTTTGTTTGCAGCCAGTGGAAGACATAGAAGCATTTACCAAAGATGAGCATGGGAAGAGCATGAAAATTCATTTTGACCATGGAACTACAACATTGGGTTTCATGTACAAAGGGGGTGTGGTACTTGCTGTTGATTCTCGTGCGACTGGTGGCCAGTACATTGGTAAGTCACGATTAAGATGGATATGAGAATGTACTGTGAAGAGCTGTAATGTGGCTTCTTAAATAGTGATAATCCACTTTGAAATAAATTTTAATTATTGTGTTTTGGCCTGTTTCTAGTTCTGATCTTGAGTTTGTGGGGTACTTTTGCATAATAATTACTCACTAGTACATCTAGCTATGAAAGTTTTGAGCCCATGTTAGTGTTACAATATTTATGTTTTGAAATGTTATGCCAATGTAAATTAAATTAGTTCCAAAAGAGTCTAGGGTCCACAAGAAGACTCAGTAGATAGAATCCTTCACAAGTAAATCTGCTTTGGAAGCATACAACACAAGTCTAGTGTTAAGTTTTAGTTTACATGCTGAGAAATTGTTGGAAACTAAAATGGTAGAAAGCAAGAAGCTGCTGAATATTTTGTACCTAAACCTGCATGAAATAGTTGCAGTCTACTCAAACAAGTAACTATTATGAACGGTTTATACTGTAACTATCAGAGTATTCATTGAGATTGCTGTAATAGCCACAAATTCACTTTTCAGTTGTCAAACAGTTTCAATTTGAGCACGGATTTAGCAAGAACTACTTACATGAAACACAGCTCAACCTTTTTACATGATATCTGGCAGACCAACAGGCACTTTCTAATTTCTGGGAAACATTAGACATATGAAACTGTAGACTGTTAAAAATCTGAGCTTTCAGAGTATATCCTTGAATAAGTGATCCAGTATATTGTCTTGACAGCTAGTGTTCATCCAATACAGTGGTGGCACCAGTAGAGCCCAGGGAAATGTGCATAGACCACTATTGATTGCAGTGTATAAATGCAATCTGTCATATAGTGCGCAGCAGTCTTAGACTAGTAGTTGATGATGTCAACAATAGTGTGTTATCGTGTCATTGACAGTACGGGAATTAATACTTAGAGGTCCAACTGATTACAGTCATTCTGGGACTGAAAAACCAATCATTCATGCAGTTTTTTAAAATGTCATTGGTAAGTGTTTACTTGACATATCATAAAGAAAAATACATGTTGCAAAACAGCAATTTTCAAAGTTTATTTTACATACTTTTTTCTTAATTCTCTTTTGTTAAACAATAGTAATTTTAAAAAATTGTTACCAAAAAAATATTTTTCAGTTTTTGCAGGTGATTAGTTTCATTGTGAAAGATTTTCAGGGATTCAGGGGTTTAGAGTGATAATACATTCATGACATGACCAGCTCGTTTCCTTCGTACTTCTGTCACTGTATTGCCCCCCCTCCCCCTCCCTCACCACCATCTTTGATCAAACTCTTCATTCTCTTATTGGATCTCAGAAGTGTTATCCTAGAAGTGTACTAGAAACACTGTCATGTGGTTTCTGAATTTCCAAGTTTCACCATAGATTGAGGGAAAAGATTGAAAATACATACAGGAAGGTAGATTCTCATCATCTGCTGCTCGTACTCTCCTTTTTTATTTTTTTAACAGTGGCACAGTAGGCTGATTATTAGCAAATTTCCAGCCTAATTTAGCAGGAATTAGTTTCTCTTGAGAACTTCGTTACCTCCTCCTTGGGTATGCAGACAACTGTTTTGCAAAGGACATACTTGGTTGACTGAACAAGATCTAACTTGCTGGAGGCTCATCATCAAATTCCTCTGCAAAGTAGGTTAGACAAAGGCGAATAAGTTGTATGATAAATGAAACCCCACCAGCACTATCAATTGTAGCAATAACAGCAAAGAAAATTTTGCTAGAAAGCAGTGTACGTGAATATGAACGTTCTCTGTGTGGTTTACACTCAAATATTACCTTCTAACCAAAATAATTAAATTCTTCCTCTAGAGATTCCAAACTTTTGTGCTCGCTCAAAAACAAGAAATATTTGAGAGAAGATTTAGTAAAATGGCAAAAATGAATGAAAACTATGCAGTTCTCACAGCGACGCACACAGAACGGCACAGTTTGTCACTGTAGCAGCTCTGTGTCACTTCCTGCTTCTTTCCAGTTAATGCTATAATCAGATCAGAGGGCAGCATCAACCAACAATTGGGTAGGCAGATACCTACATAGTTCTTCTACAAAATCTGTGCAGTTTTTGATCATTAACTGGCTCCTGTGGCCTGTGCAAGTGTGGCCTAATCTATACTGCGCACTGACATTTTGCAGAAGTTTTGTAACGTGATCTGTGCTCAGGCTTGGTCACCAAAGTGTTAATGACCAGTTAACAGGAGTTCCATTTGGTGTGATGAATGCCAATACGCTTTAAACTTGGACAACTGTAAGCTAATGCAGATGGGAAGGGTTGCCATGGCTATAACATTTGAATATAGTATTAACAGTATGCGGTTTGACCTAGTCACATCAATTAAATATCTAGGTGTAACATTTTGGAACCATGTGAAATGGAACAAGCACATAAGGCCAGTTGTGTATGGAAGGTGAGTGGTTGATCACTATTTATTGGCAGAGTGCTGCAATTGTTTAGCACGGCTCATAAAGAGGACTGAACAGAAAGCTTGTGCAGTCCATTCCTAAGTACAGTTAGAATATTTATGATCACCACAAGGTCAAATTAAAGGAACCGCGGGGCCCAGCTGTTACAGCGTTTTTTCCCTTCCGTACTGCTTGTCTATCCTCTTGCTATTCTTTTTCTTCTCCTTTGGGAAACATGTCTAGGCTGTTATTGGAAATGTTCTGCATTGTATGTCTGTGACATAAGAACAGTTTCACCTTTATTTTTCACTCCCTGTTCCTTTTTTAGTTTCCCTTCTCCTCTCGTTCCTCTGCTTTGGGCTTTGAGGTTCTCTTTTTCTTCTTCCTCCCTGTGCATTCTCGAAGACCGGCCCACGCATCTGACACATAACAAGTGACTGAGTAACACACAATTCCCAGCCCTGGGTCAACAGGTAGGGTTCGAACGTACACCCCCCCCCCCTTCCCCCCTGGTACATGCCATGCCCAGAGAGGGGTGATTGCCTCAGCTGCAACCTTCCCAAATTACCAATTGGTCCCTCTGTCAGGTGTTTGGGAGGTGTGACCTGAGGTGTGAACAACCACCTAAGGTGGATGCGCACCCTTGTGAAGGGAGCCCCCAGTTGGAAAGAGATGCTGGCAGTCATGGGGGAATTTCCTGCAATGAGTCAGTCATCTTCCCAATCAACATCTATGAAACATAAACGTAATGAGGCTAATGATTCGAAGACCCTTCCCACTACACCACGGTTCCTTGTGGTCCCACGTACTGAAAACGGTCAGTTCTTCACCACGGTAAATCCATTTATTATTCAGAAACGTGTTCATGCAGTTGCTGGCCCTGTGAAATCGTGCTCTCGTTTACGGAATGGCACTTTGCTTTTGGAGACCACTTCCGATCCTCAAGCACAACTGCTTGCTGCCCTGCTTCTCCACGTCTACCCTGTTTGTGTTGAGGCCCATAGAACTTCGAATTCTTCCCGTGGTGTAATTTACACCAGGCTGCTCGGCGGTCTAACAGAGGCCGAAATCCAATCTTACCTCTCTGATCAGGGTGTCATTGCCGTCCATTGTGAAATGAAATGGGTAAATTCCTGCTCGGTGCCCACTCGCACTCTCTTCCTCACCTTAGATAGAGTGGTGCTGCTGTCAAAGATCGAAGCAAGCTATGAAATAATCACAGTCCGGCCGTACAATCCGAACAAGATGCGCTGCTGCTGCTGCTACTGCTACTACTGTCACCATTACAACCACAGTAGAACGTCTTGTCGACACCCAGCCAAATGTGTAACCTGTGGTAGGGATTGCACATGAGGGAAATTGTCCGCCTCCTCCCCGCTGTATCAACTGCAATGATGACCATGTCGCCTCCTCTCGGGATTCTACCGTGTATCTTGATGAGCAGGCTGTCCAAGAGATTTGGATAAAGGAAAAAGCGCCTCACCCAGTAGCTCACAAGTTACTGGCTACTCACAAACCCTGTGCTCTCCCGTCTGTCACCTATAGTTCTGTTCTTGTTACCACTCGCTCCATGAAGGACATGGCCACGCAGGCATGCGACCTCAAATTCAGCTCTGAGGTTGTCATCCAGTGTCAAGGTAGCATCGCCACTTGTTCCACTGTGCAACAAATGGTAAAACTCTCGCCTCAAGGAGCGAAGCCACCAGCTACACAACCAGTAGGCAGGAAAGGACAGGAAGAGTACTCCCATGAAGACTTCCTCCGTCCTTCCAGCCAAACAACACCCAAGTCTTCCTCTAATCAGAAAGGCTCGAAGAAGTCCACAAGTCCACCAAACGCAAATGGTCTTCTCCTTCGCCAAATCAAAGATCCTGTTCGACGGTGTCACCACAAGGTACCTTAGCCCGGCTGGCCTATATCTCGTCAGTGCACACCACCAACTGTTTTTCAACGTTTGACTCCACGAACCAACTACAGAAGCAAGCCGATGCTTCTGTGGACCCCATGGAGCAGGATCCTCCTACTTGTGTGCCCTGTAGTAGCGACTCTATACTGGCTGTAACACGGTGGCCGCCGCTTTGACACCCCTACATCTCTTCCTCCTCATGACTGTCGTCCAATGGAACATTTGCGGCCTTCGGTCCCTACAAAGAGGATTTACTGTTGCTTTTACATCGCAGCATCCCCTTGTACTCTGCCTTCAGGTAACGAAATTGCACCCTCACGAGTGCTTTGAGCTTTCACATTACTTACGGATTCGTTTTGACCTTGCCCCTGTGTTCGGCATTCCATCTCACGGGGGCATCACGCTGCTCATGCAGGATGCTGGCTACCCAACTTCGAGCTGTTGCAGTTTTCCTTTTCCTTCCCGGCCTGACTTTTTCCCTTTGTACCATTTATGTACCTCCATCATTCGTTGTCACCAGGGCAGACTTGCTTCAGCTTACTGAGCATCTACTTCCCCCATTTTTGTTACTCGGTGACTTCAATGCGCATTATCCCCTTTCGTGTTCTCCCAGGACCTGTCAGAGATGTGCTCTTTTGGTTGACTTTCTTAACCAACTTAATCTCTTCTGCCTTAACACTGAAGCACCCACTTTCCTTTCGGACTCCTTGCACACCTATTCCCATTTGGACCTATCCTTTTGCACTGGCCAGCTTGCCCATCGACTTGAGTGGTCTGTTCTTTCTGACACCTACACGAGCGACCATTTTCCCTTTGCTGTCAGTTTGCTGACTCCTACCCCAACCGCGTGCATGCCCAAATCGCAGATTACTAATGCTGACTGGCAGCTTTACTCCTTCCTGGCGACCTTTGAAGAACAAGATTTCCCTAGTTGTGATGACCAGGTGGACTATCTCACAAACATTATTCTTATTTGCTGCAGAACTTTCCACTCCTCGCACATCCTCTTTACCACGTCATGTCCCTGTCCCTTAGTGAACTGAGGCTTGTCGCGATGCAATTCATGCACGGAGACATGCTCTCTACATTTTTAACCATCAACCTTTGATGGCAGACTGCATTCACTACAAACAGATGCGTGCAAAGTGTCGTCGCATTCTTTGGGATAGCAAACGAGCTAGCTGGATTTCATTCACTAGTTCTTTTAACAGTTCCAACCCTTCCTCTTTCATGTGGGCCAACCTCTGACAGCTCTTTGGGACCAAGATCCATTCCCCTATTTCCGGCCTCACAGTAGCAGACGATGTTATCGTGGACCCTATTGTTATCTCCAACACTTTTGGCCACCATTTTGTGGAAGTTTCGAGCTTTTCCAACTATCACCCTGTCTTCCTCCATCGGAAATGAGTGGAGGACGCTTGGGTGATACCCTTCTCCTCTCCAAATCATGAGTGCTACAATGCCACCTTTACTATGAGGGAGCTCGATCATGCTCTCAGTTCATCCTGATCCTCCACCCCAGGGCCGGACGCCATCCACATTCAGATGTTGCAGCACCTTTCTCTTGCAGGCAAGCACTTTCTGCTTAAAATGTAAAACTGCATCTGGGCAGAGGGCACATTTCCTGGACACTGATGTGAAGCTGCCCTCATACTCATACCTAAACCCGGTAAGGACAAAAACCTTCCTTCTACCTACCGCCCCATCTCTCTTACCAGCTGCATCCCCCCAGGGGGTCCACAACTCTTTTGTGGATACGTGCGTAGCGAGCACGGGACCCCGAGCTAATGTGGCCTTCCTTCCTTTCCGGGCTGCATACCTTCCCATTCCGCATCCTTCCCCATCCCTATCTTCGCCCCTCCTCCCCTCACCTCTGGCTCTTTCCTTCCCTTTCTCCCCATCTGGGAGTATGGTTTGTGCCTACGTCCGGAGACGGACGCTCGTAAATGTACTGCATTCTTTGCCTTCCTTGCTTTTATGTCTTCTTCCTTCCTTTGTCCTTCTCTGTCTTCTTCCTTCCTTTGTCCTTCTCTTTTCCTTACCTCTTCTCTTTCCCTTTTCTCCGCTGCGGCGTTTGAGACCTCTCTTCCTTCCTTTCCCTTTCTCTTTCTTCCTCCCTGTGCGTGTCTGAAGGCCGACCCACGCCCTTCGTGCGTAGCCGGTGACGGGGTAACGCGTAATTCCCCGCCCCGGATAGACAGGTAGGACACGTACGTACCCCCTGGTAACGGCCAGGCCCAGGGAGGGGTGATTACCCGAGCTGATACCTTCCGAAAATGCCGATTGGTCCCTCCGTCCGTTTGTCGGGAGGTGTGACCTGAGGTGTGAACAATCACCTAAGGCGGGAGTGCCCTCAGAGAGGGCCCCCACAAGGGAGGAGCGCGCCATCGGAGACGCCGGTAATCATGGGGGATTCTTCCGCAATGGTTTCCTCACCTTCCACTAAGTCTGCTCACAAACGTAAGTATACTGAGTCTCAGCCACAGACGATTCTTCCATCGTTTCCACAGTTCCTTGTTGTTTCTCGGTCTGATGAAGGTCACGACTTCTCCACGGTCAACCCTTTCATTATTCAGAAAGGTGTCGACGCAATAGCAGGTCCTGTAAAGTCTTGTTCCAGATTACGGAATGGCACCCTGTTGTTAGAAACACACAGTGCCCTCCAGGCACAAAAATTGCTGCGTACTTCTCTGCTCCACACCTTCCCTGTCCGGGTGAAACCGCACCGTACCTTAAATTCCTCGCGTGGAGTCGTTTATACACGCTCCCTCGATGGATTGTCTGACGAAGAAATTCAGCACTATCTGTCTGACCAGGGCGTAACGGCAGTTCACAGAGTAATGAAACGGGTTGACACGAACATCATTCCAACCCGCACTGTCTTCTTGACATTTGACACAGTTCAACTCCCATCGAAAATCAAAGCTGGCTATGAGATAATTTCCGTTCGCCCTTACGTCCCAAACCCTACGCGTTGCTATCGATGTCAGCGGTTCAATCACACCAGCCAGTCCTGTTCCAATCCAGCCAAATGTGTTACGTGTGGCAAGGATGCCCATGAGGGTGCTTGTCCACCTCCATCCCCTCGCTGCATCAACTGTATGGGTGACCACGCTGCTTCCTCTCGAGATTGCCCCGTTTTTAAGGACGAGAAGCTTATCCAGGAAATAAGGGTGAAGGAAAAGGTGTCGCCCTTGCTGCTCGAAAATTATTCGCCAGTCGCAAGCCCACCGTGCCTCCGACAGGAAAATACAGCACTGTCCTTGCTTCTCCTCGGCCAATAAAGGAGGCGGCCACGCAGACTTGCGACCTCACCTTTAGTACCACGGTCGTCAGATCGGCCAGCGCAAAGATCGCTTGTTCAACCTCACCTCTTTAGCCTGCCCACTCTATGGCTCACCCTTCGTCGGGTTCTGCTACATCTCGAGCCCAAAAGTCGGACGCCAAGTCTTCGAAAAAAGAGCATACTCGTGAAGAGTTTTTACGTACCGCAACTTCACAACCATCGGTTCCTCCTTCATCTAAACAACATTCTTCCAAGAAGGCTACAAAGAAACCCAGTTCCTCTCCTTCTCCGCCAAGGCGTGCCCCCTCTACAGCACCACCTGGCGGAAATCGCCCTCGGCCATCTTCTGTGTCGCCAAGGCGCACTGCTGGTGGCCGGTCAACCGGCCGATCGCTGGTGGCAGGGACTGCTCCTGACCAACCTATGGATCAGGATCTTCTGCCTTCGGCTGAATGCCATTCCATGCTGTCGGTTGCTAGCTCCGAGCAGTCTTTGAGTTGACAGCAACTTTGGTCACATTCCTCCATTTTCTGTTCACCCCATGTCCATTATCCACTGGAATATCTGCGGCATTCGAGCCAATCAGGATGAATTGTCGGTCCTCTTACGCTCCTACTCGCCGGTCATCTTCTGTCTTCAGGAAACAAAGCTGCGTCCCCATGACCGCTTTGTTCTCCCTCACTTTCAGTCCGTCCGATATGACCTCCCCTCTGTTGAAGGCACTCCAGCCCATGGAGGACTCATGATTCTTCTCCATGATACTCTCCATTATCACCCAATCCCCTTAAACAGTTCCTTCCAAGCTGTCGCCGTCCGTCTTTCCCTTTCTGGATACACGTTTTCTCTTTGTACTGTATACATTCCATCATCCACACCAATGGCACGAGCTGATCTCCTTCATCTTCTTGGTCAGCTTCCACCCCGCTATTTGCTGGTTGGGGACTTCAATGCCCACCACCCGCTTTGGGGATCTCCTCATCCTTGTCCACGTGGCTCTCTATTGCTAGACGTCTTCCACCAAGCGGATCTAGTTTGCCTCAACACTGGGGTCCCCACATTTTTGTCTGCCTCCACGACAAATTTATCTCATTTGGACCTTGCGGTCGGTACTGTTCCGCTAGCTCGGCGCTTCGAATGGTTCGCCCTTGATGATACACACTCGAGTGACCACTTTCCATGTGTCCTTAGACTGCAGTCTCCACTGCCATATATGCGCTCGCGACGCTGGAAATTTGCCCAAGCCGATTGGACACTTTTTTCGTCTCTCGCGACATTCGATGACCGTCGCTTTCCCAGCGTCGACGATGAGGTCACACATATTACCGACGTTATTCTTACAGCTGCGGAACGTTCAATACCACGCACCTCCGAATTGCCCCGGCGCCCCCCAGTTCCTTGGTGGAACGAGGCATGCCGTGACGCACTACGTGAGCGGCGACGTGCTCTACGCAATTTCCGTCACCATCCTACTTTGGCCAACTGTATCCGCTATAAGCAGCTCCGTGCGCGATGCCGACGCGCCATCCGCGATAGCAAGAAGGCAAGCTGGAAATTCTTTATTAGCTCATTTAACACCTTCACTCCCTCCTCGGAAGTTTGGAGTCGGCTTCGACGGTTCTCAGGCGCGCCTAGTTTCTCCCCGGTCTCTGGGCTCACTGTCGCGCATGATACCTTAGTGGACCCCGTCGCAATTTCTAACTCGTTGGGTCAGCACTTTGCTGAGATTTCGAGCTCTTCAAATTACCCGCCAGCGTTTCTCCCGAAGAAACGTGCAGCAGAAGTGTGACATCTTGCTTTCTCCTCTCCAAATCACGAAAGCTACAATACTGTTTTCTCCATGCGGGAACTCCAACATGCCCTCTCTTCTTCTCGCTCCTCCGCCCCAGGACCGGATGGAATCCATGTCCAGATGTTGCTGCATTTATCAACCCATAGTCTGCGTTACCTCCTTCGCCTTTATAATCGAATTTGGACCGACAGTACCTTTCCCAGACGGTGGCGGGAAGCTATTGTCGTTCCCGTTCCGAAACCTGGAAAGGACAAACATCTCCCCTCTAGCTATCGTCCCATTTCTCTCACGAGTAGTGTCTGTAAGGTTTTGGAGCGTATGGTGAATTACCGTTTAGCTTGGTGGCTGGAATCCCGCAGTCTTTTAACACCTGCCCAATGCGGATTCCGAAAGCATCGTTCTGCAGTTGACCATCTTGTTGCTCTCTCCACTTACATCATGAACAATTTTCTCCGGAAACGCCAAACGGTAGCAAAATTTTTTGATCTGGAGAGAGCATACGATACCTGTTGGAGGACAGGCATCCTCAGTACACTGTTCTCTTGGGGCTTTCGAGGCCGGCTGCCCCTTTTTCTTCGCGAATTTATGGCAGAGCGCACATTTAGGGTGCGGGTGAACACTACTCTCTCCCGTACTTTCTCCCAAGAAAACGGGGTACCCCAGGGTTCCGTGCTGAGTGTTGTACTGTTTGCCATCGCCATAAATCCAATTATGGATTGTCTCCCTCATGATGTCTCGGGCTCCCTCTTTGTGGACGATTTTGCGATCTACTACAGCTCTCAATGGACCAGCCTTCTTGAACGACGTCTTCAAGGATGTCTCGATCGCCTCCACTCGTGGAGCATCGAAACTGGCTTCCGTTTCTCACCCAGTAAGACCGTTTGTGTCAATTTTTGGTGACGTAAGGAGTTTCTTCCGCCCTCCTTACATCTAGGTCCTGTCAACCTTCCGTTTTCAGACGTCGCTAAATTCTTGGGTCTTATGTTTGACAGAAAACTATGCTGGTCCTCCCACGTTTCCTATCTTTCGGCTCGCTGTCTGCGATCGCTTAACACCCTCCGTGTCCTGAATGGTACCTCCTGGGGAGTGGACAGAGTGGTCCTTCTCCGCCTCTATCGCGCCTTAGTGCGCTCGAAATTGGATTATGGAAGCATAGTCTACTCCTCTGCTCGGCCGTCTATTCTTCGGCGTCTCGATTCTATCCACCACCGTGGATTACGTTTAGTGTCTGGAGCTTTTTACACTAGCCCTGTGGAAAGCCTTTATGCTGAGACTGCTGAACCTCCGCTGTCCAATCGGCGAGCAGTCCTCCTGAGTCGTTATGCTAGCCATCTGTCTTCCATGCCTGCTAATCCAGCCCACGACCTTTTTTTCGACGCCTCCTTTGATGTAGCGTATGCAGGCCGCTCCTCCTCCCTACTACCACCGGGAGTCCGCTTCCGTCAACTGCTCCATTCTCTTTCCTTCCGCTTTCCTAAAACCTTCTTGACAACTTGGGGTACAGCACCGCCTTGGCTCCGTCCCCGGATCTGCCTGCTCCGTGACCTTTGTCAATTTCCCAAGGATGGTACCCCTACACTTATTTATCGTCGGGCATTTGCTGCTCTATGTGCACAAATGACGGACGCCACATTTATTTACACCGACGGCTCGAAAACATCGTTAGGTGTAGGGAGTGCCTATATTGTTGGCGACACCCCAAATCGCTTTCGGCTTCCCGGCCAATGTTCGGTTTATACTGCGGAGCTTTACGCTGTTCTCCAGGCTGTCCACTACATCCGCCGCCATCAGCGGATACAGTACGTTATCTGCTCAGATTCTCTCAGCTCTCTCCTCAGTCTCCAAGCTCTTTACCCTGTGCACCCTCTGGTCCACCGGATTCAGGACTGTCTGCGCTTGCTCCACCTGGGGGGCGTCTCGGTGGCGTTCCTCTGGCTCCCGGGACACGCTGGTATCTGTGGGAATGAGGTGGCCGATATAGCGGCCAAGGCTGCAGTCTCTCTTCCGCGGCCAGCTATTCAGTCGCTTCCCTTCACCGATATACGGAGCGGTTTATGTCGCCAAGTTGCTCATTTATGGCATGCGCATTGGTCGGCACTTCCCCATAATAAATTGCGGGAAGTGAAAGCCCTTCCTTGCGCTTGGACCTCTTCCTCCCGAACGCGTCGTCGGGAGGAGGTAATTTTAGCTAGACTCCGGATAGGGCAGTGCCGCATCTTTTAAGCGGCGATCCTCCCCCACTCTGTCCCCACTGCTCTCAGCTGTGGACGGTAAGACACCTTTTAATTGAATGCCCCTATTTTAATCCGTTACGCTCCCGTCTACAGCTATCGCCTGATTTATCGTCGATTTTAGCAGATGACACGCGCTCAGCCGACCGCGTTCTCCAGTTTATTCGTGACAGTGAAATGACGTCAGTCATTTGAAGCTTTTTTTGGGGACAACCACCCCCTTTCTGTAGCAGATTTTTAAGCATTCTTCTATTTTTAGTTTCTCCGATTTTCTGACTTTGTTCCCATTGCTGCTGGTTTTCAATTTCGGTTTTTTACTGTCTTAAGTCACGGGCTGGGCGCTAATGACCATAGAAGTTTTGCGCCCTAAAACCACAAAAAAAAAAAAAAAAAAAAAAAAAAAAAAAAATTACCAGCTGCATTTGCAAGGTGGTGGGATGTATGATTCATGCCCAGCTGGTATGGTGGCTTGAGTCTCTAAATTTACTGATGAATGTACAGTGTGGATTTTGAGCACAGCATTCTGAAGTTGACCATCTCTCTACTTTGTCCACCCATGTCATGAATGGTTTTCTGCGGAAATCCCAGACTGTGGTTGTGTTTTTCGATATGGAGAAGGGCCTACAACACCTGCTGGAGAAATGTTATCCTCCATACTCTTTTCACGTGGGGCTTCTGTGGCTGCTTGCCCTCTTTCCTTCAGTCATCTTTACAAGATGGAGTTTTCAAGGTGCATGTGGGTTCTGCCTAGTAGGACACCTTTATCCAGGAAAATAGTGTGCCTCAGGGTTCCATTCTGAGTGTCATCCTCTATGCTATTGCCATTAACCCTATAAATGCTTGTCTCCCACCAGGCATCTCCGGCTCCCATTTTGTTGACGATTTTGCCATCTGTTGCAGCTCTCCACAGACCTGTCTCACTGAGCAGCGTCTTCAGTGGTGTCTTGATCATCTTTACTCATGGAGCATCAACAACGGCTTTCACTTTTCCACTGACAAAACTGTATGTATGAATTTCTGGTGACACAAGTGGTTTCTCCCACCATCTTTACATCTTGGGCCTATCCCTCTTACGCCGTCTCAACACTATCCATCATCGTGGCATCCATTTGGCCACGGGCGCCTTTTACACCAGCCCGGTTGAGGGTCTGTATGCTGAAACTGCTGAACTACCCCTGCCCTACTGCCGTGACTTTCTCCTCAGCAGGTACGCATGCCATTTGTCTGCCATGCGTGGCCACCCATCCTGTGCCTCCTTCTTTGATGATTCCTTTGATCATCAGTATGGGGCTCGTCCTCCTCCTGTTACCGCCTGGAGTCCGCTTTTGGCACTTGCTACGGCGGCTTAACTTCACACTACCTGCAACTTTCCCAGTTGGTGTGAACCCTTCACCACCTTGGCTTCGTGAAGTGGCCAATGTTAACCTTGACCTTCATTCACTTCTTAAGGACACTATTCGAGCCTTGGTCTATTGCCTTCAGTTTCACGACCTTTGTATGGAACTTCGCGATAGTACCTTTGTATACGCTGATGCTCTCGAACTGACCGTGGGTTCGAGTGTGCCTTCATCATTGGGACCTGTGTCTTTCAATATCGGCTTCCGGTACATTCTTCAGTATTTACAGCTGAACTCTTCGCCTTGTATCAGGCCACAGAGTACAGCCAGCGACACAGCCTTTTCAGTTGTCCTCCACTCATTCTCACTCAGTGCGCTTCAAGTCTATGTGCACTGTACACCACCCATCCCTTAGTGCAGCAGGTCCATGAAAACAGTCAATTGCTCACTCTTTGGTGGAGCCAGTGTGATGTTTCTGTGGGTTCCTGGTCATGTTGGTCTGCCAGGAAACGAGGCTACTGATGCTGCTGCCTAAGCTGCAGTCCTTGTACCTCAGCCTGCGAGTACCTACATTCCCTCCGATGATCTCTGTGTTGCCGTCCGTCAGGAGATGGTATCGCCAATGGTCCTCCCTTCACGGTAATAAGGTCCGGCTTATTAAGCCTCCCCCAGCGGCTTGGACGACCTCCTCAGTCCCCTCGCCCTGCCTTTTTAGCCATCATCATTTGCTAAGTGGTGCTACTCCACCACTTTGTACAAATCGCATTCCAGTTTTAACTGTCTGCTGCTTCCTTTTGGAATGTCCACTTTTTAACCTTTTACATTCCCATGTGGGTTTGCCATCTGAGTTATCAGCCGTTTTAGTAAATGACTCGCAGGCTGTCGACTGTGTCTTACCTTTTATCCGCCAAAGCAATATGACAAAGGCCATTTAATTTTTTGCACTGCCGTTTCTGTATGGTGTCTTTTTTTTAGCCCTTTTTCCACATGCCTGTTTTTAGCTGTCTTCTATTATGTCAATTGGGTCTGACATATAGTCGTTTTTAACTCCTATCTGCCTTCATGTTCTATAGTTTTGACTTGGGTGCGTATGACCCCGGTTGTTTTTGCGCCCTAAAGCAAAACAAAACCAAACCAAAATTAAAGGAAGACGTTGAAGTAGTTCAGAAGCATCCTGCTAGATTTATTAACTGTTGGTTTAATATAACTGGATAGACAAAAAATCTACTCACCAAGTGACAGCAGGAGAAAACGCACAAAACTTAGACATGTGCAAGCTTTCAGAGCCAGAGGCTCCTCTTTCTGTCAGAATGTTTGAAAGGGAATGAAGAGGGATGAAAGACACAGGGTGTGGATTAGGAGAATTACAGATAAGTCGCCCAGAATCCCAGGTCAAGGGAGACTTAGCAGATAGGATGTGAAGAAATAAGTGATTGTAGAGGACTGCAGCAGATGAGATTTGAAAACCTGAGGGCTTAATGGTTGATGATAGAGTAATATGCAAGAGGAAAACTAAGTGCATAATACATGGTGGATGTAAGGAAAGATAGACAGATCAGAAAATAATGGAGTGAAGAAAGGAACTAGAGTTCATGACCTCAGTGCCTGTTTCATGACACATGCCATCTGGATAACCCCTAACATCAGCTTCTCGGAACTTTGCAGGTGGGAACTATTATTACTACAGCCCCTTCTCAAGATCCACCTGGCTTCAATTTAAGTTAATTTATGTGATTTCAGCATTTCTTGCCAGCAACTGTTCCTTTTTTCACTCCCTTTTAGTTATCTGTATCTTTTATTTTTTGACCTGTTTATTTTTCACCGCTCCCTCCCCCACCTCTACCACATACAATGCACCTAGATTTCCACTGTTAACTTGTGTACGTTGTTTTGTCAGTAATCCCTGTCATGTTAATTACCCATCTTCCTCCTCTAAGCTCTCAGATTTTCAAATCTCGTCTGGTGCAGTCTCCAGAAACCAGTCTTTCCTTCTCATTCCATTTAGCAAGTCTCCCTTGACCCGGCATTCTGGGTGACTTTTCCAGACTCTCCCCACTTCCTAAACCTCACCAGTCCTCAGTTATCATCCCTCTTCATACCCCTTCAACCCTTCTGCCAGAAGGAGCCACTGGCTCCGAAAGCTTGTACGTTTCCTTAACTTTTGTTTTTTTCCTGTAGCCATTTAGTGAGTAGGTTTTTTTTCTGTCCAGTTATAATTTTCAAAAATTGATTATTTTCATTAACTAATAGTTGATCAATATGGGAGGATTACATCAGTGATGCATGGGCTTAGGTGGATACTCTTGGATGAAACATGATCTTCTTTTGGAATGGAAGGTTAGTGTCAGCATGTCAAACACATTGCAGAACTATTCAGTTTCCTCGAACAAATTTTCACATGAGCCCAGAATAAAGGAGATTAGGGCTCGTACGGAGACATACAGGCAATGATTTTTCACTGACTCAGTTTGCAAGTGGAAGAGAAAATCGAATGACTGGCATTGGTGCGGAGCATCCTCAACAGTGTTCTGGACAATGTTTTAGGACATACGAAGCTCTAGAAAAAGTGTTGTGCTTATTTTTCACCATCTGTCTCTACCACAGTTGCCAGGAACAAGGTACTGACTGCTATTATTTGTGCAATGTGCTTTTTATAAGCAAAGTATAAGATTATCTAGAACTTTCCTGGGGTGACCTGAAAATATACACATACTAAAAGATAAGACATGTGGTTGTGAAGGTTAAGAGTAGGAGCATTGTTACATGTTTTACATAGTACTGTTTGTGGCATTTGTGATGATGCATGATTAGGTAGCAAGGACACTGTGTGAATGGTTGGTTTGAGTAACCAGTGAGAAAATAATGTGCAGATAATCTAATCTCTCCAAATCTTAACACGACCTAAGGATGGGTGGTGTACCGAAAACAGCAATTGGCTAACTGTGGCAGCTTAGTAGGAACCCTTGGCTCCCATTTTTTTGTGAAGGCTTAGCGCTATTGGCTATTCCTTTGGACTTTCTGCTTCACTCATTTTAGTATCCTTTCTGTACTGCTTGAGATCTACTCAATCTGAAACACACTAAAAAGTAACAATAGTATCCTGGAAGGAACAAGTGTAATCTGGCAGCAGGTGTGGACACTGAAATGCATGACAGTGTTTCACTCTTGTTCTCGAGTTGTGGGTGTGCCAGTTCTTTGACAGTCTATAAGTTTCTTGTAGAAACCACTGACTGACAGCATACCTGTTTGTCAAGGTAGGGTATGTCAGCCACCTGTCAGAATTCCACAATTGAAAAATCCCAAAAGAAGTGCAGAGCGAGTCTGAGAGCTCAGTGGATGGTTGCCATGTGTGTACTGCCCCCCTCCCTCCCCAAATTAAATCATGTTTCCCCAACTTCTCTGCAGTTATTGAATGTGTCTATCAGAAAGCATGTTTTTGTAGGAGGAAAATGATCTACACATCAAAAGATGTTGATGGTGCAAATTTTTAGAGATGAAATATTCCTAGAGAGGTGTTCATTGAAGCATCTTCTCTTCCCCAGCTTAGGATATTGTAGGTAGCAGCAAAAGTCGAGTAGCTTGGATTTGTTGCAAAACCAGTGTCACTTATTCACTATTCTGTGTCAAATATTACCTATGTGGGTCCACTCATGTGCGACGTTTTCAACAATTTGTAACGATTTCTACAAATTCAGTATTTTAATCTGAATAGTCTCCTAAAATTTTTCAGTCAGTAAATTCACAACTTGAAATTCTTAGTTATAAAAACCAACAGCTTCATTCCATGCACCCTGCCTCATTAGGACTGGCTCAGATGACACCGCCAGGTTCAGCAGCAATTCTTTACAAGTGCGGGGCTTTGGAAAACATTTTTGTGGTGTATGTAATTACATTATTTATTTCTTGGTAGCTACAGTTTACTTCTTCAGTGGTATTTTTCAGTGTGTGAACCAGATAGGTGAAGTGTGTTAAATATAGACAGGATATACTTATGACAGTTGCCATGTTGGCCACAGCATCTGAGAACATGACAGGAACTTTTTCCCCCGAATTCAGTCAGGCCACAGCATTATAACAAAACGAGCTACTGTTGAATGATCTATAATTTCCAGTGCACTGCAGAAAATAATGGGTTTGAGGATTCATCTCTGTCGAGTTTTCTGATAGTGAGATTGCCAATGGAACATACACAAACTTTCGTTGTTTTGGCAACAGCTATCCAAATGTGATGCTTATTTATATAGTTTTGCACACTTTTAACAGTCTCCCAGTAGCAAAATACTAAATAGTTTTTTCCTTAAAGTCTATCTGTATATGTTTCCGAAGCTGTGACTTCGTAGAGCACCTTATCTGCTTATTGCTTGCTTGATGTAACCAGTCTCTCTCAGTAGTAAAAGCATCATCCATTGTAACGTGAGATCTTAATTTTGATGATAATTTTAATGTAACAGGAAACATTATCAACACACAGTTGTTGATCCCTTATGAAGTACCATTTTGTAAACTTTTTTTGGTACGTGCACTTCCTACTTCTAAATCTGATAACTTGCTAGTTGTCAGAAAACTTTGGGCATCTGCCCTTTTGTTTGCCCCACAGCCAATCTTCACAGCGCATGAAGACCTTGAGATGTACATCTGCATTACTATTGTACAAAGCACACTAAGTGCCTGGCAGAGGGTCCATTGTACTAACTTCCCCATATCTTTTTTCCACTCTTGAACAGTGCACAGAAAAAAGGAACACCTATATCTTTCCGTGCGAGCTCTGATTTCCCTTACTTTATTATGATCGTTTCCCCTTATGTAGGTTGGCACCAACAAAATATTTTCACATTCGGAGGAGAAAGTTGGTGACTGAAATTTCATGAGAAGATCCCACCACAATGAAAAAGCCTTTGAGTGATTTCCACCCCAGATCTGTTATGTGTCTGTGACACAAGAATGGCTACTGCAGTGGTATGCACAGTATTGTTAGCCTACTGTATCTACTTTGCTTTTGGGAACTGAAATTGTGAAATGCTGAAAATTAAAAGCAGCACGTCCATTATAATCGAACAGTGCAGTTGAGGATACAGGGTACTTTTCCGGCTCAATATTATGTAAAAATCTACACCTGTTTCTTTCAGGCACTGTTTATAATGCATATGTGTTACCGATTTTATTTATTGGTATCATGTCATGCAGCACATTTTTTAAACAAATTAGAAGTATTTTGAATATTTTTGAACGTGCTTAGGGTTATTAAAGAAAATTACAAAGAAATTGATGCAACTTTTTTCTAAAATGCTTCCTCAAATTGTGGTACCATTTAATCCACTGTTACACATATGGAGGAGACCAAATTTTTACCAGATATGCACGACATGATGGCTGAGATACTAGACCTACTTAATTCAACCTATTATGTATATTACAAGGAAAAAAATATCATCTTACATTTTAATTTATATAATTTTTTCCTAATAAAACATTATTTTTTCTATAATGTAGTTGGTTCTGCAATAAAGCTTAGGTCTACTACTTAAGTATGGACTATTGAAAGTTACAGGAAAAAATTAGAGCAATGCTTTATAAACTTTAGGAAATACTTGTACCTGAATTCTGAAAAATACAACTTGTGGGAAATTGCGATTGGAGATATGAGTCTAATTAGACTGTGCCTTAGAACAATCCTGAAGCATAGTCTTCATCCTGCAGCATTCTTCGTCTTCAAGCTTCCTCTTGGCAGATCCAGGGAAGAGAATAGGCCAGAGGTATTCCTGCCTGTCATAAGAGGCGACTAAATGGAGTCTCTCATGTTTAGGCCTTTATGTCATGGTCCCCTGTAGGGTTTGAGCTTCATTTTTCAAAATTTTCCCAAAGAGTGAGCCAATTGGGTAAGGGCCCCTTACATGGTGCATAGTGTTCATTGTGCCTTGAGATCTTTAGCCCACTTTCTAATTGTCTCACTGCAATCCATCTCATTCTCTATCTCTTTGGCGAGGACACCTTCCTGGATGTGTTTTCCACCGTGCACTGTGCAGTGTCACTTTTTGCGCCAACGATGACCATGGACTTCTTTGCACCTCATATCCAGCACAGTAGCCAGTCCATTGTGGTGGGGCCGCCATGTACCCTGTCAGTTGTAACCCGCTGACAACACAGGGATTGCTCTGCTGATGTCTGCACCATTAACTCCCCACATATGCCAAGGGGTGGATGCCTGTCATCCTGGGTCATTGGGGCTTCTAGCAATGGCCATCCTGCCAGGTGGCATTTGCTGCGGCTGGGTGGTGCCCGTCGGGAGGGCCCCTGGTCTGAGTGGGTGGCATCGGGGCAGATGACGTGTGATGAAGCATACCACATCATCACATGCTGGTGATCAACCAACAGCAGTCCCTGAGTGTTCAAAGTCTCAGAACAGTGCAAGAAAGTATGAGTCTAAATCATTCCCCTCCCTGGCCAAACCATGGGAGGAACGCCAGGCTAAGGTTGGCAGCGAACCTTATTCATCCCAGTACCTCGTATGTATGAGAACTGACAACTTCTTTGTTTTGATGAAGCCACAGTTTATTGTAGAGTATTTAGATGACAAGTTTGGGGAAAATGCAATCTGGGTCAGTCTTCACAAAACCAGCATCCTCTTCTCAGTCATGGACTTTACTCACTTGTAGCAAGTTGGGGAATGTTTCTATTACCATCATGCCACATAAGAGCTTAAATATGGTCTAGAGTATTATCTACCACAGGGACCTTCTTTCGCAGTTTGACAATGAGCTGCACGCCAATTTAGAGTGGCGAGGTGTTCGTTTCATGCGGCGCGTCCATCAGGGTCCAAGGGATAATCAGGTTGCCACCGGAGCCTTCATCTTGGCCTTTGAGGGTGACACTTGACCTGAGAATGTTAAGGTGATGGTCTACTGCTGTGATGTCAAGCCATATATCCCTCCCCTGATGCGGTGCCTTAATTGCTGGAAGTTTTGGCCATGTGTCTTCCCACTTTACTTCCAATATCACATGTCGAGATTGTGGACGTCCATGACATCCCAATAATCCATGTGCCCCGCCTCCCATCTGTGTCAACTGTGGAGAGCATCATTCATCTTGCTCGCCAAACAGCAACATTTTACAGAAAGAGAGGAAAATCAAGGAGGGGCCGACTGACCTACACTGAGGCTAAGAGAAAATATGAGCACCTACATCCTGTGGCTTTGACCACCTCGTACGCTGCCGCTATGAGAACAGTTGTAGCCCCATCAGTTCCGTGAATTCCAGTCGGCTCTCAGAGCCAGAAGGCTACACTTACCCCCTTGTTGGTGGGGGGGGGGGCACTTCCCCCTCTGTTGCTCCCACACCATCCACCTCAGAAGTACTAAGTACTCCCTCACCCCCCCCCCCCCCCCCCCAACCATTGGGAACACCAGTCCCCACTTCTCTCCTCAGCCGGAGAATCGTAAGTCTTCTTCAGTTCCTCTTGCCAGGAAGGGGTCCCTTGGGTCACTCCCTTCCTAGTTTCCTACTGATGTGAAAGATGCCGCCCCCCCCCCCCCCCCCCCCCCCCCCCAGTGGCTGAAGTGCCCAAAAGCAGCTGGTCGTAAGGCTTCATGATCATCCTCAGTCCCGGAGACTGAATCAGTGACCCCCTCCCAGCCACAGAAATGCAGGGGCAGTGAGAAAAGTCCAAAAAGAAGACCCCTAAGACCAAGGAAATTGCGGTGGCACTCACACCACTGCTACCTACAGGCTCTGCATCTGGGAATAAGGTGGAGATTCTGGCGTCCACTGAGGACCTAGATCTCGCTGGACCCTCAGACACAATGGATATAGACTGCTCAGGCAGTAAGTCAGTGTCAGCAGGTGACTCTGAGGTGTAAACTGCCTCATCGAATGTTCCATGCCTTCCCACTCTCAGAATGACATGATCCTCCAGTGGAATTGCGGCAGTTTTTTCCACCGTCTGGCCGAGCTACGGCAACTCTTAAGCTTTACACCTGCTTTCTGCGTTGCCCTCCAGGAAACCTGGTTCCCAGAAATGCGGACCCCTGCTCTCCACAACTATAAGGGATATTACAGGAACCGTAGTGACTATAACAGTGTGTCAGGTGGAGATTGCATTCATGTCCTAAACCCAGTCTGTGCTCCTTCAAACCCCTCTTGAAGCTGTGGCTATCAGAATAAGGACGATGTAGGAAATAACTCTCTGCAATGTATATCTCCCTCCAGATGGTACAGTATCCCTGAATGTATTAGCTGCACTGATTGATCAACTTCGTAGACCTTTCCTACTATTGGGAGATTTTTAACACCTGTAACCCCTTGTGGGGTGGCACTGTGCTTACTGGCCAATGTAGAGATGTCGAAACTTTACTGTCTCAGTTCAATCTCTGCCTCTTAAATACTGGGGCCACCACACATTTCAGTGTGGCTCATGGTAGTTACTCGGCCATTCATTTATCAATTTGCAGCCCAGGACTTCACCCATCTATCCACTGGAGAACACATGACGACCTGTGTGGTAGTGACCACTTCCCCATCTTGCTGTCTGCCTCGGCATCAGGCCCATGGTTGCCTGTCCAGATGGGTTTTATACAAGGAAGACTGGGAAACTTTCACCTCTGCGGTCAACGTTGAGTCTCCCCCACATGGTAACATCAATGTGATGGTTGAGCAGGTGACTACAACAACTGTTACTGCAGAGGAAAATGCAATCCCCCCCCCCCAAATCCAGGAGAATGGGATCCCGCAGGGCTCAGTATTGAGTGTATCTCTATTTTTAGTGGCCATTAATCGTCTAGCAGCAGCTGTAGGGCCGTCCGTCTCATCTTCTCTGTATGCAGACGACTTCTGCATTTCATACTGCCCCACCAGTACTGTGGTTGCTGAGTGTCGCCTACAGGGTGCTGTCCACAAGGCGCAGTCATGGGCTCTAGCCCACGGTTTCCAGTTTTCGTTAGCAAAGTCGTGTGTTACGCACTTCTGTCGGCGTCGTGCTGTTCATCCAGCACCAGAACTTTACCTTAACAATGATCCACTCACCGTAGTGGAGACATATCGATTCTTAGGACTGGTTTTTGATGCCTCACCTCTGTCAGCTTAAGTGGAAGTGCTGGGAGCACCTCAATGCCCTACGCTGCTTGAGCAACACCAACTGGGGTGCAGATCCTATGCTGCTGCAGCTTTACAAAGCCCTTGTTCAATCCCGCCTTGATTATGGGAGTGTTGTTTATGGTTCTGTGACACCCTCAACATTGCGTTTACTCGACCCAGCGCACCAGTGTGGTGTTCGCCTATCGATAGTAGCTTTTAGGAAGAGTCTGGTGACCAGTGTGCTGGTGGAGGTCGGAGTCCCTCCATTGCAGGTTAGGGGTACGCAGTTGCTCTCCAGTTACATTGCACACATTTGTAGTTATCCTGCACATCCAAATTACTGTCTCCTTTTCCCACCCACGTCAGTTCATCTCCCTTGCGGCGGCCCAGGTCAGGGCTTACAATTGCAGTTCATGTGCGATCCCTTCTCTCCGAACTGGAGTCCTTGCCTTTACCACCTGTACTTGTATTTCATTCACAAACACCTCCCTGGTGTACACCTAGGCCGCGGCTTTGCCTGGATCTTTCACATGACCCTAAAGACTCGGTTAACCCTGCAACTCTCTGCTGTCCCTTCCTCTCGATTCTTGACATGTACCGGGGCCATGAAGTGGTTTACACTGATGGCTTGATGGCTGATGGTCATCTTTGTGTATGTTCATGGAGGACATACAGAACAGCACTCCTTACCAGAGGGCTGCAGTGTTTTCACTGCAGAGCTGGTGGCCATATCTCATGCTCTTGAGCACATCTGCTCATGCCCAGGCGAGTCATTTCGTTTGTGCACTGACTCCTTGAGCAGCCTACAAGCTGTCAACCAGTGCTACCCTCGTCATGCTTTGGTAGCAACCATCCAGGAGTTCATCTATGCCCTGGAATGGTCCGGTCGTTCAGTGGTGTTTTTCTGGACCCAGGTCACGTTGGAATCCCAGGCAATGAACTTGCTGACAATCTGGTCAAACAGGCTAAACCGCTTATGGAGATCGGCTTCTCCGAAACTGGCCTGCTTTCAGTATTATGCCGCAAGGTTTTGCAGCTTTGGGAGACCGAATGACACAACCTCAGTACACACAAGAGTTGCGTGCCATTAAGGAAACTATGAATGTGTGGAAGACATCTGTGCAAGCCTCTTGCAGGGATTCTGTGGTTCTCTCTCGGCTCCGCATTGGCGATACATGGCTGACGTATGGTTACCTTCTCCGTCGCAAGGAGCCACCTCGGTGTCACCATGGCTCATGAGTAACGGTCGTCCATCTCTTGCTGGACTGCCCACTTTTAGCTGCTCTGTGGTGGACTTCTAACTTTCCCAGCACCCTACCTTCGGTGTTGGGTGACAATACCTAAATAGCAGCTTTAGTTTTACTTTTTATTCATGAAGGTGAGTTTTATGATTTGCTCTAAGTTTTAGCACATGTCCTTTGTCCCTGTGTGTCCTCCACCCTAGTGTTTTCAGGGTGGAGGTTTTAATGTGTTGCGGAGTGGCTGGCTTTTCCTTTTTATCCTCATGGTCAGCCAACCATGGTAACCTGCCTTCTTGTTGTAACTCCTCCTACTCGTTTCTTGCGTCTTTGTGGTTTTCTTGTCCCCTTTGTCCATTTAAGTGTTTGTTGCCCTTCAGTCGTTGTTGTGGTTTTTCCTTTCATTCTGTTTTGTTCTGTAAGTCTCATTGTCTTATTCTCACCCTTGTGACATT
The DNA here is from genome assembly GCF_023864275.1 of Schistocerca cancellata. NCBI lineage: Eukaryota > Metazoa > Arthropoda > Insecta > Orthoptera > Acrididae > Schistocerca > Schistocerca cancellata. The sequence goes on along the minus strand of NC_064632.1, from coordinate 281,259,899 downwards.
GTTTCCTTTGGAACAAGGGAACGATGACCCTGTAGTTTGGTTCCTTCCCCCCTCTTTTAAACCAACCAACCTCTTGGCAATCCTTTTGGTACTTCTTGCTTCTTTGGTAACTTGAAGAGCGAATCTTTCAGATTCATGCAACCGTTGTCACATGCAAGTAATTGATCTTCCATATTAGAGCCACATTTTGTGCCTAAATTTCTCAGGACTTAAAACCTTCCTACCACTCCATCATTGAAAAACATCACCGCATCTGGTACACCAACTTTTAATGTATTTAGTCCTACAAAAACATTCTTGGGTAATCTTTCCCATATGCAATGGTTGAAACTTTCATTTGTGTTCTGAGTGCCCCCATGAAGACACTTAGTAAGCAAAATAGGGTCACTCAGGTCTCTAAAAATTGGTTTTATTTCATTTATAACAGGCTCAGGAACAGGATACTTATGGAGGTATATTTGACCACTTTCTTTTGCTTTTTGGTAACCACACCAAGAATATGCTTCTTTAGGGCAGAGTCTGTGGACAGGGTGGTCATCTGTGGACAACTTTTCTCATAGCTGTAACATCATTCAGAGGTGCAGTTCATCTAATGGCCAGTCCATAATAACTCTGAAGGAGCTCTATTTCAGTTTGTCAATCTGCCTCGGCCATACAGAGATTTTCCATTGGGTAGCAACTTTAATTTCTCTTCGTAGCTTCCTCAGTCTAGCACCCATCCTCTTTTGCACACATCCACAACACTTCAGTTTTGTTACCAAGGTATCACCATAAACACTGAACTCATTAATTTTATTGAAAGCTTTAGAGTCCCCATTGCCTAGGTACTTAGCATATTTAATGTTATAAACAGGCACCGACCTCTGAAATATTTGTAGAGCTCCATCAAACTCCATAACTCCACTGTAACCATCATAATTCCTAGAACACTGATGTTCAATATGTCCTTCAGTGTTACCATGGCAGGTGTGGAAGTACTTAAATAAGCACTCAGCATCAACAACTTTTCCATTCTCCAGAGAAGTAGTACTTAAACACCATTCAAGGAACTAGGTCCTCGACGTTGCCATGTCATCAAGTACAACAGCAATGTCCCTGGTTCCACTGATACTTACATTTTGCCCTTTCTTTATCAAAGAAGTTAAGATGCCCACATCAACAACAACAAATCCACTACAAACAGTGTCACTGTTAACACACAAATTTGAATCACCAGGAGGCGTGCCATATGGGAGTTTCTTCCCTCAAGAACTGATACATAGGTTACTTTAAACGGTGTGGCATGCTTTGTTTGTGTACTGGTTACCATGGAATTTGCTTTTATTGAATTTCTTGATGCGTGGCATAGTTGGTATTTATTGCACACTAAAGGATTTGTACTTTCACACATATATGTAGCACTTGGGCAACAAACATTCAGTAAAACATGAGCAAACTGCTTCAGTGAAACAAAAATAAATACTAGCAAAGATAATCATATACACACACTAGAAACTTGCACTGTTACCAACATATACAACGTATCATACATATAATCGCTGGGAACAGAAAGTTCAGTTCTTTTCGAAATAATATTGGTTTCTGTAACAGAATTAAAGGGGGTGTGGTGGCATACATGACCGTAACTTTAAAATTTGGTATATGTATGTCATTTTTTATTTGAAACCCTATAATGTTTATATCAGTGTAATGAGGAAAAGTATAGAATTTAATAAAGTGATAAAAAAATTTTGAGTTTAAGTCCCCTGTATCCTTAACAATGTTTTGTTGTGATTTTTAGGGATAATTTCTTTCTATTTTCAACTTTTATGACAATCAGATTCAGATATTTTTCTAAGGGAACAGTCTACTGACAGTGTGGGGGAAATATGGAGGAGGGTAAAAAAGCAGTAATATGCAATTCTATGTAGTGTAAAGTTAAAACATGCAACTACTGATTAAAGTGAAATATGTAAAAATATATTATGATAAAATAAAATGTCAATGTTAGCAGCACAATTTGTGCTCTTTAAATTTTTCATGTGCATAGGAGCAAAGGAAAATATTTGGCAATTACGTAAAAAAATATGGGCTATAGTCATCAGTCATGATGGGGTTCTTCCAAATTGTCATGTGATGATAAATAAAACTATTTTGGTGATTAAGACGAGTGTTTTTCCATTTGGTGCCAATGTATTCACAGATATCCTTAGAGGCTTTTTGTCTAGAGAGGTAAAATTGTAAATTTATTTTACACAGTTATCATAAATTATATTTGTGATTCTGAAGTAGTATTACAAAATATCTGTGGATTCTCATAAGAGGAGTCAGTCAGCCTTCAGCAATAATTTTTCTTCCAAATAAAATGTGTTCTAATTGCTGTGTAGTAGAATTAGAGGTTTTTCTTTTATTGTAAAATAATTTTCAGTATACATGCAGTGTTAACTAGAACCATATCCATAATACATAGAATGAAAGTTTTCTGTATAATACATGTTTACAGGATCACAGACAATGAAGAAGATTGTGGAGATAAATGATTATTTGCTTGGTACTTTGGCTGGAGGTGCAGCTGACTGTGTGTATTGGGACAGAGTGTTGGCAAAACAGTGCCGCATGTATGAATTGCGTAACCGTGAACGCATCTCTGTGGCAGCTGCTTCAAAACTGATGGCCAATATGGTGTACAACTACAAAGGAATGGGTCTCTCAATGGGGATGATGATTTGTGGTTGGGACAAGAGAGTGAGTTTCATAAGTGTGTCACTTTTGCTAAGTACACACATGGTGTGCTTGCTTTATTTTATTGAGAATTTTAATACTTTGATTTAATATATTTTTTGTGTAAGACATTACCCATCACATATTACCAAACATAGAAGGAAAATTATGCAGGAATGACTTTGGATTTGAAAAATTTGTGATGGTGTAATACTTTGTGCATTAAGCTATGTAGAGTCTGAAAGCATTTCACTTGGTTATGTCTAGCAGTCAACTAATGCCGAGGTGTTTGAGGCTGGGGGCCTCATGCGGTGGGTGCAAGCACAGCTCATTATTTGCAGCATTATTCCCCGAGTTGTCGGGGCTCTTTGGTATGGAGTTAAGTGGAATATCTCACCCAAAGACTTCGCTGGCTCTGTGACAATCTTGGCTGCAGATTTCTGGTCCTACATTATTGGATGGGGAACTGTAGGACTCTCTTTGATAGGTCACAGGTGCCTACATGAAGGAAGCAGCTACTTGGCTAGCAGAGTACTTTTGGAGCGCCCATGGGGGTGGGGGTTATTTGGCTGGATGGTAGTTGAGGTTCTCTGATGAACACTCACTGGGTGACTCAAAGATAGTGGAACCAGACCACATTCATAGTAAAGACACTTCAACTGTCAAAATTTTATCAGTAAATTGTCGAAGTATTCGTAACTACGTCTCTGGATTTATGGCTCTCCAGGTAATTTACTATGCTCAAATTATTCTTGCAACTGAGAGCTGCCAGAAATACTAAGTAGAAAGCTCAAAAGCTATTTAGTGATTTATTGAACATACAGGGCATACATAAAGTCTGGGAACACTCTCAATTATTTATTGCACAAGAACTAAACAGTGTACAGATGTCATATATATTGCATTTTGAAGAGAAACTCAACCATGAGTGTCCCGGCAGATGTCAATACGGTAATCGAATTCTTGCCATACCCATCCCAGCATGGCATCGTCGACTGTGGCATTTGCTTCCCATATTCTCTCCCAGAGCTCTGCTACATCACGTGGTAGAGTCAGTACATACATCAGATCTTTAATGTGTCGCCACAGATAAGTCACATGGAGTGAGCTCTGGTGATCGGGGGGGCCGTTTCATGAAACTCAAAATGCTTGTCTTTGCCATCGTCATTAAGCGTCTGCAGTAGCTTCACTTTAAATGGTTTCATAGACAGCTTCTGTCACTGCTTATCGGCTCTTTCTATCAGGAACTCTCTCCTAACCTTCTTGGTTGATTTATTAACTTCAGTAACAAAAGTTGCTATGGTAACTAACCCCTGTCTGACACAGTCAAGTCAGTTAAATATCTAGGTGTAACGTTGCAGAGTAATATGAAACAAAAAGGGCAGGTAAGGATTGTGGAAGGAAAGATAAATGGTCAACTTCGGTTTATTGGGAGAATTTTAGAAAAGAGTGGTTCACCTGTAAAGGAAATGTCATATAGGATGCTAATGTTTGGTATCCACACCAGGTCGAATTTAAGGAAGGTGTCGTAGCAGTTTGGAGGCGGGCTGCTAGATTTGTTACTCGTAGGTACTAAAAAGATGCTTTGGGAACTCAAATAGGAACCACTGGAAAGAAAGAAACATTCTTTTCAAGGAGCACTATTGAGAAAATTTAGAGAACTGACATTTGAGGCTGATTACTGAACTATTCTACTGCTGCCAATCTACATTTCACAACAGGAACACAAAGATAAAATTAGAGAAATAAGGGATTCTACATAGACATATAGACAGTTGATTGTACCTCACTCTATTTTCAAGTGGAAGAGGAAAGGAAACCAGTTGCAGTGGTATGGGGTTCCCTCTGGCACACACCATACAGTGGCTTGCAGAGTACGTGTGAATGTAGATGCTTTAGTATAAAGAAGAGTGGAAATCCCTGAATGGCTTTGAAATTGCTAACATGCAACAGTTGTTGGTTGAATATTGTAATGAGCTGTACAAATATTTGAGGGATGGAAAATAACATCTGTTGTTGGAAGGTGTCCCAACATTCATATTTAATTGTGATGGAAGACGATGTATTTCCTCTAGTTTTGTACTGAATAAATTTTACGCCATTTTCATCAATATAATGCTCATTATAATGTTTTTATTTGCAATTGAACTATGCCCAACGAAATAAGCTAAACTTTTTTTGATGTTATTTCCTAATTTATGATGGTCTCTCTCTCTCTCTCTCTCTCTCTCTCTCTCTCTCTCTCTCTCTCTCTCTCTCTCTCTCTCTCGCCCCCTCCCTCCCTCTCCTCCTTATCCCTCTTACTCCACAAGATATGCTATAATTTCTGTAGCCAAATTGATTTTCATCAGTTCCGTGATGATACTGTTTTCTTGCCAATAAAATAATAAGGTATTTAACTTCATTATTCTGCAAAGCCACCACAGATATTTTCTATGTACACAGAAATGTACATGTTTAGACATGCTTTGTTTAATAATCCCACTGCCAAACTGCACAATTCCTTTTTCTGTATTTCTATTATTTCCTCAGCATTTCAAAAAAATGAGAGAGTAAATCTTTATTACATAATTTTATTCCTGAAGAAGGATTCACAGCAACAATTAGTATTTAGCTTTCTTAAAATAAAAACAATTGATAAAATATCTACTCACAAAGCGGCAGCAGGGGAACACATGCATATAAAGGTTAAAGAAGTTTCTAATTGTTAGGAGCTGGTGGCTCCTTCTTTCAGAAGTGTTGAAAGGGAAGGAAGAAGGATGAAGACAAAGGACTGACAAGGTTTAAGAAACAAGGAGAGTTTGGAAAAGTTGCTCATAACCTTGGGTCTGCGGAGACTTACCAGACATAACGAAAGACTGATTGTTGGAAACTACAGTGGATGAGATTTGAGAACTGAGAGTTTATGGATGAACGGTAGTAGAATAAGCAAGACGGACTGACAAAACAGCATACGAGCTAATAAGAGAAGAAAGCTAAGTGCATTGTATATGGTAGAGATGGGTGGCAGGGGAAAATAGACAAGTCAGAAAAATAAAAAGATGTTGAAAGCTACAATGGAATGAAGAAAGTAGTAGTTACTGTGAAGAAATGATGAGACCAAAGAAATTAATGTAAATTAGGGCCAGGTGGGTAGTGAGAGCCGAGGACATGGTGTAATGCCAGTTCCACCAGCAGAGTTCAAAGAAGCTAGTGCATGGGAGAAGAATCCAGATGGCAAGTGTGGTGAAATGGACACAAAGATCGTGACTGTCATGTTGTAGAGCATGCTGTAAAACAGGGTATTATATATTGCCAGTGCAAACCCTTTGTCTGTGTCCATTCATCCTGACTGATAACTTGGTGGTAGTAATACCAATGTAGAAAGCTGAACGGTGTTTACACAACTCCAAATACACACGTGTTGTTTCACAGGTGGCCCTCCCTTTGATAGTGTATGTTTCGCCAATTAAAGAGCTGATGTATATGGTGGTAGGAAAATGTGTAAGGCAAGTCTTGCAGTGGGGACACAGGGGTAGGAGCAATGGGTTAGGGAGATTGATGTGGAAGGAGCTTAAGTTCTGATAAGAATATTGCAGAGATTGGGAGCATGACGAAAAGCTATTCACGTATGGTGGGAAAATTGTCAGACAAGATGAACCTCATTTCAGGGCATGATTTTAGGAAGTCATAGCATTCTTGAAGTAGTTGATTAATATATTAAAGACCAGAATAACACTGAGTGACAAAAGTTGTACTCCTAAATTGTTTTTTGAGGGATCTTCAGTACAAGGATTGAATGCAGTGGCCTGGGAAATCTGCTTTTCAAATAGGCTGGTGATGTAATTACATCCAGTAAAGGCAGAGGTTGGAATGGTGGTGTATTGGTGTAAAGAGTCTGCAGGTGAGCAAATAAGATTGCCTCAAATTCCAAGGCTGTATTGGAGGGAATGTTTGACATAGAAAAGATGGCAATACAGTAATCTTTCTTTTTACCCGGCTAATCTGTGACCTTTATGCTTAATCTGCCAATTTGTACTCCACCAGACTTCTCTCCATCTACAAAAGCATGCATTTATTTGCGTTTCATGTTTCCTTGGATGATATGATCTGCCAAGCCAACTTCAACTGCAACAACAGGCTAGACTTCACCTCAAAAAACTGTCCCACCTTCTTCTGAACTACCTGAACACAGATGTTTACCTTCCCATCTCTTTCCAACTACCAAAAATACCACACCATGAACCACCACTCCTCTCCTACAAACCCAGCTCGGCCAACCTTCTTAATGTCCCACAGCCTCCACAGCTGCCTCCCAGAGCAGTAATAAAACATGATCACAAGAACCAGCCACATGAATACTGTTTTCTCAACCTCTCATCTAAGGCACTCTCCCCTTCTGAATTATCCATAGGGTCTCACTTTCAGCCCTAAAGCTGCATTTTATCGTGCTGCTTTGGTGAAGAACCTACTTTCCTTCACACGTAATGTCAACTGGAAATATCGCTTTGCAACCTAATCTCAAAACTTTTCCAACAGCAAGCCTCACATTGAACCCTTCCTTGAACAGTCCTGACCACAATCCCAATTTGATCCACCACCACTACCTCAAAAATCACCCCTTACAAGCTTTTCAAGAATTCCTAACATCCAGCATTGCTTCACAACCCTTTCTCAGGTCTCTACAACATGACCTTAATCTTTCCTATACGGAAATCTGTGCTCTTCGTTCCCTAAAAACTACCGACTCTATCATTATCCTCCAGGCAGACAAGGTACGTAAACAAGGTCCTATACCAGCTGTATGACAGCTCTACGTACAGCGTCTGTCATAAAGAGCCCATCGCTGTAATACAAACTCTCTCACAGTTCCTCCATAAAACGTCAGGCCCCTCATAGATACTAACACCTCAGTCCATAGAACCACTTACACCACCCACACACAGAGGTATTGTATGCATTAATCAGCTATCTCTACAAGGCTATATGACTTCCTAAAATTGTGCCCTGAAATTAGATTGATTCTGCCTGACATTTTGCTTTTCATCTTGCCCCTAATCTCCACAGTATCGTGTTAAGACCACGTGCTTCTTCTGCACCCATTTCTCTACCCTATGGCATCAACTCCTGTGACAGTCCCCACTTTAAAACTTGCTTTATGCACCCTCCTGCAACCACTTATAACAGCTCTGTGAGTGACAAAACATGCTCTATCAAAGGGAGAGAGGCCTCTGCAATGACACATGTTATGTACCAACAGTTATGTAAACACTGTTCAGCCTTCTATATTGGTTTAACTACCATCAAGTTATCAGTCAGGATGAATGGATATAGACATACAGTGTACACTAGCAACATGCAGTACCCTGTTGGATTACGTGCTCTACAACATGACTGTCGTAACCTTGGTGCCTGTTTCACCACCTCAGATCTTCACAGGTGGGAACTGGCATTACAACATGTCCTTAGTTCTCACCACCCATCTGACCTTAATTTATGTTAATTTCTTTGAACTCGGCATTTCTTCTCACTAACTGTTCCTTTCTTCATTCTTTTTTTGTTTCCTATATCATTTACAATCTGACCTCTCTTTTCCCCCACTCCTCCCCAACCTCTACCATATACAATGCACTTAGCTTTCTGCTCTAATTCATGCATGATGTTTCGTCAGCAATCTGTCTTGCTTATTACCTGTCCTTCACCTCTAAACTCTCAGGTTCTCAAATCTCATCTGGTGCAGTCCCCAACAATCAGTCTTTCTTTCTCATCTCATCCAGTAAGTCTCTGCAGACTCAGGGTTCTGGGTGACTTTCCCAAATTATCCCCATTCCCTAAACCTCACCAGTCCTTTTTCTTCATCCTCCTTCCTTCCCCTTCAACCCTTACGTTAGGAGGAGGATCCACTAGCTTCAAAAGCTTGCAAATTTCCTTAACCTTTATCTGTGTATGTTCTCCTGCCACCACTTGGTGAGTAAATTTTTTATCTATCCAATTATTACATTTTAAAAAATTTGTCATTTTCATTGATAATCTAAATATTGAAATTTATTCTTGAAATTCATCTTAACTGTAATAGGTACAGATGTACTACCTGAGTGACATAAAAAATTTGTACCAGACAGGGACTCAAACCCCGCTTAGTCAGTCACTCATGTGTTCCATTGATTATTTTGCATGAGAGAGTGTAATGATGTGGAACAAGTCATTTTATATTCACGTCACAAATTAGTTTGTAAATGTGATTGCTTGCTGAACATTTCTATTTTTTAAAGAAAAGGGAAAAAGATAATATATGTATGGAATATGAGGAGTTGTCAAGGAGAAACTTTCTCAGTTTGTTGTTAGGTGATCAAAAATTTTTGTTGCAGCATTGTGCACCCCTTTTTGTGCTAAAGACAAACTTAATGTGGAGTAATGAGTGTCGTTTTTCCTTGTGGTATTGTAATTATGTTCCTCATTGTTCCTTTTGAACTTTGGTGAATTATTTACAACCAACTTCATGGGAGGGGGGATAAATATACTGTGAAGCAACAGTCAGAATCCCCAACTCCTTAAACAGATGTCTAGAAGATGATCATGAGTGAGCACCACGTATTATTCTTAAAACATGTCTTTGTGCAATGAAGACTTTCTTTCTTAAAGATGAGTTACTGCAGAATATTATTCCATATGACATTGTTGAGTGAAAATATGTAAAATACATCAACTTACTAATTTGTGTCACCTAAAGATATGCAATGATTCTAAGTGCAAATGCGGTTGAACAAAGTTGTTTTATGAATTGCAAAAGGTGTTTTTTCCAATTTAAATTCTCATCAGTATGGACTGCTAAGAATTTAGAAGTTTCCACCCTGTTTATTGTTTCCTCACGATGTGTTACACCTATAATTATTGGTGTAGCTCCTCTAGATGTGCAGATACTGTGTCTTTTTAAAACTGGGTGAAAGACCGTTCGCAGAAAACAAGTCAATGGTGCTTTTGTGTGTGTGTGTGTGTGTGTGTGTGTGTGTGTTGGGGTTTATGGGCGCTCAACATCGAGGTCATCAGCGCCCAATGGTGCTTTTAAGGACTTCATTTACCATTTCTTCTTTTTATTTACATATGATTGGATTGATTACAAGTGTCATCTGCAAAAGAACTAATTCTGCTTATTTACTAGACAGAATATTGTATATGTATATGAGAAACAGTAGTGGACCTAAGATTGAATCCCATACGTGATTTATCCCCTTTCTGCATTCTTAGTTAGATTTGACATTATTCTTTGGTTTGCTATACCATCAATCTCATATAATGTCAATTTATGTAGGAGAATACTGTTACTCATACAGTCACATGCCTTAGAGAGGTCACAGAAAATACCAACCAGCACTATTTTATTATTTAATGCTTGTAAAATCTGATAAGTGAATGTGTAAATGGCATTGTCATTAGAGCAACCCTTCTGAAACCCAAACTAAGATCTGCTAAGGATGCTATCGTTGCTGAGGTGTGATACTATTCTAAAATACATCATAATCTCAAAAATTTTGGAGAATGTCAGCAGTGAAACAGGTCAGTAGTTACTGACATCTCTCTGGAAAATGCCTTGAATTAGTGATGCATTACATATTTCAGATAAGACTTGGCTTATTACATGTGAAAAAAATTTTAGTACTCTATTGGAGACACCTGCAAAACCAGATGAGCTTTTATTTGAGAGAATGTATAATTTTCTTAATTTCAAAAGAAGTTGGTGATACATTCATGTAATTGAATTTTATAAAATTTACATTTTCAACATGCAGCAGTGAGTTTGCTCTTGACGTTTTTGTCCCTATGCTTTCTACTACATTTAAGAAATGATTATTAAATGCATTTGCTACCTGTGAATCATCCTTTATAGCCCTTCCATTCAGGTCAATAGTGCTGTTTCTTTGTTCTGTGGCTGGTTGTTCTCTCTCTCTCCACTACATTCCATATAGCCTTAAGTCTGTTATCAGAAGTACTGATTTATGACATAATGTGCATGTTCCTTGATTTTTTAATAACCTTTCTTAATAATTTCAAGTAGTTTCTTGTAGTACTTCAGAATCCCTACTTGTTCTTGCCAAAAGATAAATTTCCTTTTCCTTTCACAAGATGCTTATTTCTCTAGTGATCCATGTTTTTTTACGTGGTTGTTTAGTGTCCTTTCTGATTAGCTTATGCGGAAAGCTATTTTCAAATAATGATATAAAATTGTAATGAAATAAATTAAATTTTATATTAGCATTTGGTTCATTATAGATTACATTCCATGTCGTCATCTGTAAACTATTCTTAAAAACACTTGGCCTGGAGTCATTACTTATTCTAACTGATTTCCACTGAGTTATATCCATACAGGAACATGCTATGTTATTGATCCTAACTAACTGTGCATCATGATCAGAGAGAGCATTTGATTTGTTACTGGGTAAACAGTTATTTTCTTGCTTTGAGCTTCATCAAGGAAAACATCAGCAATACGGGCCCTGCTGTCTATCCACCAGTGTTGAAAAATTAATTACCAAGATCAGATTGTAGGACCCAAATAAGGTTTCCAGATCATTTATCATATCAGAATCCCTTAGAAAATCTGCATTGAAATCCCCACAAACTATTAACTACTTGCTACTGTCTGACAGATGGCACAGTAAGGAACCCATATTTCTCGTAAACAGTTCAAAATTTCCCATTGGGGATCCATATACCGTTACAATTGAAAGTGAACTATTTTTCAGCATGAATCCAGATAGCACAGGCTGTAAAGCAGTCAGTGAAATGAAGAACGTTGTGTTGGGCGGCTTGCTCGACAGTGTGGTGGTCCAGCTGTTTCCTGGCCACAGTTTGTCAGTGGCCATTCGTGCAGACAGCTTCTTGCTTGTCATGTCCACGTAGAATGCAGCACAGTGTTTACAGCTTAATTTGTAGATCACGTAACTAGTTTCACATATATCCCTGCCTTTGATGGGATAGGTGATGTTGGTGACCAGACTGGAGTAGTTTGTGATGGGAGGATGTGTGAAACAGATCTTGCGTCTATGTCTGTTACAGAGATATGAGCCATGAAGCAAGGGGTTGGGAAAGGAAAGGAAGCAGAAAAGGAAAAAAGAACATACATAAAAGAGAAATACTTTCACAATATTGTAAAACATTAAATAAAGTTACAAACACCTTGGACTCCTCCTTTAACTGTGTTCCATCTGCTTTCAAAGACCATAAATCAACCTTTCATTTATTTATTTCGCTTTTTACACCTTACGGTAGTAACAAACAGATGTAGTTATCTGAAACATTTGTACCTTTCCAACATAAGTTGATCAGGCAATGTATCACTTAAAATACTTTAGTTACATAGTACAACACTCGTGATTCAATTCAGTTTATTGCTTGTAACATGTAATTTTACCTGCATGTGCGTTTTCAACGAAGTATGAAGTTTTTACAGGTACAATTTGTTTTAGTTTACATTATTTCTTAATATGTTGTAATTCACGATAAATTAATGTTATAAGGGCATTTTTCCTTCTTCTTCTTCTTCTTCTTCTTCTTCTTCTTCCTCTTTTTTTTCAGTTCGTTTGACATAGGGGCTTTGCGCTCTTAAAGTTAAAATCTGTTAACCACATGAAAATCTTTTCTGTGTCTTGTTTCATAGTTGTGAATATCTACGTTTCTTTTTGTGATCTTAGTGTCTTCTTTCACTAGCATTATGGTTTCTAGTATATACATGGCATAACCTTTGAGAATATTGTGTGTAATGAATAGGGATTTTGCAAGAAGTTCCTGATTTTACTTTTGCTATGATCAAGGCTCGCTTCTGCAGTATGAAAACTCTTTTTCATATTAGTTTAGCATATCCCACTCCACAGTACTATTCCATAAGTTAAGAAAGGATTCACTAATACATAATATACAGTGTTATTTTTTTATAGACGTAATCAGTTTGCTTCTTCCATGAAAGTCGATCTGTGTATAAACCCAAGAATTTACCATCTTTACAGGGCTAGGAGAATTTCATCAATCACAGTATTTTGTCTGTTTGGACCACTTGGTTTAAAATTAATAATATTAGTGTTTTCTGTGTTTACTTTTAGGTTCTCTCTTTCAATAAAGTTATATATCTCTTTGACTAGGATGGGCTCATTGTCTGCAAAGCAGACATCAGATGTATTGTCTGCATGCATAGTGATAAATTGCTTACTGTCAGGAGAACTTAGGAAATCATTTGCGTAGCATATGAATAGGGTTGGACCTAAAATAGAGCCCTAAGGAACACCAAAATGTATATTTCTTATATTTGACCTTCTCCTCTCCAGTATTTCTCCATTAGAATACATTATCTACACACACTTTTGCCTACCCTTTAAATATGTGTCTAGTAATTGCATGAGTTTTCCAGTGACACCACTCTTTGCAATTTTTGATAAGAGCACGTGATGATGTACTCTATCAAAAGCCCTTGAGAGGTCCAGGAATACTCCTGCTGCTTGGGATTTTTCATTTATTTTTTCAAGTACATTATGGACAAATTGTACTGCTGCTGATTTGGTACTTTGAACTCTTCTGAAACCATGCTGGAAATCGCTTAATATTTCAGCATTGTTGTCATGTTCAAAGATTACTTTAATATTATTTTCTTTGTCAGTTTGCTGAAAGTTGAGATAAAGGCAATGGGTCTGTAGTTCTGTACATTCTTTATTTCCCCATTTTTGTGTATTGGTTTCACTACAGACAAGTATCAACTTGTCAGGAAAGACACCATCTTCGAGAGCACAGTTTATAAAATGAACTAGTGCTTTCATTATTTCATGTTTACATTTCTTCAATAGATATGGAGAAATTTCATCTAATGCTGCAGAATGTCATATGTGCTTGCAGGTAGTGTGCTGGAGTTTGTTTGTTACTGGACTCGCAAATGAGTGCTGTATATCCTGTTTCATAGACATCATTTTCGACAGTATCTATGAAGTAATTATTGAAAATATTGGTGATTAGAAGAGGGTCAGAGATATCTTCATTATTCACAGTTATTTGTACATTATTAATTTTGGTTTCTGTTTCTGATTTTATTTACAATTTACCAGCAAGTCTATGAAACTTTACCTGAACCTCGTATCTGTTGGCTGATTCTTTCTTATTTTAATATCCTGATTTAGTTGTGGTACTTAAATTTGTACTGCTTGTAGAGTTCTTTATGTAACTCTGAGTTAAGGTATACATGTTTTCCATTGTTTCCTTTGTTTTAAAATCTAACGGCACAGGTTTTGATTTTCAAGGTTGATTTTTTGGACACTCTTTTTTTCATGGCTCTATCTAAGTGCTCAGTCATAATTTCTGTGGACATGTTCCATTTATTGTTGACCCCAATGGTAGTCATAACTGATTCCCATGATTCCTAGCTTAAACTGTAACTTAGTGTAGCAATGTTGTTTGCTGATAATATTCGCCTGTGCCCATACTTTTTTCTTGGTTTGAATTTGGTATTACATTTTAGCACTAGTGTTTGGCCTAAATTATCTGAGACATGACCATTTATTACGTCTGTTCAGATAATGTATTCATAATTTGTGATAACATAATCAGTTGAACTACTATGTTTGTTAGCTGTTCTGGTGGGTACTAGTCCAAAAAATCTTTAGTCCCATAAGATGGGATACAATCTGTAAAACATTTGCTTTTCTGACCATCTTGTAAAGTGTCAATGTTCAGATCTCCCAGTATGACAAGATTTACACTTCTACAGCCTGAGATTAATTTACTTAAAAATCAATCAAGTGATTTCGGAAAAGCATCACAGTTTCCACAGAGGGATCTATATACACCTACGACACAGAAAGGAACAGGGCAAAATGTGATTTTAAGAATTGCAATTACAAAATCTTTGTCAACACAGAAATTCTTCCCCCATAGCACTTTTTGGTAGTTATGAACTCACATTTTCTTGTGTGGATGGCAACACCACCACCTTTATTGTGTGTTCTACAGTAGGACGTAGCTAGGTTGTAACCTTCTAATTTGCAATTTGAATGTTGTTCACTGTTTTCTGGTGTTCTGTAACTATTACTACATGTGAAGATAGTCCTGTGATAAATGATTCAAAAGCATCTATTTTGTTTCCTAACCCCTGTACATTATAATGCAAAAGTGATAAATTATTCTCTTGTGGACTGACATCTGCTTGAGGCACATACACTTGCATCTGGTGTTGCACTGGTGGAAGGTTTTATCGTCTTAAGACACCGGTCTTGTCCTGCCAATGTATTGCTTTACTGACCTGGCATTTCATGGTTGATTCTCCCAAATATGTGTTATTTTTGTCCTTGAGAGAGATGGCCTCTGTAGCACAACACTGAACATTATATTTTTGCTGTTCACTATTTCTTTGATACAATTTATAACTAAGTCCTTCCCTAGTCTGTTGATATGTAAACCATGGGATGTGCGGAATCTTCTTCCTACACAGCTTATGTCCACAAATGTAACATTTTTTAATCTCGTGCATATGTTTAGGATCTTCTTATTTGTCTTTTGCACTTCTCTATTAACACATGACTGGATTGGCAAGTCAATGTGCTGTAGAACAGAGAAAACAATCATGTTTGAACTTCTCAGCTCATTTAGCCTTCTTTCAAGTGAGATCACTAGGTCTTTCATTTTGTTTTTTGCTGTGTCATTTGTTCCCGCTAAGAACACAAAAAAAGTTATTTGTTGTTGCTATTTTCATGTCATGGTTCATGGAAGTCACTGCCTGAAATTTTGTGCCTGGTTTTACTATGCTAGTTATTTTGTGACTGCTTCTACACAAATTTGGCTGCTGTGTTCCATCCTTGACTATCTGCAAATAGTTCTATTTTACATGTTTTTGTTAGTTGATAACTGTTTTTAGGGCTGCTGGTATTTGGATTTTGCATGGTGGCAATGTTTGTTTTGTCTTTTTTTGTCCATATTAGTCGATAATCCAACTTGAGGAACACTTGAGTTTGATTCACTGTCAGCGACCACACTCACGGTTGAATTGTTTTTTCCTGTGGTTGAAAGCGACTCAATATTGGAACCCAAGGATCTCAGTGTATATTTGTATGCAAAGATTCGTACTACTCTTTTTTGGGGTGTTGTTATGAAGCTTAGTTCCATTATAAAATCCACTATAATCACACCCAAAACCAAATAAAATGTTGTATACAAAATGGAATAACATTTGATAAACAATTTGTCATCTAAATGGTAATTTCTCATATTCCATTCCTGATAAAACTTCTCTAATTCAGAAATAATATATAACGACTTGTAACATGGTTATAAGTGGAGGAACTGAGGAAAGGTTTAATTTCTGCTCAGTCATAATGCTATCAGTACTAATACTAGTGTAGACATTCTACAGCTCTTTCTTTATGTACACCGCTGGAATACCTATAGCTTGCATTAATCGCTTCATAAATGAGAACAGACTCCTCATCTTGGAGCTGCTACTTAACTCGCTCTCTACATGCAGCAATAACAAATACCTGTATTGTTGTGGAAATCCATATAGGGAACAAAAAAATTCTCTTTGTTTTTCTTGATGGGTTCACTGCCCAACTAAATACCTCAAGTCAGGTTCAATCCTAACTTCTCAGAGTCACCACTTATAACGTAATCACCTTCCTCTTGCCACCGCTCAGTAAAGGCGTGTAAAACAACATTCATCATGTTATTAATATCATAATAGTGTTAGCATACATTAGCCTTACCTGTATCACACTTTTATAAACAATGGGTTAATGTCATTATATTGACCCTGCTGGGGCTAATTACATAAGATTTCTGAATTACTTAATTTTCTACAAATTTCCTAATAATCTTGTTACACCCTATGATTTTGATGAAGAAAATGGACTGTTACTAAATCACTCTTTAATTTCTTGTGAATGGCTGTTAAGTCCTGGGTATCATATATACACTTTTCTTTGCTGGTTGTTGTCTCTGTTAATATTACTGCCTTTGCATGTGGTTTTCTGGTTATCATGAATGGTCCCTCATATGGTGAGTAAAACTTGCTCTTTGTCTCTCCACACTTGTCACTTCTCTTGTGACTTTTAACAAAGGCTGCATCCCACTCTGTATGATATAGCAGTGCCTTTCTCCCATCTCCCCCCCCCCCCCCACCCTCTTCCCCCCCCCCTCTCTCTCTCTCTCTCTCTCTCTCTCTCTCTCTCTCTCTCTCTCTCTCTCTCTCTCTCTCTCTCTCTTTTCCCCCCTTGGTATTTCAGCTTCCATAGTTGTTGACATCAACTAGAGGGCAGAGTTTTCTTCTGGCTACTTAACCCATTTCTAGAAGGGTTCCCCTTCTACTTGTTGCCCTGTTACCTCTAGTGCTAACACTTTAGTGGCAATTCATTCAACACTAATTCTATCCACTTTGAAAGCTTAATCACACAGTAAGCTCAGAAAAAAAATCTCACATCATGCATAACCCTTTCTGACAGGTTACTTTCAGGATGGTAGTGTGAATTCAAAATACGGTTTACATTCTCCCATGCTAAAAACTCTTGGAGGTTTATGGATGTAAACTGGCTCCCATTGTCCATTAAAAGATTCTTAGGTTTACCAACTTGTTTAAAATAGTCATCTCATAGTTTATTTGCTACGCTGTTGATTGTAGATTTTGTTAGGGAGTACAGCTTTACCGACTTTGACCAGCATTCTAAAATGACCAGGCTGTATCCCGTGCTTCCATGGCCTTAAAGCACTGAGCCAAAGAGATCCAATGCCACAAGCTCCCAAATTTATCCTCTAATAATGGTGTACAGCAATATGTGTACTCCTGAAGTATTTTTTACCTTTTGGCATATTTTTGGTACCTGTCGATTCATGTTTTTAAAGTAGTAGTACTTTTTCATATCCACAATACATTTCTTTGATCCAGAGTGTACATACCCAAAGTATACATACCAAGTAATTAATTCTGTTACTGCTATTTTGTCTGATAGTGACATGGGGAGACCGTGGCTGTGTACAATTAATGTAGATTAATTCTTACAAAGAAGAAAACAGCAACCAGCCACTATTAATACTGCTATTTATTTAGGTAAATAGCACCGTTACCGGTTTCGAACTGGCAAGTTCATCATCAGACGCCTGTTCACATGATTTTCAAGATACTCTTTACATTATCGTCTGTTTACAATTTTTATTCTTCCACTGTGATGCAGATTGTTGGTGTGTTGTTGCCCTACGGTAGGAAACAGTGTCAGAAGTGCCCTATGTGAAAATAACTAACCTCCAAATGATGAAATACAGAGTAAGTAAAAATGTGAGGTTAAGTGGTTATGGTACTTATGTCGAAAATTCCGCGCAATTATGCAACTGACAGGAATCAAACCGGACCCACGTACACTAATTGCTATTAAACTTTGTCCAGAACCTTCAAACAGTGTCAGACTCACTGTGTGTCCCAAAAATTTCACCTATTCCTACCAAATTGTGATTTTGATAGTTTAATTGTAATTCCTTGTGATCATAGTCTGTTGAAAAATTCATTTAGCATTTGTAAGTGTTTGTTCCATGTGGTATATATAACTACAATGTCATGAATATAATAGAAAGAAACATTCCACATGGGAAAAATATATTAAAAAATTGCTATGGCTTACCAAACGGGAAAACGCTGGTAGATAGACACAATAAAAAAAAAAAACACACACACACACAAATATCGAGCTTCCGCAACCCACGGTTGCTTCATCAGGAAAGAGGGAAGGAGGTGGAAAGACGAAAGGATGTGGGTTTTAAGGGAGAGGGTAAGGAGTCACTCCAATCCCGGGAGCGGAAAGACTTACCTTAGGGGGGGAAAAGGGACAGGTAGACACACACACACACACACACACACACACACACCAGCACATATCCAGACACAAGCAGACATATGTAAAGGCAAAGAGTTTGGGCAGAGATGTCAGGCGAGGCGGAAGTACAGAGGCAGAGATGTTGAGTGACAAGTGATGTACGAGGGGCGGCAACTTGAAATTAGTGGAGGTTGAGGCCAGGTGGGTAACGAGAAGAGAGGCTATATTGAAGGGCAAGTTCCCATCTCCGGAGTCCTGATAGGTTGGTGTCAGTGGGAAGTATCCAGATCACCCGAACGGTGTTACACTGTGCCAAGATGTGCTGGCCGTGCACCAAGGCATGTTTAGCCACAAGGTGATCCTCATTACCAACAAACACTGTCTGCCTGTGTCCGTTCATGCGAATGGACAGTTTGTTGCTGGTCATACCCACATAGAAGGCTTCACAGTGTAGGCAGGTCAGTTGGTAAATCACATGGGTGCTTTCACACGTGGCTCTGCCTTTAATCGTGTACACCTTCTGGGTTACAGGACTGGAGTAGTTGGTGGTAGGAGGGTGCACGGGACAGGTTTTACACCGGGTGCGGTTACAAGGGTAGGAGCCAGAGGGTAGGGAAGGTGGTTTGGGGATTTCATAGGGATGAACCAAGAGGTTATGAAGGTTAGGTAGACGGCGGAAAGACACCCTTGGTGGAGTGAGGAGGATTTCGTGAAGGATGGATCGCATTTCAGGGCAGGATTTGAGGAAGTCGTATCCCTGTTGGAGAGCCACATTCAGAGTCTGATCCAGTCCCGATAAGTATCCTGTCCCAAGTGGGGCACTTTCGGGGTTCTTCTGTGGTAGGTTCTGGGTTTGAGGGGATGAGGAAGTGGCTTTGGTTATTTGCTTCTGTACCAGGTCGGGAGGGTAGTTGCGAGATGCGAAAGGAGGACAAGGTGAAGTGAATGGGGGAGAAAGTTCTGGAGGAATATGGATAGGAGATATCCTCACTGTCAATTCAGATCACAAGGTGTCATCAGTGAATCTGAGCCAGTTGAGGGGTTTGGGATTCTGGGTGGTTATAAAGAATTCCTGTAGAGGGCCCACAAATAGGTTGGCATAGGATGGTGCCATGGGGGTGGACATAGCTGTACCCTGGATTTGTTTATAGGTGATGCCTTCAAAGGTGAAGTAATGGAAGTTGAGGATATAGTTTGTCATAGCGACTAGGAAGGAGGTTGTGGGTTTGGAATCTGTTGGGTGTTGAGAAAGATAGTGTTCAGGAGTGGCAAGGCCATGGGTATTAGGGATGTTAGTGTACAGGGAGGTGGCATCAGTAGTGACGAGCAGGGCACCGTGTGGTAAAAGGGGCAGGAACTGTGGAGAGTTGGTGGAGGAAATGGTTGGTATCTTTTATACAGCAGGTTAGGTTCTGGGTAATAGGTTGAAGGTGTTGGTCTAAGAGAGCAGACATTCACTGTGGGGGCACAGTAACCGGCCACAATGGGCCATCCTGGTTGGTTGGGTTTTGTGGGCTCAAGGAAGCATGTAGGAGACCAGGGACTAGTCAGGGTAAGGAGAGGGGTGGACTCTGGGAGAGGTTCTGGGATGGGCCTCAGAATTGGAGCAGAGATTGGAGAGCCTGCCGGATTTCTGGAGTGGTGTCACTGTGGCAGGATGTGTGGGTAGATGAATCTGACAGCTGGCAGAGTTCTTTTGCCAGATAATCCTTGCAGTTCAGATCAGCAGTGGTGGTGCCTTTATCAGCAGATAGAATTGGAAAGGTCGGGATAAATTTTTAGATAAAAAAAAACACCTTCAGCCTATTACCTGCATCGTACCAAACTAATATAAAAGATACCGACCATTCCCTCTGCCGACACTCCACAGTTCCTCTTCCTTTACCTCATTGTGCCCTGCTCATCACTATTGATGCCATCTCCTTTTACGTTGACATTCCTAATGCCAGTGGCCTTGCTGATATTGAGCAGTACCTTTCCCAAATCCCAACAGATTCCCATGACTACTTTATATCCTCATCCACAATTGCTTCTCCTTTGAAGACATCACCTACAAACTAATTCATGGTACAGCTATGGGCACCTGCATGGCACCATCCTATGCCAACCTGTCCATGGGCCCCCCCAGCGGGTTCGGGGGTAAGAATAGGCCCGAGGTATTCCTGCCTGTCGTAAGAGGCGACTAAAGGGAACTTCAACCGTTTCGGCCTTCAATGTGATGGGCCCCCTTGGGGTTTGACCTCCTTTTTTCAAAATTCTACAGAAGTACGAGCCTTTTGGGGAAGGACGCCTTACGTGGTATATCACTGGTCCTTAGTGCACTAAGACCTTGGCACTCAGCATTGTAATGGTGTTGTAACCACACCCATTATTCCTCAAATTGGGCCTAAACGCCTGATGGGTTGCACAAGTTATGCCCATAGTGCGTCCCCATCTGCACCTACGATCATGATGGACTTTCCGTGGCACCCGAAATCCAGCCCGTTGTGGTGGGGTCGTCATGTACCCTCTAGGTTGTAGCCCCCTGACAACACAGGGATCGTACTGCCGATACCTGAGCTGCACCCTCCCCACGTCGGCCAAGGAGTAGATGCCCGTCTCCTGGGGGCATCGGGATTCCCGGCAACGGTCATCCTGCCAGGTGGCCCTTGCTGAGGCTGGGTGGCGCCCGTGGGGAGAGCCCCTGGTCGGAGTGGGTGGTATCGGGGCGGACGTTTCGCAGATGAAATGTCAACACGTATCAGGTCGCTCTGTGGCCGAGTCTTTTAAAAAGAAAGGTACTGTCTCTGGTTCTGGTTCTCCTGCCCTTTCCCCCTTGACTCCTCCCTGGAAGGAAGGACAGGCCCGCCGTCTTGGGGCGAAGTACTTCCCCCGCTATTTAGTCTGTTCTTGGACCGATGCGGGGACGTTCGCCACCTCCAAGCCCATGTTCTTTGTCCAGCACATCGAGGACATCTTCGGGGAAATCGAGGCTCTCAGTAAAATATGTTCGGGGTCCGTTCTTATAAAGACCGCCTCCGCCACACAGTCGGCGGCGCTCCAGGCGTGCGACCGACTAGGCGACATCCCAGTGTCTATTGTCCCGCATCTGGCACTGAATAGGACACAGGGGGTTATTTTTCATTGGGACCTCCTGCTGCAATCTGATGAGGAGCTCAGGGCCAACCTGGAGCGCCGAGGTGTGCATTTCGTCTGGCGAGTTCAGCGCGGCCCCAAAGACCGTCGCATCGACACCGGAGCCTTTATCCTCGCCTTCGAGGGGGACGTTCTACCGGAGAAGGTAAAGGTGATGTGCTACCGGTGTGACGTGCGACCTTACATCCCACCTCCTATGCGCTGCTTTCGGTGTTTACGCTTTGGGCACATGTTGTCACGGTGTGAGGCTGAGCCCCTTTGTGGCGATTGCGGATGTCCTCTTCGTGAGGAACATACATGCACCCCACCACCTCGGTGCATCAATTGTCCTGGCATCCACTCGCCTAGATCTTTAGACTGCCCCGCGTATCAGAAGGAGAAAAAGATTCAAGAATTTAAAACTTTGGATCGTCTCTCTTATTCTGAGGCCAGGAAGAAGTATGACCGCCTCCATCCCGCGACGTTGACAACTTTGTTTGCCTCAGTCGTGTCCACTCCTTCCACAGTATCCTCACCCCTATCCTGTCCCCCCTCAACCTCCTCACCCCATCCGGGGTCTATGCCTCCGCCTCCCAAATCCCTCCCTTCCCAATCCTCCTCCCTCGCGGCGCTTGTCCCCTCTGTCCCGGGGGCCACCCTTTCTCCTCCTCCTCCTCCTCCTCCTCCTCCTCCCCCTCCGCCGCCTGAGAAGCGATCCTCTTCTCAGGCATCCATCGGGGAAACGTTCCGGACCCCGGCTTCCGAGATCCGGCGTTCCAAAACGGACTCCGTGTGTGAGGACCTTCTTCGGGTCCAGCCCACCATCCCCGTGCCTCATCGGCCTTCCAAGAAGGCCTCCAAGAAAAAATCTTTATCCCCCTCTCCACCCCGGCGTGTTTCGTCTGACGCTCCATCTGTGAGTCGCTGCTCCCGGCCATCCTCAGTTTCGCCGGGATGCTCTGCTGCCAGGCGCTCAGCTGGCCTCTCGTCGGCGAATGATGCTGCCCCTCCTACGCAACCCGGGAAAGCGGCCGCCTCTGGCGACGACTCGATGGAACAGGATCCGGCTCCCGCTGGTTGTAGCATTGTTCCCTCGACACCTGGCCCTCCGCGGCCGTCAAGGTGACCAGCTCTTCACCCGTTTCGTTCCCCCTCTTTTCTGACTAGCGATGGCTTTGTTACATTGGAACATAAGAGGTATTCGATCTAATCGGGAGGAATTAAAACTGCTCCTCCGCCTGCACTGTCCGCTCGTCCTTGGTCTCCAGGAAACCAAGTTGCGCCCAACTGACCGTATTGCTTTTACCCACTATACCTCGGAGCGGTCTGACCTCCCCCCTGTGGACGGTATTCCAGCTCTTGGTGGGGTCATGTTGCTCGTTCGGGACGATTTCTATTACCATCCCCTCCCATTGACCACCCCACTCCAAGCAATAGCTGTCCGTATTACTCTTTCTGCCTTTACTTTTTCTGTTTGTACCGTCTACACTCCATCGTCATCCGCAGTTAGTCGGGCTGACATGATGCACCTGATTGTTCAGCTTCCTCCGCCATTTTTATTGTTTGGCGACTTCTATGCCCATCATCCCCTTTGGGCCTCTCCTGCATCCTGTCAGAGAGGCTCCCTCTTTGCGGATGTCTTCAATCATCTCAATCTTGTCTGCCTCACTACCGGCGCCCCGACTTTCCTCTCGGACTCTACTCATACCTACTTCCACTTGGACCTCTCGATCTATTCTACCACTCTTGCCCGGCGGTTCGAGTGGTATGTCCTTTCTGACACCTATTCGAGCGACCTGTGTCGTTCGTCTCCTGCACCACACCCCATCCCCACGTCCTTCGAGCTGGAACGTACCGAAAGCTGACTGGGGACTTTACTCCTCCCTGGCGACCTTTCCGGGCCACGATTTTCTCAGTTGTGACAGGTCTAATACCTCACGGCTGTTATCATCAGTGCTGCCGAACGTTCCATTCCTCGTACTGCCTCTTCTTCACGTCGCGTTTCCGTCCCCTGGTGGAATGAGGCTTGTCGAGACGCTATCCGTGCTCGACGACGTGCTTTATGCACCTTTCGCCGCCATCCTACGTTGGCGAATTGTATTGGATACAAACGACTCCGAGCGCAATGCTGTAGTCATCAAAGACAGCAAAAAAGCTTGTTGGGCCTCTTTCACCAGCTCCTTTAACAGCTTTACTCCCTCTTCTGTCGTCTGGGGTGGCCTGCGCCGGCTGTCGGGCATTAAGGCCCACTCCTCGTTACCTGTCCTGACTTCAGGTGATGAGGTCCTTGTTGATCCTGTGCATATCTCCAACGCCTTCGGCCGCTTTTTCGAGGAGGTTTCAGGCTCCGTCCATTACCACCCTGCCTTCCTTCCCAGGAAAGAGGCAGAAGAGGCTCGGCGACCTTCCTTCCACCCGCTGAATCTGGAAAATTATAATGCCCCCTTTACTATGCGGGAACTCGAACGTGCACTTGCACTGTCCCGGTCCTCTGCTCCGGGGCCAGATGCCATTCACGTTCAGATGCTGGCACACCTTTCTCCGGCAGGCAAAAGCTTCCTTCTTCGTACCTACAATCGCGTCTGGACCGAAGGTCAAGTCCCCATGCGTTGGCGTAACGCCGTCGTTGTTCCTATACCCAAACCCGGGAAGGATAGACACCTTCCTTCTAGTTACCGTCCCATTTCTCTTACAAGCTGTGTCTGTAAGGTGATGGAGCGCATGGTTAACGCTCGGTTAGTTTGGATTCTTGAATCTCGACGGCTACTTACCAATGTTCAATGCGGCTTTCGTCGCCGCCGCTCTGCTGTTGACCACCTTGTGACCTTGTTGACATTCATCATGAACAACTTTTTGCGAAAGCGCCAAACGGTCGCCGTGTTCTTCGATTTGGAGAAGGCTTATGATACCTGTTGGAGAGGAGGTATCCTCCGCACTATGTACAGGTGGGGTCTACGCGTTCGCCTGCCCCTTTTTATTGATTCCTTTTTAACAGATTGAAAGTTTAGGGTATGTGTGGGTTCCGTATTGTCAGACGTCTTCCTCCAGGAGAACGGAGTGCCTCAGGGCTCCGTCTTGAGTGTAGCCCTTTTTGCCATAGCAATCAATCCAATTATGGATTGCATTCCACCTAATGTCTCAAGCTCTCTTTTTGTCGATGACTTCGCGATCTACTGCAGTGCCCAGCGAACATGCCTCCTGGAGCGCTGCCTTCAGCGTTGTCTAGACAGCCTATACTCATGGAGTGTGGCAAATGGCTTCCGGTTCTCTGAAGAGAAGACGGTTTGCATCAACTTTTGGCGATATAAAGCGTTCCTTCCGCCATCCTTACATCTCGGTCCCGTTGTTCTCCCATTCATGGAAACAACTAAGTTTCTAGGGCTCACACTGGACAGGAAACTTTGTTGGTCTCCGCACATCTCTTATTTGGCTGCTCGTTGTACACGTTCCCTTAATGTCCTCAGAGTTCTTAGTGGTTCATCTTGGGGAGCGGATTGCACTGTCCTGATCGCTTGTATCGGTCCATAGTCCGATCAAAGCTGGATTATGGGAGCCTCGTCTGCTCGGCCATCCCTCTTATGCCGTCTCAACTCCATCCACCATAGGGGGTTACGTCTTGCGACCGGAGCTTTCTACACTAGTCCCGTCAAGAGTCTTTATGCTGAAGCTGCCGAATTACCATTGACCTACCGGCGCGACGTACTGCTTTGTCGGTTTGCCTGCCGGCTGTTGTCAATGCCCGACCACCCCTCTTATCAGTCCTTCTTCGCCGATTCTCTCGACCGTCAGTATGGGTTGTATGTGTCTGCCCTGCTGCCCCCTGGAGTCCGCTTTCGTCGCCTGCTTCGCCAATTGGATTTTGCCCTCCCTACCACCTTCAGAGAGGGTGAGAGCCCGACACCACCTTGGCTCCAGGCTCCGGTTCATGTTTATCTCGACCTCAGCTCGCTCCCGAAGGAGGGTACTCCGGCTGCAGTGTATTGCTCACGGTTTGTCGAACTTCGTGCGCGACTTGCCAGTCACACCTTTATTTACACTGATGGCTCCAAAACTGACGATGGTGTCGGCTGTGCCTTTGTCGTCGGGGCCGTCACCTTTAAATACCGGCTCCTCGACCAATGTTCCAGCTTTACAGCTGAGCTTTTTGCTCTCCATCAGGCCGTTCAGTATGCCCGCCGCCACTGCCATTCATCGTATGTACTCTGCTCTGATTCACTCAGTGCTCTTCAGAGCCTTGGAGCTCCATATCCGGTCCATCCCTTGGTGCAACGGATCCAGCAGTCCCTCCATTCTTTCGCTGAGGGTGGCTCTCCTGTCAGCTTTCTGTGGGTTCCCTGCCATGTAGGAGTGCCTGGGAATGAGGCTGCTGATGCTGCAGCCAAGGCTGCAGTCCTGCCTCGGCCAGCCTCCCATTGTGTCCCGTCATCTGACGTTAGTGGGGTTGTTTGTAAGAGGCTTGTGCCCTTATGGTGGGATACTTGGTCCTCACTTCAAGGAAACAAGCTCCGGGCAGTCAAACCATTCCCAACTGCTTGGACAACCTCCTCCCGACCATCTCGGCGAGAAGAGGTCCTTCTGACCAGGTTGCGGATTGGGCATTGCCGGTTTAGCCACCGCTACCTGCTCTCCGGTGACCCAGCCCCGCAGTGCCCTTGTGGTCATGCATTAACAGTGCGCCATGTTTTATTGTTGTGTCCCCATTTTAGTCAATCTTGTGTTGTCCTGTCTCTGCCATCTACTTTACAGGATATTTTAGCGGATGACGCTCGAGCAGCTGCTCGTGTTCTTCGTTTCATTACTGTGACTGGATTGTCCAAAGACATCTAACTCTTTCACTTATTTTATCTGCCTCTTTGTAAGAACTTTCTGGTGTGTGTGTGTGTGTGTGTGTGTGTGTGTGTGTGTGTGTGTGTCCCTCCCCCCCCCCCCCCCCCCCCCCCCTTGAGTTTTACTAGATTCTATGTGCTCTAACAATTGTGACTGGGCACTAATGACCTCAGTAGTTGAGCGCCCTTAAACCCAAAAAAAAAAAAAAGAAAAACTGTCCATGGGCCATCTAGAGGAATCCCTTCTAACCTACCAGAGTCCCAAACCCCTCACCTAGTTCAAATTAATTGATGACATTTTATTATCTGAATAGAGTGTGAGGACACCCTATCCACATTCCTCCAGAACCTCAAAACTTTCTCCCCCATTCACTTCACCTGGTCCTCCTCAACCAATAAGGCCAGCTTCCTCGATGCTGACTTCCATCTCAAAAAAGCTGCATCAGTACCTCTGTCCATATCAAATCTACCAACCAGTAATAATACCCTCACTTCAACAGCTTTCACTCAGTTCATACCAAGAAATTGCTTCCATACAGCCCAGTCACCCGTGACTGTCGCACCTGCAGGGATGAGTAATCCCTCTCAAAATATAAAAAAGGTCTCACATAGGCCTTCAGACTGTAATTGCCCTCCCAACATTGTACAAAAAGAGATCTCCCGTGCCTTATCCCTCGATTAACCTGCCACCTCCCAAAGTCCCACGGTGTGGCCACAGAGGAGCATGCCCCTTGTGACTCATTCCACCTGTTATTGGAGCAACTGAATCACATTCTCCACCAGGGTTTCGACTACTCTCATCATGCCCTGAAATGAATGAGGAATGTCCTACATGCCATCGTCCCCACCCACACACAATATCCTCGTCCATTACTACACAACCCCTACTCCCAACTCCTTGCCTCGTGGCTCATATTCCTGTAATAGACTTAGATGTAACCTGTTCCGTACAATCTCGCTCCACCATCACCTACACAAGAATCGCCTATCCCACAAAGGCAGGGGCTACCTGTGTAACTAGTTGTGAGGGCTACAAGCTGAGCTGCAACCACTGTGCTGCATTCTGCTTGGAGCATGACCACCAACAAGCTGTCTGTCCTCGTGAATGGCCACTGACAAACTGTGGCGAAGAAGTAGCTGAACCATCCAGTTACTCAGCACACTGCCCAAGACGATGTTCTTAATTCCGATGACTGCATTACAGGCTGTGCCACCAGGATCCTTCATTGTCCTTTACCCAATTATCCATGTCCCTGTTCCCAATCCAGCACTAGACAGCCCTCTGTTCCACCTATGCACCCATGGTCTTTTCCATTGGGAAATGCTTGCCCTATGTCTAACCTCCAGACTGCACCTTGCTATTCTACCCTCTGCCCACTTCACCCCTGTATGCTCTCAATAACACTTTACCATTCTTGCTACCCCTCCCCCCTCCCTACCCCAGCCTCCTCCCTCAAGTGCTGCTGATTGCAATCTGTCCTTGGCAGCCAGGATCTGTGGTCATGTGTGTGTCAGCTGGGTTCGCGTAGGGTGTGCGCGTGCATGCATGTTTGCTTGTGTGTGCCTGTTTGGCTGAAAGCTTTCTTTGACCGTCTTCTTGTGCTTATCTACCAATCAGCTTCTTTACTGTATGCTGAGTAGCAACTATCCTTTTCATAATATTGTCATTTTTGCATCCTGGATTTTACATTGCTTAACATTACTTTTCCGTGCATTATTAAGTATTTTGTATGGCTCTTCTGTTATTTTCACTTCTTTTAAAATAGGGTGCCTGAATCCTGATACTAACCTAAAAAAGGTGCCCCTTTGACACCAGTAACCACAGGTATTTTGCTGTATGTGATTGTGCCCCCCCCTCCCCTACCCCATATATTATCTGCAAGAAGCTCAACCAACCCATCTTTACGCCTCCTATTAAGGTGTAGGCCATGTCTAGTATATTCCCATCTCCCTTATCACGATAAGCTTACAATCCAGGTTCACGTCTGAGTCCAGCACATGACACTTCATGTAATACCTATGTACCTATTAAAATTAATTTGAATTTCAAGAATGAATGTTGGAAACTGTAGTTAGTCATCAAATGCAAATATAAATTAAATATTCACTGACCAAAAATGGATGTGAAAGTATCTGCATTTGCTCAACTGGTAAGTAAGAATATTTAAAACACTGTAGTAACTGGTTGCTGTAAATTCTTCCTCAGAAATATATTTAATAGTCATGGCATGCAACATCCAGTGTGGTGAAAAAAGGTAAATATACATTCCTTGGATATGCATTTGACAGGGACCAGGACTCTACTATGTGGACAATGAAGGCACGAGAACAAAAGGAAAGGTTTTTTCGGTTGGTTCTGGCTCGGTGTATGCCTTCGGTGTTTTGGATGCTGGATATAACTGGGATTTATCTGATGAAGAAGCATACGATCTAGGTCGACGTGCAATTTATCATGCAACTCACAGGGATGCTTACAGTGGGGGCATTGTAAGAGGTAAGTTTTTACGAACAGAGGACTATACTGTTTCTGAGATACCGGTAGTATTACAGTGGTGATCAGCAGCTTTAAATATTATTGTTTTCTATTGTTTCTTCTCATGGGGGATTTCATTGTTTGGGAGTCATGGACTGACATTTTCATGCATGTTATGTATATCAATGACAGCAATACTGTTGATATGTAATTGTAAATCAGCTGATTGAGAGGCGATACTTGTCTTTTAACTCTTCTTACTCCCGTCACTGTAGACACATAAGATGCACTATGTGATCAAAATTATCCGGACACGTGGCTGAAAATGACTTAAAAGTTCACAGCACCACCCTCCATGAGTAATGCTGGAAATAAATATGGTGTTGGCCCACCCTTAGCCTTGACGACAGCTTCCACTCTCACAGGCACACGTTCAATCAGGTGCTGGAAGGTTTCTTGGGAATGCCAGCCCATTCTTCACAGAGTGCTTCACTGAGGAGAGGTATCAATGTCAGTTGGTGAGGCCTCGCACGAAGTTGGTGTTGAAAAACATCTCAAAGGTGTTGCATAGGATTCAGGTCAGGACTCTGTGCAGGCCAATCCATTACAGGGATGTTATTTGCATGTAACTGTTCCACCACAGACTGTGCATTATGAGCAGATGCTCAATCGTGTTGAAAGATACAATCGCCATCCCCGAATTGCTCTTCAACAGTGGGAAGCAAGAAGGTGCTTAAAACATTAATGTAGGCCTGTGCTGTGATAGGGCCATGCAGAACAACAAGGGTTGCAAGCCCCCTCCATGAAAAACATGATCACACCATAACACCTTCGCCTCTGAATTTTACTGTTGGCACTACACACACTGGCAGATGATGTTCACCGGGCATTTGCCATACCCACACCCTGCCATTGGATCACCACTTTGTGTACCGTGGTTTGTCACTCCACACAACAGTTTTCCACTGTTCAGTCGTCCAATGTTTACGCTCCTTACACCAAGTGAGGCATCGTTTGGCATGTACCAGCATGATGTGTGGCTTATGAGTAGGTGCTTGACCATGAAATCCAAGTTTTCTCACCTCCCATGTAACTGCTTTAGTACTTGGAATGGATCCTGATGCAATTTGTTATTCCTGTACGATGGTCTAGATAGATGTCTGCCTTTTACGCATTATGATCTCTTCAGCTGTTGGCGGTCTCTTTCAGTCAGCAGACGAGGTCGGCCTGTACACTTTAGTGCTGTATGTGTCCCTTCACGTTTCCACTTCACTATCACATTGGAAACAGTGGACCTAGGGATGTTTAGGAGTGTGGAAATGTTGTGTATAGACGTATGACACAAGTGACACCCAATCACCTCACCATGTTTGAAGTCCGTGAGTTCCGCGGAGCACCCCGTTCTGCTCTCTCATGATGCCTAATGACTACTGAGTTTGCTGAAAAACATATAGTTGGGGGGGGGGGGGGTCTGGATACTTTTGATCACATAGTGTATCTGGTCTCTTTCTTGAAGTACTATTTTAAAAAAGGCTTTCCAGAAGGTATAAAAGAGTTTTTATTATATGAGAAAATTTGTTTATTGCTTCTCTCTGTTTGATTAAAAACAGAAGAAATACCAATTTGGTGCACTTTCAGTTTCAAATATAAAAACACAAATTATCTGACTTTCTGACACTAATTATATAGTATTTGCTACTACCTGTTTATCTGTGATGTAGGGTGTTTGTACTACAGACTGCTTAATCTAACCATATGTTTCTCCTTTTAAAGTTATTTATTGTTTATCACTACAGCTAGTAGACACTTATGACATTTCAGTGAATCAAAATTAACAGATTGATGGGCATTGGCAAGTATGTGTGAGGGAACACACTATGGCCAGTGTTCCTATACATAATATAAACTAACAGCCATATCTGTGTTGTTTTTTCTTGTGTTTTGTTGTACCAAAATGAATGTGTGTGTGTGTGTGTGTGTGTGTGTGTGTGTGTTTCTATTCTAATGATGGGCTGTTTGGCCAAAAGCTTTGTTTGACAGCCGTTTTGTTGTGCCTATCTGTGACTCAGCATTTGTGCTATATGGTGAGTAGCAGCTGTCTTTTTCATAATACATAAAAAAAAGACACACACACACACACACACACACACACACACACATTGTTTACATTCACGTTCAAAACAAAACAAATTGCCTTGAATATACTATGCTTTGTACTTGTTTTTTGTTTCAAATATAAATATTATCAAATATCTGTTCAACACTTTGTTGATATTCTTTGCAGTGTACCACATGAAGAGTACTGGCTGGGAGAACATTTCCAATGAGGACTGCAAAGAGCTGCATTATAAATTTAAAGAGGAAAAAGAAAGTCTTGTTCATTAACTCTGTTTTACAAGTTGTATCGTGAAATTGTGTAAATAAAAGACACATTTTGTGCAAATGTCCTGTCCTCATCAATACTGGTGAACATCCTTTAATATAAGACTTCTACTGGCCTGTAAAGCCACAAAGTTGCCTATAAATTGTAGTACTCCTGTCCGGATTCAATTTTTCCTTGAGATCCTTCTATTGACTGTTCTAACTGATGACACTGTCTTTGATGCTTGGATAATGTGTGCTGGGTAACTAAATGGGTTAGCCCTTAAACTGTGGACTTTCACTCTGATATGACCCATTCGGGTCGAGGTTGGAAGCAGGGGTGGTTTAAGAATTAACTAAAACAGTATTTTGGTTGGGGAGATGGTAGAATAGCACACTGAGAAGGCTAGGAAGGATTCTGGAGAGGATATTCCACACTTTTAGGCGCTATAATCAACACCCTGGCAGAAACAGGGCCAATCAAGTGTTTTAATAAATGACAAGGCCTTCTTTTTTGGATGCTCAGTAACTCTGGTTGGAAAAAACAGGGTACGGAGATCTGTTTGAGTACCAGTTGGGGCAGTGGTACATGAAGAGCCTGGGTTTAAGCCTCCAGGATGTATGCTGGAGGTGACATGTGCAGAGATCTTTTCAGTGGGACCTTCATAATTAAAAGTAGTGAATGTTGTGCTGAACACATTTTTATTAAGACAATAACAATATTGTAAAAAAATGGAATTGCTGCATGTAAGCGAAAATAGATGATAAAGTCACATTGAAATTGACTGGTAGACAGGACTAGTGTGCTGTTGCTGTAGCAGTAGAGCCTGGAGCTCTGGGTTGGAAACCTAACAGTCATTAATATGGCGAACAAAGCAAACATAGGAACTCGGATTGTATCAAAAAGGCATTGCATAGTTTGACATAATGTAAGATGGCCAAAAATACTCAAGATATTAATGCAATGAGAGGTAATGTGAACTAGGCCGTCTGCCGGCAGTGAACGATCATACAGAATTTTCCCTTGTTCACTCCAGTGTTGATATAGATGGCACAGAAAGGGGGGTGTCACTAGAGACCATGTGGCTGGGGGGGCAATGTCTATCACAGTCCCAGACATGGGACGGTCATTGGGAACTACATTGTGGTAGAAATGAGATCTTATATCACCACATTCGTCTCCTTTTAGTGGAGCTAAAGCAGGAGAGGTGTAGTCGACAGGATAATGCCAAGGGACTCTGAGAGTGTTGCGGCATTGGTGGTGCCGATATTGAGTCTCGCATTGTCTAAGTGTCTAAACAGCTTCCTGGCTGTATTGTTTGTAATGCAACAACAGTTGAATTTTAGCAGCCACAGGCTGCAGGAGCAGTAGTGTGTACAACTGGTAAAGAGGCAACAGCATCAGATGTGACAACTGCATTGTGGGAAGCAGGTTTTGTTGCTGCAGATGGAGTTGGTGGTTATCACTATTTCACGTGTTCAGGTGGTTTTGCTGCCGGGTGAACCGTGTGCCTTCAGTACCAATAGCAAAAAAGTGGTAAAGACCGTGACTGGTGTGCCACCCACACAGAAGCCAGATGCTGGTGCCCGAGTTATACCGGGTCTGTTGGCTTTGGGCATCCTCCGATAGCAACTGGTCTTCCTCTATTCATCTTGTTCCCAAAAAGGATGGCTCCTTACGCGTGTGCGGGGACTACAGGTCCCTTAATGCCCACACCACTATCGATAACTACCCCATACCACGTATTCAAGATTTCATGCAATAGCTTCATGGCTCTACCTTTTTCTCCATATTAGATTGTTCCAAAGTGTATCACCCGATTCCTATGCATCCACCAGATATTCCAAAGATGGCTATCATCACACCCTTTGGCCTACTTGAATACTGTTACATGCCTTGTTATTTGAAAAATGATGTGCAGACATGGCAATGGTTCATTGATTCCATTTTGCTCCCTCTGCCTTTTGGTTACACCTACTTAGACGATATCCTTATCTTTTCTTCCTCCACTGAGGAGCATCAAGTTCACCTCACCCCAGTCAGTTTGGCCCTCGCTGCCAATGGCGTGGTGACCATCCATGATAAATCTCAACTATGTTCCACATCCGTTACCTTCCTCGGCCATTCTGTCTCTGCCGACGGCCTCCGACCAATGAGTTCTCATGTTGAAATCGTACTTGAGACTTCCTCTCCCCGAAGATTATGCTCAGCTCCATCATTTTCTGGGTGTGGCAAACTTTTACTGCTGCCATATTCCTCAAGCTTCCTCCATCCAAATGGCCCTCACTGACACACTCTCTGGCAAGAACACCACTGGAAAACAGAAGTTAGAGTGGACACAACCTATGCTCAATGCTTTTGGTAATCTTAAAACTGCACTAGCCAAAGCCGTCACACTCACCCATCCTGACCCTGAGGCCCGTGTCTTGATCACGACTGATGCCAGTGACTCGGCTGTGGGTGCCGTTTTACAGCATCACACCACCGACTCCACCCAGTCCCTCCACTTCTTTTCCAAGAAACTGACTAAGAGCCAGTGCAAGTGGTAGGCATTTGACCATGAGCCACTTGCAGTGTACAAGGTGATTAAACATTTTTGTAGTGACCTTGAGGGGTAACCCTTCACGATCTATACCGATCACAAGCCACTCATGGATGCTATTCATAATCCAGCTAAAGATCTTCTGCCCATGCATTTCTGCCATATGGACTACATCTGTCAGCACTCTTCTGATGCACTCTATATATATGGCATGGAGAACATTGTGGCAGATGACCTTTCCCACATCTGTGTGCTAACCGCACCACTGGATCTGGAAGAGCTCCCCCAACTACATGCCAACAACCAACGACGATATACAGCAACTAAGATCAGACAAGGGTTCATCGCTCTCTGTTTAGCCCCATATACTACCTGGTTCAGCAATCCCTGTCCTTTGTGACACCTCTATGGGCACACTTTGCCCCCTGGTCCCTGTCGCCCTTCACCATAGGGACTTTACTGGCTTGCATGGCTTAGCTCACACTGGGACACTGGTCATGACATATCTGGTTACGGATCGCTTTGTCTGGCCTGGTGTGAAGCATGACTGTTGCACTTGGAGCCGTGTGTGGGTTCTGTGGCAGTGCAGCAACATCGGCAGGCACGCCCAACCTCCTCTGGGCAAGTTTGATATCCTGAAGGGGCGTTTCCAGCACGTCCATATCAACGTCGTTGGTCCCCTTCCTCCATCCAAGGACTACAGATATATGTTATCGGTCATCGACCGTGTGACTGACTGGGTTGAGTCAGTCCCCCTTACTGACATCACGGCACGTTGTAAGTGTGCTCCTAGATCAATGAACTCCGCGCCCAGAATGATAACTTACGTGCACATGGACGGCATACCAAATATCACCTGTCTATCACGGCCGAGACCGTCGCCCATTCTTTTGTCTCAACGTGAGTTGCTCGCTTCGGCTGTCCCCTATCTCCCACCACCAACCAGGGACGCCAATTTGAGTCTGCCGTTTTCGCGAAACTCTGTGGTGTCGCCAAGTTTCATACCACAGCTTAACACCTGCAGGCGAACGACCTCATTGAGTGGTGGCACCGTACCTCAAGGCTACCCTAATGTGCCTCAAAGCCCTATGGTTGGAGGCCTTTCCTTGGATAGCCCTAGGTATTTGCTCAGCTCATAAAGGAGATCTTAATGCCTCACTCACCGAGGTTCTGTATGGCAAGCCTTTCCTTCTTCCTGCCAACTTTGTTGGGGATTCACATTCTGCCGCATCCGAGGATCTCCCCATC
Source organism: Schistocerca cancellata (assembly GCF_023864275.1). Taxonomy (NCBI): domain Eukaryota; kingdom Metazoa; phylum Arthropoda; class Insecta; order Orthoptera; family Acrididae; genus Schistocerca; species Schistocerca cancellata. The sequence goes on along the minus strand of NC_064632.1, from coordinate 281,224,828 downwards.
CCGGTCAAACATGTCCACATGCACGTCACACACCTCCACATGCCCCTACCCTGCCTCCCCCCTCCCCCCCATGTGATTATCCACAAGGACCTAGCTACTTGCTACTTTGTGATGTTGTGGGATGACACTGTGCGGGCAGCCCTTCAGCCACCCTATTCAGGTCCTCACCATGTGCTACGTCACGGTACCAACATGTTCGTCATCCACCTCCACGGACGGCCCCAGACAGTCTCAGTTAATAGACTTAAAGCAGCGTGGTCCCTCAATGGCAACCTTCCTCCTGAGACTGCCGTCCTGCCTTCGGCTGAGTCATCTCTGCCTAACGTCACGTCTCGCATGCAGCCGTTGGGACCACCGGGCTGCAGCATTACCGACACTGCCACCCCCACTTCCCGCACCGGCTGCCACCTACAACCACTGTGTTGACACCAAGATTATGACTTCATCTCGTGAGCCTTCTCTCCACTGTGGTCCACACTGCAGGGGAGAGGTGGTGGTGGAGGGGGGGAGATTATGCTTCACTGAGTGATTTACATAACTATGTTGTTGTTGTGCCTGATTTTCTGTTTCTCTATTTGATACAGGTCTTTCCTCATTAAGTTGATAGAATCAAGCACTGACAGAAAATATTCAGTGTCATGCTCTCGTGATGTGACAAATTTTTCTCCAATGTGCGATGGTAAATGACTTTAAAAAAAATTTTAATATGTCTATCTGTGATATTGGGTTCATCCAGTAGTGTGTCTTGTTCAGGTATTTTTCATAGAATCTGTGTCAACTACAATATTTGCCACTGAATGGTGCCAGGCTAAAAACCTCACGTCTGAGTCTTTCTTGTACTGCCTCAGTCCAGTATTTCTTGAGGAAAGCTCGTTCAAATTGTATATAAGTGCTGCGACATTCGGCCACTTCAGTTGCCCATAAAAGAACGTTGCCTTGCATACATCCCACAACAAATCTGATTTTCTGTGCTTCCGTCCAGTTGTGTGGAAATACATGGTGAAAAGCACTGATAAATACTACTAGGTTCATTCTTTTACCTTCGGTAGTGAATGCAGGAAACTGTTGATGACTCAGCAAACCTCCATCTGCAAAAATAGTTTATAGAAATGTGGCATTTTTGGTCGCGTTTATGTTGTTATTGTACTTACCTGTAATTCCGGTTGGTAATTACTTAGGTGTTGGAGTTGTGGGTAAGTTTACATTTTGCCCTCTGCAACTGTCACTGGTACCTGATGTAGGACTCGTAATAATTTGTGGATAAATACCGACAGGTTGTGGTTTGTTCACTGTAGTCTGTGTATTATTTACATGCATATTTGAAGATAAAAGATTGTGTATCCTACCTTCCGCAGATTGTAGGTGAATGTTACCTTGTTCACTATTTCATTTTCTTTTTTATGAATAGCTTTTTCTATGACATCTGTGTATAACTTACAATCGGTTACTAACTTCTCTGCAATGGTATTACTCTTATCTAATGTACCTGCTTCATCCTGACTAATGATATCCCTTAGAATTTCATTGGTCTTCTCTCTCTCCTTCTTAGCACATCCTGAGTCAACTTCTAATATTGCTACCCTTAAAGTAAGCTCTTCTACACTATAGGTACACCTTCATAATGTTTGTTAATGACAGTGGTTACCTTTTTTTACTGTCAAACACAACTGGTTGTGTGTGGCTTCAATATTTGTGTTCACATCTGTGATTTTCTTTATCTGTTGCTCTACTACATCTTGATGCTCATTAAAAGTATCTACCTTCTGTTTTAACTATGTAATGTTACTGTTAACTTCAGAAAGTAGTTCATGCTTATTTGTTTTTTTATATAATTCAATTTTTCATCGATTTCAGAGCAAAATTTTTGGCTAAGTCATTGAACTTCTGTGAGAGCGTGTCATGCAGATCCTTGAATACTTGTTTTTGTTCTTGTTTCATTGTATTTAGATCTTGTGTTACAGTGTTTTGTTGCTGTTTCACCATGTTCATATCTCATGTCAAATTATCAATTTTGGTATTCAGATCTTGTTTCATATCGCTTGAAATTGTTCATCATACGAGTAAGATAATAACTGCCATAGTAGTGCGTCAGTTGTACTATTGTGGTTGCTGTCAACTGTACTTTCCAAAGTTAATGTTAGTGCTGTGAACAAGTGGTGTTTGTAATGTGTTGTCAAGAGTTATATTTTTATCATTCTCTAATGTTTCATTCGTGTGTGTTATATCACTCTGGGAGATGCATGACACTGCCTCGTCAATTGTAAACATTGTCTCATCAAGGTTATTCTGCTGTGGAGTGTCACTATCATTTGTCACACCTGCGACACTCATCTCTGACCTCCTTCAACTTTCTGCGGTAGGCATGCATGGCGCCTGAACTTCAGTTGTTAGATCGCGCAATTCTACACCATCTTGGCTGATTGCATTTTCGCTATTGCTATCAACAATAGACATATAGTTTTCTGCCATGTATGAATATGCAAAAATAAAAATTTCACAAAAAATGGTAAAATTTCATACGTTAATTATTACACTTGGTAATACTGACCATGCAAATTATGTTAGAAGATAGATTAAGGAAAGGCAAACCTACATTTCTAGCATTTATAGACTTAGAGGAAGCTTTTGACAGTGTTGACTGGAATACTCTTTTTCGAATTCTGAAGGTGGCAGGGGTAAAATAACGTGAGTGAAAGGCTATTTACAATTTGTACAGAAACCAGATGGCAGTTATAAGAGTAGAGGGGCATGGAAGGGAAGCAGTGGTTGGGAAGGGAGTGAATCAGGGTTGTAGCCTACCCTGATATTCAATCTGTATATTGAACAAGTAGTAAAGGCAACAAAAAAAAAAATTGGAGTAGGAATTAAAATCCACAAAGAAGAGGTTTGCCGATGACACTGTAATTCTGTCAGAGACAGAAAAGGACCTAGAAGAGCAGGTAAATGGGATGGATAGTGTCTTGAAAGGAAGATATAAGATGAACATCAACAAAAGCAGGTCCAGTGCAAAGATCCCAGAGGAAGCTTGGACAAACTCTCAACAACATGCCACAGAGCTGCACATGGCCATCTGATGCCCTACCACGCACAAAATTCCACACAGAAATGCGAAAAAAAAGTGTATGAGCAGAACACACCAAGCACGGGCTACCTACATCATTGTAGCTGTGCATGCGTAGTACAGCCTGTTTCCCCCCCCTGCGGGTCCGGGGATTAGAATAGGCCCGAGGTATTCCTGCCTGTCGTAAGAGGCGACTAAAAGGAGTCCATCCCCCTCACGGGGGTAGTTAGCGCCTGCGTCCGGAGACGGACGGTTTCACGACCTATAATCGTGGTCTTTTTGGTTTTTCACTTCTCGTTTCTTCCTTCCCTTTGTTGGTCCCTTTCTTTGCTCTTCTCCACCTCACTGTCTTCCTTACTCTTTCCCTTGACTTCTCCTTGCCTTCTCATTGCCTTTTTCTCCTTGCCTTCTCATTGCCTTTTTCTCCTTGCCTTCTCATTGCCTTTTTCTCCTTGCCTTCTCATTGCCTTTTTCTCCTTGCCTTCTCATTGCCTTTTTCTCCTTGCCTTCTCATTGCCTTTTTCTCCTTGCCTTCTCATTGCCTTTTTCTCCTTGCCTTCTCATTGCCTTCTTCTCCTTGCCTTCTCTGGTCTCCGCCTCGGCGTTTGAGACAGTCTGTCCTCTTTCTCCCTCTCTCTCTTCTTTTTCCTCTTCTTCCTTCCTCCCTGTGCGTGTCTGAAGGCCGACCCACGCGTTCGCACGCGTAGCCGGTGACGGGGTAACGCGTAAGTCCCCGCCCTGGGTAGACATGTAAGGCACGCGCGTACCCCCTGGTAAAGGCCAGGCCCGGGGAGGGGTGATTGCCTGAGCTGATACCTTCTGACCATGCCGATTGGTCCCTCCGTCTGTTTCTCGGGAGGTGTGACCTGAGGTGTAAACATTCACCTAAGGCGGGAGTGCCCTCTGAGAGGGTCCCCACAAGGAAGGAGCACGCCATCGGAGACGCTGGCAATCGTGGGGGATTCCTCCGCAATGGATTCTACTCCATCGCTTTCGACTTCGACCCAAAAACGGAAACGTGACCAGCCAACAGTGACAAAAGTACTACCGCCTGCCCCACAGTTCCTCGTAGTTTCTCGCACTGAGGACGGAAAGGATTTTTCCTCTGTCAACCCTTTTGTTATTCAGAAGGGCGTTGATGCCATAGCCGGATCTGTCAAATCTTGTACCAGGTTGCGTAACGGCACCTTATTACTCGAAACTGAGAGTGCCTTTCAGGCACAAAAACTGCTTCGGGCCACCCTCCTGTACACGTTCCCTGTCCGGGTGGAGGCCCACCGAACTTTGAATTCGTCTCGTGGTGTAGTGTATACTAGCTCCCTCGACGGATTGACTGACGAGGAGCTTCAATCTTTCCTCGCTGAGCAGGGCGTGACGGCTGTCCATCGGGTCATGAAAAAGGTCAACAACGACCTTGTACCGACCCGGACACTCTTCTTGACCTTCGATAGTGTTAAGCTGCCATCGCGCATCAAGGCGGGCTACGAGGTTATTTCTGTTCGCCCCTATGTCCCGACACCTACGCGCTGCTACCAGTGTCAGCGTTTCAATCACACTCGACAGTCTTGTTCCAATGCGGCTAAATGTGTCACTTGTGGCAGGGATGCCCATGAGGGTGACTGTCCACCTCCGTCTCCTCATTGTGTGAACTGTCAGGGTGACCATGCCGCATCCTCCCGCGACTGTCCTGTCTATAAGGACGAACGTTGCATCCAAGAAATTCGTGTCAAAGAGAAAGTGTCCACCTCGGCTGCTCGCAAGCTATTGGCTAGTAGGAAGCCCACGCTGCTCCCAGCGGGGAAATATAGTACTGTCCTCGCCTCTCCTCGGACTACCCGGGAGGTCGCAACCCAGACATGCGATCTGACCTTCAGCACCACGGTCGTCCGTTCGGCCAGTGCTAAGATCGCGCGGTCGACGTCTCCTCTTCCTCCCATCACACCACAGACACCAGCCACTTCCTCAGCTTCTGCTAAGTCGAAGACCCCGAAGTCAGATGCACGGTCCTTCAAGAAGGAACCATCCCGTGCAGACTTCCTCCGTCCCTCGACCTCCCAGCCTTCGACCGGTACTTCCACCAAACGTCCTTCCAAAAAGGCGCATAGGAAGCACAGTTCTCCTTCTCCGCCACGGCGCATCTCTTCTCCTGCGCCACCCAGCGGTTGCCGCCCCAGGCCGTCATCCGTTTCGCCTGGCCGCATCGCCGGTAGCCGTACATCTGGCCGTTCACCGGCGGAGGAAGCTCCCCCTCCCGGCCATCCTCCCGAGATGGCCGATGACCCTATAGACCCAATGGATGATGACTGTCCGCCTACTGATAGCGGCGGCAGTGCTCGCTCGAAGCCAGGCCCTAAGCGGCCTTCGAGGTGACCCCTTCTCTCATCTTCCTTTTCTTACGATGGCACTTATTCACTGGAATATTCGCAGCATTCGCTCCAACCGAGAGGACTTGAAGTTGCTGCTCCGCTTGCATCGTCCGCTCGTCGTAGCCCTCCAGGAAACGAAGCTACGCCCATGCGATCACATTGCCTTGGCACACTACACCTCTGTGCGTTTTGACCTACCCCCTATGGTAGGAATCCCAGCTCATGGAGGGGTTATGTTGCTGGTCCGGGATGATATTTACTACGATCCCATCACGTTGCACACCGGCCTGCAGGCAGTCGCCATCCGCATTACTCTCCCCACTTTTACGTTTTCCTTTTGTACCGTTTACACTCCCTCGGCATCTGCCGTTACCAGGGCAGACATGATGCAACTTATTGCTCAGCTACCTGCACCGTTTTTGTTAACTGGAGACTTCAATGCCCACCATCCCCTTTGGGGTTCTCCAGCCTCCTGCCCGAGGGGCTCCTTGTTAGCAGACCTTTTCAACCAGCTCAATCCCCCCTGCGGGTCCGGGGTAAGAATAGGCCCGAGGTATTCCTGCCTGTCGTACGAGGCGACTAAAAGGAGTTCAACCGTTTCGGCCTTCCATGTGATGGTCCCCCTTGGGGTTTGACCTCCATTTTTCTAAATTTCTACAGAAGTACGAGCCTTTTGGGGAAGGACACCTTACGTGGTGTACCACTGGTCCTAAGTGCACTCAGACCTTGGCACTCAGCATTGCACCGGCGTTGTAACCATACCCACTATTGCTCAAATTGGGCCTAAACGCCTTTTGGGTTGTCCCAGTTACGCCCATAGTGCGTCTCCATCTGCACCAGCGATCATGATGGACTTTCCATGGCACCAGAAATCCAGCACGGTAGCCAGCCCGTTGTGGTGGGGTCGTCATGTACCCTCTAGGTTGTAGCCCCCTGACAACACAGGGATCGTACTGCCGATACCTGAGCTGCACCCTCCCCACGTCGGCCAAGGAGTAGATGCCCGTCTCCTTGGGGCATCAGGACTCCCGGCAATGGTCATCCTGCCAGGTGGCCCTTGCTGCGGCTGGGTGGCGCCCGTGGGGAGAGCCCCTGGTCGGAGTGGGTGGTATCGGGGCGGACGTTTCGCAGATGAAACGTCACCACGTATCGGGTCGCTCTGCGGCCGAGTCTTTTAAAAGAAAAAGTACCGTTTCTGGTTCTGGTTCTCCTGCCCCTTCCCCCTTGGCCACTCCATGGGAGGAGGGACAGGCCCGCCGGCTTGGAGCGAAGTACTTCCCCCGCTATTTAGTCTGTTCTCGGACCGATGGGGGGACATTCGCCACCTCCAAGCCCATGTTCTTTGTTCAGCACATTGAGGACATCTTCGGGGAAATCGAGGCTCTCAGCAAGATGCGTTCAGGGTCCGTACTTATCAAGACCACGTCCGCCACACAGTCGGCGGCGCTCCAGGCGTGCGACCGCCTAGGGGACATCCCAGTCTCCATTGTCCCACATCTGGCACTCAATAGGACGCAGGGGGTTATTTTTCATCGTGACCTCCTGCTACAATCTGATGAGGAGCTCAGGGCCAACCTGGAGCGCCGAGGCGTGCATTTCGTCCGGCGAGTCCAGCGCGGCCCCAAAGACCGTCGCATCGACACTGGGGCCTTTATCCTCGCCTTCGAGGGGGACGTTCTCCCAGAGAAGGTAAAGGTAATGTGCTACCGGTGTGACGTGCGACCCTACGTTCCGCCTCCTATGCGCTGTTTTAGGTGTTTGCGCTTTGGGCACATGTCGTCACGGTGTGAGGCTGAGCCCCTCTGTGGCGATTGTGGCCGTCCTCTTCGTGAGGAACATACATGCACCCCACCACCTCGGTGCGTTAATTGTCCTGGCGTCCACTCGCCTAGATCCTCAGACTGCCCCGCATATCAGAAGGAGAAGAAGATACAAGAAATCAAAACTTTGGATCGGCTGTCTTATTCTGAGGCCAGGAAGAAGTACGACCGCCTACATCCCGTGCCATTGACCACTTCATTTGCCTCAGTTGTGTCCACTCCTTCCGCGGTATCCTCACCCCTCTCCTATCCCCCCTCCGCCTCCTCCGCCCATCAGGGGGCTCTGCCTCCGCCTCCCAAATCCCTCCCTTCCAAATCCTCCTCCCCCGTGGCCCCCACCCCCTCTGCCCCAGGGGCCATCCTTCCTCCTCCTTCCCCCCACACGCCGCCTGAGAAGCGATCCTCTTCTCAGGCGTCCATCGGGGAAACGTTCCGGACCCCGGCTTCCGAGGTCCGGCGTTCCAAAACGGACCCCGCGCGTGAGGACCTTCTTCGGGTCCAGCCCACTGTCCCTGTGCCTCCTCGGCCTTCCAAGAAGGCCTCCAAGAAGAAATCTTTATCCCCCTCTCCACCCCGGCGCGTTTCGACTGATGCTCCATCCGTGAGTCGCCGCTCCCGGCCGTCCTCAGTTTCGCCGGGACGCTCTGCTGCCAGGCGCTCAGCTGGCCTTTCGTCGGCAAATGATGCTGCCCCTCCTACACAACCAGGGACAGCGGCCGCAGCTGGCGACCAGTCGATGGAACCGGATCCGCCTCCCGTCGGTTGTAGCGTTGTTCCCTCGCAACCTGGCCCTCCGCGGCCGTCGAGGTGACCAGCTCTTCCCCCGTCTCGTTCCCACAACTTTTTGACTAGCGATGGCGTTGTTTCATTGGAACATAAGAGGTATTCGATCTCATCGGGAGGAATTACAACTGCTCCTCCGCCTGCACTGTCCGCTCGTCCTTGGACTACAGGAAACCAAGTTGCGCCCGACTGACCGTATTGCCTTTACCCACTATACCTCGGAGCGGTATGACCTTACCCCTGTGGACGGTGTCCCAGCTCATGGTGGGGTCATGTTGCTCATTCGGGACGACGTCTATTACCATCCCATCCCATTGACCACCCCACTCCAAGCAATAGCTGTCCGCATTACTCTTTCTGCTTTTACTTTTTCAGTTTGTACCATCTACACTCCACCGTCGTCTGCCGTTAGTCGGGCTGACATGATGCACCTGATCGTTCAGCTTCCCCCGCCGTTTTTATTGTTTGGCGACTTCAATGCCCATCATCCCCTTTGGGGCTCTCCTGCATCCTGCCCAAGAGGCTCACTCTTGGCAGATGTCTTCAACCATCTCAATCTTGTCTGCCTCAATACCGGCGCCCCGACTTTCCTCTCGGACTCCACTCATACCTTCTCCCACTTGGACCTCTCAATATGTTCTACCACTCTTGCCCATCGGTTCGAGTGGTATGTCCTTTCTGACACCTATTCGAGCGACCACTTCCCCTGTGTCGTTCGTCTCCTGCACCACACCCCATCCCCACGTCCTTCGAGCTGGAACATACTGAAAGCTGACTGGGGACTTTACTCATCCCTGGCAACCTTTCCGGACCACGATTTTCCCAGTTGTGACAGTCAGGTCGAATACCTCTCGGCTGTTATCATCCATGCTGCCGAACGTTCCATTCCTCGTACTACTTCTTCACGTCGCGTTTCCGTCCCCTGGTGGAACGAGGCTTGTAGGGACGCTATCCGTGCTCGACGACGTGCTTTACGCACCTTTCGCCGCCATCCTACGTTGGCGAATTGTATTGAATACAAACGACTCCGAGCGCAATGCCGTAGAGTCATCAAAGACAGCAAAAAAGCTTGTTGGGCCTCTTTCACCGGCTCCTTTAACAGTTTTACTCCTTCTTCCGTCGTTTGGGGTAGCCTGCGCCGGCTGTCGGGCATTAAGGCCCACTCCTCGGTACCTGGCCTGACCTCAGGTAATGCGGTCCTTGTTGATCCGGTGGCTGTCGCCAACGCCTTTGGCCGCTTTTTCGAGGAGGTTTCAAGCTCCGCCCATTACCATCCTGCCTTCCTTCCCAGGAAAGAGGCCGAAGAGGCTCGGCGACCTTCCTTCCACTCGCTGAATCTGGAAACCTATAATGCCCCCTTTACTATGCGGGAACTCGAACGTGCGCTTGCACTGTCCCGGTCCTCTGCTCCGGGGCCGGATGCCATTCACGTTCAGATGCTGGCACACCTTTCTCCGGCGGGCAAAAGCTTCCTTCTCCGTACCTACAATCGCGTCTGGACCGAAGGTCAAGTCCCCATGCGTTGGCGTGACGCCGTTGTTGTTCCTATACCCAAACCCGGGAAGGATAGACACCTTCCTTCTAGTTACCGCCCCATTTCTCTGACAAGCTGTGTCTGTAAGGTGATGGAGCGCATGGTTAATGCTCGGTTAGTCTGGATTCTTGAATCTCGACGGCTCCTTACTAATGTCCAATGTGGCTTTCGTCGCCGCCGCTCCGCTGTTGACCACCTCGTGACCTTGTCGACATTCATCATGAACAACTTTTTGCGAAGGCGCCAAACGGTAGCCGTGTTCTTCGACTTGGAGAAGGCTTATGACACCTGTTGGAGAGGAGGTATCCTCCGCACTATGCACAGGTGGGGCCTACGCGGTCGCCTGCCCCTTTTTATTGATTCCTTTTTAACAGAACGAAAGTTTAGGGTACGGGTGGGCTCCGTATTGTCCGACGTCTTCCTCCAGGAGAACGGAGTGCCTCAGGGCTCTGTCTTGAGCGTAGCCCTTTTTGCCATCGCGATCAATCCCATTATGGATTGCATTCCACCTAATGTCTCAGGCTCTCTCTTTGTCGATGACTTCGCGATCTACTGCAGTGCCCAGAGAACATGCCTCCTGGAGCGCTGCCTTCAGCGTTGTCTAGACAGCCTCTACTCATGGAGCGTGGCAAATGGCTTCCGGTTCTCTGAAGAAAAGACGGTTTGTATCAACTTTTGGCGATATAAAGCGTTCCTTCCGCCATCCTTACACCTCGGTCCCGTTGTTCTCCGATTCGTGGACACAACTAAGTTTCTAGGGCTCACGTTGGACAGGAAACTGTGTTGGTCTCCACACGTCTCTTATTTGGCGGCCCGTTGTACACGTTCCCTTAATGTCCTCAGAGTTCTTAGCGGTTCATCTTGGGGAGCGGATCGCACTGTCCTGCTTCGCTTGTATCGGTCCATAGTCCGATCGAAGCTGGATTATGGGAGCTTCGTCTACTCGTCCGCTCGGCCGTCCCTCTTACGCCGGCTCAACTCCATCCACCATCGGGGGTTACGTCTTGCGACCGGAGCCTTCTACACTAGTCCTGTCGAGAGTCTTTATGCTGAAGCTGCCGAGTTACCGTTGACCTACCGGCGCGACGTACTGCTGTGTCGGTATGCCTGCCGGCTGTCGTCTATGCCCGACCACCCCACTTACAAGTCCTTCTTCGCCGATTCTCTCGACCGTCAGTACGGGTTGTATGTGTCTGCCCTGCTGCCCCCCGGAGTCCGCTTCCGTCGCCTGCTTCGACAATTGGATTTTGCCCTCCCTACCACCTTCAGAGAGGGTGAGAGCCCGACACCACCTTGGCTCCAGGCTCCGGTTCATATTTATCTCGACCTCAGCTCACTCCCGAAGGATGGTACTCCGGCTGCAATTTATTGCTCACGGTTTGCCGAACTTCGTGCTCGACTTGCCGGTCACACCTTTATTTACACCGATGGCTCCAAAACTGACGATGGTGTCGGCTGTGCCTTTGTCGTCGGGGCCACCACATTCAAATACAGGCTCCTCGACCAGTGTTCCAGCTTTACGGCCGAGCTTTTTGCTCTCCATCAGGCCGTTCAGTATGCCCGCCGCCACCACCATTCATCATATGTACTGTGCTCTGACTCACTCAGTGCTCTTCAGAGCCTTGGAGCTCCCTATCCGGTACATCCCTTGATACAACGGATACAGCAGTCCCTCCATTCTTTGGCTGATAATGGTGGTTCTGTCAGCTTTCTGTGGGTTCCCGGACATGTGGGAGTGCCTGGGAATGAGGCTGCGGATGCTGCAGCCAGGGCTGCAGTCCTCCTGCCTCGGCCAGCCTCCCATTGTGTCCCGTCATCCGACGTTCGTGGGGATGTCTGTAAGAGGCTTGTGTCGTTGTGGTGGGATGCTTGGTCATCCCTCCAAGGAAACAAGCTCCGGGCAGTAAAACCGCTACCAACTGCTTGGACAACATCCTCCCGACCATCTCGGCGCGAGGAGGTCCTTCTGACCAGGTTGCGGATTGGGCATTGCCGGTTTAGCCACCGCTACCTGCTCTCCGGTGACCCAGCCCCGCAGTGCCCTTGTGGTCAGGCATTAACAGTGCGCCATGTTTTATTGTCGTGTCCCCGTTTTAGTCAATTTCGTGTTGTCCTGTCCCTGCCATCTACTTTACCGGATGTTTTAGCTGATGACGCTCGAGCAGCTGCTCGTATTCTGCGTTTTATAACTTTAACTGGCTTGTCCAAGGACATTTAATCTTTTTACTTATTTTGTCTGCATCTTTGTCGGGTCCTTCTGGTGTCCCCTCCATCCCCTTGAGTTTTACCAGATTCCATGTGCTCAAACAACAGTGACTGGGCGCTAATGACCTCAGCAGTTGAGCGCCCTTAAACCCAACCAAAAAAAAAAAAAAACCAGCTCAATCTTGTCTGCCTTAATACTGGCGCCCCTACTTTTCTTTCGGACACATCTCATACCTATTCCCATTTAGACCTCTCTATATGTACTCCCCAACTTGCACGCCGGTTTGAGTGGTATGCACTTGCTGATACTTATTCGAGCGACCACTTCCCGTGTGTTATCCATCTCCTGCAGCATACTCCCTCTCCGTGCTCCTCTAGTTGGACCATCTCCAAGGCAGACTGGGGGCCCTTTTCTTCCAGGGCGACCTTTCAGGATCAAACCTTCACAAGCTGCGATCGTCAGGTCGCACACCTCACGGAAGTCATTCTCGCTGCTGCTGAATATTCCATCCCTCACCCTACTTCTTCTCCACGTACGTACCGGTCCCCTGATGGACCGCAGCATGTAGAGACGCTTTACGTGCTCGTCGACGTGCTTTACGCACCTTTAAACGCCACCCTACAGTGGCGAATTGTATTAATTATAAACGATTACGTGCTCAGTGTCGTCGTATTATTAACGAAAGCAAGAAAGCCAGCTGGGCTGCTTTCACAAGCACCTTCAACAGTTTTACTCCTTCTTCTGTTGTCTGGGGTAGCCTGCGCCGGCTATCTGGCACTAAGGTCCACTCCCCAGTTTCTGGCTTGAAGGTCGCGAATGAAGTCCTTGTGGCCCCTGAGGCTGTCTCCAATGCCTTCGGCCGCTTTTTCGCCGAGGTTTCGAGCTCCGCTCATTACCACCCTGCCTTCCTCCCCCGCAAACAGGCAGAGGAGGCTAGGCCACCTGACTTTTGCTCCTCGAATTGTGAAAGTTATAATGCCCCATTCACCATGCGGGAACTCGAAACCGCACTTGGCCGATCACGGTCCTCCGCTCCAGGGCCTGATTCTATTCATATTCAGATGCTGAAGAACCTTTCTCCTGCGGGTAAAGGTTTTCTTCTTCGTACATACAATCGCATCTGGATTGAGGGACATGTTTCCGCATGCTGGCGCGAGTCTATTGTTGTCCCGATTCCTAAGCCGGGGAAGGACAAGCACTTGCCTTCCAGTTATCGACCTATCTCACTTACCAGCTGTGTCTGTAAAGTGATGGAGCGAATGGTTAACTCTCGATTGGTTTGGCTGCTTGAGTCTCGACGCCTACTTACCAATGTCCAATGTGGATTTCGTAGGCGCCGCTCTGCTGTTGACCATCTGGTTACCTTGTCGACCTTCATTATGAATAACTTCTTGCGGAAGCGCCCGACCGCGGCTGTGTTCTTTGATTTAGAGAAGGCTTACGACACCTGTTGGAGGGCGGGCATTCTCCGCACCATGCATACATGGGGCCTTCGCGGTCGCCTCCCTCTTTTTATTCGTTCCTTTTTAATGGATCGACAGTTCAGGGTACGTGTGGGTTCTGTCCTGTCCGACACCTTTCGCCAGGAGAATGGGGTGCCACAGGGCTCAGTTTTGAGCGTCGCTCTGTTCGCCATCGCGATCAATCCAATAATGGATTGCCTCCCAGCTGATGTATCAGGCTCTCTTTTTGTGGACGATTTTACCATCTATTGCAGCGCGCAGCGTACACGTGTCCTGGAGCGCTGTCTTCAGCGTTCTCTTGACCGTCTTTACTCCTGGAGTGTCGCCAATGGCTTCCGTTTTTCTGCCGAGAAGACGGTCTGTATTAACTTCTGGCGCTACAAAGAGTTTCTCCCACCGTCCTTACGACTTGGTCCCGTTGCTCTCCCAATCGTGGAGACAACCAAATTTTTAGGCCTTACCTTTGACAGGAAACTTAGCTGGTCTCCACATGTGTCATATTTGGCCGCCCGTTGTACCCGTTCTTTAAATGTCCTCCGTGTTCTCAGTGGTATGTCGTGGGGAGCGGATCGAACCGTCCTACTTCGTCTATATCGGTCGATCGTCCGCTCCAAGCTGGATTATGGGAGCTTCGTATACTCCTCTGCACGGCCATCCATCTTACGCCGCCTCAACTTCATACAACATCGGGGTTTACGACTTGCGATCGGAGCATTTTATACCAGTCCTGTAGAGAGTCTTCATGCTGACGCTGGCGAATTGCCACTCACTTACTGGCGCGATATACTGCTTTGTCGGTATGCCTGTCGGCTACTGTCAATGCCCGACCATCCGTCTTATCGTTCCTTTTTTGACGACTCTCTTGACCGTCAATATAGGTTGTATGTCTCTGCCCTGCTACCCCCTGGAGTTCGCTTTCGTCGCCTCCTTCAACACCTTAATTTTTCACTCCCTGCAACCTTTCGAGTGGGCGAGAGCCACACGCCACCTTGGCTCCAGGCTCAGGTCCGCGTTCACCTTGACCTCAGCTCGCTCCCAAAAGAGGTCACCCCCAGTTCGGTCTACCACTCCCGTTTTTTGGAACTTCGTTTGAAGTTCATCACCATGACTTTCATTTATACAGATGGCTCTAAGACCAATGACGGGGTCGGGTGTTCCTTTATAGTCGGGGCACAAAGTTTCCAATACCGGCTCCATGACCATTGTTCGGTCTTCACAGCTGAGCTCTTTGCCCTCTACCAGGCTGTTCTTTACATCTGCCGCCACCGACATTCTGCTTATGTCATCTGCTCAGATTCCCTGAGCGCCATCCAGAGCCTCAGTGATCCGTACCCGGTTCACCCTTTCGTACACCGGATCCAACGCTCTCTTCAGCGGCTGGTGGACGTCGGTCCGCCGGTTAGCTTTATGTGGGTTCCTGGCCATGTCGGTATCCCTGGGAACGAAGCTGCAGATGCCGCGGCCAAGGCTGCGGTCCTCCAGCCTCGGACAGCTTCTTGTTGTGTCCCTTCGTCCGATTTTAGCAGGGTCATTTGTCGGTGCGTTGTGTCGCTGTGGCATGCCGATTGGGCTGCACTTACCGACAACAAGCTTCGGGCCTTAAAACCTCTTCCCGTGGCTTGGACGTCCTCCTCACGCCCTTCTCGGCGGGAGGAGGTCGTTTTAGCAAGGTTAAGGATTGGACACTGCCGGTTCAGCCATCGCCATCTGCTGACGGCTGCGCTGGCGCCGTTCTGCCCATGTGGGCACTTGCTGACGGTTAGACACATTTTAATGTCCTGTCCCGATCTTAACCAACTGCGCCTCGATCTTAACCTGCCTAATACTTTCGATGACATTTTAGCGGATGACCCACGAGCAGCTGCTCGTGTTCTTTGTTTTATCAATTTGACACACCTCGCTAAGGACATTTGATGAAGTTTTTTAATCCTATGCCTGTCAGTCTGTCTTTTATTGTGTTTTTCCTTTTAGTTGTTGTTGTCAACTTGTGGCTCGCGGTGCATTTTTAGAGTAGTCAGGGCGCTAATGACCATTGAAGTTGTGCGCCCTAAAACCACAAAAAAAAAAAGCCTGTTTCCCGGTGCACTCTGGCAACTACTCAAACAAAGACTTTAGCGACAGCAAAACACGGGAGGTGACATAGTTCACAGAAGATAGCACATCCAGTTGAAGGACCATGGAGGTAAAAATTTTCTACCTCCATGTGAAGGACGTGACGTTAGCAACAGCCTTGGACATTGCACAAGTTGTGCCCATTCACCCCCCTCCACACCTATCCATATGCCCTGCCCATGGTCTACCGCATGTTCCGACATCAAGGTTGTTAGTATCACAGATATGCCAGTCATAAAAACAACGGAGAAAATCAGTAATTAGTACGAAATTCAGTTTTTCTGGTACCATTCTGAAAAGAGCATATTATTAAAGAAATATAAATATGTATATTGAATATGTGAGTTGAAAAATTGCCAATAAAAACAAAAATAAAATTGGTATCCATACTGTCTTTTTTAAGTCATGGGCTTTCATCTGCAGTATATCAAAAAATCTGATATTTGTTAGCTGCGGTGAGCGCCAATCTCTATCAACTCGTGTAGTGTAAGAAATACTGTTGGGAAATATTTATTGGTAGTAACGCCAAGGATGCAGTCTCTTATCTCGATTGTCTAAAGCCAATGTTGCGCATAAACAAGCCAAAATCGATGTCTTGATTTGTTTCTGATTACCTCATCAAAATTAAAGAATATAAGAGAGAGAGAGAGAGAGAGAGAGAGAGAGAGAGAGAGAGAGAGAATGGAGATGTGCGAAATGCAAGCAGTCACACATTTATATATGTGACATACTTCATTAGTATTTTCATGTGTAATGGATGAATTTTTACTTGTGAACTCTTTTGACTGTTTCTTTGAGTTCTTCTTTAGTGTTTCAGAGATTTAGAACTATCTGTTGTTAAACATTTGTATATAATTTCATCAGTGTCATTTCAACCCATCTTGTCCTTTAATGTTTGTTGGATTTCAGTTTTGACAGCAGTTGGTCTCAACAGTCAAGATTAGATATCTTGTATATGACAATTTTATTGAAAGTGCATGTCTATGTTTAGTTCTGACAGTGTGTTAATGCTCTAAATATTAGCATTTCCAATTTACTGTAATGTAGTCGCATAGTCTGACAACCTCCTGATAAATGACCAGGGTAGTGAGTATTCAAATGTTTTGTTTTTTTATTTCATACTTTCTGACTTGCTCTACACCTATGAGAATCATTTCATTTTTGGGCCTATGGAATGAAAACTGAATCTAATCTGAACTTAATAATTGGGATGTGAATGTAAGAAACATGTTAGAAGAATGGAATGGTGTGAAACAAGTACTACATAGTTTTTTTATGGCCAAAACCAATGTTCTTGATTGCATTGCTAAATTCTTTTTCCACCCTTAAAACTGTGCAGCAAAACTTAAAACTGTGCAGCAAAACTTAAAACTGTGCAGCAAAACTTAAAACTGTGCAGCAAAACTTAAAACTGTGCAGCAAAACTTAAAACTGTGCAGCAAAACTTAAAACTGTGCGACACATACACAAAGTTTGGGTTGTAGTGGCAGCAATAAAGTGAATTGGCTCCCCTGCAGAACTTCAGCCAAAATTTGTATTTTGTCACATACTGTCTGAATTCTGAGTCACCTCTCAGCCAGTATGTTTCTCTACATTCTCTAAGTTGTTCTCATTATTCTTTTTCTGATTGTGCTACATAAATATGCCCCAAGCATTGAGGTTACAGTTTTCCATCACCCTGAGTTGTATTTCTTACTAAGCTACACACCTAAATACTGGGTACTTGCGTTTAAAGAATCTGGTGTAAGTTCAGGTGCTGTCATTTTCACCTACAATTTCTGCAGAAGTTGCTGTCACCGGTGAAACCAAATCAGCAAGTGTTCAATTTTGTAATATCTGTCTTCCAACTTGGTGAAAAAGCAAGGATGCTTATTTAATGCTCACACCTGAAAATACTTAAAATTCTTCTGCACTCTTGCATGACCTTTATATATATTGCAGTTACATGACTTTGACTTGAAATCCATCTTTTTGATAAGAGCAATTCTTTTTTTTATTGTTTGCTATAATATGATGTTACCCAATGCTATTGTACATTCCATAATATAAATGTGACATTGATTTCACTTACAAAAGTACTGATGATAGGATGTGAGGGAATATTGGGTGGCACGATGTTAAAAAAAATCTATAATGCAAATGAAAATTCCCTATCATGTTGTGTGTGTGTGTGTGTGTGTGTGTGTGTGTGTGTGTGTGTGTGTGTGTGTGTGTGTGTGTAAGTTCTTAGTTTCATTTTATTACAACAACAAATCCTATACCATTGTAAGATGATCCCTGGATGAATAAATAAAACATTGCAACCAATGTGGTTCATGGTGTAGGTTCCTGTAGTCATGTCCTAGTTCATGAACCATGGGCAACGTATGAGTGGCCAAGTAAGTGGTCCTGACAGTCGGGATACCAGTTACTTTGGAATAAGGCTGGGCATCTCGGACATATTCTGAGTCGTCGTCACCTTTGTGCTCATACAGCAAAGACTACCAAATCCACCGGTTAGTCCCTCAGCCGTTAGGGGTAAAACCCAGTGGGACTCGGGGCAAGTAAGGCTAGCAACCTGCTTCCCTGGTACTTTAAATATGATGCTGGCAACAATCAGAGCAAAATGCCTCGGACCTTTGGAGGTGACGGAGTCCCACCTCTAACTGACAAACCAGGGACTCCTAAGATACGACTTGGCAAACAAATGGTAATGATGGGGAGCTATTAATATCAATGGGGGCTACTCTGGGAAGAAGGTAGAGCTGGCAGAGGCTGCAAGTAAGATGGCGCTGGACGTTTTATCTCTTATTGACATTCGGGTAAGGGGTGAGAAAGAAGAGGAAGTGGGAGAATACAAGGTCTACCTGTCAGGAGTCAAAGCAGGAATAGCACAATGGGGTGTAGGGCTTTACATCAGGAAAGAAATGGAACCCAGCGTAGTTGCAATAAGGTATGTAAATGAACGACTGATGTGGATAGATTTGACAGTGTGTAGCAAGAAAATTAGGATTGTGTCAGTATATTCGCGTTGCCAAGGGACAGATCAAGATAAGATGGATAGTTTTTATGAGGCACTCAGTGATGTAATTGTTAGAGTAAAGGACAAGGACAGTGTTCTGCTCATGGGTGATTTTAACGCCAGGATTGGAAATCGAACAGAAGGGTATGAAAAGGTTATGGGTAAATTTGGAGAGGATATGGAGGCCAACAGGAATGGGAAACAACTCTTGGATTTCTGTGCCAGTATGGGCTTAGTAATCACAAACACCTTTTTTAAACATAAGAACATTCACCGGTATACTTGGGAAGGCAGGGGAACCAGATCTGTCATTGACTATATAATAACAGATAAGGAATTCAGGAAGGCTGTGAGGGACACACGTGTATTCAGGGGATTCTTTCATGACACTGATCATTATTTAATCTGCAGTGAAATTGGGATTGTGAGGCCGAAAGTGCAGGAGGTCAGGTCCATATGTAGGAGGATAAGAGTGGAGAAACTTCAGGATAAGGAAATCAGGCACAAGTAAATAACAGCGATCTCAGAAAGGTACCAGTTAGTTGAATGTAGTCAATTACAGTCATTGGAAAAGGAATTTACAAGGTACAGGGACACAGTACTAGAAGTGGCTAAAGAATGTCTTGGAACAGTAGTGTGTAAAAGTAGGAAGAAGCAAACAGCTTGGTGGAATGATACAGTCAAGGCAGCCTGTAAAAGGAAAAAGAAGGCGTATCAAAAATGGCTACATACTAGAACCCTGGTAGACAGAGAAAGTTATGTTGAAGAAAGAAACAAAGCCAAACAGATAATTGCAGCATCCAAGAAGAAATCGTGGGAAGACTTTGGAAACAGGTTGGAGACTATGGGTCAAGCTGCTGGAAAACCATTCTGGAGTGTAATTAGCAGTCTTTGAAAGGGAGGTAAGAAGGAAATGACAAGTATTTTGGACAGGTCAGGAAAACTGCTGGTGAATCCTGTGGATGCCTTGGGCAGATGGAGGGAATATTTTGAAGAGTTGCTCAATGTGGGTGAAAATGCGATCAGTAATGTTTCAGATTTCGAGGTAGAATGGGATAGGAATGATGATGGAAATAGGATCACATCTGAGGAAGTGGAGAAAATGGTCAATAGATTGCAGTGCAATAAAGCAGCTGGGGTGGATGAAATTAAGTCGGAACTCATCAAATACAGTGGAATGTCAGGTGTTAAATGGCTACACAGGATAATTGAAATGGCCTGGGAGTTGGGACAGGTTCCATCAGACTGGACAAAAGCAGTAATCACACCAATCTTTAAACATGGAAACAGAAAAGATTGTAACAACTACAGAGATATCTCTTTAATCAGCGTTGTGGGTAAAATCTTCTCAGGTATTGTTGAAAGGAAAGTGCGAGTATTAGTTGAGGACCAATTGGATGAAAATCAGTGTGGGTTTAGGCCTCTTAGAGGTTGTCAGGACCAGATCTTCAGCTTACGGCAAATAATGGAGAAGTGTTATGAGCGGAACAGGGAATTGTATCTATGCTTTATAGATCTAGAAAAGGCATATGACCGGGTTCCTAGGAGGAAGTTATTGTCTGTTCTACAAGATTATGGAATAGGAGGCAAACTTTTGCAAGCAATTAAAGTTCTTTACATGGATAGTCAGGCAGCAGTTAGAGTTGACGGTAAGTTGAGTTCATGGTTCAGAGTAGTTTCAGGGGTAAGACACGGCTGCAACCTGTCTCCACTGTTGTTTATATTATTTATGGATCATATGTTGAAAACAATAGACTGGCTGGGTGAGATTAAGATATGTGAACACAAAATAAGCAGTCTTGCTTATGCGGATGACTTAGTTGTGATGGCAGATTCGATTGAAAGTTTGCAAAGTAATATTTCAGAGCTAGATCAGAAATGTAAGGACTATGGTATGAAGATTAGCATCTCCAAAACGAAAGTAATGTCAGTGGGAAAGAAATATAAACGGATTGAGTGCCAAATAGGAGGAACAAAGTTAGAACAGGTGGACGGTTTCAAGTACTTAGGATGCATATTCTCACAGGATGGCAACATAGTGAAAGAACTGGAAGCGAGGTGTAGCAAAGCTAATGCAGTGAGCGCTCAGCTACGATCTACTCTCTTCTGTAAGAAGGAAGTCAGTACCAAGACTACATTATCTGTGCACCGTTCAATCTTTCGACCAACTTTGTTGTATGGGAGCGAAAGCTGGGTGGATACAGGTTACCTTATCAACAAGGTTGAGGTTACGGATATGAAAGTAGCTAGGATGATTGGAGGTACTAGTAGATGGGAACAATGGCAGGAGGGTGTCCACAATGAGGAAATCAAAGAAAAACTGGGAATGAACACTATAGATGTAGCAGTCAGGGCGAACAGGCTTAGATGGTGGGGTCATATTACACGCATGGGAGAAGCAAGGTTACCCAAGAGACTCATGGATTCAGCAGTAGAGGGTAGGAGGAGTCGGGGCAGACCGAGGAGAAGGTACCTGGATTCGGTTAAGAATGATTTTGAAGTAATAGGTTTAACATCAGAAGAGGCACCAATGTTAGCACTGAATAGGGGATCATGGAGGAATTCTATAAGGGGGACTATGCTCCAGTCTGAACGCTGAAAGGCATAATCAGTCTTAAATGATGATGATGATGATGATGATGATGAACCAATGAACAGTTTTCAGTTTTAAAAAAATAATTTCATGCGGATATATGTACCATGCAGACAAGATTGGAACTGTCAGATATACAGACTTACTTACCATTCTATGGACGTCACCAGGCAATAACACACTGATATTAACAAAGGTTCCACTGTACCCCAGGACACCTTGACTGCTGTCCAGCAACAGCCTGGAGTAGGGAGGGAAAAGGAGTAACTGATGGAAGTGAGGTCATGTTATCTAATAATGTAAAGCTCTATTAATTTATTTAGCAATGAAAAAATTTCCATTACTGCACCTGTACTAGAATCACAATACAGTCCTTTAACTTGAGACATATATGTACTAGTTTCATTGTTTCTAAATTTGTAAACCTGTAACTTTCCACATAGTTGTCATGTACCTCCACAAATTGGTAATTTTCATCTCTTACCAGGATCATTGACTGCAGCAAATCAGGAATGTTTAAGCTGAAAATGTTTTCCCATTTGTGTTGTTTACAAGGATGATCCATTAATGTACAATTGTTCATCACATTCTCTAAGAATCAAACAAATAACCCTTCCTCCCCCCCCCCCCCCCCATGCCAACCTATTTAACTTAATTAGGTTAGTTCAGCTAAGTGTCAACCTTTGCTCTCATAGGAGCTATCACCTACTTCACACTGATCCAAATAAAAATGTTTTCCACTGTTACAGTTTTTTTATGCAGAACAAAATCAGAAAGCCATTACATTACTCACTTGCATCCACAAGGGCTCTTTAGTACAACAGTGTAATAACACATGCCCACATTTGTGTAATTTCATAACGTACACTGATTTGTTTGTGTTGTCAGAGGATTCATAATATAATAGTTCATTTAATTATAAATATGTTACCACAAGAATAGCAAGTTGAAGTTTCAGTATTGACAGATTCTCCATGTAAAGTAACAGGGTAGATTGCTCTTTCTTCAGTCGCCTACATATAACTAAACTGAATGATTGAAAAACTTGTGCATGTGGTCTTTCTTGTGCATATTCCCACAGAAGATCACTTTTCAGATGATGTTTTGTGTCCTCTAACCTCACACTTTCATATCCCTCATGTACTCACATTTTTTGTTCCAATTGTCCTGTATCAGGCAAAATTATTCACTCTGTAGCTGAGTGTGAGCTGTTTTACAAGCATTAATGGAAGATTGAAGTGTCTTTACTGGTGAATGCACTGCTCTAGATAATCAGGTACCTGCATTCAACTCCTGGCCAGTTCACAATTGTGATCTTCCATTAATGTTTCAAGTAAACATCCAACACTGGAAAGTCAATAATACTATGAAAAGGAAAGATCGATACTCTTCATAAAGAAACATCCTGTTACATATAAGCTTTTGGCCAGTGACTTTTTCAGAAAGGAGAAACGCGCACACATTCCATTAATGTTTCAAGTAAACATCCAACACTGGAAAGTCAATAATACTATGAAAAGGAAAGATCGATACTCTTCATAAAGAAACATCCTGTTTCATATAAGCTTTTGGTCAGTGACCTTTTCAGAAAGGAGAAACGCGCACACATTCGCTCAAGGTAGAATATCTCATACACACAACTACTACCTCCAGCCACACTGCAACAGAAACATGTTGAACAGAGTCAATAATCTAGAGCAGGGAGGGGAAGGGGGAGGGACAGTGGGATATGGGTGAGGAAACAGGAATCGGCCCCTTCTGGTGTAGAGGGGGTAGGATAGGGCTGACAAGTACAGCATAGGGAGTCTGTGGGAGAGGAGAAGATGGGGAGCAGAAAGGAGAGAAGCAGAGAAGAAAAAAAGACCAGTGGATACAATGGCTGAGAACAGCACATGGTGTGGGTGAGGGAGGCGAATTTGCAAGGTGACAGGACAGAGGGGGCTGGAAACGATTGGGTGGAAGATGTGGGGTCAGTAGGTAAGCTTAAGTTGAGGACAGGATGATTTCGGAAGGGGAGAATTTGTTGTAAGGATGACTCCCATTTGTGCTGTTTAGAAAAGCTGGTGGTGAAGGGGATGATCCAGATGGGCTGTGTTGTGAATCAGCTATTAAAATAAAGTATTTTATGTAAGCTGCATGTTGCACCACAAGATGGTGCACTTAGTTGTTGGTCACAGTTTTGTGGTGGCCATTCATCCTCACTGACAGTCGGTTGATAGTCATACCAATATAAAAATCTGAACAATTACTGCAGGAGAGCTGGTACATAACACAACTGCTTTCCAAGGAGACCTGGTCTCTTTGATGGGGTAGAATAAGCCTGTGAGAGGAGTAGAATAGAAAGTGCTGGGTGAGTGGATTGGGCAGGTCTTCCACATAGATCTTCCACAGGGATGTGACCCCTATGGCATGGGGTGGTGATTGGGAATGGCATAGGGCTGCACTAGGATACATAATTTATCTTGAGAAAAGTGGTTACTTCACCATGTTAAGGACTCTGCTGCTTTACAAATGTGTGTGTATGACGACAATAGCATGCATAAAAGATTATTTCATAACAATATGCTGCATCCACTAGCCAGATGCAGAAGTTGACACTAGATGGCAATAAAAACTCCACAGATTCTAAATGGAATTTTATGCTGAATCAATACTCACAGGAAAACACTTTACCTACCGTATTAATGCAAGAATCTTTTAGCTTTGTTTCCTAACAGTTTAATAGCAATCAAAATTCAAATTCACTATAACAGTTTAGAGTTCCCAAGTCTTGTGTGAACATGCCAACTAAAGACACACGAAGATGGAAATAATTCTAAGAGTTTTCACATATCTTCATGTTTCAAATATTATGAACTGTTAGCTGCATGAGGTCCAATATTTTAATTTTGAAAAGGCTAGATTTCAACTCACCACACAGAGGAGATACTGAGTTGCACACAGGCAAAACAAACAGGTGAAAAAGGCCTTGTTCATGGCCAGACACAGTGCTCACTTATGAGACAGTTGTGGTTGCATGAATACGTGCGCACGCTTGTGTGTGTGTGTGTGTGTGTGTGTGTGTGTGTGTGTGTGTGTTTTCTACATTAGAAGAAGGCCTTTTGACTGAAAACCCACATGTATAGCAGTATTTTTGATATGCCTGCCTGCGACTCAACAGCTCATCAATATGGTATCAATCTATCCTTTTCTTAATATAACTGTTATTCCAGCCTGGATTATCCATTGTTGGATTGCAATTATGAGAGTCCTTTCACACTGCAGTGCATTTTTAAGTAGAGCCAGAAAGAATCCTTGTGCTGAAATCATCTTGGGTGTTCAGTGTAGAACTACACATTAAGAACTATGTACAGCATAGACATCATGAGATAGCACTGACAGTTGTCAACAGTAGTTCACAACTCAAGCAGCCACAGGTACTGCGAAGGATATAGGCAGCACATTATAAAACAGTCAGATGTTTGTGATGGGTGAGAGCTGGGACCATGCATTGTGCACTTTTACTGAGAAGCAATGCAGCACCATTTGTAAGGTGTATATCACTACGTAACATTTATAGGATGACCATTTCATTAACAAATACTTACCAAGTGATGAGCTTTCAATAGTCCCCCTTCATATTTCCAATGGGTAATTTTAATTATGTAAAATGGGTAAGGTAATCAATAAGAAACAAGTTTTGTAAGGATATACTTTTATTGACTCAGTAAAAATTCTTGTAACTATTACAGACCTCTGAATGAAACAAATGTGGGAATAAGTTGTAAGTGACCTACTGCCAGCCCTCTGTAGTTCAAAAGAGTCAGTCAACTGGCTTTCTATGCTCACTAAATGAAATATTAAACTCTGGACACCTCAAGAGAACAAAAACATTTTTCCCACTGCATCCAAAATTTAAATCTTCCTCAAAAGCTTTGCAACATATAAGACAATTAGGTATGATTAGTTTCAGGGCGCCAAGTACTTTAGTTGGCGAAACACAGATAATGGTGTGGTTGAAACATGTAATAACTCTCATGGCTAAAATTATCTGAAACTGAAAAATAGTATTTGCTTATCTTAGTAAAGGTCACACAAATTAACAAAGTATCAGGTAAACACAAAAAACAAAAACAAAAAAATGTACTGTGTACATTAAATTACACCCTACATTGGGTGTCAAAATGTAATAAGTTAGGATATGGATATGACATCACATGAGCATTATGTAAATCAAATCAAAATACTGAGCACCAGAAATACAGAAACTTGGGAATAGGATCTGCAAATACCATAGATTAAAACATGAGATGTGAGTTATCACATTAACGTTCATTCATTTGCACTGAAACACATACACTACAAACTCTAAGCTCTCACAGGGATCAGAGTGTATATATATATATATATACACTCTGAGATATATATATATATATATATATATATATATATATACACAAACATTCCATGTAGGAAAAATATACCTAAAAACAAAGATGATGTGACTTACCAAATGAAAGTGCTGGCAGGTCGACAGACACAGAAATGAACACAAACATACACACAAAATTCAAGCTTTCGCAACAAACTGTTGCCTCATCAGGAAAGAGGGAAGGAGAGGGAAAGACAAAAGGATATGGGTTTTAAGGGAGAGGGTAAGGAGTCATTCCAATCCCGGGAGCGGAAAGACTTACCTTAGGGGGAAAAATGGACAGGTATACACTTGCGCGCACACACCACACACACACACACACACATCCATCCGCATATACACAGACACAAGCAGACATTTGTAAAGGCAAAGAGTTTGGGCAGAGATGTCAGTCGGGACGGAAGTACAGAGGCAAAGATGATGTTGAAAGACAGGTGAGGTATGAGCGGCGGCAGATTGAAATTAGAAATTAGCGGAGATTGAGGCCTGGCGGATAGCGAGAAGAGAGGATATGCTGAAGGGCAAGTTCCCATCTCTGGAGTTCTGACAGGTTGGTGTTAGTGGGAAGTATCCAGATAACCCGGACGGTGTAACACTGTGCCAAGATGTGCTGGCCGTGCACCAAGGCATGTTTAGCCACAGGGTGATCCTCATTGCCAACAAACACTGTCTGCCTGTGTCCATTCATGCGAATGGACAGTTTGTTGCTGGTCATTCCCACATAGAACGCTTTACAGTGTAGGCAGGTCAGTTGGTAAATCACGTGGGTGCTTTCACACGTGGCTCTGCCTTTGATCGTGTACACCTTCTGGGTTACAGGACTGGAGTCGGTGGTGGTGGGAGGGTGCATGGGACAGGTTTTACACCGGGGGCGGTTACAAGAGTAGGGAAGGTGGTTTGGGGATTTCATAGGGATGAACTAAGAGGTTACGAAGGTTAGGTGGACGGCGGAAAGACACTCTAGGTGGAGTGGGGAGGATTTCATGAAGGATGGATTTCATTTCAGGGCAGGATTTGAGGAAGTCGTATCCCTGCTGGAGAGCCACAGAAACTGATCCAGTCCCAGAAAGTATCCTGTCACAAGTGGGACACTTTTGGGGTTCTTCTGTGGAAGGTTCCGGGTTTGAGGGGATGAGGAAGTGGCTCTGATTATTTGCTTCTGTACCAGGTCGGGAGGGTAGTTGCGGGATGCGAAAGCTGTTTTCAGGTTGTTGGTGTAATGGTTCAGGGATTCAGGACTGGAACAGATTCATTTGCCACGAAGACCTAGGCTGTAGGGAAGGGACCGTTTGATATGGAATGGGTGGCAGCTGTCATAATGGAGGTACTGTTGCTTGTTGGTGGGTTTGATGTGGACGGACGTGTGAAGCTGGCCATTGGACAGGTGGAGTCAATGTCAAGGAAAGTGGCACGGGATTTAGAGTAGGACCAGGTGAATCTGATGGAACCAAAGGAGTTGAGGTTGGAGAGGAAATTCTGGAGTTCTTCTTCACTGTGAGTCCAGATCATGAAAATGTCATCAATAAATCTGTACCAAAATTTGCGTTGGCGGGCTTGGGTAACCAAGAAGGCTTCCTCTAAGCGACCCATGAATAGGTTGGCGTACGAGGGGGCCATCCTGGTACCCATGGCTGTTCCCTTTAATTGTTGGTATGTCTGGCCTTCGAAAGTGAAGAAGTTGTGGGTCAGGATGAAGCTGGCTAAGGTAATGAGGAACGAGGTTTTAGGTAGGGTGGCAGGTGATCGGCGTGAAAGGAAGTGCGCCATCGCAGCGAGGCCCTGGACATGCGAAATATTTGTGTATAAGGAAGTGGCATCAATGGTTACAAGGATGGTTTCCGGGGGTAACAGACTGGGTAGGGATTCCAGGTGTTCGAGAAAGTGGTTGGTGTCTTTGATGAAGGATGGGAGACTGCATGTAATGGGTTGAAGGTGTTGATCTACGTAGGCAGAGATGCGTTCTGTGGGGGCTTGGTAACCAGCTACAATGGGACGGCCGGGATGATTGGGTTTGTGAATTTTAGGAAGAAGGTAGAAGGTAGGGGTGCGGGGTGTCGGTGGGGTCAGGAGGTTGATGGAGTCAGGTGAAAGGTTTTGTAGGGGGCCTAAGGTTCTGAGGATTCCTTGAAGCTCCGCCTGGACATCAGGAATGGGATTACCTTGGCAAACTTTGTAAGTAGTGTTGTCTGAAAGCTGACGCAGTCCCTCAGCCACATACTCCTGACGATCAAGTACCACAGTCATGGAACCCTTGTCCGCCGGAAGAATGACGATGGATTGGTCAGCCTTCAGATCACGGATAGGCTGGGCTTCAGCAGTGGTGATGTTGGGAGTAGGATTAAGGTTTTTTTAAGAAGGATTGAGAGGCAAGGCTGGAAGTCAGAAATTCCTGGAAGGTTAGGAGAGGGTGGTTTTGAGGAAGAGGAGGTGGGTCCCGCTGTGACGGAGGACGGAACTGTTCCAGGCATGGTTCAATTTGAATAGTGTAATGGGGAGTTGGATCATTAGGAGTAGGATTAGGATCATTTTTCTTCGTGGCAAAGTGATATTTCCAGCAGAGAGTACGGGTGTAGGACAGTAAATCTTTGACGAGGGCTGTTTGGTTAAATCTGGGAGTGGGACTGAAGGTGAGGCCTTTGGATAGGACAGAGGTTTCGGATTGGGAGGGAGGTTTGGAGGAAAGGTTAACTACTGAATTGGGGTGTTGTGGTTCCAGATTGTGTTGATTGGAATTTTGAGGTTTTGGAGGGAGTGGAGCTGGAAGTGGGAGATTGAGTAGATGGGAGAGACTGGGTTTGTGTGCAATGAGAGGAGATTGAGGTTTGCTGGAAAGGTAGTGAAGGGTGAGTGAGTAGCCTTTCCGGAGGTGGGAAACTAGGAGATTGGATAGTTTTTTAAGGTGGAGGGTGGCATGCTGTTCTAATTTGCGGTTGGCCTGTAGGAGGATGCTCTGAACAGCCGGTGTGGATGTGGGAGAGGAAAGATTGAGGACTTTTATTAAGGATAGGAGTTGATGGGTGTGTTGATTGGCTGAGTGGATGTGTAGGTGTATATATATATATATATATAATAGAGGGAAACATTCCAAGTTGGAGAAGATAAGTCTTTCCGCTCCCGGGATTGGAATGACTCCTTACCCTCTCCCTTAAAACCCACATCCTTTCGTCTTTCCCTCTCCTTCCCTCCTCCCTGATGAAGCAACCGTTTGTTGCGAAAGCTTGAATTTTGTGTGTATGTTTGTGTTTGTTTGTGTGTCTATCGACCTGCCAGTGCTTTCGTTTGGTAAGTCTCATCATCTTTCTTTTTAGATATATTTTTTCCACGTGGAATGTTTCCTTCTATATATATATATATATATATATATATATATATATATATATATATATATATATATATATATATATAACAAAGATGATGAGACTTACCAAACAAAAGCACTGGCAGGTCGATAGACACACAAACATACACATAAAATTCAAGCTTTCGCAACAAACTGTTGCCTCATCAGGAAAGAGGGAAGGAGAGGGAAAGACGAAAGGATGTGGGTTTTAAGGGAGAGGGTAAGGATCATTCCAATCCCGGGAGCGGAAAGACTTACCTTAGGGGGAAAAAAAGGACAGGTACACACACACACACACACACACACACACACACACATCCATCTGCACATACACAAACCTGTGCATGTGCGAATGGATGTGTGTGTGTGTGTGTGTGTGTGTGTGTGTGTGTGTGTGTGTGTGTGTGTGTGTGTGTGTGTGTGTGTGTGTGTGTGCGAGTGTATACCTGTCCTTTTTTCCCCCCTAAGGTAAGTCTTTCCGCTCCCAGGATTGGAATGACTCCTTACCCTCTCCCTTAAAACCCACATCCTTTCGTCTTTCCCTCTCCTTCCCTCATTCCTGATGAGGCAAACGTCGGTTGCGAAAGCTTGAATTTTGTGTGTATGTTTGTGTTTTTTGTGTGTCTATCGACCTGCCAGCGCTTTTGTTTGGTAAGTCTCATCATCTTTGTTTTTAGATATATTTTTCCTACGTGGAATTTTTCCCACTATTATAACTGATAATTTTTAGCTGCTGCCCACACGTTTTAACGTCATTATTTCTTCGCCAGACAATTGTTAGCCTCATTTTCATAATCTGCCACCACAAAACCACTCCTTTTAATACATTTACACGCAGTTTTCTCGAAATTTTCCCGAATTTCTCCATCCTTTAACGTGTTTTGGCGGCAACACAATCACCTAACCTTTGTGCACATCGTTGTCTACCAACCCAAGTTCACCACAGGATCAACATAGCCCAGCTTTAACCAACACTTTTTCGCCTTTTTTCACAACAGATCTCCAGTTACTTTCTCCAGTTATTTTCATTTTCATTTCAACCTCATGTTACACTTTCCACCTTCTAGTACCATGTCACCCTCACAACACCTCCACAACGACCCCATTAAGTCTCATTTACATTCCCTCCGCAAACATGCCTTCACCCTAGCCAGATTATGCTCGCATATTTTATTTTCTCAGGTTTGTCTGACATTTGGCATTACCCCCAAAGGCCTCACACTTAAAGTTCCCATCTCTGGCTGCAACCCTTCTTTCCATCAGTCCCTATACCAGTTCCAAACTGAACAATCCATTGCCCTCACCCACCTAATCCTTCACCTACACATCAACTCAGCCAATGAACACACCCGTCAACTCCTATCCTTAATAAAAGTCCTCAATCTTTCCTCTCCCACATCCACACCGGCTGTTCAGAGCATCCTCCTACAGGCCAACTGCAAATTAGAACAGCATGCCACCCTTCACCTCAAAAAACTAATCAATCTCCTGGTTTCCCACCTCCGGAAAGGCTACTCACTCACCCTTCACTACCTTTCCAGCAAACCTCAACCTCCTCTCATTGCACACAAACCCAGTCTCTCCCATCTACTCAATCTCCCACTTCCAGCTCCACTCCCTCCAAAACCTCAAAATTCCGATCAATACAATCTGGAACCACAACACCCTAATTCAGTGGTTAACCTTTCCTCCAAACCTCTCTCCCAATCTGAAACCTCTGTCCTATCCAAAGGCCTCACTTTCAGCCCCACTCCCAGATTCACCAAACAGCCCTCATCAAAGATTTACTGTCCTACACTCGTACTCTCTGCTGGAAGTATCACTATGCCATGAAGAAAAATGATCCTAATCCTACTCCTAATGATCCAACTCCCCAAGACACTATCCAAATTGAACCATGCCTGGAACAGTTCCGTCCTCCGTCACAGTGTGATCCACCTCCTCTTCCTCAAAATCACCCTCTCCTAACCTTCCAGGAATTTCTGACTTCCAGCCTTGCCTCTCAGTCCTTCTTAAAAAACCTTAATCCTACTCCCAACATCACCACTGCTGAAGCCCAGGCTATCGATGATCTGAAGGCTGACCGGTCCATCCTCATCCTTCCGGCGGACAAGGGTTCCACGACTGTGGTACTTGATCGTCGGGAGTATGTGGCTGAGGGACTGCGTCAGCTTTCAGACAACACCACATACAAAGTTTGCCAAGGTAATCCCATTCCTGATGTCCAGGCGGAGCTTCAAGGATTCCTCAGAACCTTAGGCCCTCACCTGACTCCATCAACCTCCTGACCCCACCGACACCCCGCACCCCTACCTTCTACCTTCTTCCTAAAATTCACAAACCCAATCATCCTGGCCGCCCCATTGTAGCTGGTTACCAAGCCCACACAGAACGTATCTCTGCCTACGTAGATCAACACCTTCAACCTATTACATGCAGTCTCCATCCTTCATCAAAGACACCAACCACTTTCTCGAACGCCTGGATTCCTTACCCAATCCGTTACCCCCGGAAACCATCCTCGTAACCATTGATGCCACTTCCTTATACACAAATATCCCGCATGTCCAGGGCCCCGCTGCGATGACGCACTTCCTTTCACGCCGATCACCTGCCACCCTACCTACAACCTCTTTCCTCATTACCTTAGCCAGCTTCATCCTGACCCACAACTTCTTCACTTTTGAAGACCAGACATACCAACAATTAAAGGGAACAGCCATGGGTACCAGGATGGCCCCCTCGTACGCCAACCTATTCATGGGTCGCATAGAGGAAGCCTTCTTGGTTACCCAGGCCTGCCAAACCAAAGTTTGGTACAGATTTATTGATGACATCTTCATGATCTGGACTCACAGTGAAGAAGAACTCCAGAATTTCCTCTCCAACCTCAACTCCTTAGGTTCCATCAGATTCACCTGGTCCTACTCCAAATCCCATGCCACTTTCCTTGATGTTGACCTCCACCTGTCCAATGGTCAGCTTCACACGTCCGTCCACATCAAACCCACCAACAAGCAACAGTACCTCCATTATGACAGCTGCCACCCATTCCACATCAAACGGTCCCTTCCCTACAGCCTAGGTCTTCGTGGCAAACGAATCTGCTCCAGTCCGGAATCCCTGAACCATTACACCAACAACCTGACAACAGCTTTCGCAACCCGCAACTACCCTCCCGACCTGGTACAGTAGCAAATAACCAGAGCCACTTCCTCATCCTCTCAAACCCAGAACCTCCCACAGAAGAACCACAAAAGTGCCCCACTTGTGACAGGATACTTTCCGCGACTGGATCAGACTCTGAATGTGGCTCTCCAGCAGGGATATGACTTCCTCAAATCCTGCCCTGAAATGAGATCCATCCTTCATGAAATCCTCTCCACTCCACCAAGAGTGTCTTTCCGCCGTCCACATAACCTTCGTAACCTCTTAGTTCATCCCTATGAAATCCCCAAACCACCTTCCCTACCCTCTGGCTCCTACCCTTGTAACCGCCCCCGGTGTAAAACCTGTCCCATGCACCCTCCCACCACCACCTACTCCAGTCCTGTAACCCAGAAGGTGTACACGATCAAAGGCAGAGCCACGTGTGAAAGCACCCACGTGATTTACCAACTGACCTGCCTACACTGTGACGCATTCTATGTGGGAATGACCAGCAACAAACTGTCCATTCGCATGAATGGACACAGGCAGACAGTGTTTGTTGGTAATGAGGATCACTCTGTGGCTAAACATGCCTTGGTGCATGGCCAGCACATCTTGGCACAGTGTTACACCGTCCGGGTTATCTGGATACTTCCCACTAACACCAACCTATTTGAACTCCGGAGATGGGAACTTGTTCTTCAATATATCCTCTCTTCTCGCTATCCACCAGGCCTCAATCTCCGCTAATTTCAAGTTGCCGCCACTGATACCTCACCTGTCATTCAACAATATCTTTGCCTCTGCACTTCCGCCTCGACTGAAATCTCTGCCCAAACTCTTTGCTTCTTTATATGTCTGCTTGTGTCTGTATATGTGTGGATGGATATATGTGTGTGTGTGTGTGTGTGTGTGTGTGTGTGTGTGTGTGTGTGCGCGCGCATACCCAACTTTTTTCCCCCTAAGGTAATTCTTTCCACTCCCGGGATTGGAATGACTCCTTACCCTCTCCCTTAAAACCCAAATCCTTTCGTCTTTCCCTCTCCTTCCCTCTTTCCTGACGAAGCAACCCCGTTGGTTGCGAAAGCTAGAATTTTGTGTGTATGTTTGTGTTTGTTTGTGTGTCTATCGACGTGCCGGCGCTTTCGTTTGGTAAGTCACATCATCTTTTTGTGTGTGTATATATATATATATATATATATATATATATATATATATATATATATATATATATATATATATATATATATATAATAGAAGGAAACATTCCACGAAGGAAAAATATACCTAAAAACAAAGATGATGTGACTTACCAAATGAAAGTGGTGGCAGGTCGACAGACACACAAACATACACACAAAATTCAAGCTTTCGCAACAAACTGTTGCCTCATCAGGAAAGAGGGAAGGAGAGGGAAAGACGAAAGGATGTGGGTTTTAAGGGAGAGGGTAAGGAGTCATTCCAGTCCCGGGAGCGGAAAGACTTACCTTAGGGGGGAAAAAAGGACGGGTATACACTCGCACACACGCACATATCCATCCACACATATACAGACACAAGCAGACATATTTAAAGACAAAGAGTTTGGGCAGTTTGTTTTAAATATGTCTGCTTGTGTCTGTATATGTGTGGATGGATATGTGTGTGTGTGCGCGCGAGTGTATACCCGTCCTTTTTTCCCCCTAAGGTAAGTCTTTCCGCTCCCGGGACTGCAATGACTCCTTACCCTCTCCCTTAAAACCCACATCCTTTCGTCTTTCCCTCTCCTTCCCTCTTTCCTGATGAGGCAACAGTTTGTTGCGCAAGCTTGAATTTTGTGTGTATGTTTGTGTTCGTTTGTGTGTCTGTCGACCTGCCACCACTTTCATTTGGTAAGTCACATCATCTTTGTTTTTAGGTATATATATATATATATATATATATATATATATATATATATATATATATATATATATATATATATATATATATATATATATATATATATATAGTGAGGAGAACCTCACTGATGTAGACTACTGCAGAGAACAAATACATGGATGATTCCTTTTGGACTCTCACAACAGCCTCACTAAATCTGAAGGATAACGTTATTCCACACGCTGTATGTCAAATTACATTGAGGAATAGTGCAATTCCTGCAAATGTACTTCAGTTTAACAGTATCACCTCTTCAGTGCAAAAAAATAATGCACAACAGCATTGTTAATAATTGCATAGTGCTAAACTACTTCCAGGGTGGCTGCTCAAACTTGGAAAAAAAATCCTGTGAATTCCAGGTGTGAGAAGGATGAATGTGTCAATACACTGCTGACAAAGTAATGGTAATAGGAGAAGTTTGGAGGGGGTGGGGGGCACAGTGAGGGGGGCAGGTGCAGAACACCACAATAATGACTTTTCCTTTCTCTCAGCTGTACTACATACTAGCTATAAGCAGTAGTTTATCTAATTTTTAAACATCACTAATTTATATGGAATAATATTCATATAAGTAACACAATTTCCAATATTAGGTATTTCTAAATTTGTGATTTATAACTCAATAAAATTCAATTTCAAAGCTACATTAAAATGTAGAATTCCTTTGGATTTTATAACATTCCTGGAATTCCCTGAGTTTTTCCTGATAAAACGTTATTTTACATCTACATAGGTACTCTGCAAGCCATCTTACGGTCCACAGCAGTCATTATCACAACTAGTCATTTCCTTTCCTGTTCCACTCAGAAATAGAGCGACTGCCTACCTTGTACTTCTTACCAGTTGGAGTAATTAAAACATTTAAAATGAGTGCTTTTAAATATGAAAATTTGTGGAAACCGGAAGTCTCTGAGGCAGCATATTTCCAGAGCGCACATATAGCAGTTGAACAAAATCGTACCTCGTGTTACAAATAATGAACCTTCATGTCCCTACCAGTGCTATATATGCAACAAGAGTTTTAACTTGGGAAAGAAGTTTAAAACACCTCCAAAAAGACATTCATGGCGTAATGAAGCATTAGAAGTGGTTGAAGTGTATGATATGCACATTTGAAGCAGAGTCAAAAAAGTGTTGGGTTGATCATTTCCAAGCCACTCATCAAATACGTGTGAAATCTGAAGGTCTGGAGTTCTCTAGTGAAGGTGAATTTTTGAAATGGAAAGAGGAAATTGAACATACTACACAACTCAGATTTGTCAAACATCATGGCATTAAGTTTGTTCATGATTGCTCAATCTTATGTTTGCTATCATTCAGGTCAGTTTCTTTCCAAAGGTGAAGGTATGAGACACCTCAAAATGGCAGGTAGTAACAAAATTGATGGAAAGTGCCCTACAGAGGTGAAAATCCTCTATAAGGGCGAAAAGTGTCTTGTCAATTTTGTGTCGCCTCATGTTGGACATGATCTAGACTTAAGTCATTTGAATCTGACACCACAAGAACACGAGAGCATAGCTGCAGACACTCCTGTAAGAATCCTATGTCCCATTGTTCTTGGCAAAATTTGATCAACAGTGCTGGGTTCAGATTTGGAGAGAGTACATCTCACAGCACTGCGGGACTTGCGTAACAATGAGCTTCTTATAATTTGGCTTCAAAATCAGTTGGACATCAAAGTGATGACATCAGCATCAAAGCTTGTGTACAAGAATTTAAGTAAAGTGATAATCTGTGTGTAGGCCTATTATGTCATAAGCCTCAAGAAATAATCACTGACCATCACCTGGAATTGAGGAGTGAGTATTTCATGTTAGTAATAATGAACACCCGGAATTGAGGAGTGAGGATTTCATATTAGTAATAATGAACACTGCACAAGGTGAACTACTGGCAAAATAAGGAAATGGTAATATGTATGTTGATGGAACTGGACGCTTCCCTTGACCTATTATGTCAACAGCAGCTCATGATACTAAAACACACATAGCTACAACGGCCCATTGAAATCGGACACCTCCATGACCTATATAGCTCAAAAACAACTAACAATACCAAATAAATTTAAATCGAGTATTTCCCCAAAGATACAGAAATCAACTCCAACTGCCAATACCGCAACATCAACCTAAAACACATACAGTAAATACCACAAAACACAGGAATACCCCACCAAACATCATACACACGAAAAATACAACCAAAAAAACGACTACTTACCACAAAAAAGTTCCGGCACTACACTAGGTCAAACAAACACACACACACACACACACACACACACACAAAACATACTCCCAACCCACCCATAACCTTTTAATCTCTATAGTATTAAATATTTGTAAGCACATTCATATTGTTTGCAATTAAACAGAAAAGAAGTGCAGAATTGAGACTCCCTTGCAAAATCTTGTGTTGACTGATGCACTTGTTATTGATGCTGAAGATGTCTGTGATTGATGAGAGGGACGCAATTTTGGCCCGAGTAAGTACAAATGCTAGCTGCAACACCCAAGAAGCATTGTCAGATGGAAAAAAAAAGATTGTCTCAATGTTTTTGGAAAAGTCATTACTGGCATGTCAACTGCTGAAGTTAAGCTAGCGAAAAAAATGATGACAATGTTGAAAGCGAATGTAGGTGCTGTTAGAACCCACAAAGGAGTCACAAGAGAAACCTTGTACCACAGAGGAAGCAAAGAAAAGGAAATCATTACACCACATACCTACGGCTGTTCCTGACGTAGAAGAAAGCCATGGGATATTGAGAACTCTTCTTGGTGAAGGTTTGTACCACTAATTAGCAACCATTTCATGGTAATATTTTAATACTTGAAATGCTCATGTGCTCCATTCTGGTACAGTAAGATCTACTCCAGGATATATGTACATTATCTTCCCGCGCCCGGGTTCGATTTCCCAGCGGGGTCAGGGATTTTCTCTGCCTCGTGATGACTGGGTGTTGTGTGATGTCCTTAGGTTAGTTAGGTTTAAGTAGTTCTAGGGGACTGATGACCATAGATGTTAAGTCCCATAGTGCTCAGAACCATTTGTACATTATCAGCCATGTAGCCATTAACATTCTCTTCGAGTTTGACTCAAAGTTTATTTTTAGTGCCCAACAGTAACCCTGATAGCATTATTTTGATCTCTGGCTGACTTTGAAGCCAAATTACAAAAAGCTGCAATGCTGTGCACGTACTGCAATGTTGTGAGATGTACTCTCTCCAAATTTGAATTCTGTACTATTGCTTGAATATTATCAAGAACAATAGGAAAGGGGATTCCTACAGTAATGTCTGCAGCTATGCTCTCGTGTTCTTGTGGTGTCAGATTCAAATGACTTAAGTTTAGATCGTGTCCAACATGTGACGACACAAAATTTGCAAGGCACTTTCCTTTCTTATTGCGGACTTTCATCTCTGCAGGGCACTTTCCATCAATTTTGTTACTACCTGCGATTTCGATGTGTCTCCTACCTTCACTTTTGGAAAGAAACTGACGTGAATGGGACAAACATACATACAGGTTGAGCAATCATCAACAAACTTTATGCCATTGTGTTTGACGAATTTGGATTGTGTAGTATGTTCAATCTCCTCTTTCCACTACAAAAATTCACCTTCACTAAAGAACTCCAGATCTTCAGATTTCACACGTATTTGGTGAGTGGCTTGGAAATGATCAATCCAACACTTTTTTTTACTCTGCTTCAAATGTGTATATCATACACTTCAACCTCTTCTGCTGCTTCATTACACCATGAATGTCTTTTTGGTGGCGTTTTAAACTTCTTTTCCAAGTAAAACTCTTGTCGCATGTGTAGCACTGATAGGGAAATGAAGGTTCGTTATTTGTAACACGAGGTACGATTTCGTTCAACTGCTGTGGGTGCGCTCTGGAAATATGCCGCCTCAGACTTCAGATAATTGTATTCGTTTCCACCAATTTGACACTTAAAAGCACTCATTTTAAATGTTTTAATTACACAAACTGCTAAGAAGTACTTCTGAGAACACAACACTGCTAGTATAAGCAACCACGGTAAAACACATGGACTACAAAAAAGCGGGGATCAAGTTAATTGTTGGAATTTAGAATCGATGCCTCTGCTACATATTTATCTTTGCCGCAGTTGCTACAGACGCTTTTATAGACGTTCCTATTAACATGGTTGTTTTTTGCTTACTCTTGAGTTACATTCGTTCTGTGCGTGTCAATAAAAGCATTTATGTTCACTTTCAAACCGTAACCGCCTGTTTATTTCAAGTTCAATAACAGGTTATGGGCCGAGGCACAGTCACCCAGCGGTATATTTGAAGTGAATAAAAACTACGTTTTTCTCGTCACATCAAGACGCAGATACAGAACGCCGATATCATGAGTTGAGTCAGTGCTAATTCGTTGCCGTTAATTGAAAAACTGAAAGGAAGAGAAAATTACAATACATTGAAATCTGCAGTGAAAACTTATTTACAGCACGAACAATTGTGGCAGTGTATAATGGGCGAGACCAAACATGAAGTTAAGACATGCACCGCAAGGGTCAAAATAATCTTATCAGGTGATCCTGCTATTTATGTGCATCTGCAGAGCACGTCATCTGCAAAAGAAGAGTGAAATAAATTAAAACAAAACTTATGAGGATTCAGGACTTTATCGAAGAATAGGCTGTTGAGAACGCTTTTAATAACACGATTAGAGAGAAGTTCGTCTGTGGAAGAATACGTGACGAGAATAATTTCAGTGTCAAGTAAATTGAATGATCTTAACTTTGAAGTGAAAGACGAGTGGGTAGGATGTATCTTGTTAGCTGGGGTACCTAATGAGTACAAACCAATCATAATGGATTTAGAGAACTCCAACACGCCGATAACGGGCGATTCCATTAAAAACAAATTACTGCAAGATGTAAAGGACGAAGTGTGTGGCAACTCGTATGTTAATGACGTGGCTCTCCAGACGAATAAAAAAGACAAGCGAATCGCACCTCACACCACAATCCCAGAGGTCCGAGATGTTACAACTGCAACAAATATGGACACATAGCGAAAAATTGTTGCAGTAAACACAAGGCAAGCGAAAAATCAGTAATTAAAGAAACCAGCTACAAGACATTCATCATGATGCCACCGTCAACTAAAGCTATACACAAAGACTGGTTTGAGGATTCTGATGCCTCAGTTCACATGTCAAACCGTCCATGTGATTTAATCTTCGTAGCGTCAGTTCCCAGTTCACAAGTGGTCGTGGCCAACAACGAAAATTTTCCCGTTAAAGGGACAGGTTGCACGCATATTAATGCTGTGGCTGGCAGAGAGAAAATAAATATTAAGGTGACGGATATACTTTATGTTCCTCAGCTGAGTACAAAAATAGTGCAACAGGGTCACACAGTCATTTTTGACAATAGAGGCTGTCTCATTCGAGATACAGAGAAGAAATTGCTAGCTACAGCATCGTTAATCAACAGAATGTATAGGCTGGACCAACCAAGTGATAGTGCAGAAACAAAATATGCATCCTTGTCTATTGATGGCACAGAAGATTAGGCCACCTACACTCAGATGCCATGGAAGAATTACAAAGCGGTTTGGCTAATGGCATCAAATATAAAGGAGCCGACGACACTCCGTGCGTTACTTGCCTGGAAAGTAAGCAAACTAGATTTTCCTTTCCTCACTCCACTTCTAGGGCTAAAAAG
The DNA here is from genome assembly GCF_023864275.1 of Schistocerca cancellata. Classification (NCBI taxonomy): domain Eukaryota; kingdom Metazoa; phylum Arthropoda; class Insecta; order Orthoptera; family Acrididae; genus Schistocerca; species Schistocerca cancellata. Next base: position 281,185,367 of record NC_064632.1, on the reverse strand, counting down.
ATTTTGGAGTTGTGCATTCAGATTTGTGTGGTCCAATGCAAACCACATCGATTGGTGGAGCTAAATATTTTCTAACTCTGAGTGATGATTTCTCTAGAAAGATTTTTTTGTACACTGTCAGCAATAAATACCAAGTACCTGACATTATACACAATTTTAAAAAGTTCGTAGAGAATTAGACAGGCAAAAGGCTTTGTATCTTGCGAACTGATAATGGAAAAGAATATGTAAACGAAAGACTGACGAAATTTTTAAGGGAAGAAGGAGTTAAACATGAAACCACTGTTCCCTACATTCCAGAACAAGATGGTGTTGCGGAAAGGTAACCGCAGGTTATCTCATTAATAAATAACTGACAAAAGCTTTGAACAACATAACGCCAGAGGAAGCTTTCTCAGAAAAGAAACCTGACCTCTGACATCCACGATTATTAGACAGCAAGGTATACTGGTTGTTCCATCCAGTTCAACAAAGAACCATTAAATCCAAAGATGTGATATTTAAAGAAGAAATTAGCCAAGAGAATAATAACAAGCCAGGGACATGTGATCATTTGCTGAAACCAAATCAGATATCTATCCCGTTCGCAAATAAGGAGGAGAAGAACATTACGATTCAAGATGACGCAAGGGACAACATATCAGATAACAGCATTTCAGAAGAAACAGGCTCAGTTGAAATAGAAAATGAATCTGAACCGCCTCAACAAGTGCTCAGAAGATCTTCCAGAATACCAAAAAAGATGTATGATTATGTGACCTAATGTACAAAAGAAGATTCATGAGAATCAGAGCCATCAACTTTGGAAGAAGGTTTGCAATCTAAGGATTCAGATAAATTTTTTCAAGCAATAGAAGAAGAATTGAAGTCACATGCAGAAAATAAAACTTGGGAATCATCTATCCTGCCTCAAGGCAAAAAAGCGATTGATGCTAAGTGGGTCTTTAAGATAAGAAGAGACAGATAAGTCGCCATAAAGCTCGACTTGTAGTTAAGATATGTTCACAAGTTAAAGGTTTAGACTATGAAGAAACATACTCACCAGTGATACGATACAATTCACTTAGATATTTGTTTAGTCTATCTGCTAAATACGACTTGGTCATTGATCTTTGTGATTTGGTGACAACTTTTTTGCAAGGTGATTTGAAAGAAGAAATTTATGTCAAAATTCCCACAATTGACTACATGACAAAAACAGCAAAATATGAAGCTATTAAAAGACTCAAGGAAGCAGTGTGTGGACTTAAACAGGAAAGTCGCTGTTGGAATATCAAACTGGACAAAGTTTTACTAAGTTTAAATTTCAGCAGGACCACCGCTGATCCACGTGTTTATAACAGATACCAATGAAGCGATATATTAATTGTAGCAGTTTATGTAGATGACATGCTGATATTTGGTAACAATAAGCTACAGAAAATTGCATTTAAAGAACAACTAAAGGAACAACATAAACTAAAGGACCTTGCAGACGTATCCAATTGTCTAGGGATCCGAGAGACAAGAGATCGTAAGCTTGAACTTTTATGGTTGGATCAGATTTTACGAAAGTATAATATGGAAGACTGTAAGCCAGTATCCACTCCGATTAACAATAACTAAGTATTAACTCATGAAATGAGCCCAAAAACAGGAAGAGAAAGAGATGCCAAGAAGAAAGTCCCATATAAAGAAGCCATAGATAGCTTAATGTATGCACAACTAGGTACTAGACCAAATCTAGCGTACGCAGTTGGAGTTGCGAGTCGGTTTAATAATAACCCTGGAATATCCCACTGGCAAGCTGTAAAGCGAATCGTAAGGTATATTAAGGGAACTAAAGACTTCAACCTACAATTTTCCAAAGAAGATAATGACATCACAGGTTACACTGATGCCAACTGTGCTGAGGACATAGGAGATAGAAAATCAACCACTCGTTTTCTATATATGTCACAAGGTGGAGCAATTTTATGGAATAGTAAAAAAACAACCAACAGTAGCTCTCTGGACAACAGAAACAGAATATATATCATTAACTTCTGCATGTCACGAAGCACTTTGGCTGTAACATCTGCAAAGAGAGATATCCCCTTTCCCAAAAGAGGGCCCAATAAGATTGTTTTGCGACAGCAAAGGTACAATTGATCTGTCAAAGACAAGTGGATACAGGGGAAATCACAGTGGAGCAAATATCCAGATATTATATGCTTGCAGGTATGATGACAAAGCCACTGCCAAGAATCAGACATCAGCAACTAACACAAGAATTTAGACTCCAAGAATGAAGTACTGAGACACATCGCTTCTAGTGGAGGTGTTGGAATTTAGAATCGATGCCGCTGCTACATATTTATTTTTGGCGCAGTGCTACGGACGCTTTTATAGACGTTCCTATTAACATGGTTGTTTTTTGCCTACTCTTGTGTTACATTCGTTTTGTGCGTGTCAATAAAAACATTTACGTTCACTTTCAAACCGTAACCGCGTGCATATTTCAAGTTCAATAGCAACACAAATTCTCACTCTAAAAATAGCGACGAACATATCGATGCGACCAATGGTCATATCGATGTGCTACACAGGATTAATTTTCATGGAGAAGAAGTAAAAACTTTGAGGTTCGCCGATGACATTGTAATTCTGTCAGAGACAGCAAAGGACTTGGAAGAGCAGTTGAACGGAATGGACAGTATCTTGAAAGGAGGATATAAGATGAACATCAAAAAATGCAAAACGAGGATAATGGAATGTAGTCAAATTAAGTCGGGTGATGCTGAGGGAATTAGATTAGGAAATGAGACACTTAAAGTAGTAAAGGAGTTTTGCTATTTAGGGAGTAAAATAACCGATGATGGTCGAAGTAGAGAGGATATAAAATGTAGACTGGCAATGGCAAGGAAAGCGTTTCTCAAGAAGAGGAATTTGTTAACATCGAGTATAGATTTAAGTGTCAGGAAGTCGTTTCTGAAAGTATTTGTATGGAGTGTAGCCATGTATGGAAGTGAAACATGGACGATAAATAGTTTGGACAAGAAGAGAATAGAAGCTTTCGAAATGTGGTGCTACAGAAGAATGCTGAAGATAAGGTGGGTAGATCACATAACTAATGAGGAGGTATTGAATAGGATTGGGGAGAAGAGAAGTTTGTGGCACAACTTGACTAGAAGAAGGGATCGGTTGGTAGGACATGTTTTGAGGCATCAAGGGATCACAAATCTAGCATTGGAGGGCAGTATGGAGGGTAAAAATCGTAGAGGGAGACCAAGAGATGAATACACTAAGCAGATTCAGAAGGATGTAGGTTGCAGTAGATACTGGGAGATGAAGAAGCTTGCACAGGATAGAATAGCATGGAAAGCTGCATCAAACCAGTCTCAGGACTGAAGACCACAGCAACAACAACACAGGATGACTACCAAAAATCATATGGATGCGCTACACGGCGTACAGGCGTCTAAAGCTAGCGAAATGAGGGATGCTCAACTACCGGACCTACCGATAGATGGCTCTACCAGCTGATTACTGTCGTCTGTATTGTCCGCCATATTCGAATTTGACGAGAAGTTTCTCTCGGTCTGTACGTTGTATAAGGAAATAAGGATTATCGAATTGGTGATTTCTTGTTCCGCTTTCAATTGTACGAAGCGATGGAGTAAGGAAAGTGACTCATCATTTCACAGGTAATAGGACTATCGATACGATACGATAAAAATACAGACTTAGTGCGTTTGCTAATTCGATTTTTTGAACAGACTTCCTGTAAAGCACCCAGAGCTGCTAAAGAAGTGGATCACCTCCGTGAAGCGGAAAGGTTTTAATCCTACGTCTTCCAGTTTTCTTTGCGGAAGCCATTTCCGACAAGATGATTACATAGTCAGCCCTGTAACGTGGAAGAAACGTTTCAAACCCGAAGCAGTGCCATCAGTTTTTGACTTTCCGACACATGTGATGCCACCAAATAAAGAGCCACGACGACATGTTGTTAGGATTTTGAGTGACAACGATGCTTCTCCATTTGGAGTAGCTAATTAATTTCCTTGATATGTGTGTGCTTTTGTGAATTTATTTCGTACGGACACAAATGGGCTACATAGGACTAAGCAATGTTGTAATAAAGGTCCATATTTTTGTTTTTAGCGTTTTGTCATGGAATCCGTGCTCGATATGCCCACTGAAGAAGCTACTGATTGCGTGGAGAATGTTGTCAATGAGAACTCTTCCGTGGAAAGCATGTCCTATTTATCCAATGCAGAAGCTGCGAATTGTGTCGAAAACGTTAGTAAATGGATGTTTCCACACCCCCAAAGTTTTCTTATAATATTTTTTCATCAAGCCTTGAGTTATTTCAATCATATATAACGAAATTATTTCTTTATTTCAGAGTGCAGTTGGTTCTTCAGTAACTGATTGTGGTATACAGTCGAAAGGAGAAATGGAAGACAAGGCGACCGAAACTTGCAATTTTTTCTCCGACATTGTGCACGAATTAAAACGTAAACTGAAGTGCGTCCGTGAAAAACTTTGAAGAAGAGAGAAGAAAGTGTTTTCCATGGATGACATCACAAGTTCACTGAAAGAGAAGGGGCATCTTCCTGAGAAGTTACATAACTTCCTCAATCATCAGAAAGGAACACAAGTGGAATTAGTGTGCAATTTAGTGAACAACTCTCTCTCATCAAAGGGTAATAGATAAACAACAAATGTGAAAATGTTTGCGATGACTGTGTGTTTCACCAGCAGCGTATGAATACCTGCAAAAATTAATGCATCTGCCCCATAAATCGTTGATTTCCAAATGGGTGACAAGTGTAGACTGTGAACCTGGCTTCTTAAAAGATGTTTTTAAGTACATTGATTTGAACCCAATTGTAAGGGACCAGTTCAGCGATTCATGTCTAATTGTAGACAGTATGGGAATTAGGAAGCAAGTAGCTTGGGACCAAGGAACTAAGCAGTCCACTACATACAGATATCCTGCAATTGCACAGAGAAGTGTAGAAGACAATGGGGAAATACAGATTATGTGTATGCGATCTGTTGGGGACTCAGCAAATGTATTCAAAGCTGACAAGCAGGATGTATCCTACGTAGAGTTTAAACAAGTTCTTGCTATTCTCCCGAATCCAAATGTCAAACATGTTAGGGACACCTTATATTAGGAGTTTCCTGGAAATTTAGGCATTTTCGAAAGTGGGTGAGAAGTCAACTGTATATTTTTTCGAAGTGGTTCATTCTTCAAGTGAAATAATTAAGTAGTCAGAACTGTAAACTAATACTATACTAAAAATTACATTATTTATAGGCAACGAAAATGTTCTACAAAGTTATTAAAGCTTAAAGGGCCCTCTAAATATATGTTACCTACTGATTCGTAGCTGACATAATAAAATCAGTTTAAATAAATAAAAAAAAAAACAGATTGTACTTCACATGAATCCCACCCGTGACAATTCCTTGTCCCACCTGTGACAGTCTAATTGCAAGTAAGTATTACTAATCTAATATTTACTGATATTATGTCATGTAGAGAATTGTTTTGTTAATGTGAATTCAAGAAAATAAGTGCATAAATCACAGATTTCTGCTAAAATGTTGGTGGTTATTCAGTGCTACGTCTATTTGCTGTCCCACCTGTGACAAAATGATGAATAACAGCTGAATTTGTAAACTTCTGACATTCAGATTTAAAGGGAAGGTAAAACAATTATTTGTATGGCAACCAGTCAATCTTTATTTCTATTTATACTTAATGTTATATCAGCATCTAACTGTTGAAAAACGTAGTGCAACTGTCCCACCTGTGATAATGGATTCCCCCCCCCCCCCCCCATTAACTTTGTGCCACTGGTATTGGCTAGTGTACTTTTGCAGATAAGAAGATCGACTGGACTAGAATTTCCTGTCAGTATAGGACAAATTCATACAGTATGGAACTTTTTACACTTAATTTGCAATATAATGTCACCCTTGTCTCAAACAGATTGTAGCAGCCATTGGGGTGCCTGTCTGGCCAGCTTCTGCAGCTTTCGCTTTCAGGTTTGTTTTTTGCTTGGACCCTGTACTGACAACCAGTCATTCCAGTGATTGACACAATGTCAAAGACTGGAACCAAGATTCACAAAAATAAAATTCCATGCTTGTAATTCATGGTGTAATTAATTTTGCTCACTGACATGTTTTGAATTCAATTTTAAAATAAAACCATGGTACCAGTCATTGTTTGAGTGTCAGACTGGAAAATTACAGTTTTAACACACCCAAACTTAAAATTAACAGCTGTGATCGATGTTATTTTCAACAAGTTCCTTCACGTCCTACATCATCATGGATCAGTCCCATATAATGTTATTACTAGACTTAACTTCCAAATGATACAAGTCATGCTTTTAAGAGGAGCCTTAACGTTGGGCTTTGTGTTTGTCTCATTTAAATGTGTTTTTTGTCTTGTACGAAAGACTGAAGCACTGTCAAAAACTGGTGCTCTACCTTATCACTCAGTTAAAATACACCATGCCACGTACAGGCGTTAATAAAATCTTGGCATTTAAATTTCTGATCACAGAGAGAGCCAAATTCGTAAGTGCATGCTGCAATTACATTGTCAGCATATATGCAGATCGGTAATGCATCATCACTTCAGATAAAGGAAAATGACAGTTTGTTCCATTTGTACGTAAGTAATACTTTAATAGTTCAGTTGCAATTTCTGTTGTCAGTAAAGATACCCCTAAGCAAACGATGTCAACTTTTTTTCAAGAGACATCTTCACTGTCATCCACACTTGATCTTCCGAATTATACCTGTTGTTAAAAGCTTTGGCAAATAAGGTAATTTTTTGACCTCCACTGAATCTTAAATAGTGTTTTAAAACGGGCAAATTAGTAAAGCACGCATAAAATTAATAGTAAACAATTTATAGGTCTGCTTGTCAAATTTGCAAAACACACTCGAATTAAAGGAATTTCATAGCAGAACTGTCACTGTTTTTTCTCGCTAGATTAGAAACACTTCATTATGTTGATGTGTAGATATCTAGAACATCCAATATAAAAGACCTATAAGGACGCAGAACGAAAAACATTTTCATCCGTGTTTTGACACTTCGTTTTTTGCCAAATTGAGATATGGCGGACACTCAATGATATGATCTTTGGCCGGTACGCGGTAGAGCCATCCATCAGTAGGTCCGGTAGTTGAGCATCCGTCATTTCGCTAGCTTTAGACGCCTGTTACATGGCGTGGACAAGCCTTTACACGTGCACTTGGTTGGTGTGGAGGGGGGAAAATGGGTGGGGCTTGTGCAATCTCGGGGGATGTCGCTAACGTTTCCTGTTGAAGTGTATTAACTTTGAAGACGACATTTTTGGCGGGCCGAAAGATCTGTGTTTGTTATTGTTTCGTCCAGGTGGTAGATGCTGCGTTGAACTGCCGTAGTAACTCAGCAATAGGCTTTGTGCTATTCTGATTTCTAAGAGACGAAAAGCGGAACGCAAAATTGTTGGAAAGAAAATAGGAAACGTAATATACATTCGCACTCTGGGAGGCAAATAAGTTCATCTGTTAAAATGATTGTGATTAGAATATCGTATTTTACATTATAATGTAACTGTTTAGGATTCATTTAATACTCTGATATATGTACTCAAGCTGCAAGTGTAGTGTTGTGCTGATGAATGTAACAGACTGCAGATTTAGTTTCATAGCTGTGTGCATATGAAAGGGTACACAGCTGTGTTGTATGCAACTTAATACTGTTGTAATGGCTGTTGGAAGGCTTCTTAAAAGTTAACTCTAGTTTAAACATGTCGAACTGTTAAGTAATAGTCTATTTTTAGTCACTAAAGTATATAACGAAGAAACTCTCTAAGAACAAGAAGATACATGCAGCATAACTGGAGATATTGTCGGAAATCTGCATTTGCAAAACAAGATGCTGTAACAGCAGTAAGGATTTATATGAATGTCTCAGCTGACATTCAGAAATTCGTAAATCAAATCAGTGTTGAGTAAATTCACTCTGTATTATTAATCATAAGTACCATTAGGGAGTAAATTGTTTGGGCATTAAGTATTAGAATTTCAATGTTAGAATGGATAAGTTTTCAATATTAGCTGCGCTGTTTAAAAAGAAAATGTTGTGGGCCAGAGTGAATAAAAGTATTCTGTCAGTCTTCTTTGTGGGCCAGTACAGTGAAAAAGATTTCAAAGTGCAAAGCAGGTAGTACTGCCCTTTATGGATTGTATCAAAAATACGCAAACTCTGAACAAATGTTCTAAAAGTAATCAAGTTTCATTCTGGATAATTTAACCATGTTTTCATGCCAATTGGCAGTTATTGTCTCATCGCTATTTCCTACCTGAGGCTAACGTGAGGTTATTCACAGGTCAAGTGCTGATCTTATACCCATCTGCTTTGACCTGTAATGTAACTGTGATGTCATGGTGAGCCTTGATAGTTTTTGAGTCTTTGTGTTTGTAGATAGTGAGTTGCAGTATTTGGTGGCGCTCTCTTGTGATGGATGTTTGTTAGTGAGTTGTTTGACATGAATTGAATGTTCCAGGTTGCTACTGGAAGAATTTGTGCTGGCTTTCTGGTGAGTTACTTTGAATTTGCATATTGTGGCTGATGGATTCATTTTTATGTTTGGAAATATTAATGCCATGTATTTCTTGTGGTAGGAAATTTAATATTATTTTTCTTCAGTTGTGAAGAAGATACAGATATTTACGTGTAGCTCATTACTTGCTGCAATGGATGAAGTTGTTTGTGTGTATTGAAATTGGTGGTGATGCAGGTTTTCATGAATTTTCGGGATTTCCTTGTTAGTGTTGGGTAATTCTGGTGGATTGTTATTGGTAGGTATCATGGGTATTGATGTACCATCGTTGGCTAGAATACATTTATGATATTAGTTATGTAAGCATCCCCCCTTTGGGTTCGGGGGTTAGAATAGGCCCGCGGTATTCCTGCCTGTCGTAAGAGGCGACTAAAAGGAGTCTCAAACGTTTCGGCCTTATGTGATGGTCCCCTGTCGGGTTTGACCTCCATATCGCAAAATTTTTCTGAAGAGCGAGCTGATTGGGGAAGGGTGCCTTACTTGGTGCATTGTGTCCATGTTGTGTTGAGACTTTCGCCATCTTATTCGTCGTTGCATTGCAGTCCTGCCCGCTCTCCATCGCTTGGGCATGGATACGCTCCTGCGTGCACTTTCTGCCAAGCACTGTGCAGGGCCATTTTCTGCACTGACGACGCCCATGGACCACATGTCACCTAACATCCAGCACGGTAGCCAGTCCGTTGTGGTGGGGCCGCCATGTACCCTCTTGGTTGTAGCCCCCTGACAACACAGGGATCGCTCTACTGATGCCTGCGCCGTTAACTCCCCACGTATGCCAAGGAGTAGGTGCCCATCTCCCTGGTGCATCGGGACTCCCGGCAATGGCCATCCTGCTAGGTGGCCTTTGCTGTGGCTGGGTGGCGCCCGTGGGGAGGGCCCTTGGTCGGAGTAGGTGGCATCAGGGCGGATGACCCGCAATGAAGCGTGGTACATCATCTCTCGCTGGCGGCCAGCCGTCAGCAGTCTCTAAGCGTTCCAAAGCTCACTTTAAGGCTAATGTGTATGACCCCAAATCGTTCCCCTCCCTCGCCACACCATGGGAGGAACGAAAGGCATTGCATGAAAGTGAGACATATTAGCCCAGATATCTTGTCTGTACCAGAGCTGATGGGGAATCTTTTATGTCCGTGAAGCCTCAGTTCTTTGTAGAACATTTAGAGGACAAGTTTGGGGAGGTGGAGGGCTTGTCCAAGATGCGGTCCGGATCGCTGTTGATAAAAACGGCATCCTCAGCCCAGTCGCGGGCCTTGCTCACTTGTACTAAGCTGGGGGATGTCTCCGTCACTATCACGCCCCATAAAAGCCTGAATATGGTCCAGGGCATTATCTTCCACAGGGATCTCCTTTTACAGTCCGATGACGAGCTGCGCGCCAACTTGGAGCGCCGCGGTGTCCATTTTGTCCGGCGCGTCCACCGGGGTCCGAGGGATCGTCATGTTGCCACCGGTGCCTTCATCTTGGCCTTCGAGGGTGACACGTTACCTGAGAAGGTCAAGGTGATGGTGTACCGTTGTGATGTCAAGCCTTATATCCCTCCCCCGATGCGGTGCTTCAAGTGTTGGAAGTTCGGCCATATGTCTTCACGCTGTGCTTCCGACCTCGTCTGTCGCGATTGCGGTCGACCATCCCATCCTGATCATCCCTGTGCCCCGCCTCCAATCTGTGTGAACTGTGGTGCGCACCATCCGCCTTGCTCGCCAGACTGTCCGATTCTGCAGAGGGAGCGGAAGATCATGGAAATCAAGACTCTCGACCGCCTGACGTACACTGAGGCGAAGCGGAAATATGATCGGCTTCATCCAGTGCGCATGACAGCTTCTTATGCCGCAACTGTCACTCCTGCTACACTCCAGTCAGCTCTCAGAGTCGAAGTCCCACACCTGCCCCCTTGATGGTGGGGGGCACTAAACCCACTGTTGCTCCTGCTCCATCTACTTCAGGAGCAACACCCCCCACCCATCGGGGACATCAGTTCCCCCTTCCCCGCCGGAGAAGCGTAAGACTTCTTCAGCTACTCTCTTAAGGAAGGGGTCCCTTGGGGACCTCCCTTCCCAAGTTCTGACCGGTACCAAGGCCGAAAGCCGCAAGTGGCTTAAACAACCGCCGGTCCCTGGTCGTCAGGACACACGGTTGTTGTCTGTCCCTGAGACTGACCCAGTGACACCCTCCCAGCCTGAACCACCACAGGCACAGCGCGAGAAGCAGAAGAAGAAGAAACTCCCCAAGGCTACCGACATTGCGGTGGCACCCATTCCACCACTTCCTACAAGCTCTGCATCTGAGGACGAGGTGGAGATTCTGGCGTCCGCTGAGGACATGGATCTCGCCAGTCCCTCGGATGCAATAGATAGCTGTTGTCCAGGTGGTGACTCAGTAGCAGCAGGGGCCCCGGAGGCGTAATCTGCCTCCCCAGTCCCTTCACGCCTTTCCCATCCATGGCTAATACCATCCTCCAGTGGAACTGCAGCGGTTTCTTCCACCATTTAGCTGAGCTCCGCCAACTTCTCAGCCGTCATCCTTTCCTTTGCATTGCTCTGCAGGAAACTTGGTTTCCAGCAATGCGAACCCCCGCCCTCCGTGGCTATCGGGGTTATTTTAAGAACCGGGCAGCTTATGCACGGGTGTCTGGTGGCGTCTGCATATATGTCCTTAACTCTCTTCACAGCGAGTTTGTACCTCTACATACAGCTTTAGAGGCTGTCGCTGTTCGGGTGTGGACGCCACAGGCTATTACCGTCTGCAGTATTTACCTTCCACCTGATGGTGCTGTCGCGCAGCATGTCCTGGCTGCTCTGATAGCCCAACTGCCACCACCTTTTTTGCTGCTGGGCGATTTCAATGCCCACAACCCTCTATGGGGTGGGACTGTTTCCGATGACCGCGGTCGGGCCGTGGAGCATGTGTTAGCTCAGCTCGACCTTAGCCTCTTGAACACCGGTGCTCCCACGCATTTCAGTGTGGCCCATGGCTCGTTCTCGGCCATCAATCTCTCTATTTGCAGCCCTGGACTTGTCCCATCCCTCCACTGGAGAGTGCATCCTGACCTGTGTGGTGGTGACCATTTTCCCATCTATTTGTCACTGCCCCAGTGTCATTCTTCTGGGCGCCTGCCCCGCTGGGCTCTCCACAGGGCTGACTGGCCGGCTTTTACTTCTGCTGCAACCATTGAGTCTCCCCCACAGGGTGACATTGACGAGGTGGTCCGTGTTTTTAACCACGTCCATCATTTCAGCGGCCGAGGCTTCCATCCCCCGTTCTTGTGGCCTCCCTCGGAGGAAGCCTGTCCCCTGGTGGTCGCCGGAGATTGCTGAGGCTATTCGCGACCGAAGGCGGGCTCTTCAGCGTCATAGGCGGCACCCGTCTCTGGAGACCCTCATCGCCTTTAAGAGGCTCCGTGCCTTCGCCCGTCGTCTTATTGCACGGCGTAAGCAGGAGTGCTGGGAGAGGTATGTCTCATCCCTGGGCTCCCGTGTCTCCCCCTCGCTCGTGTGGTCCCGGATCCGGCGGATTTATGGATCCCAGACCCCTACGGGTGTCCCTGGGATCTCCCTGGCCGGCGCTGTCTGCACGGACGCTGCCGCCATTGCTGAACACCTTGCTGCGCACTTCGCTAAGAGCTCTGCGACTGCAACTTATCCCCCCACCATTCGCTCTCTCAAGGAGCGTGCCGAGCAGACGCCTTTACCATTCCGCACGTGTCGTTCTGAAGAATACAATGCTCCTTTCAGTGAGAGGGAATTCCTCGCTGCCCTCGCCGATTGCCCTGATACAGCACCAGGCCCAGACTGCATCCACGCACAGATGCTGAAGCATCTCTCCAGGGACTGCCAGAGACACATCCTCACCATCTTTAACCGCATTTGGAGCGAGGGCGTGTTCCCGTCGCAATGGCGAGAGGGTGTTATTGTCCCCATCTTGAAGCCCGGTGCGGACCCACAGGCGGTGGACAGCTATCGTCCCATTACCCTCACCAACGTTTTGTGCAAATTGGTCGAACGTATGGTGGGGTGGCGTTTGTGTTGGGTCCTTGAGTCGCGCGGTCTCCTCGCTCCATCCCAGGGTGGCTTCCGTTGGGGCCGGTCTGCCACGGACAATTTGGTGCGGCTGGAATCTGCTATCCGTACGGCCTTTGCCCGACGTCAGCATCTCGTTGCTGTATTTTTCGATCTGCGGAAGGCGTATGACACCACATGGAGGCATCACATCCTCGCCACGTTGTATGAGTGGGGTCTTCATGGTCGGCTCCCGGCTTTTCTTCAAACCTTTTTATTGCGCCGCTCTTTCCGGGTGCAAGTCGGTGCCGCCTCTAGTTCATCTTATATACAGGAAAATGGGGTCCCGCAGGTCTCGGTGTTGAGCGTCTCCTTATTTCTAGTGGCCATTAATGGTCTGGCTGCAGCCGTGGGGTCGTCGGTGTCTCCTTTGTATGCCGACGACTTCTGCATCTCATTTAGCTCCACGACTACGGGAGTCGCCGAACGCAGGCTGCAAGTCGCCGTTCGCAAGGCAGCATCATGGACTCTGACTCATGGTTTTCAGTTCTCTGCAGCCAAGACTCGAGTTATGCACTTCTGCAGGCGTCGGACGGTCCACCCTCATCCTGAACTTTACCTCGACGGCCACCTGCTTGAAGTGATGGACACTTGCCGCTTCTTGGGACTCGTGTTTGATGCCCGGCTCACATGGGTTCCTCATATTACTCAGCTGAAGCAAAAATGCTGGCGGCACCTCAACGCCCTCCGCTGCCTTAGCCATACGTCTTGGGGTGCAGATCGCTGCACGCTGCTGCGATTGTACAGAGCCCTTGTGCAGTCCCGGCTTGATTATGGGAGCCCGGCCTATGGGTCTGCATCACCCTCAGTGTTGAAGTTGTTAGACCCCATACACCACTGTGGGGTTCGGCTTGCAACTGGCGCTTTTCGTACCAGCCCCGTGGATAGTCTACTGGTGGAGGCCGGGGTTCCCCCGCTGCGGATTCACCGCCATTGACTGCTCGCCGACTATGCTGTCCACGTGCATTGCTCGCCATGCCATCCCAATCGTCGCCTGCTCTTCCCTGCCATGGTCCTCCATCTGCCCGAACGGCGACCTAGGTCTGGGCTTTCTGTAGCTGTCCGTGTCCAGTCCCTGCTGTCAGAACTGGGGTCGTTCCCTCTTCTGCCTCCCTTCCGGGTCCGTACACCTACGCCTCCCTGGTGTTTGTCCCGGCCGTCCGTCCGTCTGGATTTGGCACAGGGACCTAAGGACTCGGTTCCGCCTGTGGCCCTCCGTCGCCGTTTTCTTGCGCTCCTCGAATCATTTCTGGGCTGTGAGCCTGTCTACACTGATGGTTCCCTGGTTGATGGTCGCACTGCCTACGCTTTTGCTCACGCTGCCCATGTTGAGCAACGCTCCTTGCCGGCTGGCTGCAGTATTTTTACTGCAGAGCTGGTGGCCATCTTGCTCGCTCTTGAGCATATGCGTTTCTGCTCAGGTAGGTCCGTCGTCATCTGCAGTGACTCCCTGAGCAGCCTTCAGGCCATCGACCGCTGCTATCCCTCTTCTCCTCTGGTGTCCTCTATTCAGGAGTCTGTTTCCGCCATTGCCCGCTCTGGTCGTTCGGTGGTCTTGGTTTGGACGCCAGGTCACGTTTGCATCTCGGGGAACGAACGTGTTGACAGGCTGGCCAAAGGGGCGATTGACGCCCCAGCTTTGGAGATCGGCCTCACAGCTCGCGACCTGCAGCTGGTGTTGCGCCGTAAGGTGCTTGGGGTGTAGTCTGTTGAGTGGCATGGCATGACAGCCCAGAATAAACTGCGGGCTGTCAAGGAGACGACCGATGTGTGGCGCTCCTCCCTGCGGTCTTCTCGCAGGGACTCTGTTATCCTGTGTCGGCTCCGCATCGGCCATACATACCTGACGCACGGCCATCTTTTGCGTCAGGAGGATCCCCCCCCCCCCTGTGTCGGTGTGGGTCCCGGCTGACGGTCGCCCACATTTTATTGGAGTGTCCCCGACTGCGCACCCTTCGGCAGTCTTTTAATTTCCCGGGCACCTTGCCTTTGATTTTATGCGATGATGCCTCCATGGCTGACAATGTTTTACATTTTATCCGTGCTAGTCCTTTTTATGGATCCATTTAGGGGGGTCCTGCACTTTTCCGTTTCTGTGTCTTTTGTCCTCGCGTCTCTCCATATTTGTTGCTGTTTTGGTGTCTCATCGGATGGTTGACTCTTTCCCTTTTTTGTTGTCGTGGTCAGTCAACCAGTCTCCGGCCATCTTCTTTTCTTCTATTTCTTTCTGTCTGGTGTTCGTCTGTACTCTTCTTTTCTGTAGTGTTCGTTGCCTAATTTGTGTTCTTTAGCACCTGGGGGGGGGGGGCAGTCTCCTTCCCCTTGGGGTTTTATCTGCTCTGTGACTTTGTCTCGCTTGTTTTTGGAATGGGGGACTGATGACCTTAGCTGTTTAGTCCCCCCTTAAACATCCCAACAACCACCACCACTATGTAAGCATGGTTTGGTTTGTTGTACTGTGTACTTTGCTTTAGATAGAGTAAGTGAAAGTGTGGTATCTAGGGCTTTCCTTGAGCTATGTGGGTGAAATGAAATTTGCAACACCATGGTTTTGAGTTTTATCTTGGTTCCTGGTATATAGGGCTTTGTTGGAGCTATGTAGGTAAAGTGAAAATTGTGGCGTTGTGTGTTTGAGTTGTGTATGGGTTACTGGTATCGTGATCTTCATTTGAGATACATAGGTCACGCGAAATTTACAACACCATAATTTTTCATTTTAGTAAGTTCCTTGTATTAAACTTTTAAGGATTTTGTACGCTTGATTGTTGAGCAGATATTTGTTTTGTAGTGATTATTCTTATTCTTATTGTCAGTTATTTAGTTTGTCCTCTTTATTTGGTTGTCCTGTTAGTTTCATTCTATTGCTGGAATCAACTACTTTACATGTTATTTATGTTTTTTTTTTGCAGGTGTAATGAGTGACGCCGTGGTCACCATATTGTATGGGCTTGAAATAGTGTACACCATGTTGACTGTATTCCTGGTCAAAACAGTCTACCTTCTATAATAGAGCAATAGATCACTTTACACAGACTGATTTTGTTCATTGGATATAGGTTGTCTGTGTTTTGATTAATTAAAAATAATGCTATGTTTCAAGGATCATTGGTCTGTTTCTATCGAAATGGTGTATATTACATTTGCTTTACACTGTGTCTTTCTTGTGTTTAAGGCTACATACTGCCTATTTACAGATTACCAGCTAGCTCATTGGTTGAAAAGTAATAATAATAAACATATTGGTCTCTGTCATTCCTCATGTTACTGATAAGGAATGTTTACATCTACTTCTAAATAGCACAAGCAATCATTGTAGTCTTTTATGCCACAAGGTTTTTGTTAAATATCTATCTTCAGAGCAGAGGTTGCCAGAAGAACCAATTTCAGTTCAGATTTAAATTTGTGTAAAGGTTTACAAGGGCCAGCTGCCTTTGGTTTTATTCTTCAGTTTCTATTTACCATGACTGGTTTTGATTTGACAAGCGATTTATCATCAGATAGTACTTATTAATTGTATATTTGCAGCAGTGTTGTGGCTTATACCTATGGCAAGAGAACGAAACATGTTCACACTGAATGTGGTGAGAAGTATGTACAGTTCATGCCTGTCCACAGCTGCACAACTCCAGCAATGCTGCAAACATGCAATAAATATGTACCATCTGTTGATAGTGATTCAAAACAGTTACGGTAAAAACGATTAAAAAATAATACAAAAGGTGGCTGGTAGCAGTAATTTATGGAAACCTTTACTCATCACAGTTACAGTGTCCCACTCATATAATGGATAAAATATTAAAGTTTTAATTTTTTTGGCACCTGTCAAATTGTAGTAGTGGGAAAATAATAGCAAACTTTTGTGGCTATTGTTGAATGCTTTGGTGAGTCTTTAGCAGACTTAGTGATAAACACTTAAGTTTTCTTCTAAATTTTGATTAAAATAACCTCATGGGAGACAAACAGCTATGGTGGTAAAGGATTGTTTGTTATGTACAACATTCCACATAGTTAGAATGAGCAAGAGCTGCACATTTAATGCAAAAAGAGCAAAACATACATTCAGGTTATTTTTATTGTTGTCATTGTCAGTGGGAGGTACATCAGTGGGTGTGGTGGATAGGGCAACAGTTGGCTCTCCCCTTTCCGTGCATCCTACTGCATGTGAGAAATCTGTGGCATGCCTAAAAAAATCAGTCATTCTAGCAATGTCAAGAAAGAACTGCAGTTGTCTAGCCACAGGCACAATCACAGAGTTATTTTAGTCAAGGTGTAGTGTAGTTGTGAAAAATCAGTTCTAGCTGAGTTATCAATACAAGACAGAAATAGAACTTTTGTGTAAACTTTGCATCCCAGGATGTAACAAAGTTATGTACTATGGTGTGAAAATATTTGAGATGCTCCCATCTAACATACAGCAAGTAATTGGTTATCTCAGCCAATTCAAAAGAAAATGTAAAACATACCTCATGATGCAAGGATTTGATTGCTCCTTTAGATGGATGGCTAGCAGTGTGTTGTAAAATGTCCTGTGTAATTACATATATAGGTTACTATTTTCTTTGAAAAATGCTCCATTAATGAAGTAAATATTAAGTTTATGATAAGACAGCCTGCAGCTACCTAATATAACTGAAGTAGCAGCAGCAGCTTTCTTTCCAATTATCTAGAACACATTTAACTGGCATAAACAGACATAGTATTAAGCAGTATTGTGATAGTCTCTTGTTAATATAGTGTATGGCTTAAGCAATGTTTGGTTGTCTTTAGTGAATGTGTACTTCCACCTATTCTTTTGCCCTGTAGGTACACCTTCTTGGTGGGCTGTACAGAATATGATGGAGTGGAAGAAATCTCTCTTCTTTTGAAATTGATTGTTTATTTACATCAAGCCACCATTAGTGAATGTATCTAATGTGAAGGTGGTGTTAGAATGCTTAATGCCTTGCACCAACAAAATGACTGTCGGTAAACCCTTAGCATCACTATCTCCAGCTGCCCAGTTACAGTCTGATGCAATATGTGATCAGATTAGCTGATTATATGCTTCACCATTTGACAACATAATATGGGCTCAAAGAGAGGAGTTTTTACTCCTAGGTACTTCATTTGAGATTGATTTGTACCTCATTGGCAACAGAGTGGTGTACTATACATACAAAATTCATGTTATTAAACATTACATACTTAATTCTTCTCAAATCTGACATATAGTGATGTTTTTCTAATTTGACAAATAGTGCTGTTATTCTACTTATGTTCTTTCCATTACTGCCAGGTCCTGTAAAAAATATTCAATAATTCATTCAATAAACTTTGATTTATTTTCAGAAACATGTCACACTTCCAGTACTGCAACAGGATGACTACAGGATTGCACAACCAAACTTTCTCTGCCACCACCCTACATTTTCTGGGATGATTGCTAGGGATAGCCCACGAACAATAGCCAAGATCATAATTTTTATTTTACCATCTGTGCCAAATTAATGTGTCTGGCTATATATTAATGTTATGTCACTGTCAATAGTAGTATCATAGATACACTTTTAGAAAGCGAAATCGTTTACATTCCACTGCGAAAACTCACTGTCCTAAAACGTTTATTGAGGTGGATGACACTTGTATCTCTTGTGTTGGAATTACTGTTCCAATGAAAGTGATTTTTTAGTATGACATGTTAAAAATAACTGCAGTAAAATAAATTTGTTTGTTGCAAAATGAGTTATGTCTCTTACACACACTATATTGTCCCATTTTATATCTGTTTTGTTCACAATCCCAGCTCCCATCCCCACCCAGAAATGTAATTACAGAAACATTGCATAAAGTTACATCATGTGTGCATCTTGCAGGCAGGGGGAGAAGAGTTTATTGGTCCATCCACTAATGATTATAGGTCCAAGGATAATATTTGTGATTGAGTTGCTTACTTTTCTTCAAAAGTAAAGCTATGAAAAGTATGAAATTAAAGTATTTTGTGATTGTCTATGCATGGAATGTTGAATGTTTTGTTATAATATATTCAATTATTCAAAATTTATTCACCTGCTGTGAACTATTAGACATCAACTGCATTAGGTAGGAGAGTGTTTTGAAAAGTTCTCGGAACGGAATTAAAAAAAAGTATTTACATCACTTAAACTTTTTTTTTATTTTTCAAAGTAGTCTCCTTGTAGATTAATGCACTTGGTCCAACGATGTACCAGTGCCTTGACCCCATCTTGAAATGAGTTTCCTCTAGGCCTGCAAAATAGTTTCAACTAAGGCTATTGATTCTTCGTTTGATGTGAATCTTCGTGCACCAAGAAAAATTTTCAGTTTTGGGAAGAGATGAGAGTCTGACAGGGCCATATCAGGTGAATAAGGCAGGTATGACAACAATTCATACCTTGGTTTGTGTAATTTTGTCATGGCAACGGCACAGGTGCGCTGGCACGTGTTGAGCTGTGGCACCCATCTTAATGTTTTTATTTCTAATTCTTCAGTTAAAATGTGATATACCCTTTCATATGACATCTGGCAAGTGTGAGCAATTTGACACACTTTCAGGTGGCAATCCTCCATGACCATTTTGTGCACTTTTGCAATAATTTCTGGATTAGTGACGCATCTTGGCCGACTGCTGTCCTGACCAATTTTAAATTCATTTGTCCAATTGGCAACAGTTGAATATGAAGGAGCAGAGTCCCCCAGTGTATTCTAGAAATTGGCATGGATGTCCTTTGCTTTCATACCTTTCTTTATGAAGTACTTAATCACTGCTCGAATCTAGATTTTTTTCCATCTTCGCAAATCACTATGTGGGAACAACAACAGATCCACGTCACTGCCACAGCTCTCTTCTAAGAGCAATGACGTGGCATGTGTTTGCAGGCAACAGTCCAATGAATATCACGTGAACAACTAATTGCCGTAGCGCTGACCTCTCGTGGTGATTCAGAGAACTTTTCAAACCACCCTCGTATAAATGAGGCTATCAACGCCATAGTGGCCTAACCCACAGCATACTGGTTTGTGAGAATGGCCACTGGAAGATATTGATGTTTGCAGAATTGATGTGGAAGGTAGTGATTGCGGTGTATAGCAATAATTGTGGTATGGTGTCAGGTAATCGGTTGTAGGTGGAGTTACCGTAATAGTGTGTGGGTTAAGCCACTATTGTTTCAGCGCACTTGGCCTTAATACACGAAACATGTGTGACAGGCCATTATTGCTTTACACACTGTAGTCAAACATTGGACAAGATACACATGACGCATTAATGTTCATCATCCATATCATCATTTACAGGGATGGTGTCACAGCACGGCTGTGCAAATGTCTTCAAGTTACGGTAATAACATGGTACACCGGGGGTACAAATTACAGCAAGGTCATTAAATCAGTCTTCTTCAACGCGCTTCTAGCGTGTCCATTGGGATTTAGTACTTCCAGAGTCTCAATTACTTTCGACCCTCGTTTAGCAAAACTGGTGTCGGCAAATGGGACATCTGGCTCATTGGAGTACTTATAAAACATTATATGGGGAGAGGATGCTTAGTACTGAAGCCACTGAATATGAAACCATTGCACCCTGGTATTTTGTGTAGACACTTTACGGTTACATATGTTTTTCTCTAAACATACTGTGGACATGTAATCATTCTTTGACATCGTTATATACATGAAGGGTTGTTGTTTTCATGCAGTGATAATGACATTCATACAGTCAGAGGGTGTGTATATGTTCGGGTGAAATTTCCTGTTCTTCGCAATGATACCAAAGTCCTGGTCACATGGTAGGTATGAATGCCCACCGACTAGGAATTTGTGATGGATCACTTCCGGTGTGAAGTCTGCATTGAGAACCATGAATTGACACAGTAAGGCATTTTTATATTCCATTTTTGCCCCCCACATTGATCAGAGTACATAATCAGTCACTTTGTTTGGAAATTATGTTTAATGTAATGCATGAGACACAATCCAATTTCTTGCAGTCCTTGGGATGCTTCGCCCTCACTCCATACATACATGGTAGCTTACTTAGTCCATAGGTCGTGTTGTCCAAGGCAGTATGTCCACAATTGCTGCTTGTAGTAACAGATACCTGTCGTAAGTACTGGCGTCGGTAACGTCCTCATCAAATCAAAGGCAATCACAGTCATATCGTTGTCCTGATGCCTCCCTTCTGCTGCATCATGAAGCATTCCCTTCCTCATGCTTTCGGCCTTTCGCTGATGTAACTCTCTTTCACTTTCTCATTTACCTTTCTCTTTCGCAGTGTCAGCTGCAGCGTGTTTGATGTTATAGAGGTCACATTTATGGCAGGAAGCACTTACTGGGGGATGAAAGGACAGATTAAATCTTGTATTAAATATCTGACCAAACGTACTATGAGACCTGATCATCATACTCGGCTTTATATAAATGGTATAACTTCCCCATGCTCAGGTCTGGTGACGATCCACTGTTTCATTCACTCATGCATAATCACTCTGAAGTCCTGGAAACCATTTTATGAAGTTCTCTAACGCAACAATCTTTGCTATCGGTGTTTTGTTTTTAGCAGAGCGTGCGCCTCGCTCATTGATGGGTGGGGTCTGGTGCTGCACTTCATGCGAAAGAACCCTTGTAACCCTACTGTCTGATATCTGCAAAATGTTCGTAAAGAATGTTGTACACACTTTCATGTCCACTCCCTCATCATTCTGGAAATGGTATAGGTGTGTTACTACTCATTGCTACTCTGTGGTACCAGAGGAATACACACATGCTGTAGGGACTACCTTTACCATAGCAAAAAGTATGCCGACTGCAAGTTGAAACTACCAAATCTATAGAACGAGTCAAATAGATGTTTCTGGTGTTCAGGTGAAAAATGTCGACCACATTCCTTCTGATACGCGCATGATCCGAGTGTGGGACATTTCTTTGGCACTACATTTCCCTTCACGTTATTGTATTCTTCCCCTTTAGATCGTTTTTCTTTTCGAATGTTCGTTGCCCACAGGTGTGCTTTCCAGACCCATTTTCTTCCTCGTTGCAGTGCACTTACGGTACCTATACTACGATCCCCCTCCAATATGTCCATGGTTGATGTAGTGGGTATGATATTCTTCGATGTACCAGGTAGATTGGGCGCTGCTAACATGACACGTAACTCATCCGCTGTACAACTTGCACACTGGCTGAATCGGCAATTGGCAGTAGTGTCCAATCCAAACAGGTCTGAAAAGGAAACGTTCCTTATCTGCACCAGTATCCATATCAAATCATATGAGTCCAACAAGAGAACATAACACCATCCTTACCTCGCAATGGGGCTTCGACATCGTCACCATGGCTACTGCACTTGTGGTTCTGTAGTACACACACACCGATGACGGTTCAGCGGTGTGTCAACCACAATACTGTGAGTCTGTACTGCAGCTGTGTCCTCCACCAGCCGTCACATGCTGCATGACATATGGTACGCTGTCCCACTTTCCTACTCGCTATGCATACATGGTGCAATAGAGGCCTATGTGGCATAGGCCATTATTGCGCCCCATCTTGTAAGCCACTGCACGGTGCATAAACAATGTCTGACACTGCCATATTCTCCATGATGTCCAAATACATGTCTGGCGATTGTAGAACGTAATGGTTGGGCATAAAGTGATGTTCTGTGTGAATACCTCATTTTTTCCAAAAATGTGTGTAGGCCACTTCTGCGCTGATAGCCTAAGTCATTATATCTATTAGTCACATATGAAAATTTCTGCCGGATTGCGACTTGAACCTACATTTCTCTCTTCTTACAAGGAAATATTCCATGAAAATTTGGGTTTGAAGTCAGATGTTACTGAATATGTCTTTTGACTGCATAACTTCCAGTAATCTGAATGTAAATGAGATGAAGAAATACTGAATATTCATCTGTCCTAGAAACCTCATCAAAGATTCACTGTGTATGTGTTTGGAATAAGGTAAAATGAGCCAATTGTGACACATTCACCCAATGATACACAGCTTCTTATTTGTCATGTGTTCAGTTGTTTTTCTTTGATTCTTTCCACATATCGCCTCTCCTCTGCTTGTAACTGCCGTTTGATCAGTCTGTACATAATGAGCTATGAAAATGAACACTTTTTACAACAGTTTTTCTAGATATGTTCAGTTTGGTTTGACCTTTTGGACATGACATGATCTTGAAGAAATAAAAGAAGCACGAGTAGCAACAGTTATGACCAGTGCTTGATTTGTAAAAAAGAAGAGGTACCAGTACTGTGACCTACCAGAGGTATCGGTATGGCGTATCATCACAAATTGAGCACTGGTTGTAACAACGAAAGCAGTTGTTTGGTCTAAAATAGTGACACCAGTAACTGTACCTGGATTGCTTTGTGATCTCACAGCGATAAAAAAGGAAGATTAATGTTTGACAATATTATGAAAAGGATAGTTGCTACTTACCATACAGTGGAGGAATAGGCAGATATGCACAACAAAAAGACTCTGAAACAAAGCTTTCGGCCAAAGAGGTCTTCATTAGAATTGGACAACACAAAATGCAATGTGCAAACACATGGCTGCAGCCTCTGGCTGCAAAGGCAAGACTTTGAAATCATACACTGCAGCCAGAGACTGTGGTGAGATATGTGTGTGTGAGTTGTGTTTATGCACACGAGAGTGGATTTGTTATAATGTCCAGTTCAGTTTTACATGTCTCTTGTCAGTTATGTCCTTGCTGCCCACTGCCACCGAAAGAAAGTTATAAACGAAATTTGTCTTCTGAATTTTTGTGTGTTGGAGGAGAGGGCGTGGAAGCAGAGGGGAAGGTTTGCACTGTTCACATGGAAAAATCTATCTTAGTATATGTAATTAAGAAATCCCAATGGATCTGTCACTACAGATTTATCATTGAGTCAGCATAAAATTAAAAAATAATTTGAAAGTGATGAATGGAATCAAAATATTTTGTGAATGGCTCTTCATGGGATCCCTGCCACATTCATCTTTCTTTTGTTGTAATATATTTGGTTACACTGATGCAAAACTTCGGAAAGAGTACACAAGATGAAAGCTCTGTGTATAGGGTGCGGTCAAATGAAAACACGACTGATGGAAAAAAGTAAGTATACTGTTCAGTATTTCAAAAGTAATCACCATACCTGTGGATACATTTATGCCACAAGACAAGATTGAATACATTTATGCCACAAGACAATATGGTCAATCACTTCATGGAAAAATGTTTGCAGTTGCCTACATGGCCATGATTGTACCCATGTGTGTGCACCTCTTGGTGTGAACCAAACAGATGGCCAGCAATGTCTTTCTTCAGGACTCCAAAAATATGGATATCACATGAGAGATTGAGACTGTATGGAAGTTGCGTGAAGGTTTCTCAGACAAAACTCTGCAGCATAGTTTAAGCAACCTGCCAATAAAATTCCTGCCAAGGTAATATAGAGTACACTGTAGAAGTTTCACTGGGAAACACTTAGATGTTCTCCATAAAGTCCAAATCCGTCCCCATGTGATTTCCATATTTTAGAGCCCTGAAGAAAGACACTCATGGCTATCCTTTTGCTTCAGATAAAGAGGTGCGTGTCTGAGTACAATTATGTTTCTGGAGGCAACTGCAAACATTTTACCACAAAGACACTCATCAGCTTACCTTACAGTGGAATAAATGTGTTAACAACTATGGCAATTACTCCTGTATTAATGAATAGTTTACTTACTTTTTTCCATGTGTTTTGTATTAATTTGACTGCCCTTCTACGCCACTCTCTCTTTAGTTTGCTTTTGTAGATTTATGTAATATGTACACAAGTTCTCTGTTATAACACTTTATTATTTTAAATACCATGTTCCTCTCAGAAACTTGCAGCTGTATGCTGTGTTTAAGATTTCCCAAATTTGGTAGGTTTTCATAATCCAGCTAGATTATCTGCAGTGCTAAACCATTTAGCAGTAACTTCATAAACACTGATTGACATGCCCCATTTTGAATCTGAGAAATGTAGACTCACTTTTTTGAGGTGGAGGCAGCAGAATACATGCTTCTGTTGTACAGATGAGGAACACGACACTTAACAAGTTGGAGTAACTCTATTTGCTATAACTCTACTCTTAGATAACTTTCTTATTTCTGTTTTATATTATGCTGGTAATAGATGTACCACATTTACATAAAGCACCATAATTTGTGTTTGGGTGATGTTTCAGTAAAATTAATTTTTCATCAATTTATTCGAGTTCTGATAATGCCAATGGTATAGTTAATTTTCACTGTACGTGTTCTTTTAAGAGAATTCTGTAATTTGCTTTATTCAGAAGCCATATGTTCAGAAACATATCGTGAGGTAAAAATAGTTTACTTCCAGAATGACATAAATTATTTGAAAGCCCTCATTTCACTCTTTTGGTAAACATTTTATTATTTGTGAAAAATAACTGAAAAGTTGTTTGTAATTAAAGTTTCCACATCCAGAAATAATATTACTATTTGGACCTGTAAGTATGTTTATAAAGTTATAGCTCTAGTTATAATTTTCTTGCTCTAATTTTTTTTGAGCTAGAAAATGGCTTTGGTTATCAGAGGAATATGACAACTAAGAAATGAAGAAAACTACTATCGTATGAAATTTACAAGAGGCTCGGTAAATTCCCATGGCAGTGCACATGGTATGAATAAAATAATCCACCCAACTTTGTTTATTTCCCAATCATTTATTACATAGATAAATCAATTTATTACTTGTTTCCCCAAAATGTCATTGCCACAAATCTCGAAATTGTTCTATTTATATAGCAATAGGAATTTAGCTCCTAGTAATCATTACAGTAACTTCTCCATGGCAGTATCACGATTAGATATTTTCATCTTAATATCTCAATGTAAAAATTCACCATAGAGTGCACTCATCCATTGCACATTTCAATGTCAAAGTCATTAATATGAGCATATTTCACTGTTGCAGTCATTCAGTGTGACTGTTTAATGAAGTTGTTTGGAAAATCTGTCTGTATCCTTCACATAACTTCTCTGAGTAAAGGTGTTAGTAAAGATTCAGTGACTGAGTTATTTCAAATGCTATTTCCTGAAGATTTATTTTTTTGTAGACTTGGATGATCACTTCTCCATGGAAAGAACCTACCACTGTTAAGAGTTCATCAAGTGTAGTAGCTGATTTGGTTTATTTGAACTATAAAAATAGTTGATAGTAGGAGTTAATATTCATCATTATGTGTTTTGGCGCTAAGAAATGTGAACTAATCTCAAGTTAAAACAATGATGTCATGTCCATCACTGAAATATTATATTACGTCTCCAACCAATTTCAGAGAAGGAGACTTCAAAAGTTTAGCATTGGCAATGAATACCAGCAATATAACCAGGTCAATAATGTTGCATAGTGTGTTTAGCTTTTCACTGGGCAACTGTAGAACCCCTAATGAATAATGCACTAAACATAAAATGTGCCTACCCTTACGACGAAGTATGAGAGAGCAGCACATTAAAAAAATCATTTTGTAAGCAACTTCCTTTCCAACTGGTAAAACAGACTGCCCAAAAGCGCAATACTGAATGCTATACTGTACAATGTGGTCATTGACACTTGAAGTTTTTGTTTCTATTTCGTGAAGTGAACAAATCAAATGAAGAATGAGTCAATTTTGTAAAGATTTCTACTCTTCATATACAAGATATGCCTGTAAGAGTTATTATTAGGTCAATTATAAGTTCAACAGGCAAATTTAAGAAAACTAAAATTACAATTGGGAGCTAGATACCTACACACAGTGTTAATATGCACATCTTACAATGATATTTGGAGTAGTCTACATACTAATGCAATGAGTTCATTGAGGCGATGAATCCATGAACAATAAACAAATTCCAACTACAGGAAACCTTGGATAAATAGTGTTCTACAGCTGAAGGCCCAATAGAATAAATAAAAAAGTACAGGAAATCTTTCACTGCATTTATGTAACTCTCTGGATTAAAATTATCTGTAACAGATGAATAATATTGAATTTGGTATGTCAATCACCAAAATTTTAATTAATTCAGGGATAAGCATTACAGCTCTTGGATCAAACGTAATTCCCTCCTTTTCACAAAGTGGTAGCATGTTCTAATAATAGCATTTCTTTTGGTCAGTAGACACAGTAGCAGAACGCTGTTGTTGTAAAAGAGAGCAGTAACACTTGCACCAGATCTACATCCACGAAGGTGTCTCCCACATAAATATTTCAAGACATGTACCTAAGACAAAGAGCTACAAAAAAGAACTCTGGGTTAAGTAGGTATAATCTTGTGTAAGAAGGACCTCATGTCAGAACATAATACAAGGAAACATAAAGACGATATTTACTTTCACTATTTTTTTCTGTATACCATTAAGATTAATCAAATATGTGTAATAAGATACTTGATCACAATACCATTAGTCCAGACAAACAAAACTTTATGAATAGACAAAAATGGCACAACAGCCGCCAAGATATTTTAAAAGCAGTAACCGAAATTTATACAGGTAGTGAAGAAGTGACATGGATTATGAACTTCTCAGTACTGTATGGCATAGTCCAGAATAGATTAGATTAGATTAGATTAGTACTTGTTCCATAGATCACTTTGTAATGATGTGGAACGTGTCAATTGAGAGATAGCAGAATTCAGAAGCTGAATCTTACATTTCTGCAAATGGCAACATTTGCACAGATAATGCAGTAAATTATACATTAAATCACAATTTCAGTTTCAGATATCACTATGAGTGATGCGCATCTGCAGGCTATGCTGGGGCTTTGAGGGAAGTGGAGTAAAGTAGAGAAAGGAAAAGGATTCTGCCAGTGGGGTAGAAGGTTGTGTAGGGCTGGAGTGGAAGCAGGGAAGGTTGGGTCAGAGGTGTGGTGTGGGTGGAAAGAATCCAATCAGTGAAGCAGTCATTGAATTCGAACATATCATGTTGGGTGGCATGCTCAGCCATGAATGAGCCAACTGTCTCTTGGTCAGTTTGGTGCTGGCCACTCATGCGGACACACAACTTGGTAGTGGTCATGTCCATGTAGAATGCCAGAAAGTGGTTGCAGATAACTTGGTACATAAGTATGTCAAGCTCATAGTTTTAAGTAACCTACAACTAATATAATGTTTATAAAAACAATATCTGTAATATTGTGATTGTATACTACCAAATGTAAAATCCATCAAAATGTAAAATTTATTAATACAAACAAATCTTTAGTTTGTAATTTATAAACTGACGTATTCAGAAGAATAATCTGTATGATGTCCTGAAACTGTATTATTTCTATGGATTGTATATGATTATTGGATGTTGAATAAATATTCTTATTTCTTTCCTTTCTCATATGTTATGTCTGATTAAAAATGGAAAGTGACGCGGACCTTGATCAAGCGTGACTTCCTTTTAACTGTACGGTATATGCTACAATGCATTTAGGACCTTTTGGGTAATTGAACATGTATCAATAATTACAGATTTCTGTAGTTGTATATATACATTTGGATGTAGCTGTATTGCGGTTGATGTACTGGTGGATATTGTCTGGTATGACTCCTGTAGTTGATAGTATAACTGGTATACTGTCAACTTTATCCTGATGCCACATGTCCTTGACTTCCTCAGCTAGTTGGATGTATTTTTCAGTTTTTTCTCCTGTTTTCTTCTGTATATTTGTTGTATTGGGTATGGATATTTCGATTAGTTGTGTTAATTTCTTCTTTTTATTGGTGAGTATGATGTCAGGTTTGTTATGTGGTGTTGTTTTATCTGTTATAATGGTTCTGTTCCAGTATAATTTGTATTCATCATTCTCCAGTACATTTTGTGGTGCATACTTGTATGTGGGAACGTGTTGTTTTATTAGTTTATATTGTATGGAAAGTTGTTGATGTATTATTTTCGCTACATTGTCATGTCTTCTGGTCTATTCCGTATTTGCTAGTATTGTACATCTGCTTGTGATGTGATCTACTGTTTCTATTTGTTGTTTGCAAAGTCTGCAATTATCTGTTGTGGTATTGGGATCTTTAATAATATGCGTGCTGTAATATCTGGTGTTTATTGTTTGATCCTGTATTGCAATCATGACTCCTTCCTTCGCACTGTATACATTGCCTTTTCTTAGCCATGTGTTGGATGCGTCTTGATCGATGTGTGGCTGTGTTAGATGATACGGGTGCTAGCCATGTAGTGTGTTCTTTCTCCAATTTACCTTCTTCGTATCTGGTGATGTTATGTGATCTAAAGGGTTGTAGAAGTGGTTATGAAATTGCAATGGTGTAGCCGATGTATTTATATGAGTGATTGCTTTGTGTATTTTGCTAGTTTCTGCTCGTTCTATAAAGAATTTTCTTAAATTGTCTACCTGTCCATAATGTAGGTTTTTTATGTCGATAAATCCCCTTCCTTTCTGCTTAATGTGAATCTTTCTGCTGCTGAATATGTGTGATGTATTCTTTATTTGTGGCATTGTGATCGTGTAAGTGTATTGAGTGCTTCTAGTTCTGTGTTACTCCATTTCACTACTCCAAATGAATAGGTCAATATTGATATAGCACAAGTATTTATAGCTTTTGTCTTGTTTCTTGCTGTCATTTCTGTTTTCAGTATGTTTGTTAGTCTTTGTCTATATTTCTCTTTTAGTTCTTCTTTAATATTTGTATTATCTATTCCTATTTTTTTCCTGTATCCTAGATATTTATAGGCATTTGTTTTTTCAATCGCTTCTATGCAGTCACTGTGGTTATCCAATAAGTAATCTTCTTGTTTAGTGTGTTTTCCCTTGACTATGCTATGTTTCTTACATTTGTCTGTTCTGAAAGCCATATTTATATAATTGCTGAATACTTCTGTTATCTTTAGTAATTGGTTGAGTTGTTGATTTGTTGCTGCCAGTAGTTTTAGATCATCCATGTATAGCAAATGTGTGATTTTGTGTTGGTATGTTCCAGTAATATTATATCCATAATTTGTATTATTTAGCATGTTGGATAGTGGGTGCAGAGCAAGGCAGAACCAGAAAGGACTTCATGAGTCTCCTTGGTATATTCCACGCTTAATCTGTATTGGCTGTGATGTGATATTATTTGAATTTGTTTGGATATTAAGTGTAGTTTTTCACTTTTTCATTACTATGTTTAGGAACTGTATCAATTTAGGATCTACTTTGTATATTTCCAATATTTGTAGTAACCATGAGTGGAGTACACTATCAAAAGCTTTTTGGTAATCAATGTATGTGTAGTGTAGCGCCCTTTGTTTAGTTTTAGCTCGCTATGTCACCTCTGCATCTATTATCAGTTGCTCTTTACATCCTCACGCTCCTTTGCAGCAGCCTTCTTGTTCTTCATTTATAATTTTATCTGTGTTGTATGTGTCATTAATTTCTGTGTAATGACTGAAGTTAATATTTTGTATATTGTTGCTAGGCATGTTATGGGGCGATATTTTGCTGGGTTTGCTTGATATTTAGGTTTCAGATAAGTTATTCCTTGTGTAAGTGTATCATGGACTGTGTATGGGTCTGCAATGTAACTGTTAAATAATTTAATTAGATGTGAATGTGTTGAGGTGAATTTGTTTAGCCAGAAATTTGCTATTTTATCTTTTCCAGGGGCTTTCCAATTATGAGTAGAATTAATTGCTTGGGTGACTTCATGTTGCAAAATTATCACTTCAGGCATTTGTGGTATCATCTTGTATGTGTCTGTTTCTGCTTGTATCCACCGTGCATGTCTGTTATGTTGTAACGGGTTTGACCATATGTTGCTCCAGAAGTGTTCCATGTCTGTTATGTTTGGTGGATTGTCTATTTTAATGTGTGTGTTATCTATTGTCTGGTAAAATTTCTTTTGGTTTGTGTTGAATGTTTCGTTTCGTTTCCTTCTATTTTCACTTTTTTTGTATCTTCTAAGTCGTTTGGCCAATGCTTGTAATTTCTGCTTCTTTTCATCTAATTGCTCTATCGCTTCTTGTTGTCAGATTTTACCTAACCTTTTTCATTTTTTTTCTGACATTTCATTTCTTATAAATTGTGTTAGCTGTCCGATGTCTTTTCTCAGTTTTTCTATTCTGATCTGTAGCCTGTGTTGCCATGCTGGTTTTGTGGGTTTCTTCTGTGTGTTGGTTGGTTCTGATCTCTGCCTAGTGTGTATTAGTGTAGTGAGTGCTCCTATATAAACCAGTAGTTGTAACTCTTCCATAGTTGTGTTTTCATTTATTTTGTTGTGTATGATTGTGTTGATAGTTTTTATTGTTGTTTCGACTTGTGGGTTATTTGGCGGTCTATACAAGAATGGCCAAATGTCTGTATTTGTGTCTTTGTATTCTATATATGTCAGCTGAAATTTCTCTTCTATATCTAACATGTGTGTCACTTTGTGTTCTATTTGTGCTTGTTCTGGTGGCTGTCTTAAGATTTCGTTTTCCTCTGATTGTTTAATTGGTGCATGTTGGTCTTAGTTTGTTTGCTCTGGGATGTTTGAGTCCATTACTGTATTTTCTTCTTCTTCTGATTGCACATTATTTTGTTTGAGATATTTGTTGTACTTGTTGTTTGATGTTTTCTAATTCTGACTGGGGTATCCTGTTATTTTTGATTATTACATGGATCTGATCAGTTAGTCGTTGTTCTGTTAAAAAGTTTAATTCTGAGTATCTGGTAATAAATGTTGTGTATACTTGTGATCTGTATCCAGTTGTGTTGGTTCCTAGGTTTGTTGCTTGGTAATAACAGAACATGAGGTGTCGATTAACTTCATCTGACAATCTCATCCTCTGTCTTTGTTTTCCTTCTAGCGTGGTTGCAAGAAGCACATCCTTCAAAACAGCTCTATTTGGAGCTGTTGGCTAGTAGTGTCGTTACCATTGTGGGCGGGCATAGGGTTCAAGTGTCATCCCCGACCATGACGGCACCTGTCCGAGGCTACTTTAGTTCTGTCCTGAACCAAGCAATCACACTAAAATGGGGTTTAGCCCTATTAGTGGTTTGTTCTTTTCGTTGCCTTTTACGACTGGCAGAACATACCAGAGGCCTATTCTTTTTATTATTATTATTATTACATCACCTGACTGATTTCACATTTGTCCCTGCCTTTTATGGGATGGGAAATGCCTGCGACAGGACTGGAGCGTGTTGTAGTATGGGTCAGATTTTGCATCTATTACAGGATAAGCTCCATGGGACAGCTGGTTTCGAGCTGGGGTGGAATAGGGGCAGACATGGATATCGCGTGAGTCGGGTAGGCAGTGGACATGATGATGAGAGATAATCGAAACCTCTGAAGTATCATTATTGAATCCTGATGATGACAGAAAAATTGTTATGAACTATCATTAATGCAAAACAAGACATCCAATCTTAGCATTTAAAGAAAACTAAATTGTATGGTTGCCTTAGTCTTAAATCAGTATTTATGTCTCCAAGAATATATGTTGTTGTTGTTGTGGTCTTCAGTCCTGAGACTGGTTTGATGCAGCTCTCCATGCTACTCTATCCTGTGCAAGCTTCTTCATCTCCCAGTATCTACTGCAACCTACATCCTTCTGAATCTGCTTAGTGTATTCATCTCTTGGTCTCCCTCTACGATTTTTACCCTCCACACTGCCCTCCAATGCTAAATTTGTGATCCCTTGATGCCTCAAAACATGTCCTACCAACCGAGCCCTTCTTCTAGTCAAGTTGTGCCACAAACTTCTCTTCTCCCCAATCCTATTCAATACCTCCTCATTAGTTACGTGATCTACCCACCTTATCTTCAGCATTCTTCTGTAGCACCACATTTCGAAAGCTTCTATTCTCTTCTTGTCCAAACTAGTTATCGTCCATGTTTCACTTCCATACATGGCTACACTCCATACAAATACTTTCAGAAACGACTTCCTGACACTTAAATCTATACTCGATGTTAACAAATTCCTCTTCTTGAGAAACGCTTTCCTTGCCATTGCCAGTCTACATTTTATATCCTCTCTACTTCGACCATCATCGGTTATTTTACTCCCTAAATAGCAAAACTCCTTTACTACTTTAAGTGTCTCATTTCCTAATCTAATTCCCTCACCATCGCCCGATTTAATTTGACTACATTCCATTATCCTCGTTTTGCTTTTGTTGATGTTCATCTTATATCCTCCTTTCAAGACACTGTCCATTCCGTTCAACTGCTCTTCCAAGTCCTTTGCTGTCTCTGACAGAATTACAATGTCATCGGCGAACCTCAAAGTTTTTACTTCTTCTCCATGAATTTTAATACCTACTCCGAATTTTTCTTTTGTTTCCTTTACTGCTTGCTCAATATACAGATTGAATAACATCGGGGAGAGGCTACAACCCTGTCTTACTCCTTTCCCAACCACTGCTTCCCTTTCGTGCCCCTCGACTCTTATAACTGCCATCTGGTTTCTGTACAAACTGTAAATAGCCTTTCGCTCCCTGTATTTTACCCCTGCCACCTTCAGAATTTGAAAGAGAGTATTCCAGTTAACATTGTCAAAAGCTTTCTCTAAGTCTACAAATGCTAGAAACGTAGGTTTGCCTTTTCTTAATCTTTCTTCCAAGATAAGTCGTAAGGTCAGTATTGCCTCACGTGTTCCAACATTTCTACGGAATCCAAACTGATCTTCCCCGAGGTCGGCTTCTACCAGTTTTTCCATTCGTCTGTAAAGAATTCGCGTTAGTATTTTGCAGCTGTGACTTATTAAACTGATAGTTCGGTAATTTTCACATCTGTCAACACCTGCTTTCTTTGGGATTGGAATTATTACATTCTTCTTGAAGTCTGAGGGTATTTCGCCTGTTTCATACATCTTGCTCACCAGATGGTAGAGTTTTGTCAGGACTGGCTCTCCCAAGGCCGTCAGTAGTTCTACTGGAATGTTGTCTACTCCGGGGGCCTTGTTTCGACTCAGGTCTTTCAGTGCTCTGTCAAACTCTTCACGCAGTATCGTATCTCCCATTTCGTCTTCATCTACATCCTCTTCCATTTCCATAAAATTGTCCTCAAGTACATCGCCCTTGTATAAACCCTCTATATACTCCTTCCACCTTTCTGCCTTCCCTTCTTTGCTTAGAACTGGGTTGCCATCTGAGCTCTTGATATTCATACAAGTGGTTCTCTTCTCTCCAAAGGTCTCTTTAATTTTCCTGTAGGCAGTATCTATCTTACCCCTAGTGAGACAAGCCTCTACATCCTTACATTTGTCCTCTAGCCATCCCTGCTTAGCCATTTTGCACTTCCTGTCGATATCATTTTTGAGACGTCTGTATTCCTTTTTGCCTGCAAGAATATATAACCTGTCCTATTTCTCCAAGACTTTGCAAATGCCTCAATATTAGTGTCTGGCATACAGTACAAAAATTTAGTTACGATTTTTAATATGGGCTGTAACAGTGCACCTGCTTCCATTGCATTTTCTATGCTTGTATCACCCACACTAAGGACACTGTATTGCACAAGTACTGTAAGCCCACCAACCTGATTTTTGTATTCTCTTCTATGATGCCTCTTCAGTAGCCCATCAGTCTTGAAATCACAGAGCTGAAAATCTTAATGAGTTCAGGATAGTTTTGCCCAAAAATGTACACACCACCACAATTTTGGTTTCAATTTTTCATATATTGTCTTCAAGGTCCAGTTGTTGTATGACTACTCAGGACAGACTATCATAATTAATAAAAATTTAGTTTGTAAAACGTATATTGATCTAGAAGTTTGGAAAACTATGAGGAATCAGTTTAATGCATCTGGATTGGCACTAATCTGTTTATGCATACAAGCTCAATACTGAACATCACAGTAGAGTATGCAAAATTCATAACTAATGGTTCAATCAGTTAATGAAGTAAGCCACCTTGTGCATAAAAACTGGAGTAACAGAAGCACAGCAGTCAAAATCTGCAACGTAAAATATGTCTTCTTCTGAACTTTAATGATAATTATCTTGTAAGTTAATTTTTTCCACAAACTTTTAGCTGTGTTAATGAAAAGTTGGAATGCTAGTCTTTACAATGAGTAGTATGATTGTCACCAAATCTATTTATTAGCTCAAAGTATTTTCACTGCTTTTTTCTATAGTAAAATTTTTAATCAGGCATAACTTTTAAACAAAACTATTTTTGTTTGCTCTCAGATTGTGACCTCCCCTCTCCTTCTTTCTCTCTCTTGCTCTCTTATCGTCGTTTTCTTCTGTTCTCTTCGGCTGTCCAAATTTTTTTCCTTCTTCCTTTGTCGTACCACAGCTATATCTCAGGGTTTTCGACAAAAGGGAGGGAGAAGGTGGTACGTATGTGGTTGATCAGGATGATATGGTGCTATGTGTGTCACCCTTATCCCCCATTTGGGAAGATTGATGACTAAAGCTGAAACATTTCTCTAAAAAGTTAAGTGCTCTCTTTTTAAAAAGGTGAAAATTGTAGTGTAGACTATAATTTTATGGATCTACTAAATTGAAGGTAAACGACACAGTTTATAAAGTTCCAACTATTTTTTGATTAATATATGTCGTATTCAAACAATAAATCAAACCCCATTTACTGTAAGCAGCAAGAACGATTACTAAAACCTCCAATAATTCTTTAATAATTATTACCAAGTTAATGTCAAGAAATTATGGGTAGTATCAATTATATCTTCATGCGACCATAACGCGCGATAGCCTACCGCGTATCTCAAAATTCACGCCGTTATTTCAAAGTCCGGCGCGATCTGTTTGTAACAAAGTTTAGTCGTGGATCTCTAGAATGTTTTCCAAACCAACTCGAGATTATGGATTATCAGTTTTAGGTCAATTCTTTAAAATTAAAAAGGACCCACACTCGATTACAACTTGTCCGCGCACTTGAGCAACTCAGAACTTATATCTTTTTCAAAGATAACGCAGCATTGTTATCTGCTACTTAAAAAAACTCATTACCTATTGATTCTTATACAGTGTCAATCGCTCAGCAAAGATTGCACTACAAAAAAATCTCGACTTGAGATGATGTCATGTGTTACTACCTGTTTTGACTCTCCTACTCTCACGTGACACAAAGTATATCTGGTTTTAATGGACATCCCGACAAGATTATTGCTTGAAGATTTCGTGGGCTACTATTACGATTACTCATGTAATGCTACACTGCCCCCCAAACCTTAATATCTTTGAAGAGGTCATAGATGTTGGAGGTTTCTCTGAGCGATGTTGTGTACTGTTGTTTTTGAACCAGTCATTTCCAGACTCATACCCCAAGTTATGGACACTGTACATCGATCTTTAAAGTGATGTTAAAATGTGGGGCGTAACAGGGTTTGCCCATTAAATAAACCACAAATGTCATGAGATCTGTCCAAATTTTTAGGTACGTTTTCATAACAAAATATCACACTTTCATTCACTGCACTAATTTCACAACACTGTTAGTTGAGAAGCCCTTTTTTAACTGACTGCACAAAGCAGGGATTGCAGCCAGTTCTCATGGATAAAATGACCAAGGCAGCGGCTGTTCAGGCTGCTAAAGACAGCTCAGTCATCGTCTTTGGCTCTTCATCGTTCGAAGATCCCAGTACTGATGTACGTCGATCGGCGATTCCAAATTTTAAACAGGCTGCTTATAATGACGGGTTATCTAATAGTTTGGCTGATAGGGTGATCTCTGTTTCCCAATAGTGCGTCTTCTTACTCTTTTTGGTGTCAGCATTGGAACTTTGACACTTCATGTTTATGAACAAGTCGTTGCATGTGTTAAAATAATCTGTTCTAATTTTCCTTTAAAATTATACAACGAATGATTTCCGAAATGAATTCAATAAAAGATATGCTCGTTATTAATGCATTTCCGCACTTTACCTTCCACTGTTCTAAATTACTTTGGTGACCATTCCAGTATTTCTATCATTCTTGTGTTCACACAAAACTCGTCCTCCCATTTCGCACCTTACTGATGATTATTTTACGATAACAGCCATAAAAGTATCTTAATGTATTTCGTGTCCAGATTCACTGTAGTTGTCAATGAATTCTCCCATGTGATATTTTGCAGGTCATCTTCTCATCGATGATGATCTCCTTTCCCTTTTCTATACAGATGTTCCTTCTTATATCCCTGTCCTTTTTCTCTTTATAACCACTACACACAAATATGGAATTATTTTTCATCTTAATACTATTATTAATAACACATTCTTCATAATGTATAAAAATGTAAGACTAATACTTAGAGATTTTAAATCAATTCTTCATTCCTCTGAATAACACTCTTGAAATTCATCAGCATTTCCTCTCTTCTTAACACAGAATCTGTTATCCAATTACTTTTTCAATTTGGATACCGTTTTTGCTGACTTTCTTCATTCCGTCTCCTTCCAACATATATATACAAATTGTGGTGTCACCGCCAGACACCACACTTGCTAGGTGGTAGCTTGAAATCGGCCGCGGTCCGTTAGTACATGTCGGACCCGCGTGTCGCCACTGTCAGTAATTGCAGACCGAGCGCCACCACACGGCAGGTCTAGAGAGACGTACTAGCACTCGTCCTCAGTTGTACGACGACTTTGCTAGCGACTACACTGACGAAGCCTTTCTCTCAATTGCCGAGAGACAGTTAGAATAGCCTTCAGCTAAGTCCATGGCTACGACCTAGCAAGGCGCCATTAACCATTTCTATAGAGAGTCTCACTTGTATCATCAAGAATGCTGTATACAAATGATGGATTAAAGTTAAGTATAACCGCAGCTACGTACTTTTCTTCATAGCATTCATAACGTATCCTGTTTCAGACCTCACGCCCGTCTGCGTTAGATTATAGCGTGCATTTCGGCCTCCTCTATCTACAAGGTGTTGGCACATTTGCCAACACATCACAAATGCTTTCTTCTATGTACATATACTATTTAATAACAGTTAAAAAATACTCTTCTTAACTGTATACTACTAATATACCATAGCATTCATGATATGCTTTTGCCCTACTCATGTGGCTCCATTCCACTAATGGTGTCCCAGTATCAAATTCCTTCTTTATGCTTCTTTCTTGCAGTTTATTTCCATATTACTGTCTGTCTCCTAATTTCTTTATGGTGAAAAGAGTCCCTTTATGGTATCTGAGTCACAATCTGCTTAACTCCCTTCATGTGGTATCTGCATTATCTTGTATGGCCCTGTATGTAAATACTGCCACTTTTTGTTAAGTTTCTTCTTGCTTGATGGTTTTGGATGATTTCGTATTAGTATTTTCTCACCAACTGTATATGTGGTTACTTTCTTTACACTTTTGTCAAACTTTGCTTTCTGTAGTTTAGCCTGATGCTGGAGGTTCTCATAAACTTTTTGCAGAATGTCCTCTTGCGTATGATTATCTTCTTGAATTCTGGGCCAATTCCCAAACCAGTCTTGAGATTCGTTTCTTCCATACATTATTTGATTCAGTGAATATCCAGTAGAACCATGTGGCAGGTCACTGTAGATCCTTTCGAATTCTAGCAACCAATCAATCCACTGGTAGTGTCATTGCGGTATATGCACACGCAGTAATCGGTTTAATTCCTGAAATAGTCTCGCGATCAGATTCCCACTAGGATAGAACCGTGATATGTATATATGTTTGATATTGTGTTCCTTCATAGTCCTTTTCCACAATCCACTAGTATAATATGCTGCATTATCAGTTAGAATCATCTTTGGTTTTCCATAGTCAGTAATGAAGTTGACGATGAACTTCCTTAACATTGTCTGGACAATTAGACTCCGCAAAGAATATAATTTGACATACACTCCTGGAAATTGAAATAAGAACACCGTGAATTCATTGTCCCAGGAAGGGGAAACTTTATTGACAAATTCCTGGGGTCAGATACATCACATGATCACACTGACAGAACCACAGGCACATAGACACAGGCAACAGAGCATGCACAATGTCGGCACTAGTACAGTGTATATCCACCTTTCGCAGCAATACAGGCTGCTATTCTCCCATGGAGACGATCGTAGAGATGCTGGATGTAGTCCTGTGGAACGGCTTGCCATGCCATTTCCACCTGGCGCCTCAGTTGGACCAGCGTTCGTGCGCTGGACGTGCAGACCGCGTGAGACGACGCTTCATCCAGTCCCAAACATGCTCAATGGGGGACAGATCCGGAGATCTTGCTGGCCAGGGTAGTTGACTTACACCTTCTAGAGCTCGTTGGGTGGCACGGGATACATGCGGACGTGCATTTTCCTGTTGGAACAGCAAGTTCCCTTGCCGGTCTAGGAATGGTAGAACGATGGGTTCGATGATGGTTTGGATGTACCGTGCACTATTCAGTGTCCCCTCGACGATCACCAGTGGTGTACGGCCAGTGTAGGAGATCGCTCCCCACACCATGATGCTGGGTGTTGGCCCTGTGTGCCTCGGTCGTATGCAGTCCTGATTGTGGCGCTCACCTGCACGGCGCCAAACACGCATACGACCATCATTGGCACCAAGGCAGAAGCGACTCTCATCGCTGAAGACGACACGTCTCCATACGTCCCTCCATTCACGCCTGTCGCGACACCACTGGAGGCGGGCTGCACGATGTTGGGGCGTGAGCGGAAGACTGCCTAACGGTGTGCGGGACCGTAGCCCAGCTTCATGGAGACGG
The DNA here is from genome assembly GCF_023864275.1 of Schistocerca cancellata. Classification (NCBI taxonomy): domain Eukaryota; kingdom Metazoa; phylum Arthropoda; class Insecta; order Orthoptera; family Acrididae; genus Schistocerca; species Schistocerca cancellata. The sequence goes on along the minus strand of NC_064632.1, from coordinate 281,146,091 downwards.
TTGCGAATGGTCCTCGCCAATACCCCAGGAGCAACAGTGTCCCTAATTTGCTGCGAAGTGGCGGTGCGGTCCCCTACGGCACTGCGTAGGATCCTACGGTCTTGGCGTGCATCCGTGCGTCGCTGCGGTCCGGTCCCAGGTCGACGGGCATGTGCACCTTCCGCCGACCACTGGCGACAACATCGATGTACTGTGGAGACCTCACGCCCCACGTGTTGAGCAATTTGGCGGTACGTCCACCCGGCCTCCCGCATGCCCACTATACGCCCTCGCTCAAAGTCCATCAACTGCACATACGGTTCACGTCCACGCTGTCGCGGCATGCTACCAGTGTTAAAGACTGCGATGGAGCTCCGTATGCCACGGCAAACTGGCTGACACTGACGGCGGCGGTGCACAAATGCTGCGCAGCTAGCGCCATTCGACGGCCAACACCGCGGTTCCTGGTGTGTCCGCTGTGCCGTGCGTGTGATCATTGCTTGTACAGCCCTCTCGCAGTGTCCGGAGCAAGTATGGTGGGTCTGACACACCGGTGTCAATGTGTTCTTTTTTCCATTTCCAGGAGTGTATTTTGAAGAAATGTAACAGGCCAGTATGTACTTCAACCTCCCTCGTGCAGTCGGACATGGACCAAACACATCGCAAGCTATTTGCGTTAAAGGTTGGTGAGGCTTTATGAGATGTAGCTCAATCCTTCTGCAATAGTTTATGCGTTTGTTCTTTTGACATATTTTGAATTTGTTCTGAATATTATTCGCTAGCCATTCTAGGTTCAGATAATAGCAATATTGACCCAACTTAGCTTTGCATTTAGAAGGCCCAAAGTGTCCCCACTTCAGATGAGTATACCAAAGTAATGGTTCTATATAATCTTTTGGGACGACCCTTTCAAGCCATCATTGTTGCTTTCTTTCCTAAATAATACCTCAGATTGTAAAATATATTGATATTTAGCATTAGTAGGATTTTTATATTTACTTTACCCTTAATAGTCTTCCAACGTGGGTCTTTTCCTTGCAACTTTGACAGCTTTCGATACCGTTCTGAAACTTGTCCTTCACAGTAATTTACTGATACATCTATTATTTTAAAATTTAAAGATAGTTCATCATCTTCTTCATTTGCTCTCCCTTTGGGTAATAGAGATAAAGAACAAGAAATTACAATGTCTTTTCCCCTTATGTATTGCACCGAAATGTTGTATTCTTATAACAACAGGGCCCATTGGGTTAACCTTGAATGAATCATTCAACCCGTCAAGATATAGGATAAAGCATTATGATCACAGTATATTGTAATCCTCTTCTCATTAACAAAATGCCTGAACTTCTTGAGTGTCCAAATTACAGCTAAAACCTCTAATTCCATGATACAGTATGCTCTCTTGCATTTAGATAGTGTTCTGTTTGCAAACCCTATAATTTTAATGGTGTTCAGTTCATGGAGATCATCTATTTGGAACAATGTGGCCCTAAGCCTGTTTCTAAGGCATCCGTTGCAATACAAAAGTCTTGTTCAAATTTGAGATGGTGCAGAAGTTGTGCATTAGTCAAAGCATACCGGTTTTTATCAAATGCTTGGCTGCATTCCTGGATCCATTTCCAAGTAACGTTCTTTCGTAATAGTTGTAATTAACAGTCTTGGCTAGTTATTGGTCATGCAGAAATAGTGGAAAAATGAATCGAGGCCCAAAAAATACTTTAATTCCTTTTTACTCCGAGTATACAGATGCTCTTTGATGGCATTCATCTACTTGGGGTCGGGCATAATTCCGTCCAGCGTAATTATGTGTACAAGAAACTTGTCAGATTCACTGTCACTCTGTACTCTGAGAACTTCATGAATACTTTCTCTAATAAATCGAGATACTCCTCATAAGTCGTAGTCGCGATCGAAAGGTTGTCTACATACTCGGTAACTCTGTCAAGTAGACAGCTTCTCCCAAGAAAGATAAAAGCAGTGTACTTCCGTAATTCAGGTGATATTCTCGTCTGCCAATATGAACTCCTCATATCCAGGGATGTCAAAAAGCGAGCACCGTTAAACTTCTGCATACGTTCTTGCAAGTTCTCTGGTCTCGTTTGCGCCGGAACAATAATTTTGTTAATTTCCCTGACATCAAGAACCAGTCTTACATCACCATCTGACTTTAAGGCAGCCAAGAGAGGGCTCGAATATGGAGAATTAGAGTGCACTATTATTCCCCACTCTAACATCTTAGTGATTTCTTTTCTTACTGCCTCTCTCTTAGACCACAGAACAGAGTATGAAGTGTGACAAAAAGCTTCATGAGGACATGTTTGAATATCAAACTCGAACTCCTTGATGATTCCTGGATGTTTAATAAATACTAGTGCATAATTAGTCAACAAACAGAGTAAGTCTTCCCTCTGATCTGACGTCAGATATTCGGATTCAGAGACTTTGTCTCGTATTGTGTCTTGATCTATCTCGTCCTTCAGAAGATTCCATAAAATAAATTTCATTTGCTATATCATACTTAATACATCATAGGAATTGTTATAACCTCGCTTCCGGAGTGTAACGTACACGTTCCTTCCCTTAAATTAATTACTCCTCCAGCTCCACAGAAAAAATCAAGACCCCAAACACAAGGCACAGCCATTTTCGAAACGATCATGAAGGCACTTTCTATAGTAGCCCCCCGCATTATAATGTCGACTCGTGCCTGTTTTGAGACTCTCTGCGCTATTGCACCAAATGCGTCGGATACAGTGCGTCCAGTAACAGTAAACGTTAACACTCTCCCTTCTTGGTTGATCTGTTTATAACAATCTAGTGTCATTACACTAATGGTTGCGCCTGTGTCGATCAAGATTTCAATATAAATGCCATTTATTACTGCTTGCACCATAGTCTGTAAAATTAGCCCACGTATTTTGGAAATGTTCGGCACTTCTTCACTTAACTCTTCCCTTAAGTCCAAATCATTATTATATCTTAATACATTTGTTGAAAAATGATGCCTGACCTCCTTTTCATCCCCAGTCATCCTAGGAAGGCTTTTGGAGACCAGGTTTAGTTTAACCTTTCGCTAGATGTGTTCATTGGCGGTTCATGAACTTCAGTTATATGAATGCTGTGTTCAGAGATCGGTATTGGTTCCCTCCATGATTCCGGTGGTCTGTCATTCATTGGGATCGGTCCTTGCGGTTGTGATGCTGGTGCGGCTCCTTGCAGATGATCTGCCCACGGTTGTATCCTATCAGGATCTTCTTCCGGATATGTATCACGTCTGCTTTCCCGTATTGATATAATTTATGCAATTACCATTATTCCCATAGGTTTTCTTAGTATAATAAGCATCACGGTTATATTGATCTCTTTCATTGTTAGTTTTATGATAGCCATAAGACGTCGTTTACTTTCTTTCTCTTAGTGTAGGCTTAGCATTCCTATCTTTGGTGTCGTCATTACAACCATCACCACGATTATTAATACGCACATCATTATGCTGTGTAGCAGACATTGATTATTATTCTAAACTTTGGCATCTTCCAAAATCATTTGGCATCTTCCAAAATCATATCAACAGAATCAACTACAGACAAAAGTTGTTCCACATCACAATCAGGAACATTTATCAGTTTTTTGCGAATATGAATTGGCAACCTACCCTTTAGAATGCGTATTACTTCCCGATGTGAGATAGGCCCATTCCAATATCTCCTTTTGTTAATGTATTTATCGAAATACTGTCGCAGTGAGCTTCGCTTACTGATATAATATTCGGGTTGGTACACTTCCTTATGCAACCGTTCCTATTTGCTCTTGGACCAGTATTTTGACAAGAAAAGCTGCTCAAATTCTGCGCAAGTACTACAGTTCTTGCTTGCTTCTGCAGTCCACACCGCTGCTTCACCTGTGAGTTTGGATACGATGACCTGAAGCTTATCTTGTTCCAACCAACTATATGGAAAAATACGCTTGAAGTTAGTTATGAAAATTTTTGGATGGATGTTGTTCTTTTCTGATGAAAATGTCGTAAAATGCCTGCTATTAAATATGCTCATTTCAACTTTTAGAGACGATAGATACCCTCTCTGTACAAACGGATCATGTTCATTCTCGTAACCTTCATAGAATCTGTCAGGTACCTGGCACCGTAGTTACATTTACTCTCACTACAGTGTCTACCGTTTTTCGATTTGTCCACTGAATGATTATCGTCAACCAAAACATTTTGTGATGACCTCCGACCTAATTCGGGAATTTTAAAATTAGTGTCCTTTTGTCCCTTCGGCAATTATTCAATTCTTCAATTACTCTTTCTTTAATTTCCTGAAATTCATCAGTAAACAATTTGACAAGTTCGTCGTGTTCCGACTGTTTCCTTTCGATAAGCTCAGATCGTTTCACGTCAAGGGCGTTATTAAATTTCTCCTCAACTTCGTTATTTTTAACCACAATCCATTCGTTAAGATCTTCCTCCAATTTTGAAGTTTGTTCCTGTAAATAATTTTAAATACCCTTACACGTATCTTTTTCGAAATCTATCATTTTTGCTGACAGGTTCTCGATCTGCACACCGGTTTTCAGACAACTACTTTCGCAATTGCCGACTCTGTTTGATAAATCGACATGCCCTTGTGAAATAATATCACATTTATTGTCTACTTCACTGATTTTTCCCACAAGTTCAAAATATAAATCACTGACATCCTTAGATACCTTTGTTTAAATTCTTCGAACTTAGCATTTAATCATCCTTCTCAGTTAAGTTGTAATTTCTCAAACTTCTCATTTAGGGAACCCATTTCTATTTTCAGTGAACCCGTGTCTGTGTTCAGTGAACCCACATCCATTTTCAATGAACTTATGTCTGTTTTCAGTGATGTCATGACTGTGTTTAGTGCCACCAACAAATCCATTATCTTGGCATCCCTGTCCGTTATCACCTTTACTTCATTTGGGTCACCGGCTGTGGCACCTATCTCCCTATCTGTTTCAGTATCATGCACATCACTTTCACCCACACCCAGTGCTTGTGATTCTATCTCTCCCACATCTGATATTTAATGGCTCCCCTCTCTTAGGTCATCCAATGTCTGTCCCACATTTTATTCCTGAAATGACTCACCCTGAGGCTCAGGTTCTGTTTCATTATCACTACTCCCTACGTCCATATTTTTCCCCACTCTTATTCAGGTCTCTTTTTCCTCAAGTAAGAATTTTCACAAATTAAATGTCCCAACACACTGCTGCAACCAAAGTCGTGACAACACTCAGCAAAAGAATACAATAATTGGTTTCAATTCACTACTCTACTCACACCTGCGGGTCTCACATTTCAGTACCGCGTACTTATTTGGTCAGTCTGTGCGAAGTTAGACGTTACGGCCAGATGTCTCCTACGCTGCAACATACTCATGGCCCAAATTGGGCGCCATATGTGATCTCCCCTCTCCTTCTTTCTCTCTCTTGTTCTGTTGTCGTCGTTTTCTTCTGTTCACCTCGGCTGTCCAAACCCTCTTCCGTCTTCCTTCGTCGTACCGTGGCTATATCTCAGGGTTTTCGACAAAAGGGAGGGAGAAGGCGGCACAAATGTGGATGATCAGGATGACATAGTGCTATGTGTAAATGTCACCCTTATCTCCGTTTTGGAAAGATTGATAACTAAAGCTGAAACATTTCTCTAAAAAGGTAAGTGCTCTCTTTTTCAAACGGTGAAAATTGTAGTGTAGACTATAATTTTTATCGATCTACTAAATTCAAGGGACATGACACAGTTTATAAAGTTCCAACTTTGGATGAAGTTTATTGACCCCAAGGAGCTGAAACAAAACTCATCCGTTCCAAATGTCATTCACAACAAGAGTAGTTAGTTTTCTGGTGTGCGTGTAGTGGTCACCAATGATTGAAATGATCATTCTGGTAATTCCATTACAATCTGTTTATTGGTGGCTAACCAACATATCAATCAATTGACTATTCTGTGATTAAAATATTTCGTATTCAAACAGTAAATCAAACCCCATTTACTGTAAGCACCAAGAACAATTACTATAACCTCCAATAATTCTTTAATAATTATTACCAAGTTAATGTCAAGAAATTACAGGTAGTATCAAATAACCCTTCACGCGACCATAACGCGCGATAGCCTACCGCGTATCTCAAATTTCAAGCCATTATTTCAAAGTCCGCGCATGATCTGTTTATAACAAAGTTTGGCTGTGGCTCTCTAGAATATTTTCCAAACCAACTCTAGATTATGGATTATCAGTTTTGGGTCAATTCTTTAAAATTAAAGAGGACCCACACTCGATTACAATTTGTCCGCGCACTCGAGCAACTCAGAAGTTATTATCTTTTTCAAAGAAAAGAAAACTCACACATAATGCAGCTTTGTTATCTGCTATGTTATAAAAACTCATTACCTATCGATTCTTATACAGTGTCAATTGCTCAGCAAAGATTGCACTACAAAAAAATCTCGACTTGAGATGACGTCAAGTGTTACTACCTGTTTTGACTCTCCTACTCTCACGTGACACAAAGTATATCTGGCTTTAATGGACATCCCGACAAGATTGTTGCTTAAAGATTACATGGGCTACTAGGACGATTACCCATGTAGTGCTACAAGATACTGAGACTGCAAGTGTAACAATGAAAGCTGCACTAAATAACAAATGGGCAGATTTATGCCAACACCACATACGAATATTACTGAAAATCAGAACCAAAAGACGCCCAGAGACAAAAAGGAGAGAAAAAATTATTGGTAGTAGTTGGGGTGTAATTAGAGCAAGTGGAGGATGTCAGCTCTATCTGCCATAGTATGCCAGGACTGACACATCAGAGGCCGATCCCCTCGTGATAAATACAGTTGTAGCTTATCTTCAGTGAGTCAGTGTTTATTAGCGCATAGTGTAGTCCTCTTGTTTACACCTAACAGAATACTGAGATTACCAATGTTATTTTTTAATGAACTGGCATTTATATATAAGAATAATCATGAATCATCACCACAAAGGGATAAAGGTGGATTCTTAGGCAGCAGCACTTCATTGTCCTCACTTTATACATAGTCTTCTCTTAGAAGGAGGTTGCTTACATACAACAGCAGCTAACTTCTTGATTGCATTGATGCTCCCAGCAAAGTAATTTGCTCAGAACCAGCCATAAAAAATATCACTGTTCGTTTCTTGTTCTGCTAGACTCGCATACAGTGACTTCATCCATGGCATGAGTTTCACCCAGATTCTGTGTATTTGTTTTTTGCAATTTCTTACTGATAAAATTGAACATTTGTAATACTGTCCTATGAAAGAAATGTAATTGTTTCCTTTTTCATGGATTTGTCTATGCATTTGTAGCAGTAACAGTAAATATGAAAAGATGACCAAATTATGTAATACTTAAATTTTAGTCATTGCATGGAATGTAAACAAACAGTGATATACTTAAATCATGGAATAATACCAGTTTCATCTTCTCAACTATTTATCATGAAATAAATTAGAACTATTTATTGTATGTTGTGAAATGACAGTATGCCATTCCCCCACTGCTTTTTTTGTATTTTTCGTACAATATATGTCATGCACTCATGAGGTACTTGTTTATTATCCTGTATGTGCTTTCTGAATTTACCTTGCAGTTCATTTTTGTAACAAAAAATGCACTAAATATGGCATGATCATAGACATCATGTTACTCTATGAATCAATATGTTACATCTAGCCCCAAATAACTTGGCACCCACACTTTTCTCAGCGCCAGGTATGTCTACCTTTTTGTTGCAAAGAAGTGCCAATCTTAGTCTTCAGAAATCTACTGAGCAGTGTGTTTAGTCCACTGTCAGCGGTTGCATTAATTGTTAATGGGGTGATTTTGTTATTAGGCACTCCAGTCAATTATATTATTACTCGTACTGGGATGAGCTGTCCATATGGTATTTTGCAGACTCACTAACTGTAGCTTAGAAGTTCTGCTTTTGAGTAGGCTTCATCTGTTGAACTGCATTCCCCTACCAGGTAGTGCTCACACACAACGAAACCCCCACCACTTCTACTCTACCCACCCATACAATACTATCTGCACAGGTATGGGACAGTTTACTTTACTCTTAAGATGATGCTTCCACATTCAGCTTGGCCACATGCAAAAGAACTGTCACCTAGCCACTCTAACTTAGTCTTTGGGCTACACTACAGATCAGTCATCACAACAAAATGCCTGCTCAATCTTGTTATGTCAGTGTTCATTTAGGGAGATAAAGTAGGTATTTACAGAATCTGAAAATTAATTGTTGTAAGAAAATAGCATCTGAAATGTAGTGTTACAGAAGAATGCTGAAGAGTCTATGGGTAAACTGACAACTAAATAGGCGGTACTGAATAAATCTGGTAAGAAGAGAAATTAATGGCACAACTTTACTAAAAGATGGAACTGACTCTTAGGACACATCTTGAGGCATCAAGGAATCATCAAGTCATTTTGGTACTGGAGGGAAGTGAGTGGGGTAAAAATTACAGAGGTGCACCAAGGTTTGACTACTGTAAGCAGATTCAAATGGATGGAAGTTCTGCCTTATTACAAAATGTAATGGAAGCTGTGGCTTATAACAAAATGTATCCAAGTTTCCCAAGTAAGTTACAGCCAGTGCTTTTAACAGTGTAGTATCCTCAGAGATTTGTACATCAAATATGCGTCTGTATCTTTATTATTTTGAATTATCTATTCTCATTTCCAATATTTACTATCAACAAACACTTGATAAATAGTCGGTGGATGTAGAACACCATCCAAACAGTTCTTGAAGGCCCAACAGTACTGACTGTCTGCCGGGTCATCCTCAGCTGTTAGGCATCACTGGGTGTGGATACAGAGGGGCACATGGTCAGCATACTGCTCTCCCAGCTGTTGCCAGCTTTCATGACAAGTGTCACTACTTCTCAGTCAAGCAGCTCCTCAATAGGCCTCACAAGGGCTGAGTGCACCTCGCTTGCCAACAGCACTCAGCAGACCCGGATGGTAACCCATCCAAGTACTACAACAGTTCTTAACTTCAGTGATCTGACAGCAACTGGTTTTACCACTGTGGCAAGGCCATTGGCCAAGAAAATTTTGGTTTAATTTTGATTGTATTCTGACCAAAGAAAACTAGGGTGCAATTGTCTTGTACATGTCCCTTGGTGTATAACATAACTCGCAGACTTCAGCATGTTTACACAAAAAACATTAAACATTAGATACGTGTTTCAACACAGGATGCAAGCTGTACAGGATAATCTGTCAATGCAAAATTCACATACTTTGGCAGTACTCTGTCAGCTGTGTTTCTAACGCAATATACCTTATGCCCTTGGTCCCTGCAAACCAAGTTGAACTTAGGCAATGAATGCCAGTGTAATAAAATTTCAATCATTACTCTAATGTTTAATACAATTACAATTCCACATTTTGCTCATCTTCACTCTCAGTGCATACTGAAATCATGTAATAATACCAGCATTTGTAAAGATCACAGTACAGTGTGTAGATATACTATGAATACTGTACAAATTTCAGTGAGTACTGTTATTGGCTAACAAGAATAGACACTATGTTAACCATGATTGATTAGTATGTTTGTGACTGTAATTTAGAATAGAAGCAAATTCTTCAGCGAACGTGGCATTAATACAAAGAAAAATATTTATATACACATTAAAATAAGAGTTTAAAACTGCACCAGAATAACGGTCACAAAGGATGAAACTCAATAAAAGTACCAAGGACTCTTCTTCACCTGTTGATAGGAAAAATAAAACTACCTTAAATACGCACATCATAAACTACTTACTTTACAACATTACTTACCATCCCATGATTGGAATTCAGTCATTTTTTGAGCACTGCTGTAACGTTCTCTTCCTGTCCATGTACCTCAAAGACGCCAAAAATCTGTAGTCATTCTTGAAGCACTTAATGATGTCCTCTACTGTACTTTATGAACATTCCTCAAGCATGCATCATCAGTATTTGGGCATAGTCTGACAACGTTAAGACAATACACAGTAGCAGAAGTGAATCCATTAACTTCTGTGAATGATGTTACTTCCCATGTTTTGGTGCAGAAACAGTCTTGTGTTGATTTTATAAAGTTCTGTCAAATAATAGTTAAAGTAAAACATCTATTTAAATTACATATTTCTACTTTGTTAATGAAGTTACTATATGTGAACATGGATTCAACTTTACAGTGAGAATCGCCACACTTATTGATATATTTAATTGGAAATACTATACTATATAATTTCGTTGCAAGGAGCATATGATCTGCTGAGTTGGGAGCAGCCTGTCCCTTACTGAAGGAGGCCTACCACCTGCTGAGCAACCCTCCACCGGTGACCACAAGCAGAGTCGAGATTGATGCATGTCAGTGCACAAACAGGTGTCATGATAGCCTCCCATCTTAAAGAGCACTCTAAACAACTCGATAGACACAGACACCTCAGGTGGACGTCCACAAGATCACCCTGACATGAAAAGCAATAAGATGATATTGGCCAACTACCTGAGAGGATAGAATCAGATCAACTTGAACAGCAAAGATTGACAAAACAGTGATAACTGATAAAGTAATCCGGTACAAAGGGTGCCTGGCACAGCAGGAAAAACTAAATCATAATATTAGCAACTTCGAAGAAAATAAAAGACATCAAAGACTGAGTCATCTGGGAGACACCATGGCTGACCAGTTTGGTTACCATACTGGAAAGAAAAAGATCAGTCCCAGCTACAACTGGAACCTTCGAAACAACACCAAGGCATAACATTATTTACTTGCCATTTTCTTATAATATTTTCTTTATCTATACATGTACCATGTATAAATTCAATGTTCTGGCTTTTTCTTTAGCTATATGTATGCTAACGTTCTCTGGATGACATCAAGGGACAGTATGGTGCTGGGGTGCCAAGACTCACACATCTCTCAATTCAGTTAACTTGCCCGTTGTGTGTAGCCGATCCTCTTCTCTGGTTAATCTGCCATGTTGATCTACCCAAATGCTTAATCTCCGACAATATGGTGCTGGTTAAATGAATTTACTAACTACTTGTGATTCTTGAGTTTCTCCCGGCGTATTTGATAATCAAAATATCCACGGGTGTACTGCCAGTCTAGTGTCCAACGGGCACAATATTTCGGCGATCATACACAGGAGCCGAAATATGTTTTTGGAGGATACTACGAACAAACGAGGGAGTCACCATGGGTAGTCCACTCTCACCGGTGGTAGCGAATTTGTACATGGAGAACTTCGAGGAGGAAGCCCTGTCGTCATCTGAATGGAAACCTACTTGCTTTTTCCATTACGTGGACGACACGTTCGTCATCTGGCCACATGGTATGGATAAACTCCTCGACGTCCTTACACATCTAAACTCCATACACCCCAACATCAAATTCACTATGGAGACTGAAACGGAGGGTAAATTACCTTTCCTTGACGTCTTGGTCAAGAGAAGGGCTGCGGCGCCCTAGGTCATGGGGTGTATCGGAAGACAACGCACACTGATCTGTATTTGCACGCAGACAGCTGCCACCACCCATCACAGAGGAATGGGATACTTAAAACTCTAGTACATAGGGCGCGCACTATCGCTGACGCAGAGAGTCTACCCCAGGAATTGGAACATCTGAGAACTGAATTTCGAAAAAATGGGTACTCAGAGTGGCAGATTCAACGTGCTCTCCGCCCAACCCCTACAGCACAACCAATGGAGATGGATGAAATCACGAGGGAGGAGGTAGGCACTGCGTTTATTCCATATACAGGCGCACTCTCGGGGAAAATCGCCCGCATTTTGAAGAAACACCAGGTCGGAACTGTGTTTTGTCCTCCGAATAAAACTCGTGCACTGGTGGGGAGCGCCAAAGATGACTCGGTTTGAGGAAGGCCGGCTTGTACCAGATTCCGTGTGAATGTGGCAAGTCGTATATTGGTCAGACGATGTGTACCATCGAGGATCGATGCCGTGAACACCAGAGGCACACTCGACCAATGTATCCGAGCAAGTCGCCGGTCGCTGAACATTGTTTGTCGGAAAATCGCGCTATGGAGTATGAACCCGTGAGGATTCTGGTACAGACGTCGAGATACTGGGACAGCGTTGTTAGAGAGGCCATCGAAATTCGCACCAATGACGACCTCATAAACCGTGACTGTGGCTATAATCTTAGCAAGGCTGGGAAACCAGTGATTGGGTTAACCAAGAGTAAATCGAGCAAACGTATAGTTGTGACGACCACGGCGGACAGAGCCATCACTCCGATGTCATCTCAGACGCCGTCGAAATCTGTTCCACCGCGCGACCGTGGCGCGGGGCGCGGACAGCGAAGGGAACGCGCCGCGGGCGGAGGGTATTTAAATACGCCGCCGCCGCAACTGAACCCGGTTCCCTCTGAGTAGCCATAGCGTACGGATCTCCGTGCCGGCACGTTCACAGGAGCTCCGTCCGTCAGTTCACCTGCCAATGGCGACATGTATGATCGCCGAAATATTGTGCCCGTTGGACACTGTAGACCGGCAGTACACCCGTGGATATTTTGATTACTAACTACTTTTCTATTCTTGGAATAATTTGTGTACTCGTAGAATACTTTTCACTTCAATCACAATATATTTTCAACATTCATAAACAACAACTTCGGCGAGCTAATTCATTCTTCGAACATTAGAATCGTTTACACTTCTTCAAAATAGCTTACATGTGTCTCGCTTCGATCATAGCCAAGACATAGAGTATTTCGAGAATCTCTAGTCTCAAAACGAGTCCAATTCAAGAGTGTCCTTAGGAAACTACTTTCAACTGTCCACTAATCTTTTTACAGTCATCACATACATTAAAGAGCACAGAATACTACATAAGCTTTTCTTGTTCTTCTTTGCCCATATACGAAACTCTGTGGACCGTACAGCAAGTACTAGTCGGCAGCCATTCAGCCACCATGTCTTTCTTTTTGACCTGCACTTACAAATAAACTATGCGCAGTCAGCTGATTCGTTTCTCCTACTCATATCTAACATATCGGATGTTAGAAACTGTGAAAGGCCGATGATTCTAGAATTTCCTCCGAAATTCTCGAAGCACTACGTATTATCCCTCTTAAATTGAACATGTGATAATTTATAAAATCACATATAATTCTAACAGTATACATTGCAACACAGCTCTTTGTATTTATTTAGAGTAAACTTTAACTAAGTTTTCCTTCATTCTACTCTCACACTAAGTTGACATCAAACTCGAATATTTAATGGAACTCTGAGAAGTTTTCCTAATATTTAGGGTTCGTTAGGACTCTGTCTCAAACTGTCATAAACTCCAGGTGTCGCAGACTCTTAATAATGGTTGCTCTTTACACTACCATTCTCTACCGTTTTTCTTTTTCTTTCTTTAGTACCAACCCATTTCATTATCTACAGTTTCTCGTAGTCTGGAGGAACTCTGGGCAAATAAAAGTGTCCTTTCAGACACTCTTAAACATGCAACCTGACACTGCTAGTAGAATAAAGAATTCAAACTTACCAGAATAATTTCTGCAGAATATGTCTTTTGTCACGACACTGCCCTTTGCCTTTTAGGCACAGTACCTATACCTTACCTGTGGGTTGACTCTATGAATGCTCACACCCCTTTTAACTTCCTAATCTATGGTACAGGTCAATCCCCTTCTTGGTGCCCATGTTCACACAGTATAGGTCAGCCTCTCTTGGGTCTGCCTATCTGCTCTTTTCATCCAATAAATGCTGGGTGCGCCCTCCTTCTCCTTCCTCAGTAGGCTTCATAGTTCATTGCCCCAGTATACATCTTTATGAACACCGTAATTAAATATTATCTGGTAAAATTAAAATCTATTTCACACTTCATACTCACTCTTTAATACGTCATTTCATATCCTAGAGTCCTCCTTTGCGCAACAAATTCTATGCTTCCTGCATACATCATGCCTACATCCATTATTCAATATATTTTATGCTTACTTGCGTTATAAGAGTCCCACTATCCTACACGTCATTAGAATATTTAATACACTCTACTTATGTACATATGTGATATGAGGTCATTTTATATATATATATATATATATATATATATATATATATATATATATATATATATATATATATATATAAATAGGTGATGTAGAATCATCAATAAGAACAATAATCATAATAGTTCTTACACACCTAAATATTTTTTAGTACTTACATATACACTCCTGGAAATGGAAAAAAGAACACATTGACACCGGTGTGTCAGACCCACCATACTTGCTCCGGACACTGCGAGAGGGCTGTACAAGCAATGATCACACGCACGGCACAGCGGACACACCAGGAACCGCGGTGTTGGCCGTCGAATGGCGCTAGCTGCGCAGCATTTGTGCACCGCCGCCGTCAGTGTCAGCCAGTTTGCCGTGGCATACGGAGCTCCATCGCAGTCTTTAACACTGGTAGCATGCCGCGACAGCGTGGACGTGAACCGTATGTGCAGTTGATGGACTTTGAGCGAGGGCGTATAGTGGGCATGCGGGAGGCCGGGTGGACGTACCGCCAAATTGCTCAACACGTGGGGCGTGAGGTCTCCACAGTACATCGATGTTGTCGCCAGTGGTCGGCGGAAGATGCACGTGCCCGTCGACCTGGGACCGGACCGCAGCGACGCACGGATGCACGCCAAGACCGTAGGATCCTACGCAGTGCCGTAGGGGACCGCACCGCCACTTCGCAGCAAATTAGGGGCACTGTTGCTCCTGGGGTATCGGCGAGGACCATTCGCAACCGTCTCCATGAAGCTGGGCTACGGTCCCTCACACCGTTAGGCCGTCTTCCGCTCACGCCCCAACATCGTGCAGCCCGCCTCCAGTGGTGTCGCGACAGGCGTGAATGGAGGGACGAATGGAGACGTGTCGTCTTCAGCGATGAGAGTCGCTTCTGCCTTGGTGCCAATGATGGTCGTATGCGTGTTTGGCGCCGTGCAGGTGAGCGCCACAATCAGGACTGCATACGACCGAGGCACACAGGGCCAACACCCGGCATCATGGTGTGGGGAGCGATCTCCTACACTGGCCGTACACCACTGGTGATCGTCGAGGGGACACTGAATAGTGCACGGTACATCCAAACCGTCATCAAACCCATCGTTCTACCATTCCTAGACTGGCAAGGGAACTTGCTGTTCCAACAGGAAAATGCACGTCCGCATGTATCCCGTGCCACCCAACGAGCTCTAGAAGGTGTAAGTCAACTACCCTGGCCAGCAAAATCTCCGGATCTGTCCAACTGAGGCGCCAGGTGGAAATGGCATGGCAAGCCGTTCCACAGGACTACATCCAGCATCTCTACGATCGTCTCCATGGGAGAATAGCAGCCTGTATTGCTGCGAAAGGTGGATATACACTGTACTAGTGCCGACATTGTGCATGCTCTGTTGCCTGTGTCTATGTGCCTGTGGTTCTGTCAGTGTGATCATGTGATGTATCTGACCCCAGGAATTTGTCAATAAAGTTTCCCCTTCCTGGGACAATGAATTCACGGTGTTCTTATTTCAATTTCCAGGAGTGTATGTCATGTAGAGCTGTCACAGCAAACAAGAATGTGTGCATATTTTTCTATGTCCACATACTTTCCTTGACAGTTCTCACAACTTTTCTATCTGTATTTTCACTGTTTGCAAAAAAAAAAAATGGCTCTGAGCACTATGGGACTAAACTTCTGAGGTCATCAGTCCCCTAGAACTTAGAATTGCTTAAACCTAACCAACCTAAGGACATCACACACATCCATGCCCGAGGCAGGATTCGAACCTGTGACCGTATCCTGATTCTTCAGTTGACTTATGTGAAGTAAGTTGAAGGTTATAATGAACCACGGAAATTGGGAAGGACTTCAGCAATAAAGTGTATGCATATGGGAAGAGCAAAAGATAGCTAGGTACTCAATACAGAAGTAAGAAAAGAAAAAGTAGAGACAGTTGCTAAGATCGAAGAAGTGAAAGAAGATAGCCCCAAGGACAGGAAACCCTTCCCATCCCCTTACCCCAGGATCCCTACTTCAAAAAATATTATCCTTGGACCCATAATCATTTGTGGATGGACCATTAAACTGTTCTCAAAAGTGCATGCACTTTACCCCCCCCCCCCTCCCACCCTTCCCAAACAAACAAACAAACACACACACAATTTAACATGATTCTGTAATTCCTTTCTCTGGATGGGGATGGGAGCAGGGATTATGAACAACACATACATAAAATGGGACAATATAACATATGTAAGAATCATAACTCCTTTTGCAATAAACAAATTTATTTTACTGCAATTGTTTTTAACATGTCATACTAAAAAATCACATTCATTGGTACAGTAACTGCAACACAAGTGATACAAGTCTCATCCACTTCAATAAACATTTTAGGACAGTGGATTTTCACAGTGGAATGTAAACCATTTCATTTTCTTAAAGTGTATCTATAATACTACTATTGACAGCGACATAACATTAATATGTAATCAGACACATTAATTTGGCACAGATGGTAAAATATAAAATAATGATCTTGGGTATTGGCCATGGCCTACCCTTAGTAACCATCCCAGAAAATATAGGGTGGTGGCAGAGAACGCTTGATTGTGCAATACTGTAGTCATTCTGTTGCGGTACTGGATGTGCGACATGTTTCTGAAAATAAATCAAAGGTTTATTGAATGAATTATTGAATATTTTTTGATAGAACCTGGCAGAAATAGAAAGAACAAACATAACAAGAATATCATCACTATACGTCAAATTAGAACAGAATTAAGTATGTACTCATTAGTAGCATCAATGTTGTATGTAGAGTACATCACTCTGTCACCAGTGAGGTACAAATAAATCTCAAATGAAGTACATAGGAGTAAAAACTCCTGAATTTGAACAAATTTAAGTTGTCAAATGGTGAAGCATATAATCAGCTAATCTGATCACGTCTTGCATCATACTGTAAGTGATCACAGGAGATAGTGATGCTAGCGTTTAACAACAGTCGTTTCATATGTGCATCTTCAAGGCATCAATCATTCTAACAGCACCTTCACAATATATACAATAACTAATGTTACTTTGTAACATTACATGAGTATGTCCTATATAATCAGATCTACTTTGTGTCACGTGAGTCTAGGGGAGTCTAAACCATTAGTTAGATTAGATTAGATTAGTACTTGTTCCATAGATCATGAATACGACACTTCGTAATGATGTGGAATGTGTCAGGTTAATAAAAGGTGTCTATACAAGATATTACATTACACAAAATATTAAATGACACTTAATATTTTTAATATTTTTGTGGGGGTTGGGGAAATTACCCACTTACTATATCCAAAAATTCGTCTAATGAGTGGAAGGAGTTGCCATTAAGAAATTCTTTTAATTTTCTTTTAAATGCTACATGGCTATCTGTCAGACTTTTGATACTATTAGGTAAGTGACCAAAGACTTTTGTGGCACCATAATTTACCCCCTTCTGACCCAAAGTTAAATTTAACCTTGAGTAGTGAAGATCTTCCTTTCTCCTAGTGTTTTAGCCATGTACACTTCTATTACTTTTGAATTCGTTTGGATTGTTAATAACAAATTTCATAAGTGAATATATATATTGTGAGGCTACAGTGAAGATCTCTAAGTCTTTAAATAAGTGACCCATGTCATATCAATTTGAGATCTTTTTATACATGTCATTCATTTCTAAATTTTATTAATTATTTACAGAGTAAATAATTTAATTATGTGCAACATCTAATAGGTAATGAGTTTTAATGAGATAGATATAAATATGTTTTGACATAGCAAATAACCTTGTTGCATTGTGCATGATATGTTTTCTGTTTGTAAGAAAAAGCAAAAACTTCCGTGCTGCTCGAGTGCGCGATGAAGTAGTCGTCGATTGTGGATCTGCTGTAACCTTCATGAATGGGCATAGAATTGTAGATTTACAACCCGCAGTTGATCTAAAAATTACTCTAGGGAACCACGGCCCGGCTTTGGTGCAAACAAAGCGCCCGCAAACTCTCAAATATCGGCGCATGTTCAAGATACTTGGTTGGATATCGGGCGTTATCATCACGTGTGTGATTCAGTAATGCCGACCGTAATTTATGGACCTTAGCTTGATAATAACATCAAAGACTTATATGAGCGGCATAGTAATCGTCTTAATGCTTAATGCAAGCGAGAAGCGATTTGCTGTCGGGATCGACAAATATTAATCATTGCATAGTCAGCTTGTTGATACATTGCTTAGCAACTCATGAACGGACAGTGATAGAATTATTGAAACGATATTTTAAGTATCAGTGCCCACTACAAACGCATCAGAAACTAATTACTCTAACTGTGAGTGACTTCTGGATTGCATGAGGTTTTTTTTATTTCAGTTAATTGGTATTAATAAACTTCTTTTGAGGTTTAAACTTCATAAATGGTGTTGCGCTCATTCAGTTTAGTAGAACGATAGATAGTACTAGTCACACTGCTATTCATAGTTTTAAAAGGGAGCACATACCTGTTTTTCTTTTGAGAAAAGTTCGTACTTCAGTCGTCAGTCTTCTCAAACCAAAGGCACAAGTGATGCTCCCTCCCAGCGCTACGATATCGTGAATCACCTCACACATGTGCCCCCTTCTCACTACATTTCTGCATTGTAAACCCTGAGATATAGCCACGGTACGAAGAAGGAAGAGGAAAGAACAGCAAAAGAAATGGAGCAAAGAGAGAAGGGGAGGTCGCAACTTGACATAAATACACTATCACAATTTCAAAGGAATAGTGGTTTCTTCCACTCACTGGCAATAAAGACATCTCTGCAAAACAAATATTTGCCTAAGAATCAAGCATACGAAATCCTCAAAATTTAACACAACAATACAAAAATGAAAAATTTTGGTGTTGTAAATTTCGTGTCACCTGTGTATCTCAAATGAAGATCACAATACCAGTAACTCATACACAGCTCAAAAACTTAATGCCACAATTTTCACTTTACCTACATAGCTCCAACAAAGCAGGATCCAACATAAAATTCTAAAACATGATGTTGCAAATTTCACTTCACTCACATAGCTCAAGCAAAGCCCTAGATACCACACTTTCACCTTCACTATTTAAAGCAAAGTCCACAGAACAACAAACCAAACCACATTCATATGACTAATATCAGAAATGTATTCTAACCAATGATGGTACACCAAACCCCATGATACCTACCAATAACAATCCAACACAATTACCAAACACTAACAGGGAAATTCCGAAAATTAATGAAAACCTGCATCATCACCAATTTTAATATACACAAACAGCTTCACCCATTGCAGCATGCAATGAAATACTCATAAATATCTGTATCTTCTTCACAACTGAAGAAAAATAATATTAAATCTCCAACTACAAGAAACACATGGCACTAATATTTGCACACATAAAAATGAATCCATCGGCCACAATTTGCAAATTCAAAGTAACTCACCAGAAAGCCAGCACAAATTCTTCCAGTAGCAACCTGGAACATTCAGTTCATGTCAAACAACTCACTAACAAACATCCAGCACAAGAGAACGCCACCAAGGACTACAACACACCCTCTACAAACACAAAGACTCAAAACGTCAAGGCTCACCATGACATCACACAGCACATCACAGTTACATCACGGGTCAAAGCAGATGGGTGTAACATCAGCTCCTGACCTGCAAATAACCTCACGTTAGCCTCAGGTAGGAAATAGCGATGAGATAATGACTGCCAATTGTCAATAAAACATGGCTAAATTATCCAGAATGAAACGTAATTACTTTTGGAACATTTGTTCACAGTCTGCGTAATTTTTGTACAACCCAAAAAGGTCAGTACTATCTGCTTTGCACTTTGAAATATTTTTCACTGTTCTGACCCACAAACAGGACTGACAGCATACTTTTATTCACTTTGTCCTACAGCATTTTTTTTTAAACAGCGCAGCTAATACACTCCTGGAAATTGAAATAAGAACACCGTGAATTCATTGTCCCAGGAAGGGGAAACTTTATTGACAAATTCCTGGGGTCAGATACATCACATGATCACACTGACAGAACCACAGGCACATAGACACAGGCAACAGAGCATGCACAATGTCGGCACTAGTACAGTGTATATCCACCTTTCGCAGCAATGCAGGCTGCTATTCGCCCATGGAGACGATCGTAGAGATGCTGGATGTAGTCCTGTGGAACGGCTTGCGATGCCATTTCCACCTGGTGCCTCAGTTGGACCAGCGTTTGTGCTGGACGTGCAGACCGCGTGAAACGACGCTTCATCCAGTCCCAAACATGCTCAATGGGGGACAGATCCGGAGATCTTGCTGGCCAGGGTAGTTGACTTACACCTTCTAGAGCACGTTGGGTGGCATGGGATACATACGGACGTGCATTTTCCTGTTGGAACAGCAAGTTCCCTTGCATGCATCCGTGCGTTGCTGCGGTCTGGTCCCAGGTCGACGGGCACGTGCACCTTCCGCCGACCACTGGCGACAACATCGATGTACCTTGGAGACCTCACGCCCCACGTGTTGAGCAATTCGGCGGTACGTCCACCCGGCCTCCCGCATGTCCACTATACGCCCTCGCTCAAAGTCCGTCAACTGCACATACGGTTCACGTCCACGCTGTCGCGGCATGCTACCAGTGTTAAAGACTGCGATGGAGCTCCGTATGCCACGGCAAACTGGCTGACACTGACGGCGGCGGTGCACAAATGCTGCGCAGCTAGCGCCATTCGACGGCCAACACCGCGGTTCCTGGTGTGTCCGCTGTGCCGTGCGTGTGATCATTGCTTGTACAGCGCTCTCGCAGTGTCCGGAGCAAGTATGGTGGGTCTGACACACCGGTGTCAATGTGTTCTTTTTTCCATTTCCAGGAGTGTATTTGAAACTTGTCCATTCTAACACTGAAATTCTAATACTTGCAGCCTAAGCCACTTACTCCCTAATGGTACTTATGATTAATAATAAAGAGTGAATTTACTCGACACTGATTTGATTTACGAATTTCTGAATGTCAGCCGAGACATTCATACAAATCCTTACCTGCTGTTACAGCATCTTGTTTTGCAAATGAAAATTTCCCATATCTCCCGTTTTTCTGTATATCTCTTCTTGTCCTTAGAGATCTCTCTAGTGGAGGGCAGGAAATCTGTTACAAATCCCAGTGATTGAGAAGTCACAGATATCACAATTACAACTCTACAGAATGCGATTTCAGTCACAAGTAGCATTTCACATTGAACGCCGTGTGCCATCTGTTGGTCGAATTTCGTACTGCTTTCTGTAAACCTGATGTCATGCTATGGAATTAGCTGCGATTTCAGTGACAAGTTGCAACCAAAAGTCGTTAAGTAGCGACTAAAAACCGCAGTTAATATTCTTTGCTGAGTGCCATCTGCTGACCGACGTTCGTACTTCGTTATAAGAACCTTGTGCCTCACGAGATCGATATACTGTATGTGTATACTATATGACGACATGCACATTCAGCACTAGTTATAGTTGGTCAAACAGAGCTGTGACTCTGAATGTCTTATATCAATAAGAAGCACCATTGCCTTTTTCCCTGAAAATATCAGAGACAAGTAACTTAAATGTGTTTTACTCTGCTTCCAATATGAGAGTTGTGGTTAATACTCCACATGCCTACAGGACTTTGCAATGTTAACACAGCAGAACTCAGACATCTGTATAAGTGTAGTGAAATGAAAATGATACGTTATGAGACAGTTCACGACTCTGGAGAAAAATTTTACACCTGGTGTTCTACATGGCAACTGCACACACACAAACTTTTTGCTATTACTACAACTACCTACACAAGTAAACTTTTCCTATGTTACCTTCAAGTACTGCACTTACAACTAGTCCTGATTTAACTGGAAGATCCGCACTTCCCACTTTCATATCAACAGCCTCAAAACGCATACTATAGGCTTCGGGCTATGTTACAGGTCAGCGTCACCACACCAAGATAATTGCGGGTACGCAAGGCATGTCACTCTCCAGCGAGTCTTAACAGTAACTAAATGTCGGAAAATTTACGGACATGGAATGGCTTAACATGGGGAAAATGAGATTTTCATTATTCACTCACTGTATTTAACATTTATTTATCATTCTTTTAACATCGCATAATAACTTCAACTATGTTTATGGTTCAGTCACTCATTCTGCACACTTGTTTCATAATTATGGCACTTTTAAGCTGCAAGTCCTCTTGAATCTTCACGATTCCCTCTCAAGAGCCTTGATGTGGATAGATACGTACAGCAACCAGTAATCAGAACTGCAACTGCAAAATCACAAGGATTATTAAACACTTTTGCTATTACTAATTACAAGCAATGTAATCGACACTATTGCTAATATTTCCTGTAATGAAAGCAACTCAATGGGGGATGTTTCATATTTGCAAGAACGACCTCATGTAAGTAATTAAGTTAATCAAAACACTTAGAAACTAACCTCTCGTCTGACGAAGAGAGTCTTAAGATGCAGTGGCAGTTTCTCCAGATTTGTTGACGATGATATTTTGAATTATGGCTATACTGAGTGACTGAAACGTAGTTCAGGAACCTGTGAACATAAGAATATGTTAGAATTCATTTTCTACACACGAACTATTACGGTACTGTATGGCTACTTACGTATTAATTACACTATTAATATTTTCACAATTGTTTCTTTAATACAAAATTAAAGCCAATGGACGAACAGATGTAAAACATACTTACTAATGACAGTTTTCCTGAGATGCAATTTTCTGTCGACAAGTGTCTTTTTCATATCGTGATAAATCGCAGAAATCACAGAAGTCGCAGAAATACCAGTGGTAGAGTAGATTCATTAACCGCGATTCTAAACTGCGACAAATCACAGTTAAGAATAACAGATAATGGAGAGTAGCATTCACAGAAATCACAGATGTCGGAAAGTCGCAGTTTGGCCCATCACTAGATCTCTCTCTAAAGCTGCATACACACTGAGCCTTAAACATGTTTTCAAAATATGTTTCCGGCTACTTGATGTGGACACCTTTTTAAACATGTTTTGAAACACAGAAACATTTATCCATAGCAGCGTCGGTACAGATAAAAGGAAACAATGCTGCAGGCTAGCCACCACTTGTCACTGCTGCACGGCACTAGCGTGCGTGTGTGTCATCTACTGTTAAGTGGTGTTGTGTTTACTATAGTGTCGTTTTCGCTTCATTTTTCTAAAACAATGGAGTGGTCAAGGCAGCAAATTGTTGATTACTTGCCATGTACCAGAGGGAGAATTGCTTATGGAACGTCTGGAGCAAGGAATATAAAAACAAGTGTTAAAAACATGATGCACTTACAAAAATTGAGTAGCTTTTGGCACGGACAAGGAAGTGTAGAGAAAAATACGATCACTCGTGGTTGCTTACAGGCGTGAGAAAAGAAAAATAATTTCCTGCCAACCATCTGGTAGTGGTGCAGACACTGCATATGACTCCAACAGGTTCGGCTATCGGCCGCTGCAGTTCTTGGACGATGTTCATGAACCGAAGGAGACAACAGGTACTGTGGAAAATGATGTATAGTACACAGTCACATTCACCCATAGTTATTTTGCCACGGTACACTTCTTTGTGGGCTTAAAAAATAGTTAGCAAACTTGTCTCGAATTTGTTTATTCGTGGAAGCAACTTTCCTTGGTATATTCTGTGCAGCAATGAAAATTGGTGCAGTGACATCTCATCTCCATGTGCCTGGAATCATCTCACCTGTTTGTAAACCGTAGAAATCGAAGCTTTCTTGTGGGGTGACAGTTTTGCCTTCTGCGGTTGTAGCAACATAGGTTTCCTAAACACACGAAAAACTGAAGCCATAATGTCGAAAGTGTTCTCAACAACCATTCTGGCCCTAGAAAATCTGTAGTTAAAAACTCTCTCTTTTGAACCTTTAGCATATTTTCCTGTAAGGGAAAAGCGTCGTCTGCTACAAAAACATATGGTTCCACCTGGTAAACAATCACCTTGGAGCAAGTTTAGCTTCTTTTTGTTAATTAACTCACTTATGCTTACGTTTTTGAACACGCCACCATCTGATATTCTGGGTTAGCAACCGATATCTGCGTGCAAAAACTTGCAGCTGGCATCGACGACAGCAAGCACCACAATGCTGAATGAACCTTTATAATTACAATATTCACTTCCACTACCAACAGGACGCTGTAGCACGATATGTTTCCCGTCAATTGCTCCGACACAGTGGGGGAACTGACGAATCTGTGAGAACAAACATACCGTCTCACGCCAGTCGTTTTCAGTCGCTGGTATCTGAAAGAAAGAAATTTGATTTCAGGTTTTCGCACATTCGCTAGAGGGAATAAATGAAGATGAAGAGGTTGTGGCTGGACCTTCCAGTCCTCCACCACGAATAATTAGAAGGGTAGGCGAGAAAAAAGTCATGCAGCAACCCTACAAGATTGCGTCTCAGTTATTTAGTAAAGTGCTGCAAAAACAAGAAGATAACAAGAACGATGAATGTAGTACATATAGGCAGTATGTGGCATCAGTGTTACGGAAAAAGCCACAGTTACAAAGATCAAAAACAATGCCTTTGCTTAATGAAGTGTTAACGAAACATCATGTACGATATTTGGGAAGTCAGCAGTCGACAGTGGGTATGAACATGGTAAGGCCATCATCATCAATTAGTAACTCCCCTGTTACATTTACGATTTATGTAGACAGTGATAACACAACTGAAGAAGTTGTGTTTGTGAGATCTGTAATGTAATTGACAAATAATAATATATATATATATATTTATTTATTTATTTATTATCATCCCAATGATCACATTTGTGATATAGGATTTGTCAGTATACATTTTAACAACTATATAATATCTGTACAAAATTGTTATCTGTGTTGAATTCATATGAATCTATCTTATGGTTAATACAATATACAACTAATAAGTGTTTTTATAATATAATTTCTTATGTGCTTGACAGACATATTCACTGATGTAATTTCATTTGTCACGTTAATGTAAACATATATTCTTATACAGTTGTGCAGAGATATTCACTTATGCTGTAATAATATTCGTCAAGCATGTGGTTCTTTATAACAGTTTTAAATTTATCCTCATTTTCCAGCTGTTTGATATGATTTGATAGTGTAATTTGATTATATGTATGTTTCTGACTTCGGGTCCTTGTTACAGCTTGTATGTGGAGATCTTTACATTGCCGTGTATCGTAATTATGGTAGTCTGTGTTGGTTTTCATTTTCTCCTGATTTCTTTTGATCACCAACAGACATTTCAGAATGTATAATGATGGAATTGTTAAAATTTTCAATGCTTTAATAAGGGGCCTACAATGTGCTTGAGGTGGGCTCTGGGTCATTATCCGACTAGCGCGTTTTTGTAATTTTAAAATCTCATTTAGATGACAATTTGTTTTTCCCCAGAATACTATCCCATAGGATGTGATGGACTGAAAATAGCCAAAATATACTAATCTGGTACAGCCATTACTCCAAACTCTTGAAATTATTCTAAGTACAAAATATGCTGAATTTAGTTTTTGTTCTAAGCTCACCACATGGTCCATCCAGTTAATCTTCTCATCAATGTGCATACCCAGGAATTTTGCACACTATACTCTTTCAAGTTGTTTGCCCTCCATGGTGGGATTTAGGTCGTCGTGTTCACTTATTTTTCCATATTGCACATAATTAGTTTTGTTTTGCATTCAGTGTTAGCTTGTTAGCACTAAACCATTTTTGTATATCTTGTAGGACATGGTCCACAGTACCGTGCAATGACTGCTTCATATCACTAACTATTAAACTAGTATCATCAGCAAATAACATGATTCTAGAATGAGATTTTCACTCTGCAGCGGAGTGTGCGCTGATATGAAACTTCCTGGCAGATTAAAACTGTGTGCCCGACCGAGACTCGAACTCGGGACCTTTGCCTTTCGCGGGCAAGTGCTCTACCAACTGAGCTACCGAAGCACGACTCACGCCCGGTTCTCACAGCTTTACTTCTGCCAGTACCTCGTCTCCCACCTTCCAAACTTTACAGAAGCTCTCCTGCGAAACTTGCAGAACTAGCACTCCTGAAAGAAAGGATACTGCGGAGACATGGCTTAGCCACAGCCTGGGGGATGTTTCCAGAATGAGATTTTCACTCTGCAGCGGAGTGTGCGCTGATATGAAACTTCCTGGCAGATTAAAACTGTGTGCCCGACCGAGACTCGAACTCGGGACCTTTGCCTTTCGCGGGCAAGTGCTCTACCAACTGAGCTACCGAAGCACGACTCACGCCCGGTTCTCACAGCTTTACTTCTGCCAGTACCTCGTGTCCCACCTTCCAAACTTTACAGAAGCTCTCCTGCGAAACTTGCAGAACTAGCACTCCTGAAAGAAAGGATACTGCGGAGACATGGCTTAGCCACAGCCTGGGGGATGTTTCCAGAATGAGATTTTCACTCTGCAGCGGAGTGTGCGCTGATATGAAACTTCCTGGCAGATTAAAACTGTGTGCCCGACCGAGACTCGAACTCGGGACCTTTGCCTTTCGCGGGCAAGTGCTCTACCAACTGAGCTACCGAAGCACGACTCACGCCCGGTTCTCACAGCTTTACTTCTGCCAGTACCTCGTCTCCCACCTTCCAAACTTTACAGAAGCTCTCCTGCGAAACTTGCAGAACTAGCACTCCTGAAAGAAAGGATACTGCGGAGACATGGCTTAGCCACAGCCTGGGGGATGTTTCCAGAATGAGATTTTCACTCTGCAGCGGAGTGTGCGCTGATATGAAACTTCCTGGCAGATTAAAACTGTGTGCCCGACCGAGACTCGAACTCGGGACCTTTGCCTTTCGCGGGCAAGTGCTCTACCAACTGAGCTACCGAAGCACGACTCACGCCCGGTTCTCACAGCTTTACTTCTGCCAGTACCTCGTGTCCCACCTTCCAAACTTTACAGAAGCTCTCCTGCGAAACTTGCAGAACTAGCACTCCTGAAAGAAAGGATACTGCGGAGACATGGCTTAGCCACAGCCTGGGGGATGTTTCCAGAATGAGATTTTCACTCTGCAGCGGAGTGTGCGCTGATATGAAACTTCCTGGCAGATTAAAACTGTGTGCCCGACCGAGACTCGAACTCGGGACCTTTGCCTTTCGCGGGCAAGTGCTCTACCAACTGAGCTACCGAAGCACGACTCACGCCCGGTTCTCACAGCTTTACTTCTGCCAGTACCTCGTGTCCCACCTTCCAAACTTTACAGAAGCTCTCCTGCGAAACTTGCAGAACTAGCACTCCTGAAAGAAAGGATACTGCGGAGACATGGCTTAGCCACAGCCTGGGGGATGTTTCCAGAATGAGATTTTCACTCTGCAGAGTGAAAATCTCATTCTGGAAACATCCCCCAGGCTGTGGCTAAGCCATGTCTCCGCAGTATCCTTTCTTTCAGGAGTGCTAGTTCTGCAAGTTTCGCAGGAGAGCTTCTGTAAAGTTTGGAAGGTGGGACACGAGGTACTGGCAGAAGTAAAGCTGTGAGAACCGGGCGTGAGTCGTGCTTCGGTAGCTCAGTTGGTAGAGCACTTGCCCGCGAAAGGCAAAGGTCCCGAGTTCGAGTCTCGGTCGGGCACACAGTTTTAATCTGCCAGGAAGTTTCATATCAGCGCACACTCCGCTGCAGAGTGAAAATCTCATTCTGGAAACATCCCCCAGGCTGTGGCTAAGCCATGTCTCCGCAGTATCCTTTCTTTCAGGAGTGCTAGTTCTGCAAGTTTCGCAGGAGAGCTTCTGTAAAGTTTGGAAGGTGGGAGACGAGGTACTGGCAGAAGTAAAGCTGTGAGAACCGGGCGTGAGTCGTGCTTCGGTAGCTCAGTTGGTAGAGCACTTGCCCGCGAAAGGCAAAGGTCCCGAGTACGAGTCTCGGTCGGGCACACAGTTTTAATCTGCCAGGAAGTTTCAACATGATTCTAGCTTTTCTCTCTGTCACCTGAATATCATTCATGTAAATGAGGAACAGCAAGGGGCCTAATACATTCCTTGGGGTACTCCTACTGCGGCCTCCCTTGGATCTGATCTTAGTTTAATTTTTTGATTAATATTTGGTGCTGTAATTTCAACCACCTGCATCCTCTTTTCCAGATAAGACTCAAACCACTTTTTTACCGGTCATCTAACACCTATAGCTTCAAGCTTTTCTAAAAGTATCCTGTGGTCAACAGTGTCAAAGGCTTTTGACAAATCGAGATTTATCCCAACTTCACTTTTTCCCTCTTCCAATTTAGTGATTATTTCTTTTGTGTATTACAGTACAGCTGTTTTGGTACTTCTCCCAGCTTGAAATCTATGCTGATTACTGTTTATCAGATTGTGGATATTAGGATAATGTGTGACTCTATATTTAATTAGTATCTCTGATACCTTAGAGAAAGTTGGGAGAAGTGAGACAGGTCTGTAGTTTTCTATTTTAAGCTTATCACCCTTTTTCAACAGGGGAACGACTTCAGAAATTTTCAGTTTCTGTGGAAACATGCCCTCAGCCATTGACAAGTTTGCTATGTGCACCAATGGTTTCGCTATTTGATTAGCTGTTTTCTTTACTAGTATTATTGGCACCTCATCTGCTCCAGCTGACATCTTGGACTTGAGACTTTTAAAACTTCCTTTTCCTTTGTTGGAACTGCCATCATACTGCTGGCTGCCTTGGGTGCTTCCATCTTCATCTGCTCCCCAAAATTCCTGCTTAATGTCTGGGGTACATTTAAAAAGTAATTATTTATATAATTAGGCATGGAATATTTATCTACCATTTTATTCTCCTCATCTTTTAGAATAATTTCCTTGTCTTTGAAAGGAACCCCAGCTTCTTTTCTCACAATTTCCCATGCTATTTTAGTTTTATTTCTGGACTGTTTTATTTCCATACAATTACTTAATAACTTTGCATTTGCAATTACTCTGCAGTATACTTTCCTATACCTTTTTACATAATCTATAAAATTAGTATCTGTACACGTATCTGCAGAGTGAAAATCTCATTCTGGAAACATCCCCCAGGCTGTGGCTAAGCCATGTCTCCGCAGTATCCTTTCTTTCAGGAGTGCTAGTTCTGCAAGTTTCGCAGGAGAGCTTCTGTAAAGTTTGGAAGGTGGGACACGAGGTACTGGCAGAAGTAAAGCTGTGAGAACCGGGCGTGAGTCGTGCTTCGGTAGCTCAGTTGGTAGAGCACTTGCCCGCGAAAGGCAAAGGTCCCGAGTTCGAGTCTCGGTCGGGCACACAGTTTTAATCTGCCAGGAAGTTTCATATCAGCGCACACTCCGCTGCAGAGTGAAAATCTCATTCTGGAAACATCCCCCAGGCTGTGGCTAAGCCATGTCTCCGCAGTATCCTTTCTTTCAGGAGTGCTAGTTCTGCAAGTTTCGCAGGAGAGCTTCTGTAAAGTTTGGAAGGTGGGAGACGAGGTACTGGCAGAAGTAAAGCTGTGAGAACCGGGCGTGAGTCGTGCTTCGGTAGCTCAGTTGGTAGAGCACTTGCCCGCGAAAGGCAAAGGTCCCGAGTACGAGTCTCGGTCGGGCACACAGTTTTAATCTGCCAGGAAGTTTCAACATGATTCTAGCTTTTCTCTCTGTCACCTGAATATCATTCATGTAAATGAGGAACAGCAAGGGGCCTAATACATTCCTTGGGGTACTCCTACTGCGGCCTCCCTTGGATCTGATCTTAGTTTAATTTTTTGATTAATATTTGGTGCTGTAATTTCAACCACCTGCATCCTCTTTTCCAGATAAGACTCAAACCACTTTTTTACCGGTCATCTAACACCTATAGCTTCAAGCTTTTCTAAAAGTATCCTGTGGTCAACAGTGTCAAAGGCTTTTGACAAATCGAGATTTATCCCAACTTCACTTTTTCCCTCTTCCAATTTAGTGATTATTTCTTTTGTGTATTACAGTACAGCTGTTTTGGTACTTCTCCCAGCTTGAAATCTATGCTGATTACTGTTTATCAGATTGTGGATATTAGGATAATGTGTGACTCTATATTTAATTAGTATCTCTGATACCTTAGAGAAAGTTGGGAGAAGTGAGACAGGTCTGTAGTTTTCTATTTTAAGCTTATCACCCTTTTTCAACAGGGGAACGACTTCAGAAATTTTCAGTTTCTGTGGAAACATGCCCTCAGCCATTGACAAGTTTGCTATGTGCACCAATGGTTTCGCTATTTGATTAGCTGTTTTC
The DNA here is from genome assembly GCF_023864275.1 of Schistocerca cancellata. Classification (NCBI taxonomy): domain Eukaryota; kingdom Metazoa; phylum Arthropoda; class Insecta; order Orthoptera; family Acrididae; genus Schistocerca; species Schistocerca cancellata. Next base: position 281,115,757 of record NC_064632.1, on the reverse strand, counting down.
TTTACTAGTATTATTGGCACCTCATCTGCTCCAGCTGACATCTTGGACTTGAGACTTTTAAAACTTCCTTTTCCTTTGTTGGAACTGCCATCATACTGCTGGCTGCCTTGGGTGCTTCCATCTTCATCTGCTCCCCAAAATTCCTGCTTAATGTCTGGGGTACATTTAAAAAGTAATTATTTATATAATTAGGCATGGAATATTTATCTACCATTTTATTCTCCTCATCTTTTAGAATAATTTCCTTGTCTTTGAAAGGAACCCCAGCTTCTTTTCTCACAATTTCCCATGCTATTTTAGTTTTATTTCTGGACTGTTTTATTTCCATACAATTACTTAATAACTTTGCATTTGCAATTACTCTGCAGTATACTTTCCTATACCTTTTTACATAATCTATAAAATTAGTATCTGTACACGTCCTCAACTCTGAATACAGTTTTTTCATGTTTTCACATGATTTCTTAATGCCAAGATTCATCCAAGAACTTGACTTTATGTGCCCAGTAGACTTTATTCTGGTCAACTTCTTTGGAAAACACACCTCAGAGTTCATCATATAAAGTGACGCAAATACACTATATGCCTCATCTGTACTTGTTTGTTTCATAACATCTAACCAATTTTCATTTTCTAAGATACTTATGAACTGATGACAGCTGTCCACAGAGAAGTTTCTTTTGTAAATATTATTTACACCTTTATCTTCCTTTGACCTTAAAGGGATTTCAATGGTGAGAGCATTGTTGTCAGACAATCCTAAATCTGTTTTTGGTACCTCTATGTCAGTTGCTGACATATTTGAGAAAATGTTATCTATGAGGCTATTGGAGGTGTTTGTTACTCTAGTTGAATTGTTTATGTGTGGTGACATGTTGAAACTCTTTAATACATCCAAAAATTGCCTTTTTTGTTGACTTTCAACTAGAAGATTAATATTGATATCACCACAAACAATAATCACAGTTTCTTTTTTGAAAAAGTATTTAGCAACAATTTTAATTTATCAAAAAAGACTTCTATGTTTCCACATGGTGACCTATACACTGTAATGACTATGACTATGACCTGCTTAAAAAAACTTTTCAATACTTAAGTTCTCTACTTCACATCTCTTTTTAAATTCTAACTCTTGTCTAAGGTAAATATCGACTACACCACCTTTTGCAATTTTTCTACTATAATGATTTGCCAGTTTAAATGGATTAATATGAATACTATTAATTTCATGATCCTTACACCAATGATCAGTAATACGCAAGACATCAGGTTGGGTGTTACTTACTGCTATTTCAAGTTTACAATATTTGTTCTTGAGGCACTACACATTTAGTGTCATAATCTTTAGAACAGTGGAGTGAGCACCGATGGTATTTCTCCTTCCATTTAACACTGTTAACTTGGAGTTTTCATTATGGCTGGATACCAAAAATCCTGTTGTACCATAGGTTTCTTGTTTCTGTTGCTTTTCCTACTTGAAGTGGATGATGCTGATTGATTGTTTATACTAGCTGTGGCAGCTGATGACATTTTAATATTCACTACAGCAGATGTTGATGTTTTTGGTGCTTCAGCAAGTGTTGCTCTTGTTAAGGTTTTCATTTCTTCTGCTTCTGCCCTCATTTGGAGTGGGATTTTAGGGAACTTTTCTATTGATATATGGCATATTTATTCTAGTATCTTTTCACCCATCAGCTTTTTTCCATAATAGTTCCTGTGCTGTCGATGCCCCATGAAATGATTTCTCACTGAGCTGTTTACATCCACAAAAGTTGCACACTTAAAAGCACAGCAGGTCTTCCTAAATTTATTATTTGTTGCCTTTATGTCTTTGTTTACACATGATTCCTCGATTAGATCATGTCTAAGTGCGACACTTACAACGAGAACCTTTAAATTTAGATCTGACAGCTTTTTTTAGAGTTGTTTGAAGTGCCCTTGTCGCTAGTTGGCTTTCATTTTTGTATATTTCATTAGCTCCATCGATTAGCACACAGCATGTTCCAGTCTTAACTAAATTTTCACAATTACTTACTATTTCATTAAGGGGAGCACCAGGTTTGACAATGCCCATTACTCTAAATTGGGACTGCCGATCATTTATTATTTGTGCCACACCCTTTGCATGACTATCACCTAATACACAGACTTGATATTTGTTGTTATCCAGGTGCACTTTGAAGAAGCATTTCTCTCGTTAGAACACACAGGTGATCTAGATTCACTTTCACTTTTCTTATTTTTTGTGTTCACATTTCGTCCTGTCGTGTCTTTATTACCCGTTTTTCTTTGCACTCTATTTACTGACGATTTCATATCGCTGTAAAGATTTCGTTCACTACGAGCAGAAGTTTTGTTTGAAACGAAAATTACCGGTATATTTTCATTACAATCGTTTTTTTAAATCGTCATATTTCCGTTGCTTTATGAGTTCCTCTAACTTATTTACGTAACGATTTGCAAGCACAAGGTCTTGCTGAAGCGATGCAGTAACACTTACTTCTAAGCAGTTATCGTATCTTGACAAAGCTACCATTTGTACATCGCAGCATTCCATGCCACAGCCACATTTCGGGTCCTATTCTTCCGTTCCCGTGAAACACTTTGCATGAATCTATTTTTGCGATACTGCACATAACCTGATACCTTTCGCGATGTAGTTATTGCACTTTATACAATTTGTACTCGATATGAAGCCATTTACCGTGGAAAAATTTATACACACTTCTATACGCGACGCCATCTTTTCATTTCGAAAAGATGCTTATTTAACGATGTTTTTCATTTACTTACCTTTACATACTCCAGTACTTCCACCAGAGCTCCACATACTTCAGGTACTGTTTGAGATATTGCTTGCTTCTATGTGCGAAATAAATACGCAAGGCTCTGAAATGAATTTCCTGTTGCCAGAAAACGAAGCCTTTGGTTGACTGAAATGCAACGAGGGCGACTTTCATTTTGTTTGTGTAAACCCTCTAGTATTAACAATGCAGCAACAAATATCATTATTGTTTACTCGACACCAGATATAGCGCGGCAGCAGACGATATGAACACAATAATACAAGGAGCACTGCAGACGGCATGAACACACAACGAGAAATGTTTGTCCACGGGAGAGCAAATGCGACCTCCCAGGCTCCCACTCTTTTCTCCGCCATGATGAATCTCGAGCTGTGACGTCACCTGGCAGCTACTGCAGTTTGTTTACAACGGTGTCGCTCAGTATTTCAATCGAAGGCGTGCATGTGAGTTCGTGTTACACATTAGTTTGTGTGTAATTCTTGTCCTGCCGAGTGTTCAGTTGGAAAGGAATTGTTCCGTGAGTCTTGTAGCTTCGTTCTTGGAATTACATCTACAAATAAGTCGTATTGTGCAGTTGCTGAATGTAGTAATAGTGGACGTAAGACTGAACGCGTAATTTATCATCGTTTTCCAAAAAATGTTGAACTGTAGCGTAAATAGATTGCTCGTTGTAAACGAGAGGACAAAATTAATGTTAATAATGCAAGAGTTTGTTCTGAACATTTTTGTGAAAGCGATTACAAACGACACTTGCAGAATGAATTGTTAGGTCTACCTACACGGAAACTACTACAGGATAATGCTGTTCCGTCTCTAAAAATACCAAACTGGCACGGAAATATATTCGAAGTTCCAGGTCCCATCACCGCGAATGTTACCGGTAGTGTTCTAACAGAGAGAGAACGTCGCTGTGACATTGAAAACTTTATCTCCAAAGAAAAGTAAGCTGGACAAATAGAGCAACACAGACGTTTTTACTGATCCGCTAATTTCACTTAAAGACCATGAAATTCAAGCACAGAAGAAAGAAATGGTTAGTTTGAAGATTAAAAATGTTCGACTGGAAATGTGTTATAAAGCAAGCTACATCTATAAAACGTAATGTGTCTCACACTAAGAAGCACAAATGTGTATGCTCGGAGGTGAGAAGTACACTTTCTCAGTTGCCTGTTAAAGAAGAGGAAGCAAGAAAAGTGGTGCTCAGAGGACATTGCAAATGCTCTCACATTGAGAGCTTTGTCTCCTAAAGCATATGCCTATCTGAAGAGGAAGAATTATCCTTTTCCCTGTAGGTCAACACTCTAGACACGGACGAAAGAGTTCAAGTGCCGACCAGGTATTTTGAAACCATTTTTGGAATTAATTAAAGGTAGGTCAGAAATGTTCACACCATTAGAGGCGATTGGTGTCCTAAGCTTCGACGAGATGAGCATTGACGGTCGTGTGACTTACGATTCGTCCGACGATGTAGTACTCGCCACACAACAATGTCCAAGTCGTCATGGTTCGCAGCTTGACTTCAAAGTGGAAGCAGCCAGTGTATTATGACTTTGATGTTGCAATGTCTAGCGATTTGTTGCAGAATGTCATAAAAGAAGTTGAAACAACAGGATTCCGTATCGTAGCTGTTACGTGTGACATGGGACCAAAAAATATGAATGTGCGGAAGCAACTTGGTGTGTCTACATCCAAGACATTCTTTTCAAACCCTGTTGATCATTGCAGAAAAGTCTGGGTTATTTTTGATGTTCCACATTTGCTTAAATTATTAAGAAATCATTTTCTTGATGACGGAATCACTTTGCCTGATGGTACTGTGATTACAAAAATGGTTATAGAAGATCTTCTTCGACATCAGAAAGGCGATCTTTCGATCAATCACCACATATCGGAGGTTCATCTTAACGTTAGTGGACGTGATCGTCAGAATGTCCGAAGGGCTGCACAGATATTTTCACGGCGCACTGCCAAAGCTGTGAGGTATGTTCTGCATAAAGATAGCGAAGGAAGCTTCATTGAGCTCGTGAACGATGTTTTCGATGTGCTGAATTCGAGATACCCTCAAGATGAGAAAGCTCCCCTTAGAAGTGGTTACGGGCTTAATATCAGAAGTCAGGAAAACTCTCTAAAAAGACTTCTTGAAATGTGTTCTAATATGCGAATAGGAAAAAGAAACAGTCTTCTCCCGTTTCAGAAGGGATTCATTATATCAATAAATTCACTTTTTGGTCTTTACAATGACATGAAAGATTCCGGAGCTACTTATATATTGACAGCCAGACTTAATCAAGATTGTCTGGAAAATTTCTTTTCCAGAATCCGTGGCCTTGGTGTCTTCTACAACAATCCCACACTTTTCGAGATGAAAAACAGAATTCGTTTATTGATACTGACTGGAAGTGCAAGTGAAATACCTTTGTCTTCCGGTGCTTCGACTTCAGAGGACAGAAATGAGAATTCTGCTTCTGAAAACTACCCGACACCAGCTGATGAAACTGAGGAAAAATCTTTCTCTTGAGTGATTTATGTATCAGAGTAACTGATAAATCATTTGACGTCGCTACAGATGACGAAAACTTGCTCTTAGATTTCGATCTCAGTGTACCAGTGAAGACGTGAATGATGATGCTTTAAAATATCTAGCAGGATATATAGCATTCAAGTGCAAAACCGTTGACAGTTCTTTGGGAAATACAGCAGGGCAGTGTGTTGTTGATACAGAATTAAGTCTGAAGCAAGACTGTATTACTATTATTTCAAAACGGGGCCTCATTTCTCCCTCTACTGACTGGTTTGCTAAAATACGTGAGTTAGAAACTATATTTGCTGCTTTTCATGGATCAAATATTTCTCATTGTAATAGAGTGATGGCAACCTTAGCAGATCATATAAGTGCGAAATTTCCCGAACTTAATAGCAGAATAGTTCAATTATATGTCAGAACAAGAACTTTTATATGGATTAGACATTTAAACAAAAGCGCCAAAATTGATGCAATGAATCGGAATTCGGCAAGGAAGAATCGGCTCTGGTCAGCGTCGCCTTCAGCATCTTCGACGTAGCTTCTGCATCAGCTTTGTAAGGTAAGTTCGAAGATTACTATCTTTTTACTTACAAAAACATGTGTAAAATTGGCAGAACCCAATTGTAAAACATTTACCGTAGTCAGATGCCTAAAACACGAGCATGAATGAGGATGCGAACATCGGCCACTAGTTTTGCGTGGCGATATATCATCATTACTACTAATATTTAACGCATTTCTTTCGGAAACCTTGTATATAATATTAACATGAAGTGTGTTCAACCCTGTGAGCGCGAAACTTTAGGTTATATGAGAAGAGAAGAGACGTGAAAACAATTATTTTGCAATCTCTCATATTCTACAAACGGAGACTGCTGCCGTCTGGCTGCCGGGTGACGTAACAAGTCGCTGACCAATGAGAGAGCACTAAGCCAATCTGGCATACCTTTTTTATTCTATATCCCTTGTGTTTGCCGGCTTTGTGGACGGAAACAGAGACCACAAACAAAGTCGGAAACATTTGCGAAACATCGCCGAAAACAATGTTTCCAACAGAAACTTGTTTCCAGCGACACTGTGTAGCGGCTTAAAATTTGAGGTGACCAACGATATTGTACGTTAGCAGAATTTTGCTTCTGTGTGTCTTATTTTGATAGTCGACCGAGAGTCGACAGTAGAATCGAGTTCATTGACATTGGCGGTTCAGCAAATTGCAAGCTGTGGTGGGCGTGTGGATATGGAACCAAGAGGCGATTTAACGGCAGAGCCTGCTTGGGCAAAACTCAACGAATGTTTCAGTAAATATGGGGACACATTAGATATTAAAAAAATGATGAATGAAAATCCAAAACGCTTCGAAGAATTCAGGTATAATTCGTTCATCTCACCTTCAAATGACCTTTGTTTACATTTCGAGTTCTGTTGGTTTGAAATTAATAAAGATTCGTCTGTCCATAATTTCGCAGCTTAAAGATCCAGACGCCAGACCATGGGGCTATATTAATCGACTATTCCAAAAATCGCATCAATTCCGAGATAATGGGTGCGCTCTTGGAACTGGTATGTTTACGTCGTCGTGTTTACATTTTACTATAATAACAATCGTAACGGAAACGTCGGGATTCTACTTAGTTAGATTTCCAGGTGGCGTGCTCTTCACATTAAAACAATAAAATTTTGTGTGTCCATTTGCCAGGTCCAGTAATACCCATACAATATGTTCTGCATGGAATGTATAGTTTATCGATCACTTTTAAAAACAATACTAATAGCTCTGAGCTTTAATAGCCAATCCCTTAAACGCATGTATATGAGAAGCTCGTTTGCGCTTGTCAAAAAGTTAAGACTGGCATTCTCTTTGCAAACATCCAGTACAATACAAATTTTGACATTGCTTTGCTCCAAGGACTGTTTGGTGTTTTTACCAGTCCATTGACAAAGAATGTAATGTAGCACCAAATGCATGTTACAGTCTTCAGGGAAATTATGTTACCAGAAAGTTTGTTATTGAAGTCTTTCATAAGTAATGGTGACTTCCTTCTAAAGCAACAGTTCAAGGAAGCTGACCTTTTCTTTTAAAGTTTTTTCATGCTAGAATACAACGTAACGGTTTGTTGAACTTATATTAATACTTATGCTGTTTTGTTCTGAATCAGTAGGAGGCGGAAGTCTGTGTCACTGTAGCTTTGTGTATGGTCACTGACAAGCTTACACTCAAATAGCAATATTACTGTGTACAATCTTAGACTATTGTAGCCACTTGTCATCAAACAGAAAATCAGTTCAAAATACTTATTCACTTTGACTGCATTACTGCAACAGAAGATGTGCAGAAGGCAGATTTTTCTTCACACACACATTATTTGATATTATTAGTAATATATACTCATCAGTCAGTACTAAGAAATTCATCAATTGAGAAGAAGTAAATGGCCATCAATAAATCCTAAAAAGGCTCCACTTAAACTATTTATTAATTCATCTATTTTTTTTTATTCATTCATTCGTCCATCCACAGTCCATTCAGTACAGCAGTATTTGACATATGAGGCACATTACAGAAATAATAACATATATAAAACATAAACACAGTAGGCTAGGATAGGGCAGAAACTTTATTATGCAACTTTATTAGTAGCTGAACACTATTGCTGCAGGCAAGTTGTTGAAAATAGGTGTTTCTGAATAATGGATACCATTTTGCCTCAAAGTGACTGATTTTTGTGAAGACTATTCTTATTTCTAGTACTGATTTCTGAAACTAATCTGTTGGTTTGCAAAAGAGATATAAATTTTTTTATCAGTTTCATTCAAAAATAAATATACCAGGAAGTAGTAGTCATATTCCCAGTTTCCTGAACGTGCCTCTGGGGATGTTCTTGCATTCAAAACTTGTGTAATATGTATTACACACTTTTGGTCCCTGAAAACTACAACATTGCTTCATAAGTTACCTCAATAAAATCTCCCATATGGTATTATGGAATGGAAGTAAAAGTAGTACAGGCTGGCGTTTTTATTTTTATAGCACATGTCTGACAATGTTCCCCAGGAGCTAAGTGTATTTCCAGACCACAGAAGTCTCTCTCTCTCTCTCTCTCTCTCTCTCTCTCTCTCTCTCTCTCTCTCTCTCTCTCTGAACAAAGAGGCAATGGAAAATGGAAATAAAGGATGTGGTCAACGGGGCCAACAGTTTTCAAGTGAGCCCTGTTTGGGATTTGGTTTTAGCAGTAATACATCAGGAACACATATATGGAGGCAGGGGGCAAGTTAGAGAACCAATACTGGGGCTCCATTTCCAGAACCTGTCCACCCCACCAGTGCGCCCCCTCGAGCAACTATCACGACTTCTGTTACAGTGGCAAGTCATTGGTTCATCTGTTAGGCCCTCAGCAGAGGAGTCTGCAGTTCAGTGGCTGTAGAGGAACCAATTGGTCACGTACCTAACCTTTGGCTGAAGGTGACAAGTGGGAAACTCTTCAATATGTTGCAACATCACAATACTGTAACTCAGCTGATAACACAAGAAGGTTTCTTTAAAAAAAAAAAAAAAAAAAAAAAAAAATAATAATAAACCCCGTGGAGGCCCGGGAAAAGAATAGGCCTCCGGTATGTTCTGCCAGTCGTAAAAGGTGACGAAAAGAACAAACCACTAATATGGCTAACCCCCCTCTTAGTGTGATTAGTTGGTTCAGGACAGAACTAAAGAAGCCTCGAACAAACGCCGTCATGGTCGGGGACGACGCTTGAACCTTATGCCCGCCCACAATGGTAACGACACTGCTAGCCAACTGGAAAATGATTTAAATCCAAATAGAGGTGTTTCGCAGGATGTGCTTCCTGCAACCACCCTAGAAGGAAATCAAAGACAGAGGATGAGATGGTCAGATGAAGTTAATCGACACCTCATGTTCTGTTATTACCGAGCAACAAACCTAGGAACCAACACAACTGGATCCAGATCACAAGTATACACAACATTTATTACCAGATACTCAGAATTAAAATTTTTAACAGAACAACGACTAGCTGATCAGATCCATGTAATAATAAAAAATAACAGGATACCCCAGTCAGAATTAGAAAACATCAAACAACAAGTACAATAAATACTGGAACAAAATAATGTGCAATCAGAAGAAGAAGAAAATACAGTAATGGACTCAAACATCCCAGAGCAAACAAACAAAGAACAACACGCATCAATTAAACAATCAGAGGAAAACGAAATCTTAAGACAGCCACCAGAACAAGCACAAATAGAACACGAAGTGACACAGATGTTAGATATAGAAGAAAAATTTCAGCTGACATATATAGAATACAAAGAGACAAATACAGACATTAGGCCTTCCTTGCATAGACTGCCAAATAACCCACAAGTCGAAACAACAACAATAAAAACTATCAACACAATCATACACAACAAAATAAATGAAAACACAACTATGGAAGAGTTACAACTACTGGTTTATGTAGGAGCACTCACTACACTAAATATACACACTAGGCAGAGATCAGAACCAACCAACACGCACAAGAAACCCACAAAACCAGCATGGCAACACAGGCTACAGATCAGAATAGAAAAACTGAGAAAAGACATCGGACAGCTAACACCATTTATAAGCAATGAAATATCAGAGAAAAAAAAAAACGAAAAAAGGTTAGGTAAAATCTGACAACAAGAAGCGATAGAGCAATTAGATGAAAAGAAGCAGAAATTACAAGCATTGGCCAAACGACTTAGAAGATACAAAAAAGTGAAAATAGAAGGAAACGAAACGAAACATTCAACACAAACCAAAAGAAATTTTACCAGACAATAGATAACACACACATTAAAATAGACAATCCACCAAACATAACAGACATGGAACACTTCTGGAGCAACATATGGTCAAACCCAGTACAACATAACGGGCATGCATGGTGGATACAAGCAGAAACAGACACATACAAGATGATACCACAAATGCCTGAAGTGATAATTTTGCAACATGAAGTCACCCAAGCAATTAATTCTACTCATAATTGGAAAGCCCCTGGAAAAGATAAAATAGCAAATTTCTGGCTAAAGAAGTTCACCTCAACACATTCACATCTAACTAAATTAGGATGTCTGCTTGTGTCTGTATATGCGTGGATGGATATGTGTGCGTGTGTATACCCGCCCTTTTTTCCCACTAAGTTAAGTCTTTCCGCTCCCGTGATTGGAATGGCTCCTTACCCTCTCCCTTAAAACCCAAATCCTTTCGTCTTTCCCTCTCCTTCCCTCTTTCCTGGCGAAGCAACTGTTGGTTGCGAAAGCTAGAATTTTGTGCGCATGTTTGTGTTTGTTTGTGTGTCTATCGACCTGCCAGCGCTTTTGTTTGGTAAGTCTCATCATCTTTGTTTTTAGATATATAAATTATTTAACAGTTACATTGCAGAACCATACACATTCCCTGATACACTTACACATGGAATAACTTACCTGAAACCTAAAGATCAAGCAGACACAGCAAACCCAGCTAAAAATCGCCCCATAACATGCCTACCAACAATATACAAAATATTGACTTCAGTCACACAGAAATTAATGACACATACAACACAGAACAAAATTATAAATGAAGAACAAAAAGGCTGTTACAAAGGAGCACGAGGATGTAAAGAGCAACTGATAATAGATGCAGAGGTGACATATCAAGCTAAAACTAAACAAAGGTCGCTACACTACGCATACATTGATTACCAAAAAGCTTTTGATAGTGTACCCCACTCATGGTTACTACAAATATTGGAAATATACAAAGTAGATCCTAAATTGATACAGTTCCTAAACATAGTAATGAAAAAGTGGAAAACCACACTTAATATCCAAACAAATTCAAATAATATCACATCACAGCCAATGCAGATTAAGCGTGGAATATACCAAGGAGACTCATTAAGTCCTTTCTGGTTCTGCCTTGCTCTGAACCCACTATCCAACATGCTAAATAATACAAATTATGGATACAATATTACTGGAACATACCCACACAAAATCACACATTTGCTATACATGGATGATCTAAAACTACTGGCAGCAACCAATCAACAACTCAACCAATTACTAAAGATAACAGAAGTATTCAGCAATGATATAAATATGGCTTTTGGAACAGACAAATGTAAGAAAAATAGTATAGTCAAGGGAAAACACACTAAACAAGAAGATTACATATTGGATAACCACAGCGACTGCATAGAAGCGATGGAAAAACAGATGCCTATAAATGTCTAGGATACAGACAAAAAAATAGGAATAGATAATACAAATATTAAAGAAGAACTAAAAGAAAAATATAGACAAAGACTAACAAAAATACTGGAAACAGCATTGACAGCAAGAAACAAAACAAAAGCTATAAATACTTATGCTATACCAATATTGGCCTACTCATTTGGAGTAGTGAAATGGAGTAACACAGACCTAGAAGCACTCAATACACTTATACAATTACAATGCCACAAATATAGAATACATCACATACATTCAGCAACTGAAAGATTCACATTAAGCAGAAAGGAAGGGGATTTATCGACATAAAAAACCTACATTATTGACTGGTAGACAAGTTAAGAAAATTCTTTCTAGAACAAGCAGAAACTAGCAAAATACACAAAGCAATCACTCATATAAATACATCGGCTACACCACTGCAATTTCATAACCACGTAGATCACAGAACATCAACAGATACGAAGAAAGTAAATTGGAAAAAGAAAACACTACATGGCAAGCACCCGTATCATCTAACACAGCCACACATCGATCAAGACGCATCCAACACATGGCTAAGAAAAGGCAATATTTACAGTGAGACGGAAGGATTCGTGATTGCAATACAGGATCAAACAATAAACACCAGATATTACAGCAAGCATATTATTAAAAATTCCAATACCACAACAGATAAATGCAGACTTTGCAAACAACAAATAGAAACAGTAGATCACATCACAAGCGGATGTACAATACTAGCAAATACAGAATACCCCAGAAGACATGACAATGTAGCAAAAATAATACATCAACAGCTTGCCTTACAACATAAAATTATAAAACAACACGTTCCCACATACAAGTATGCACCACAAAATGTACTGAAGAATGATGAATACAAATTATACTGGAACAGAACCATTATAACAGATAAAGCAACGCCACATAACAAACCTGACATCATACTCACCAATAAAAAGAAGAAATTAACACAACTAATCGAAATATCCATACCCAATACAACAAATATACAAAAGAAAACAGGAGAAAAAATTGAAAAATACATCCAACTGGCTGAGAAAGTCAAGGACATGTGGCATCAGGATAAAGTTGACATTATACCAATTATACTATCAACTACTGGAGTCATACCACACAATATCCGCCAGTACATCAACACAATACACCTACATCCAAACTTATATATACAACTACAGAAATCCGTAATTATTGATACATGTTCAATTACCCGAAAGTTCCTAAATGCAATATAACATATACTGTACAGTTAAAAGGAAGTCACGCTTGATCAAGGTCCGCGTCACTTTCCATTTTTGACCAGACATAACGTCTGAGAAAAGAAAGAAATAATAATAATAATAATAATAATAATAATTAAAAAGCAAAATGGGTCTGTTTCTGTGCCCATATTAGCTCTTTATTTATAAGATGCTGGATTTATGTGCAATCAGTGTTTGAAGGTTAACAAATACTGTTTATCAGACAGTTATGGCAGAATCACAAGAATCATAAATGAGGTATTATTCGGTGGGGAAAAAATTCTATCCATTTTCATGAGTTAGTTTCATGTTCCATGGATCATTTTGCATGAGAATCTTAAAGATTTGGAACAATTCATTTTACATTCCCATCTGAAATTGATTTGTAAATATGGCTTCATACTGAACATTTATAAGGCTTGAAACAATAAGTCAACGCATACAGTACTTGCAGAGTCAAGTTTCCTACAGTAACAGTTACAGCGTTGTCACATGTATTTTGCTTATTCCCCATTGAAGTGCAGATGTGGAAATTCTATAAAATGGTTTTTTACACACAGTGGAGTGGAACAGTATGCACATTTCTCATGGACAATATGTGGATCTACCACTGCACTGCAGAAGTAGAATATCAAAAGCTACCCTATTCACATCTTTGTTGCAAGTCATTCCAATTTGGTATATTCTAATCATGTCATTGAAACTCCACATTGCAGTTCGATGAAGAATAAGTGAAAAATATATGTTAAAACACAGGAACTTCTATTTTGAGAAATAAGACTCTGCAAGTACTGATAATGTTAACATATATTGTTTTCAGCAAATGTTTAGCTTTTTACCAAATAACACCTTATGAACGACTCACAAATCTGACGGTAATTCTCTCAGTTACATGGTATTTATTTTAAAATAATTTTTGTTCATTTTCAGGTGTTTGAGGTGGGTACTTTCTTTGTTAGCAGGGTTCCTCGAGAAATCTTCACTACTGTTTGGATCAGATAGCAGTCAGTTGCTTGACTTTATCCATAAATATGCCCCTTTTTCATTATATTACATTTGTGCTGTTCCATGGATGCTGCAGAATTTGGATCTCTGGGATGGTGGGACAAGGTCAAAGAAGTAAATTTCCTTAAGTGCAACACAATTCAGGGACTTCAAATTACAAAATGCTATTCTATTATTGTGGTAACGTTAATCATTAAGTAACCAAAAAATTTAATTTAAGATTTCCTGAGAAGATACACTTCAGTGGGATAAGAGTTGCAAGAATTTAGCCTCGCACTCCACATTACTTACATGATATTTAATATGCTATGCCAGTTTTAGATTAGTTATTTTCACGTTCCATGGGTGATAATTGTAACTCCTTGCTCTAACTGGAAATGAGTGAGTTTTACAGTTATAATACATGTCCTCAGTAAAACAATATTGCAATATGCTAACAATTTACACAGTTGTCTGCATACATGCTCTACAAACCACTGTGAGTTGCATGGCAGAGTGTACTTAACATTGTACCACATGTTAGGCTTCCTTACAGTCCAATCACTTACGGACTGCTTAAATGCCTCTGTGCATACTTTACTTGGCCTGACCCTGTCTTTGCAGTTCCAATCGGAGTGATAGATAGGGGTTAATGGATAATCCTAAATTCTTCGCACAATATTGATTCCTGGAACCTTGTAAGTAGGCTTTTGTGGGATAGCTGGTATCTTATTTCTGTCATGAATGAAGCATACCTGTGACCATTTTTCCCGCTCTGCTTTGTAAGTGTATGGTCTCTCCTGTTAGTCCTGTTGGGTATGGGTCCCACACAGTCAAGCAGTCTTCTACGATGGGACACAAATGATCTGTAAGCATCTCTTGTGTAGAATGGATTTTTCCTGTATCCTGCCAGTGAACTGAACTGAAGTCTGTCACCTCTCTTACCAATGACTGTGCCTTTGTGGTCATTCTATTTCATATCCCGACAAATTATTACTCCCATGTATTAGTAAAAGGTGATTGATTTTGATTGTAAATCATCGATGATGTAGTCATAGCATAATATGTTTTTACATTCTGCGAAGTTGATCATTTAAAATTTATGAACATTTAAAACAAGCCAATATTTGCACCACTTTGAAATCTTATCGTGATCTGACTGAATATTTATGCAGGTTTTTCAGGCAATACTTCATTATAGATAACTGCATCACATGCAAAAAGTCTGTGGGTATTATTAATATTGTCTGCAAGGTATTTAATGTGCAACATGATCAACAAGGGTTCTAAAACACTTTCCTGGTGCACGCATGAAGTAACTTCTACATCTGTCAATGTCTCTCCATCCCAGAAACATGCTGTGTCTTCCCAACCAAGAAGTCCTCAAAACAATCAAAAATTCCCTTTGATACACCATACGGTATAGTATGGTTAAAATGGGACCTAATACAGCCAGAAATTGTGTGCAGAATCTGGCAGGTATCCTACTGTATCCTCGAGACGTGTGTAATTTTAGCAGCTTCAGCTGTTGCTCAATGCCCCCACTGACACTATTATCTACATCACTTGTCTCTCCAGTAGAAAAGTAAATGGGAGCAGTACAGCTGTCTCTTCTGTAGTGGAGGACCATTTGGAAATGAGTTCCATATTTCTGATTTTGCTTTGTTAGCCCTCAGTTTCAGGTCCTGTGACATCCTTGAGCATCTTTGGTGCCATGGACAGCCTTTATACATGACCAGAATTTCTTTTGGTTTTGAAAGTTTTCACAATAAGACTCTGCTACTGTAGTCATTGAAGGCTTCATTTATTCCCATCTTGACTGACAAAGGTGTTTTACTCAACATTTCTATATGGCCACATGGTTTTTCATCTGTTTATGCAATAGGTGTTGTTTCTTTATAAAGTTTGTTTACAGTGACTTTGTACCTTGGAGGATCCCTCACAGAGCTGTTCTACTAGATAAATGGGTCACAGTTCTTCTACGTAATACTGCTCAGAGGTAAATGTAAAAGTTCCTCTTTAAGATGTCACAACTGCCTCTTTAACTTGCAGAATATGTAAATCTTCTGCTTGTTTTAGCTTCCCTTTGTATTTTAGTACAGTGCTCCATATTTTCACTGAACATTCTTTGAGTGCTAAACTAAGGGCATTAAATGGTTCATTTGAGCTATTCACAACATTACTCAGTTCGTTGTGCCTAGTAGGCACAATATTTTAGCAATCAGATGTGTTGCCTTTGTCAGGCACATTCATGTACTGATTTTGTGCAGGTCCGTGGTTGACTTGTATAGCACCCCCTCCCCCTTCTCCTGCCGGCTGCTTCGTATGCAGTTTCTGAATGGAGGCACATACTGTCATCTGAAGAGGTTATAGTGTTGATGGCTGTAGCCAGCACCACCAGGCCCTTTTCGCCAGTTCATTGTGTCTGCCATGTGATTACTCTGTAATTAGACAGAGTGCTTGTTCCCAAGCTGTGCTGAGACTATAACTGAAGCCGCTATTTGTAGGATTACCTTTGGTGCATATTTTATTGGCTTCTCTAATGACAGTGTCTCAATGTTTTGACATTTGTACTAAGATCCTGCTGCGTTTGTATTTCATTGCGCAAGTCCAGTGCTCTGTGACTGCTGACTACAACTGCTACATTAGTTGAGTATGCTGTTGGTCTTCTTAACAGTTTTAAATGGTGCCCACTGTTTGTCGTATATACGAGGTTTGTCTGGAAAATACGTATAAAAGTTGAATAATGTCTTTATGTTACAAGTTGCAGTCACCGCCAGGTGGGACTACTGCTGTAATCAATCCTATCAATGCTCAGTTCGAGTCAGAGCACTCTGCGTGAAGGTGGGAGTGTGCAGCAGCTTGTTCACAGTTACCCTTTTTCACCTGCTGTCGGCATGGAGTGCTCTCTGATTGATGAACAGAGCGTCAACATCAAGTTTCTTGCAAAGCTAAGCAAGAATGGCCGTGAGATTTTTGAGTGTTTGAAACAGGTTTACAGAGACAATTCTCTGAAGGAACCAACCGTGAACAAGTGGTTAAAAAGGTTCCGGGACAGCCGAGAAGAAGTGAACGATGACCCTCGCCCAGGACGCCCGTCGACATCGAGTTCCAATGCAAATGTTGAACGAATTCAGGCTTGTGTTTTTGAAGACCGTAGATTGACAGTCAGAATGATTGCTGATGAGCTGTCAATCCCCAAAACAATCGTTCACGAAATCCTGACACAAAAACTTGAAATGAAGAAATTGTGTGGGAAAATTGTACCGAAGCTCTTGACGCCAGAACAGAAAGCAAAGAGGGTTGAGTGCTGTGAAGAGGGTTGAGTGCTGTGAGGATTGGTTGGAAGCAGAGGAACGACGGGACTTCCTCAACCGAGTCATCACTGGAGACGAGTCCTGGTTTTACGAATTCGATGTGGAGCTCAAATCTCAAAGCAAGGAATGGAAACTAGCAGGAGAACCGAGAACAAAAAAGGTGCGAAAATCAAGGTCCAATGTGAAGACAATGTTGATTGTTTTCTTTGATTCTAAGGGGATTGTTCACAAGGAATTTGTCCCTTCCGGCCAGAGAGTGAACGGAAATTTTTACGTTGAAGTTCTGACACGTCTCAGAGCTTGTGTGGCCTGAGTTCGACCGGAGTTGGCAAAAGGGGAAAGGTGGAACCTTCATCACGACAATGCGCCTGCTCACACGTCGCTCGTTGTGCGCGAGTTTTTGGCCCGAAGCTCAATCACCGTGACAGACCACCCACCTTATTCACCCGATTTAGCCCCGTGTGGCTTCTTCATGTCACCGAAATGCAAAATGGTGCTTCGAGGGTGGCACTTTGGAGATGTGGAAGCCATCAAGGCGGAAACGACACGGCAACTGAACATCATCACAACTGAAGACTTTCAGCAATGTTATCAACAGTGGAAACGGCGTTGGCAGAAGTGTATCGCATCTCAGGGTGAGTATTTTGAAGGAGACCATATTGTAATACCTGAATAATTGTAAAATAAAGTTATTATTCAACTTTTATACTTATTTTCCGGACAAACCTCATATGTCTTGCCACATTGGCACAGAATCTGTTATACCCCAGATTTGTTGGGTTAAGCTCAATGTCGCCTTCCCTGGCAGAAAACTGGTGTACAGCATAAAATGCTTCAAGGGAGTGCGTCTAATCTGCCCATTCCGAGTAACCATTTTTCCGGAATACTGTTCTGAGGTGTTCAACTTTCTGAGGGAGACATTCTACATTATAGTTAGTGTGTATTCTTTCTACTGGCTTTTTGAGCACTTTACTCCTCTGTGCCTGGAGGTGGCAGGTGTCTGCACGCAGGTACAGTTTGGAATGGTCCCCACCCCCTCCCCTCCCCTCCCCAGTGATGCTGGATGCCATCTCTTGACCATGACATCCAGGGATGATATTCTTTCCTCTGCCTTTGTCTGCGTAGTGTATCTGATGTTGCTTGGTATGGAATTTAGATGTGTGAGCAAGTTGTGGTGTTTCCCTTCCATGGTCCCAAATTATGAACATGTGGTCTACATAATGGAAAGTAGCAGTTACGTTTCCTTCTGTGCGACTTCAGGATTTCCACCTCGAAGTGTTCCATATGCATATTAGCAACCACAGGTGAGAGTGGGCTGCCCATTGTGATTCCTTATGTCTGTCTGTAGTATTTTATAAGTGGTTTGGTTGGATATATGCCCTCTACTTTAATAAATGATTCAACATGTGTAGCATGCATTTTAAAATTTGGCAAGAAATTGTAAATCCTCCTCCAAATAGTTGGGGAGCAGATTTTGATGATTGAGTGGCTGTTTTCTCCCCAACGTTTTTTTTTATGTTGGTGATCAGTCAGCCATGTGTATCTTTGTGAAGTTTCAGTGCTTTTATCCATATAATCTTCATTTCAGGAAGTAATATTTTTGTAGATGTTAAGAACATCATAACTTTATTTACATGCGAGGCCGTGTGCTTGTGCGTGTGAAATATCATGCAAACAATTATTCATATTTTTATTCTGTGTTGTAATATATCCATTATACGTAAGTCTAATTATTTAAAATGTAAGCTTTTATGCATTCCAGGTTCACTTGTTCAATATACTTTTAACCTCAGACAATATTAAATGGTCAAGTGTTGGCAATGGTGGGAGTCTCCAGGCTCTGTGGGTAATTCCCTAAGGTGGCACCCCTCACACCCTCACAAAAATTGACATTATCACATATTGTTGAAAAACTACTTATTTCTTTTCATGGCACTCTTCACAGTAACATTGTTGGTAAGGAAAGACGTCTTTGGGCATTACAAAAAATACACATATTAGTATTCAGCAAGGGTGTTGATAAGCATGCCATTGAGCACTCTAAAATCATCATTATCAGTAGCTGGTTTCCTGTTTCTTCTTTTAACTGTTGCCAATATAGATTAAATTTTATCGGAATTTTTGATTTCAGAAATTATAATAGGATTTTTAATAATGTTCATTAAAACAGCACAGTATTTCTTGTAATGTGGGAATGTGAAGTAAGCCCTCCTTTTTTTTTCAGAATCATTTCCAGGGTTGCCACAGGTTCTGGAAATCAGGGAATTTCAAACATTTCAGGGAAATATCGGGGGGGGGGGGGGGGGGGGCATGGACACTGCAACAATCTCGCTTTTGTCTCAGTAGATGGAATGGTTTGTTTACTGAGGTGCCATGCATTGTCGCTGGATGTGTGCAGCGGAGTATGTGTGTGACTTTCCTACTCTCATTCCTAATACTTCTCCCCTTCCTACAACTCCCCTCAACTTGCAGTCAGTGTTGCCCCCACTTCTTGCTGCTAACCTAGCAGCTGCTGACGAGAGGCAGGGAGTTATGAGGAGTGATTTGTTTGGATCTGATTCTGAGACTGTAGGAGCTGCGGCCGGAGATAGTGGTCATGTGTCCATGCATTGTATCTGAGTGACTGCGTAAACGTGTGTGCGCTCTATTTTCTGACAAAAGCTTTGGCTAAATATTTAGTTGTGAGAGTATGATTGTCTTTTATGTGGGCCTGTCTGCGGCACAGCAATTATCTTTACAGTAAGTTGCTATCTGTCCTCATTATTATTGATGCTCAGAGTATTTGAACTAGTTATCTATGGCATGGATTGACCACTGTTGTCTCCTTTGATCAACATGAGCTCATATGGCCCATGAGTAGCTAGCCATTCGAGTGGATTTCCGCGACAGGCCAAAACCGGTTTCTGCAGGTATCTGTAATGGATCAGGCCTGCCAGTCTGAAGCCATTCAGTTCCCACTGATGTGCAGGCCCTGTCTGTTGGATCTAGTCTCACTGGTCTGCCCGCAGGCTGGGTCTGTTTGCATGTGACATAATGCATTCTGTTTGCATGTGACATAATGCAGCGGATTTTCATAGTTTATCCATGGACCCAGGACTGTGGTGCTCCTCAGCACTGTCTTACCACAAGCATGTTGTACAGCGTGGTGTTTTATAGACGTTTTATTTGTTCTAGTATGTTTTGGCACTTCAAAAGTAGTGTATATGTTAAAAAGCATGGACAATAACGAGGAGGAAATTGTGTCAGTCTCTGGTGGTTTGTACACACACATTTCTTGGGAAAAAAATCATGCAATATCTGTTAAATAATAGTTATAACACAGTGGGTAATAACTGACAATAACGAACATAGTAGCACCAACATTTTATTGGTGGTCACCTACAGTGTTAGTTTACACAACTCTTCCCCACCATATACACTGCTTTCAAGATGCCGACTTTTTTCTGAGGCTATTTCTAAAATCAGTGAAAGTATTGTAGATCTGTTTTGCAACTCCAAGGAAATGCGTACTTTCATCACCAAATGTGTTTCGTTTTATTGAAATAAAATAACATCAGTGCTCTTAATGAAACACACAAACTATTTGGCTTGCTGTCTCCATCTAAATCATTATAAAAGATGTTGATTTTTGTACTTAAGATTTTTGCTCATGTCAGTAAAGTCCATCTACTTGCAAGTTTTTTTTTAGATATTTCCTTGTTTGCACTGTTGTGTCTTGTACCATAGCTGCAAAGACAGATTGTCAACTTACGTCTTAAGTTACGCTTGAAATCTCAAAATTTGTCATGGAAAAACTCTAAAACGTGTCTGGAAATCAGAGAAATTTCACAGAATTTCACTTGGGGAACTTGTGGCAACCCTGATTTCATGTAGTTTTCATTTCTTTTCACATGGTAGTGTGACTCCTTTTCTAATCCAGAGCATTGATACACTTTACAACTGACACCTGTCAAATCCCTCCAGTCAACTTCCTGTTAGGCTGTCTTGAAAGTTTCTATTGTCTCTTCATTAATCACTGTTTTTTGCTGGATGCCATTTCACTGTAATCAGGAAAGTCATTTAATGTAGTTACATGTTGTGAGGGTAAAGCCCAAAACAATTTAACACCGGAACCATTAAAGACAGGTGCAACTGAGCATATAATGTACCTGACAGCCGAAAGAGGCATTTCGGCTTAGCGAGGTTGGACCCAGTGGTGGCCGTGCGAGAGTCCCAGTGTGTGCCAGTAGATGGTAGCATGTTTGAGTCACTGCAGTTCAGCAGATGACAGAATTAAGTACCTGTGTTTCTAGATGCCTTGGACAAACACTGCAGTATGAGAATACTATGACTGCAGGAGTGCAGCAGGTAAACAGTAGATCTGGCATGTGATTTGGAAAACACTGATGTGTTTTAGCTGTTGCCAAGGGGCATGGAAGGGGTACCCACCATGAGCTGAATGGCCAGAGTGACCACTAAATAGGCATAAATTGGGTAAAAACTGTTCAAAGACAGTTATAGAATAGTACCACCTTTAGAGATAGAAAAATAGTGTGTGTGTGTGTATGTGTGTGTGTGTGTGTGTGTGTGTGTGTGTGTGTGTGTGTATGTGTGTGTTTAGTTAAAGGTTTTTACAATTAAAATTAACTTTAAAAATTAATATCATCCCCTTGCTTTGTGCAATTTCTGTAAACTTAATCAAAGGATAGAGCTCATACAGCTCTATTAGGACAAATTATTGTAAATGTTTTATAAACATTATATATTTTAAATTTCATGTTCGAATATGTATTCTGAGCACAAAAACGCAGAGTTTCAGCAAAAGATTAATAATGTAATGAGTGTAATGGCAGCATATCATTTAGTCGCAGGTCTATGGGTATAAATTTATTTAGTTTTATTTTTTCCTGGTGTATTAATGGCAAAATAGCATAAGGTAGTGATTGCCCTTAAAAAAACTTTGATCATTAATGAACTCAGCAGAAAACTAAGAACAGCAGTGAAAAGCTGAGAAAATTTCCATTTAATCTGATATTGAGGTGAGTGTCATAGCCCGGGCCACATGCTGCACGCAAATGCCTGTGAGAGAGGTGATTGTGGCCGATGCTGAAGTGAAGAAATACTGCTGTCGTCCCTGAGTAAAGAGGATGCAACACAACTGCTGATAATCTCGTATGAAGCCTCACAACTGTGAGACGCAATGAAGGCTGTCGCTAGCAGAGATGCAATGGTAACTCCAGAAGAATAGATGCAGCCTGTCTCAAACTGAAGTCCCAGTCCATGTGGCAAAATAATGTGTTAACACCAGTAGTTCTAGCCAGAGTTTTTGAGGTTCCTTTGGCTTAAGGTAAATACTAGACCTGTCCCTCAGATCCTCCAATGAATATCTCCCTTCCCTCACCACCTCCATCCCTCCCTCCCTTCCACCCACCCTGTCAATTGAGACTATATGGTACCACAACACAACGACAATGCCCTGGCTGAAGAATGGTAAAGTTGAGCACTTTTCCATTTTTACTTCTACAACCCTTTTGTTTCTGAGGTAGTTGTCAATCCATATCATTGTACAATTTGTGAAAGGCAACTGTTTCATTTTAATAAGTAATATATTGAAATCACTTGTGTAAAAGGCCTTACTGAATTCCACCCATGGTAATCCATGGCATGTTTTGTGTCATCAGTCATTATGATTAATGCAGTTGCTGTAATATGTTGTTTTCAGAAGGTTGATAGATATTTATTGTGGATATTAAGAGTTTTGAGGTAATCTGTCAGCTGTTCATAAACAGTATACGCCAAGGCGTTAGATACTGAAGATAATATGCTGACTGGCTAGCAGTCACCTAGTGATTTTGGATTTTCATTCTTGGGTATGCGTTGAATTAAACTCTGCATCCACTCAGGAGGGTATGTACCACTAATTGGAGAAATATTGATGCTGTGTGTGAGAACTGGAATAATAGTGAAACTTCCTGGTAGATTAAATCTGTGTGCTGGACCGAGACTCGAACTCAGGACCTTTGCATTTTGTGGGCAAGTGGACGGGTCGCGATTCATGCTTGTGTAGCTCAGTTGGTAGAGCACAACAACATTTTTAGTCATACCTAAGCGTACTGCATCATTGCCTACTGCTGCAGAAAAAATTTCCATACTCTGTGTTTAGAAGCAAATTTTAGGAAAGACAGTTCTGTCAAGAAGACGCAGTCTTGTGGTTGATAATTTGATGATTGAGAATTGGCTGCTGTCGAGGAAAAATCATTTCTTTCTGCAGAAGCTTGAAAAACAGTACCAGATTTTGCCGTTCCTGTGCCGAAGCTGTACAACGTTTTCCATGATGTTGCAGAAGTCGACATGCTGTGTACAGCAGAGCAGGTGTGCCTAATTTTGACATTGTATATTTTGCTTTGCTATGTTTCACAGATTCCTGTGTACTTCATACAGTTCAAGAAGTGGATTGCACTTGAATCTTTTCTTTTTTTTTATGCTGAATCATGTTTATTGATTATTTGGCATAGTTCTGTAGTCAGCTGTGGGGCAAGAGCTCTCTGTACTACGTCAGAATGTTTAGGGGCATGTTTGTCACACAATGCAGTAAGTTTGCGATTTAATTCACTGAATTTATCGTCCAGTGTCAGCCCACACAAGTCTCTCACAAGACTTCGTTTAATGTCATTTTGTTAAGATATGTTTGTTACTGATTCCTGGCCCCCCTCCCCACCCCACCTCCTCTTTTGCTGATGCTGCCGTCCTCTGTCCATACATTTTGTGGAGCAAACTGTGAGATGGTATCATTCTACAATTTTAGTCTTTCTTGCGTGAGCTCTTCTCTGACAGCAATTCCAATCTTTGTGAGTTTTCTATTGTGGCTAAATTCTTCCACTCTCCTTCAACAGTGCTTTATTTGTGGAAAAGGAGGTTCCCATACTGTGACCTTCCAGGGGGTGTCCTGAAACTTACACTTCTTAAAACTTTAACACTTTTCTGAGCATTGTAAAAGTGTGAATACAACACCTGTTTTATATTGCTTCAACCACAGCAAAAGTTTTTTTGCAGTACATTTAAAAATATGTGGTTCTGATTCTTTTTCATCAGAGTTACTGACTTGGCATATCAGTGTGTAGCACCACAAATCAAGCATTGTTTTTTGGTATGACAAATATAATTATTATGGGCCTTGATTTTGTGGCACCATGAAGCCTGCATTCTACACGATGATTTCTGTCGATATCAGCCACATTAATCTGCAAGCCAAGTTTCTCGTGTGCGGTTGTGGTGATGAAATTGTAGGTAGTGGGGAACGGGTGTGGTAATTATGATGATAATCATCCACACTCCCGTCACTTACTATGAATATTTTTATTCTTGCAGTGTATACACTATGCGTGTTGCATAGAGTACTTACTACAGAGGACAGATGTGGTAAAGATAGAGTTGTTCTTGTTGCAGTAGGGCAGTGATATTATTGGGGGTTAGAGCCTGTGGTTCTATGCCCCCCCCCCCCTCTCCCCCTTCGCAAGTGTGGAGCACGGTGACTGGTGTACGTCGTGATGCATTGTCCCACACTGGCAATGGCCAGGGCCAACAAATCGTAGTCCACCAGATGCCTGGGCGGCCGTGAAGGGTGGCTGGCCATGATGTCAGAGGCAGTGCCGATGGGGTGGTCTGTTGAGGTGTAAGTGGCTGGTGGTGTGTCGTCCAGTGTTAGTGAGGCTGTTGGTCTGCCGGCGGTGGTGTCTGAGCAGTCAGTCGTCATTATGAAGTGCTATGGCACCAACATGAGCAGGTAGCCATATGAAGGAAGGGTGGATTTCAGAACTGCTGTGTTGATCATAGGTGGGAGGAGTGTGACCTGCTGTAATGACCTCGAGACCGTGCTGTGACCCGATTGTGTATTGTCGAATTTGGCCATAACCACAGGTAGTGAGTCCTGCAGTGTTACGGAAATGTCTTCTGGGAGGTAGTCTCGCAAGTCTAGGCCGACTGTAAATTGGCTTGAGGGGCCTGGAGCTGCGGCCGGTGGAGGGTACACACAGGGTAGGTCTGCTAAAGTCCACGCCAGATTTAGGCAGTTCAGTGACACTGTTGTTGTTTTGCCAGCCTGCAAGATATCAAATGTGTTTGGCCCTCGTTTCAACACCTTGTACAGGCCATTGTATGCAGTGTGGAGGGCAGGTTTGACAGCATCAGTTCTGAGCATGACGTGTACTTGTGCACAAAGATGGTCAGTTTGGTGTGGTATGATGGTTGCTGATGTGGTCACTGACACGTTTTACTAGGTCTGGCAGGTTGGTGTCCAGAGGGCCGGTAATTTGTGATACAAACTCTGCTGGGTGAGTGATCAGTTCCCGGTAGAGCACCTCTGCCAGCGAGGTGTGCAGATCATCTTTGTAGGCATCTTGTATGCCCAACAACACCCATGGAAGGACCTCCATCCACTCGTGGTCAAGGCATATGAGCGGTCTTGAGGTTGCGGTGCCACCGTTTCACAAGTCTGTAGAATCGAGGATGGTAAACTGTCATGTGGAACTGGAGGCACCCACAGAGGTGGCAGAGCTTGAAGAACAGGGCCGACTTGAACTGCTGCTCCTGGTCAGTTGTCAGGGACTCAGGGCAGCTGAAACACGCAGTCCATAGTGTGATGAAAGTTCAGGTGGTGGTTTCAGCCGAGATATTGGTCAGAGGTGTGGCCTCCACCCATCAAGTTGTCCTGTCTGTTGTTGTTGTTGTGGTCTTCAGTCCAGAGACTGGTTTGATTGGTTTGATGAAGCCCTCCATGCTATTTTATCCGCACAAGCTTCTTCATCTCCAAGTAACTATTGCAACCTACATCCTTCTGAATCTGCTTAGTGTATTCATCTCTTGGTCTCTCTCTACGAGTTTTACCATCCACGCTGCCCTCCAGTACTAAATAGGTGATCCCCTTGATGCCTCAGAACATGTCCTACCAACCGATCCCTTCTTCTAGTCAAGTTGTGCCACAAATTCCTCTTCTCCCCAATTCTACCCCTCCTGATTAGTTACGTTATCTACCCATCTAATCTTCAGCATTCTTCTGTAGCACCAAATTTCAAAAGCTTCTATTCTCTTTTTGTCTTAACTAGTTATCATCCATGTTTCACTTCCATACATGGCTACACTCCATGCATATATTTCAAGAAAAGACTTCCTAATACTTAAATCTGTACTTAATATTAACAAATTTATCTTCTTCAAAAAGGCTTTCCTTGCCATTGCCAGTATACATCTTATATCCTCTCTACTTTGACCATAATCAGTTATTTTGCTTCCCAAATAGCAAAACTCATGTACTACTTTAAGTGTTCATTTCCTATCTAATTCCCTCATCATCACCTGATTTAATTCTAATACTTTCCATTATCCTTGTTTTATTTTGTTGATGTTCATCTTATATCCTCCTTTCAAGACACTATCCACTCCGTTCAACTGCTCTTCCAGGTCCTTTGCTCTGTCTAACAGAATTACAATGTCATCGGCAAACCTCAAGGTTTTTATTTCTTCTCCATGGATTTTATTTCCTACTCTGAATTTTTCTTTTGTTTCCTTTACTGCTAGCTCGATATACAGATTGAATAACACTGGGGATAGGCTACAACCCATCTCACTCCCTTCCGAACTACTGCTTCCCTTTCATGCCCCTCGACTCTTATAATTGCCATCTGGTTTCTGTACAAATTGTAAATAGCCTTTCGCTCCCTATATTTTACTCCTGCCACCTTCAGAATTTGAAAGAGAGTATTCCAGTCAACATTGTCAAAAGCTTTCTCTTAGTCTACAAATGCTAGAAATGTAGGTTTGCCTTTCATTAATCTTTCTTCTAAGATAAGTCATAAGGTCAGTATTGCCTCACGTGTTCCAACATTTCTACGGAATCCAAACTGATCTTCCCCCGAGGTCGACTTCTACCAGATTTTCCATTCATCTGTAAAGAACTCATGTTAGTATTTTGCAGCTGTGACTTATTAAACTGATAGTCTGGTAATTATCACACCTGTCAACACCTGCTTTCTTTGGGATTGGAATTATTTTATTCTTCTTGAAGTCTGAGGGTATTTCGCCTGTGTCGCACATCTTGCTCACCATATTGTGGAGTTTTGGCAGGGATGGCTCTCCCAAGGCTATCAGTAGCTCTAATGGAATGTTGTCTACTCCCGGGGCCTTATTTCGACTTTGGTCTTTCAGTGCTCTGTCAAATTCTTCACGCAGTATCATATCTCCCATTTCATCTTCATCCACATCCTCTTCCATTTCCATAATATTATCCTCAAGTACTCCGCCCTTGTATATACCCTCTATGCACTCTTTCCACCTTTCTGCTTTCCCTTCTTTGCATAGAACTGGCTCTCCATCTGAGCTCTTGATATACATACAGGTGGTTCTCTTTTCTCCAAAGGTCTCTTTAATTTTCCTGTAGGCAGTATCTGTCATACCCCTAGTGATATATGCCTGTACACCCCTACATTTGTCCTCTAGCCATCCCTGCTTAACCATTTTGCACTTCCTGCTAATCTCATTTGTAGACATTTGTATTCCTTTTTGCCTGCTTCATTAATTGCATTTTTATATTTTCTCCTTTCATCAATTAAATTCAATCTCTCTTCTGTTACCCAAGGATTTCTACTAGCCCTCATCTTTTTACCTACTTCATCCTCTGCTGCCATCAGTATTTCACCTCTCAAAGCTACCCATTCTTCTTCTACTATGTCTTTCGCCTGTTCCTGCCAATCATTCCCTAATGCTCTCTCTGAAACTCTCTACAACCTCTGGTTCATTCAGTTTCTCTAGATCCCATCTCTTTAACTTTCCACCTTTTCACAGTTTCTTCTGTTTTAATCTGCAGTTCATGACCAACAGATTGTGGTCAGAATCCACATCTGGCCCTGGAAATGTCTTCCAGTTTAAAACCTGGTTCCTAAATCGCTGTCTTGCCATTATACATTGTACTTGTATTTAGCTACAAGGTGTGCAACTTGGCTTCCGCCATTTGCCGATAGGTGGCGACAACGGTAAGTAGTGGTCGAAAGAAACAGATCGCAGATGTCAGGCAGTTATCTTGGACCTCAGTCAACATAACCTCATTCAAACATTAGTCGATTTGTGTCTGAATCATAAAGTTGTTCTTGATTGAAATCTCAGTTTACGAGCCTAATTCTCATTGTTTGCTGGAGGTGTTACTGTTTTTTTTTTCTGTATGAAGAAAACAGCGGCTGAGTCTCATTGAATGCTCCCAAGCACATATGGTAAGGATACTGTTAGTGAAAGAACATGTTGTGAGTGGTTTCAGTGCTTCAAGAACGGTGATTTTAACATCGTAGACTGGCATAGTGGTGGAAGAGAGAATGTTTTCTAAGATACAGAATTGGAGACATTGCTGAGTGAAGACTCGCGTCAAACTCAAGAAGAATTACCACTATTAGTGGGAGCGACACAGCAAGCTATTTTGAAACGTCTCAAGGCTATGGGCATGATACAGAAAGAAGGAACTTGGGTCCCGTGTGAGCTGAAACCAAGAGATGTTGACTGCATTTGTGTGTTTTTGAACAGTTGCTTCAGAGGCAAAAACGGAAGGGATTTCTGCATCCCATTGTGACCAGGGCAAAAAATGGGTTCATTATGATAATCCTAAACGCAAAAAATCGTGGGGATATCCCAGCCATGCTTCCACGTCTATGGCCAAACTGAATATTCATGTCTCCAAGATCATGCTCTACATTTGGTGGGACCAGCTCGGTGTTGTGAACTATGAGGTGTTAAAACCAAGTGAAACAATCGCAGGTGCTCGTTATCGAACGCAATTAATGCCTTTGAGCAGAGCATTAAAAGACAAACAGCCACAATACAGCAAGAGGTATGATAAAGTAATTTTGCAGCACGACAACACTCGACCCCAAGTTGCAAAAGTGGTCAAAACATGCTTGGAAACGTTAAAATGGGAAGTCCTACCCCACCCGCCGTATTCTCCAGACATTGCTCCCTCTGACTTCACCTGTTTAGATCAATGGTGTGCGGCCTGGCTGACCAACACTACCGATCTCACAAAGAAGTTACAATTTGGATCGATTCATGGATCGCTTCAAAAGATGAACAATTTTTTCGATACAGGATTCATACACTGCCTGAAAGATAGGAGAAAGTTATGGCCAGTGCTGGAAAATACTTTGAATGACACATGTGTAACCAATTTGTTTCATTAAAGCTTCAAATGTTGGGAAAAAATGGTGGAAGCAAAGTTGTACACCTTGTATAATCTATCTGAAACCTTCCAGTGTCTCCAGGCCTCTTCCACATGTACAACCTTCTTTCATGATTTTCAAACAAAGTGTTAGCTATGATTAAGTTACGTTCTGTGCAAAATTCTACCAGGCAGCTTCCTCTTTCATTCCGTATCCTCATTCCATATTCGCCCACAACTTTTCCTTCTCTTCCTTTTCCTGCTGTGGAATTCCAGTCCCCCGCGACTATTAAATTTTCATCTCCCATCACTATCTGAATAATTTATTTCATCATGTATTTCTTCAATCTCTTCGCTGTCTGTGGAGCTAGTTGGCATATAAACTTGTACTACTG
This sequence comes from Schistocerca cancellata, assembly GCF_023864275.1. Taxonomy (NCBI): domain Eukaryota; kingdom Metazoa; phylum Arthropoda; class Insecta; order Orthoptera; family Acrididae; genus Schistocerca; species Schistocerca cancellata. The sequence goes on along the minus strand of NC_064632.1, from coordinate 281,086,028 downwards.
TGGTAGGTGTGGTCTCTGTGTCTAACATGGCTACAATAATGTGTTCACTATGCTGTTCATAGTAGCTTACCTGCACTCCTATTTTTTTTTATTCATTACTAAACCTAGTCCTGCATTACCCTTAAATGAGTTTGTATTTATAAACCTGTATTCACCTGACCAGGAGTCTTGTTCCTCCTGCCACCGAACTTCACCAATTCCCACTATATATAACTTTAATCTATCCATTTCCGTTTTTAAATTTTCTAACCTACCTACCCGATTAAGGGATCTGACATGCCATGCTCCGATCCGTAGAACGCCAGTTTTCTTTCTCCTGATAACGATGTCCTCCTGAGTAGTCCTCACGCGGAGATCCAAATGGGGGACTATTTTATCTCCTGAATACTTTACCCAAGTGGACCCCATCATCAATTAACCATACAGTAAAGCTTCATGCCCTCGGGAAAAATTACGGCTGTAGTTTCCCCTTGCTTTCAGCTGTTCGCAGTATCAGCACAGCAAGGCTGTTTTGGTTAATGTTACAAGGTCAGATTAGTCAATCATCCAGAGTGTTCCCCCTGTATCTACTGAAAAGGCTGCTGGCCCCTCTTCAAGAACCACACATTTGTCTGGCCTCTCAACAGATACCCCTCCGTTGTGGTTGCACCTACGGTACAGCTATCTGTATCACTGAGGCACGCAAGCCTCCTCATCAGCAGCAAGGTCCATGGTTCACAAGTAATATAAAATACAAAAATTACAATTCAGAATGCAACTAAACTGCATAAGACACTCCAACATCTTAAAACAGCAGAAATATCTCTACGAAAATCTTAGTATGCACCTGAAAGGCACTTATACAATCATTTCGAACATTGTGAAAGCTGGATTGCAGTAAAGACCTGAAGAAGCCGTTGGAATGTGGGAGGGAAAAATATTACGCAATATTTCTGGATCAGTGAAAGACGCTGTCAGGTGAGAAGCGAATAACATACACATGTACAGATATGATTTTGCTAAATGGGGACAAACAGCGGGAAACAGTCCCTGAGCAAGTAAGGTCATACGGACAGACATATGGGAATGCGTTCCAAAGGAGATACACCCACTTGAAGGTGGAGATGAAAGATATTTGACTGTGACCTCCTCATCACCACCTGGCACATGATCTGCCAGCATGGCTTATGCCAGGCTACCGTGTGGAACATTCTACATTAAGAACTACCACCATTCGTACCACTTTCTGTATCACTTACAGCTTGTGCATGCCTTATTAGCTATGGGATTACCAACAGTGTTGTCGCTGTCCTGTCTATGGCTGTTAAAGTTTACTTGTATCCATTTGAATCTGGGAATGTCCCCACGAGGTGTATGTGGAGCATGTTGGAAATGGCCCTTCGGAATGGGTAATTTACCGAGGGGTGGTTGGACGTGACATCCTGTCTTAGCCTGTTGGCATTGTATGCAGGCTCTCATCTACACAGTGCAGTCACGTTTAACGTTAGCCCAAACGAAACGTTCTGTTATGAGTTTCAGTGTTTAGTATACACCGAGGTGAAACAAGTTGTGGAGGAGGTTGAAAAATGTCTTCCTGAACTTCTGTGGGACGACTGGTCATTGCCATCATGGGATGCATCGCACCAAACTACTTTGGTTGTGCCTGTGATGGTCCACTACTTGAGCTGGAGGCCCGCTGTGTCTCCAGCTAGCAGGTTTTGAAGGTCGGTGTAAGTTGCTTATGCCTCCCCTAGTTGTTTGAAGTCAAGGTGTGCTGATGTGGCGGCAAATAGTGTGAGGTAGTCAGCCACCATGTTTTCTGCTCCCCCTACACAACGGACATCCATAGTATATTGTGAAATCAAGTCATTGAGGGGAGGTATTGATTGGCGGGTTTGTAATAGCATCAGTTAGAGGTTGGTGGTCTGTGTAGATAGCGAACGATTGGCCGTCAATTTCATCTCGGAAGTACTGAACTGCCTCGTATATCGTAATATCACCAGAAGCTTGTGATTGAAGGTTGACTACATTTTACAGGAGTTGGTAACTTCCCGTGAGAAAAACCGTAGGGATTGGATTACACTGGAGACTTCCACTTGTAGCACTACCCCATTCGCCCGGTCACTAGTGTCTGCCATTAAAACATTATGGGCATCCGGCGATGGGAGTGGTCTGAATGAGCTCGGTTTCGATCTTCTTGAAAGCTGCTTGCATATCAGAAATCCATACGTGTTCTTGCCGTGGAGTGACTGTGAATGGCAGAAGGGTTTCTGCTGCATGGGGGCGTGTTGTCAATAAAAATTAATTACTCCTAAAAAAAAAAAAAAAAAAAAAAAAAAAAAAAGAAGAAGAAGAAGGCACAACTCTTGATAGTCCATTGGGGTGTTAGGTTATGGATTTGGCCTATCTTTTCCAGGGTGGGGAGGATGCTCAAAATGTCGACGACGTGACCTATGAATGTAACACATTTTTGCTGGCATTAGCATTTTTCCTCATTGACCACAACACCATCTCTGCTATTTTGTCGGATACTGCTTAGAGGTGTTTCTCATGACCGTGAGCTGTTTGTTAGGAGATAATTACATCGTCCAAGTAACAATAGCAAAAGAGCATGGTAAAACACAAGCCATCAATGAACTATTGCCAAGTCTGGGCTGCATTCTTCAGTCTGAAGGGCATAAAAAGGAATTCAAATAGGCCAAATGGTGTAATTATAGCCTTTTCGGGATGTCCTCTGTGGCCACTGGAATCTGCGAATAAGCTCTTTTTATAGGCAATCACGCTAAAGAGGTTGTGTCGGCCAGTTCCGGGAGAGGTCCTGAATATTGGTCACGGAGTAACTATCAATGATGGTGCACACATTCAAATGTTTATAGTCCCTGTGACAGGTGCCATGTTTTATCTTTTTTCATTCTCATAGTAATCAATGAGGCCCATGCACTGTCTGATGATCTGATGGTGCCGTCGCTTCAGTTCCTTGATCGTGGCCTTGGCTATCTTTAGTTTGTGAGAAGCGAGGTGGCGGGGCCAGCGTTGGACTAGTGGACCGGGGGTAGTATTAATTCTGTGTACAGTACCATCATGTACAATGTTAATCTTTTTATGTGGCTGATGTAGATTAGCATGTGAGGCACAGAATCTGCTCGCAGAGGCGATATTACTTTTTATACTTGACCCACTCATGAGAGCAATATCATTGTTTTTGCACGGCCTGCTCACGGGAGTGTTGTCACCAGAAGTAAGAGACACTGGACTGATCTGCGATTCTGAAGCCCTGGCGGCATCTCGGGCCTGCGATTCTCATTGTTGCCGGTGCGAGGACAGTTGTTGCTATGTGGTGTGCAGTTGTGCCATGATCTCGGAGTAGCGCTTGTGGAGGTGTTCGTTAGCTGCTTGTGTGCTGGCATTGGTGTGGCAGAGGTCGGTGTACGCAGTAATCACAGATTTAAGCTCCTTGAACAATACCTGGCACTTTAGCGTGAGATCCAGCACTGTTTCAGAGATAGGAGAAGCGGGCGGCGGAGTTTCATCCATCGGTAGGTGATCACTGTTTAGTCCTCTGATCGGCATATGGCCGTCGCATTGTAGCAGTAAGGACTGCCCAGGTCCAGCAGAAGGTTATAATGCCTCAAAAAATCTTCGCCCAACACTAGCTCTACAGTGTTGGCCACGAAAAATGTTCATAGGTGAGGGGTGTGGTTATCCAGTTGAACTGTGATAGAGGCCATGCCTATCACCAGAATCACTGAGTCTTTCGTGGCACATAGTTGTATAGTGGATGGTATATGTTTTCCAGGAGCCACCTGAGGTGGCAGTGTACTAAAGTTGGCACCCCTATCGACTAGGAAGTGTGCTCTAAGATGGTTGTTGTAGACTAACCAGGAAAGTACTTGGGCTCGAACAAACAAAAATAAACCAAAATCGTGTGAGAAATAATGTAGAGGTCTCTTATTGCACTAGTGATACCCCCACATTTGCAAAACTCTGCAGTGACCGTTAGAGGCCTCTACGTATGCCATGCCGCATTGCACACTGGCCTGCCGGTACGCCAGTCGGGACCAGTAGAGACAGTGCAGTGTGCCTCTGAAGTTGCGTTTTGTGACATTATTTGTGTATTGAAGCGTCAGATGGCTCGGTGATTGGTAATCGATCCTGCTAATGTATTGTGATTGTTTGAGATGAAGTTACGAAGAACCCTTCTTGGTGAAGGTGGTATTGGTGTAGAAGACGAATCATTCGCATGTTTTCTGGTATCTTTTATAGTGCAGAAATATGAGCATAAGTTAGAAACAGATACTATTGTAACACTAACACATAGTGATGATGATAGGGATGATAATGACAAACAACTCATTGCAAACGGTAGTGCTACGGCAAGTGCGAGAAGAGGCGATGGAAGCAGTGACAGTGAATACCAACCGTCTCCCAAGAAGAAGGTTAAAGTTGCAAGTATCATCACTGCGTTTGATGACAACACACTGGAGAACATGTACGATGATTATTACGTAACAGGTTAAGAGGTTTCGACACATGCGACAAGCATCTGAAAAGCTGAAGTCGAAAAGTAATATTAAAAACATACTGGATTACGTGGCAAAGAAAAGAGAAGGAAATACAGTTTTCAAAGGAAATTGTACACTGCTGTTCAAGACCATCAAGGAGCGTGTAATGGCAAAATTCGATGAAGTGCGAGAATGCGGTTCCACCGTTCATTATTGGCATTTACAACATTGCGCATTGGACGTAGCCAGAAATCTCGGGTGTACAAACTTTACACCTTCACTAGGATTTATTACTAATTTGAAAAAGGAGTTTAGGATAACATCATGCCGTATCACTATGCTCCAAGCACGAAAAGATAAGGATGACGAAGAAGAGCTGATTGAAAGAGCTCAAAGATTTGTTGCTGACGTCAATGAGCATATCACGAGAGAAAACATCGATATTAGTTCTGTATTGAACTGTGGTCAGAGTCAGTTCAACTATGAACTTTCTTGTGACAGAACACTATCCATGAAAGGGGAGAGAAACACTGTCGCGATGTTGCAATCAGTTAACTGTGCAACACAGTTACACGATCGATGTTGCTATATCAATGGATGGACGATTGGCAGACAAACTCTATATTTGCTTCCAAGAATCCAGTGGAAAGTTTGGACCCCGCGTGTCAAGGGAAATAGAAACGCGGTGCCCTCCAAATGTCGTCGTCGATGCAAGTGTGAGGGCGAAGATGACGAAACAACATCTGAAGACGTTTTTTCTGTCAGTTTTGAATCCATATTTGTCAAGAAAGTCATTAGTACTTTGTGACTCCTGGTCTGGACATAAGGATGAACGAGTACTAGTGGAAGCATCTGGCGGAAAACATGTGGATTTAAAAATCATTCCGCTTAAAACTACAAAATATGCACAACCTCTGGATGTGTATTTTTTCAGGCAATATAAAATATATGCCAAGAGAATAACAGACTTCATTAAACTATGTTACAGTAATATGCAGCCGAAATTGCACGACAGATTCTTTATCATGAATATGCATTCTTTCATTTACAATCAGTTATCTGCAGGAGTATGCAGACCAATGCTTCGTTACGTGTGGCAGTACGCTGGCTACGATATTGGTGAACTAGTGAACAACTTCAAAAGTGTCATTGGCGTGGCGTTCAACACTGATATTATAGAATGTGCAAATATGCCATGCGATCAACTTGCATTTCTTCACTGTGCGTTTTGCAGTCATTCGTATTGCTCAGAGCATTTTATTGACATTCCACATTTACATTTATAGTTAAGATTGCTGCATTGCATATGGCGTCTACAATTACATCTACAGTGATATCTAGAGCATGACTGCAGAGTTTTGCAGAAAAACGATACCCACCAGCACATTCAGAGGTACATAATGGTCCTGTAACCAAACTTTCATAAAGATCTGTTTGTTCGAGCCCAAGTACTTTCCTGGTAAGAGCCATGCACTGTTAGAATGTAGATGCATATTATAATGAGTGTTGTAATGCTTCATAGTGAGGCAGCTTGAAGCAGGGGAGTGACCTGATGCGCCTGTGTCAGGCTGCTGTTCTAGCTTCGGTAACTGCTGGATGGATGGCAGTGCCATGTGTTGGCAGTGAAGCTTGCGTGGAACCATGAGGGGCGGTGTGACTGGGCAGGTACAGTAACCTAGTTAGGGGAATTGTTGTGGCGGTTAGGCGTGGGTCAACAGCCAGGTGTGAATGCAGCAACTGGTTGTTTACATTCTACTACAAACGTGGCACCTGGGTCTGTCGTGGTATCTGATTATTGGTGCCTTGCTGCAACGTAGTCTTGTGAGGCTGCTGCGGGCACGGCGTGGAAGGGCTTGGCTGAGGTCAGAGCAGATCAGCGACTGTCGGTTGGCCGGGCACTGCGCAGTGAGTGCTGCGAAGTGGTCTCCACGGGCAAGGCCAATGTGAAGACGTGCGGGCTGGCTGTAGATGCAACCGGTGTTGATGTTGGTGCCGGAGCCAATGTGAGTGTTTATCAAGGCATGATGTTGTGCAAGGGTAAACATCCAGTTGGCAAGGCATAACCAGGTTTCCACCTGTTTGTCCTCAAGCATTAGCATTGCTGTCTCAATGTTTTCAGGCAGCTTCAAAAGCCATAGTGACCATAGAGCACAATCTGATAAGAGGTTTGTGTCGATTCGGAGGCGTAACCTGTGCCACAGCACTGACTGATTTTCATGGCCCAGCGACGTTTCAGCGATGGCTAGGTGCAGTGGGTGTTCAGGTGAACGCGATAGGCCTGTAATGTGAGTGTCTTCACTGTCACATTTCCGTTAGTGTTTGGTGTGTGCAATAGAAGGTTGCTGATAAGATCGGTGTTGGTGTGGTGGTGGTTCAAAAGCACCAAAAACTTGTCATGGTCATCTGTGATCCCGGCCGGCTGCATCATGCACTCACTGAGTGTGAATCATACTTGCGGAGAATCAAGTTGTGGCAGCAGCAGGTGTAACCTGATGTATGGCCACTGGTAATCTGCTTGGTGGCGAGGGGCTGCGAGCAGTATGAGGTGGTTGTAATAGTGCAGAGTATCTGGTGCGGGTTTGTGAACACTGTCTGGTGGCGCCGATAGAGGTAGCAGCTGTTGTCTTGGTGCAGTAGTTGTGGGAGGTATGTCAGTAATGCGGGTATTTTGACCAATTATCACGGAACATGGCGCTGATGTCATGGAGGACGGTGATGTAGTGGGGCACCAAGGAATGCGGCACAGTGGACGGGTTCTGGTTGGTGGCAATTGTAGTGGATGGCACATCGGCGTGAGTCACCCAATGCGGCAGCTGGTGAGGCTTGCCGTATTGATATGCTGTCATCGCGAGGTGTGAAAACCCTCCACAGTTGCAGGTAGACACGGTGTGCCTGCTTGTTGAGTGATGTCACATGGCTGGCATGGTCCTGAACACGGCGCGGCTGTTGTCAGTGTGACGTCATGATGATGATGTCATGAGAGTCACGGTGCGGCTGTAACAAGTGTGATGTCATCTGGGTGATGTACGATATTGCACAGAGCATAAAGTTCAGGCTTAGGCTGCAGAATAACATGGTCTGGTGCATAAAGGTCACTTGTAGGGCGGATTTGTCCACAATAACCCATAAATATTGGTTCTCTGCAGTGGAAGGCAGTAGTATATGGTGACGATTGTTTGACAACAATTGCGGTACTCTGGAGGGTGTCCATAATTTGGTACATTCACACAGAATGTCGATATGTGCTGATTGATTAGAATGAAAATGAATACGTGTGGTTCATTAACACTGTCACTGATAGGTATATTAGTAGCACTGGTTAGGTGGTAGGTGGGGATGGCGGCAGGAAAACATTGTTCACCATGTAGGGTCACTGTTGATGTAGCTCAGTTAAAAGGGAGTTGTAGGCTTCGTTTCACCACCTTCACTGATAACATCGTACTTGATTTGTGATTTAGTGTTTTTGTCCATTTGCCGAGAGATAATTATGCCCTGGTTTGGCGGTTGTTGAAACTATGGGAACTTTGTTGACCGTTCAAGAACCATAGTTGCACTGGTTATATCGTCTGAGAATCAGTGAGAACACCAAATAGATGCACAGATAAATTGTCTGTATTGATGCCAGGTGAGGAAGCATCGTTGTGGGGCATATTCTTCGCGGCGTGTAATTTGTATCCCACAGTAATTGCTGGAATGCCGGCATGAGTATAGCTCGGTATTTCACAGTGCGATTGAAAAGAAAATAACGGTTCCACCACCGTAGGTAGTTGAGACTGGGCATGATAATTACGACAATAAATATTCACTCACACTCCCATCACTTACTGTGAATACTGTTATTCTCGCAGCGCACCCCAATGCGTGTAGCATACAGCGCGTACAACAGACGACTGATCTGACAAAGATACAGTTGTTCTTGCTGTGATAGGGTAGTGATATTATACGGGATAGAGCCAGTGGCTCTATATCCCCAGAAAATCATTGGTGTTCTTTTGCTCGGTTTCAGCCAACCTGAAAAAGCACAAACTGTCCCTTCTCCGGTACTGCTACAGTTTGTCAGCAATTGCTTAATATTGAGATTTTGTCTATGTAAACTGATGATCAGAGTACACTTTCCTTGATTTTACTGATACAAATGGGAATTTAAAATTCAGGTTTTGCCCCTTGTCGCGCTTAAGATTGCAGCAGACGCAAATTCTAGTGCACACGTGACAAATTAGACTCTGTTGTGGCTACTTGGTGCAAGTCATTACCTGGATTACTCTGTGGGATTATTTCTGTTTGACTCAGTACAGGGTGATACGCAGTAATTTGTCACACACAGAAATATGTGCACATCCATATTGAGATGTAATGATCATTTAGCTGATGTGAATGCTGATTTCATACATAGACAATTATCCTAGCATTTTTAAAGAAAGTCACATAATAATTTTAGTGCAGAAGTTTATGGCAGCTAAACATACTTGGAAAATGTGATCAGTAGCACAGCTGGTGTCAAATGTACCATATTACAAATACCTGTGACTATTGGTGAGACTGGAAGGGAGTTTGAGTGGATAGGAAGAAATAAGGTCCATACTACTGGGTCAGATATATAGAACTCTCTCCACCTTCACCAGTGATTAACGAGGAAGTTGACTTAAGTTTATACTCATTGTGATGAAAAATGACACAATGGAGGATTGGATGATTTGCTGACAGACAATGTATGTGATAGCATTACTAGCAGTAGTAATGTTGTTAATGTAGTTCCATTGATATTGCTCAGTCTTGTTGTCAAAGGGCGTAAATGGATGGCTACTGATGACTCATATCATGTATCCAACAACTTGTATTTTTTTAGTCTTGTCTTCTTGTCACGATTCAGGGCTCTACACAACTTGCCTCTACTTGCAGTCGGAGAGCTCAACATGTCATCAGACTGCCTGGAGAGATCACACGATGAGTTCATGGCATTATTCTGTGAAATTCAGACAGATGTGTCAACACAGTTTGATGCTAAAGTATTCATCTGCATCCCATTGTGCATTCCTGTAATTCCAATAGCATTCTTACTTACTTTTACTTTACACGTGGCTAAGGCCTTATCGACCATACACCTGCTCTACGAGCCTCTTCCAATTATTTCTATCCAGGGAAATTGTTGTCCAATCAGAGTTGATGCCCATCCTAGCTGCATCTTCCCGGATATTCTCCATCCACCTAATTCGAGGTCTTCCTCTTCTTCTCTTTCCTTCTAATTTCTTAGTGGATGCTATTTTGGGTAGTCTGTTCTCCGGCATCCTTGCTACATGACCAGCCCAGTTCAGTCTTCTCTTCTTTAACATTTCCACAATGGTACTATGTTTGTACAGCTCCCGTAGTTCTTCATTTGTCCTTATCCTCCACTCCATGACATTTTCATCGAAGATTGGTCCAAATATTTTTCTTAGTATTTTTCTTTCAAATATCAAAAGTTTTTCTTCATCTTTTTTCCTGAATGTAATAGCTTCACATCCATATAATGCTACTGGTACAATAGTTGACTGATAAAAACGGATTTTGAATTCAGTACTAAGTGATCTCATCCTTAAAATTTTGATTCAGCTGTAAAAAGTTCTATTAGCTGCTGCTAGACGGGCGTCTATGTCTATTTCTGCTCTATTGTCTCTGCTAAAAAGACTCCCTAAGTACTTGAAGTGGTCAACTGCCTTGAAAGTGAGACCATTTACGGTCAGTGGTGTATTCTTTTGGAGTTTTTTACTTATGACTAGATATTCTGTCTTTTCTTCATTCACATGAAGTCCAGCTTTCTCAGCTATTTTGTAATAATTTTGCATCATCCTGATTAATTCAGCTTTTGAAGTGCTTATTAAGGCTACATCATCTGCATAAGCAAGTCTAGTAATGTTCTGTCCCTGCAGTTGGATCCCTTGTGGATTAGTTTTGGTGAATTCTCTATCAATCTTCTCTAAGATAATATTAAATAGAATAGGTGAGATGGCATCCCCTTGTCTCAGTCCAGTGTACACCTTAAAATTTTCAGTCTCTCCTGCAGGTGTCTTAACTTTGCATATGGTTTCTTCCAAACACATTTTAACTAATTTGATTAATTTTAATGGTATTTCAAATTCTTTCATGGTGTTTAAGAGTGTCTGTCGGTGTATGCTATCATAGGCCTTCTTGAAGTCTATAAATAGAATATGGATATCTACATTAAATTCCCATGCCTTCTCAGTTATTTGTCTCAATGTGAATAAGTGATCCAAAGTGGATCTGTTAGTGCGGAAACCACATTGGTAGTCCCCAATCAGTTCTTCGGTTATGGGAATCAGTCTGTGTAGTATACACATCGACAAAATTTTATACGTGACATCGAGCAGGGCAATTCCTCTGTAGTTATCACAGACAAGGGGATCATTCTTCTTAAAGATGGGGCATATAATTGCAGTTTTCCAATCGGCCGGTATGTTTTCTGTCTCCCAAATTGTTTCAATTAAGGAATGTAGTTCTATTTCCAATTGTGGTCCTCCATTTTTTAAAAGCTCAGCATATACCTGGTCTTCCCCACAGGCCTTGTTGTTCTTTAATTTCTTTATTGTTTGTCTTATTTCATTTACTGGTGGTGTGGTGACTTGTATATCAACTGTATCTGGTTCTTCAAATGTAAAGTAATATTGTGGATCATTGCAGTTGAGCAGCTGTGTAAAGTATGTCTTCCATGTTTCTTGTATGTCATTCTTGTTTGTAAGTATTTTCCCATTATGGTCCTTTATAATCTGTTCCCTTTTAGTGAATTTTCCCAAGGACTTTTTTATATTCTGGTACATCTGCCTTGCTCTGTGATGCTTGAAATCATCCTCCGCTTCTCTTACCATGTTGTTGTAGTGTTTTCTCTTCTCTTGTCTTAGAGTTCGTTGTGTTTCCTTGCGGATTTTATAGTATCTCTCCTTTAGTGTAATATTGTCCATGTCTTGTAACCATGCCTTCCTCGCATTTTGCCTCTCCAGTACTCTTTCTTGGCACTTTATATTAAACCAGATTTTGTTAGTTCGTTTTCTTTTACCTATAGTTTTGGAAGCTACATCTTGAATACTGTTTCTGAGGTGTCTCCATCTACCTTCCACGTCTTGCTGGTCACTATGTGTCAGTCTAGATTCCGATAGGTTAATTTCCATTTCTTTCCTAAAGTTTTCTTTTATTTTTTCTTCTGCCAGATTTTCTACATCGTACCTTTTAATTTCAACCCTATTTGTACTTTGTTTCTTTTTTAGCTTTATTTTCATTTGAGCTATGATTAACATATGATCTGTCTCACAATCTGCTCCCCTAAAAGTTCTAACGTCTTTAATACTGTTTTGAAATCATCTTTGGATGGCGACATGGTCAATCTGGTTCACTACTTTTCCATCTGGTGATATCCATGTCCCTAAATGAATGCGTTTGTGTTGGAATTTTGTGCTGCTTAATGTGAGACCATTTGCCATTGCAAAGTTTGAGTTGCACACCATTCTCTGAACTTTCATCATGTAAGCTGTAATTCCCAATGGTTGGTTTGTAGATTTCTTCTTTTCCTACTTTGGCATTAAAGTCTCCTAACACTATTGTTACATTATGTCTACTTATTGAATTATATGTCTGTTCCAGTTGACTATAAAATTCTTCTTTCACGTCATCTTCCTTATCTTCTGTGGGTGCATGAACATTTATAAATGTAATATCAAACCACTGAGCTTGAATTGTAATGTGTGATATTCGGTTATTAATTGATTTGAATTCCTTTATTGTGTCAATTGCTGTTTTATGAATGTAAAAGCCCGTTCCAAATTCATGGTGCTGACCGCAGTCTCCATACATTATTGTCCCATCTCCTATTTTCATTGATCCCGTTCCCTGCCATCTTATTTCTTGGAGCGCAACCAGTTGTACCTTGTATTTTCCTAGTTCGTTTATTAGTATTTGTGCGCTTCCTGGGCGGTATAGACTTCTGACATTCCACGAACCAAAAGAGAAATCCTTGTAACTTTGCCAATTTCTGTTCCAGTAAATTCTGTCCTGTTTCCGAGGCATACCTTGAGTGTCCTGACCGGCCATTGTTTTACATGAGTGGGTTGGTAGCCCTCTGCACAACCCCCAACCTGGAGGACCAGGAGTCTTGATTTTGGGGTACTCTACCCCTAGGGATTTGCCTTCACCATGGCTTAACGAGTCTTCCCTACCCGTGCTAGTTTTGGTCCACCCCAGGTATTTTATTTCCCCGGTACCCCCCATATCTGGAGAGCATTCCCCAATCCGCCACCCGGGGAGGCGCCCGATGGGGGACTAGCAACCCCACACAGGCCAATAGCATTCAGCTACATGAAATTTCTGGTTATGAAGAAATTAATGTAATAGACTTCTGAGCTATCATTTCTGTGTGATTTGTCACATGACCATCTTGGATTTCAGAAAAGTTGATTATAGAAAGGAAAATATACATGAACCATTGCAACACTTCATGTGTGTTTCCTCATTTTTACTTCCCAGCAGCTGTATACAATGTTGCATTTTTTAATATCAACAGAAAACTATGGAGAGAAACATTTTTATGTGAAAATTATTTTTATTGTAATTTTAGTGTAAAATGTCCATCAATTTTGAAATGCCATTCCTTTAAACATATTTTTAAAGTACTGTGCAACAGCTCTTTTCTTGTCAGATAGTACATTAATTCTGGAAAAGACTCCATACTGGGGGTGATAAGTCCCCTGTACAATTACGTAATTGTTTTTATCTGCTCATGAGTAGTCTTTATTTACTAATTTGTTACTTTCAGGCTAAAGCAAGACAAGTTGAGAAAGCACGCGATCTCATGTTTTCGGGTGCTAAAATAAATTTTACTGAAGACAGAGCTGTTTTGCATGTGGCACTGCGAAACCGTAGCAATACTCCAATTCTTGTTGATGGGAAAGACGTAATGCCAGAAGTGAACAGTGTTTTGGAGCACATGAAGACATTTACAAAACAGGTAAAAAGTTAATAGTTGGTTGTACTAGTATTGATATTATGAAGGAAACCACAATAAATGTATATAGATGTCCTTGCTCATCACACTCTTTTTATGTAATTATCCACTTCTTACTACCTCATCCTAGAATGGATGGTTCTCATTGCTCACATTATGTTTGGAGCAGAAAAATTGTGTTAAGAATTATGCTGCATTTGTTGTAAATTCTAATAATTATTTTCTTTTAGGTGATCACTGGTGAATGGAAAGGATATACAGGGAAACCTATTAAAGATGTCATTAACATAGGAATTGGAGGTTCAGACTTGGTAGGTATGAATTGCAAGATTCAACAATACAAATAGATTAGTTAAGTAATAACAAATTGTGTACATAAGTAATAACACTGGTTGTGGAGTTTTCTATCTGGCAACAGTGTGGGCAGACCCTTGCCTGTGGTGTCAGCTGAATACTACAGAAGTCTTTATTGAGTTTCAGCCGTCTAATGTAGTAGATCCTTACTGATTTTTCAAGCACAGCTGTTATTTCTCGTGTAGTTGGAATCTGAATGATTGAATTTTAAGCAAGAGAGCATTACAAAGGTCTTTTTTCTCAGATTCTTGTACAACTACAATTAAATATCTCAGCAATCGTTAGGAGAGTGCATTTATTCATGGGTTCAAATATGTGGGCAGCTGAAAGCATATTCAAAAGGTTGAGAATGAATGGAAGATAAGCCTTTATAGTTAAAGACCACAAACATCAGAATCTGCTCAAACTGTGTAATAACCAAGAATTTACAGGAAATTGATTTTATGTGGAAAAGTAAGAAAAACTAAGGCAATCATTTTGTCATAAATCACTCTTTGAGGTTTTGCTTTGGGGATCAGTCAGTAGTGGAATCAATGCATGAGGAATGTTAGTTGCTCTATTGTGGCTGCCTGTGTAGCACTAACAGACTTTAGTACTGCCCACAGATTTTTTTTAGCTACTTGGTATATTTTTAATTGGAGAAGGAAATCTGTAGAGAGAGATATTTGAACATGAATGTTTGGCAGATCAGTGGAGAACATTCAGATGTTGTGTTTTTCCTATATTCATTATAAGTTATTACTGTACAGATTATCTTACAGTGTCATGCCTAAAGCAAATAATGACTACAGCATGGTTATCACCCATTTTGTAACATGATGCATCATTGCTGTTGAAGTATGTTAATAATGGCAGATTGAAGAATGAATAGAAGATAAGCCTTTAGCGTTAAAGACCACAAACATCGAAATCTGCTCAAACTGTGTAATAACCAGGAATTTACAGGAAATTGGTTTTGAGTTACGGATTGAAGAATGTTTGTGGAACTGTTCATCATGTACATAAGGCTGTTGTACACTGACCTAGTGTGACATGGATCGGTCATAACAACGATAAGAACAGGCCTTACAAGGATTGCAGGAGAGGTTCTAAAGTTACATAATTTTTGACAGAACTGGAAAAAATAATTACATGTTTTTTTTAAATAGTTTCATTGGCTAGCTAATGATGCAAAAAGTTCTACATCACTACGCAGGGTATCTTAAGCTACTCTCTCTCTCTCTTCATAATACTAGTATCATACGCTGTTGTGAGAAAAGTTTATTGTGAAACATTTTTTTGCATTTGTTGTTGTATATTTCCAGTTGCATCCTCAAAATATTACTCCTTTACTCCAACTAAATACAGAATTTAAGTTTGCTTGTGGTATATTTTATTTCTTGCTTTTAAGGATAATCTCTGTTTCAAAAAAGGTAAATCTACTGCCCAAGCTACTGTTGCCTTTTTTTCTGCTTTATTCACCCATAAATTTACAGTTGGATTGTTTTACTTTTCTGATTACAAAAAGCAAGATTTAGCGTATTCAAGACTTATTAGTTACTATTCTGAATCACACAGTGTTTTTGAAACAATTAAGTATATTGAAATGCTGTTGTCTTGTGGTAGATCGGTATAAAGAATAACAGTGGTTCACCAGAGGTTGCCAAGTTATATCTAGCCTTAGGTATGGGTGTGTTCATTGTATTGTGTTGATTCTACCTAAAATGAAAATGTTAAGTATTAGAACGAGTCAGCTTGAGGAGAGAAAACTCCTCAGCCAAGATCACATTTGGAAAACCTTTATTTATGATAACTGGTTTTGGTAAACTGAATTACCATCATCTGATCTTCTGTGATGAACACCTGTCTTGCTGTGCTGCCATCAGTTTTTGATTTTCTATGGCTGTTGATGCATTATTCAGCAATATCATTCGGCTCTGACATTGTGGTAGGTCAAAACACCACTTGTTATTCCATTTAACTATCTTCTACAAAACTTCTCGAGACAGTACAAATTGCTGTCTTGCAAAACTGCATCTTCCTTATAGCTAATTATCTTCCTTCTGTCTATCCTTTGTTTTATATGGAGTTGAATAGTGCTGGTATTTCCCGTTCAGTGCTAAGTGTGAGTAGTATGAGGAAGACCCAGTATTGCAAGACAATTTTCACTGTCTCAAAGTTTTGTACACAATAGATAAATGGAATAATGAGTGGTGTTTTGACCCACCAGACTGTCAGAGATTAGTAACATTGTCAAATAATGCACCAAAGACTGAAGGGAATCATAAACTGATAGTAGCTCAGGAGAAAGGTGTTGATCAGAGGATGGTAATTCAGTTTACTGAAACCGGTCATCGTAAATAAAGGTTTTACAAATGTGATCTTGGCTGAGAAGTTGTCTTTCTTCCAGTTGAATATTTACAGATTACCCCTTATTACTCAACATGAGCAAGAGAATTACAATCATGCTCATAAATTAAGGATAATGCTGATACATAGTGAAACAATGCTCTGGTGGGTGGTTTGTGGGTTTAAATCACCTTGGGGTATGACCATGTGGTGCATTTGACCTGCGGTCATCGCACAATGGTGCTGGCAGCAGTCCACGTACGCATGTGTTGATGCATGTCAGAGTATGGTGCAGTGAGTAAGTGTGCAGACGCTTTCAGACGTGCTAATGGCGACTGAGTGTTGAAAATGGCTCAAAGAGCACATATTGATGAAAGAGTGTTATGAGGGGTAGAATACTAGGGTGACTGTAGGCTGGTCAAACAGCAGGTCGTAGCACAGGCCCTCCGTGTGCCACAAAGTGTGATCTCAAGATTATGGCAACGATTCCAGCTGACAGGAAACATGTCCAGGCACTACAGTACAGGATGTCCACAGTGTACAACACCACAAGAAGACCAATATCTTACCACCAGTGCCCGCAGACGGCTATTGAGTACTGCAGGTAGCCTTGCTCGGGGCCTTACCGCAGCCACTGGAACAGTTGTCTCCGGACACACAGTCTACAGACGACTGAACAGACATGGTTAATTCGCCCAGAGACCTGCAAGGTGCATTCCACTGACCCCTGGTCATAGGAGAGCCTGTAAAGCCTGGTGTCAAGAACACAGTACATGGTCATTGGAATGGTGGTCCCAGGTTATGTTCACGGACGAGTCCAGGTATAGTCTGAACAATGATTCTCGCCGGGTTTTCATCTGGCGTGAACCAGGAACCAGATACAAACCCCTTAATTTCCTTGAAAGGGACCTGTATGGAGGTCATGGTTTGATGGTGTGGGGTGGGATTATGATTGGTGCACATACAGCCCCACACGTCTGACAGAGGAACTGTTACAGGTCAGGTGTATTGGGACGTCATTTTGCACCAGTATGTCCACCTTTTCAGGGGTGCAGTGGGTCCCACCTTCCTCCTGATGGATGATAAAGCACAGCCCCACCGAGCTGCCATTGTGGAGAAGTACCTTGAAACAGAAGATATCAGGCGAATGGAATGGCCTACCCATTCTCCAGATCTAAACCCCATCGAGCACATCTGGGATGCTCTCTGTCGACGTATCACTACACGTCTTCAAACACCTACGACACTTCAGGAGCTCCGACAGGCACTGGTTTAAGAATGGGAGGCTGTATCCCAGCAGCTGCTCGACCACCTGTTCCAGAGTATGCCAACCTGTTGTGCAGCCTGTGTACGTGTGCATGGTGATCATATCCCATATTGATGTCAGGGTACATGTGCAGGAAACAGTGGCGTTTTGTAGCACATGCGTTTCGGGGCGGTTATCTCAACTTATCACCAATACAGTGGACTTGCAGATCTGTGTCATGTGTGTTCCCTATGTGCCTATGCTATTAGCGCCAGTTTTGTGCAGTGCCACGTTGTGTGGCACCACATTCTGCAATTATCCTTAATTTATGAGCATGAGTGTAGTAAGATTGTACATTAATAAGAGGAGCAACACCTAGAAGCTTAATCTGAACATCTTGTTAACAATAAACTGGCACTGTGCTGCTTAACACTAAGTGTATCATAAAAAGTTTTGCGCTGCACTAAAGACTTGCATTGTTCGGGTTTTTCGATTTGCAACCCCTGTCTGTATATAGAGCCATGGAGGTAAAAGCAAGCTCACATTCTCCATGCATTTCAGAAGAGTGCATTTTACCTCCAGCAGCGGCTTGTGTACATTGTTCGGTCAGTTGACATGCCTTAGAGTGTCATTTTGGAGTTCGAGCATGTACTCATTGTCTCTTTGAATCGAGGAGGAATGTCATCAACCAGGGTTGCCACCTCCCTAGTCGGCATACACAGTGACGTCATTTGAACATTAACATCCACTATCATTGAAGACTGGCCCTTTAGATGTTGCCTGTGGTCTACACAGGCTGATGACTGCTAACTACAAGTTATGGCTCATAGTTACTCTGAGGAGCCAAATGTAGGGAATGTTTTGTCCCAGACAGTGCACAACTATATCCTTTCAATTAGTTTTGCAACTAGACATTCAATAAGAACAACAGTGAAATGTGCCTGGTATAATTTTAAACGAAGGTGTGGGTAAGGGAACCTAGATCACTGGATTCGTTTTGTGTTTGTAGAGTACAGGATTTGTGTGATGCCTGCTGGCCATTGAAACAGTTTGCAGGTGGCTGGGTGCTGATGTATGTCCTGCAGATTAAGCAGGTGGATCAGTAATGTTTCAGGCCGATACTAACCAGAATTCAAACCAGAAACTATTGAGTAAACTTTTATAAATACTTTTGAAAATAATCAACTTTCCAGTTCTCTAGCTTATGCTCTAACGCAATACATTTGTGAAATTATGACATGGCCACAAATAATTGATGCCTAGAGTCCCTACAATTGTTTAGTTAACTTTTTGTTGTTCATGGTGGGATTTTTGATGAAAAATCTGCAAATTTCATCTACATAATTTCTTTCCTGTGTGTCCAATGGCAGTATGAACAAAGAAAAGAGGAGCTTCCCATGAACTTGTTAGTGTATCAGAATGTAAAACAGGAAAAAGTCATCACATTTCATAAAGTCTAAGATTCAATTTTGATATGAATAAGATGAGGAGCAAAGATTTTATAAGAACTTGCTGCTTCTGGACAAATAATATTGGCACTAAAGACAAAATTAAAAATTTTCTTAAGTACTCAGATGAGCAAATGCAAATACATAATAATGACATGCTGAAAGCAGTTATCAAAAATATGTCAAACAGTAAAACTCCATTTCATACCTATTTACAGATCAACAGTGAAAGGTAAGTGCACGTGATAAATGTTAATTGCGTAGCAATTGTTTTATTCTGTGGACATTATTGGGTATGCAGTTCAGTAAAGGAAAAGGGAACATGTAATAAATTTATATAAAAAAGTATGCACAAGTTCTGCAGCATATAACCATTGTATATTTTTACCACATTTGCATTACCTACAGCCAAAAATAGTGTATAATTGTAGGTGCTACTCTTTGCTCTTAAAAACAGTTATTAAAATATAGGGGTCTACTTCCAAATAAATTTCACAGAAATATGTTTTAATTGAAACAGTAAAAAAGTGTTCAGAGTAGCAGAGATTCCATTCATAAATTACTCGCAACAAAGTAGTGATTCCTATCAAAATTTTCAATTTTTACAGAAGCATTCACATCACTATAGCTTACCATGGTCTTCAGTTCCTGACTACACTCTCATAACATACAATAGTCTGTTGTCTTGTTACAGTGTATTATTCATCTGTTGTTTTCCATCATCAGGGTTGTGGAATGAGTCAAGATATACATAAACATGAGACGAGGACAATCTAATCTGTATACTGCATTAATAGTGGACTGTAACTGCACTGCTTGGTGGTGCTGTTTTACATCTACACTCTGCAAACCACAGTGAGGTGCATGCACAGAGTACATTCCATTGTACCAGTTATTTGGGTTTCTTCCTGTTCCATTCATGTATCAAGCATGGGAAGAATGATTGATTCAATGCCTCTGTACATGCAGTAATTATTCTGATCTTATTCTCACGATCCCTAAGAGAGCGATACATAGGGAATAGTATATTGCATGAGTCACCATTTAAAGCCATTTCTTGAAACTTCATTAATAGACTTTCTCAGGATAGTTTATGCCTATCTTGAAGAGTCTTCCAGTTCAGTTCCTTCAGTATCTCTGTGACGCTCTTCCATGGATTAAACAAACCTGTGACCATTCGTGCTGTCCTTCTCTGTATACATTCAGTATCCCCTGTTAGTCCTATTAGGTATGGATCACACATATTTGAGCAATATTCTAGGATGGGTCACACAAATGATTTATAAGCAATTCTCTTTGTAGACTGACTGCACTTCTCTAATATTCTACCAATAAATCAGCCTACCACCTGCTTTACCCACAACTGAACCTATGTGATCATTCCTTTTCACATCCCTACAGAATGTTATACCCAGATATTTGTACGAGTTAGCTGATTCCAACAGGGACTCATTACATTCATAGGATACTATGTTTTCTTTTTCATTTTGTGAAATGCACAATTTTACATTTCTGAACATTTAAAGCAAGTTACCCATCTTTGCAGCACATTGAAACCTTATTAAGATCAGACTGAATATTTATGCAGTGTCTTTCAGATGGTACTTCACTACAGATAACTGCATCATGTGCAAGAAGTCTGATGTTACCATTAATATTGTCGGCAAGCTCAGTAATATAAAACATGAACAGCAATGGTCCCAACACACTTCTCTGGAGTACACCCGGAGTTACTTCTACAACTGATGACTCTCCATCCAAGATAACATGCTGTGTCCTCCCTACCAAAAAGTCCTCCATCTAGTCATGAATTTCACTTGGTACCCCATATGATCAAACTTTTGGCAATGAGTTTAGAAGTGGTAGTGGGTCAAATGCTTTTCAGAAATAAAGAAATACAACATCTGCCTGATTCCTGTGATCCAAAGCTTTCAGTATGTCATGTGAGAAAACTGCAAGTAGGGTTTCACGTGATCAGTGTTTCCAGAATCCATGCTGGTTGGTGTTTAGGTGGTCATTCTGGTAAGGATACCTCTGGTAAGGATACCTCATTACATTTGAGTTCAGAAGATGTAATAAGATTCTACAACAAATTGATATCAAGAGTGTTGGTCTGTAGTTTTGTGAATCACTTGTACGACTCTTCTTGTAAACAGGTGTGTCCATTGCTTTTTTCCAAGAACTGGGCACACACACACACACACACACACACACACACAAATATATATATATATATATATATATATATATATATATATATATATATACCTAAAAACAAAGATGATGTGACTTACCAAATGAAAGTGCTGGCAGGTCGACAGACACACAAACGAACACAAACATACACACAAAATCCAAGCTTTCGCAACAAACTGTTGCCTCATCAGGAAAGAGGGAAGGAGAGGGAAAGACGACAGGATGTGGGTTTTAAGGGAGAGGGTAAGGAGTCATTCCAGTCCCGGGAGCGGAAAGACTTACCTTAGGGGGAAAAAAGGACGGGTATACACTCGCGCACACACACACATATCCATCCACACATATACAGACACAAGCAGACATATTTAAAGACCAATGTTTCCTTCTATTATAACTATATATATATATATATATACCTAAAAACAAAGATGATGTGACTTACCAAATGAAAGTGCTGGCAGGTCGACAGACACACAAACGAACACAAACATACACACAAAATCCAAGCTTTCGCAACAAACTGTTGCCTCATCAGGAAAGAGGGAAGGAGAGGGAAAGACGACAGGATGTGGGTTTTAAGGGAGAGGGTAAGGAGTCATTCCAGTCCCGGGAGCGGAAAGACTTACCTTAGGGGGAAAAAAGGACGGGTATACACTCGCGCACACACACACATATCCATCCACACATATACAGACACAAGCAGACATATTTAAAGACCAATGTTTCCTTCTATTATAACTATATATATATATATATATATATATATATATATATATATATATATATATATATATATATATATATATATATATATATATATATATATATATAATACAGGGAAACATTCCACGTGGGAAAAATATATTTAAAAAGAAAGATGATGAGACTTACCAAACAAAAGCGCTGGCAGGTCGATAGACACACAAACAAACACAAACATACACACAAAATCTAGCTTTCGCAACCAATGGTTGCCTCGTCAGGAAAGAGGGAAGGAGAGGGAAAGACAAAAGGATTTGGGTTTTAAGGGAGAGGGTAAGGAGTCATTCCAATCCCGGGAGCGGAAAGACTTACCTTAGGGGGAAAAAAGGACAGGTATACACTCGCACACACACACATATCCATCCTCATATACACAGACACAAGCAGACATTTGTGTATATATATATACCTAAGAACAAAGATGATGTGACTTACCAAATGAAAGTGCTGGCAGGTCGACAGACACACAAACGAACACAAACATACACACAAAATTCAAGCTTTCGCAACAAACTGTTGCCTCATCAGGAAAGAGGGAAGGAGAGGGAAAGACGAAAGGATGTGGGTTTTAAGGGAGGGGTAAGGAGTCATTCCAGTCCCGGGAGCGGAAAGACTTACCTTAGGGGGAAAAAAGAACGGGTATACACTCGCACACACACACATATCCATCCACACATATACAGACACAAGCAGACATATTTAAAGACAAAGAGTTTGGGCAGAGATGTCAGTCGAGGCAGAAGTGCAGAGGCAAAGATGGTGTTGAATTACAGGTGAGGTATGAGTGGCGGCAACTTGAAATTAGCGGAGATTGAGGCCTGGTGGATAACGGGAAGAGAGGATATATTGAAGAGCAAGTTCCCATCTCCGGAGTTCGGATAGGTTGGTGTTAGTAGGAAGTAGACAGATAACCCGGACGGTGTAACACTGCGCCAAGATGTGCTGGTCGTGCACCAAGGCATGTTTAGCCACAGGGTGATCCTCATTACCAACAAACACTGTCTGCCTGTGTCCATTCATGCGAATGGACAGTTTGTTGCTGGTCATTCCCACATAGAACGCTTCACAGTGTAGGCAGGTCAGTTGGTAAATCACGTGGGTGCTTTCACACGTGGCTCTGCCTTTGATCGTGTACACCTTCCGGGTTACAGGACTGGAATAGGTGGTGGTGGGAGGGTGCATGGGACAGGTTTTACACCAGGGGCGGTTACAGGGGTAGGACCCAGAGGGTAGGGAAGGTGGTTTGGGGATTTCATAGGGATGAACTAAGAGGTTACGAAGGTTAGGTGGACGGCGGAAAGACACTCTTGGTGGAGTGGGGAGGATTTCATGAAGAATGGATCTCATTTCAGGGCAGGATTTGAGGAAGTCGTATCCCTGCTGGAGAGCCACATTCAGAATCTGATCCAGTCCCGGAAAGTATCCTGTCACAAGTGGGGCACTTTTGTGGTTCTTCTGTGGGAGGTTCTGGGTTTGAGAGGATGAGGAAGTGGCTCTGGTTATTTGCTTCTGTACCAGGTCGGGAGGATAGTTGCGGGATGCGAAAGCTGTTGTCAGGTTGTTGGTGTAATGCTTCAGGGATTCCGGACTGGAGCAGATTCGTTTGCCACGAAGACCTAGACTGTAGGGAAGGGACCGTTTGATGTGGAATGGGTGGCAGCTGTCGTAATGGAGGTACTGTTGCTTGTTGGTGGGTTTGATGTGGACGGATGTGTGAAGCTGGCCATTGGACAGGTGAAGGTCAACATCAAGGAAAGTGGCATGGGATTTGGAGTAGGACCAGGTGAATCTGATGGAACCAAAGGAGTTGAGGTTGGAGAGGAAATTCTGGAGTTGTTCTTCACTGTGTGTCCAGATCATGAAGATGTCATCAATAAATCTGTACCAAACTTTGGGTTGGCAGGCCTGGGTAACCAAGAAGGCTTCCTCTAAGCGACCCATGAATAGGTTGGCGTACGAGGGGGCCATCCTGGTACCCACGGCTGTTCCCTTTAATTGTTGGTATGTCTGGTTTTCAAAAGTGAAGAAGTTGTGGGTCAGGATGAAGCTGGCTAAGGTAATGAGGAAAGAGGTTTTAGGTAGGGTGGCAGGTGATCGGCGTGAAAGGAAGTGCTCCTGTACACAATCAAAGGCAGAGCCACGTGTGAAAGCACCCACATGATCTACCAACTGACCTGCCTACACTGTGATGCATTCTATGTGGGAATGACCAGCAACAAACTGTCCATTCGCATGAATGGACACAGGCAGACAGTGTTTGTTGGTAATGAGGATCACCCTGTGGCTAAACATGCCTTGGTGCACGACCAGCACATCTTGGCGCAGTGTTACACCGTCCGGGTTATCTGGATACTTCCTACTGACACCAACCTATCCAAACTCCGGAGATGGGAACTTGCTCTTCAATATATCCTCTCTTCCCGTTATCCACCAGGCCTCAATCTCCGCTAATTTCAAGTTGCCGCCACTCATACCTCACCTGTAATTCAACACCATCTTTGCCTCTGGACTTCTGCCTCGACTGACATCTCTGCCCAAACTCTTTGTCTTTAAATATGTCTGCTTGTATCTGTATATGTGTGGATGGATATGTGTGTGTGTGCGAGTGTATACCCGTTCTTTTTTCCTCCTAAGGTAAGTCTTTCCGCTCCCGGGACTGGAATGACTCCTTACCCTCTCCCTTAAAACCCACATCCTTTCGTCTTTCCCTCTCCTTCCCTCTTTCCTGATGGGGCAACAGTTTGTTGCGAAAGCTTGGATTTTGTGTGTATGTTTGTGTTCGTTTGTGTGTCTGTCGACCTGCCAGCACTTTCATTTGGTAAGTCACATCATCTTTGTTTTTAGGTATATATAATATATATATATATATATATATATATATATATATATATATATATATATATATATATTTTTCAAGCTTTCACAACAAACTGTTGCCTCATCAGCAAAGAGGGAAGGAGAGGGAAAGACGAAAGGATGTGGGTTTTAAGGGAGAGGGTAAGGAGTCATTCCAGTCCCGGGAGCAGAAAGACTTACCTTAGGGGGAAAAAAGGACGGGTATACACTCGCAGACACACACATATCCATCCACACATATACAGACACAAGCAGACATATTTAAAGACAAAGAGTTTGGGCAGAGATGTCAGTCGAGGCAGAAGTGCAGAGGCAAAGATGTTGATGAATGACAGGTGAGGTATGAGTGGCGGAAATTTGAAATTAGCGGAGATTGAGGCCTGGTGGATAACGGGAAGAGAGGATATATTGAAGAGCAAGTTCCCATCTCCGGAGTTCGGATAGGTTGGTGTTAGTAGGAAGTATCCAGATAACCCGGACGGTGTAACACTGCGCCAAGATGTGCTGGTCGTGCACCAAGGCATGTTTAGCCACAGGGTGATCCTCATTACCAACAAACACTGTCTGCCTGTGTCCATTCATGCGAATGGACAGTTTGTTGCTGGTCATTCCCACATAGAATGCATCACAGTGTAGGCAGGTCAGTTGGTAGATCACGTGGGTGCTTTCACACGTGGCTCTGCCTTTGATTGTGTACACCTTCCGGGTTACAGGACTGGAGTAGGTGGTGGTGGGAGGGTGCATGGGACAGGTTTTACACCGGGGGCGGTTACAAGGGTAGGAGCCAGAGGGTAGGGAAGGTGGTTTGGGGATTTCATAGGGATGAACTAAGAGGTTACGAAGGTTAGGTGGACGGCGGAAAGACACTCTTGGTGGAGTGGGGAGAATTTCATGAAGGATGGATCTCATTTCAGGGCAGGATTTGAGGAAGTCGTATCCCTGCTGGAGAGCCACATTCAGAATCTGATCCAGTCCCGGAAAGTATCCTGTCACAAGTGGGGCACTTTTGTGGTTCTTCTGTGAGAGGTTCTGGGTTTGAGAGGATGAGGAAGTGGCTCTGGTTATTTGCTTCTGTACCAGGTCGGGAGGGTAGTTGCGGGATGCGAAAGCTGTTGTCAGGTTGTTGGTGTAATGCTTCAGGGATTCTGGACTGGAGCAGATTCGTTTTCAATGAAGACCTAGGCTGTAGGGAAGATATATATATATATATATATATATATATATATAATATATATATATATATATATATATATATATATAATTTTTTTTCCCCCCTAAGGTAAGTCTTTCCGCTCCCGGGACTGGAATGACTCCTTATCCTCTCCCTTAAAACTCACATCCTTTCGTCTTTCCCTCTCCTTCCCTCTTTCCTGATGAGGCAACAGTTTGTTGCGAAAGCTTGAATTTTGTGTGTATGTTTGTGTTCGTATGTGTGTCTGTCGACCCGCCAGCACTTTCATTTGGTAAGTCACACCATCTTTGTTTTTAGGTATATTTTTCCCTCGTGGAACGTTTCCTTTTATTTTATATATATATATATATATATATATATATATATATATATATATATATATATATATATATATATATATAAATATAATAGAGGGAAACGTTCCACGTGGGAAAAATATATTTAAAAAGAAAGATGATGAGACTTACCAAACAAAAGCGCTGGCAGGTCGATAGACACACAGACAAACACAAACATACACACAAAATCTAGCTTTCGCAACCAATGGTTGCCTCGTCAGGAAAGAGGGAAGGAGAGGGAAAGACAAAAGGATTTGGGTTTTAAGGGAGAGGGTAAGGAGTCATTCCAATCCCGGGAGCGGAAAGACTCACCTTAGGGGGAAAAAAGGAGGGAAAAAAGGACAGGTATACACTCGCACACACACACATATCCATCCTCATATACACAGACACAAGCAGACATTTGTAAAGGCAAAGAGTTTGGGCAGAGATGTCAGTCGGGGCGGATGTACAAAGGCAAAGATGATGTTGAAAGACAGGTGAGGTACGAGCGGCGGCAAATTGAAATTAGAAATTAGCGGAGATTGAGGCCTGGCGGATAGCGAGAAGAGAGGATATGCTGAAGGGCAAGTTCCCATCTCCGGAGTTCTGACAGGTTGGTGTTAGTGGGAAGTATCCAGATAACCCGGACGGTGTAACACTGTGCCAAGATGTGCTGGCCGTGCACCAAGGCATGTTTAGCCACAGGGTGATCCTCATTACCAACAAACACTGTCTGCCTGTGTCCATTCATGCGAATGGACAGTTTGTTGCTGGTCATTCCCACATAGAACGCTTCACAGTGTAGGCAGGTCAGTTGGTAAATCACGTGGGTGCTTTCACACGTGGCTCTGCCTTTGATCGTGTACACCTTCCGGGTTACAGGACTGGAGTAGGTGGTGGTGGGAGGGTGCATGGGACAGGTTTTACACCGGGGGCGGTTACAGGGGTAGGAGCCAGAGGGTAGGGAAGGTGGTCTGGGGATTTCATAGGGATGAACTAAAAGGTTGCGAAGGTTAGGTGGACGGCGGAAAGACACTCTTGGTGGAGTGGGGAGGATTTCATGAAGGATGGATCTCATTTCAGGGCAGGATTTGAGGAAGTCGTATCCCTGCTGGAGAGCCACATTCAGAATCTGATCCAGTCCCGGAAAGTATCCTGTCACAAGTGGGGCACTTTTGGGGTTCTTCTGTGGAAGGTTCCGGGTTTGAGGAGATGAGGAAGTGGCTCTGGTTATTTGCTTGTGTACCAGGTCGGGAGGGTAGTTACGGGATGCAAAAGCTGTTTTCAGGTTGTTGGTGTAGTGGTTCAAGGATTCCGGACTGGAGCAGATTCGTTTGCCACGAAGACCTAGGCTGTAGGGAAGGGACCGTTTGATGTGGAACGGGTGGCAGCTGTCATAATGGAGGTACTGTTGCTTGTTGGTGGGTTTGATGTGGACGGACGTGTGAAGCTGGCCATTGGACAGGTGGAGGTCAACGTCAAGGAAAGTGGCATGGGATTTGGAGTGGGACCAGGTGAATCTGATGGAACCAAAGGAGTTGAGGTTGGAGAGGAAATTCTGGAGTTCTTCTTCACTGTGAGTCCAGATCATGAAAATGTCATCAATAAATCTGTACCAAACTTCGGGTTGGCAGGCCTGGGTAACCAAGAAGGCTTCCTCTAAGCGACCCATGAATAGGTTGGCATACGAGGGGGCCATCCTGGTACCCATGGCTGTTCCCTTTAATTGTTGGTATGTCTGGCCTTCAAAAGTGAAGAAGTTGTGGGTCAGGATGAAGCTGGCTAAGGTAATGAGGAAAGAGGTTTTAGGTAGGGCGGCAGGTGATCGGCGTGAAAGGAAGTGCTCCATCGCAGCGAGGCCCTGGACATGCGGAATATTTGTGTATAAGGAAGTGGCATCAATGGTTACAAGGATGGTTTCCGGGGGTAACAGACTGGGTAGGGATTCCAGGCGTTCGAGAAAGTGGTTGGTGTCTTTGATGAAGGATGGGAGACTGCATGTAATGGGTTGAAGGTGTTGATCTACGTAGGCAGAGATGCGTTCGGTGGGGGCTTGGTAACCAGCTACAATGGGACGGCCGGGATGATTGGGTTTGTGAATTTTGGGAAGAAGGTAGAAGGTAGGGGTGCGGGGTGTTGGTGGGGTCAGGAGGTTGATGGAGTCGGGTGAAAGGTTTTGTAGGGGGCCTAAGGTTCTGAGGATTCCTTGAAGCTCCGCCTGGACATCAGGAATGGGATTGCCATGGCAAACTTTGTAAGTAGTGTTGTCTGAAAGCTGACGCAGTCCCTCAGTCACATACTCCCGACGATCAAGTACCACAGTTGTGGAACCCTTGTCCGCCGGAAGAATGACGATGGATCGGTCAGCCTTCAGATCACGGATAGCCTGGGCTTCAGCAGTGGTGATGTTGGGAGTAGGATTAAGGTTTTTTTAAGAAGGATTGAGAGGCAAGGCTGGAAGTCAGAAATTCCTGGAAGGTTAGGAGAGGGTGATTTTGAGGAAGAGGAGGTGGGTCCCGCTGTGACGGAGGACGGAACTGTTCCAGGCATGGTTCAATTTGGTTAGTGTCTTGGGGAGTTGGATCATTAGGAGTAGGATTAGGATCATTTTTCTTCGTGGCAAAGTGATATTTCCAGCAGAGAGTACGGGTGTAGGACAGTAAATCTTTGACGAGGGCTGTTTGGTTAAATCTGGGAGTGGGGCTGAAGGTGAGGCCTTTGGATAGGACAGAGGTTTCGGATTGGGAGAGAGGTTTGGAGGAAAGGTTAACTACTGAATTGGGGTGTTGTGGTTCCAGATTGCGTTGATTGGAATTTTGAGGTTTTGGAGGGAGTGGAGCTGGAAGTGGGAGATTGAGTAGATGGGAGAGACTGGGTTTGTGTGCAATGAGAGGAGGTTGAGGTTTGCTGGAAAGGTTGTGAAGGGTGAGTGAGTTGCCTTTCCGGAGGTGGGAAACCAGGAGATTGGATAGTTTTTTAAGGTGGAGGGTGGCATGCTTTTCTAATTTGCGGTTGGCCTGTAGGAGGATGCTCTGAACAACCGGTGTGGATGTGGGAGAGGAAAGATTGAGGACTTTTATTAGGGACAGGAGTTGATGGGTGTGTTGATTGGCTGAGTGGATGTGCAGGTGAAGGATTAGGTGGGTGAGGGCAATGGATTGTTCAGTTTGGAACTGGTATAGGGACTGATGGAAAGAAGGGTTGCAGCCAGAGATGGGAACTTTAAGTGTGAGGCCTTTGGGGGTGATGCCAAATGTCAGACAAGCCTGAGAAAATAAAATATGGGAGTGTAATCTGGCTAGGGCGAAGGCATGTTTGCGGAGGGAATGTAAATAAAACTTAATGGGGTCGTTGTGGAGGTGTTGTGAGGGTGACATGGTCCTAGAAGCTGGAAAGTGGAACACGAGGCTGAAATGAAAATGAAAATAAATATAAAAATCTGGTGTGAAAAAAGACGAAAAAGGGTTGGTTAGAGCTGGGCTGTTGATCCTGTGGTGAACTTGTGTAGGTAGAAAATGATGTGCATGAAGGTTAGGTGGTTGTGTTGCCGCCAAAACACGTTAAAGGGTGAAGAAATACGGGAGAATTTCGAAAAAACTACGTGAGGATGTATTAAAAGGGTGGTTTGGTGGTGACAGATTATGGAAATGAAGCTAACAATTGTCTGATGAAGAAATAATGACGTTAAAACCTGTGGGAAGCGGCTAGAAATGATCGATGATGTGAGAAAAACGGAAATGGAAATAAAGCAAAAGATATTAAAACTAGCCGAAAAGGTTGTTAAATAGCTGAAAGGAACTGTTTGTGAAATGGAAACGGTGGATTTTATAGCAGCGGTGGTGTTGAAAGCGGAAAAAAAATTTTTTGTTTGGAAGTGGGTTACGTATTATTACGTATTATTGAGTATATATCGGCGGGATAAAATTGAATACTGGATTACGGTAAAAAAGGAGAAGGTGAAAAGAAAGTAAAACTGCTGGCAAAAACAGAAGGAGGAAATAAGATGACAGAAAAGACTACGAAATGTAACAGTGACAATAACAATAACAAACGTGATTGTTGGGTTCAAATTAATGATATGAATATAATAGAGGGAAACGTTCCACGTGGGAAAAATATATTTAAAAAGAAAGATGATGAGACTTACCAAACAAAAGCGCTGGCAGGTCGATAGACACACAGACAAACACAAACATACACACAAAATCTAGCTTTCGCAACCAATGGTTGCCTCGTCAGGAAAGAGGGAAGGAGAGGGAAAGACAAAAGGATTTGGGTTTTAAGGGAGAGGGTAAGGAGTCATTCCAATCCCGGGAGCGGAAAGACTCACCTTAGGGGGAAAAAAGGAGGGAAAAAAGGACAGGTATACACTCGCACACACACACATATCCATCCTCATATACACAGACACAAGCAGACATTTGTAAAGGCAAAGAGTTTGGGCAGAGATGTCAGTCGGGGCGGATGTACAAAGGCAAAGATGATGTTGAAAGACAGGTGAGGTACGAGCGGCGGCAAATTGAAATTAGAAATTAGCGGAGATTGAGGCCTGGCGGATAGCGAGAAGAGAGGATATGCTGAAGGGCAAGTTCCCATCTCCGGAGTTCTGACAGGTTGGTGTTAGTGGGAAGTATCCAGATAACCCGGACGGTGTAACACTGTGCCAAGATGTGCTGGCCGTGCACCAAGGCATGTTTAGCCACAGGGTGATCCTCATTACCAACAAACACTGTCTGCCTGTGTCCATTCATGCGAATGGACAGTTTGTTGCTGGTCATTCCCACATAGAACGCTTCACAGTGTAGGCAGGTCAGTTGGTAAATCACGTGGGTGCTTTCACACGTGGCTCTGCCTTTGATCGTGTACACCTTCCGGGTTACAGGACTGGAGTAGGTGGTGGTGGGAGGGTGCATGGGACAGGTTTTACACCGGGGGCGGTTACAGGGGTAGGAGCCAGAGGGTAGGGAAGGTGGTCTGGGGATTTCATAGGGATGAACTAAAAGGTTGCGAAGGTTAGGTGGACGGCGGAAAGACACTCTTGGTGGAGTGGGGAGGATTTCATGAAGGATGGATCTCATTTCAGGGCAGGATTTGAGGAAGTCGTATCCCTGCTGGAGAGCCACATTCAGAATCTGATCCAGTCCCGGAAAGTATCCTGTCACAAGTGGGGCACTTTTGGGGTTCTTCTGTGGAAGGTTCCGGGTTTGAGGAGATGAGGAAGTGGCTCTGGTTATTTGCTTGTGTACCAGGTCGGGAGGGTAGTTACGGGATGCAAAAGCTGTTTTCAGGTTGTTGGTGTAGTGGTTCAAGGATTCCGGACTGGAGCAGATTCGTTTGCCACGAAGACCTAGGCTGTAGGGAAGGGACCGTTTGATGTGGAACGGGTGGCAGCTGTCATAATGGAGGTACTGTTGCTTGTTGGTGGGTTTGATGTGGACGGACGTGTGAAGCTGGCCATTGGACAGGTGGAGGTCAACGTCAAGGAAAGTGGCATGGGATTTGGAGTGGGACCAGGTGAATCTGATGGAACCAAAGGAGTTGAGGTTGGAGAGGAAATTCTGGAGTTCTTCTTCACTGTGAGTCCAGATCATGAAAATGTCATCAATAAATCTGTACCAAACTTCGAGTTGGCAGGCCTGGGTAACCAAGAAGGCTTCCTCTAAGCGACCCATGAATAGGTTGGCATACGAGGGGGCCATCCTGGCACCCATGGCTGTTCCCTTTAATTGTTGGTATGTCTGGCCTTCAAAAGTGAAGAAGTTGTGGGTCAGGATGAAGCTGGCTAAGGTAATGAGGAAAGAGGTTTTAGGTAGGGCGGCAGGTGATCGGCGTGAAAGGAAGTGCTCCATCGCAGCGAGGCCCTGGACATGCGGAATATTTGTGTATAAGGAAGTGGCATCAATGGTTACAAGGATGGTTTCCGGGGGTAACAGACTGGGTAGGGATTCCAGGCGTTCGAGAAAGTGGTTGGTGTCTTTGATGAAGGATGGGAGACTGCATGTAATGGGTTGAAGGTGTTGATCTACGTAGGCAGAGATGCGTTCGGTGGGGGCTTGGTAACCAGCTACAATGGGACGGCCGGGATGATTGGGTTTGTGAATTTTGGGAAGAAGGTAGAAGGTAGGGGTGCGGGGTGTTGGTGGGGTCAGGAGGTTGATGGAGTCGGGTGAAAGGTTTTGTAGGGGGCCTAAGGTTCTGAGGATTCCTTGAAGCTCCGCCTGGACATCAGGAATGGGATTGCCATGGCAAACTTTGTAAGTAGTGTTGTCTGAAAGCTGACGCAGTCCCTCAGTCACATACTCCCGACGATCAAGTACCACAGTTGTGGAACCCTTGTCAGCCGGAAGAATGACGATGGATCGGTCAGCCTTCAGATCACGGATAGCCTGGGCTTCAGCAGTGGTGATGTTGGGAGTAGGATTAAGGTTTTTTAGAAGGATTGAGAGGCAAGGCTGGAAGTCAGAAATTCCTGGAAGGTTAGGAGAGGGTGATTTTGAGGAAGAGGAGGTGGGTCCCGCTGTGACGGAGGACGGAACTGTTCCAGGCATGGTTCAATTTGGTTAGTGTCTTGGGGAGTTGGATCATTAGGAGTAGGATTAGGATCATTTTTCTTCGTGGCAAAGTGATATTTCCAGCAGAGAGTACGGGTGTAGGATATTGTATCCACTAATACAACAATAACTATACAGCTGGTGATAATCATTGGTTATTCTACAAGACAGCAAACTACTTTTACACCTACATGATAACAAATAGTATCAACCCATCCCCTCCCCTAATGTCTCAACACATGCAAGTAAGCCTTTTCATTTATGCATAGTTACTGCAATGTACATTCTTTTGAACATGTTTATATAATAGTTTTAAACTCACACTTACCTATATTAGCAAATTGTCAACTCCGTGTTGGCTCAGAATGTGTCCTATCATCTGATCCCTTTTTTTTTTAGTCAAGTCATGCCATAAATTTATTTTTTCTGCAATTTGATTCAGTACCACCTCATTATTTATCTGGCACTACATTTCAAAATCTTCTATTGTATACTTGTCAGAACTGTTTAACATCCAAATTTCACTTTCATATAGGTGTACAGTTTAAATTTACATCCAGTGTTAATATACTTTTTCTTTTCAGAAACCTACTGCTTGCTATTACCGGTCTTTGTTTTATGTTCTGTCTGTGGCCATTGTCAGTTATTTTGCTGATACAGCTCATACGATACATTAATTGCCTCAATTC
Source organism: Schistocerca cancellata (assembly GCF_023864275.1). Classification (NCBI taxonomy): domain Eukaryota; kingdom Metazoa; phylum Arthropoda; class Insecta; order Orthoptera; family Acrididae; genus Schistocerca; species Schistocerca cancellata. The sequence goes on along the minus strand of NC_064632.1, from coordinate 281,052,619 downwards.
CTAGACTAAGTATTGCCTGATTTTAATGAGACTATATTCCATAACTCTTATTTTACTCTATGTGTGTGTGTGTGGGGGGGGGGGGGGGGGGGGTTGCACGCACGCACTGTGGGAGTTACTTTATGCCCACCACTAAGTATTGTAGTCTAGTCATGTACTTCATATTGTAAAATTTTGAAAAGATGTTTATTGTTTTAATGAATTCTTATACCAGATTATATAAATGTTTTCGCTACGGTCGCAGGTTCGTATCCTGCCTTGGGCATGGATGTGTGTGATGTCCTTAGGTTAGTTAGGTTTAAGTAGTTCTAAGTTCTAAGGGACTGATGACCAAAGAAGTTAAGTCCCATAGTGCTCAGAGCCATTTGAACCATATAAATGTTTTAAATTTTTCAGTTTAACTTAATCAAAAAATTTTAGCTGTAGCAGTAGTAGTAGTAGTAGTAGTAGTAGTAGATGTGACTTTTCATGACAAATGTCATACTCTATATTTTCAGGTTCTACACCCTATTTACCCATCATAATATCTGTAATAAATACATATGAAATTTGTATTTTACTTATTTATTTGTTTATTTATTTGTGGTGGCTATATATACTATTATGTGGTATTGGTTATTTCAGTCTCTCTTTGTCTTCCGATTTACAACTTACACTAGGTGCCTCCCTGTTTCCGCTGTAACAAGTTATGAATGATAGTCCACTTTTGCCTCTTTCCTGTCCTTAACTATTGAACTTCCCATTCTGTCTCCTGCAAGCTAGTTTCCCATGTCATTGCCTAGCCTTCCATTATTTCTGATGCCATCAGCCTCTCTCTTGTGTTCCATGTTTGCCAGGAATATTTCATTTTCAGCCTCAATGCATTTTCCTCTGCCACTTCTGCCTGCCATTCTTAAAACCTATATCACTATCCATCTTTTCTAAATATATTAGCTGTCTGTGAATTAATTTGGTGCATTAACCAGATCACACTGAATATTGTCAGCTAGCTTCCTTTTTTAGAGTAGAAATGATTGTTTGATTTTATCCATAATGGCTAGGGGACATGGAAGTCACAGTCAGTGTTAAAATTTTGGTTCAGCCACCTATTCACAGTGTAAAAAACACAAAAATTAATGCATTTTGAAGGCAAAGTCTTCATCATCAAATTTTTTTACTCAAGAATCTCTAAAAGTTAACAAGATAAAATATAAATAATAAAGTTGAATGGTTACTTTTCAAGCAACTGTGTATTCTTGAGATGTACATCCATAACTGCAACAATTGATAAAATAGACTGAAATGAAGTGGCATATGTTGTTCCGAGTATTGACAGCTTGATAATAACAGACATTTTTGTCTGTGGCCCATATATCTCCATGAAAGCCACACACAGAAGGCAAACACAGAAGTAACATGAATGAGGATTTCTTGCTTGTAAACACGCAATGAAAGAGATACCAAAGAAGAAAGGTGATGCAAAACCTTATGGGGAAGCTTAAAAGTTAAAATCCCATCAAGAACAGAAGGCCAAATGTATAACTCTAAAATTGCTAAAACAAAGATTGGTATCAGAAAAGATCTATGAAGATTTTTTGAATGAGGTTGCTTGTCAGTTGTAAGCAGTTTACAATTATTGGTGCACTTGAGAGTCTGTCTGAATGCCTTAGGTTTTAAAGTTTTATATACAGACTGCTTTCATGTTTTGTCCCCTGCTCTATATGCTGAAACATGCAGGAAATCGTTTTGGATCTGATCCTGCACTACTGTGCTTCTCCTCAACACTTCTACAGAAATACCTTTCAAAATACTCATAGGTTACAAAACAGGATGCAGATTATCAGCACTATTGAAACTTTTCAGACATGGATTGCTAATGAAAGGCAACATATGAGCATAATTTACCACTCTTGCTGTAGATTTACAAATTTTGATCCTATATAGTTTTCTGTGCTACAGTATCCTCCACCATTGTTAGGTTTGTTTAAAGCTACCACTGCTTTATGTACAATGTAAGGAAAAGATAGGTTGCTACTTACTGTTAAGATGCCACGCAGGGGGAGGTGAGGAAGGGCCGAGACAGGAGCGAAAAAGGACGAGAGCAGGAAAGGAGGGTTGGTGGAGGGCAGCACACTTAGAGGGTTGGAGAGTAGGAGATGAGAATAGGGAGTAAGTGATGGACAGAGGAGGTGGAAACTGTTGGATGGAAGGTGTGAGGACAGTATGTTACCATTGGTTGAGGCCGGTATAATTTCGGGAGTGGACAATGTGTTGTTCCCGGTTGTTAGTCATACCAATATAAAAAGCTGTTCTGTGATTGCAGCAGAACTGGTGACTCAAATGCACATTAATTTTAACTGTTGCTATTCTATTTTTCAGCTCAAATCCAAACTTTTCTTCTAATATGGACTATTCAGTTCACAAATTAAACCTATTCTGTCGACATCACCTTGAACTTCATCATTCAAATTGCATTTTATCTTTCATTTTCCATTAACTGGATGCCCCTCTTAAACTTAGCTCCTTGATGTTTGAAGCTTTGTTTAATCTCAACCATTCACTTTTGATATAGGTTCCAATATTAAATTAATTGAACCCACTTTCATTTCACAGCTGTTAAGAGGATCTACATCAATTTCATTAATCTAATATCTGCCATGATTTTTGACTGTGGTACCACAAATACCAAATGAATTTCTCCATTTAATTTTGGTCATACAGTTGCATAAATTCAGTTTCATCTTCTAATGTTTCATCTTATATTATTCAGCTATCTTCAAAGTTAGATGCAAGACAGACATTTCAGTACCTGCTCCATACTTTTAAACATGCAGACCCCACCACTCCGTATATGATCTCAGATACACAGGCACCAGACACGTTGATCTCTAGCAAAGAAATACATTGTGAATGAATTATACTGTGGCTGCACAGTCATTCACGCTGGGATGTTGATGTATCACTCTGAGCTGCATTGTTGCAACTTCAGTGTAATTTTATTACAGAATTGGATCCATGACTTTCCCAAGCTGAAGCCACTCTCTCTATTAATTAAATTCATATTCAAGCCAATTTCAATTGTCTCTTTGACCATAAAGTCCCAGAAATGATGTAGACACTAAAATTTCAATGTTTTTGAAGAACACAGTGTGACCAGTATCATTACAGAGTTCTGCCATAACCAATTTATTTGGCTGTAAGAGGCGGCTGTACTTGCGGTGTTCTGTACATCTTTCATGGACTGTATAAATCGCCTGACCAATGTTTGAGGGGCCACATTTGTAGGGGACCTTGTAAACCACAGCCTTCCAGAGCATCTAATCATCTTTCATGGAGTCCAATACTAGAGTGCAGCTGTCTTTAGTACAGGATGAAAAATCACTTTTACTTTGTGCTTACTGAGGATCTGTCTCATTTTTGATGATAGGCTTCCCACATATGGCATCTTCTTCTGCATTGCTTTGATTTAATTCTTAGTGCCTTACATATCTGCTGTGGAGAGTACGTGTTGGCTTCAAAAACTAGCTTTAAGTATACAAGCTTATCCTGCAGACTGCTCTCATTGACAGTGATGTGTGCTCTGTGAACTAAATATTAGAAGAAGCTGAATTTATGCAGCTGCACACCCAAAACTTACGGGCGCAATCGGTGCACTGTGAAAACATGGAGATGTATACCATCTGAACTATTCATTTTCATACTCTTAATGAACCCAAGACAAGTCTCAAATCACACACTGCACACAACAGTACATTTTTCACCATTTCTACTTATATTTCAGAATTCTTCTGCTTCACACAGTTGAGATGTTAAACCCTGTGCTGTCACAATAGCCAAAACAATCTCTCGCTGGTTCCCTGCTGCTTTATGCAGAGTGTGGCTGCTTGGTGGCATGACACAGTAACATCAGTGGTTTGCCTAAGAAAACTCACCACAGCTTTTAATGTTCTCATTGTTCTGTGGCATAATTTCAAAGATGATTTTGGCTTCACAAAATCCTCTTAATTTTTTTGTCTGCACACTATTTGACTTCCCTTATTACATATATCAAGATTCTGGGCTTGCCTACGATTTCGTCAAACAAATCTGGGACAAAACTTGATGTTCTCATTTTTCTATGAGGTCAGAACACCACTCTGGCTGTAGAATGTTCATTAAAACCACAATTCGTTTCACACCAGTGTAGGCACACCCTCAGGTGATATAAATTGTGTCTGCAACATTACTGTATGTTTTCTTGAAGCCTCTCCCCATTATTCACATCACTGATTAATTTGTCAAATATATAAAAAGAGGGTGCTCCATAATATCTGCTGGAGACAATCCGGGCACCATTATAAGGAAAAGAAGTTCAGCGTTCCTTATGGCCATGCCTGCTGATATGGGACATATCCTTTTTGTCTATTTGACAAATAATTCTAGTGGGTTCTAATTTATCAGTGGTGTGAAGAATGGGGAGAGGCCTCCAGAAAGCATTAAATAATGGTGTAGACACAATATACAGGGTGTCTCCCTAACTCTGCCTCCTCAAATATCTCTGGAACAACAATAGATATTCAAAAACAGTTTTCACCAGCATGAATGTATGGCAGGTGCTTGGGAAACCAAATACTATGCAAAATTTTAAAACGTAAACAATACTATTTTCAACACAAACTTGAGTATTTTTAAATGGACACCTCCTATTATTCCATATGCAATAGTAGCATGAAAAATTACAAAAATAATGGTGTTGGTTGCATCGGAATACGTCAATTACACCCCGAGAAATTGCTAAGCGGAATTGACGCTTGAAATGTATGAAGGTTACAGCTAGCGCACGTCCTGAGACTCAAGTGTGCACCTCACGCTCCTGGTAATCTGATGTGAATGACGTACTATGTCAGTGGAGCGTTAATGTATGGTGTGGTATTGTGTAGTCATACATCATTGGCCCATATTTCATTGATGGCACTCCTAAAGGGGGATAGTTTAGCCCCTTCTTGAGCTGTACCTTACTTGAACTGGTCCACCTCTTATAATGTGTCAAAAATGCGGTACCAGAATGATGTTTATTGTTGCAAAATGGCAACTAGAGGTACAATTAGTGGTAACACACTGGGTTTCATGTTTTGAAACCTCATAAGTTCTGAAATAGGTGGCTTGTAAAGGATAGCAATGGTGTCACAATTTCTGACATAATGCATCGCATGTAGTACTGTGCTGAGAGCAGGGGTTGCCTGCACTGGCGCCTGTATCCTGCTGTTAACATACCAATTTCACCACGGCATGCTCTACCTTCAGTGTACAAGTGTCTCCTAATCTTGTCTGCTGAACAACTCTCATACTGTAACATAATTCACTTATGTTGCCACATTAAAACCTGTTTTCTTGTGGCTTTTTACATTTGCCATCATCTAGTCGATATGCTGGCCTTTAGTAATAAAGAAAAACTCAATATTACTTTAATTTATGGCAAATGTCACAGAAATGCAACTGCAGCTGTGACACTGTATGCTGAACACTACCCAGATCGGCAGCATCCGTCACGCTGAACCATTGGCAACATCTGCAAGACACTTACGGTAACAGGAACCTGGGCTCCCACAAAACATCGATGTACAATGCCAGTGACTGGCAATTGAAACAAAATTGCTGTTCTGGCTGGTGTAGTGCATAATCCTCAGGTGGGTGTATGAGAAATTGCACAAGGTGTAGGAACAAGCCACAGTAATGTGTTCAGAATCTTGCATAGGCATCAGTTTCATCTGTTCCATATTTCACTGCACCAAGAACTGTACGGGAATGACTTTGAATCCTGCATTGTATTCTGTCATTTTGTACTTCAGCAGTTACAAGGTATGCCAGTATTCCTAAGCAATATGTTGTTTAGGACGAGGCTTCATTTACAGATCATGGTAATGTGAATCTGCGGAACATGCACTACTGGTCCATGCAAAATCCCCACTGGATTCACAAAGTTGCTCATCAATGACAGTGGAGTGTCAATGTTTGGTGCGGTATCATAGCTAACTGTATTGTAGATCCCTGTTTTTACTGTGGAACATTGAATGGATAGTGACATGCATCATTTCTTCAACACACACTAGCGCTCGTCATAGAGGATCTAGTATTGGAAACTCATTTATCAATGTGGTTCCAACATGATGGATGTCCCACACAGAATGCAAAAGTTGCCAGAGACATTCTAGATGTGACATTTCCAAATAGGTGGATGGGGCAGGGAGATACTGTGCGATGGCCAGCACGGTCCCCCGACTTGACACCATTAGACTTATTTCTCTGGGGCGCAGTGAGAGACAGTGTGCCAAGAACCCCCAACGAGAGTAGAGGATATGCAATATCATATTACTGCAGCACGTGCAGCAATATCTGTAGAAACTCTACAGTCTGTGAAACACTCTCTCGTTACACATCTGTGAACATATATTGATGCAAACGGAGGGCACTTTGAACATATGTTGATGTAACAGAGTTTCATTGGTCAAGATGTGGGGGTCATTGGTCAAGATGTGGAGGTATTTTCTATGCTGGATGTAATGCACAACAATACAGTTTCTGTGGGCGACAGGGCATTAGTAAATGTGCTTAGCAAAGTGAATTCAAGTGTGTTATCTCTAATTGTAGCTCTAGTTGTCATTTCACCAGAATAAACATACATTTACAGTTTGAAAAAAGGTAACTTTGCTTTTTATTTTTGTGGATTGTGCATACCTCCCCATTGTGTGCGCCCCTGACACAGGCAGCATGAGGTGCACGCTTGAGTCTCAGGACGTGCGCTAGCTGTGCGCTTCATTTATTTCAAGCATCAACTTTGCTTCGCAATTTCTTGGGATGTAATTGACATATTGCAATGCAACCAACGCCATTATTTTTGTGATTTTTCATGCTATTGATTACATATGAAATAACAGGTGTCCATTTAAAAATACACAAGTTTGTGTTGAAAATAGTATTTGTTTACTTTTTACAATTTCGCCTAGTATTTGGTTTCCGAAGCCCCTGCTGTACATTCATGCTGGTGAAAACCGTTTTTGAATATCTATTGTTGTTCCAGAGATATTTGAGGTGGCAGAGTTAGGTGAGACACCCTGCATATCACCTGAGGATCCTCCTAAATTGGTGCGAAACCAGTAACGATATTCTGCAGCCAGAGCGGTGTTTCACTTTCATATAAAAATGTGGACATTTGTCTGTGGTTTCCAGCAATTCTAGATATTCTGATGTTTTCTCGCAGTTTTAAAATATTGATAGTTAAATACTTTCAAATAGAGGGATAACTGCTGTGATAGGTAGAGGTCTGCGCGGATAGGAAAAGTGCAATCAGCATCTGCACCGCCCTAATCCACAACCGCATCCGCTGCAATTAATCCGCATCTGCTAGTTCCTTATCCGCAGCCACATATATTTAAGTTTTGAATGAGTAATTTATAGTAATAGACAGTAGTACTTAGAATTATGGTATGTAATGACATGGTTATTGTTAGGGTGCCATTTCTCCGACAACTTAACTACTCTTGACTTCTTAAATCATGGGAATGCTCTATACCTACTCTAAAGCAGACCATTCCAAATAGGAAAGAATTGGCGCTCCGGAGCACACATAGTAGCGGCTCGGATCTCGTGAGATTGGAAACGCTATTTTAAAAAATAAAGTTCAATGTAATTGTTTTAAATGATGAAAATACGTATATAGAAACAATTATATTTTGCTGCTCTTGTGCCAAGACAGCTGAAAATGATGATGGTTTTAAACTGTTACTAGCACATTGCATCATTTACCGACAGTTTTTTTCTACTCCCTGCTTGGATGTGTGAAATTTTGAAGCCATTCATGTCAGCTGATGATTATATTATAGTTTACACGTTCAGTCCTCGTCATTTCCAGAGGCCTACACTGCAAAACGCTGGCGCACCTGTGAAAAAGGTAAACTGCCAGCAATAATGGACGTTGTCTGGAAGAAATAACTCGTCTTCCGAAGAGTGACAACAAAATCATTGGTTATAGAAATTAGGAGTCCATTTAGCTTTAACTAAAAATACCTTTTGGCTGATTTATCGAATTAAGAACTAGCGATAAATGAAATGTCTGTTTCATTCTCAACTAAACAAAGTTTTTCACACTTTAAAACATCCTCAACATTGGTCTAAATTACTAAGACAAAATTTGCAGTAGATTTCGCAGTTAATACTTTCATTGTTAAAAAATAATTTTTTTTTCAGCGTTTAATGGAACTGCAAACGATTTCAAGATGTTTATCTAAAAACCACTGTCCCATAACTTCAAATGTTAGGCACTGTTCCCTGTTAAGACAATGCTCGGCGGCTGCAAATGTTACTGTAGTGTACGCTAAAATTTAGGTAGGCACTTATGAGATCATCATTACCTATTTTAATAATATTGATGTGTTAGCTGTTGAATGTTCTTGTTGCGAAGAGTAAAAACTTAAAATTGAGCTCTTTAATATGAAAATTACAACAAAACAAATTGCTTGTTAAATATTTCCTTCTTTTACCTAATGCTACTTAAATGTTCTTGTTGGGAATAGTAAAAATACTAACAATATGTCGAGGAAATTCTTTACTATAAATATTACATTAAAAACTCACAGGCTTCAGATTAAATATTTTCATCTTCTGCTTGCTTCTGATTCAAATTCTATAAAAGAAAGAATCAGCTGAAAAAAATTGTAACTAATTCAGATAAGCCCAAAAAATACAGTGAAGTAAGAGAAGCTGTATAAGTACCTTTTTACTTTGGAAGATTACTATGCAGGAACATGATGTCATCAATCGTCTGTGGCTTCAAAGACGTGCGTCGGTACTGCATTATTTGTCCCACAGTAGGGAAGCTTCTCTCAGATGGCGCACTGGACGCTGGAATGAAGTGCACGAAGTATGCGAGTTTGGAAAGACGCGGATAGACGTTTTCACGTCCATGCCACCAAGCTATCAGGTCGATGCCTTCCGAAAATTGGACTTTATCATTTGTATATCTGAGAATTATATCTGACGCAAAGGCAAGATCTCTCATCGATTCATCTTCTGAGGAATCTTCAAATTCATTAAAAAGTACGTCAGACTTCTGTTTTTTTTTTTTTTTTTTTTTTTTTTCGCTTCCTTTACAACTTCATCTTTTTCGGCATTGCTAAGAAATTTTAGGTTTTTTATATTTTGGATTCAAAAAGTTGCAAGTTTATGGGTTACTGTTATGTCCCATTTGCTGATTAAAATAGATTTGACTGTACTCTTTAAATCTATCAGAAATGGGCTGTCGCCATCATTTTTTTTCAAGGAAGGAGAGGAGTTTTAACTTCCACAACACACATAAATAAAGCGTAGGGGTTTTGGAGGCTTCGAGATCACAAGAAGCTATTTTAAATGGTGTCAGAAAGGTTATTATATCTTCCAACATCCTCTTGTTTATAGAATCAATCAAATTATCTTGATTTTTCTCTGACAAGATTGACAGAACTTCTAACCATTGTGAATTAATAGACTCAAACATATCCAATTTACTGTTCCATCTTGTATCAATATCTCCTTTCAATGACATCTGAAGGCGATTCTGAAGACCAGATCTTTTAAAGAAAGTTGTGGTAGATCGACAGGAATTTATTAGTCGCTGCACGTCACTCTTCTCATCATTCGTGTCTCCTCGAGTCGTGTGCTCCAGCACAGTATTAAGAATGTGTGCTGAGCAGGAGAGCCTGTGGTATTGGCGAAGTGCTGCCACAATATTTGGACCTCTATCCGTAACGAACACGATGTTATTCACAGCACTGAATAAATCAAACGACTGTAGTATCTTAATTAATTCAAGTTTAATGTTTTCTCTTGTTTTTTTAATCTCACTCTCAAAATTTCTGGTGCGCAATACTCGATCCTCAAGTTTCACTTCTTCATAATTAACATAATGTGCAGTCACTCCCATATAGTTTATTTTACGGTACGAATCAGTCCATAAATTGACAGTCAGTGCTCCACCTATATCTCTGAATATATTCTTCACTTCTGCGGAAACAGTTTCACGCAGACGATCGGCCATTTCCTTCAAATTTCTGGATATGGTGGTTGGATGAGGTAGCGGTTTCTTAGCACTCACTGCATCGTACTTGGCCCCCACATCAATAAGAAACTGTGCCGTCTCGAGAAACCCAGATCCACACGCAACTTCGAATGGTAAAATGTCTTTTCTGACAAGATTCATAAGTTTTTCTGACGCAGCTGTCTCCAAATTTGGCAGAACCTCAGGAACTTTCACGTTTCTCTTGGTATTTAAATAAGTAATTATGCTACTTTGTCCAGCCTCACACGAATGTTTTAGCAAATTTGAAGTTCCACTTTTGTGTCCAGTGTAGGAATTTACTTTTTTACATCCAAAACAAGCCACTATATCTTTTATCTCTTCATTGCCATCAAATACGTATCCGAATTTTTTCAAAATTGGCGATTTCAATTTGTTTTCCTTCACTAATGTAAAATCACCTTTTTCACCTTACATGAAATTGTGTCCATCGATATGGTGTTCATTTGAAGAAAGAACTCTCACTGATGTTTTCACTCGGTCACTACAAAGCGTTAACTGAAGGCAGTGCAAAATTGCAACGGGCACCTGTCTGGTAGACAGTGGGCAGGTTTGCCACCCAGAGAGCATTTCACAGGAAACACGGTCGTGGAAATGTATTAGGCGCAGGTCTCTTGGGTACAGCTATGTTGGTCGTAGCCAGGGGCTGAGGACAACAGACATCCGCTGTACCCGGGCCCTACAAGATTCCAAGAATGTCAACAGACTTGAAGTTTTCAACTAACAGTGCAACATATGTACGGGGCAGATGCCTTGCTCATTATCCGCAGATGACCAGCGGATATCCTCGCCAGTCGCGATTTTATCTGTCAAGTAACAAATACCGTGGATATCCGCATCCGCGCAGACCTCTAGTGATAGGTTAATTAGTTTTGCTGAATCTAGACTTATTTAGTACACACATTTGTCAGTTACATTACATGTTATCCCCAATGCCGCCAAAAAAAGAATAGATAAACACCTTGCTCTGATGAGCTCTTCTCACACCCACATGTGACATTACATACACCTGCCACAGGGATGGTTTTACTAGCCTGTTACAACTTAAAATATGTATGTAACCAAGTTGGTGGCATATTATAACTAGTATTCATATTTAATTTGAGGTTGTGACTTGTATTGTCACACTGTCATTTAGAAGGATGGAATAGCAAATGTAGCCACAGTAAAATCTCATGCACTTGATGCTATAAATTTACATTTTTTTGCATAATGAAGTTGTTGTTGTTGTTGTTGTTGTTGTTGTTGTGGTGGTCTTCAGTCCTGAGACTGGTTTGATGCAGCTCTCCATGCTACCCCATCCTGTGCAAGCTTCTTCATCTCCCAGTACTTACTGCAACCTACATCCTTCTGAATCTGCTTAGTGTATTCATCTCTTGGTCTCCCTCTACGATTTTTACCCTACATGCTGCCCTCCAATGCTAAATTTGTGATGCCTTGATGCCTCAGGACATGTCCTACCAACTGGTCCCTCCTTCTTGTCAAGTTGTGCCACAAACTCCTCTTCTCCCCAATTCTATTCAATACCCCCTCATTAGTTATGTGATCTACCCATCTAATCTTCAGCATTCTTCTGTAGCACCACATTTCGAAAGCTTCTATTCTCTTCTTGTCCAAACTATTTATTGTCCATGTTTCACTTCCATACATGCTTACACTCCATACAAATACTTTCAGAAACGACTTCCTGACACTTAAATCTATACTCGATGTTAACAAATTTCTCTTCTTCAGAAACGCTTTCCTTGCCATTGCCAGTCTACATTTTATATCCTCTCTACTTCGAGCATCATCAGTTATTTTGCTCCCCAAATAGCAAAACTCCTTTACTACTTTAAGTGTCTCATTTCCTAATCTAATTCCCTCAGCATCACCCGACTTGATTCGAATACATTCCATTATTCTTGTTTTGATTTTGTTGATGTTCATCTAATATCCTCCTTTCAAGACACTGTCCATTCCGTTCAACTGCACTTCCAAGTCCTTTGCTGTCTCCGACAGAATTACAATGTCATCGGCGAACCTCAAAGTTTTTATTTCTTCTCCATGGATTTTAATACCTACTCCGAATTTTTCTTTTGTTTCCTTTACTGCTTGCTCAATATACAGATTGAATAACATCGGGGATAGGCTACAACCCTGTCTCACTCCCTTCCCAACCACTGCTTCCCTTTCATGCCCCTCGACTATTATAACTGCCATCTGGTTTCTGTACAAATTGTAAACAGCCTTTTGCTCCCTGTATTTTACCCCTGCCACCTTTAGAATTTGAAATAGAGTATTCCAGTCAACATTGTCAAAGCTTTCTCTAAGTCTACAAATGCTAGAAGTGTAGGTTTGCCTTTCCATAATCTATTTTCTAAGAGTAAGTCGTAGGGTCAGTATTGCCTCACATGTTCCAGCATTTCTACAGAATCCAAACTGATCTTCCCCGAGGTCGGCTTCTACAAGTTTTTCCATTCGTCTGTAAAGAATTCATGTTGGTATTTTGCAGCTGTGGCTTATTAAACTGATAGTTCGGTAATTTTCACATCTCTCAACACCTACTTTCTTTGGGATTGGAATTATTTTATTCTTCTTGAAGTCTGAGGGTATTTCGCCTGTGTCATACATCTTGCTCACCAGATGGTATAGTTTTGTCAGGACTGGCTCTCCCAAGGCCGTCAGTAGTTCTAATGGAATGTTGTCTACTCCCGGGGCCTTATTTCGACTTTGGTCTTTCAGTACTCTGTCAAATTCTTCACGCAGTATCATATCTCCCATTTCACCTTCATCCACGTCCTCTTCCATTTCCATAATATTACCCTCAAGTACTCTGCCCTTGTATGTACCCTCTATGCACTCTTTCCACCTTTCTGCTTTCCCTTCTTTGCGTAGAACTGGCTCTCCATCTGAGCTCTTGATATTCATACAGGTGGTTCTCTTTTCTCCAAAGGTCTCTTTAATTTTCCTGTAGGCAGTATCTATCTTACCCCTAGTGAGGTAAGCCTCTACATCCTTATACCATATTTACTCGAATCTAAGCCGCACTTTTTTTCCAATTTTTGAAATCCAAAAAACCGCTTGCGGCTTAGAATCGAGTGCAAAGGTAAGCGGAAGTTCTGAAAAATGTTGGTAGGTGCCACCACAACTAACTTCTGCCGTCGAATATATGTAGCGCTACACAGGCATGCTTTGCAGGCACAAAGATAAATACTGGCACCAAAACCTCTGCGCCAGTAAATAAGTTTAAAAAAAGGTGGAAGACGAGCTTTTTTCTCCGCCCCGAGTTTCGACCACTGCATTTTCATACATTATCCAACGAAGTAAATACAAATTCCGTATTGTTCATCTTCGAATGTAGCAGCCTTTCAATGTACTACTACGAAAATCCGACTAGTATACTGTTAGGGATGTTTGTCAATATGGCCAACTCTATGTTCTGAATTTTTTCCTACCTGTCAGAAGATATGGTTGCTAATAGTAACTTTTATGAATTGTGAATCACATGCAGTATTCTCTTCACCATAAGAATAATACGAACATAAACATTTTGCCATGTATTGTTTCATGTTTGCTGCTATCTCATTTAAATCCTGTCTGCCTAATAAACTACGAACCTAGATGAGACAACAGCAAACGTGGAAGAATGTACATATCATGTCATGTTTATATTCGTATGATTCTTATGCCTAAAAGTGATACAGTCAGAAATAAAGCACGGCAATTGACTAGGTTTTTAAATCTAAGATGACTCTAATTTCTGTGCAGTATGTTATGTACTAAAGAGGCTTGTGCAAAGATTTTCAAACAGAGAAAAATTTTCGCTAAACTCTCGTTCAGAACATTTTCTATCATACGCAGTCTATTATGTGGTTCTTGTTGATCATTATCAAAGAAAGCAGCAGTGTAAGTAACAACAAATAGCAGTCTCTCTCTCTCTCTCTCTCTCTCTCTCTCTCTCTCTCTCTCTCTCTCTCTCTCAAGCGGCTGTAGCACGCACAAAAGCAAGCCATAAGCCATCAGAATGCGGCAAACAATGCATGACACAGTACAGTAATGAGTTTTCATTTTAGAGTGGCGTGAACACCTATAACAAAGAGAACGGCAGTTATCAGATCAAAGAAAAATAAGAAATCAATTCAAACCTGATGAAGCACGTGAAAAAGGAAGGGTACTGTACCCGTATAAATATGGACGGAGCGCCTGATGCATGGCAATAGCTACCTGGTAAAGCTTAACTGCTAAACTTACGACTCGGTCCACACTACTGTAGCTGTATCATCATTGATTCGACCTAAATTGTGTCTAATATTACAATGGACCAACTTTGTTTCGATTTGGAGGTGCGTCCTAAAACTATTCTCTACCCTTGAATTTCGAGTCTCAAATTTCAGGTGCGGCTTAGATTCGGGAAAAATTTTTTCCCTTGATTTCGAGTCTCATTTTTCAGGTGCGGCTTTGATTCAAGTGTGACTTAGATTCGAGTAAATACAGTATTTGTCTCTAGCCATGCCTGCTTAGCCACCTTTTTGCAGTTTCTTCAGTTTTAATCTACAGTTCATAACCAATAGATTGTGGTCAAGAGTCCACATATGCCCCTGGAAATGTCTTACAATTTAAAACCAGGTTCCTAAATCTCTGTCCTACCATTATATAATCTATGTGATTTCTTTTAGTATCTCCAGGATTCTTCCATGTATATAACCTTCTTTTGTGATTCTTGAACCAAGTGTTAGCTATGATTAAGTTATGCTCTGTGAAAAATTCTACCAGGCAGCTTCCTCTTTCATTTCTTAGCCCCAATCCATATTCACCTACTATGTTTCCTTCTCTCCCTTTACCTACTCTCGAATTTTAGTCACCCATGACTAATAAATTTTTGTTTAGTTTGGAGTGCTACTTCAGTCGTCTTCCTTATCTTTGGATGAAACAGGTAATTATTGGTCTGGTGATACATATTACTCAGATTATCCAGTTTTACAGTTGTCATTATCCTTTAAGTTAGCTAATTAACAGAAGTCTGTAATAACAAGTACTTGAAGATGCTGTGTTAACATCAGTCTGTTGTTATTAAATATTACAGCAGCACGACAATTTAATACAATTTAAATTCCTTCAGTAATACCACTGTCTGTCGACATTGCTGTGTGATCACTGAAATGATAAAACGAGATGTTTCCTATGTGCTGTAAACCACCACATTTGTCAGAATTAATGTAAGTGACTTCCATAATCAGTTGGTCAATAAAAGAATATGTGCCTCAGCGACAGACCATTTTTACTGGGTAGCACTTCCCCCAGTGTGGAAAAAAAGTATGTTAATGATACGTCATCACGTACAGTAAGTTGATGTGTCATAAAAAATGTGCTCTGTCACTTTTTGACCCTCGTTTAAGAATATTTTGTGAGTAAATATGTGCTCCCAGAAATTTAATCTTTGCAATGTTTCTCTGCTCAAGGGGATTCACCATTACAGTTGCCATGTGGCTTCCCATGGGAGTTATTTTGAAGATAACTGAGTATCTTCTAAGAAACAAGTTACGTATTTTAGAAATCTCAGTAGCCAGGCCAGTATATTGAGGAGCTGGTAGGGCTGAAGGACATAATTTATCATTTTAACTCCTTCATTCATGTGGTACAAGACACATTTACTGTTCATATCTGAAACTGGAATAAAAAATAAATTTTCTCACACTATATTTACATGCTACACAACTTGCGGAAGATGAAAATCAAGATTCATAGACATATTCTGCTGCTCTGCTCACGTTTGGCCTGAACTGATGTTGCTAGCTTATTATTAACCCTTTGTGCATCACATTTAGAAAGAAATTGGGGTAATTTGTTTATGATGAATATTTACTGTATATGCTGCACATATGCCATATCCATTGCAAAAGTCCTTTTGAAGCTATTGGCAAATAAATAAAATAATAATTCCAAATGGCATCATTGTCACAGAAATTCACCGTAAATATTACTTAGGTGTAAAGAAGTCAGTATAAATTCATAAACTAATTTCTTATTTATTTTGTTAGTAAGTATTAAAACTCTTTATTGTTTTGTTAAGGAATAAAACAGCATGTTTCTTTAACCTTTCATTTATTTTTAACATAAAACCATGGTACAAAATTGATTTTTTACTGATTTATTACAATGAAAATTTCTGAAACAGTTGTTTTGTTTGTTAAAACACAATGCAACATTGCACTTGGAGCATTTAGTTCTTGAATATACCTTTATACAAAGTCTGTATCTTGATTTTGATTCTAAATGCTCTGGCCAGTGTCCTATTTGGTCAAAGCGCACACCAGCGACTGGGCAAATTGCCTTAGGCTTGGACAGTCTGTGGCTGGATGGCCCCTCTTTCTTGCAGGTGTAACAATTCCTTTCTTCAGAAAGGCACTTGCTATTTCTGCTCGAAACTTCAGCAGTGGTGTATATTTCTCATTTTTATGAGCGCAATGTTGCCTGTAAAGCAGCCAAACATTCACACAATCAAGGTCTATGAAATGGAAAATATTTCTCAGGTAGTACCTCTTTTTTTTATGTTTATTCTGTATATTTGGACCAACATATCATGGAGGTCCACTCCTCCCATGTTCGTATTATACTCCTGCACAATGTTGGTATGTGGAACGTCTATATATGATCTGTTTTTTTACTCCAACGTTCCACATTTTCAACAGGTTCCTTGCCTTAATAAGTAGAAATCAGGTGGACAGCTTTATTGTCATACCATTTCAAAACTATAATTTTGTTTGTTTCATCTGCATGGTAATCACAGGTTCCTCTGCCTTCTTTTTTTATCTCTGCAGACGGCATCCATGCAATCTGTTTTTTCTTATGGTTCCCACAACATATATTCCTTCATTTCTAAGCTTTACTGCTAGGTTGAGGAAAGTAAACCAGTTGTCCATAAAGAGTTAGAAATTGGCATGCCTAGGCAAGTTCTCAATCAGCCGAATCACAACATTTCCACTCATTCCACAGGATTAATTGCAGTGTTTGTTCCCCACTTCAAAATCATAAATGTAGCCACTTACACCAGCTCGAGCAAATACTTTTATGCCCCATTTGTGTGGCTTTGATTTTATATACTGGCGCAGAGATGTGGAATAATAAGTTCATCAACACTGTTGTATTCTTCAACGTCGGTTTTTAGAAAATTGTTCTTTAGTTGATCTAAAAATGGCCTGACATTGAACAACTTGTCATGATGAGGATCATCCCTGGATAACATATTTGCATTGTTGTTCACATGAAAATACCTCCTCATCGACGGAGTGGCATCAACACAGCTATCTGACTATACCTTGTCTCATTTGCCCAATACATCTTGTAACTCGGCACACTCACAATACCACTTAGTAAATGAATGCCAATGAACTGTCTTGCTTCATTGACTCTAGTGATTATACTTTGTCCTAACACTTGAGTAGAGTATAGATTTGTCTGCGTAACTAAATTGTCAGTTATAGTCTCATCAATAAAACTTTCAAAATGTTGGAGGGGAGAATGTTCTTCATTTGGTGGATCAGAAAACTGCACAACACACTGAACATCCATAGCCTGCAGATCCTTGCATACCCACGTATAGCTCACGCAGTTTTCATTTCCTGTTCCTAAAGTTTCAAGCCATACAGATGGGGAGTTTCATCATCACTAAGAGTTTCTTCTAAACTGCCCAGCTCAGGTTCTGTCTGTAGAGGCAATACTTCCTGTACTGATGGATGGATCATAGCCACTTTCATCATCCGAAAGAATTTCGTCATCTGATATTTCAGAGTCAACACCACGCAGAAGAAGAAGAAGAAGAAGAAGAAGAATTTCATTATCCCGTAGAGCTTCATATTTTCTTCGCTTAACCTATAAAGAAAATATGATGCAAGAATGAAAATTACGAAATATCATATAAGAACAAACACAATTCATTCTTATGATACAAATTCATTTATGCTTACCTCATACATACTAATGCATCAATGACTCCAAATGGCGCAATTAGAAATTCGTAATAATTACTCAAAGAAATGTATACATAACTGCATTGTAAACCTACCATATTTCTTTCCCTTGCCATTGAGGAACTAGGTAAAGTTGGTTTCATAACCTGGAATTTCAGTATGCACAGAATAAGACTAAACACAACAATCGTTGTTCACTCACAAATGCAGTAGCACAACTCACGACACTTCTTTGTTCTGCACTTAAAACAAACGGTGAGTCAAGAAAGAAAACGCCACTGCGATCTGTTGGCCAAACTTGGAACTATGCGAAGCGATGCCAAACGGTATCATTGAAGCGTTGGGAAGCTCAAAAAAGCCATGAATACTTAATGATGCCATTTGGAATCGCAGATGCAGCAAGGGGTAATATATTGATTTTTTGAATGTATGTTGGTTTTCTGAATAGGGTCTGTAAATCAGCTGTTGAGATGTCAGCATGGTGAAGTGTAGTTATAAGTACATTTGTAATTATTTTTAATACAGAGAGATTATGATATTTTGTGGATTTCAATGAACTCAGGATGGAGAGATTTTTCAAGGAGATGCTTACTCCCTCTCCTATCACAGCTATAAAGGAAAAAACAGTGAAGTGAAGAGATTAGTGGTGAAAAATTACTGTGCTCCATTATTTTGTAATTGGAAATGGGTTGAAAAATTTTAAAATGAAAATTTCTTAAAGATTGGAAAAAAATAGCCAATTTTTGGATAATCCTTTGAAGTACCTTGAACTGAACTGTGCTGCAGTCTCTTGGAACGGTGTGCAAATCAATGTACTGTTAGTGTAAGGACTTCCCCCTAGATTGGCAATCAAGCTGCACATTGCTGCTATAGATGTTGTGATTTGAAACAGTTGTTGTTTGCACAAAATGAAAAATTACTGGAAGGTTCCTTGCTGAGTATAGATGTAGGAGAAAACAGTTTTATCTTCTGATGGGGCAGTAGTATTAGGCATACTTCTTCAGATGATATGTGGCTCCTGTACAACAGCTGATGACTTCCCATTCTTCTCATTTAATTCTGTGAAAGAATTTTTGGAGTATTTTTGAACCTGGAACTAAAGATGATCTGATGAACTCACTTCCAGAACCATGGGGCCAAACATTGTTACTGGTGACATCAGTACTGGTATAGTCAATTAACAAATGCTCCCAAAAAGTACTTAAGCATAAGAAACAAGATGTTTGTTTAGAGTGGCAATTAATCTGACAATAAATAATCTATTTTAAATTTGCTTTGCCTGTTTTTGTAAATTTGTCAATATTTTGAATTTTCAGCTTTTCATATACATTGGAACTGTTGCAATTATTCATCTCCACACCACCTTCAAAGTCAAATTGATTGCCTTCAAGCCAGAACACTTTTAAGTTTCCTGATACTTTCAGTTGATGTTGCAACAAGAATTTGATCACAAGAATTAAAAAGAAGCCTTAGGTGCCCAGATATTTGTTCATGCCTAAATGGACAACTGCTGAAAGTCATTTTATTTTATACAGCATTGCAGTTTGTTCTTTGTGTATGTCATGTGTAAAATGAATGCTATAGCATCTACAATATGTAATATACATTCCTTTTAGTATACTGAATTTCCTGTTATCAAGCTCCTGAACCAAAATAACTAGGTGTCCCAATGCTTTTTGCGGTTGGAGAAAATGAAGAACAGGTAGAGAAGTAGGAGAGAAGTTGGCTAAGTTTGCTACAAAACAATAGATTGAATACATACCCCAGTACTTACAGCTTTATCCTTAATGTACATATAAAAGTGTCTTTAGCCCCCCAAAAAATGAGTAGAATGCAGCCATTACCGTCATACCAGGAAAGAAAAGCTATTAGGTGATGTCTGATTGCTTGAAGTATTTAATGTCTTTTCAAATTGTGAATTGTACATCTTATATTTCAGCTTTTGAAGTTAATATACTGGAAACAAATAAAACATTGGACTTTATTTTGTGAGACTTCTGTGAAATATTTCCAGGCCCATGACTTCCTCTTTGTTTCTATCAGTATATATGACAAGTATTGCATGCAGGACACCTCTATCCTATGAATGCCAAACCATTAATTGTGGGAACTACACTAGCTATATCAAAGCTCGTTTTCATTTTCTACCTTTCATCTCACCAGGTCACCATTTAAAATTATTTAAATCTGATTGCTCACAAGCAAATTAAATTCACGAAAATATTTCAGAAGTAAAGAAATTTTGCAAGATAATGACCATGGTGTGGAATTTAAATAGAATATGGTATGCTTGAATGTTTTCACTGTCTACCATCATAATTTATTCATTGAGTTATCTAGCTCAGCTATGAACATTGTACCATAATCAAAACACAATGGTGAAAGAGAAATTTCTCCTGAACTTGTGAAATTTTGCTCCTACACTAAAATCAAAATATTGTGTAGTTTGTTAAATGATATGGATGCAGAAAAATAAAATAAAATGTACTTTCATTTTCTGCTCCTCAAATTACACTGTATTGCAGCCAGCAGACAACAGTTCATAGTTTTATCAATGAATGATCACACTTTCAAGAACATCGGTAAAACATTCATGTATCATTTGTGCAGCCCAAAGCTCTGTTGCTACATAGAGTCCCAAATCTAGTGATTATGAAGTTTTGTTTGTTGTTGGTTGTAAAATGTAGCTTGATTTATTAGTAGATGCCTAGCATTCCAGATCACACTGTCTTTGTCAGAGTTGGAAGGCAGTTTTGCCACAGTTTTGTGTCCTTTTATTTGCTTTTTGACTGTATAGCTGCATTTGTGGGAGATGTATTTTGGTCTGTGCAAATTTTTCCATGCTCACACTTCTGACACATTTTTGAGAAAATCCCAATTAAATGTAAAGGCTATCCTCATGTAGTTTTAGCAGTTTATCTTACACTGTTTTATCTATGTGAGTGCTGTGCAAGTGTACCCCTGATGGTGCTATTCATCTGAATGTAATAATTTTTTAGATCAGACATGGCTTTGATATCATAATCATATGAGAATAATTTCTGTTTGATAGACAAATTATGAAGAAAACTCAGAACAAAGCTTTTTAAGATTTATTTAAAGGAGAGCTCTTGTGTCTTAATTGAAATTTTCTTACCCATTATGAGATATGTGTAAATAAACGTCACTGTGAACATCACTCGTAACTGAGGTTAGTAATTTCTGATATTAAAATATAAAGATGTGTGTTTGTGTGTCCTTTCCCCGTGTAGTAGTGAAATGTACAAATAATGTCACATCATTGCTTGTTTTGATTAATGTAAATTAGTTCCTACTGCTACAATTTTAATATTTTCACTGTGGTTAGTGCTATAGGTGTGCTATATTAATGAAACTGCATTTTTTTCTAGGCAATTGTAAAAAATATGATGTCTAACTTGAATCTAGTTTGTCATGTATGACATTCTTGAGCGGTTTAGATATTACATGTTGAGGACCTTTAGTACTACTAGTATGTGTGTGTGTGTGTGTATGGGAGGGGGGCATGTGAGAAGAGGAATAGGAGTAAAAACATGATAAGAGGAAAAGTTGGAGATGGCAAAGGACTGGAAATGTGGTGGCTAAAGTCAGGTATTGTTGTGTGTTCAAAATTACTTTGGGACTGACAGTGTGGCAGGAGCACATGGAGGTATGGAGCAGAGTTGCCACACCCCACATGGGGTTAGCTTACACCCAAACTCGCAAACTACTCACTTAATAAACATGGAACTTGCATCAGTGTGTTGTGGAAGAGCTGCATTATGTTTTCATGTTAGTTTTATTTGCGGCCACACAATATTGTGATGATATACAGACAGTTTACAGAAATGCATTTTGTTATGAAATTAGAGAATTTTTGACATGAGGGAAACATTTTTGTTTTTCAAGTTAGATGAACACAGTAAGTAAATGAAATCTTAAGATAACATCAATTTTTTCATGTACTTCATGCCAGAACTCTGCCAGTTTCGTAACGTGAGGTAATTTCAGGTTACTGTGATGCACAGTGTTCCGCATGCGTGTCAAGTACTAAGTGGTCGCCTGTATGGTTTTGTTATGAGAAACAGATCGCTAGATTTAGAATTATCCTTTTATTAATTTTTCTGATTCACCTCCTTATTTCTAACACAGCAAAATATAAGATTTATGCATGTTTATTGCGGTGAGAAAACGCGTCTTAAATAGGCAAGCCAGGACTGGGAGAAAGGACAAAAGTGGTACAAAAAATATTATTTCAGTTTTTTAGCAATTATGTTGTAAACACTGACATTTATAGTGTTATGTAGAATGTCTTCCTGAGATGATCTTCTTTTGCGGTTAGTTGTTGTGTAGCTCCTTACCATTGAAAACTGCACACTTCATGCAGGCGAATCTGCCTGTACTTAATTTTTGTGGTGATAATGGAAAAACTCTACCAGCATCACTTTCATTGCTATGACAGGTGCTTGAAGTATCACTGTAACTGTCACTATTGCTATTTAATGAAACAGTCATCTCCTCCATTGAATGTTCCAAAACAGCTTCATTCTGCCATGCTTTCTCCATAATGATCTACATGATGTTAACCTTCTTCCAGTCTTCAGAGATGACATTACTGTCAGTTTCTTTTTTGAGTGCTTAGACTGCAGAAAGGGTAAGTTTATTCCTGGCAACAAAACTTTTAATTGCGCATATATTAAATCTACAAGGCCACAGTAGCAGTGGTAAGATGGTAACTTAACAATTGCGTGTCCATACCTTTTTGCCAGCTTGTAGATTTTGTATTTGGAGAACTGTGAATGGAGATATGTCTGTTCCATAAGCTCCACCTTTCTAAGATTATCACATAATTTGACATTACAACTCTGAAGCCAATCACAGTCATTTCCTGCTTTCACTTTGCCATGGGAAGTGTCTTGACAACAACTACTGAATGTGCAGAAGCATTATCTTGCTCAGTTGGTGACAATTTCCCCAGATTTTTAATGAGTGATTCTAGAAACAACTTTGTAAATGTAATGTGGTTTGTTTCTTCATGATAATCTCCTCTCTCATTTGATTTAACAAGCCAGAGACCATTCAAGAGATCTTCCACGATGACTGCATGACAAAGAATAAATCTATCTCCCTCACCTGAAGGCATTGCCATTGTTCCATTAGTTGTGTCATCTGTCCAGCTCTGCTTCATAACGTGGCCAGAAATGCCCCATGTTTCATTAAGCCACACTATTTCATCCAATATTCATACGGAGGCTGTGCCTTAAAAATTGGCATCGCCATGCAGCTACATTATCCCTCTCCGTCAACAGAAAATGGTCATAGAAATGTCCATAGTGAAATCCTAGGTCATGCAAAACTGTGTTGAAAAAGACCCGATTGTTTAAGGGTGATCAATAACAAGTTGAATGTCAGAGTTTCCTTTCTACGGTAATAATCACAGCCATGACAACAAATAGCATCCTAAACAAATGCATCTACGTATATTGTAATCTGCTTATATGTACAATGTCGTCATCCGCCCCTCCTCCCCCTCCCCCTGAGACTGTCTATCTTCGATGTTTTTCCAGCTTCATTTTATTTCTCAAACATTTCCTTGCCAGTCTTCACAATAGTGTTTTTATTTGTGTACAGAGCCATAGCAGTTGTACTGATAACATTGTTAATGGAGAACAGTGAGCCACCATTAAGTGATTCAGTCTAAGTAGGCACACAGCGTGCAAATCATTTCTCTCAGCTGACCTCGTATGGCAGTCCCCTGGTCAAGAGAAGAACACAGAACTTTTCCACTCGTAACTTTTGATATTGTTCAGTACCACGTAAAAAATAATGGTAACAACAAATAAAATATCACCTCTTGCAACAATAAAAAGACAACAGACAAAATCACAGGACGCAACATTCACAAAGTATACAAACTGTCCGGATCTCTGACACAGTACAAGTGGCAAGTGTTGCAGTATGGAGTAAAGGTTTGGCAACTTCAGGTGATTGCTGTGGCTACAGGCCTCGCGGGATTGATGGAATGCAGTCTGTGCCTCCAGCTTGGACTACCCGCTGTCATAGTTATCAATTGTAAAGTAATTTTGACCAGACTATAGTAGAGGTTTGTGGGATAAAAGATGTACTGTGGTTGATTTCCATGATGGCTATTCAGATAGTTGGTTACTAGTCATACCTGTAGGATCCTCTGCACTACTTTGCAGGATTAGTAGTTGATGATGTGGTCATTTACATGTATTGCTCTATCTTTGACCTGAAAAGAAATGCTTGTGACTGGATTGTTTGAGATGGCAAGAGAGAGATGTGTGAGACAGGGATTGCCCCTCCATTAGGTTGCAGGGATTAGAGCGAGAGTGTCATTGAATAAGGGCACTCGATAGATTGGACAAGTAACAGAGTACTACTTTCAGGAGCATTCTGAAAATAAGAGGAAGCCAAGCTATGGTGAAAAAGATGGTAAAGCTGGGTGATTTGGGCATTAATAAAGTGGATATGGCTGTGTAGAACAATGTACAATGTTTGAAGAAGTACAAGTAGATTGCAATCATGAATTGGGTTTTTGTAAATAATAGTTACTAATATGTTGTGTTGTACACAAGTATAGGAGAATGTAAAAAATTGAATATTAAAGTACCGCAAATAGAAAGATAATGTACAACAGAAACAGAAGCCTGGTTTGAAATAAGTGCTTGTGGGCAACAGAGATAGGGGAGAGGGGGTCAATACAGAAGTCTCTATGCAAGATTAGTCATTTTTAATAGCAGTTCATACTGTCCTACACAGGTGGATGGTACATACATTAGACATATGTATCACAGAGAAAAGAAAAGAAATGCTTTGAAATAAGTGTTGCAGACAACAGAACAGGGTTGAGGTTTTCAGTATAGAATCACATGTGTGACTGGCCATTGCAGCAGCAGATGCTGAAACTGAACTACATGGATGACTGGTACAAAATAAGCACACAAAGGCTTTCACAGCATGTGAGTGCAATAAAATCTACTTTAGCTTTGAGCTGTGCCAGTCCAACGTGTGTCCACTAAATTTTGGAAAGCTTTTCCACTTGTGAAGAAAAATTCTGGGAGGGACAAGAAATGTGTCTTAGTGAAATTTACTGTAATTTGTTAAACTTGTTTTGTGGTGTTGCATGTATTTATGAGAGCTTTTTTTTTTTCTTTTCAGGGACCACTAATGGTCACAGAAGCTCTGAAACATTATGCAATTGGTCCTCAAGTACACTTTGTTTCTAACATTGATGGTACACATTTAGCAGAAACTTTGAAAAAAGTGAATCCAGAGACAACATTGTTTATTATTGCATCAAAAACATTTACTACTCAGGAAACAATAACAAACGCAACATCAGCTCGAGAATGGTTCCTGGTAAAAGCAAAAGATGTAAGAATTTAATTTGATTATCTTACTGTTTGTTAATAATAATAATAATAATAATAATAATAATAATTTATTATTATTACTATATTATTTTACTATAGTTGAATATATACTGATCATTTCATGTCAAAAGGGTATTAAAATCAAAGCTGCCTCCCATTGATTGTTTCCAGAAAAGTGCTGTTGCGAAGCATTTTGTAGCTTTATCAACAAACACTGCAAAGGTGGTGGAGTTTGGAATTGACCAAAACAATATGTTTGGTTTTTGGGATTGGGTTGGTGGAAGGTACTCCCTGTGGTCTGCTATTGGACTGTCGATTGCTCTGTCGATTGGATTTGACAATTTTGAACAGCTGCTGAAGGGAGCTCACTTCATGGACAACCATTTTTGCAACACTCCACTTGAGGAAAATGTAAGTTGGTTGTTGTACTTTACTCATCTTAAGGCAAACACCTGGAAAGAAGAGCAGTTTTGAAAGTTTTCTGAATAACTCACTTTTAATGTTGTTATATATGCAACCCTATGTTCCAGATTTCAATAATGTTTCTTTAAGTGCCTTCATATTGGGAAGATGTACTATTGGGAATAACAACACACTCCCTAACCAAGAAACAGAATAATATATGGAACTATGGTAATAGAAATATAATAGGTGTGGGCAACATTTTCAGCCATTGGCAAAAGTTTTACTTGTTCATAAAATAGAGATGTTGAAAAAAAATTCTTGGATTTGTGTAACTTTCATGAATTTTAGTATGGTTGCCATACACAATCGTCATCCACATTCTCCCAAATCTCTTATTTCAAACTTGTATTGTAGTTCATCGACATTGTCAAGTCAGGTTAATATTAATTAGACTTTTCTTCTTTGTCACAGGCACCTGTAATTCTTGCTCTTCTTGGGATTTGGTACATAAATTTTTACAAGGCAGAAACTCATGTACTCTTGCCATATGACCAGTATCTGCATAGATTTGCCGCATACTTTCAGCAGGGTGATATGGAATCAAATGGAAAGTAAGACTCAGTTTTACAACAATTTATAATTTAAATGAGAATTTTAATGAGCTTATTAAATGTGTTTGTTTAAACACATAATAGATAGTTAAAATTGTCGTGTGTGGAACAAAGCATTGGTAGTTCGTGACTTAATTGTTTACTTTATGCATCAAGATACGCATTAATAGTTCATGTACTTCAGTTTGTATTTCAGCAGTTATGAAAAGGGTAGACTGCCATTCACTGTAAAGATGACACATTGAGTTGCAGACAGACACAGCAAAAATACTGATACACTAAGCTTCTGGCCAAATTCTTCTTCAGGAGAGAACACACACATTGACACAAGCAGGTAGCTTTGCTATCTCCAGCCATTATAGCTGTTCAATGCAACACTTGCAGTCTGGCCAAAGCGACTGGAGATATTGGTCGTATGTTCATGAAGTGGCCTGCTTGTGTGAATGTGTATTTTCCTTTCTTTCATGAAGAAGGAAATGGGCAAAAGCTTAGTGTGTAACAGTGTGTTTGTTGTGCCTGTCTGCAACTCAACATGTCAGCAATCTATCCTTTTCATAATTTTTGATATTGCAGTCTGGATTGTCCATTGTTTAATTTCTCTTTCTCAACCATTCCGTTTTTTCTTAAGTCAAAAGTGATGATTTGACTTACTTATTGATATCATTGCAACAATAGTATATTTAATGCACACGATTATAGTTTTTAGCCCTTAGCTAACACCAGCTCACACTTTTGAGAATGTGGCTGTTGGAACAGCCAAGTCTTGCTGTTGAGCTTTTGGACAATTATGCAGGATGACCTTCAAACTGTGCCTGTCGCATGAGATATGAACAATATATTATCTTATTTATTTGATTTTTGAAATGGATTCTTATTATCAATTTTGTAACTTTTGCATTCAGTATTGATGGAACTAGGTGAAATCTTGAAAGCTGAGAGTTTGAAAGACCAAGGAAAAATGTGGTTCTAGTATCTCAGATTGGTAAGCTGAGATGTGTTATCAGGTGACAAAAAGCAGCAAAAATGTCTGTTCCACAACTTTAGATGCAGAGACTACTGGGCATTCATCTGTCTTAGGACTGCACAACAAATTGGAAGTTACTGAGTCCAGTCGTGGGACAAAATAACGATGACAAAGGAAAACAGTAAAATGGAAATTAAAACGTTGATAAATCTTGAGGAAATGACATTGGGACCACTTGCAGACCGGGATGAAGCCGTGTTCATGAAAAGGCATTTCTTAAAGACATACCTTTCAGATGAATCATGCAGTACTAAACAACAAACTTCTGATCCACTGAAACTCAAAACATCATCTCTAAAATAAGTCACCAAAGGCTTACATTAATTAGAAATAGCAAATAAAAAGTATCTTTCACAAGGATTCTGAAATCAGAATGATGTTGAGACAAACCACCCCACAAAAGACAGACATCTTCTTGATACAGAAGTGAAAAGGCCACTATATTCTGAAAGGATGGAAACCTATGTAAGTATGGGGGTATCTCAGAGTGCGACAGTGTTGACAACACTGGTAGGGTTGACTCCATGGGAGTGTGGGGAGCTCGAGAGTAGATTTGTCGGGGCAGCCGATTAAACTACCTCACCCCAGGCTTGCAGGTTCTGTAGTGGTAGCAGGTGCAAGTACCTTATTTACTCGAATCTTAGCGCACTTTTTTTCTGGTTTTTGTAATCCAAAAAACCGCCTGTGGCTTAGAATCGAGTGCAAAGTAAGCAGAAGTTCTGAAAAATGTTCTGCATCAGTAAATAAATTAAAAAAAAAAAAAAAAAAGGTGGAAGACGAGTTTTTTTCTCCACCGTGAGTTTCGACCACTGCATTTTCCTACATTACCCAACGAAGTAAATACAAATTCCGTATTGTTCATCTTCGAATGTAGCAGCCTTTCAATGTACTACTACGAAAATCCGACTGGTATACTGTTAGGGATGTTTGTCCATCAATATGGCTAACTCTACGTTCTGAATTTTTTCCTACCTGTGACAAGAAGTGGTTGCTAATAGGAACTTTTATCAATTGTGAATCACATGCAGTATTCTCTTCACCATAAGAATAATACGAATATAAACATTTTGCCATGTATTGTTTCGTGTTTGCTGCTATCTCATTTAAATCCTGTCTGCCTAATAAACTACAAAACTAAGAGTGAGACAATAGCAAACGCAGAAGAATATACATATCATGTCATGTTTATATTCGTATTATTCTTATGCTGAATAGTGATACAGTCAGAAATGAAGCACGGCAACTGACTAGATTTTTAAATCAAAGATGACTCTAATTTCTGTGCAGAGTGTAATGTACTAAAGAGGCGTCTGCAAAGATTTTCAAACGGAGAAAAATATTTGATAAAATCTCGTTTAGAACATCTTATATCATACGCAGTCTGTTATTTGGTTCTTGTTTATCATTATCAAAGAAAGCAGCAGTGTAAGTAACAACAAATAACAGTCTCTTGCCATTGTTTTGCTAATTAGATGATTCCTCTCTTTTCTTTTAATTGTAAGCGGCGGTAGCGCGCACAAAAGCAAGTCATGCCGTGAGCGGTGACAGGCCGTAAACACTCATTATCAGAATGCGACAAACAATGCATGACACAGTACAATAATGCATTTTCAGCTTTGAGTGACATAAAAACCTATACCAAGGAGAAGGGCACTTATCAGATCAAAGAAAAATAAGCAATCACTTCAAACCAGACGAAGCACGTGAAAAAGGGAAGGTAGCTGTATAAATACGGACGGAGCGCCTGACGCATAGCAATG
Source organism: Schistocerca cancellata (assembly GCF_023864275.1). NCBI lineage: Eukaryota > Metazoa > Arthropoda > Insecta > Orthoptera > Acrididae > Schistocerca > Schistocerca cancellata. The sequence continues at coordinate 281,023,410 of NC_064632.1, read as the reverse complement.
CCTACCTGGTAAAGCTTAACTGCTAAGCTTAACGACTCGAACCAAACTACTGTAGCTGTATCATCATTCATTTGACTTAAATTGTGTCTCATATTACAATGGACCAGCTTTGTTTCAATTTGGAGATGCGGTCTAAAACTTTTCTCTCCCCTTGAATTTCGAGTCTCAAATTTCAGGTGCGGCTTAGATTCAGGAAATTTTTTTTCCCCCTTGATTTTGAGTCTCATTTTTCAGGTGCAGCTTAGATTTGAGTGCGGCTTAGATTCGAGTAAATACGGTATGGTCACATTCTGTTTGGAACTAGTTGATTTATTTCATAAGTTCAGAATACATCGAAGATCCAGTGCTCATAATGCTCATGCATAACAAGTGAGGGGGTGTCAAACCTGCAGTCCCCGGCGGGCAGTGTGTTGTCAGGATCCCACCCATCACTTGCAAACGGTTCAGTGTAGCTCAGAGCAATGGGTGCTGCTAGGTAGGCACTCGATGCAGCTGGTGCTGAGTTAGTGGTGGCCACACAGTCCTGCCTTGCAGCATAGCTGCGGATCTCTGATGTTGCTGGCTGTTTGGCGATATCTCCTGAGGAGTGAATCCCAGCCTCAACGTCTGCATGGCTGCACCTGACAATTTAGTAGATACTAAATAGGTCATAGGCTAGAATGGACCTCGTTTGACCCTCTGCTCACTGGAGCTGATGTTGGTTTGTACAGTGGGTGGTTCTGTAGAATGGTGGACAGTGATGACTGCACCAGTGGACAACAGTGGAATGACAAAGCGTCTTGGGTCACACTGCAGTAGTCATTCTACAGTGGCCACTTTTGATTCCTTCTGCTGTCTGGCTGGCCAGGGTCAGGTGTGTTGACAGGCAGATCCCCTGGTATCACATGGCTCCTTGTCACATTGCTGCAGGAGCATGCTGTATTTAGGCAACAATACTGGTTACTCACCGAGTGGTACCGACATACCTATCAGCCATAATGGTGAAATACTGTGCCAGCTGGTTTCTGCAATTAATATGGCTATGGCAACTACAGCTTGTGCGGGTCAGCACCACTACACAAGTGAGAAAGATTTATGTTGTTGTCTCTGTATGGCCTTTTTGGGTCAACGAAAAGAATGTAGATGTTTGTATCTCACTAATTTGGAACATATATATAGCTCCATTGTGTGATGATGCTCTATGCATCAAATGCTGCTACCCAGGTACCATTGTTATAAATCACAGTGACTACCTAGCAGAAGGCCTGCACCTGTTATGACTCCTCTGCTTATAAACTCTGCCAGAGTGATCTCATCCCAGAAGTCCAACACAACCTCCTATCCCTGCTTAAAGCCTCAGGTCCTTCCCAGAACATCTCTCCTGAATCCATTCCCATCCTTATCCCTATGATGCCCTACACACCCACTTTTTACATGCTCCCAAAAATCCAAAAACTCAATAATCCTGGCTGCCCCATTGTGGCTGGTTATTGTGCCACCACTGAAAGAATTTCAGCCCTAATTGATCAACACCTCCAACCAATTGCCTGTAATCTAGCCTCTCCAAAAGACACCAACCACTTCCTTCACAGACGCACCACCATCCCCACCCCTTTGCCTCTTGGATCCCTACTGGTCACTGTTGACGTCACTTCCCTAGACACCAACATCTTCATGCCCATGGCCTTATCACCATTGAACACTACGTTTCTCCTTTCTCAGTGCCCTTCAGACTACAAACCCACTACCTCATTCCTCATACATCTCACTAACTTCATCCTAATCCACAACTACTTCACATTTTAAGGGAAGATATACAAACAAATCCATGGCACAGCTATGGGCTCCAGCATGGCACCCTGCTATGCCAACCGGTTCATGGGCCATCTAGATGAGACCTTCCTAGCCTCCCAAAACATTAAACTCCTAGTCTGGTTCAGGTTCATTGATGATATCTTAATGATCTGGACTCAGGGCCAAAACACCCTATCTTCATTGCTTCACAATCTCAACACCTTCTCTCCCATCCATGTCACATGGTCGTCCTCAACCCAGCATGCCATCTTCCTACATGTTGACCACCTCATTTCCGATGCCTTTATCAACACCTCTGTCCACATTAAACCCATCAACCACCGACAGTACCTGCATTTTGACAGCTGTCATCCCTTTCACACCAAAAAGTCCTCCCAAACAGCCTGTCCACGTGGGGATAGCAAATCTGCAGTGACAAAAACCCACTTGTTCAGTATGCTGAGGGTCTCATGAAGGCCTTCATAGACAGGCAACATCCCCCAGATCTAGTCCGCAAACATATCTCCTGTGCTATTTCCCCTCACACCCCCAAACCTCCCACCATCCTCAAGACCTAGCCATAAAGGAGTGTCCCATTCATCACCCAGTACCGTCCCGGACTGGAAGAACTGAACCACATCCTTCGCCAGGGCTTTGGTTACCTATCATCATACCTTGAAAATGAGGGACATCTTACCTGAGATATTCCCCCCCCCCCTCCCACCCCCTCCTATAGTTGTGTTCCATCGCCCACCCAACCTCCAAAACATCCTAGTCCATCCCTATGCCACTCCCGATCCCAACCTGCTGTTACAAGGATCATATCCCTGCATTCGATCCAGGTGCAAAATCTGCCCAATCCATCCACCCAGCACTTCCTTTTCCAGTCCTGTCTCAGGTTTATCCTAGCCCATCAGGAGCTGGGCCACCTGTGAAAGCAGCCATGTCATTTACGAGCTCTGCTACAATCATTGCACAGCTTTTTATATTGGTGTGACTACCAGTCAGCTGTCCACCGGGATGAAAGGCCACTGCCAAGCTATGGTCAAGAGCAAAGTAGACCACCCTGTGGCACAACATGCAGCCGAACATCACACACTTGATTTCAATAGCTCCTTTACTACCTGAACCATTTGGATACTTCCCCCACCTCCAGCTTTACTGAACTGTGCAGATGGAGTTATCCTTACAACACATTCTCCACTCCGGTAATTATACCGGCCTCAACTGCCCCACATGCTCCACCCAACACTTTCCATCCCCTCTGTCCTATCACCTCCTCTCCATCCTCATCTCCCACTCTGTTTATTTGCAACCCTCTGCCAACACATCCAGCTGCAAGTCTCTACTTACGTTTCAATGAGGCACTTTATACATGCTATGCATTGACGGACATCAGAAGGTGCAAAAGTACCAGGATGTTATAATTAAACTGATAGTGTTCAGAGAGCTGCAGTGCAGGCTGTATACATCGCAGGAGGCTGAAACATCATTGATATTTTCACTAGTTGTTGTGCTTGTGGGGTAAGTTGGGAAAATAATAGTTCCACTTTCTGCCATCAGGTGAAAATATGCATTGTGCACTGTAAGCAGTCAGAATGTTCCCTGTTTTGATGTCAGTATGCCATTTGTCACTTGGCGACGCATGTTGATTTCTTTTGTGAAGTGACTGTTGCTGTACAATCTTAAGAATGTTTACGTTTTGCATGTGAAACCCAAAGGCTATTGAGAAGAAAGCTGCTGGTAAAGTTGTATTATCAGAACGGCAGCAAAAGTAGCACTGCATTGCGGGAATATAGCCAACAGTAACCACTGTGGAGAGGCCCCATGTCAATAAATGGGTAGTTGATGAAGTTGCATCTCATGCGTAAAGTTCTGCAGCCAGTGCTAAGCTGTGTTCTGGCCATTCTGTCTTCCCAGATCAACAGTTCAAAAGATTGTATGGCACATTTTTCACTGGTACCTCTTCAAGATTCTGAATGTGCACCAAATGAAGCTCCAAAACAGACCACAACACTATGACTTTGCCCTTTGTTTCTTGGCATGCATGGTAATGGATGACATGTAGCCAGGAATATTCTTTGTATGGATGAGGCATATTTTACTCTACTTGGTGGCGTGAATGTGTAGGACTGTTGCATATGATGTTCTACTCTACCACATGCTCTGCAGAAACATCCATTGCACTCAGCTTATGTGCCTGTGTGGTGTTTCACAACGTTTTCATTCTCAATCATTTTTTTCTTTTTTTCCCCCTCTCCCAAGGAGATCACACGTTGTCGGCCTGTTAGGTGTACAGTGACATTTGCACATTATAAGAACCTCCTTGTGCGACACGAGATTTCAGCTTTGCAAGAATGCAACTGTATCCACACCACTATTTTCATGCAGTATGGAATGACATTACATGTCAGTTGGCAGGTGAAAGATTTGCTTTGAGAAACCTTCGGTAACAACCACATCACTCCTCACAGGCTCAGCATTTGTTTCCTGAGTATGAGCTTGGTGACCTGGGGTTTCTGAGCTGGAGACTGGTATGCCCTGTCACCATAAGCTCTGGACACGCTTCAGTGACCATTGTGCAGTGCAATGGTGGAACGTTGTGTGCCATGAGGATTGGGGATCTTGGCTTGATCGCGAGGATGGTAAAAAGCTCTTAAAAAAAAAAAAAACAAAAAAAACACTAAATCTTAATGTGCTGAGCGCCGATGAGATGCTTCCAGCTGTGGACATGGAACAGTTGTTAGCGGACAACCTCTGGGAAACCTGCTGCACCTCAGTTGTATAAGGCTTACCTAGGCATGTGGGTCTCTGTCTAGGTGACTTTTATCTCCCTAGTTGCCCATGGGACCAGGATGAATCTTTTGAAGTTTTCTCTTCCTCCTCTCAGTGGAAAGAGTGGCCACTGATAGGTACCAACACACAATCAAACAAGAGAGCTTGTGTAGCCAGTGCTCCTTATTCTGGATTTATTCAGAGTGGTGATATTTATAGTAACAAACCACATGCTGCTGTCCAGAGTGTGTTTTTCACAGTCAAGCGGAAGAGGGTAGTTTTGAAAAGGTTTTGTCCATCTGTATCCAAAAAGCCTTAAGAGGGAATCTGTGGCTCTTTAAAGTCAGTCAAGCAATTGCAAAATGGAGCATTGTTAGTGGAAACTTCTAATTCCCAGCAAGCAGTTGACCTCCAAAACACTAGATGTCTCGGGAAGTATGCAATAGACACCTTGAACTACAGCAAAGATTTTGTGACTTTCAGGAATCTCGTTGACATTCGCAGAGGAGAACTGAAAAATGAGTGGGCCAAAGAAAGCATTGTTGATGTACAAAATATAATGAGAAGAATGGATGGCGATCTAGTGAAATTGGACTCTCTTATACTTACAATCAACAGCAAGAAGCTTCCACAGCATGTCAAGACAGGTTTCCTTTGTGCCAGTGTGTGGCCTTATTTTCCGCACCCTAGGCACTGATTTAAGTGCCAGCACTTTGGGCACACTACTGTTGGATCCAAGGGAGAAGCCACTTGTGGCAAATGTGGTTGTTCATCTCCTGTGAAGTGTGTCAACTGCTCTGGGTATCATTATGTCTGGAGTAGGGGCTGCTGTATCTTTTTGGAAAAAAGGAGTATACAGGACATAAAAACCACGAAACCTATCTCGTATGGAGGTGCAAAGATGATTTATGAGGCCCTGCAGCCCCCGACGTTCACTACCTCCTTTGCGTTTGTTCTTAAACAGCCAGTCCCTAAAACCAATGTTGCTCCACAAACAGAGTTTACCAGTGTCAGCACTAGCAGCTGTGTCTCCCAGTGCACTTGCTCTGCTGCAGTTATTTCAAAGCCGATACCCCCATCCAGGTCAAGGCTGTGGTTGCCATTGTTGCGGAGCTATCTGCCCATCCAGAGTTTCAACCTGGTCCACAGTTGTGGCCCCAAAGCCCATTCAGGGCAAAAAGTTGAAGACAGAGCATCAACTACCGACAGAGCCAGGAAGCAAATTGTCAGACGATGTTGATCTCATCATCTCTGATGTACTTCTCGATTCTTCATCAGAGCTAATGGACCTTGATGTCAGACTGGGGCAACCATCTCACCCCAAAGCTGAGCCTCCTCATACAGTAGACTCTCCTCCTAGATGGAAAGACAAGGTGAAGAGCAACCCCTGTGATAAATGGTTCCCATCCTTCAGTCTCATGTTAATGGATTCAGGACATATATGGAGGAACTGAAACTCCTCGCACTGGAATGCCCAGTGTGCATGTGTTTGCAGGAAATGCATTTTAAAGCGTCTGATGCCCCTGTCATGGGGGGCTATACAGTTTATCACAAGGATGACCAGAGTGGGGAAAGGGCCAAAGGAGGGGTTGCTGTGTTTGTATATAATGCTCATCGCAACTGTACTCTCCCCCAGACTACTGAATTTCAAGCAGTTGCAGATGAAATTCACATGTGTCTGAGGAGCACAGTTTGTTTCTTGTATTTACCTCCGTCTGATGCAGTAGACTTTCAGGCTCTCACAGATCTTATGGAGCAACTCCCCCGCACATTTCTCCTGGTGGGTGACTTCAATGCTCGTCACGTCTCCACTTGCACTTGGAGTTGGGTTTTGGAGGACCTCATGACATCCCGAGAGCTGTGCATCCTAAACACTGGTACTCCCACTCATTTCTGTACTGCCACTGAGTCATTCTCAGCCATTGACCTATCTTTCTGCTCTAAAGCCCTTGCACACTCTGTTCAGTAAGAAGTCATTGATGACCTTATTCCAATGACCAGTTCCCACTCCACATTAACTTCCTGGATGAGGATTGCATCAACAGAACCCACCAGAATGGATGGTCAGTAGGGCTAATGGACGGTGTTCAGTCAACTGGCTGTGTTCTAACACCATAACAGCTTCCAGGAATGGGTGGACCATATCACCCGAGTGATCCATCATGCCGCTGACTTATCCATCTCAAAGTATTCAGGTCATCTTAGGCAACCTGTACCGTGGTGGACTCATGAATCTGTTCAGCTTTCCGGGATAGGAGTGGAGCTCCTTGATGGTTTTAAATGCTGCCCAGTTTCAGACAACCTCACAGTCTTTCAAGTTGCGAGAGCCAAGGCTTGATGTGTAATCCAGGAGAGCAGAAACAGGTCGTGGTAAGCATTCTTGGACTCCATCAACCGTTCCATTTGTTTTATTTAAGTATGGGAAGCCAAACACAGTCGTTTAACAATAGCAACCGTACTGAAACGGGTGTCTCCAAACAACACCCAAAGACATCGCTCAGACACTGGCAGAGCATTTTGCAAAAACTACAGCCCATTCCAGCCAGGATTCGACATTTTGCTGCTACTGTGTGACTGTCAAGAGTGGCAAGTTGGGCTCCAGATCCACCAGTTCAGAGTCCTACAACTCCTCTTTCTCCATATGGGAGCTAGAATTGGCCCTGTCTGAGATGCATGGCACTGCACCTGGTCACAATCAAATCGGGTATTGCGTGCTTCGACATCTGCCACCAGCATTGAAGGAAATCATCCTCGAACGTTTTAATTTGATATTACAGTCAGCTCACTTCCCAAACTCGTGGTGAGAGGCAATTTTAATACCTCTCCTCAAATGATGACAGGATCGCAAGTGTCCCCAGAGTATCACTTTAGCGAGCTGTGTAGGAAAGACCGTGGAGTGAATGGTTAACTGTTGTTTGGTCTGATTGTTAGAGATCAGGCAACTTCTTAGCCACTCTGTGTGGATTCCAGAGATTTCAGTCTACTGCCAACAAGCTGACCCTGCTAGAGATGGCCATTCAGCAGTCTTTTCTACTTAACAATCACTGTATCAGCATATTCTTCAGTATCATGAGCATATTCTTCAGTATCAGTAAGGCATATGATACTACATGGAGACACAGTATTCTCATGCAGTTACATCAGTGGGGCTTTCATGACCACTTCCTCATCTTCCTATGGTCTTTTCTGTTTCAGTGGTTTCTTAGGACTTGAGTTGGTGACACACTGTGTGATCATTTTGAGCAGGAGAATGGTGTCCCTGTGGGCAGTATTTGAAGTATTACCCTCTTTGTCATAGCCATAAACACTGCCACATCTTGTGTAAGTACTACTGCACAATGCACCTTATTTGTGGACAATTTTGCTGTTTTCTTTTTCTCCTCCAGTGTTGCAACAGCGAGCCGTTGGTTGCAACTTACATTGTGGCGGTTAGAGGATTGGACTACAAAGACATGTTTTCAATTTTCTGCAGATAAGTGTGTGTGTGTGTGTGTGTGTGTGTGTGTGTGTGTGTGTGTGTTTTCATTTTAATTGTTCTTGTTATATTTTTAATTTACCTGACTTGCATGTGAGGGACACCATCCTATATTTTAGAGACTCAGTAAGATTTCTGGGCCTCATTTTTGCTCCAGGTTGTTGTGGTTGCCACACCTAAGAGACCTGAAATCCAGAACCCACAGGGCACTGAACATCATAAAGTGCCTTACCTACAGATCTTGGGGAGCAGGCAGGGCTCATCTGCTCCAGTTTCTATAGGGCTTTTGTGTGTTTGCGCACAGTGTATGGATCGGTGAGGCCTTTCTATTTGAAGATCATTGACGCTGTCCACTATGAGGGGACTCAGCTGGCTGCAGGTGCTTACTGGACCAGCCCCATACACAGTCTCTGTGTAGAGGCCGGGGAACTGCCACTCACTGTCCAGTGGCAGCTCCTCATGGTGCATCAAGCATGTAAGTTCCTTGCAGCTCTGACTGCACCCATGTATCGTACTGTTGCTAGTTCGCCTTTTCTCCAACTGTCCATGAGCCACAATGTCATTTGGGATCTGCGTGCAGCATGTACTGAAGTTATTCAGTGTGGAGCAACTCCAACCTCGAATGCAGGGTTTTAACTGTATGCTGCCCTGGTTACTGCAGAGGCCCAGAGTAATTTTATATTTGGTGCAGGATAGGAGAGATTGGTTTTTCATACGATATTTTCTGATATTTTATATGAGCACCAAAACTATGTAGCTGTCTTTACAGATGGGCCTTAACAGGGGGCCTCAGTTGGTTGCCCTATTGTTTTTCCAAATTGTCTCCTCAAGGTTTGACTGCCTCAAAACTTTACTGTGTTTAGACACAGGATTATATGCGATCTTGCGGGCACGAGAGCAGGTAGTGCTAAATTTCTTGCCTGTTCCAATTTTTTGTGAGTGCCCCTAACTTTCTACAAAGTTTTTATCCAGCAGATGAAGTAGCCCACACTATCAAACTACAGCGACTGGGGAAGGAGATGCTTTTCATGCAGAGTGCTGGGGCATATGGGTATTGTGGGGAATGAAAGGATGGCTCTAGCAGCTGAGGCGGAATGTCATGATCCTGAGCTCTGATCACATATCGTATGCTGTGAGGAACTGTTGACTATGCCGTGTTACACATGCAGCAGGTTGCTGAGTCGGAAGGCCATATTGAACACATGTTGTAACTTGTGACCGTATACTAATAAATGTGCCGAATAATTGTTATCATGTGTCTGATTGTCCCTCCCCATTTCATGCACCCGCACCACGGTCAGACCACTTACAGTGCCATATTTTTACCAGGTGGCTGAAAGTGAAATTATTATTTTTTTCAGCATACTCTGAGTGTGCCGATTAGTGAACATACCGTTGATGTCCCAGTGACTTGCAATATATACAGCCTGCACTGCAGCACTTGCAACATTGTCAGTTTAAGTATGACCACCTGGCACAAGCAAAGAGTACGGAGTGAACTATACGCTGATCAATGTGGGGTGACAAATGCTGTATACTTGTGACCTCGGCTCAAACTGAGAATAGCTTCTCCTGACAAAATATTTAGTAAGCCAAACTAAAAGTGTGGACAATGACTTACTGATAGCATTCACTGTCAATGTTTATGAATCTGTTCCAGGCTACAGTCCAGTGCAATTGTGCCCAGATCATGAGACTTGTTCTTTTTATCCCCCCTTGAAGTCCTTTCAGTTACTTCAAATATAATAATCTAAAAGAAAAATGACTGTTAAGGTATGGAGAATATGGTACCACAATAGTCCTCCTGGCATACCTATTAACCCTTTCGCTGCTGTGATCATGTATAAAGTCCCACTACACCATTCCCACATGTTTGGACTTGTATACACGCGGCACTTGGGTTTTCCATTGGTAATATGGACGTCTGAATGCACACTGAGCTGCCGACCTGTCACTGCTGTGGATAAGTTACTTCCATATATCAGTGAATAAAAATGTTTAGAGTATTTATTGTACAAGATATGTGCCTCATTTTGGGCTGTCACTTGCAAAAAACTGCTTCAATATCTTGAATCATTTATGAGATACGATGATTGTAATGACCAGATGATTCTTTATGCAAAGTACATGAATGATTGTGTCGTATGCAACTTTCCTTTGGATATAAAACACAATTACTCAAGAACAAAATGAAATATCCTTCTGCTCTCAGTTTTAAATAAAATTTTGATATCTTCATTTCATACAGCACAATGATTGAGCTAAAACCAACCATATTCAAAGTTTACACAATGCATTTTTACTCTTCAAAATTTTGTGTGATGTTTTACTTAATTTGATGCAGTGCAGTAAATATGATGGCTTATGAAAAGAAATTCAGTTCTTTATTGAGTGATGATATCAAATTATAAGGTGTGCAAAAATCAAATTTTTTTGCCTAATAGTTTTAAAATCAGATGATAAGTATATCAAGTTGGCCAGAGTGCCGTCTCTCAACATAGGCCACCAGCATTTAGTGAGTACAGCCATAACGAAAACTGCCTCAGCACTGAATGCAAAGAGCATGTCTATAGCAGCGAAAGGATTAATAGCTACTGAGTAGAATTTTGATTACTATAAACATACCATTTTATATATTGAAATACAGTAATCACTGGACGAAGATACACTTTTCACAGGTACATAACAAGCACAGGAACAAAAGTCAACTATAGTACTGGTCCTATTGTTTGGGGAGAACCTGGAACCAATGGACAGCATGCCTTTTACCAGCTCATTCACCAAGGCACAAAACTGATACCTGCAGACTTCATTGCCCCGGCGTTGACTCATAATCCTATTCGTGACCGATTGCATCACAAGGTACGTAGTACGTACCATATGTTTGTCTTGTCACTAAGTGCAACAAATGAAACTGCAAAAACTATTCACTTTGTAATTTTATATAGAACATGTAAACAGACAAATGTTTTTAATTAAGAAATTAATTAAAATTTTTAGATACTCCTGGCAAATTTTCTTGCACAAACTGAAGCACTGATGAAGGGAAAGACACACCAGCAAGTTGTCTCAGAGCTAGAAAAAAGTGGAGTGGCACCAGACACTATTGATAAGCTGGCACCACATAAAGTGTTTGAAGGAAATCGTCCCACTAACTCCATAGTGGTAAAAATGGTTACACCTTTCACACTTGGAGCTCTCATAGGTATGTAAAACAATTACTTTTTAGTTAATTAAAGGCAGGTACACTCTTTAACACTAAAAATCTCTTCTGTCTTCAATATTAAAATGCCCTGTTGGTTATTTTTTTTTTCTTTATTTTGTTCCAGCTTTGTACGAACATAAAATATTTGTCCAAGGAGTTATATGGGATATAAATTCTTTTGATCAGTGGGGGTAAGTAATACTGTCGATGAACAGTTAACCTTCTTTTAAGTTGTGTGTTATACTAGCATAAATAGGTAAAAGAATTTTAAAAATGTGGTGACGAGATTGCAGAACAAATATATAAATCATTCCAGCATTATTGTAAACAACAGTGCATAAGTGTGTCAAATGTGGTTGAGGACGCGATTTTGTGTCAACAGTGCAGTGAAACAATGAAGAAAAAGAGACAAAAGGAAGAACATAAATAAGAAACACACACTATGTCACACAGTGAAGCAGAACATTCAAAAGCTTGGGATAGTTAAAGATATAATGTAGAAGTGAAACTGTCATTACATTTTGTATTATCAATAACCACTGATAATACTCATCTTGGGCACAAATTTCTGGGCCTCCTGTGTCATTATTGTGGTAACACGGACTTGCACAGTTATAATAATCTAGATAATTTGCATGATTAACTCATGGATACCTAATTAGAGAAGGAAAGTTGCTGCTCACTATATAGCGGAGATGCTGAGTTGCGATATGATGCACGACAAAAAGATTCACATAATTTTAGCATTCGGCCGTTAAGGCCTTTGTCAGCAACACACACACACACACACACACACACACACACACACACACACACACACACACAGCTTGCACACACACACCTGTAGTCTCAGATAACTGAAACTACATTGTGAGAGCGGCACCAGTTCATGATGGGAGTGGTGACTGGATGGGGGTAAGGAGCAGTGTGGGATGGGGAGAGGGAGGGATAGTGTGGTGGGGGTGGCGGACAGTGAAGTGCTGTGCTGCAGTTTAGATGGAGGGCAGGAGAGAAGGTGGGGGATGGAGGTGGGGAAGGAAGTAGCGGAAAGGAGAGAAATAACAAGAAATGACGGCTGTGCGGTGAAATGACGGCTGTGTAGTGCTGGAATGGGAACAGGGAGGGGGCTGGATGGGTGAAGACAGTGACTAACGAAGGTTGAGACCAGGAGGTTACAGGAACCTAGGATGTATTGCAGGGAAAGTTCCCACCTGCGCAATTCAGAAAAGCTGGAAGCACCAGCCATACCCCGGATTTCTTTGTAGGCATTACCTACACAATATAATTGTCCATCCTTACACAACCCCTGCTCCCAATCCCTTACCTCATGGCTCATACCTCTGCAATAGACCTAGATGCAAGACCTGTCCCATACATCCTCCTACCACCACCTACTCCAGTCCGATCACTAACATCACCTATCTCATCAAAGGCAGGGCTACCTGTGAAACCAGTCATGTGATTTACAAGCTGAGCTGCAACTACTGTGCTGCATTCTATGTAGGCATGACAACCAACAAGCTGGCTGTCCGCGTGTGAGTGGCCACCAACAAACTGGCCAAAAAACAAGTGGACCACCCTGTTGCTGAGCATGCTGCCACACATCTCAGTGACTGCTTCACAGCCTGTGCCATATGGATCCTTCCCACCAACACCAGCTTTTCTGAATTGCACAGGTGGGAAGTTTCCCTTCAATACATCCCTCATTCCTGTAACCCTCCTGGTCTCAACCTTCGTTAGTCACTGTCCTCAACCATCCAGCCCCCTCCCTTTTCCCATTCCAGCACTACACAGCCGTCATTTCACCGCCACACCCTGTCTTTTAATTTCTCTCCTTTCCGCTACTTCCTCTCCCCCCTCCCCACCTTCTCTCCTGCCCTCCCTCTAAACTTAAGCACTTCAGTGTCCACTACCCCTACCATACTATCCCTCCCTCTCCCCACTCCAGGTTCCTCCTTACCCCTATCCAGTTGCCACTCCCATCATGCGCTGGTGCTGCTCTGACAATGTAGTTTCAGTTATCTGAGACTACAGGCGTGTGTGTGCAAGCTGTGTGTGTGTTTTGCTGACAAAGGCCTTAATGGCTGAAAGCTATAGTTATGTGAATCTTTTTGTTGTGCCTATCGCGACTCAGCATCTCCGCTGTATGGTGAGTGGCAACTTTCCTTCTCTAATATTGTTACATTCCATCCTGGATTTTCCATTGTTTGATCATGGATACCTTAGTTGCACCACAATGCAGCCATGTTCTGGATCTTGGACAAGGGTACTGAGGCAGTATGTTTCATTGACACTTATTGCTTCTTTATAATCTGTACATGACTAGTAGGTGAGCTACTGTGTTACATCCGCTTCTAAAGTCAGTTTGTTCCCATATGAATATGGTCCAATGAGCGTTCTAGATCTGTACCAAGAGGATGCAAAAAATTTCCTGCCAGCGGGATAAACTGTCATACCTTGTCCCTTGACTCCTGGAAGGCATTCCCTAAAACTGATTGTGTACTTTCAGGTGTTCAGCCAAATTGTTGTTTCCATTTTTTTCCTCATGAAGTTTGGGGCATTTACTGAAGTACATGAACTCAAAGAAAAGTCAGCATTGGAGATCTGGAAATCCTCAACAAGTAATCAAGAGCACAATCTGAAAACAGGAGGGTGCTGCACTATTAGTTCTACATGAATTAATGGACTGATTCTCCAAACTGTGCCTTCTGAAAGTAAATCTTGTTTGCTGGATGCTCCTTATCTTATACAGATTTGATTTTTTTTATACTGAGCTGCAGTTCAAAAGTGTTTTCCAGAGCAGTACTTCAGATAGGGCCTATCGTTAGTGGCATTTACTGTATATGTTAATTTCATGTTGGCCAAAGTGGCCTGGCTCAATTTTAAGTAACAGCTGTTGCAAATAGTCCACTCCTTTATGAGCAACTGATACCAAGTATAAGCACAGCAACAGTACTTAGAGTGCAGTACTTAGAATGCTTCGGTTAGTAGTTTGGTGTTGAATACTTGATTAACACAACTAAAGATGGTTACAGACTCTACTGTTGTGTAGAAATGTAAGTATATTTGATCACTGTTTTGAAAGGAAGCTGCATTGGCCACGGTCAGCAATCTTCAAGCTGCTGTCTTGTTCTGGGGTGTGATGACATTGAAGCACTTGTTGTGAAAACTGTTGCTTACAGCACTGTCAGAGATACCGGATGTCTCATTACCTCCAGATATGTCTGACACCTGGGTAAATAGGAAACAGTGTCAGTCACAAATCTTTGGGTGGAAAGTGAAAGTGATGACTGGCTGTCCAGTTGTCGTCGTATGCCATAGAACATTTGATGTGTTTCCCATTGTTGAGAGTGCATTTTGCCCAATGTACTGGAATTGGTGCTGATCTCCCTGAAAGATCCAGACAAGTGCAGAGGGTTGGTTTGCTGATCATCGTGAGCTCCAAGATTAGGCAGGTGATGGAGCATCCCAAAGAAACAGCAAGCAGGTCAGGAAGGAACACTTGGGTCCACCCGGTATGTTTGCCAGATATGCTCTGAGATATGGAGAAGGCTCTGCCAGTGCTATTGAACATATGTGGCTGCAAATTTTTGCTCATATTGGCACAAATGAAGGTGGCTGACGGAACTGGTAGAGACAACTAGCCTTGTTCCCAAAAGTGATTGCAATCCTTGTTTTTTGAGATGAATGGAACACACATCAGAGGCTCAAATGTTTGTGATATTGGATGGGGAGATTTCAATCAGTTTTTTGCTAGAAGGAGAACTTTAGGATCCTCGCCTCTCCCCCTATCCCATTTGATTAATAGTACACTACATGCATGAAGCAGTTATCAGCGTAGTAGAGTAGCTGTGGTGTGCAAATGTGAGTTTTATAGTGCAGAGAAACTCCTCCACAGGGCCAGAACAGAAAGCTGACTGAAACCAGAAGTGAATTTCAACAAAATTTTAAATTCAGATTGGAACGTCTGTTGCAAAAATAGTATTGATTTTGGTAATGAAGGCAGAAGTAAAATCATAAATATCATGATAACATCTATTGAGGAGAGTACGTATTTTGAACTTTGCCGCAGATAAATGTTGAAGGTTGCTCATACTTGCAATTGGATGCCTTTATAAACTCCATATTTCAGGAATTGTAGTGGTGGAATATTTGAGGAAATACTTGGAGAATACAGCATGTAAATTTCTTGATAAAGTTACAGTATTAATAGCTATAGACTGGGAGATTCAAGGGAAGGACAAGTGACAAGAATAGGGGTTCAGGTGACACTGTTCTAAAGGCCTTTTCGAAAAATAGAGAAGTAACTTATTAGGTTTACTGGTTACAAACAGGCCCAAAATGTTTATTTCAGTTAACATAGAGCAGGGAATCGGTGATCGTAGTGCTAATGTAGCATCAGTGATTGCAGGCAACAGTAGAAATGTTAAAAGATAAGAAAGTATTTCTGTTTAGTAAGTGTGACAAGATGATTTCAGATTATCAGAGCACTCAGTGTCATGCATTCATGTCAGAGACCCAGCATGTTGAGTTTTGTACATTACACATTAGACAGGTATGTGCTGAGTAAAGTTATAAGGTATGGGAAAGACCTATCATGGTTCCACAGCTGTGTTAAATTGTTGCTCCAAGGCCAAAGCCTTGTTGACAAAAAACCACCAAACCAAACTAATGAAGCCAAAATGAGTCTCTGGAGAGCTACATGTGTACTGTTTAGTGAGTTGAAAAGCAAAATTTTGATGTTGCATTAAGTCAGTAAATGTATCAGATCTATCTATCCATTCATTCAGTTATATATTGACACCAACATTACAAATATTGAGGTAAATGACTGGTATGGAAAATCAACTAAAATCTCTCAACAGAGGAAAGGTGGCGACATAACTGTATCAAGAAAGGAAGATAAGATTTAACATCTTGTCGACATTGAGGTCATTAGAGATGGAGCACAAGCTCGAATTGTGTCAAGGACAGGGAAAAAATCAGCTGTGCCCTTGCAAAGGAACCATCCTGGCATTTGCCAAGAGCATTTTAGGGAAATCATGGAAAACCTAAATCTGGCTGGCCAGATGTGAGTTTGAACTGTCATTGTCGTGAATGTGAATCCAGTGTGATAATCACTGTGCCATCTCACTCGGTGACATCTATATGATTCTCCATAGAATATGTGAAAGAACCTGCTGATCTTCTAGTAGCAGGTCACTGGAGGAACACTGTTTCAATGCTTGGAAAAATGTGCAGGCCATTCCCCTTTTCAAGAAGTGCTGTCAAAACAGATGCATGAAAATATTGACCTATGTTGCTGATTTCAATCCACTGCATGTTTGAACAGATTTTATGCTTGCATATATTTATGCTCCCAAATATTTAATTTCATGTGGCATTCTGGAGCCCAAAGATCCCATCTGTAGGAATCACTCAGGCTCCTATGTTCATTCACAAGGCCTAGGAGTTAGTATATACTGGTGCCACAATTGTGCATATTCCTTGACTTCTGAAAGACATTTAAAAAAATTCTACATTATCACCTAATTAACAAAATAAGAATGTCAGATTGTCAGCCCAGCTTCATGATGGATTGAAGAATTTGTAGCAAATAAAACACAGCATATTAATAAATGAGAAGCACCAGTTTGCTTTTGTTCTACAATATTACTTTTATTGTGTTAACCAGTTTTCAGCTTACAAGGCCATCTTCAGACATTTACTGAGTATTGTCACCAAAGAAGTTACAATATTTGCAAACAACATTGGAAGAGAAGTAACACATCTAGACTGAAGCAGAAACATACAGCAAGTAACATCTTTGACAGTGTGGTGGTAATGCAATGAAGAAGTAAAAAATTGAACAGTAAATAAATAAAAATGTAGTAGACAGGAAAAACTTTAACACAAAATAGGAACAGCATGCCTAAATAACCTCCAGCTGCATTCATATTCAGCCAGCCTAGTTGCTATGTCTCTGCCTGACTGACTGATGTAAAATTTGTCACGTTCAGAACAGGTGATTTTGTATACCCCACTGTTGGCTACTAATTGGATCTTATCTCTGCTACTAAAAATACACTGGTCTGTTGTTTCCTTAAAGTAGTAGGAAAGCCTATACTGGCTTTCAGTGCTTTGGCTGCAATTTGTGATACCTCACCTAGATATGGTAGTGCACACCATTTCTTGCAGACAGTGGATGGGGAAACAGGTGGGGCATAGAGGAGGGGTATAATTTTTTGTTTTTGTTTCCTATGCAGAATGTGGTCAATAATTACTGGACTGTAGTCATTGGCTGTGGCAATAAATTTTACTGTATCTAACTCTGCCTTAAAATCATCTATGGATATGGGGATGGATATGAGATGGTGTACCATTGAGTGGAAAGCTGCATTTTTGTGAGCAAGAAGGTATTACTGTTCCTGTTGTAGTAGTTTTTCCATAAATTTTGAAATGATGTATGTGTGTACTGATGTCAGTAGTGAGACTAAGTAGTTTATGGATTTGTTGCTAATCTTTATGGTGAACTGAATATTTTTAGGTTGACTGTTTAGGTTTTTCAAAAATGAGTCGAGTTGTCTTGTAGTACACAGTCCACAGCATGTTGTTTTGATTGGAGAAAATTCTTTGTTATGCAAAAGTAACTTGGGGCGTAACCTGAGGGAATGGCACAGAACTGTTACTATACACAATGCTAAAGAATTGTAGTAAAATGCAGGAAGACTTGTAGAGGATCTGTACTTGGTCCACATACTGGCAGTTTGACTCTCAATCAAAACAAATGTGACATACTAAGAAGAAATAGGCAGAAATATCTGTTGTTTGCTGAGTAGTGACAGGTAACAGCCACTTGAAATTAAATATTTGGGAGCATAAGTACAGAGGTATTTAAAAGGAAACAATCACATAAAACTAATGGTAGAAAAGCAGATTCATTGGAAGAATACTCAGGAAGGGTAGTCCATCATCGACACAGGAAGGAGCCTACAAAAACCCTCATCTGATCCACAGCTGAGCATTACTCCTATTTTGTCCCAGATAGTATTGATATAGCAATTAGGGAAGATTCAAAAGGTGGACAGAGTGTTTTGTGATAGGTTTGTTTAGTAAGAGCATAGATGTCACTGAAATGCTCACTCAATTTGAATGGCAGGCACTATGAGAAGTGCTGTACATTATAGAGAGGTTTACTATATACATCTAAATCTACATGGATACTCTGCAAATCACTTTTACGTGCCTGGGAGAGTGCATACATTCCTTCCTTCCTTCCTTACATATATATCACATAAAGGTCATTACAGTAAAATTAGAGAGATTTAATCTCGTGCTGAGAGCACCATTCACAAGTGGAACAGGAAAAAGGGGAAGAGAGAGTGATACATGTAATACCTGCCACCACACACCGTAAGACAGGTTGTGGTATGTAGACGCGGGTAAATAGATGGAAACACATATACGTGTATTTGATCACGTTGTCAGCAATAAATCATTTGAAGCAGTAAAAATTTTAAATGCATGGCATTAACTGACCAGAGAGGCCTTAAGTGGGAAGCCCACGTGAAGTTAGTTGTAGGAAAAGCAGACACCAAGTTAGAGTCGTCTCATGACATACTCTTGTTTGAACGATCGAGTGTTTCTCACCAATATAGGACCTGTATGATGTAGGATGAAGAGATAAGATACAGAAATAAAAAAAACTGGCACAATTTGTTATGGGTTCAAGACTTTAAAAGTTTCCAGTAGCAGTCACTACTAGAGAGGAGTGTGCATCAAGTAGTAGTTCACATTCCAAGAAATGCCACGCAGCATATCATTTCCTTCCATATGCATCTTCTGAAATGACCACAGTGAGAAAAACTGAGGAATTAGGAATCATATAGAGTTTACAGACAGCCAGTGCACTCTGCATGACTGGATGATACAGGTGCATGAAGTTCCCTCTTCCATACGCTGTAAGGCAGCTTGCAATGTTGATGTAGATATAGATTGAGGCTGTGCAAGAAAGTGCAGCTTTCTGTGGAGAGTTAAAAAGGTGCATCAGTTTCATTACACATACCCTCGTGAGCAGTACTCTACAGACTTATCTAAATGGCTCCCATGTAATGAAATCTGGAATGTTTCCTTGGTCTTTTATTTCCGTAATGGGAGTGTTTAGGAATAGGCCATTGAAATAGTCTAGTAGTTGACCTGTAACTTCCATATCTTGCTAGGTTTTATGCTTCTCTTACTTTTTTCTCATGGTTGCCATACAGTTCCAATGCTGCAAGGGTCCTGCTATTCAGTACCCTTGAACTAGAACACAGTTTCTCGCCTGTGGACTTTGATCTGTTGCCTTGAAGATGCTGAAAGGGACTTTTCTTGTTCCAGTGGAGTAACACAATCAGAGAAGTTGAACTCAGTGTCCTGTAACGTACAACTCTTAAACTAACCTTAATAAATCTACTACTCATGTATTACATTCCAGCTAGATTTTGTCATTTGTCTGTTTCTCATGAGATTCTGAACAATAGTACAATAAAAAACAACATCAGTGCCATTATGATCTCTTTGGCGGCATAGAGGTCACGTGTGCTCTATGCCTTTCCCTCACAGCTTCATGGAGCAAATGTCTCCATGCAGCAGGTAGAAGCACCAATCCATGGCCCGCTTCACCGATAGCACACACCATCAAAAAACCTCCCGAAAGTGGGGTGCTTTCTACTTACTTCCTACTTTAACCCACAATCTTTCATCAGCCAGTGGATAGCAAGAATGTGGAACATCTCATTTATTGATGACATGTTACACCTCATATTCTTCCACCGAGATGAAAGATGTCGTGCTCATAAACTGACTTCTAAAAGTTTAACACATTTGCAATAAATATCATTTTCAAACAATAGTGTAATGTTACTACTTTACAAAATACTCATGTTGTTTGCAGTTCATCTCCTTCTGTGACTTTGCATAATATTTCACTTAACTCAGCTCATATTTCAACAATTATGTCCCATCATAAGTTTACCTAACACCGTGTTATGTTTAGATCCGGTCCCTATGGGCCTCGCATACAGTTTCCTCTTTCATTGCAGTCTTTATTTATCACAGTATAATTTCACCTCTGCACCATCATTTGAAAATTTTAATTTTGTGATTACATTTTAGAATTCTTGTTTCATTCTTAATACCTGAGCTACATAATGTCTACTTCCCTTAGATATTGGTATTCTGATATGCACAAATATTTCTGTAGGTTTCTTGAGATATTACACATAGCTAATTATCTTGCTTTCTTTGCTGTACATAGGCGACACTAGTTCACTGTCATGTTCTCTTTACTCCAGGTCTTGGCAGATGTATTTATTTGCAATTTTAAATTAATTAAGTTACTCAAAGAATTACTTCCTGGATTGAAATCAATGATCTGTTTGACTTTTCCTAACCTCAGATACTTGCTTCCTTAAACTGCTGTAGAAATGTACTGAAATTTATGAAGTTTAATCAGCCAGGTTCATACTACATTACACTAGTCTGGAGAATGCTTTTATAATGTCAGCAGCCTTCCTGTGCACATTTACACCTCATTCTAGGGGCAAACACTCCTCAGTTATCTTTCCATTTGATATGCAAGTGTTCCTTTACAACTCTCCCTTCCTAAAAGTGGTACAGGTCCTTGCTCCTTCAGATCCAGTGAGCTAAGTCGTCCTTTTCATAGGTCCTCTTACCCTTTACCCTCCTAACATGTTGCCTTCAGGCACACTGCACCATCACTTTACAATTACTGCCTAATTATCTTACCCAGCTTACACTCTCATAAGCAGAATACATAACTCCTATGTTTGAATCTAGTGGTCAGTACTTTCTGTAATTCTCACCTTTATCAGGTATTGCCTTACGTTAATACTTGCACCTCTTAACAGTTCTGTGCTGTGCTGTGCTGCTATTGTTCCTTAACTGCAAACTATTTATCCTTGTCGTGTGCTTCTCCTTATGCAATACCTTCTGCCAATAATTATGTTTCACATGCTTGGCTTGATCGATGGTCACCATATTTTAACTTCTTTTTCACCCTTTCCCTGATTTTAATCTAACATGTTATTGGTACTTATTGCAATAGGTATGTACTTATTGCAATTCTTCTGTCTCTCCACTGTTACTATAATTGATATGCAATGTGCACATGTTCGTCTGCCACCGACCCATAGATCTGTTATGCACACCCCCTGACACGACTAACATGCGGCACTTAATTATCAGTAATAAAGTTTGTCACATTATGTGGTATACCTTCTCAATATGCTTAAGTTATTGCACATTAAGTACATAAAAAGAAAAACACAGCATTCATACAAAATGTATAAAATACAGATTTGAGATGACACACAAGTTTTAACAGTATTGTAAATGTTATTCATACATATATGAGGTATCATTTTGTGTGTGATTATATGTACTCTCATACACCACACAGATACTCTATGGTCTGACTTTGGTGTTTCATATACCTAATTGTGGGATAGGGCACTTAGAGGTGATATCTTTCAAAAGATTACAGGATAGAAAAAGAGTGAAGAATGACAGCATATCCCTGCCAAACTAGCTTAGTATGCACGTTCCCCTGAGAACTTAAAATTACTTTATCATATCAGTATTATATAGAGAACTGAGTCACAGATAGGCACAACAGAAAGATAGTCACAAAATAAGTTTTCGGCCAACAAGGCATTTGTCAAGCGCGCGCACACACACACACACACACACACACACACACACACACACACACGCACCACTACCACCACTACCCAGTCTCTGGTAGCTGTTTATTACATTCCATCCTGGTTTTCCATTGTTCGATAGACCTTAGCTTGTTGTGGTGTGTAAAAATTATACTGCTTTTGAGTGTGATATATTCATAAACTTGTAGGGTCCACAATACTTTGGGAAAAAAACTTACTAGTTTCTTTCTTTATATGGGAACTCTGATGATTATCTAGAACAAGCGTTCACCTCTTACTCAATTTATAGCATCGTAAGACCTCCCTAATTTTTCTGCCTAGATTCTTGAAATAATAGAATTTGTTCATGATTTGTATACATTTTCATATTTGATTAGAATTAGACTCACCAATAGAAGTAGGTGTAAAAGAGGAATCAATTCTTTCCTGTACTTCTTTTTCTACAAACTCGTGCAGTCATCCTATTGTCATGAGCTTGCTCTAGTTCACTAATTAAATTAAATTAATACAGTGGAATTTCAATTTTACATTCTGTGACTATGTTTTTGATGATTCCATGCCATAAATACATAGCCCCTGTGAAAACCCATAAGATCAGTGCTAAAAAATACCCCAATTTTACATTTCTTCCTACTGAGGTTTACCTTGATTCTAAGTTCTTGCTCAACGTCTTGCTTGACTTCCTGTTGACATTTGTTGCGACTGAACAAGTTATAAGTGGCAAAAAAGACAGATGGTTTGGATCATGGGTTGTGGCAGAGTTAAGGGAATATTTTAGGCCGTTGTGGAGAGGGGAGATGTGAGAGAGGAAATGCTGACATCATTCACGATTGGCGTTGCCAACACAACTTGTAACATTTAGCTTCATCGCACGTTACGATACAACCACTGCTGTGTTGCAGCGGTAATGGAAAAACACGACAGTCAGTGCAAAGGGTTCCGGACCGAGCCAATATGTGATGAAAGGTCCCAGCCACCACCTTTTCTTGTGCACTTGTAACTGACTTTCATCTTTTTGTATGTATTTCGATGTACTGTATTCAGCAACAATATCAATCATCAATCTTTAAATTCAAATGCAGAGTCTCAAAGAATATGTTCAGTCATAATCAAGGAAATGTCACTCATTTCTGGCTAGTAAATTCTTATTGGCTGACGACTTGTTAAGTCACCCAGTACCCATTGCAGCCACCACACCACACTACACTAGCACTCACAAAATGAGCTTGCCTAGTGGATGTGTGGAGAGGGGGAGTGGCCCTTCAGTGATGGGAGTATTGGTAGGGGTGAAAGCATTTTGTGAAGTGCTCAAAATACACTTTTCGTGCAGATGATGTTCTATGACAGAGATTTCACATGAAAATAGAATACGGGTTTTGCGGTAGCACATTTTGAAGACTTTAGTGTTAAAATCTGACATGATACAGTTGCAACAACTACATACACTACTCACATATATATTTTGCATTGCATACACCACACACTGTAGATCGTAAAGATTGGCAGCAGTGATAGAGGGCATGAACCGAAACTGTAGTGCCTGAGCTTTCTTTCAAATTTACATTTTACATAGTGTACAGAAATTCTCTGAGCTGACTTCTGATCAGCTTGTAACATCAATTGGGCAAGTAAACTTTTTTTTTTTTTTTTACATCTGTTTCTCTCATAAAGCCCAAAGTAACACTTTAATAGTGGTGAGCATATGAAGTGTGGCTCGTAAGAAAAGCATTTAACAGTAACAACAATGGTGATAAAGTATGTCATTGAGCAGATGTCTACATTTATGACTACGGTTTAACCACTTAGCTACTGTATTGTTTTTGGTTTAAATCAACATGTTTATCAGTTTTTGCTTTTTTCTGGGTGAGCAACAACGATGATGATGTCAGAAAAATGCATGTTTTGAATATATAATTTGTGGTCGTAGCTTGGTGGAAAATAGCTCAATTACCTTGCACCCAGATAACAGTTTCAATTTTTTCATGAGTTTTTACTTGCTTTTACATATCTGTGATTTTTTAAGAACTGATGAAACTCATAATTACGAAATATTGTATTGACATTTAATTCCTTCTCTTTATATAAAATGTGTCTAAGTATTGGAGAGGATAGTGATTTTTAATCATATATGCGAATTATGTGTGGTTTTGCTCATATTTTGGGGTTTTTGAACATTTTACTTGATTCTGCAGTTTCCTCAATTTTGCATTTTTTAAGTCTAGACGGTATGAAAACATGAAATAGGGGTTATATTACCCAGTTCTCTTTTAAAATCATCCCCTTGAGCTTTAAAAGCTTCCTGGAGTTTGTTTTAAATGCATCCTCTTGAAATTTAGCCAATAAATCTGTTATATCTATTGCCTTTGCCACAGTTGCCATCATACTAGTGGTTACAGGCATAGGATGTACTAAAATTATAATTTGGAGCTCACCACTACTCAGCAGTTCATCTATGTCATTCCTTAACACTGTTGACTATAAGCAAATTTTTAACTAATACAGTTCACCATATGTCATTATTGCGTGCTGCAGTGAACCAGTCGGGCTGCTGGCTCACTGTGTATATATTGCGTTGTTCGGCTATAGCAGGCTGCTGCTGCAACTGCTGTGGTGTGGTGCTGTAAGCTGCTCGCCAAGTTGAACTGTTTTCATGAGGTCCTCCAGCTGCTAATATGTCATTAATCCTCTTCTCAGAGCCCAACGTAAACTTTTCTATGTTGCATGTTGAATTGTATGTGTGTGACTTGTGTCTACGTTTCATAAACAAACACGACAAGATACCAGTTGATGCTGTTAATAACAACAACCACAGTTTATATTCTCCAATTCCCAATAAATTTTTCTTGTTTTTCTCTGACATGCATAGATGTCTTCTTTTTTAATATATGAATAATTTGATAGCACAGTATAACGTGCACCCAATTAGGCATTCTGTTTCTGACTCCCATTGTCCTTAACAATATTTCATGAGTTTTTTTATAGGCCTCCTTTTCGTCTGTTTCTTTGCAATTTCTGTTCATGGCCTGCACCGAGGTTTCCAAATGAATTGTTTCCTTGGTCTTAATTTTCTTAATTGGGGTGTTAGCAATGGATTGTTGAAACAGTCCAGTGGTCAATCCATAGGTTTTGTGCTTCTCTTACTTTTTTCTTGTGTTCACTGTGCAAAACCAATGCTCCAAGGGTCCTGCTATTCAGTACCCTTGAACTGTGGCACAGCTTCTCCCCTGTGGACTTCGATCTGTTGCATCAAAGTTGCTGAAAGAGACTTTTCTTGTTCCAGTGGAATAACACAATTAGGGAAGTTGAACTCAAAGTATTTCCTATAACGTGCATCTCTAACTTCCATTGCTGAATTGACTGCACATGTGTTACATTCCAACTAGGTGTAATAATTCATCCTTCACACACGAGACTCTGAACAATAGTACAATAGAAGCAGAACATTATTGACGTTATGATTTCTTTGGTGTCATAGAGGTCACATGTGCTACCTGCCTTTCACTTGCAGCTCCATGGAGCAGATGACTCCACCCAGCAGATAGAAGTGCCAGTCCGTGGTCTGCATCACCGACAGCACAGGATCAGTACAGTTCCTATCTGCACAAACAATCAAGTACCTCCTGAAAGTGGAGTGCTTCCTAGTTGCCAGTTACTTTAACCCACGAATATCTTTTGTTGGCCAATGGGTATCAAGGATGTTGCAGATTTCTTTTTGTGGGTGAGATGCTACACCTCAATATGGAACTGAAAATTTTGCCCCCCCCCCCCCTTTTCCCTCCAAGAAGAAGAGAAATACGTGACGGTGCTCCAGTTTTTGAGGAACTGTCTCCCCCTGCAGGCATTCTGCAAATAATTTTGCTAGTTCCTCAGATACTGTTTTTTCTCCTTCATTAACATTTCCTGTTGAATGTAGTCCACATGCAATGTAATACTCTAGAACAGTTCAAGACTATCATACATACAGAAAGCTTTACATTCCACAAAACAACTAAGTTGTGGCAATAGCAAAAATTATGAGCACAGTATGACAACATAAATATCCCTTGAGAAAAAGTCGTGGACAGTTTGATACAATTTCAGAGATGCAAATTTTGTTCTTTGAGTCGTGACAACGAATTTCCAAAGTTCTGATAACCATTCACTACCCATATTGAAAAATTGAGCACATTTGGTAAGAAAGTTAAAACAGATGTTCACAGAATATATTTTTCTTGGCATTTGTTTGCAGTGTAGGGTCATAAGGACTTGAAAGGGACTGTGTGTATAGTATATTTACAAAGACAGTTAGGGTTAGTGATTATTGTATAATGGTAAATAGTCATTTCGACTGGCTGTATGTTTATTAATATTATCTTTTCGCTTATTTCAGAGTCGAGTTGGGAAAGCAGCTAGCAAAAGCAATTGAACCAGAACTGCAGCACTCTTGTGCTGTCAGTACACATGATGCCTCCACTAATGGTCTGATTAACTTCATTAAGTCATGTTGGTGAAGGAATTACCATTCCATCTGCTTTTATGTACTGTGAAATAATGATGTATTTAAATGTCAGTTGTGCCATATTTTAAGTTACTGTTTGTTGACTATCACAAAATTGTATCCCCCCCCCCCCCCTTCCTCTTGTGAAAGTTGAAAAAGGCAGAAGCTGTGTGAGGTTTTTTGCTTCCTTATACCTACTGCACATAGTTCTGTGGCTGATTTAAGAGATCATGTTCATTTATTAATGATTAAACTCTTATTGTATAATTTTTTGTAATAGTGGAAAAAGACATTGTGTAATAATACAATATAAAATATTTCACTGCCTCAGCAAACAACATAAATGTAAAAAATTAATGTATTTAGTTATAGATAATGTAGATATTTAAGGTTACACTTAAAATATTGGCTGTCTCTAAATTGGTAAACTGATGTCAGATCTAATCAGGGAGTGTTTGTGGCCTTGTGTGTTCCAGCACAATTTGTTTTATCAAACAGTAACAGCATCAATGGTATGTTCAGCCACAACACAAGACACTATCCAAATGCATTGTGTGGCTATAAATGTGCAATAAACAAACTTAGTATACTGATAGTTACTTTTCTTACTTTTGAGACCCCTCTTCCAGTAAATTACACGTCATCATGGTACTGTTTTCAATGAGCAAACATAATTACATACTGCTTAAATCAAGATGTATGTGCATGATTATTTTAGGTGACATGTAAAGACATTCATACAGCAGGAAGTATCACTAACTTAATGAACAAATGCTACTCTGAAGACATTCTAATAGCAGCTGCCAAGCTCAGATTCACAAAATATGGCAAACACATAATTTTGTAAGTAGTAAAAAGATTTATTCACTGACAAAACTATTTAGTTACATGTTCCATTGATCAGTCTCGTGGAAACCATTATGATGTGGAACATGTCAAGTGCACACACAAAGTTGTTTTTAAGCTTAAATTTTTTTCCCCAACCCCATTCTCTTGAATGACACAAAATGCATATGTTATGCCTGCAGATTTTATTCCTATTTAAGAATTCATATGTGGTATAGAAGGAGTTGTCAAGGAGATATGATTTACATTTTATTTCATCTGGTAATTTTTTAAAAAGCTTTACAGCAGCATATTTTACCCCTTTCTGTGCCAATGACAGTGTAAGTCTTTCTTTCTTCTGGTATTATGTCACTGTTGTTTTTAAACTAGTCCATGTTGTTGAGAACAGATTTCATTACTGAGTAAATGTACTGTGAGGCTTGTGTAAGAATTCCTAACCTTTTAAACAGATGCCTACAAGATGTGCGACTATGAGCCCCACACATTATTCTAACCACATTCTTTTGAGCAGTGAATACTTTTTGCCTAAGTGTTGAGTTACCCCAAAACATTATTCCATATGACATCAGAGAGTGAACGTATGACCTCCATATACTCCAAGGCTAACAAGCATGACTACCTTTAAATATGTTAATTAAGAAAAGTGTCGTTGAGTTCATTGCAGTTTTTCTTATAAATCAGATACTGCTACACAATTCAGTCAACTTGGTCCTCTTAACAAAATGTGTTTGCTGCATGGGGCCAGTTGTACCAGGTAATCATAAGATTGGAAGTTAATGCAAAAGTCCTATGCAGTTCTGCAATAATATTTTAGAATTTTTCTATTCTGCCACACAATATTACAAAAGGATGCACAACATTACAAGATTTCTCTCCATCTCAAATCAAACAGTGAGGGGAGAAAGAAGGTAAAGCCTGGACAAAGCTACAAGCACTTATATATGCAGGTCATTAAAAAAAATAATGGATATTCCTCGGTAAAAAATAATGAAAAGGCAATCTTGAACTAATGTGCAGTGCACATATACATGTAATGGAAAACAGTATTCACACCAGCTTTCAAGCTCTTGCTCTTCTCTAGTTAAACTACACACACTCCCACAGTTGTAGCAAGACATTATTGAAAACAGTTGCCTGGGCAGCGGAATAGTTTGAGGCAGGTCTTTTGACAGATGACTCAGTGGCTGCACAATGAGACGAAAGGAGTTCAGAGGGTAGAGTATATGGGTGAGAGAAGAGGAAGATGGAGGTTAAGCAGACACAGGGAGTAGAAGGGGGGCAATGCCAACATGGTGAGGGGGGAGGGGCAGTAGTGGTAGGGTGGTAAAGGAATGGTGTTGGCAGAAGAGAGAAAATGTAATGTAAGGCAGTGGGAAGCAACAGGTTAGTGGAAGTCTAGGATAGGACAGAGGGGGAGGGGGGGGGGGGGGGGGGATTTTAAGAGTGTAGGACAATTCACACATGCAACATTCAGACAAACTTGCGCTGGAAGGGAATATTCAAATGGCACATTTAGTGATACAGCTATTGAGGTCATTTGTGTTATGGTGCACAGTACATTCAGCGACTAGATGATCAAGCTTGCAGTTTTCCACAGTTTGGGGGGTAGCCATTCATATGAGTAAACAGTTGGTTGCTTGTTATGCCCACACAGAATGTCTTACAGTAATTGTGGCAGAGCTGATGTATGATAGTCTACTTTCACATGTGGCCCTGTCTTTTATTGGGTAGGGGATGCTGATGACTGGACTGTGGTAGGTGGTGGTGGGTGGGCGTATGGGCAATGTCTTGCAACTGGGTCGACTTCAAGGGGATTAAACGTAGGAAGCATGGAAGGACAAGGATATTCCATAGGTTTGGTGCGCAGCAGAACACTACTTTTGAGTGTTAATGGGTAGGATATCTCACATCTCAGAGCGTGGTGAGAGGTAGTCAAAGCCCTGATGAAGGACGTGTGGTTGTGAATTTTATGGCCACAGTGACACTGGGTGGTCAGAGGACTGTTGTAGTGCTGTTCGGTGATTGGTTAACAGGTGTACTGGTGTCGGAGGAGGAGTGGCATTGGAGATATGTTTTGGATGATCTGATAGGATATTGTGTATCAATAAAGGCTCTGGTAAGGTTGTCGGTATATGTCGACAACTCCTGCTTTCCACAGGTAATGAGAATGTAAGGCAGAGAGTTTTTGGAATGGGACAGGTGACTGCTGACACAGTGGAGGTAGTATTGGTGGTTTATGCACCTGATATGACCAGATGCATTTATGGACCCACCCAAGAGATTGGAGATAGAAATCTAGTAAAATGTCTTGTTGAGTTTAGAGGCACAAGGTGAAGGTGATTTGGGAGTAGGTGTTGACGCTATGATGGAAAAAGCAATGGTTATCTCCTCCCTTGAGTCCAGATCATGAAAATGTCTTCAATTAATTTGAATCGGACAAGGGTTTTAGCTGTTGACTGGCTAGGAAGGATTCCTCCACATGGCTTATAAATAAGCTGGTAGGGTGGTGTCATGAAAGTACCCTTGGGAGTTCCATGGATTTGTTTATAGATTTGGCCTTCAAAAGTGAAATAATTGAGTGGGTGGAAGGATTAGGAAAGAGGTGGGGGTGGTGGATTTGATATCAGGAGGATGTCATGAAAAATGTAGTTTTCCATGGCCTCAAGGCCATTGGCATGGGGGACGTTGATGCACAAGGACCTCACATCCACAGTGACCAGTAAGTGAAGGGAGTGAGCAGTGTCTTGAATGTAGGATGGAAAGTTATGGATGATAGTATGGAGGTGGTGACAAACAAAAGCAGAGGTTTATTCTATGGGGATATTGTACACAGCCACAATGGGGCGACTTTTGGGGTAGGTACAAAGTAAGAGTACGGGTGTTGCTAGTGTAATGAGGGAGAGGGAGCTGCTGGGGGTACTGATGGACTACTGAGATGGAATCATGGTCATAAGGTTTATTTGCAAAGGTGTTGGACAGTTGGTGGAGACACATTGTCAGTATGATTCATGACCACTGTGATGAAACCTTTGTCTGTGGGAAGGATGATAAATTCTGGATTGGTTTTCAGGTTATGGATAGCTGTGTGTTCCATGGGAGTTACAATCATGCTTATTTATTTACTGTCACAATTCAATTTGCAATTGAATGTCTCTTTATGAATGCGCCTACTACTTCCTGCTTCTTTAAATTTTTGTATGACCTGCCTTCTAACTTTCTAAATACCTCTCTATACTGTACCAACCATTTATTTCCATCATAACAATTCAATAATGAGTTTTCACCTTCTTATTTTCAACTATGCCTTTTGTCTCTGGGTCATCCAACTGTGAATCCCTGCTCATTCTACCTCCTTTGATTCTGAAATATCTCCTTTGCTCTAGCAAAACTCCAAGTACACATTTTCTTTCTGAACTCTTGTCTGGCACTTGGTATTCTACATAAAGGGTTTACCATAAAATTGGCATCTCATACTACCATCCATCCTACGACAAGAACCTTCATGTTTTCCAATTCCATCAGTCCCTCATCCTAACCAATCTGGTCTTTCATAATCATGCAATCCACGTTCAAACCATGCTTGACAGTACCTACTCCTTTCACAAAATCCTTTTACTCTGTGATCACAAAATCCTTAACGGTATCACTCTGGCAGAAACTCTTGCCCTTCAGTATTTGGAACAGATTTCCCAGCAGCTTCTGAGGAAGCTGCCCCAACTGCTCCTGTCCTATATTCGCATACCTATAGCCAAGAAAGAGCCTACCAATCTTATCCACTGACCCCCATCCCATCCCCCTCCAGTCAACCCCTACCTCCCTTATCATATTTTGCTGACTTATCCCCAAAAACTTCTTCCACCCTCCACGAAACACACTGTTCCCAAACACCCATCCATAACACTGCTATCAACCTTTCTGTTAAAATTCTAACATCTGAGGAAGTCTCAGTTCTTTATAAAAGCCTCATCTTTATTAGCCCTAAACCTAAGTTCAGCCATGCTGGACTTGTAAAGGACCTACTTTCCTTTTCTTGTTCTCTGCAGCACAAGTCAACCAAAATCCCACATAGAACCTTGTTTAAAACAGTTCCAACCTCCCTCCAACTGTTATCTTCCACCCCTTCCACGTAGTCGTTTCCTGGTTATCTTTCAGGAACTTCTCACTTGTAACCTTGCCTCACCTTCCTTTCTTAAATCCTTCCCTAGTGAGTCAAACATCGCTCCTCGGAACACAAGCTATCCGTAACCAGAGAAAGCAATTCAGACTTTGTCAACCTTCCACACACAAAAGCTCCACAACAGTGGTCCTAAATCATAGTGAGTATGTGGCTGAGGTTTCCTGCCAACTTTCTGACACCTCTGCATAAACATGATCTTCTTCCTCACACTAGCAACCCCCTGCACTCATACCTTTTACCCACTCCTCAAACCTGACCCCACAGGTCTCCCCATTGTGGCTGGATACTATGCTGTCACAGAACAAACCTCTGCCTTTGTTGGTCGACACCTTCAAACTATTTTCTATAACCTCCCATCCTACATTCCAGACATTGCTCACTTCCTTCATCACCTTTCCAGAGTTCTCATCCCATTAACACCAGACTCCTTGTTACTGTGGATGTGACGTTGGCCTTGTAGTCATAGAACTTACCTTTCCCAACATCCTACTGACACCAGGCTCACCACATCTTTCCCAATTATCCTAGCCAACCACATTCTGACCTGCAATTATTTCACTTTTGAAGGAAACAAATCTGTGATATTGCCCGCAGGTACTCACCGCACCATCCTATGCCAACTTATGTATGGGCCATCTGGAGGAATCCTTTCTATACAGTCAACACCTAAAACCCCCTTGTCCAGTTCAGATTTATTGACGACATTTTCATGATCTGGACTCTTGGCAGGGTCAACCTTTGGTCTTTCCTCCTTAACCTCAACACCTACTCCATCTCAACTCAATGAGCCACTTTCCTGAATGAATATCTCCTCCTCTTAGGTGGCTCCATAATACGTAAGGCCATATCAAGTGGCACGCACCAACCACCAATAGTAACCTCTATTTTGACAGCAGTCACCCATTCCACGTCAAAATCTCTTCCTTTAGCTTCACCACCTGTGGACGCCACATATGCAGTGTAATGCAGGACAGGTGAGTCTTAAGGCGTTGGGGTATTCTGCCAGATATCAGTACTGTTCATATACAATATTGGTACAATGTGTCTCATTACCGTACTATCTGAGATTGCTCGTCAAGTGGAACGGGAACTTACGACAGGGCGTATAGTGGAAAAGAAAAATTCCCGGATTTTTCCTGGTTAGAATTGTACTTTTTCCCATGCAAAAATAAACATTTTCCATAACAGTATTCTTTCCCAAGCACCTGTAAATAACCAGTCCTTTGACTGGTAAAGATTTTTGTACACTGTGATACGCTTTTGTCAGCCAATCATAGTTTGTTCACGTCCCATGATCCTGCCAGCCAGTGACAGCAGCGTTGGACACGTGACGTAGTCAGCCAATAGCAACATAACTGTTGAGTAGTAACACACAAATAGGAAAAGTTCATGCTTTAAATTAATATACATATAGAATAGCTACACGAAAAGCTAAGCTTTCACACATAATATTGGTCTTTTTTTTGTGTATGTTGCCCTTTAAGATATATCAAACACAAATGTGCCAGTAAAATTTTAAATAATGACATAAATGGCTGTTCTTCTGGGCCCGAAATTTTTCTAAGTGGCTGGTTCTCTGCTAAGTTTTGAATGAGAGTCAGGCGCTCTGTGATTTAGGAAATTCATCACACATTTGCACATGTACCATAATTCATCTTGCATAAAAGGAAATTTACTTTGAAAGTAAAGCTTATCAAACCACAATTCGAAATATTTTCCCACAAACTGCTAGAAATAGGTTCATTTGGGCAGTTGCCAGAGAGCGCCAGGAAACACGCATTGCAGCGCATGTGCAGCTATGACGACATACTCTCCTCACTATGCCTCTGCATTACTGTTCAGAATTTCATGCGTACTGGTGCATCACGTGACCATGTGCTGCATTGCGGCATGTTGTTAGGAGGGTACATACAGTACACGTAGCATAATTGTTTTTTCATATCCTATCCAGACAAGAAATGGAAAATAAGAAAGCAGTTCTTGGCAAAATATTCATTTCAAAAGTAAACCCTTCAACTCGAAGTACCCTAATGTTTTGCTATGTGATAATTTTAACGTATTCATACTCTGCAATGTTATTATGTAGCATTTCCAATCAGGTTTATATCCACACAGCATTGCAAAAAGCTAGTAAGAAGGAATACAAATTTCTTGCAAAAATAAAAAATTGTTTGTATACATAACTAAGGATAACAAGTTTTTTATGGTTTTTTCAAACTGTATAAAAAATTAACAGCATTATCTGAAGCTAACAAACTGTAGAAAGGGCAGTTTTTATTCAACTACAGGAGTAAATATAAAGCCTTGTGTAGAGATACAATGATAAAACACGGCATGCTGCTTGTATATAATTTACCAAAGAATGGTGTTCTGTAAATTTAAGGCTTGGACAACAGAAATTGAGAAATAACATCAAGCCTAGAGGAGTTACCATTCAAGTACTGAAACTTGTCTTGTGATCAAAAAACACTTTACTCAATACTACTCACCAAATTTGCCTGCTTAGTCATCTTTAAGTGAACATTTACGTATGTTTGTATGTATATAGCAATTAGGAGATCTTGTATTATGACATAAAAGAAACAGTTGAACCACAATAATGTGGAATGAAACACTTCACTTCAAATTGGTTGCCTCTACGGAAAAGATCAATAAAATGCAAAAGTCTAGATTTTTTTTGTTAATTGCTTTCAAATGAGTGCCCACCCGGGTGAATGGCTACAGGGTGTGATACCTTGGATCTTGACCTAAATCACCATACAGGTAGTTTCAAAAATCGATACCTCCACCAGGATCAACTCTCTGGAAGTTTGAGTGTCATTCTGGAATACTTTAGTTGGACACCTGTGAGCTAACATAGAATATTATCATGTATAAGACTGACTCAGCAATTTTTCTTTCTTTCTTTGTTTTAAATAATAGCCTAGGAAGACACATTCACATAAGTTATTTTCTGATGTGGCCATGCAGTGAAGCCTGTGCATTCCATTCTTTTGCCAGAATCCTCACTCCCTTCACTTCATCATAATGCACATCTAGGTAATACTGGGGCAGGTAGGTTTTGCCATCACCACTATGAAACCTCACAAGCTGTTTGTTATTCACACAACTCTAAGTTTTGAACTTGCTGTTCTTTGGTGAGAGGGTATGTTGTCAAGAAACTAAACCTTACTGGTGTAGAGATTGATGTAAGATATTGGTATCCATATGTAAGAGTTTAGTGGAAGCAGTGGGCATACTCTTTACCTATCCTCTGACATAAAAGGCATTTTTGATGTTATTACTGGACACACTAAATTACAAATTCAAGGTGATTTGTTGAATGAACCGAGGACTAGTTATGGAACTAGAGGAATGCCAAATGCAATCGTTCACCACACAATTAACACATTGCAAAATGAATAAAAACAAGGAATCAAGAAATTTCCCAATTTAACTCTGCCTTAGTGTGACTGCGTGCTGTCCATAATGTGGTAATAGTGTTGGTCTTCCAGACATAATAATAAGCACTTATGCAACAAAAGTTTAGTTGGTCTGGTGCCACTACATGTCTTTCCTGAAACAGCTACAATGAATTAGAACTCTTACTATTCTCAGAACTGAAAGGGTGATTCTGATACATTCTCACTTGCATTCCGATCCATTACTGCCAATCTTGTGTGTGAGGTATTCAGGACTTCTGAGTCAGGTACCTTTATCAGTAGTTAGGAATGGGTAATCAAGCTAGTTGGGAGAAAAGGCCTTTGTTTTATTAAGAAAAACAACGGTGCTATAAAGTAATGGAATGTATTTTTTTCCACAGTTTCTCTTTAATTCTTTATCATGGCAGTTGCTCTAGTAGTTTGAATCTGTATCTCTCTGTACACTTTACCCTTATTTTGACTGAGATTATTTAAGTTTATTTCACATTTTAGTTTTTACTTGAACAATATTTGCACTTGTATGCAACACTACCCAGAAAAGTAACCAAACAGGCAGCAGAGCAGCCACAGCAACACTAAATAACCAGTTGCCATATATAAGATTATCAACAACAGCAAACAGAAGTGCTTCACAACTTGCTTCAAATGTCCTTAGCACAAGCATATCTGAAGGCTCTTCTGGAAAGGTGTATGCAGAGAATGTGAATACAGTGAGCATGAGAAGTGAAAGTGGGTGCAGAAGCAACCACATTATTCTCTGAGTGATGTTCACCAGCCTCCTGCAAACATAAATTCAGCATTATCAAACTAACAAAACACCACAAAGCTTAAGTTGATCTGTGATCAGATAATTAAAACATAATGTAAAATGCCATTAACAATATTCCAAATAGAAAAGAACCATCCAACAATTTGAGAACTGTAGTAACACACTGACAGCCACATGGCCTGTGGCAGTCACAGTGGAGCCTCATCCCTGATGCCTGGCTTTGCTTAAGCCTGTTCATGAAACGTCTGTCACTATGTCTCTGACAGTCCGTGTATTAAACTGTGCTCAACAGCAGGGTTATTAGTGCTTTTGCTGAAACGTATGAGATGAATATGCTTATAACAGGTAAAATTAAAAATGCATAGAGACAGAATTCCCTTAAAATTACAACTGCACTCTCCTATTCCACCAACATTCACCCACCTGATCATGCAGAATGGACAACTGTAAACATTAAAATGAACTATTAAAATCCTAACTGAACTACAGAATAAATGCTTAAAAATAGTTATTCAGGAAAGTGTGGATGGATGATCACTCACAAAAAATCAGGACTAGCCAGCTACATTGATTATACGTTAAAATTTTCCTCCTAGCAGTTTACAAAATCTTAAGCCATACCTCATTTCTCTCATCTACTAAAATAAACAATAGATCTGCTGTTAAATTAGCCTCAGCCCTCTCGTTTGAATACAAAATATATTTAATTAAAATCTTACCTACTAAAATCTACATCACATGCACTGCAAATTGGAAGGTCTTCTCACAACAGCAGGAAGCTATGTGTCATTGGACTGTGCTTGAGCCAAATACATTTCCTGCAGCCCAAAGAAATTAGCAAATTGTCTCCCCCCCATAAGTTGTTATTTAGAGTTAGCCTTAGGTGGATTATAAAAACACCATTTGTTCATGGGCAGTTCATGAGAAAACTGCAACAATCAAAGAGTTTTGATTTTGTGTATGAAAAGTACCAATTGTGGGGGTGGCTACTTCTATAATTTCTATTCACTGCAGATCATCAGAACTTATATCATACGATCTTAAGATGAACTTCGAAACTTTTTTCGATGTCATTATCTTTTACCGAGATACAGACGTTCAAAGTTACCACATTTAGGCAGAAAATGCAATAATCGGGTTTCAGCCATTTTTGCACTGTGGCCTCCACAGCAAAGGACTCAAACTCTTAACTGTCCATTCTTTAGACATTTATCTAGTAATGCAATTTTCCAGTTTTCGACAATCAGTATCCGTAATCAAGTTAATCTCTGAAAAACCATGATTTTTGGGTATCACAACTACAAGGCAGTATCTGGTACTTGCCCCATAAAAAGCTGTGCAGAGCCCTTACTGAAGAGAGGCACTGTTCTCTCCACAGAGTAGGTGATCCTCATGTATGACACGAAGACTTTGGGATAGCTGCACCATTCGCTTGGGGTATCACTGTTTTAATATGATCCACCCATTTCTGGAGTCTCTCTCTGTGATCAAACACAACTAGTTGACTTTATAGAGTTGTTAGCCTTCCTGAGCATTGTGATGGATCTTATTTTGGTGTACCCATAAAAGTTTATGTCATTTAATAAGCATCAAGACACAGTGCGGGGCAAAGATTCAATATAAACGTGCCCATGCCAAAAAGAGATGTGTATGAAAAGAATGATGAGCATATATTTGTATTCTAATGTTTCCTTACGTTGATATCAAATTTTTCACTCTTGTAATATCGATTTCTTGCCATCCTGGTTCTGGGTGGACTTACTGCATTTATGTCTGACAACAATATATATCTGTGTAAAAGTTTTTACGACATATCTTCTGGAAAGGTAGGCAGCGTCTTTTGTTTCTAAATTGCTTCAAGCTGAAAATGATACCTGGATACATTGTAGCCTGCCAAACTTCACAACATATGGCGACATTATATATGATTGTATTATACTTCATTCTTTTATCATGGAGCTGGAAGCTGCTTCTTCTTCTTCTTCTTCTTCTTCAAGAAAGAAAATGTACATATAACTCTGTTAAAAGGAGAGTCAATATATCAATCAATTTAGACTATAATAGTGGTAAGCATAGCAAGTGACTGTGGAGGTGCAAACTTAAATGCGTGAACTCCTACACGTGAAAGTATCCCCCAACCACACACTCTAAATAATTGACATTATTCACACCTCCTTATGGTGCCAGTACTTAAATACCGGTATAACTGGTGACCATGACAGGGTGGTGCCAGGTATAGATAACTCAAGTAATTAAAATATATAAAACATTTTGTAGAAATTTTCCATAGTATTAATTATCTTTTGTTTTCTTTGTTGTGTAAGACAAATAATACTCTCCAGAGAAAGAGAGGAAGGATCACAAAAGAAGAATGAAGGATGTACATAGATGGAGAATAAAATTTGTATGGGAGGAGGGGGGGAGGGAGGGGGGGGGGGGAACTGCTGAAACCTCTGAGAACTTAGGAAAATTGCATGGCTGCAGTTGTTAGTGTCTCACTCGTATCTAATACTAGTAGTACATCTCCTGCCCCCCCCCCCCCCCCCCCCAATCCTAAAAATTGGAGCATTTTAAATTTTAGTAAAACAGTGAATTCATTAAAAATCTTTTCGTCTGAGAGTTTTGAGTGATTTTAAGTGCAACAACACTGCAGTACACGTTTGTAATAGGTCACAGGATAATTTAGAAAAGTTTCTCAGAGTTCATGAGGGTATTTTTGATCCATTGTTGCAACTACAAAATGCATGATTTTTTCACCAGACAAGTTTTGCTTTATTGAGGTAAAGCATCATCAGTGATATGTAATTAAGTTTATTTACATTTTGATTTGCTTTTTATATCAAAAAACAGTTCATTAAGAATATGTTGGTTTGTACTTATGGTGATTTTTCGGCTGATTTCTCGCTCACATCGAGAAATGCCGTCTGCTAGCACATCGTTGTTTTGCTGTGACAGACATTGATAATTTTCGTCTACTTTTTAGATGTTTTGCAGCACTACGCATTTCTCACAAAACAATTTTATGCACACAACTGTATTCTGTTTGTTTTTGTACTTCAGGTATGTATTGCTGTTTGTGTTTTGTGGTGTTGCCAACATAAACTTTTCACTACTTTGTCTGTGACCTGCAAGTATTCTCTTTTAATTTAGATTATTGTATGTGTGTAATTCTATTTCAGTATGATTTTGTGTATTTACGCACTGTGTAAGAGCAGAGAAGGGATAGCGATGGAGTGGGGGGAACCATAATGAGTGGATATGAGACATAAGTATATACCAGTGTAATGGAGTGTGAGTTAGAGGAGAAGGTGAGGAGTGAGAAGTGAAAACAAAAGAATACATAGAAAAAATGGAAGAATTCATCAAACCCAACTAACAGATTTCAAACACAAGTTAAAAACACTCTCAAAAACAGAGTATACATTAACAGAGAGAAACAGAGACTTGTATGAAAAAACCCCTCAAGCTCCCAACATGAGATGTCAACCAAAGGTCCATAAAGAAAATTATCCAGTCCATGCAACAGTAAATTTCAGAGCAGCTCCTACATACCTACTAGCAAAACAAATGCCATCACAGATCAACCAGTATTATAAATTAGAAAAGGATAGAACAATCAGAAATACTTCTCAACTGGTAGAACATATAATATACACTAAAATCCCTGACACAGCAACATTGCTCTCCTTTGATGTAGAAAGTATGTACAGTTGCATCCCTGTTAGTGAATCCATAAAAATAACTGAAGGAAACCTGAAAACACACAACAAGCTACCTCATGAACACACAGATGAAACCATAAAATTACTACAGTTAATAACACAACAAAATTACCTTGACCTCAATCAAGAATACTACATACAAGGAGGTGGTTTACCCGTGGGTTCACCTATCTCAGAAACACATTAGCCAACATTTTCATGAATCACATAGAAAAACTAATATTTGAAGACACAACAACAAATAAAAACTACAATGTCATCTACTGGCACAGATACATGGATGACATAACATACATGCTTTGTTTAGTTCCAGTCGTTCCCTTTGGAACGTAGGGCCGTGACGAAATTCCTCCACCAGCTACGATTTCTAGCAAGTCTCTTCACTTCACTCCAGGTTTTCTCGTCCTCTGCAACTTCTCTCTCGATTGTCTTTTTCCATGCCTGTTTGGGACGACCACATTTTCAAACTCCTTGAGGGTTCCAATCCAAAGCCATCCTTTCAATAGCTCCATCTGGTTCCTCAATGTATGCCCAATCCAGTTCCACTTTCTTTCTTTGATTTGTATATTGACTGGTTGCTGATTTGTCACCCTCAAAAGATCTTCATTTGTCATTATATCTGGCCATCTCACATTTAAAATACGCCAGAGACAGATTGATAAAAACTTGGAGCTAGTTTTTGATGTGGTTAGTTTCGCAACCATACAACAGAACAGCCTTCACACTGCTACTGAAAAGCCGGAGTTTGGTCTTCTTTGGGATGTTCCTATTTCTCCAGACAGGGTACAGTTGTACAAATGCATCATTTGCTTTGCGGATGTGATTATGGACGTCCTCCTCACTGCCTCCTGTAGTTGTGATTATACTTCCAAGATAGAGGAAAGATTGGACCTGTTCTACATCCTCTCCATTAATGGCCAGCCTATTCATGATGGTCGAATTTATCTGCATTTCTTTGGTTTTGCGAACATTTATCTCGAGGCCTGCAACTTCCGCCTCTCTCTGTAACCTGGCCAGTTTCTCTTTGATGTCTCGATATCATTGTGCCATTAAGCAAATGTCATCTGCGAAATCTACATCTTCGAGCCTATCCCGCATTCCCCATTGTCTTCTGTCCCTCCATCACTCTCTTCATCACATGGTCCAACACCAAAAGAAATAGAGTTAGCAAAAGAATACACCCTTGTCGTACTCCCGAATTACCTTGGAAAGGCTCTGTTAGTTCTCCATTATGTAGTACTTGGCATTCATAGTCTTCATACATTTCCTTGGTGATGTTAATAATCTTTGTTGGAATGCCATATTTTGCAAGAGTATCCCACATGACTCTTTGATTGATAGAGTCGAAAGCCTTTTCAAAGTCAATGAAGGTGTTGCCACTCTGCACTTTGTTCCAGAATAATTCTGAGAGTATTGATAAGGTCCACACAGCTTCGATGTTTTCTAAACCCCGCCTGCTCTCTCCTCAGTTGTGCTTTCACAGAATCCTTAATATGGTTTAAAATGATCCTCGAAAGTACCTTACTTGGTACTGACAATAGGGTAATGCCTGGCCAGTTGTTGCCGTTAGTAACATCTCCTTTTTTGGGTATTTTCATGATAATACCTCGTTTCCAATCTGTTGGCAGTTTCTCCTCTCTCCATATCTTCTCTAAGAGGATGTACAATAACTCGACAGTGGTGTCCAAGTCTGTTTTCAGCATCTCAGATGTTATATTATCTGGTCCTAGTGCCTTCCCTTTCTTGATCTGCTTCAGTGCTATCCGAATTTTTGCTTTCGTGGGTGCGGTGCATTTACACCAATGCTAGGACTAGGATCATTGTTTTCCATTTGTTCTTGTTCTTTTACCTCCCCACTGAGGTCTCTATTTAGAACTTCTTTAAAGTGTTCCTTCCATCTACATGAATATTCTTCATGTGTAGTTAGTATCTCCCCTTTCTTATTCCTTACTGGTCAGTTCCTCTGGAAGCTTTTCTTTGAGAGCATCTTAGTGATATCAGGTTCTTTCACATACCCCCTCATGCTGCCTGTTCTGCTCTATCAGCCTGTTCATCTATCCATCTTCTGTGGTCTCTTCTCGCACTCCTTTTCACTTCCTTATCTGCTGCTCTATAATCAGCTTGTGCCTGTGCTTTTTGTTGCCTGGTCCTGCTCTGATTTACTCTTCCCTTGGCCTCCTCTCTATGGGTGATTTTCCTCCAGGTATGTTCGGACATCCAATCTCTCCGCAAGTGATTTTTAAAGCCAATTTGTCTCTCACTCACTTGCACAAAAGTACTCTTAACTTTTGTCCATATTTCCTCCATGTCCTTATCCTTAGCCATCTCCAGTTCCAATGCCTGGAATCTATTCCGGAGTTCCAGCTGGAACCCCTCAGTTATCTGTGGATCTTAGTTTACCTACATCGAATCTTCTATTCCTTGGCTTGAATTTCTTTCTGGAAGCCACAATCTTCATTCAGAAACTGGCAGTAATAAGATGGTGGTTGCTATTTGCGTCTGCTCCTCTTCTATTCCGCATATCTTCCAGGCTCCTCCTGAACTTCCTGGATACTGCGATGTGGTCAATTTGATTTTCTGTAATATGATATGGGGATACTCATGTTATCTTATGACACCTCCGATGAGGAGACAAGGTCCCTCCTATATGAATGGTAGAAGAACCTAAAAACAGAATACAGCAACTACCCAATGACATAAATACTGTACACAAAAACATGAACTTCACAATAGAAGAAGAACAAGAAAACACAATCAACTTTTTAGACATAACCATAAGAAAAGATAATAATAAACACACATTCGACACATATAGAAAACCCACAACAAGTGACATTATCTTAAATGACACTTCAAACCACCCACAGAACCACAAACAAGCAGCAATCAGATGCATGTTAAACAGGCTGAATAGGATCCCCCTAAACACTTCTAATTAGCAGAAAGAGTTAGTCATTATAAAACAAACAACATTAAAAAATGGACTCAAAGAAACAAAGGTCAACAAACTAAAT
Source organism: Schistocerca cancellata (assembly GCF_023864275.1). NCBI lineage: Eukaryota > Metazoa > Arthropoda > Insecta > Orthoptera > Acrididae > Schistocerca > Schistocerca cancellata. The sequence goes on along the minus strand of NC_064632.1, from coordinate 280,981,052 downwards.
AAAAAAATAGAGAGACAAATAATGAATAAAACAAACCAAACCACACTAACTCGTACAACTCGCACTACAACAAAAAAGGGAATAAATGACCTACCACAACAAATTCACTCATAAAATAGGAAACATATTAAAAAAATAAGGCATCAACATTTCTTGCAAAACAAACAATTGCATACAAAAGCACATCCCAAAACTAAAATCAAAATCAGACAGATACCAACAATGTGGTATCTATCAGCTCAGTTGCAGAGATTGTGAGAAGATATACATTGGAATGACTGGCAGGACACTTGACACAAGATATACAGAACACATCAGACCACTCAAATATGGTAAAATCATCCAACATTTGGGGATCATCTAAAAGAACACCACCATAGACCATACAATATTGAAAACAATATGAATATCATAAAAATCAGTAAAGACAGACACCTCCTTCCTTTGCAAGAAAATTTCCACATACAAAAAGCCTTAACACAATATAAACAGTTGCTCAATGACCAGATAAATACTGGAAAAGAACAATTGATGAAATTATGTGAAAAAGAAAAGAGCCTTTTCCACCCCCCCCCCCCCCCCCCCCAACACAGAGCTTTATTTCGCTTCTCACTCCTCACCTTCTCCTCTAACTCACACTCCATCACTCTGCTATATATTTATGTCTCATGTCCACTCATCATGGTCTTCCCCCCCCCCCCCCCCGCACTCCAACACTATACCTCCTCTACTCATACACATTACATAAATACACAAAACCACACTTAAATAGAATTATACACATACAATAATCTAAATTAAAAGAGAATACTTGCAGGTCACAGGCAAAGTAGTGAAAAGTTTATGTTGGCAACACTACAAAACACAAACAGCAATACATACTTGAAGTACAAAAACAAACAGAATACAGTGGTGTGCATAAAAGTGTTTTGCGAGAAATGCATAGTGCTGCAGAACATCTAAAAATTAGACACAAATTATCAGTGTCTAACACAGAAAAACAACGACGTGCTAGCAGACGGCATTTCCCGATGTGAGCGAAAAATCAGCCGAAAAATCACTGTTAGTATAAACCAACCTATTATTAATGAACTGTTTTTTTGATCTAGAAAGCAAATCAAAAATGTAAATAAAATTAATTACAGACCAACAATGATGCTTTAACTCAATAAAGCGAAACACATCTGGTGAAAAAATCATGCATTTTCTAGTTGCAATGACGGACCAAAAATACCTTCACATGAATTATAAAGCAACTACGGACACTATGGCCACACAAATGAAGAATTTCTCAGAGTTTTTAAGAAAGGGATATTATTTCAAAATTTTGTAATTATTAAATCACAAGGATAGAAATTGATGCAGCAGATAAAACCACTGGTGACAATTCAGTGATTAATTTACAAGCACAAAATATTGCTGAAGATTAGATGGGTAGGTCACATAACTAATGAGGAGGTACTGAATAGAAATGGGGAGAAGATGAATTTGTGGTACAACTTGACTAGAAGAAAGGATCAGTTGGTAGGACATGTTCTGAGGTATCAAGGGATCACCAATTTAGTATTGGAGGAAAGCGTGGAGGGTAAAAATCGCAGAGGGAGACCAAGAGATGAATACACTACGCAGATTTGGAAGGATGCAGGCTGCAGTATTTACTCGGAGAAGCTTGCACGGGATAGGGTAGCATGGAGAGCTGTATCAAACTAGTCTCTGGACTGAAGACCATAACAACATGCAAACATCAAAAGTGATGTGACAGATTTAAGTACAAACTTGTATATAAGTGAAATGTATTAGAGCTCGAAATTTATGTGTAGTTATAAGAGTAAATTTATGTCATGTTTTCATTTCTTAGTGTAAGTCATGTAAAATTTTATGCACTTGTACAAAGACATGTAAAGAAAACTGTACATAAAAAGGATGTCTCAACATGTGTGAAATGAAAAGGGACTTCAAGAAAAATTGTCCACCTATCATATGTTTAGTGAGTGTTGAATGAGAAATACAAACTCATGTATAGTAGTGATCAAATTTGTGTGTGCCTACAATGACAAAAATGTTCTAAGTACCCTCTGTAGTATCACTGGATGCCCAACTTTACTACGAAGGAGGAATTAAAATAAGTAATTAATTGACTTACACAGAATATTGTGAGCTCTCATAGTGATGCAGATGATATGGGATGGCCTTTCAGACACTGAAATATGTGATGGATGACATGGCCTATTATAACCATGGTTGGAACTTTATAGCTTCTCCATTGTGGCACCAAACTTTTTAAGCAAACACACGTCAATGTGCACTTATCCTATGGAGTTGCCCTCCAGACACCATAACGATGTGGAATTCATCATTGCCTACCAAGTTATAGATCTGAGGCTGAACTGTTCTCCATAGTTGCACTGTTGGTACTGCCAGGCTCACGTGCAGCAAAACACTAATTTAAACATGCTCTTTGTTGAGTCATGATCTCTCAGAAACTGAAACTTTAAAGTTTTGTAAATTCCATGTAAATTAATTGTAATATAAATAAAGCTGACATGTGCACGGGATAAATAAGATATAAACTTGGCCACAAATAAAGGAATTTGATCTCCAACCGGGCCACAAAGTAGTTTAAGTGATACTTCCGTATGAAATTTGATAATTTATTCTACATATGTTTGTAAAATGCACTACTACTGTATACTGCCATCCAGTAATAATAGACAATGCCAGTATACAGCAGGGGAGCAGTTGTGATAGATCTTATTTTGGTTTAGCCGTAAAGTTTATGTCATTTAATAAGTATCAGAATACTATGAGGGGGGAAAAAATGCAATATAAACATGCCCGCACGAAAACAAGAAATGAAGAAAAAGAAAGATGAACATATATGTGTATTCTAGTGTTTCCTTCAGCTAATATCAAATTTTTCACTCTTCAACAATCGGTCTCTTCCCGTTCGTGATTCTGGGTGGATGTATTGCATGTGCCTCAGAAAACAATATATATTTGTGTAAAAGTTTTTGCAATTGATCTTCTGGAAAGGTAGGCAGTATCTTTCATTTCTAAACAGCTTCTCCCTGAAAATGATACCTGGATACACTGTAGCCTGCAAACTTCGTAACACATGGCAGCTCTATTTATGACTGTATTATACCGCAATCAATATCATGGAGCTTGACACTGCATCTTCTTCTTTGAGAAAGAGGAGGTAAATATCACACCTTTCAAAGGAACGTCAATATATCAATCAATTTAGATTGTTACACAGTTAATTGTAGCCAGAGACTGTGGAGGTAAGAACTTAATATGCATTAATTGCTGCCAGTGAAAGTATCCATCAACCACACACTTCGAAATAATCCACTTTATTTGCACCTCCTTACACACCTCCTTAAGGCACCAGCACTTAAATACTAGTGCAGCATCCACTTTTGTGACTTTATTTCACACTGTCTTTGGTTTTTCATATGTATCCAGATGAGAAAGTGGCCACTGGAGTGAAAATGGCTGCCCACTGCCCACCACACAGTGTCGGCAAGTGCAGGAGAGTGAAGCTACAGATCTACGGCAGAGAATGATCCTGTAGCAGCGCTGAAATGTGTGCTCTACCCAAAGCTCATAAGGCACAATCTCAATAAATGATGTTCTCAATAGCTCGACCTTGGGGACAGATTGTGGTAGACCCGTATAGAAAAATTACGTGTTTTGAAATCCCAACAAAAGACGAATGGTATGAGGAGATGCGCAATAAGATCCCTGAGAGCCTCCTGAACTATGCATTCATTACAGAGCATCTATAGAGGGCACAGTGTTGGCCTATACAGTACACACACTAGTGTAGTAACTGTACAGTATTGTATTGCAGTACTGTATTGCACTGCACTATACTGTACTATATTGCAGTAACTGTACACAAGATGGTGTTGAGGAGGAGAGAGAAGGCATAGTATTTGTCAGTGATGTACATGGCCACATTGCCTTTAGCTCTCAGCCTGCTGTAGTCATCTCTTAGGTGAGGCTACAGCTCCTTAGTACATGGACATTAGACTGATTTGCCCTTTGTTAGGGATCTACGGCTCTTCGAAATGCATCCTGAAATTGTTCGATTTTCATTACAGTACGGGTGCCATTTTGTTGGTGAAGTGTTTGTACATCCGACTATTTCTTGCTGCCAAGAGTGCAGACATATGGCAGTCGAGTGTTCAGAGGACAAACTTGTTGGTTCCCTATGACAGACTTTGTACCCCATTTCCTTTGTGGATGCGATACTACCATCTTTTCACAACATACATTCATTCACACAAATAAGCACACCTCACGCGCGCACACACACACACACACACACACACACACACACACACACACACACACACATGACCAATGTCTCTGGCAACTGGGGTCAGAACAAGTGTGTCTTTCCTTTTCTGAAGAAGGGTTTGGCTGAAAGCTAATATCTATCTGTCTTTTCATTATCCCTGTCTGCAATTCAACCTGCCATCTTTACAGTGGGTAGCAAAAAATCTAGTACACTTACCTTCTGAACATGCCTTTGTATACTTCTCAAAATGAAACATATACACACTTTTGACACATTAAAGAGTCTGACAACAGTACAAGAAAATAGGACATAAGGATAAAGTCAAACGATGGAAAATCCAGGATAGAATGTAACAATATTATGAGAAGGAAAGTTGCTACTCATCATATAGCGGAGATGCTGAGTCTCAGACAGGCACGACAAAAAGACTGTCACAAATAAAGCTTTCGGCCAGTAAGGACTTCGTCAAAAATAGATCTCTCACACACACACACACACACACACACACACACACGCGTGTGCGCAAACGCAACTACACACACATGACTGCAGCCTCAGGCAACTGAGGCCACTTTCACACACAATAGTTGTGTGTCATTCACTCGGCCCTACTGTAGACACTTAATGCCCAAGTTCGAAGTACTATACAGCGCAGTGATAACCACTGTCCTATTTGTGTCATTGTGATAACAATTGTTTTAAGAATATTCTCGAACTGATATTCTGCAGCTATAAATACCCCTCAAAGACAACAGGAATAAACCTCAGCAGCTGAAGAATTATTATGAAATGTACTTCATAATTTTAGATTTACAATTTAATCAGGCTAATTACACTGACGAACAGTGTATCTCCTGCCAATGTACTTCACTGTAACTAACTCAGCTTTAAAATCCAAAGAAAATAACAAACAACAGTGATATTAATCATTAAATACCACAACACTAAATCTTTAAGGACACACTGATTCATTTACACCGCATTTGTGAATCACGACATAAAATGTTCATAACAGAGGTCTCTGGCACCAGCTACTGGTTTTAAGTGTAGATGCATGAGTAGGAATAAAAGATGACATATTGATTAATGTTAACACTAATCATGTATACATATCCCGTAAACTGACTCATCCCACACCAAAGAAGCATGCAAATGATATAGGAAGACGCAAGTAACTAGCCATAAAACACATAATTTGATACAATGAACAAAGGATGTTACCAATGTGAAAACAGATCAAATTTCTGTCTCGATGCGAACTGGAGCAAACAATCACACACAGCTTGTCTCATAAACAGTGTAGTGTTTCCTCCTCCGACTCTGAGGGGGATGCAGATAGGTTAGTATACAATAGATTAGCTACAACAATAACTAGTGACACATTCACCTCAACACAAGTACAAAGCTACATAAATAATGCTTAGTACACCACTGGAGATTTTCGATTGTCAGCAGCTCATAAAGTTCCTCTAACACTTTGTTGCCGAAAAATTCTTGCAATTCTAAGCTGCAAAAGTTCTGTCCAGATTGTGGCAGCAAGCACAAGTGATACTGCTGCCCTGAATGTGATGACACTTACCAGTTGTGTGGCCCAGTCAGTATGGGGAGCACACCACAGGGCTGTGCTGCTCCACGCCCGCCGTTATGCCAGTGCCTACAGCGTGCAACGAACTCCTAAGCTGAGGCTCACTAAAAGCATCAACAAATATGCAGTGGGCAGTGAAGTTCTGAGGAGACACAGAGTACGCCATGTGACCGATGAGACTGGACACCTACAAGCAGCCCGGTTCCCCACAGGTCTATCAGTCACAGAAGCAAGAGGTTTCATATAGCTACCAAACAATTCCACTGCTAGACCTAACCATATTACAACACGAGTACAAGAATATCATTGCCAACCAACTTTTCTTGGTCTCAGTTCACATAAGTTTTTAGCCTAGATATACTCAATATTTCTGGGTTTCAGATCAATACTGACTGAATCTCATTTCAGCTGTGATTGCATTTGATAATCTAGAAATTTTTATGTACAAATTATCAGCAACTGTCTGAACGTAGTTAATGGTGAAGCTAAGACAACCGGTCACAAAAGCCCTCATTGTTTGAACACACTATTGTCCCAACAACTGTGGACCTTGCCATGGTTGGGGTAGCTTGCACGCCTCAGTGACACAGGTGGCTGTACTGTAGGTGCAACTGTAACGGAGGGGTATTAGTAGAGAGACCAGACAAATGTGTGGTTCCTGAAGAGGGGCAGCAGTCTTTCAATAGTTGCAGGGGCAACAGTCCGGACGATTGACTGATCTGGTCTCGTGACACCCACCGAACCAGCCTCGCTGTGCCGGTATTGCGAACAGCTGAAAGCAGAGTGAAACTACAGCTGCAAATTTTCCCGAGAGTGTGCTGCTCTACTATACGGTTAAATCATGATGGCATCCTCTCAGGTAAAACAGTCCCCTCATCTCTGGGCAGGGCTACACGGGAGCATCAGGACAAACAAAACTATCGTTCTATGGATCGAAGCATGGAATGTTAGATTCCTTAATTGGGCAGGTAGATTAGAAAATTTAAAAATGGAAATGGATAGCTTGGAGTTAGATGTAGTGGGAATTAGTGAAGTTCAGTGGCAGGAGGAACAGGACTTCTGGCCAGGTGAATACAGGGTTATAAATACAAAGTCATACAGGGATAATGCAGGAGTGGGTTTGATAATGAATAAGAAGATCTGGGTAAGCTACTATGAATAGCATAGTAAATGCATTATCGTAACCAGCAAAGGCACGAAGCTCACACCTACTGTGATGATGCAAACCGAGATCTCTTTACTTCCTCTCGTTTTGCCATCTGCCTACTTAAATTCATTTCACTTTCAGTTTTGTCTAATTACCATTAACATACATGAGTATAATCTGCATTTCCATAAAAGAGAAATGTTGGCCCTAAGTCTTAAGGAATACAGCACCAGGTCTAGTTTAGTGTATGTAATTAATTTCCTAAATTATTTTAACCATTCCTAGTTAGTATCTTTTGTTATAGGGTGAAATCAGTAATTGTTTCGTGACTTAAATTCTATTCTTGACTTACAAACAAACATAAATTCACTAATAATATAAAAATTTGGAAGAGGAACTACTAGGGTTCTTGAAGTAGTTATCTGGCTCTATTCGAAAACATATTAGCAAAGCTAGCCCTTAATTAATTCAAAAACTGTTACCAAATTTGTCGAAAGCATTGTTTGTGAACTATATCTGTTAATTTCAGAATTTAAACAAATAATTCGGCTTAACCTTTGTGGTAGAAGAAACTGTTAAAAAGAAGGAATTTTTCGATGTATTCACTTAATTGAGTAAGTTGTGTTTTAATTGTAATTTCTGCAAATTAAACATCGAACAATGTATAGTTTCAGTGCCTATTATTGTGAGGATACATAAAGGATGGATTTTTGGTCTCTACACAGTCTGTCTGCAGCTGGTTTTCAGAGGGGAATTATGTACTGTTTCAAGTAATGACAATGCATCAACTTAACAGTGGAATTTGTGTAACACAAACAGGCCATGTGTTAGAACAATGTCTGTTCAATTTATTTGAGAAATAGTGTCCACATGCCTTATTATTCTACAAGAACTGTGAACTGTGTGGTTAGGTTTTTACTGCTCATAGATGTTCAACAGCAAACTATTGTACCAGTATGCTGCTGCTCCTTGCCTGCAACCTATTAATGAGTCTTATCGAAATTTACCAATAGTTAATTGGCCATATAACTGTGTAATATTGGGGGGTTGTGAATAATGAAAGTAAAGAACAGTGAAATGCAATTGTGCAACTGTCAGCTATATCGTTTACAGTAGTCAGCGTTGAGCTTCCACCCCCCCCCCCCCCCCCTTTTTTCAGCCAGTATAAGTGGTTGGTTGGTTTGGGGTATCAAGGGACCAAACTACAGGATCATCACAGTCCGTTTTTCCTGATGCAAGCAAGGCTCAAGGTACAAAAACACCTAACACCGCACCTGAAAAGAAGACGAATGGAACGAACAAAAAACGGGGACAACATACACCACAAAGAAAAGTAGAAGAAGGCATTAAAACCATAAAGCATATGGTCTGAGCTGGCTGATCACATTAATAAAAGAGCCCCACAAAGACAAGATGAGATGAACACATATAGGAAAAAGATGACCGCCAAGACTAACAAATGCAAAGAAATTGTGACAGAGTTGAAATGGAGGGAGGGTGGCGACCTCAGAGAGAAGGCTAAATGCCCACCCTTAGATGGTACAATAAAGACCCGCCTCACGAATAAAACGTAAAACTTTGTCGCCCAACACCGAAGGCTGGGTGCTGGGAAGGTTAAAAGTCTGCTGCAGAGCGGCTGAAAGTGGGCAGTTCCACAAGATGTGGACGACAGTCATTTGTGAGCCACAGTGACAACAAGGTGGGTCCTCGTGACGAAGGAGGTAGCCATGTGTTAGCTATGTATGGCCAATGCGGAGCCAGCAGACAACCACCGAGTCCCTGTGAGAGGTCCTCATGGATGTCTTCCACACTTCTGCAGTCTCCTTAAGGGCACACTGTTTGTTGTGCGTACTGAGATTACCGTATTTACTCGAATGTAAGCCGCACTCGAATCTAAGCTGCACCTGAAAAATGAGACTCGAAATAAAGGAAAAAAAACTCCCAAATCTAAGCCGCGCCTGAAATTTGAGACTCGAAATTCAAGGGGAGAGAGAAGTTTTAGGCCGCACCTCCAAATCGAAACAAAGTTGGTCCAATGTAATATGAGACACAATTTAGGTCGAATGAATGACGATACAGCTACAGTAGTTTGGTTCGAGTCGAAAGCTTAGCAGTTAAGCTTTACCAGGTAGCCATAGCTATGCGTCAGGCGCTCCGTCCGTATTTATACGGATACCTTCCTTTTTCACGTGCTTCGTCTGGTTTGAATCGATTGCTTATTTTGCTTTGATCTGAGAAGTGCCCTTTTCTATGTTACAGGTGTTTACGTCAGTCACTCCAAGCTGAAAATGCATTACTATACTGTGTCATGCTTTGTTTGTCGCATTTTGATAGTGCGTGTTTACGGCCTGTCGCTGCTCGCGGCATGGCTTGCTTTTGTGCGCGCTACCGCCGCCTACAATTAAAAAAAGAGAGGAATCGTCTCATTAGCGAAACAATGGCAAGAGACTGCTATTTGTTGTTACTTACACTGCTGCTTTCTTTGATAATGATCAACAAGAACCAAATAATAGACTGCTTATGATAGAACATGTTCTGAATGAGAGTTTGGCGAAAATTTTTCTCCGTTTGAAAATCTTTGCGGCCGCTTCTTTAGTACATCAAATTCTGCACAGAAATTAGTCATCTTAGATTTAAAAATCTAGTCAGTTGCCGTGCTTCATTTCTGACTATATCACTATTAGGCATAAGAGTAATACGAATATAAACATGACACGATACGTATATTCTGCCGCGTTTGCTGTTGTCTCACTCTAGTTTCGTAATTTATTTGGCAGACAGGATTTAAATGAGATAGAAGCAAACACGAAAGAATACATGGCAAAATGTTTATATTCGTATTATTCTTATGGTGAAGAGAATACTGCATGTGATTCACATTTCATCAGGTTCCTATTAGCAACCATCTCTTCTCGCAGGTAGGAAAAAATTCAGAACGTAGAGTTGGCCATATTGACAAAAATCCCAGTATTACCAGTCGGATTTTCGTAGTACATTGAAATTCGAAGATGAACAATACGGAATTTGTATTTACTTCGTTGGATAATGTATGAAAATGCAGTGGTCAAAACTCGGGCGGAGAAAAAAAGCTCGTCTTCCAATTTTTTTTTTTTTTAATTTTATTTACTGACGCAGAGGTTTTGGCGCCAGTATTTATCTTTGTGTCTACAAAGGATGCCTGTGTAGCGCTACATATATTCGACAGCATAAGTTAGTTGTGGCGGCACCTATCAACATTTTTCAGAACTTCAGCTTGCTTTGCACTCGATTCTAAGCCGCAGGCGGTTTTTTGGATTACAAAAACCGGAAAAAAAGTGCGGCTTAGATTTGAGTAAATACGGTATGCCATTACGTCTCCCAAAGCTGAAAAACCTTGTGGCCAGCCTGTCAGCAAGTTCATTTCCTGGGATTCTGACGTGGCCCGGGGTCCACACAAACACCACGGAAAGACTGGACCGTTCCAGGGCATAGATGAACTCCTGGATGATAATCTATCAAAGGATGGTGGGAGTAGCACTGGTTGATAGCTTGTATGCTGCTCAAGGAGTCAGTACAGAAAAGAAATGACTTGCAATATAACAATGCAGCATGTCGACACTGAGGACTATCAATGACGAAATAAAGCAGGTGAACATCACTCTACCATAGTACTACAAGCTTATATACCAACTAGCTCCACAAATGATGATGAGATTGAAGAAATGTATGATGAGATAAAGAAAATTATTCAGATAGTTAAGGCAGATGAAAATTTAATACTGATGGGGGACTGGAATATGATGATGAGATTGAAGAAATGTATGATGAGATAAAGAAAATTATTCAGATAGTTAAGGCAGATGAAAATTTAATACTGATGGGGGACTGGAATATGATAGTAGGAAAAGAAAGAGAACAAAAAGAAGTAGACGAACATGGACTGGGGAAAAGGCAAGCAAGAGGAAGCCACCTAGTAGAATTTTTCAGAGTACATAATTTAATCATCGCCAACACCTAGTTTAAGAATTATGGAAGAACATGATACACATGGAAGACACCTGGAAGCACTGAAAGGTTTCATACTGGTTACATACTTATAAGACAGAGATTTTTGGAACCAGATTTAAATTGTACGACATTTCCTGGGGCACATGCATACTCTGACCACAATTTATTGGTTATGAGCTGCAGATAAAAACAGAAGAAATTATGGGACCTGGATAAGCTGAAAGAATCAGAGATTGTTCAGAGGGAGCACTAGGCAACTAATGACATTAACAAGGGAAAGAAATACAGAAGGCGAAAGAATAGCTTTGAGAGATGGAATAGAGAAGCCAACAGAGGATAAAATAGTAAAAAAGACAAGGCTTAGTAGAAATCCTTGGATAATTTAATTGATGAAAGGAGAAATATAAAAATGCAGCAGATGAAGCAGGTGAAAGGGAAAACAAATACCTAAAAAATGAGATTGAGGATTTAAAAGCAATTTCACTAAGGGAAAAATAGATACTACCAACAGGAAAACAAAAGAGACTTTTGGAAGAAAGAGAAGCAGCTGTATGAATATCAAGTGCTCAGATGAAAAACCAGTACTAAGCAAAGAAGGGAAAGCAGAAAAGTGAAAGGAATATACACTCGTAGAGTGTCTATACAGGGGAGATGAACTTGCAGGCAGTTATAGAAATGGAAAAAGACATAGATGAAGAGGAGATGGGAGACATGATAGTCCAAGAAGAATCCGACACAGCACTGAAAGACCTAAGTTGAAACAAGGCCCCTGGAGTAGATGGCATTCAGTCAGAACTACTGATAGCCTTGGGAGAGCTAGCTGCAACAAAACTCTTCCATCTGGTGTGCAAGATATACAAGCCACGCAAAATACCTGCAGACTTCAAGAAGAATGTAATAATTCCAATTCCAAAGAAATCAGTTGCTGACAGGTGTGAAAATTACCGAACTATAAGTTTAGTCTGCCATGCTTGCAAAATACTAACACGGACTCTTTATACAACAATGAAAAAACTGGTGGAAGCTGACCTCGGGGAAGATCAGTTTGTATTTCAGAGAAATGTAAGAACACATGAAGCATATTGTCCCTAAAACTTATCTTAGAATATAGATTAAGGCAAATCTACATTTATAGCATTTGTAGACTTGGAGAAAGCTTTTAACAAAGTCAACTGTAACACTCACTTTCAAATTCTGAAGGGAGCAGGGGTAAAATACAGGGAGTGAAAGGTGATTTACAACTTGTATAGAAGCCAGACGGCAGTTATAAGAGTAGAGGGGGATGCGAGGGAACAATGGTTGGGAAGGGAGTGACAATGCTGTAGCCTATCACCAATGTTATTGTGTTATTCAATGTGTATACACAGCAAGCAGTAAACGAAATCAAAGAAAAATCTAGAATAGGAATTGAAGTCCTGGGAGGAGAAATAAAAAAAACCTGAGGTTTGCCGATGATGATGTAGTTCTGTCAGAGACTGTAAAAGATGAAAATGCAGTTGAACAGAATGGACAGTGTCTTGAAAGGAGGATGAACATCAACAAAAGCAAGACTACGATAATGGACTGTAGTTGAATTAAATCAGATAATGCTGAGGGAATTAGATTAGGAAATGAGACATTAAAGTAGTAGATAGGTTTTGCTATTTGGGCAGTAAAATAATTGATGATGACCAAAGTGGATATGATATAAAATGTAGACTGGCAATGGCAAGAGAAGCATTTCTGAAGATGAGAAATTTGTTAAAACTGAATGTTAGGAACTCCTTCCTGAATATGTTTGTCTGGAGTGAAGCCAAGTACGAAAATGAAACATGGATGATAAACAGTTAAAACAAGAAGTTTTTCAAATGTGGTGCCACAGAAGAATTCTGAAATCATGTGGATAGATCGCAAAACTAATGAGGAGTTACTGAATAGAATTGAGGAGAAAAGAAATTTGTGGCACAACCTCACTAGAAGAAGGGATCAGTTGGCAGACACATTCTGAGACATCAAGCAATCAACAATTTAATACTGGAGGAAAGTGTGGGAGGTAAAAATCCTACACGGAGACCAAGAGATGAATACAGTAAGCAGATTCAGAAGGATTAGGTGCGATAGTTATTCGGAGAAGCAGCAGCTTGCAACGTGATAAGAGTCATGAAAAGCTGCAGCAAACCAGTCTTTGGACTGGAAACAAAAACAACAACAGCAACAACAACAAGAACAATTCCTGCTGCTGCTGCTGCTGCTGCTACTATATAATAAATTTTGTTGAGATGGGAAAGTCTATGTCCATGACTCAGCAGGGAAGTAGAGCCCCTGCAAAATTCAGCTTGCCCTTTTCTCACATAATATCCTGTGAACTATAGATGAAGGCCAACATACAAATTCCATATTCCTAGACTTCCAAAAAACATTTGACACTGTGCCCCACTGCAGTCGGCTGTTGAAGGTTCAAGCACATGGAATAGGATACCAGACATGTGTGTGGCTATGGCTGTTGAAGGTTCAAGCACATGGAATAGGATACCAGACATGCGTGTGGCTATAAGACTTATGAAGTAACAGAATCCAGTACGTTGTCCTCAACGGTGAGTGTTTTTCAGAGATGAGGGTACCGTCCGAAGTGCCCCAGGGATGTGCAATGGAACTGTTGTTACTCTCTATAAACATAAATGAAATCTAGATGTAAATGCAGAAAAGTAAGTTAAGGCAGAAAGTAGGAAAAACAAAACCATAATATTCAAGTACAGCCTTAGTAGTGTGCTACTTGATGTCGATTAAATATCTGGGCATAATGCTGCAAAATAATATGAAATGGAATGAGAATGTAAAGACTGTAATAGGAAAGGTGAATTGTCAACTTTGGTTTATTGGGAAAATTTTAAGAAAGAGCGGTTCAACTGTAAAGAAGACCACATATAGCACACTGGTGCGACCTATTCTTGAGTACTGCTCGCGTGTCTGGGATCTGTACCAGGTCGGATCGAAGGAAGACATCAAACTAATTTGAAGGCAGACAATAATTTCGAACAACATGCAAGTGTTATGGAAATGCCTCAGGAACTCAAATGGGAATCCCTGATGAAGGGAAGGCAACATTCTTTTCGAGTAACACTATTAAGAAAATTCAGAGAACCAACATTTGCAGTTGACTGCAGAACGATTCTACTGCCACCAACATATTTTTTGCTAAGGAACAGGAAGGTATGAAAAATTAGGTCTCGTACAGAGGCATATGGATAGTTGTTTTTGGGATGGCACTTAGCATTGTGTGAAACAATATATGTCTGAGTGGTAGACACATGTACAAAATACAGTTCTGTTCAGGAAGGTGCACAGGAACTGAAGAATAAATCAAACACAGAATGAATAACAAACATCACTGTGAAATACAGGTTTAAATACTCAATACATGGAAGATCTGCATGTGATGCAGTATGAAGTCCTTTGCCTACTGATGGAGTTGACATGCGCAATTGTAAGTCTCCATCCAGTAGTTCTGTTGCACCCAGCTGATGTTGAAGTTCCATGAAGCTAACTGTCCCAGCTGTGAGTTGACGTGTCTGAGGTGAGATCAACTCTGAACAGCGATGCACCTCACTGTACTGCCAAGTGACTCCACTGGTACTGTCAGGGACTAGACTGTCTGGGCTCCAAAGAGTAACTGGGGAGTAGCTGGCGACTATCTGGAATTGCCGCTGCAGACAACATCTCTATATCCAGTCAAGTCTTGCACCCTGAAGGCGCTGCCACACAGGGGGACTGGACCTGGTGAAGCTCGGGATTGGACGGCGCCTGTTGCTGTACTAAGCACTGTGGACGGCAGCTGCACTTGTGCTGCCAACTTCAGAGTCTTCAATTATGATAGCCCCCTGAGTGGTATCGACTGTGTAACAATATCTAAATTTTTCCCTCACACCATTTGTGAATGGAGCAGTAAAGGAAATGACTAGTTGGTACAGGCTACTGTCTGCCATGTACTGTATTGTGAATTAGGGAGTATATATGTAGATGTAGATCCCATTTGTGAAGCTGTAGGAGCTAATTACACAGATATATTCCCCCTTCCATTTCCTCTTCCTTTGCTAATCCTGCTTTACTTCTCACTCTGTCTCTTTTATGGTCTTTGAATGGAATCTGGAAAAGTGCTTGTCGATTACTATCCTTGATTACCTACCTTATTTGATGCATTTCCCTCCATCTTTACCTCCTTTTTTCTCCACAACAAGTATGCTACACCTAACACCCCCCCCTCCCACCCCTCCTTTGCACTCACCCACAACACACACAGCAGTAGTTATTTTTGAAGAAAGACTATCAAAAACCTTAGCAATGAGTCTAAGCTTGTTTATGTGCCTCTGTACCATTATTCAGTTAGTGTTTAACTGGTTACCTTTATTCCTTCCATAGTTTGTAAAGATAGTACTGTTTTTAGAGCTTCCTGGTTACTCTCCATATAATTTCTCGAAATTAATCTGCACACATCTCCTGCCATACTTACAGTAGCTCTTTGATGTTCAGTTGCACTGTGTCCTTACACTGATTACCCCTTTACTGTAACTGGGAGTTGCGTTTGGTTCACTATCCACAGCATACTTTTCAAGAAATTTTGCATTTAACAGCTCCCTTACTAGCACAATTTTTATTGGCTTGATGATGCTTGTACCATTATGCCACCTTTTACTCGATTAAAGTGTCCCTTCTAGATGCTCAAGAGCTTAATGAATGCAGAAAACTGACTTTTATTCAAACCCCCTACTTTAACAACAAACAATACACAATTGGACCAGAGAACAACACAAACACATTACATATATATTGCCCAATAGGTCCGATGAAGCAATAAAAGATACTGAGGCTAAGATTTTTGCCCTAAAGACTTTCTACAACAAGCTTTGTACATATAAGTTGGTTAAGAGAGGCACACATAAGTGAGCGAGCTAAACATAGGTGTAAACGGTCATCCAGAAGTTGCCGCTAATGACAGTTCACCTCGACACTCATCCATCCTTCTTGGGCATGCTGCTAACCTACAGATGGTACCCCCCCCCCCCCCCCCCCAAATTCTTGTACTGTTTTTGCAGCATGGACACAAAAGCCAAGATCACACTTTCACAATGTTTAGCTATCTCACACCTCACACAATGGTAGCTGATGCATGCCCAAGCTAATGGTACTGAACAGTGTGAGCTGGGAACTCTTGATATGCAAAAGCCTTGAACTGAGTTTATTTGCCTTTACTTGCTTAACAACTTCTTCTTTCTTTAAATATAACTATTTAAAAGCATCAAATTTGTTTTGCAGTAAAAAGGAAGAAAGAGAACATTAGTTTGAAGGACACTTACATGGGTATTAAGGATGTGATGAAGACTGCTGAACGTAGATACTAGAGGCAGTTTGAATTTCATACTAACTTTTCACAAAAGCAATGTAAGCAACATACAAATCACACTTTTGCACAAATATCTATGTGGAACATGTTACACATTAGTTCTATAACACTCACCCTTTTTTCGTCGGACTCACAGACAATGCCACAGGTACATAAATTGTGGCTAAAATGAAGGACAGTGAGAAGTTGTGCATTCCAACAGCAAGTAACAATGTAGCCAACTCTAGTAAAGCAGCAATATTCAGTAATGAGCAACTCTTGAACTGCTGGCCTACAACCCTGAAATACCAGAGGTCAAAAGGAAATATTCAATATTAATTCAATTGTAGAATTAATCAGGTACTAGAAACCAAGCAATATGTAGAAAAGTCAAGTCACTTTCAACAGTGTTATGCCCACCTGTCAAAGGCAGGCAAAGGTAACAGTACAAGACTGTAACATAAGTAGCCTGCAAAAACAGACAAATCTGTTGACAACCCAATAAGCTCTCTCCCTACCACACTGTATGCGTCTGCTGCAAACAGGGCAGCAGTGCCAAAGACATGTGCAACAAGGAAGACAACTCCTACTGGAATTACAATTAATTCATGGTCCACCTGTAAGAGGAAAAAAAGATGATAATGCTGTCAAGTAACAGTCTACCTTAATTAATATATGCTGAAAATCATTTAAAAAATGTTTTATTCCCTTACATGCAAAGAAATTTAAATTAGAAAGTTACCGACAAAGTGTCACTAGAAGTGCACTGGATTAAAAATGACATTGTTCAGTTGTAATAGTGGGTGTAGTGGTAGCATCCACATCCACATCTACATCTATACTCTGCAAACCACTGTGAGGAGCATCACAGAGGGTATGTCCCATTGTACCAGTTATTAGTGTTTCTTCCTGTTCCATTCATGTATGGTGCAAGGGAAGAATGATTATTTGAATGGCCCTGTGCATGCAGTAGTTATTCCAATCTTATCCTCATGATCCCTATGTGAGCAATATGTAGCAGACTGTAGTATTACTAAGAGTCATCATTTAAAGCCGGTTCTTGAAACTTTGATAATAGACTTTCTAGGGATAGTTTATGTCTGGCTTCATGAGTCTGCCAGTTCAGTTCCATCAATATTTCTGTGACACTCTTCTATTGATTAAACATGCCTGTGACTATTCATGCTGCCCTTCTCTATGTATGTTCAATATCCCCAGTTACAGGTTCCACACACTTGAGCAATTCTAGGATGGGTGCACAAGTGATCTGTAAGCAATCTCCTTTGTAGACTGATTGCACTTCCCCAGTATTCTACCAATAAACTGAAGTCCACCACCTACTTTACCCATGACTGAACCTATGTGATCATTCCATTTCATATCCCTACAAGGAGATACACCTGGGTATTTGTATTAGTTGGCTGATTCCAGCAGTGACTTATTGATGTTATAGTCATAGGACACTATGTTTTTTTGTTTTGTGAAGTGCACAATTTTACATTTCTGAACATTGAGGGTAAGTTGCCAATCTCTGCACCACTTTGAAATCTTATCAAGATCTGACTGAATATTAATGCAGACTCTTTCAGATAGTACTTCATTATAAATAACTGCATCATCTGCAAAAAGTCTGAGGGGACAGGTATACACTCGCACACACACACACATATCCATCCGCATATACACAGACACAAGCAGACATTTGTAAAGGCAAAGAGTTTGGGCAGAGATGTTAGTCGGGGCGGAAGTACAGAAGCAAAGATGATGTTGAAAGACAGGTGAGGTATGAGCGGCGGCAAATTGAAATTAGAAATTAGCGGAGATTGAGGCCTGGTGGATAGCGAGAAGAGAGGATATGCTGAAGGGCAAGTTCCCATCTCCGGAGTTCTGACAGGTTGGTGTTAGTGGGAAGTATCCAGATAACCCGGACGGTTTAACACTGTGCCAAGATGTGCTGGCCGTGCACCAAGGCATGTTTAGCCACAGGGTGATCCTCATTACCAACAAACACTGTCTGCCTGTGTCCATTCATGCGAATGGACAGTTTGTTGCTGGTCATTCCCACATAGAACGCTTCACAGTGTAGGCAGGTCAGTTGGTAAATCACGTGGGTGCTTTCACACGTGGCTCTGCCTTTGATCGTGTACACCTTCCGGGTTACAGGACTGGAATAGGTGGTGGTGGGAGGGTGCATGGGACAGGTTTTACACCGGGGGCGGTTAGAGGGGTAGGAGCCAGAGGGTAGGGAAGGTGGTTTGGGGATTTCATAGGGATGAACTAAGAGGTTACGAAGGTTAGGTGGACGGCGGAAAGACACTCTTGGTGGAGTGGAGAGGATTTCATGAAGGATGGATCTCATTTCAGGGGAGGATTTGAGGAAGTCGTACCCCTGCTGGAGAGCCACATTCAGAATCTGATCCAGTCCCGGAAAGTATCCTGTCACAAGTGGGGCACTTTTGGGGTTCTTCTGTGGAAGGTTCCGGGTTTGAGGAGATGAGGAAGTGGCTCTGGTTATTTGCTTCTGTACCAGGTCGGGAGGGTAGTTACGGGATGCAAAAGCTGTTTTCAGGTTGTTGGTGTAATGGTTCAAGGATTCCGGACTGGAGCAGATTCGTTTGCCACGAAGACCTAGGCTGTAGGGAAGGGACCGTTTGATGTGGAATGGGTGGCAACTGTCATAATGGAGGTACTGTTGCTTGTTGGTGGGTTTGATGTGGACGGATGTGTGAAGCTGGCCATTGGACAGGTGGAGGTCAACGTCAAGGAAAGTGGCATGGGATTTAGAGTAAGACCAGGTGAATCTGATGGAACCAAAGGAGTTGAGGTTGGAGAGGAAATTCTGGAGTTCTTCTTCACTGTGAATCCAGATCATGAAAATGTCATCAATAAATCTGTACCAAACTTTGGGTTGGCAGGCCTGGGTAACCAAGAAGGCTTCCTCTAAGCGACCCATGAATAGGTTGGCGTACGAGGGGGCCATCCTGGTACCCATGGCTGTTCCCTTTAATTGTTGGTATGT
The DNA here is from genome assembly GCF_023864275.1 of Schistocerca cancellata. Taxonomy (NCBI): domain Eukaryota; kingdom Metazoa; phylum Arthropoda; class Insecta; order Orthoptera; family Acrididae; genus Schistocerca; species Schistocerca cancellata. Next base: position 280,961,649 of record NC_064632.1, on the reverse strand, counting down.
CTGGCCTTCAAAAGTGAAGAAGTTGTGGGTCAGGATGAAGCTGGCTAAGGTAATGAGGAAAGAGGTTTTAGGTAGGGCAGCAGGTGATCAGCGTGAAAGGAAGTGCTCCATTGCAGCGAGGCCCTGGACATGCGGAATATTTGTGGGGGCTTGGTAACTTGGTACTCCCAACATCACCACTGCTGAAGCCCAGGCTATCAGTGATCTGAAGGCTGACCAATCCATCGTCATTCTTCCGGCGGACAAGGGTTCCACGACTGTGGTACTTGATCATCGGGAGTATGTGGCTGAGGGACTGCGTCAGCTTTCAGACAACACTACTTACAAAGTTTGCCAAGGTAATCCCATTCCTGATGTCCAGGCGAGGCTTCAAGGAATCCTCAGAACCTTAGGCCCCCTACAAAACCTTTCACCTGACTCCATCAACCTCCTGACCCCACCAACACCTCCGCACCCCTACCTTCTACCTTCTTCCCAAAATTCACAAACCCAATCATCCCGGCCGTCCCATTGTAGCTGGTTACCAAGCCCCCACAGAACGCATCTCTGCCTACGTAGATCAACACCTTCAACCCATTACATGCAGTCTCCCATCCTTCATCAAAGACACCAACCACTTTCTCGAACGCCTGGAATCCCTACCCAGTCTGTTACCCCCGGAAACCATCCTTGTAACCATTGATGCCACTTCCTTATACACAAATATTCCGCATGTCCAGGGCCTCGCTGCAATGGAGCACTTCCTTTCACGCCGATCACCTGCTGCCCTACCTAAAACCTCTTTCCTCATTACCTTAGCCAGCTTCATCCTGACCCACAACTTCTTCACTTTTGAAGGCCAGACATACCAACAATTAAAGGGAACAGCCATGGGTACCAGGATGGCCCCCTCGTATGCCAACCTATTCATGGGTCGCTTAGAGGAAGCCCTCTTGGTTACCCAGGCCTGCCAACCCAAAGTTTGGTACAGATTTCTGATGACATTTTCATGATCTGGACTCACAGTGAAGAAGAACTCCAGAATTTCCTCTCCAACCTCAACTCCTTTGGTTCCATCAGATTCACCTGGTCTTACTCTAAATCCCATGCCACTTTCCTTGACGTTGACCTCCACCTGTCCAATGGCCAGCTTCACACGTCCGTCCACATCAAACCCACCAACAAGCAACAGTACCTCCATTATGACAGCTACCACCCATTCCACATCAAACGGTCCTTTCCCTACAGCCTAGGTCTTTGTGGCAAACGAATCTGCTCCAGTCCGGAATCCCTGAACCATTACACCAACAACGTGAAGACAGCTTTCGCATCCCGCAACTACCCTCCCGACCTGGTACAGAAACAAATAACCAGAGCCACTTCCTCGTCCCCTCAAACCCAGAACCTCCCACAGAAGAACCCCAAAAGTGCCCCACTTGTGACAGGATATTTTCCGGGACTGGATCAGACTCTGAATGTGGCTCTCTAGCAGGGATACGACTTCCTGCAATGAGATCCATCCTTCATGAAATCCTCCCCACTCCACCAAGAGTATCTTTCTGCCGTCCACCTAACCTTCGTAACCTCTTGGTTCATCCCTATGAAATCCCCAAACCACCTTCCCTACCCTCTGGCTCCTACCCTTGAAACCGCCCACAGTGTAAAACCTGTCCCATGCACCCTCCCACCACCACCTATTCCAGTCCTGTAACCCGGAAGGTGTACACGATCAAAGGCAGAGCCACGTGTGAAAGCACCCACGTGATTTACCAACTGACCTGCCTACACTGTGAAGCGTTCTATGTGGGAATGACCAGCAACAAACTGTCCATTCGCATGAATGGACACAGGCAGACAGTGTTTGTTGGTAATGAGGATCACCCTGTGGCTAAACATGCCTTGGTGCACGGCCAGCACATCTTGGCACAGTGTTACACCGTCCGGGTTATCTGGATACTTCCCACTAACACCAACCTGTCAGAACTCCGGAGATGGGAACTTGCCCTTCAGCATATCCTCTCTTCTCGCTATCCGCCAGGCCTCAATCTCCGCTAATTTCTAATTTCAATTTGTTCGGGAGTAGTAGTTTCTTTTTAGTGCCACAGTCTGCAGTTGGTTGCACCCTGTTTCCTCAATGGCCGCTGTCACAGCCTCTTCAAGATGTTGACTGAGGCCCTCAGGCACATATACAAAGTGCACTAGGTGTCCTATCCTGTCCCTTCCTGCCATTTCCCTAAGGGGTACCATCAATTGCCATACATTTGAACTGCCGATGATTAATACATCCCTATTCTTTTGTGTTTGCCTCCTCTTGGGCACCAGACAAAACAGGTTTCCTCAAAAACAGGCGAAGCGAGTCCCATTGGCTCAGTTTCAGTTTCCATGAGAGACAGTAGTGTCAGCAGTGAATGGCAGTTTCGTACTCATCTCCAATGAACAAATCTAAAACAACTTACTAGGAGATGAGGTACTGGCAGGATTGAAGCTGTGAAGATGGGTCGTGAGTCGTGCTTGGGTAGCTCAGTTGCCCACAAAAGGCAAAGGTCCCGAGCTCAAGACTCGGTCCGGCACACAGTTTTAATCTGTCAGGAATTTTCAACTTACTAATACTCAGAATATACCTCATGACCACAAAAATAACAAAATTTATGTCAGAACTTTCTAATCTGTAGAAATTTTGAGAACATTCAACCTCATATGTACACTCAATCAAATAGGACTAAATTCACAAAGCCACAGGCCGAATTTTTACTTTTCCAAAAGGTTTGAACCTGTTAAGCATCAAACATAAAACTTATGCTTGTGAAATAGGTTCAGTGTCCAATAAGACAATTTCCTGTTACTACCAGAAATTAATTTCAATGCTTTATTCTTGCGTTAGATACATTCCAAACACTTTGATTCTTACTGCTCAGTTCCCCAAATACCAAATATGTTTTGTTTAATATGTTTGAAGCCGAAGACTAATTTTCCTCTGATAGAAAATGAGTTCATATCAATACATCAAAGAAAAAAAAAAACTAACTGGGACTAGTCACACTTCATTAAGTGGGGGGGGGGGATGACTGTCTCACATATTTTTTTACATCATTTGCTTCAGTCTCTGTTCACAACAATGGCATCACGATCAGTTTTGACTTATTATAGTCCTCATTAGATCTTCAACTGATAAGTTGCTACAAAACATATTGAGATAATCTGATTATGACAGTAATAAGTTGAAACAGGTAATGATACCATTTGTGTATCCTGAGGCTGAATTATATAATAATGATGCAATTCATCTTTTTGTTCCTTCCTCCCTTTTTTATAGCCCAGTAATCCAATTTTCAACAATGAAAAATAATCAAATACAGTTTTATATTTTTAACTTACCTCATTCTGCTTATTTGCAGTGACTTCATTGTCTGCAGTTTCAGAAATCTTGTCAGCAGATTTATCAGTACTTTGTTTCTGAGATTCTGGTGATATTTCTTGCACCTTTGACTGATCAGGAAACTGTTCAATACGATTTTCATCTCTCTCTTTCTTCTGTTCCTCAAATATTTTTAACCAGAGGGCAAAAGCTTTAATAAACAGGCCAGCACATAACAAGCCAAGACATGGCATATACATACCTGGAAAAGAAGTCCCATTCAAAGCATTATGAGAACAACTTATTGCATCATCATCATCAGCAGCAGCAGCAGCAGCAGCAGCAGCAGCAGGAGGAGGAGGAGCATCTGCAGCACTGACCAATCCCCCATTGCTGGATTAATTCTTCACCAAGATATTTTCATGCATTACAATCGTAAATGGTATACATTTATGTTGCCATTGCATGTTTTTTAATATCATCTACCCACCTCCAATTAGGTTGTTCTCCAATTTTTTTGTATCTTGGAATTCAGAAAAAACACAGCATCCATTCAAGTTGCTTCATGTCTCAACAACCTCTGTTTTGTTTTCATTACAGTCATAATTAGACCTACCTCTCTGATCTGTCTCCTGATCTTTTTGTTTTCCCGTTTCTCCAAATAAAACAATAAAATGGATTAAGAAACAATTTACAATTACACATGTTCATGATTCCATAACAACAGTACTGGCATGCAGAAGGCAATACCAGAAGAGAAGAAAGGCACAGCACATGCTGATAATCTCCATACTGGTAGATGAGGTGTACAAAGCCAATCAAGATATACTAAAAAGAAAGGATGGCAGAAGATGAAGCTGTCACAATACACATACTTAAGGTGAAACCAAAATAATAAAAAAGAAAACTGTTTACAGACTTTCTGTGGAGGAAGAAAATTCCTCAAATAAACAAATCTTTCATTGTTCTACTTCACAATAAATGAGAAAGACATATTCTATCAACCTCCTTCTCCTTTGCAATCTCAAAACATTCACTCAAAGTATCACCACATGTGCAGTGTGTGGGCAAAAAAAACATTGCATTTCAATTACGCAAAGGAACAAGCTGACTTTAGGAGCAGATACATCACAAGGGACTACTTGTCAGTCAGGAATGAAATTCTAGAAAGAGCAATGACTAAGATTCATAGTTTTTGAGGAGTCTTAATTTGAGCAAAATCTGTTCAAGCAACCCTTGAGAAACACTGCACTGACTTTATATATATGTTAGTAGAAAGAAGAATTGTGTGTCCATATCCAGATAGTGAGAAATTTAGAACTGAAAGAGGACTCAGAAAAGGAAATTTTGTACTACCAAAACCACTCTCAATATCTCTTTTAAGACAGTTGCAAGATTGCCTTGCATATTACCCTGTCTTCCACCTTTAAGCTCTCAGATTTTCAAATCTCGTCTGGTGCAGTTCCCAACAGTCAGCCTGTCCTTCTCATCCTGTCTGGTAAGTCTCCCATGATCTGCAATTCTGAGTGACTTTCCCATAATTTATGCCTTTTTCTAGACCTCTCCAGTCCTTTTCCTTCCCCCTCACTCCTTCCCCTTCAATCCTTCTGCTGCTGCTTGGTGGGTAGATTTTTTATCTATCCAACTATATATTGACAGGATACTTTCCAGGACTGGATCAGACTCTGACTGTGGCTCTCCAGCAGACATACGACTTCCTCAAATCCTGCCCTGAAATGAGATCCATCCTTCATGAAATCCTCCCCACTCCACCAAGAGTATCTTTCTGCCGTCCACCTAACCTTCGTAACCTCTTGGTTCATCCCTATGAAATCACCAAACCACCTTCCCTACCCTCTGGCTCCTACCCTTGTAACCGCCCCCGATCTAAAACCTCTCCCATGCACCCTCCCACCACCACCTACTCCAGTCCTGTAACCTGGAAGGTGTACACAATCAAAGGCAGAGCCACGTGTGAAAGCGCCCACGTGATTTACCAACTGACCTGCCTACACTGTGAAGCTTTCTATGTGGGAATGACCAGCAACAAACTGTCCATTCGCATGAATGGACACAGGCAGACAGTGTTTGTTGGTAATGAGGATCACCCTGTGGCTAAACATGCTTTGGTGCACGGCCAGCACATCTTGGCACAGTGTTACACCGTCCGGGTTATCTGGATACTTCCCACTAACACCAACCTGTCAGAACTCCGGAGATGGGAACTTGCCCTTCAGTATATCCTCTCTTCCCGTTACCCACCAGGCCTCAACCTCCGCTAATTTCAAGTTGCCGCCGCTCATACCTCACCTGTCATTCAACAACTTCTTTGCCTCTGTACTTCCGCCTCGACTGACATCTGTGCCCAAACTCTTTGCCTTTATAAATGTCTGCTTGTGCCTGTGTATGTGCGGATGGATGTGTGTGTGTGTGTGTGTGTGTGTGTGCGCGCGCGAGTGTATACCTGTCCTTTTTTCCCCCTAAGGTAAGTCTTTCCACTCCCGGGATTGGAATGACTCCTTACCCTCTCCCTTAATCCCTTAAAACCCACATCCTTTCGTCTTGCCCTCTCCTTCCCTCTTTCCTGATGAAGCAACCGTTGGTTGCGAAAGCTTGAATTTTGTGTGTATGTTTGTGTTTGTTTGTGTGTCTATTAACATGCCAGCACTTTCGTCTGGTAAGTTACATCATCTTTGTTTTTAGATATATTTTTCCCACATGGAATGTTTCCCTCTATTATATTCATATCATTAATTTGAACCCAACAATTACGTTCGTTATTGTCACTGTTGCATTTCGAAATCTTTTCTGTCATCTTACTTTCTCTTTCTGTTTTTGCAAGTAGTTTCACTTCGTATTCACCTTCTCCTTTTTACTGTAATCTACCATACAATTTTATCCCGCCTATGAATACTCAATAATACGTAACCCACTTCCAAACCATAACCAAAAAAAAATTTTCCGCTTTCAACACTACCACTGCTATAAAATCCACCGTTTCCAGTTCACAAACAGTTCCTTTCACCTATTAAACAACCATTTCAGCTAGTTCTAATAACTTTCGCTTTATTTCCATTTCGGTTTTTCCCACATCACTGATCATTTTTAGCCGCTTCTCACAGGTTTTAACATCATTATTTCTTCGTCAGACAATTGTTAGCCTCATTTTCATAATCTGCCACCACAAAACCACTCCTTTTAATACATTTACACGCAGTTTTTTTCGAAATTTTCCCACATTTCTCCATCCTTTAACGTGTTTTGGTGGCAACACAACCACCTAACCTTTGTGCACATCATTGTTTACCAACCCAAGTTCACCACAGGATCAACACAGCTCAGCTTTAACCAACACTTTTTCGACTTTTTTCACACCAGATCTCCAGTTGCTTTCTAGTTCACCTTTATTTCTCCCCATATTTTTTTATTTTCATTTTCATTTCAGCCTCATGTTACACTTTCCACCTTCTAATACCATGTCACCCTCACATCTCCACAACAACCCCCTTAAGTTTCATTTACATTCCCTCCGCAAACATGCCTTCGCCCTAGCCAGATTACGCTCCCATATTTTATTTACTCAGGCTTGTCTGACATTTGGCATTACCCCCAAAGGCCCCACACTTAAAGTTCCCATCTCTGGCTGTAACCCTTCTTTCCATCAGTCCCTATACCAGTTCCAAACTGAACAATCCATTGCCCTCACCCACCTTATCATTCACCTACACATCAACTCAGCCAATGAACACACCCGTCAACTCCTATCCTTAATAAAATTCCTCAATCTTTCCTCTCCCACATCCACACCGGCTGTTCAGAGCATACTCCTACAGGCCAACTGCAAATTAGAACAGCATGCCACCCTCAACCTCAATAAACTATCCAATCTCCTGGTTTCCCACCTCCGGAAAGGCAACTCACTCACCCTTCACAATCTTTCCAGGAAACCTCAACCTCCTCTCATTGCACACAGACCCAGTCTCTACCATCTACTCAATCTCCCACTTCCAGCTCCACTCCCCTCAAAACCTCAAAATTCTAATCAACACAATCTGGAACCACAACACCCTAATTCAGTAGTTAACCTTTCCTCCAAACCTCTCTCCCAATCTGAAACCTCTGTCCTATCCAAAGGCCTCACCTTCAGCCCTACTCCCAGTTTCAACCAAACAGCCCTCGTCAAAGATTTACTGTCCTACACTCGTACTCTCTGCAGGAAATATCACTTTGCCACGAAGAAAAATGATCCTAATCCTACTCCTAATGATCCAACTCCCCAAGACACTATCCAAATTGAACCCTGCCTGGAACAGTTCCGTCCTCCATCACAGCGGGACCCACCTCCTCTTCCTCAAAATCACCCTCACCAAACCTTCCAGGAATTTCTCACTTCCAGCCTTGCCTCTCAATCCTTCTTAGAAAACCTTAATCCTACTCCCAACATCACCACTGCTGAAGCCCAGGCTATCCGTAATCTGAGGGCTGACCGATCCATCGTCATTCTTCCGGCGGACAAGGGTTCCACGACCGTGGTACTTGATCGTTGGGAGTATGTGGCTGAGGGACTGCGTCAGCTTTCAGACAACACTACATACAAAGTTTGCCAAGGTAATCCCGTTACTGATGTCCAGGCAGAGCTTCAAGGAATCCTCAGAACCTTAGGCCCCTCACAAAACCTTTCACCTGACTCCATCAACCTCCTGACCCCACCGTCACCCTGCACCCGTACCTTCTACCTACTTCCTAAAATTCACAAACCCAATTATCCCAGCTGCCCCATTGTAGCTGGTTACCAAGCCCCCACATAACGTATCTCTGCCTACGTAGATCAACACCTTCAACCTATTACATGCAGTCTCCATCCTTCATCAAAGACACCAACCACTTTCTTGAATGCCTGGAATCCTTACCCAATCTGTTACCCCCGGAAACCATCCTTGTAACCATTGATGCCACTTCCTTATACACAAATATTCCGCACGTTCAGGGCCTCGGTGCGATGGAGCACTTCCTATCACGCCGAACACCTGCCACCCTACCTAAAACCTCTTTCCTCATTACCTTAGCCAGCTTCATCCTGACTCACAACTTCTTCACTTTTGAAGGCCAGACATACCAACAATTAAAGGGAACAGCCATGGGTGCCAGGATGGCCCCCTCGTACACCAACCTATTTATGGGTCGCTTAGAGGAAGCCTTCTTGGTTACCCAGGCCTGCCAACCCAAGGTTTGGTACAGATTTATTGATGACATCTTCATGATCTGGACTCATAGTGAAGAAGAACTGCAGAATTTCCTCTCCAACCTCAACTCCTTTGGTTCCATCAGATTCACCTGGTCCTACCCCAAATCCCATGCCACTTTCCTTGACGTTGACCATCTGTCCAATGGCCAGCTTCACACATCCGTCCACATCAAACCCACCAACAAGCAACAGTACCTCCATTATGACAGCTGCCACCCATTCCACATCAAACGGTCCTTTCCCTACAGCCTAGGTCTTTGTGGCAAACGAATCTGCTCCAGTTCGGAATCCCTGAACCATTACACCAACAACCTGAAGACAGCTTTCGCATCCCGCAACTACCCTCCTGACCTGGTACAGAAACAAATAACCAGAGCCACTTCCTCGTCCCCTCAAACCCAGAACCTCCCACAGAAGAACCCCAAAAGTGCCCCACTTGTGACAGGATACTTTCCGGGACTGGATCAGACTCTGAATGTGGCTCTCTAGCAGGGATACGACTTCCTGCAATGAGATCCATCCTTCATGAAATCCTCCCCACTCCACCAAGAGTATCTTTCTGACGTCCACCTAACCTTCGTAACCTCTTGGTTCATCCCTATGAAATCCCCAAACCACCTTCCCTACCCTCTGGCTCCTACCCTTGAAACCGCCCACAGTGTAAAACCTGTCCCATGCACCCTCCCACCACCACCTATTCCAGTCCTGTAACCCGGAAGGTGTACACGATCAAAGGCAGAGCCACGTGTGAAAGCACCCACGTGATTTACCAACTGACCTGCCTACACTGTGAAGCGTTCTATGTGGGAATGACCAGCAACAAACTGTCCATTCGCATGAATGGACACAGGCAGACAGTGTTTGTTGGTAATGAGGATCACCCTGTGGCTAAACATGCTTTGGTGCACGGCCAGCACATCTTGGCACAGTGTTACACCGTCCGGGTTATCTGGATACTTCCCACTAACACCAACCTGTCAGAACTCCGGAGATGGGAACTTGCCCTTCAATATATCTTCTCTTCCCATTACCCACCAGGCCTCAACCTCCGCTAATTTCAAGTTGCCGCCGCTCATACCTCACCTGTCATTCAACAACTTCTTTGCCTCTGTACTTCCGCCTCGACTGACATCTGTGCCCAAACTCTTTGCCTTTATAAATGTCTGCTTGTGCCTGTGTATGTGCGGATGGATGTGTGTGTGTGTGTGTGTGCGCGCGAGTGTATACCTGTCCTTTTTTCCCCCTAAGGTAAGTCTTTCCACTCCCGGGATTGGAATGACTCCTTACCCTCTCCCTTAATCCCTTAAAACCCACATCCTTTCGTCTTACCCTCTCCTTCCCTCTTTCCTGATGAAGCAACCGTTGGTTGCGAAAGCTTGAATTTTGTGTGTCTGTTTGTGTGTCTATTAACATGCCAGCGCTTTCGTCTGGTAAGTTACATCATCTTTGTTTTTACAACTATATTATAGTTCTCTTTTGTCACATAATAGCAGCTCTATTTTGTAAGTTTAATTTTTAAAAGGTCACTTACCTATGGAAATATAGCGGTCAGTTGCTGGTTGAAGGTAGAAAAAGTAAGACTGATGAAATCTCTCCAACAAGTTGTTAAGACTTCTAAACATTCCTTCCAGCACCCTATATAGCAAGAAAACAGTTATATATGAAGTTTTTTTAATAAACCAATGCTTTTGAAGAGCACTGAAATTGAAATATCTTTCAACTGCTGTAAAATAATACAAATTCAACTCACACAGACATGCTGGAGACAGACTGCAAGTAGCACCACATTATGAGAGAAGCAACCAGGTGGAGGTAAGGAGGAGGCTGGGGCAGGGAGTGGGAGCAATAGCAGGGTAGGAGTGGGGGATGGTAAAGTGCTGCTGGGAGCATGCAGGGATGAGATGTAGGTTAGACGGTGATGAAGGGGGGGGGAGGGGGGGGGGGAGAAGGGGAGAAGTAAAAGATTGGTTTGATTGCGATGGTGGAATAGAGAGCTGTGTAGTGCTGGAATGGGAACAGGAAAGGGGCTAGCTGGGTAAGGACAATGACTCTGAAGGTTGAGGCCAGGAGGGTTATGGAAACACAGGATATATTGCAGGGAGAGTTCGCACGTGCACTATTCAGAAAATCTGGTGTTGGTGGGAAGGACCCAAATAGCACAGGCTGTGAAGCAGTCACTTAAATGAACAATGTCATGTTGGGTGGTCTGCTCAGCAGCAGGGTGGTGCAATCGTTTCTTGGCCACAGTTTGTTGGTGGCCACTCATGTGGAGGGACAGCTTGTTGGTTGTCATACCCACGTAGAATGCAGTACAGTGGTTGTAGCTTAACTTGTAGATCACATGACCAGTTTCACCAGTAGTCCTGCCTTTGATGGGATAGGTGATGTTTGTAAGTGGACTGGAGTAGGTGGTGGTAGGAGGATGTATGGGACAGGTATTGCATTTATGTCTATTACAAGGATATGAGCACTGAGGCAAGGGGGTGGAAGCAGGGGTTGTGTAGGAATGGATGACAATATTGTCTAGGTTCAGTGGATGGCAGTATATCACTGCAGGAAGAATGAGAAGGATAGTGGATAGAATATTTCTCATTTCAGAGGTAGTTGAAACCCTGGCAGAGCTGGGTGATACAGAAACACAAGGGGAATGCTCAATGCTCCTCTGTGGTCAGATGGCGGTACTTTGGGAGGTGTTGGGTGACTGGGAAGACAAGGCACATGAGATCTGTTTTTGTACAAGGTTGGGAGGGTAATTATGGTCTGTAAAGGCCTCAGTGAGACACTAGGTACATTTTGAGAGGCACTGCTCATCACTACAGATGTGATGGCCACAGGTGGCTAGGCTGTACGGAATGGATGCCTGCTGTCGAAGTGCAGGTATTGCTGGTGGTTGGTAGGTTTGATATGGACAGAGTCATTCAGCAACTGCAAACACACTTTACATAGTTACACCTGCAATGGCATACCATTTCAAGTGTTATACTGGCATCTACAAAATTTGTGAGGGGAGGGAGGGAAGAAGGGAGGGGGGAGGGAGGGAGGTGTGTGTGTGTATTTGTGTGTGTGTGTGTGTGTGTGTGTGTGTGTGTGTGTGTGAGAGAGAGAGAGAGAGAGAGAGAGAGAGAGAGAGAGAGAGAGAGAGAGATATCTTTGTTGCTCATCACCTGCACATTTTCTTTTGAACCGAGACTGCAACAGCCTCGACTTCCTCAGCATCTTTTGAATCTCGACATTAAACCGTGGTGTGTCTTTTCCGTCCTTAATCCTATTACTAGGCACATAACTCTCCAGATCACGATTTACAATCTGCTTAAACTTTGTCCATAATTCCTCCCTGATTGCAATAAAGTGATATCTGGCATAAGTCTGTTGTAGATTTCCTGCACGTTACTGAGCAACGATAGCCGCTACAGGGAGAGAGATGGTTGCCTCAACATAATTCACCAGTCGCAGAGCCGACACCAGTCTGCTACTGTCACAGATGGGTGGATTGTGGGCTCTTCCTTATCATCCCATTTCAGGACATCAGTATTCCTCAAACTTCAGCAGATGGACCAGGGCCTACCTAATTGGCAGGTTACAACCATTATCACAGTTCAACACATGAAGAACAGTAGTGAACGGGAGCGGACAGAGCACCTCCTAAATTGGTGTGGTGTCCAACACGCACACCGCGTCTACTCACTGCCATGGTACAGCAAACGGCAAAGCCACTGTGGGTGTCACCTGCCATAGCAGCAGCTAATGAGGACCACGTGTGTGGAATCAGCTACCCCGAGTGGACTGACAGCCGCTGATGACACGATTCCTCGATGGACATCAACAGCCGATGTCAACAGTGAGTCAAACACTGCTTGTAACTTGTGGCAATAAATACCTAATTCTGAATCTCCTTTCTGAGGAAAACTGGCACAGGGCGAAATGGGAGTGTGCCCGCAGACACAGAACCATCTCTACTCCTTCCCTTCCAACAGTTGACTCTTGCAAAATTCGTGTCACAAAGTCATCATGCTTCTGACACTTGCAGTATCAGCATAACAAGTCCATAAGAAATGTTTCATACTGGAGCACACCAGCACCTACAATTGTGGGGAGAGTCACTCAAAAGCTTCATTGCTCACACAAATATGGTTTGGTTGCGATCATGTCCAAAATAGGATACAGTTAATTAAGAAATACTTTTGTAAAGCCTATTAAAGCTATACGTGTATCTGAATTTAAAGGAAATTAAAGGGCACTGTATTTAGTACCAGTAGATCATAAAATTTGTAATTTGTCTGGTCTCAGCACACCTTTTGAGAAGTTTATTTTTGTAACATGTTGCACTTGTGGGAATTATGGTCGTGCAAAACAGGGCTGTGTTAAGTGTCGTTGGATATCAATAAGACAAAGTAATTTTTTATATTGTGAACGAAGTATAAAGCTAACTGGGATAGAAAAAGAAATTGCACAAATATGACACAAATGCGAGCAATGACTATAACAGACTCAGTTATCAGTTATAACAGAGCACATTAGATTATTAACCCCTTAACTTAACAATTTTTTTTCAGATTATGTTCCAAAAAATTATAACATTTTTATTAATGAAAAACATCCTACAATGAATAACATTACATATAAAAACAGCTTTTAAGGCTCAAAATAAAAAGTTACAAAATTTTGCAAAAGACCAACAATAAAATCCTGAGTATTCTCGTTCACTGGACTTCGACTAAAATATCCGGAAACCTAAAGTCATTTTTTAGTTTCTGTGTAGCTATGAAGCATGTATTTTACAACAATTTCCTGTGAACACAAATCTTGGAGTGTCTGGTTGGTGCACAGTAGATGTATTTATCTCGTACCACCGATGAACGCTTGTACTCAACTGACAAACTGCCATCACTTTCAGTCTCTAATGAAGTAACATCACATTCCTCTTCAGTTTCTGAGCTGCTAAATTTAATGTCAAACTCAGGATCACCACAGTAATCCATTTTTGAAAGCACTACTAAACAACCACTATAGAAGTGAGCCTGAAAGTGAGCATTTTGTTACTGAGTATCCAATGCTGCACACAGTAAAGACGATATCTAGCGGCAATCATGTCAACCAAAACGCGACAACCAGGCTACAAATGTAGTACCAGAAGCTCTCTATCAGCAGAACATGTAACTATCAGTGCTGAAATGAATATAAGTGGGATTTTATTTATTTTAAGGTCTTTTCTTAAGTTGCCCAAGTATATTTGGAATTTAACATTTGTGTCAAAATAATAAAAATTAGATAACTTGGGGCTTTATGTCAAATGGTTAAAGGAAAAGAGTGAGCAAATGGCTCAGCAGCTCGATAGTCAAACAGCTGATCCTTCAGAATCAGGTCCTTCGTGAGTGAAATTGATACTGGTTGCTCATTCTCCATCTGTAGATCTCATAGCTGCTGGTCTTACTTCCATTTTTTCTGGCAAAACAGTGGAGGATATCACTATTGTTATGCTGGATGGGTTATCCACAGCCAGCTTGCACAACTGAACTGAACAAACATCATTGCAGATGGCCCAATTGTGCATCTCAGGTGAGGCTAAGATGTACATCACATATCATGAGGTATTGAGTAACGTAACCACATTTACAGAGTTGGCAAATGGCTTCAAGCAAAGGTACAGAAAACAAAATAGTGCTTGTTTCTTTCAAGAAAAGGTAACTAATTTGAGACAATGGCCAAATGCTGTAGAAACATTTTCAGAGAGGATACACAAGTTGAACATCCAAACTTACGAGCTGACTTACAACCCGGACACTGACACAGTTTTATTAAGAGGGGCTAAGGACATGGCATTACATGTGTTCCTAAGGAGGATTTCTGCTCCAGAATTTTCTTGCAGAGTGAGAATGGAAAATCCACAAGATGTAGCAGCATTGCTGCATGTAGCCATTTATCTGCAAGAGATAGATAGTGCTACTAAGCCAAAGAGTGATCACAAAATGTTTGTGTCAAACAAAGACTTACTGCTGTAGAAGAAAGAGTAACTGAAAAGTACAGTGTCACCAGCCACAATGATTTAGTTGTCAATGGGTTGGTCATAAGGCACAGAAATGTAGATCAAAGAAATAGGGTAACTATAATGGGAAAAGTCAAACAACGGACAATGCAGGATGGAATGTAACAATATATTGAAATGGAAAGCTGCCACTCACCACATAGTGGAGATGCTGAGTCGCCGAAAGGCACAACGTAAAGGCTGTCACAAATACAGCTTTCGGCCGATAATACCATCACCAAAAAAAGACGACACACACACACACACACACACACACACACACACACACACACACACACAAATGCAACTCACATGCCAGATGAGCAGGATATGGGCCTGTAAGAATAAATTTCATAGACGCAGGCTAGGACTTACTAGAACAAATAGAGCAAGGTATGATATGCTGAGAGAAGTAGCAAAATAGAAGCCCGTACAAATACCATAGAAAAGACAAGATTAAGATGCTATGGGTGTGTTAAAACAATGGGATCTGGCAGCATAATGAGGTAGGCTCATGAAAAGATAATAGCAGGCAAGAGAACTAGAGGATGATTGGGAGACAGATAGGTCATTGGAGTAAAAGGAAGTGTGATGAAGAGAGAGATCTGGGGCAGAGGGGAGAGAAAAACATGTTGGGAGAACAGGAAAAGATGGAGAGGCTTATGTACTAAATAGACCTAGCTAGGGGCTGTAAAATGTAAAATATGATGAAGATGATGATAAGTCTTGTTTCTCAAACTAGCATGTTTTCCCAATAAAAGAGTTCATTTAAGACTCAATTTTTGAAAGGTTTGCGTAATAAAATCTTAATAGTCTGAGTTTCTTACAATTATTACAATTTTGGAAAGAAGAGTCTCCTGGCCTATACAATTTCAAAAGAAGGAAAACATGTCCTTCACATAGTAGAGAAAAAGGGCATTGCAAGGTATGTCTCTTTGAAAACAAACCCTTATTAATGGGATTGGATTTTCGAGTTTACATGGTTTTCTTGGATCTTAAGTTTTCCAAAACATCTTGCAAAAACTTATTCAGGGGCTTATGGATTTGTACATGCAAGGGCCAGCACACTGCTGCCAAACAGAATTTGTTGTTAATAACAAGAGTGAATTTAGGATGGACAGCAAAATATACAACCACAATATTAGAAGCGAAAATAATTTCAATATAAACTATGGGTCCTAATCTGCCGTTCAGAATCGAGTTTTATATTTTGGAGCCAAGTGTAAAACAGGTACCTAATAAAAATCAGACAGGAAACAGAAAAATCCCAGATATTAAGAGACAGAATTAAAGACTATCTAATAAGCAACTCCTCTTATAATTTGTCAGAATACTGGGACTCAAAAAATGTAAATTTTGTTTAATTAAACAAAATTTAATTCTAATGTTGACATTAAATTGGTTTCGACTTTGCCGGTACATAAATAGCTGATAGTGTTCTGTGTGGTTACATAAATACTTTGTTTGGAGTTTTAGACAGCAAAAGTAGCTGAATGAAATGAAATGTGGGTACGGCATATCTGTCTGGGGGTAGTTTGGCCACCTGGTGCAAGTTTTCTTTTATTTAATGCCTCTTTAGCGACTCACACATTGATGATGATGATAATGACAGCACACATACCCAGTCCTGAGCAGAGAAAATCCCCGACCTGGTAGGAACCGAACCAGCGGACCTGTGATCGAGAGCCAGTAACGCTCACCACAAGACCACGAGCTGCCAACATAAGCTGAACAGTTGACAGAAGTACCAGTGTGGCTCGTTCCCAGCAAAACCTCAGTTATCCCAAGTGCAGATAATCAGGCTTCTGGATTATCCATGCACAGTTCGATGATTTTAAGAAAAACAAAGCCTTAAGTATTCTTTTACAATCAGAATTAATATTTTTGTTTGGGATACAAATTTCTGGGTGCAAAGGCACAGCCAATAAAAACATCCACAAATACTTAAATAGTGACATCTATGAACCAGGATTTGACCAGTTACGTTATGCAGGTACAGTGAACAAAGTATGTTCTGCAGAGAAAGAGAGCAAAGAGGAAGTGATCGAGAAACCTGTTATTGCACACACCGATGCACTGAAACTTACTGATCTGTTGCTAGAGTATTCAGGACAACATTCATCTGGCTATACCAATGTTCTGACATTCCTGAAATTGAGAACCACCACTAGGTAAATAGTGAATGAAAAACAGAGGCAGTAAAAACAGAATCATTGTTTCGTAAAAGTGAAAACAAAGCAAGTGATGCAAAGTACAATGTTCTTTAACTGTAATTTTGTAAATTATAAGTAACGTGTAAATAATGAAGTGGGCTTTAAAAATATATGTAGCACGTTTCTTCAAGTACAGGAATCTGGGGGAAAAAAATGAAAAAACACAGGTATTTTGGATTATCAATGTTTTTCAGCAATCTGTGCAGTCTCAAATCCACATTAACCTCGACAGTCAGGAGTTTGCTGCATTAACTCTTATAATTATCAATGTAGTTTATGAAGTCATAATTTGCTGCTCATATAGTTGTGGGAATAGGTATCTCCCAAATGAAATGCATTAGATACTCTTTGGAATGTGTGAATGATGCTGTATAATTGTCCTTTGATTGTGATGTTGCTCCAAGTTCTTTTCTGTTGATAACACAGTCAATGTATCTTATATGTGTGTATTGTAATTTGCATACATAACTGATGACCCCAATACAAAAATAGTTCACGAACAATAAGAACAGTTGCATTTTGCATTATTTTTTCACAGTCGTGGAAGATGTGGCAAAATTGCTGCTTGTGACTGGTGAGGATATTGGAGTTCTGGAAGTTTCTCAGCCAAGAAATGATGACAGCTCAGGTACTGCGAACTTAACAGCTCTGGCGATACCTTCAATGCTGCGAACACATTCATGCATTGCATGCCATCCGACAGCTTCTCATTAGAGTCATCCATGTTGCAGCTACAGTCAAGGTCTCCACCATTTTTGTCTGTGCAGTCTGAGATTTGGTTAATGATTTTAGAAAGAATTTTGCTCACCAGATCATGGAGAATCAGGAGAAATTTACATTGGCAGTCAGTTATTTAGACCGTAGAGGAATCGCCACAGTTACAGATATTATCCTGCAACTCCACATCAATGGATCTACCGTGTTCTGAAGACGGTGTCAATCATGTGTTGCACCACATCATCCAAACAAAAGTTTAAGCAGTCCTGTATCACAAGTGAAGAGATGACAGAACACTATTGGAATTCTGGAGACACTTATAGGCTTTGATGGAAATTAGAGTCGTCTGCGAAGGGTTGCTACTCCTGATGACAGCAGCTCCCTCCACAGGTGCAGTTAACATTGATAGCGCACGAGGGGCAGCCCTCCGATAAAGTGATGCAGGTGGTAGCTGGTCATGCACACAGCAAGTCAGACTCGACAGTTATAGCGGCTGTAGCACCAGTGAATACTGATGCTGCATGTTAACAGTCAGGCATCAGAAGAACACAATGTGCGACCGTGTAATTCAACAGACACCGAGAAGGACTGGAGCTCATTAAGATTTACAAACCATGCTAGAAAAGGTATCTGGTCAACTGCAGCCATCGGAGCTCTGGATGGATCAGACAGATGGCTGTGGGCATGAAGTTCTGCTAATACACCAGCTCAGGACAGCACCAGAGTTCAAAACATCATATTCACCATATGTTGGTATCACAGATGGTTTGGTCCATGGGCTACAAAATGCACAACGCTGTACAATCACCCTAATGGCAAGAGCGGTCCGCAACAGACGCCATGGACCTCGGTACCTCCATATGTCGCCAACAGCATACGAAACACAGACTAGCAGTAGTTCCCAGAACATAGTGCATTATTAATATACCCTTGAAGATTGCAGTATGAAAAGTCCTCACAAGTCAATTGGGGGTTCAACAGAAATGTGTGGGAACATCACAGTGATTGCACATTGTCGACAGAGAATCTGGTTTAGCATTTCCGGTGGACACTGATTTGGAAGTCAGTACTCTGCCAAATTTGCACACATGGACATGGCAGCATCGGAGCCACTGCAGCTGCTAGCCATCAGTAATCCTAGTATTGGGGCAATGGGCTGCAAGGAGCTGGTAACTGGTATTGGTCTTGCTATTCATTTCAAGTGGACATTTGTAGTGACAGACATTTCCCCGCGTATCTTGAGAGCATATTTCCTTGCACACTTTGCACTATCGGTGGATTTGTCTAAGGACTGACTAGTAAGTGAATCCAGCAGCAGCAGAGTCAGTGAGATTTTAAACAATTCTGTAGATGGTAGGATATGTCGGGTCAGCAATATACATCAAAAGCATGTACCCCAAGACCTTACACACTGCATACATACAATCCCAGGGCTGCCGGTTGCGCAGTGCATCTGTAGAACTGTGCCAGGTTAAATATTGGAAATTAAAAGAGCTTTTGAAGAGATGTTGCATTCCAGTATCATACAGTTTTCGAACAGTGCCTGGGCCTATCCACTACATTTGGTCAGGAAAAAGAAGGTACATGGCAACTTTGCAAGGATAACCAAGTATTAAATGCCAGGACCATCGCACACAAATATCCTATTCCACATATTAAAGAATTCACATATGCTTTGGCTGGTGCAACTGTTTTTACAGTCCTGATTGCCACAAGGCCTATAACCTTCCTGCAGCACCTTTGGATGTTCCCAAGACAGCAATGATCACAGCTTTCGGTCTGCTCAAGTTCTTGTGCATGCCTTTTGGACTTAGAAATGTGGTTCAGACCTGGCAAAAGTTCATCAATGAAGTGCTTCTGGGATTGCAATTTTGTTTTATGTATCTTGACAAAATTCTGATATACTCTACTGATGCATAATCACATCTCAGGCATGCGGCTGAGGTATGGCAAAGGCTACAAGACTACAGTGTGGTAGTGAACGAAGATAAATGCATGATAGGTAAAAGTGAAGTGACATTTCTCGGTTGCAGAGTTTCACGTGATGGAATCCGCCCATTGCTGGAAAAGTTGTTTTTGTTGCGAGAGCTGCCACACCTGGGGAATTACCGACAACTACAATGTTTGTTAGCCACAGTGAGTTTTTATACCTGCCATTTATAAGCAACAGCGGCTATTCAGTCACCTCTTAAGGACACTCTTGCTGGCCACTACACTAACGGGAAGTGTCTGTTCTGCAAAGCAAGGAAGGGCTCATCCATCTCCAGTCTTGAGCAAGCGGCATCACTTGCCCACCCAGTACCATCTGCACCATTAGCTGTGGCTACACCAGAAAGTAGACTATCTTTAGCAGCCATCAGTTTCTCCCCCCATCCCCCACACCACCACCAAGTGAGGGCATGAAGCGCTTTTGCCCTCCTATAAAAGCCAATCCAATGGTGATTTACACAGACCACAAGCCAATTGTACCTGCATTTCAGAATGCAAGTGATAAGTGCTCCCCTTGGCAATTCAGATATGTTAATTTTGTTAGCCAGTTTGTGACATATATTCAACATATTCAAAGTGCTGAAAATGTAGTGCACATGGTTTGGTTGTGATCATGAAGTACGATGACCTCGCCTGGTCACAAATGGCAGATCATCAGCTGCAAGACTTATAGATGGGTCAGTCTTCAAGTCCACAATTCCAGCAGGATGAGGTACCAGGTCACAGCAAAAGGTATGGTGTGACATTTCTCGGTAGGTGCCAAGGGCCTACATTGCACCCCGACTTCGCAAGATAGTTTTCAACAGTGTGCCCAATCAGTCTCACCCAGGGGCAAACACCATTGTTAACGAGGTTGGGCATTTTTCAGATCTACCGGTAAGATCTGGACATACAAACCTTGATATCATGGGTCTCCCATTACCCACCTTCATTGATAGATGCACAAGATCGACAGAGGCTGTACCACTACCAGACGTATCAGCTGAGATGGTTGCAAAGGCATTTGTCACACACTGGTTGGTGCATTTTACTGTCCGCTTCACATTAAAGACAGACCAGGGCAGGCAGTTCGAATCCACCATGTTCAGCAAGCTGGCCAAACTGTGCAGATTCCAGGACCACCACATAACTAATTACCACTCAGACAGCAGTGGGCTGGCATTGTATGTTGAAAGCAGCCTTTGTGTACAACCCATAAAGTTGGACCAAAGCACTCCCTGTTGTACTGTTGGAGTTATGGACAGCTTAAAAGGCTGACATCTGTGCCTCAGTAGCTGACATGGTAAAGGGAGAGCTATTAAGAATCCCAACAGAACTTCACACTTCTACAACCCAACCAAATGGATTTACCCTTGTTAGCACAGAGGATTCGGGATCACGTGCAAAGATGCCACAAGCACCGCCTGCACATCACGGCTCACACCTCGTTTTCTTGTATAAGGCGCTAATAGATTGTTCACATGTTATGCTCAATTCTCTGAGGATGCCTCTTCAGTTGCCAGATACATACCAAATAAACACAAACTTGTAATTCTGCAGCACAGGAAAGTCAGCAAAGCATCAGCAGAAAGACAGACCAGTGTGAGTAATTCCAGCTTCAGGTGAAGAGGTGAACAACATGGGGAGGGGGTGGGGGGATCTTAGTCTTGAGCACTCTCGCCACTTGCCAACTTATCTCAGTTGAAGATGGTTTGCACAAGAACTGAATGAGTTGTCAAGTTCAAGTACCCTATGTTCCCAGTGCTCCGCACTTTAGGGGAAGGGCTGTGTGGGAAAAGGTGTCTTCCCAACACAGGTGCAATAGGTACTCTTTGGAATGAGTGAATGGTGAACTATAATTGTTCTTTGATTGTGTTGTTATTCAAAGTTCCTTTCTGCTGATAATAAACTCGAGATACCTTCTATGTGGGTTTTGTAATTTGCCTACATGCTTTACTGAAGTGACCTCCTGTTGTTGCTTCCACCAGCTAAAGTTTAAATTGACCTCATTCCACATCAGTAAAGGCTCCCTCTCCTTCATGACGGGATTTACCAAATGTGATGAGTGGGTAGGTGAAAGAATGAATGGCCGGCTATAGAAAGAATGACTGACTAACATATAAGTTTTCTAGAATAACAAGTTAGGTTATGATACATTTCAATTAAAAATTAGACTTTCGAGAAAATTCTTGGCAGGCTTTTATAGATCCAAATGTGCACCAAAACTTCCATAGAATATAACCAATATTTGTAGCAGTATAAGGATATCCAGACAACAGTTCATCTCCAGCAAAAAAAATCATAATGCATTTACTTCACGATTTACTCCAGGAACTTGGCTGTGCTGTCCCCATTTTTCAATGCAAACAAAAAAGAAAAAAAAATCAATTTATAGCAGACACATCTATAAAGCATGTCTGTAGTACTTAAACCATTCAGAGGAAATGTTAATTGATGTGGATATGTACCACTTTACTGCAGTATCTGACCTAATATGAGCACCACTAACAGCAGTAGAGATTATCTCATTCTGAAGTGCCCTTATTCATCCCACTTATTATTTATTCAATCATTTAGCCAATTACTTGCATGTTCCATGGATTATATTTGTAACAAATTTTATAAATGTTGTTTATGAAGTAGTCTATGCAACAGAAAGAGTCGTCAAGCACCAATGATTTCATTTTGTTATTCAGTACTTTAAAGTAATATGTGAGGTGGCTGATATTTTAATTACAGCATACTTTTCTCCTTTTCATGTAGGGTAATGTCAAGGTCAAGTTCTGGGTAATAATTTTTGTTATTAGTGTCATGTTCCTGAATGCTGCTATCATTTTCAAATTGTGACTGGTTCTTTCCAGGAGTGTGGCTCAATAATTAAGTGTCAAGCTATATGGGGCTAAAGGAATGGGGCTCAGTCCCTGGGGAATCCTAAGATTTTTGTACGTCGTCTATCATTTGTTTAACACCTAGTAATGTCTGTTAATGTGAAAAATGCAGAGTTGTGCCACACTTCAAAGTCCACATTAAACTGTATCTCCCCCACTACAAGAGGTACTGTAAGTCACTTCAGTTCTAAGGCATGAGGAAGGCAATGGCATGCTACCTCCAATAGGACAATCTTAGGGTTGAAATTATATTATGAAAAGAATAGTTGCTACTCGTCATATAGTGGTGAGTCACAGATAAGTACAACAAAAAGACTGTCACAAAATGAGCTTTAAGCCTACTCCAACATGGCCTTTGATGGGAAACACACACACACACACACACACACACACACACACACACACACACACACACACACAAAAAAAAAACCACAGCCTCTGACATCTGAAGCCAGACTATGAGCAGCAGCACATGATGGGAGTGGTAACCAGGTGGGGGTAACAAGGTGGCTAGGGTGGCGAGGGGAAGGGATAGCAGGTTAGTATTGCTAGTGGGAGCATGCAGGGACAAGATGGAGAGCGGGTAGGGCAGCTAGGTGCAGGCGGGACGTTACACGGAGAGAGGGCGAGCAGCAGAAAAGGAGAGAAGTAAAAAGGTTAGGGTTGAAATAATTGTGTACATAAGATTCACACGTTAGGGTACCAGCTTCTGTGCATTGAATGCTTTCCGTATAAGTGTTTAATTACCTCCACACAGCAATCCCTCATATAGCATTGCAACATTACAGAATGGCAGTATGCACAATAACCAAACTTATTGATGCAATTATAAAAAAAATTAACGATTTACATTTATATCAAACGTCACTGCTCGACCATTTCCAAAGATCTTTAATATGTGATTTCCAATTTCCATTCTAATAAATAAAAATAGGAAGATATTTTGAACATTCAGTTATACATATTTCCTTTCCCCATGACGTCTTTTATCAATGATGATAGGCCCTACTAGGCAATTTTCTGAGCCATGTGACAATTTACTGAAAGGTAAAGCTGTCCTCAACCCAAAGTTTGCTCCAACGCTGTAGTGCTTACCGGAGAAGGTTTTATTTCACCTTCTCCGACCTCATAGCCAACTTGCACAGCTTGCTACGGGGGACCTATGGCTTAATGTAGTTCTGAACCATGGCGTGAAATGTGGTAAGGTGGAACAGCTCCAACTGCTATAATCCCACTTCAACTTTTCTTCTTTTATTCCATTCATTAAACTTGGTACTGTGAATAAACGAAACATTACAGTTCTTTCACAAGTTGTATTTTTCAGATCTTTATTATTCAGTAAGTAATTTACAGTCAAATCATAACAGCAGTGTAAACATTTCAGATAGAAACATTCCACTTAAAAAAGTATTCTATATTTATAATCCATTAAAACCAAGTGCAATTCAAAATTTTACCCTTTTAATAATGGTTTGTTTTACAATCAACATACCTTATTGAAATGCCCTCACCCTGTCTTTCTAACGTACATCTTGTCTTTCCTAAAAACTCAGTAATTGAAAAGTTATCATTATTCAGAATCATTCATTTCTAGAATGTTTGAATTATAAAATGTATCCTTTTAAAATTTGATTTTATTGTCTTGTAGCTCTAAATTTTCAGATTCCAAAAATGTATAACTTTCCTATAATAACAAGTCAGGTTGTGATACATTTTAATTACAAAATTAGGTTTCCAGAAAATTCTTGGTGGGCTTTTGAAGATCCCCATAGGTGCCAAAATTTCCATAGAACAGAACCAATATTTATAGCAGTTTAAGGATATCCACACAACAGTCAATTAAAACAGTGTAACTGTCTAGTGTATAGCAGTGTTATATTTTAATATTTTGTAATTTCTATCCTGCACAGGTCTTTAAACACACTCATGCACAAAGCCATGTCCAGTTCCCACCTAGTGTTCGAAGTGCGCAATTACTAACTTACAGTCAGTCAGTTCTCGTTCAACAATCATTGAGTACAGTCAATACACAAGTTCGTGATTAATAGTTGGTCAGTAAAGTACCTATGTCAGTGAGCCACTAATTTAACTATGAATGGCTGCTTTTTAAATTTTATTAGACTACTTGAAACCTATGTAGCTTAATAACTTAAATACAATTCATTGCAAGCATGCTGATCATGAATCTGTTTAAGAACACTAAAAATGAATTTAGCAAAAATCAATATTATGAGAAGGAAGGGCAACTGAAACCACATTGCGAGCAGCAGCACCAGTGCATGATGGGAGTGGCGACTGGGTGGGGGTAAGAAGGAGACTGGGGCGGGAGCAGGAGGGATAGTATGGTGGGGGTGGCAGACAGTGAAGTGCTGCAGGTTTCACGGGGGCAGGGGAGAGGGGGGCCACGGGGAAGGTAGTGGAAAAGGAGAGAAACAAAAGGACTAAAAATGAATTTAGCAAAAATCAATATTATGAGAAGGAAAGTTGCTACTCACCATATAGCGGAGATGCTGAGTCGCAGATAGGCACAACAAAAAGACTCTCACAATTACACACACACACACACACACACACACACACACACACACACAATGGCAGTGTGCCATTTTATTAGTAAATAATTTACCTGTTATTTAATATCTTTTGGTGGTTGTTAACATTGTCCCTGTGGACCTGTTCTGTGTGCTTGTTAAATGTTACAGCTGGCTGGCTGGTGTTTTGGAGTACGTGCTCCTTTTCCACATATTGGTCCTGGGGCTGTGAAATCCTGGGTAGCAGGAGGTGACTTTGGGTCGAAGCTTGAGAAGTGGGTCTTGTATGAGCTGCTACTTTCCGCCTTCTGCCTTTCGTCTTGGCTTCTCCAAGATAAGTTTTCGTTCTGCCTTCGAGTGACCTGGCGTCACTCCTCGCTAATTAATTCTGGTGCTAATTATATTTACTTGGGTATTTATTATATTTATTAAATCTTGTCTCAAGAGCAACATGTAATTGTGCTACTCTTAGTGAGACTTTGTGCTGACTAACTGTGGTACTTGGCCTTGGAGCTGAAGTTTGAAACCTTAGTAAGCCTTAGTGATATTGATTGACTCTTGAGTGTGAAACAAGTGCCTTTGTATTAACTTCATCCTATTATTTATTGGGTGCATTTCTGGCAGTATGTTAATTAGGTAATTGTTTTTGAGAACATCAGTTCTCAGTGTCCAAAGACTAGTCAGAAATATTGTGTATCTTAATTAAAGCCATTAGGCACAATATTGTCAGTGGTTTTAAAATTTTCTTATATATCAGATAGACTTTGTTTCATAAAAAGACATTGGTAGCAGATTCACTAAATTCTTGTGACTTACTATTCTTATTATCTAAAGTAATCAGGATAAGATATTGTTGTTTTAGAGGAATTTATTGATATGATTGTTAAATAAAACGAGTGATAACAAAAGGAGTCCAGTCCTTCCTATTGTTTCCCTATCCCCTAGTAGAAGAATGTTTCAACTGGTTTCATAGATAACCCTGCCTTTGATGGGATAAGTGATGTATTTTAGTGACCACACTGGAGTTGGTGGTGGTGGGAGGATGTATGGGACAGGTCTTGCATCTAGGTATATTACAGGGGTATGAGCCATGAGGTAAAGTACTGGGAGCAGGGGTTGTGTAAGGATGGATGAGTATATTGTGTAGGTTCGGTGGACGGCGGAATACCATTGTGGGAGGGGTGGGAATGATAGTGGGCAGGACATTTCTCATTTCAAGGCACAGCGAGAGGTAATCGAAACCCTGGCACAGAATGTAATTCAGTTACTCCAGTCCTGAGTTGTGCTGTGTAACAAGGGGAATGCTCCTCTGGCAACTGAATCCCAGATCTTTGGAACAGACTGTTTTCCTATGTTAAAAAATGGTTCAAATGGCTCTGAGCACCATGGGACTTAACATCTATGGTCATCAGTCCCCTAGAACTTAGAACTACTTAAACCTAACTAACCTAAGGACATCACACAACACCCAGTCATCACGAGGCAGAGAAAATCCCTGACCCCGCCGGGAATCGAACCCGGGAACCCGGTTTCCTATGTTAAAAATATGATATTGATTGTTGTTATTCTGATTTATTACAACATATAAATAGCATGTACGGTCAACAGTCTCCCAAAATATCTGTTATTTTTAAGTAATTAACGCTTAAAATCAATAAATATCAAACTCTGGTGACATGATTGAAACTGCTCTGTTATTGGCTGATCTCTGATGCTGTCAGAGACTAGGAGTAAGATGATGCTATATGTGTGTTACGGAGCGTTAGCTGAAGTTACAAGGTTTTAACATACTTTTCTGCAAACAGGTTAGCTATGTAGGGATGAAAATGCAGTTTAAACTTTTAAGTAACAACAGAAAGCAATTTTGTGAATGCTGATACTGGAAGCCTTGCATTCATGCTCCAAACCATTTAGAGCGACGATACGTGCAGCGACAGACATTCTTTTCCCTGCTACCTGCAACTTCATAAAACTTGCTCTGAGGTATGGAACTGTAAAACTTTTGTAATTGGATCTGTATATTATAGCTAAATTGTTGCCTATCAGTCATGAGCTACGTCCCAAAGCACAATAAAAATATTCTTAGTGAAACTTAGTGCTGATTTCCGCAGTAGAAGGTGGTGTAACAGATAGCGCATCTGACTGGAGATAAAGAGGTCTCATGTTCGGATCCTGGAAGGGTCATATATTTTTAAAATGTTTTACATGACATAAAAAAATAGTGTAAACAAGAACAGAGCGTAACAGTTGTTTTGATTGTGGGATGTATTATATATAGCTTCACATCAGTCTTAGAGAAATGGACAACAGAGAATAGAAGCATTTACTTTCTGAACAAACAATTCACTTTTTTGGAAAACATTGCTGGTAGTGAAGGTATCACCATAAGCCTACAGTACAATGAGGTGTAGGATGATGAGGCTATACGGAGAGATATAAACCGTGCACAACATGCCAGTGACACAAATGTAAGGGCTGCAATGTTTGTGAGTTTAAACTAATGTTAGCACCTAAAGCAGACTTACTTCATCTTTATGTACGATGATGAAGTTGCAAAAGTTTAAACAATAATGATCCTAGCTGGACCGTATGAAAATAAAAACATTGTTTCTAATAAAGTAAAAAGTATGTGGTCGTGTTAACTAGAAAATATCTTTTAGAACATGATGTGTGTGAACAGTGACTGCAAATGTAAGTGCATATAGGCAGCAAGGAAAGCACAACAATATTCTATTTCTGATCGGTGTGGTGAAGTTTTGTAATTGTGATTTGGTTTTCTTTTGAGAGGACTGTCAAGCTGTTTTACAAAAAAGTTAAGATTTTCTTTCAGGTTATATCTGAACCAGCGATCTGTGGAACTGTCTTACAGAAGTTGATGGTCTACCATTCTAACAACTGAGCTACCAAGTAATTGAGGTGTAGTTGAGTAAAATGACAATTTTCACTAGGTGTTATAATTTTGCTAAATGTAACAGTGGGAGAGCATATCTCGGAGGCAAGTTAATGTTAACCTCACAGTACAACACATTTTTAATTAAGTTATTCAGCTTGAGCATTGATGTAGTTAGTCACCATACAGCACAGATACTGAGTCACAGATAGACACAACAAAAAGACTGTCACAAAATGTGCTTTTGGCCAACAAGGCCTTTGTCAAAAACAGACACACACACACACACACACACACACACACACACACACACACGACTACAGTCTCTGGCAGCTGAAGCCAGACTACGAGCAGCAGCGCATGATGGATGATGGGAGAGGCAACAGAGTGGGGGTAAGGAGGAGGAGAGGGTGGTGAGGGCAGGGCTAGCACAGTAGGGGTGAGGGATGGTGAAGTGCTGCTAGTGGGAGCGTGCAGGGACGAAGTGGAAAGAGGGCAGGGCAGCTAGGTGCAGTCGGGAGGTTGGACAGAGGCCCTTCCACCCCTTCTGCAATGGTATTCCACCGCCCATTGAACCTACACAACATCCTCACCCATTCCTACACAATTCCTGCTCCCAACCTCTTGCCTCATATTCCTGTAATAGACCTAGATGAAAGACCTGTCCCATACATCCTCCCAACACCACCTACTCCAGTCCACATACAAAAGTCACCTATCCCATCAAAGGCAGGGCTACCTGTGAAACCAGTCATGTGATCTACACACTAAGCTGCAACCACTGCCCTGCATTCTACATGGGTATGACAACCAACAAGCTGTCTGTCCACATGAATGGCCACCGACAAACTGTGGCCAAGAAACAACTGCACCACCCTGCTGCTGAGGACACCACCCAACATGACATTGTTCATTTCAGTGACTGCTTCATAGCCTGTGCCATCTGGATCCTTCCCACCAATGCCAGCTTTTCTGAACTGCGCAGGTGGGAACTCTCCCTGCAATATATTCTACATTCCCTTCCCCTTCTGGCTTCAACCTTTGTTGGCCATTGTCCTCAGCCACTTAGCCCCTTCCATGTTCCCATTCCAGCACTACACGGCCCTCTATTCCACCAACGCACACAGTAATTTTACTTCTCTACTTTTCCGCTACCTCTCCCTTGCCGTCCATCTAACCTTCCAACTGCACTTAGCTGCCCCACCCTCTCTCCACCTCATCCCCGCATGCTCTCACTAGCAACACTTCACCATCCCCAACCCCTACCCTGCTACCCCTCCCCCTCCTTGCCCCAGCCTCCTTCTCACCCCCACTCAGTTGCCTCTCCCATCAAGTGCTGCTGCTTGTATGCTGGCTTCATCTGCCAGAGACTGTGGTTGTATGTATGTGTGTGTGTGTGTGTGTGTGTGTGTGTGTGTGTGTGTGTGTGTGTGTGTGTGCGCGCGCGCGCACGTGCGCGCATGTGTAATCTGTCTTTTTTTTTAAAAAGGCCTTGTTGTCCGAAAGCTGATTTTGTGATGGTCATTTTGTTGTGTTGACATCACAGGCATTTATTAGGAGCATAAAGTGATATATTTAATAATTTAAGGCAATTTCCAGGAAACAGTCAAATACCCTTCGTATTGTGAAAGTTACCCACTGAAATACCAAGCCACACATTTACCAATAACTAATCAACAGTATGTCTGAATATTTCATCTCATTTCCTTCTGCTGTATCATACCTGCTGGGCCCGCATATAATGCTTGCAACATCAGACTTAGCACCATCTGCTTCAAAATGGAAAGTCGTCTACATATGACAAGAAAAGGAATGGTTCACATATTAAATCTTGTGTAACGTTGATAATAATCTGTCCCCACTTTGAAGAAGACTCATTACGATAATTTCATGGCATATGAAGTGAATTACATAATCACTGTATCCTGAAAAACTGCACAATTTAAGTATCTCTAAGAGAACCAATGTCTAAATCTGTACTCTGAAAACCACTGTACATTGTGTTGCATAGCGTACACACAATGACAAGCCAAAATATTATGACTGAGAGATTGAATGCTGCCTGTATGCATTTGGCATGGAAAGAATGTAAGCACAGCAAAGATTAATGGGGAATCATTTTAGCAACAATACGGGCCACAAATGGGGAAATTCAATGACATAAGTGACTTTGACAAAGGGTACACAGATATGCCCTGGCAACTGGGACGAGAATCTCAGAAATGGTGGAACTGGTCGGGTTCTCGAGTGCTGCTGTCACGAGCATCTGTGGAAAGTTTCTGATGGACAGCGAAACCATGAGTAGGCTACGAGGCATCAAGTGTCTGTGCCTTGAGGCAAAACATGTTGGCCAGAGGCTTGCCCATTCTTTAACTCTTTAAAATAAGGCAATCAGTGATCTGTTACAACTCTGACAACAGTGTACAATTCTGCATTCAGAGCACACCATTCCGCACACACTGTCGAGCATGGGTCTCTGCAGCAAATGACCATTACACATTTCCATGTTTGCTCAATGATGTCATCAATTACAATTGTCATGGGCTGAGACTGGACTGTGGATCAATGGAAACTTATGGCCTGGTCGGATGAATTGTCTTTAACGTTTCGCTAGGTCTCTAATCAAGTCATGTAGGCGAGCGGCTTCTCAAAACTTGCAATATGCCACAGATGCAAATTGGTGAGGATCATATTATGCTATGGGTGACATTCAGCTGAGCTTCCATGGAACTTGCAATAGTAATCAAAGGCACCATGAAAGCTGTGGACTCTGTGAACATTATTGTGGACCATGTGTATGTCTTTGAGCTCAATGGAATCTTCAGCAGGGTAACTGTCTGTCACAATGCCAGAATCATGCTATGCTGGTTTGAGGACAACAGTAGTGAATGCATGCTGGTGTCCCAGTCACCAAATTTACCTGATCTGAACCCGACGGAATACAACTGTCACCTTATCGAACACCAGTTCAGCGCCCGCAAACCTCTGGCTCGTAATTTATGGCAATTGCGTGACTTCTGCATATATATCTGCTGTCACATACCCCCACAAACCCACCCAAGACTTAATGAGTCCATAACATATAGATGGTTGGCAGGGAGGTTAGGAGACTAAACAGCAAAGTTGTCATTCCGTCATCCATGCGATCATTCTTCAACAGTTAGTGACAGAGACAGTATTCTGACTGAACTGTGGAACTATGTTGAAGCCTATGAAACACAACATCACTAGTGTATTACATTCCAAAGGTGGGCCAACAAGCATTCAACCAGTTGGTCACAATGTTTTGGCTCATCAGTGCAATGTACGTGTATAATTTTCTCCCCTCCTTACGCCATTCACAGATGGTATCTAAGGGTAACGGCAGCTTCCATATTATTCTGTGTGAGTACAAATTTTTCTCTAATTTTAGTTTTGTCATACTGATTCAAGATGTTTGTTACATGAAGCAATATGTTTTTTGACTCATTTGTGAATGTGGGCTCTTGATATTTGTAAATAAAGCTCTCTATGATGACAAATCTAAATCTTATTATATGTCTAACTGCAGTTAATTTCTGTGACACAGTTGCAATACCTAAACAAACATGTGATGAATTGTGCAACACTGTAGAAACTTTTAATTTGCACTGTCAAATATGTTAAACAGCTTACAAAAAGTCTGGTAGGTCAAATTTTGTTCTTCAGATATGTTAAAATACACATGGTGAAATGCTAATGTCATGGTCATTGGAGAAATCCTTCTGGAATTCAAATGTTGACCAAATCGGTATCTCCTACTTGCAGATATGCTCAACCATCCATAAGCATAGTCCCTTTCCCCCCAAAAAATTAGAAGACAGTTAATGTCCTGTAGGGAGACATATTTTTTAGCTTTTCAGATCCCTCTCATAGAATATAACAATGGTCAAAAGCAACAGCATGTAAATTGGGAGAAATATAAAAAAGTAGAAAAATAAGTTAATTTGTACAAAAAAACTTTGAATAAAATGCAGAATTGACAAATAACATATTCTATGATGACTAACGTTTCTTAACTGGAGCATAATAATATGTATTTACCAACCTTCCCATCTGGTAGAAATCTGATGAACTCCCTTTATCAGTCTTTGGAAATCCTTCAATGGTCACAGCATCAATGCCAAACCTAAAGCATGGAAACAGAATGTCAAGAAACAATACAGATTTAATATTCCATATTTCACTTTTCTCTGGGTACTTAGTTCGGTAAACACTGCTTCCATTCTAGTACAAGACCTGTTCAAAAAATTCTGGAACATTCGTAAATTTTGCACCAATGGTGTGTTGGAGCAAAATGCAGTTGGCATCCTTACGAAGTCTGTGTTTAATGTGTTACTGCCGAAAGTTTAATTGTTCTATTTCTGTTAGTTGTTGTTTATTGCTGTACGGAGTAGAATGTTGTCACACAGTTTGTGAATTTCGAGATGACAGAGTTGGAGGAGTAACGTGTCTGCATTAAATTTTGCATGAAACTCAAGAAAACCTTTACAGAGACACACCAAATGTTGCAGGAAGCCTACAGTGATGAGTGCTTAAGCTGTACTCGGCGTTAAGAGTGGTTTACACAGTTTAAAAATGGCTGATGGAAGTTAAAGATGACCCTAGTTAAGGATAGCCTTTGAAGTCTACCAATGATGCTCATGTCAGGAACATCGCGAAATTGGGAGTGCCAATCGAAGACTGACTGTCCAAGAAGAATTTAACATTTCAGTTGGATCACGTCATGAAAACCTGACACAGCATCTTGGAATGGATCATGTTGCTGCCAACTTCGTCCCACAGCTCATGAGTCGAAACCAGAAAGACCATTGCCTTGTAATGTATGAAGAGCTTTAGGATCATGCAAATGAGAATGAGATGTACCTTAAGAGAATCAGAACTGGTGATGAGACATGAGTCTATGGCTATGATGTTGAGGCTAAGGTTCTCCATGACCAAAAAAGGCTCATTAGGTCAGGTCAACTGTCAAAGCCATGCTAACAAATGAAGGATTAGTTCATCATGAATTCCTGTCACACAGGAAATCTATTAATTGATGGTACTAGCAGGACATGTTGCAACACCTGCGAGAAAAATGTGAGAAGGAAATGGCCTGAAATATGGAGGGACAATTCACGGCTCTTGCACCATGACTCATCCTCTGTACTCTTCAGACCTGACCCTGTGGACTTTTCTTTAATTTCCAAAGCTGAAACCCCCATTGAAAGGGCAGACGAAAAAAAAAAAAAGAAAATTCACAGACACTGCTTCATGCAATCCAGCAATAGGCACACGAACACTGCTTCTGAAAGTGGAAACGGTGTTGGGAGTGATAGATCATTTGTGGAGGAGAGTACTTCAAAGGAGACCAACCACAATAACTTAAAGGCAAGCATAGAAAAATTCTGAGGGCAACATTCTGTAATGTTCTGAGAAGACCTCATATAAATATTTCCCTAAATGTAACATAACCCGAATTCCCTCTTCCCAGAATGTTACATCCATTGAAGTGGCAGCCTAATGAACACTACTGGAGTCAGACACCACCTCATTTATTGTTCTGCTCTTGTTCCCTCTGCCATCTCATAACGACCTCATTGTCAATGGGCCGTAAAACTCCTATCGTCCTTCCTTCCTTCCATTTCCTCTACATACATCTTTTTTCCCAGTGACATTTTTATTACTACAGTGTATTGGAAAATATAACCACGAAATTCTTCTTTTGTTCAAATAATTTATGGGAATGTAGCCGAGCAATGTCATCGACAACTGCCAATACTTCAATAGGGCGTGCACGTGTCAAAATATCAGCAGTTGTCAACAACGCCACTCAGTTGCATTCCAGAAGTTATTTGAGCACTGTATATGCCATGAGAAACTCAGGCCTCACAATTCTTCTTTTGTTTCCCTACATGGAACATATTACATTATTATTCAAACTAAATTTTATCCTGGGAAATGCAAAAAATTAAAAATGTCACAGCAGCACATTTCATCTCTAGAAGCCTTACAATCTTGAAACATGATAAAAAAATAAAACCTCATATCATCTCCAGCTCAGTCTTTCTGCTCAGTGTTCTTACTTTCGACAAGATATCTCAAAAAAAATAAGAGTATGTCATTCAGCAGCAGGATGAGGGGAGAAAGGATTAAACCTAAAAGCAAATATATATCCGCGCACTCACACACAGCCTGTTCAGATGCAGAAAAGTGACTGGTCCACACATATTGTAAACTGAATACTGCATATTATGTCTAGTACTGTGTGATATTCTTGTCTTTCTGCTAACAATCCAACTCAGGTGTTTTGTAAGCATATTCTTCAAAGATCAATTACAAGAGCATAAAAAACACATTTGCCTAAGAAAACAGAACTGCAGCAGAGTTACCTTATTTCTTCAAGTAACTGTCAAAGTAACTTAATTACCTTCACAGCAAAAAATTAGGTCTTTTAAAAAATGGAAGTAATGCCCTGCTTAAAATGCCATTTCACACATATGAATTTCAGTTATCATCACTGGAAGATTGTATCATTATCTTCCTTAACATACACTTAATCATTAAAAAAATTCAAGTCAAACCCACGATCAAAACTAAATTATATTAACTATACAACATATAGAATTAGTGGTCAACATTAACATACAAAATCTGCAAAAAGGTAAGTACAAAGCCTGTGTACAAAAACTAAATGAATAACACTACAGGGCTTGTGACACATTAGTTTATCTTTATACAATCCACATCTACATCTACACTCCACTAACTACTGTACAATATGTAGTTAAGAGTACTTCCCATTGTCCTGCATATCACAGTTCCTCTCACATCACAGATTGTAAAAGAATGACTGCTTGAATTCCTGTGTGTGTGCTGTAATTAGTCTAATCTCATCTCTGCTGGTCCCCCTGAGAGTGATATGCATGGGCTCCAGTATATTTTGAGGTTCCTCGTTTAACATTGGTTCTTGAAACTTTGTAAGTGGGCTTCTGTGGAATAGTCAACACCTATTTTCTGCAATACTTTGAAAGTACAGTTACCTTCTAAAGACAAGCAGTCCAAATAGGGGGAAATACATACCACTTCAGCTGTGTTTGCACTATAAGGACATGAGGGAGTACAGAATGACTGGCTACATTCTGACAAGTCAGCAACTCAGTAAACCTCATACCATAGTGTTGAAGGTAAAGGAGGTATTTTGTTAGTGGATCCATTACCAAGAACGAGTGTTTTAAACAGTAAACAATGCATGTAAAGGACAGTTTCACTCTTATGAGTACGACAGAAGAGGGAACATTTTTGCCAGTGAGCAGTGGAAGCAGAGACATTAAAATTCCTCAGGGTAGTTTACACGCAAAATTGCACAAAGTACTGATGAGATAACAGCAAACCACGAAAGCAAGCAGCCTGAATGAATAGTTTACATAAATTCCACCTCAGTTATGTCACCTATAAAATCAGAAATTGTTATGCAATTTGAACGCCTGTATAAGGCACATCAGGATTGGTGAGTTTGTTTGAAGAAAATAAACAACTTCCGGTAATCTCCTTAATGTACTATGAGATCCCTACAGGCCTATAGCCCAGAAACCATTTCACTTACCATATCACTTGCAGTCGGTAGCAGAGAAAATTTTTTCAGATTTACTAGAAGCAGTTGCAATGCAGATTTATTACAGACAGATTCGATCAACATGTGACTATTACAGAGATGATTTCTAAACTCAAGTGGGAATCAGTGGAGAGAAGAAAACATTCTTTTCATGGAATACTATTAAGAATACTATTACGAAAATTTACAGAACTGGCATTTGAAGCTCAATGAAGAATGGTTCTACTGCTACCAACATACGGTCATGTAAAAAGTATTCATAGACCAATGTTTACCTACAATAACTTTATTTACTACAGTAACAGTACAACTAAAGACCACAACCAGACATGTTATTTGATAAACTACAGTAAGGGGTTTCCTTCCTAATCTGTATACATAAAACGGTTAACTAAATTAGCCTTCTGCAAAAAGTAAATAAAAATTCTGTACTAGCCGACTTCACATATTGAGAAAAAAAATGTTCATACACTATTGGAAATGTAAATATAGAAACAGCTAATGAACTGCTTGCAGCAAAGAACACCTTCAGTGGAAATCTGCACCTTATGCATATTGGTTATGATATGTGTTGAATGCACGCAACAGCAAAATGGGCACGCAGCAGGGAAAGAAATAACTGTACAGAAAAGGCAAATAGTTATCTCACAATATGTAAAGGGAAAGTAATTATCAGAAATAACTCATATTACTGGTAGAAGCTGGGTTATTGTGCAGTCCATAATATCGAAATTTAGAGAAAGAAATGCTCTAATTAATAGCGAAATAAAAGGTTGAGCACAGAAGCTAACACAAAGAGAACAAAATATGTTCATAAGGAGGGGTCAAAAAACATCATAAATCAACAGCTTCTTTATTGACAGTGCATATTAATGATCAGTTTAAATAGTTCAGGTTATGGAGCTAGGGTATCTAGAAGAAAATCACCCATCAGCAAGAGACTAAGACCTGATTTCTCTCTAGTGCATATAAGCAAAAACACAAGTTTCTGGGACAAGGCACTATTCACAGATGAAAGTAAAATTAACATATTTGTAAATGATGGCAGAATTTGTTGTGGAGATGATCAAATACTGAGCTGTATCCCAAACACATCCAACCTCAGTAAAGCAAGGTGCTGGAAGAATTATGGTGTTCTAAAGTTTCCAGAACAGAGTGTTTTCCTCACTGTGTGATGCCAGCTGGTACAAATTTTTATTCGGTTTTTGCAGAAGGCTACAGCTTAGGAAGGAAACTGTTAGCAGAGCAAGGCTAGGCATTGAAAAAGATAAGTAACAGATTGTTCATTATACTTATATTCTGATAACAACACATTAAATGTAACACACTTAGGAGAGTGAACATCAAGAGTAAAGACAGTCTACTCGTCATACTCGACATATACAAACAAAAGAACCAAGGAGCCAGGTTACCAACATAACACTACCACTTAATCTGGTGACAATTTCAATTTATGAACAAGATACGTGTGTTGCTCTCTTGCAAGTGGTTTAGTTAATACATCGGCAGGCATTTCCTTTGACTGCAAATACTTAACATCAATCTCATTTCTTTTAACACATTGTCCAATAAAATGTCCTTTAGCAAAACATGTTTTAATCTAGAGTACAACACAGGATTTTGTGACAGTCTGATAGAACTCTGGTTGTCATGTAAAACGATCACTGGATTTTGGTGCTTATTAAACAATTCACTTTTTAGCTGTCTCAAATAAAGTGTCTCTTTGGCTGCAGAATTCAAAGCTGCATATTAAGCTTCGGTAGTTGAGGTTGCTACATCCTTCAGTTTCTTGCTCTCCCATGAAATTATGTTTTTCCCCAGAAGAAAAACACTTCCATATTGCGACAAACCCGTAGTTAAATCACCTACAAAATTCGAATCAACAAAACCAGTTATATTCAGATCCTTGAAATCTCCTTTGTCAAACACAATGCCATAATCTATAGTACCCTTGAGATAACGAAGCACCCTTTTTGCTGCCTTCCAGTGAACACTAGTAAACTTACAATTATACTGCTTAAAACAATTGCTGCATAAGGTGTGTCAGGTCTTGTATTAGTGCTGATATATAGCAAACAACCTACAAGTTCTTGATATGGCATTTGAACTTTATCACCCTGCATATCCCAAAGCTTTAATCCAGCTTCCATTGGTGTTCTAACAGGAGCACAATCGACCATACTAAAGCATTTCAGCACATCTTCAATATAACCGTTCTGGTCAAGTTTTAAACTACCTTCCTCCCAGTTTCTGGTTATACACATACCGAGATAGGACTTTGCTTCTCCTATGTCTTTAACTTCAAAATTCTCCGACAATCCCTGATACAACTTGTCTTTCATCACACTGTAATTTCACGACATAAAAATCATCTACAAACAAAGCAATAATTGCAACATTTTTACCTGGCTATTTAATGAACACACAATCTTCATTGGTATTTGCAATATAACCTAGGTCTAAAAGTGTACATTTTGCCTTTTCATTCCACTGTCTGGCCAATTGTTTCAAACCATAAATGGCCTTAGTTAGTTTACAGACTTTACCTTCACTCCCTTTTAAAACAAAACCATCTGGTTACTTCATGAGAATAGTTTCCTCCAAGTCCCCATACAGTCTTAATATCAAAATGATAGATCTTAAGATCAAGATTTACAGCTAAACTAATGAGAACTCTAGGAGTACTATCCACATCTCACAAGAGGTGAAAATGTCTCAGAGTAATCAACACCAAATTTTTGTGTAAACCCTTTAGCAACAATCTAGCATGGTGGAGACCATCCATATTCCTTTTCAGCTTAAATACCCACTTGTTACCTACAATACTTTTATTACTCTTTGGTGGATCCACAAGTTCCCAAACACTACGGTTCTGGAAACACTTAATTTCCTCTTTCATGGCCTTTATCCAGTCTTCTTTGTCACTTCTCGACATGGAATCCTCCAAGTTCACAGAATCTTCTCCCAAACTACACAACTGGCCATTGAAATTGCTACACCACAAAGATGACGTGCTACAGACACGAAATTTAAACGACAGGAAGAAGATGCTCTGATATGCAAATGATTAGCTTTTCAGAGCATTCACACAAACTTGGCACTGGTGGCGACACCTACAACGTGCTGACATGAGGAAAGTTTACAAGCGATTTCTCATACATAAACAACAGTTGACCGGTGTTGCCTGGTGAAACGTTGTTGTGATGCCTTGTGTAAGAAGGAGAAATACATACCATCACGTTTCTGACTTTGATAAAGGTCGGATTGTAGCCTATCACAATTGCGATTTATCATATCGTGACATTGCTGCTCGCATTGGTCGAGATCCAATGACTGTTAGCAGAATATGGAATCGGTGGGTTCAGGAGGGTAATACGGAACGCTGTGCTGGATCCCAATGGCGTCATATCACTAGCAGTTGAGATGACAGGCATCTTATCCTCATGGCTGTTAACGGATCGTGCAGCCACGTCTCGATCCCTGAGTCAACAGATGGGGACGTTTGCAAGACAACAACTATCTGCACAAACAGTTCGACAACATTTGCAGCAGTGTGGACTATCAGCTCCAGCAGTGTGGACTATCAGCTCAGAGACCATGGCTGCAGTTACCCTTGACGCTGCATCACAGGCAGCAGGGCCTGCGATGGTGTACTCAACGATGAACCTGGGTGCACGAATGGCAAAATGTCATTTTTTTCGGATGAATCCAGGTTCTGTTTACAGCATCATGATGGTCGCATCCGTGTTTGGCGACATCGCGGTGAACACACATTGGAAGTGTGTATTTGTCATCGGCATACTGGTGTATCACCAGGTGTGATGGTATGGGGTGCCACGGTTTACACATCTCGGTCACCTCTTGTTCACATTGACGGCACTTTGAACAGTGGACTTTACATTTCAGATGTGTTATGACCCGTGGCTCTACCCTTCATTCGATCCCTGCGAAACCCTACATTTCAGCAGGATAATGCACGACCACATGTTGTAGGTCCTGTACGGGCCTTTCTGGATACAGAAAATGTTTGACTGTTGCTCTGGCCAGCACATTCTCCAGATCTCTCACCAACTGAAAATGTCTAGTCAATGGTGGCCAAGCAACTGGCTTGTCACAATACACTAGTCACTACTCATGATGAACTGTGGTATCGTATTGAAGCTGGATGAGCAGCTGTACCTGTACACATCATCCAAGCTCTGTTTGACTCAATGCCCAGGCGTATCAAGGCCGTTATTACGGCCAGGAGTGGTTGTTCTGGGTACTGATTTCTCAGGATCTATGCACCAAAATTGTGTGAAAATGTAATCACATGTCAGTTCTAGTATAATATATTTGTCCAATGAATATCTGTTTATCATCTGCATTTCTTCTTGGTGTAG
Source organism: Schistocerca cancellata (assembly GCF_023864275.1). Classification (NCBI taxonomy): domain Eukaryota; kingdom Metazoa; phylum Arthropoda; class Insecta; order Orthoptera; family Acrididae; genus Schistocerca; species Schistocerca cancellata. The sequence continues at coordinate 280,921,847 of NC_064632.1, read as the reverse complement.
CAATTTTAATGGCCAGTAGTGTAGAAAAATCACTTACCATATAGGTGACATAATCCGGCTACCCCTTGGGTTTGGGAACACAGGCTGTCTTCTTTCTGGTTGGTCCTCTTCTGAAGCATCAGGGTCCGCCGGCTGCACCTCAGTCTCTTCTGCATCTGCCACTGACTGAGTATTTGGGACGTAGTGTGGGTCTTAATCTCTGTCACTTCCAGCACTGCTGAGTTGTTCTTCTTCCTCTGCCTCTGTATACTGTCTATCTGACCAGAACATACAGCAATCTTCATTATTAACAGCTGGTGTCCTGGTATTGTCAGTCATACACTCATTCTCCAGAAAAACAACTCCTACCTTTCACTATTTTCTTGGGGGTGTTGGGTTGGGTTGTTTGGGGGAAGAGACCAAACAGTGAGGTCATCGGTCTCATCGGATTAGGGAAGGATGGGGAAGGAAGTCGACTGTGCCCTTTAAAAGGAACCATCTCAGCATTTGCCTGAAAGGATTTAGGGAAATCACGGAAAACCTAAATCAGGATGGCCGGACACGGGATTGAACCGTCGTCCTCCCGAATGCGAGTCCAGTATTATTTTCTTGGGGTTCTGTGGATCAATTAGTCTGTAACCTTTGGTCATTTCATCATAACCTACAAATACAAATTCTTTAGCTATGGCATCCCACTTTCGTCTGTTTTGATCTTGTATACGGAGAAGAGCCCGACAATCAAACACCTTTAAATGGTTCAAACGAGATACTTTTCCAGTCCATAATTCCTGTGGAGTCTTACCATTAAGTGCTCTGTGTGGAACATGGTTCTTTATGTAAACAGCTGTATTGCATGACTCTGCCCAATACTGCTTAGGCAGACCAGATTCAAATAGCATGCACCGAGCCATCTCACAAATTGATCTTTTGGTCCGCTCCAAAACACCATTCTGTTCTGGGATATAGGGCACACTTATCTGATGTTCTATTCCATTCTCTCTAAGCAATAAATCAAAATTTGAGTTCACAAATTCACTGCCATTGTCTGATCTAATTGATTTTATCTCTGCATCAATTCCATTTTCTACCCAAATTTTAAACTCAAAGAAAAATTCAAAAGTTTGATCTGTACTCTTGAGAAAGTAACAAAATGTTCTCCTGGAATAATCATCCACTAGTACATACATGTACTTAGCCATACCATGTGACATTTGCTCCATGGGGCCACATAAATCCATATGCACAAGGATGAGCAACTCAGATGCACTTTGCCCTCCAGTCTTAGGAAAAGTGAATTTCGACATCTTACCTAGTTCGCACGATTTGCACTTGTCAAGAGTTTCAGAGTCACAACACTCCAACTTTATGCCACCACTCCATAAAAATAACTCTAACATGACAAAGTCTACGGTGTCATAAGTATTCCAGATTAATAAAATTTTTAACAGCGAGAGCATGCTCATCTGACAACACAGGTTCATCATTTTTTAGTTTATAAATGCCATTTGACTCTGATCCAGAACAAAGTATCTCACCACTTTTGGGCACCTTACATCCATCTTTGTCAAAAACAACATTTATGCCTTTCTTGACTAAAGCAGAAACTGACAACAAATTAGTTGCTAAGCCAGAGACAAGAATAACATTCTTTATTGAGGATATATCTGGCGAATTGACCATAACATCACCTTTCCCTTTGCTCAATAATTCAACTTGATCAGCACACTTCACAATTTTTGTTTGCTATTTTCTGTTTCAAAATCTTTAAGCCATTCCTTTCATGATGTCATGTGTGACGATGCTGGCCCCCTTCTGGTTGAAATCTGGCATACCAAGTGCACAAAACAATGTGCTTTTTTGTTCCCTTTGATTCTTTCTTTGATGATTCTTGCTTCTGAGGATGTTCGAACTTGAAGTGACCATACTTCCAGCAACTGAAACATTTCACTTTCTTCTTTTCTTACTTGTCTTTTGAGAAACCCTGTTGTGATTTCATATACTTCTTTGTAAATAAAGCACTATCAGTGCCGTATTTGTCCAACGTGAGGTGTTCTTCCACACAACCATTTACCAACTTTGCTTTGATATTTTCTGAATTTTTTTTTCCGTTGTACTGGACTCTATACCCATCTGGTATGGTAAACAAACTTTTGGTAAACCTCTAAGCATAATCAGTGTAATTAGCCCATCATCAACTGGTTTGCCCATGCTCTGCAGTTTGTTGGCTACATCAAAGATGTGAGTAACATAATTTTGAATATTTCCTTCACATTTGGATAATGTAGTATCCAGCAGAACATCCCACAGATTCATCCATCTGGTTTTATTCTTACCAGCAAGCAGTTTTTTCCAAAGTATCCCAAGCTTCCTTTGCTTTTGTTGTGTTTTCCACGTGTGCATACAGAGATTTATCCACATGCAACAGAATAAGTGTCCACTGCATTTGTAGCAGTACTTGCACCTATGGTATAATCCCATAATTTCTCATGCATTAGAATGAGTTTCATTCCAAACTTCCACATGTTATAATCATCCTTGTTTCTCAGTTTGTCTACCACTGAAGTAGTGGTTTTTATCAAACTTACAGTTGAAGCCATTTTCAGACACTCGAATTCAAAGCACTAGAATATGTGACTGATTTCTTCTGAATAACGAGAGTTCAAATGTTGTTGAAGTTGACAAAACACAAATCAAAACAAGTATCACACACAACACAGGCACATATCCTAACACGCTTCTTCAGTTATTTATCTTCCTACCCACACACCAAACATTCTTCACTGCACAGATTTACCATCCTGGGCCCATAAATTGTTAGCAGAGCAAGGTTAAGCATTGAAAAAGATAAGCAACAGATTGTTCATAATACTTATATTGTGATAACAACACATTACATGTAGAGAGAGTGAGCATCAAGAGCAAAGATAGTCTACTCGTCATACTCGACATATACAAAAAAAGAACCAAGGAGCCAGTTTACCAACATAACAGAAGCCTCATACTGTTAGTTTATCAAATAACATGTCTAGTTATCATCTTCAGTTATTCTTCATGAACAACAGTAAATGAATACCTATTTCCATGACTGGACATTTAGGGTAAGGACCACAAAGATATAAGAAAAATTAGGGTTTTTATTGAGGCATATAGACAGTAGTTTTTCCCTTGCTCTATTTGCAAGTGGAGCAGGAAAGGAAAGGATTAGTAATAGTACACGATATGCTCACCATGCACTGTACAGTGGCTTGCAGGTTTGTATGTAGATTTAGATGTAGATCTACACTGAGGTGATAAAAGTCATCAGATAACGATATGCACACATACTGGTGGCAGTAGTATCATGCACACCAAGTATAAAAGGGCAGTATATTGGCAGAGCTGTTATTTGTACTCAGGTGATTCATTTCAAAATGTTTCCAACAATGTTATAGCTGCACGACAGCAATCAACAGGCTCTAAACACGGAATGGTAGCTGGAGATAGACTCATGTGATATTCCATTTAGGAGATCATTAGGAAGTTTAATATTCTGAGATCCACAGTGTCAAGAGAGTGCCAAGAGTACCAAACTTCAGCCATTATCTCTCACCATGGACAACGCAAGCTCCGACGGCCGTCACTTTATGACGAGTAATGATGGTTGTGTAGAGTTGTCAGACAGGCAAAATAAGGTGAAACAACCACAGAAATGAATGTGAGAAGTATGATGAGCATATCTGTTATGACAATGTGGCGAAATTTAGTGTTAATAGGCTGTGGAAGCTGACGACCGACGTGAGTGCCTTTGCTAACAGCGTGATATTGCCTGCCATGCCTCTCTTGGGCTTGTGACCACGTTAATTGGACCCTAGGTGACTGGAAAACCTTGACATTGTCAGATGAGTCTCAATTTCTGTTGGTAAGGACTGATGGCAGGATTCAAGTGTGGTACGCACCGCATGAAGCTGTGGAGCCAAGTTGTCAACAAGGCACTGTGCAAGCAGGTAGTGGCTTTATAATCATACAGGTTGTGTTTACATGGTATAAACCGGGTCCTCTGGCCCAACTGAACTGATCATTGACAGGAAATGGTTATGTTTGGGTACTTCGAGACCATTTGTAAGCATTCATGGACTTGGTGTTCCTAAACAACGATGGAATTTTTATGGATCACATAGCTATGAAAGGTGAGGCCATTCCATTCCACATGTCCACAATGTTACACTAATATATCTAAAAACAAAGATGCTGTAACTTACCAAATGAAAGCATTGGTATGTTGATAGAGACAATAACAAACACAAACACACACACAAGTTACAAGCTTTCGCAACCAACGGTTGCTTCATCAGGAAAGAGGGAAGGAGAGGGAAAGACGAAAGGATGTGGGTTTTAAGGGAGAGGGTAAGGAGTCATTCCAAACACTGGGAGCGGAAAGACTTACCTTAGGGGGAAAAAGGGACAGGTATACACTCGCTCACACACACACACACACACACACACACACACACACACACACATCCATCCGCACAAATACAGACACAAGCAGACATATGTAAAGGCAAAGAGTTTGGGCAGAGATGTCAGTCGAGGCGGAAGTACAAAGGCAAAGATTTTGTTGAATGACAGGTGAGGTATAAGCGGCGGCAACTTGAAATTAGCGGAGGTTGAGGTCTGATGGGTAACGAGAAGAGAGGATATATTGAAGGGCAAGTTCACATCTCCGGAGTCCTGATAGGTTGGTGTCAGTGGGAAGTATCCAGATAACCTGGATGGTGTAACACAGTGCCAAGATGTGCTGGCCGTGCACCAAGGCATGTTTAGCCACAGGGTGATCCTCATTACCAACAAACACTGTCTGCCTGTGTCCATTCACGCAAATGGACAGTTTGTTGCTGGTCATTCCCACATAGAACGCTTCACAGTGTAGGCAGGTCAGTTGGTAAATCACGTGGGTGCTTTCACACGTGGCTCTGCCTTTGATCGTGTACACCTTCCGGGTTACAGGACTGGAGTAAGTGGTGGTGGGAGGGTGCATGGGACAGGTTTTACACCGGGGGCGGTTACAAGGGTAGGAGCCAGAGGGCAAGGAAGGTGGTTTGGGGATTTCATAGGGATGAACCAAGAGGTTACGAAGGTTAGGTGGACAGCAGAAAGAGACTCTTGATGGAGTGGGGAGGATTTCATGAAGGATGGATCTCATTTCAGGGCAGGATTTGAGGAAGTCGTATCCCAGCTGGAGAACCACATTCAGAGTCTGATCCAGTCCCGGAAAGTATCCTGTCACAAGTGGGGCACTTTTGGGGTTCTTCTGTGAGAGGTTCTGGGTTTGAGGGGATGAGGAAGTGGCTCTGGTAATTTGCTTCTGTACCAGGTCGGGAGGGTAGTTGCGGTATGCGAAAGCTGTTTTCAAGTTGTTGGTGTAATGGTTCAAGGATTCAGGACTGGAGCAGATTCATTTGCCACGAAGACCTAGGCTGTAGGGAAGGGACCGTTTGATATGGAATGGGTGGCAGCTGTCATAATGGAGGTACTGTTGCTTGTTGGTGGGTTTGATGTGGACGGATGTGTGAAGTTGGCCATTGGACAGATGGAGGTCAACTTCGAGGAAAGTGGCATTGGATTTGGAGTAGGACCAGGTGAATCTGATGGAACCAAAGGAGTTGAGGTTGGAGATGAAATTCTGGAGTTCTTCTTCACTGTGAGTCCAGATCATGAAGATGACATCAATAAATCTGTACCAAACTTTGGGTTGGCAGGCCTGGGTAACCAAGAAGGCTTCCTCTAAGTGACCCATAAATAGGTTGGTGTACGAGGGGGGCATCCTGGTACCCATGGCTGTTCCCTTTAATTGTTGGTATGTCTGGCCTTCAAAAGTGAAGAAGTTGAGAGTTAGGATGAAGCTGGCTAAGGTAATGAGGAAAGAGGTTTTAGGTAGGGTGGCAGGAGATTGGCGTGAAAGTGCTCCATCGCACCGAGGCCCTGGACGTGCGGGATATTTACAAATATGTGTGTGTGTGTGTGTGTGTGTGTGTGTGTGTGTGTGTGTGTGCGCGCGCGCGCGCGCGCGCGCGCGCGCACGAGTGTATACCTGTCCCTTTTTCCTCCTAAGGTAAGTCTTTCCGCTCCCGGGATTGGAATGACTCCTTACCCTCTCCCTTAAAACCACATCCTTTCGTCTTTCCCTCTTTCCTGATGAAGCAACTGTGGGTTGAGAAAGCTTAAAATTTGTGTGTGTGTTTGTGTTTGTTATTGTCTCTATCAACATACCAACACTCTAGTTTGGTAAGTTACAGCATCTTTGCTTTTAGATATATTTTTCCCACTTGGAATGTTTCCCTCTATTATATTCATATGTTACACTAAGGTGTTTGTATAAGTTGACTGATTTCAATTGTGGCTGAGTGATAATGTAGTCTTATGATATTACAATTTTACATTTTGTGAATTGCACAATTTTACATTTCTGCTCACTTAAAACAAGTTGCAAGTATTTCACCCATTTGAAATATTATTAAGTTTCGACTGAACATTTGTGTAACTTTTTTGGATTTGATTTATTATAGATAACAGCATCAGCTGCTAAAAGTCTGAGGTTCCTTCTAATACCGTCTGCCATATTACATGAATTCAAGGGGCTTGGCACATTTTTCTGGGACACGTCTCATTTTACTTCTACATTATAAATTATTTAGGAATAAAGGAGATGACTAACGAAAGACAGAAGCGCTGCATTGTCAATAGGAACACAAACAAAAAGTACAGAGATATGCTAGCTTTTGTAATGAAATTCTTTTTAAGCTTTTAGGAGAAACATGCACACACACACACACACACACACACACACACACACACACACACACACAGGGGGCAGATGGCTGGGCACAATATTAAGAGAAATAATACAGTAGTTGTGGCGGTCACCAATGCTAGTGTAGCAGCAAATGAGAGCTCAGGAGCTTTGTTTAAAGACACTGCTTCAATGTTCACTATGAAATCCCTAAACAGTGCATTTAATGACTGTGTGTCAGGTAGCCAGTATAAGAGCATGATGTGCAAATTTCAGGCACTCTCAGATAACTGGACCTTATCAGCTGCAAGGGTAATCCCAGCAGAAAATCCTGAGCCTCCAAGGTGAGTGGACCTTCTTAGGGGTAGTATCATGCCTATATATATAAAAATCCTTCATTGCCCAGCTCAGAAGCAGCTTCAGATAGACAGTCAATGGAAGACAGCAAACAGCAAAATCATATAAAGAATAACAAATAAATTAGAATCATGAAATAAAATGATACCTCAAGAACAAGCCATGATTCCCATTTGGTACACCTGTTGCCTGTGTTGAAACCATAGCCATTAGAGTTCTGAAGGCATATGACCATTCTTTGAAATCATCTGCAAATTTTTTATTCTCCTATGGAAAGAATGTGTGTTAGTAGTGAATGAAATGTAAAAACACATAACAGGACTGTATATACATATAGCCAACTCAACAGTTACCCTGTTCTTGAATGTATGCTTCACACCTTCCTTAGCACACATCCTATGGATAAGATTTACAAGATCTAAATTTGGAAGTTGTCCATTAAGACCTTCCACTTTAACATCAACATAGCCTATCTTCTCAGCATGTAATTCCAAGTTGACTGCAGCCTGCAAAAACAATACAAAAAGTGTTTAAAATAGTTGCTTTGTTGTATAATGTAACTACAATTTTAAATGTTTAATTACTCTTACTTGTATTGCACCTGCCCTTCCCATCATGTCCCCATGTTCCAGAACCCCTGGGTGGCCACAGGATGTTCTGTGATATGCTTCTAACCATGCCTGCACCCCAAGTTGTTCATGTTCCGTTATTAAGAAGATGATATCCTTTGCCCAGTACTTCTGCCCTGTACAGAAATGTGACTTTCATTTTATTGATTTAAAGAAGACTCTTTGAAATTATCAAACATGGGTTGACATATAAGGGCAGAGTGCTTATTACCCATGCTATCAAAGACAGGTTATTTAGTTGCCCATCCATACTATTACGAGTCAGGATAAATTAATTACTCTAAGGAATAATATTCGTAAAGATGCCAAAACCACTTAGGGACTCACTTAACTTAATGGTAGACATTTTGCAGCCAAATTACTGATAATATATGTCATTTTTGTGTATTACATTAGCTTCAAACATGGATTTCCCTGTTCAAAATTAAAAAGAACAGTGTAGTCTACTTACACCTGAAAAACTTGGCAAGTGACAACATGAGTGCAACAGATGGCATGGTTGTAACTTCTGTACTCTTAGGTGGGCGATATGGGGTAGACAAAACCAAAGCTTCCGTACTAGCACTTCTTGGTGCTCGTAATATAGCATACACATTTTTTCCTGTGTATTTCTGAAACAAACAATTGACGCAATTGTGTCTCTTCTACAAACAAATATCTTTGCAGTGAGATGGTGAGAGCATTTTAACATATTTCTACCATGGAAAAAGATAAATATACTTACAGTTCCAGGAATTAAAGGATAATGCACAGTAAAATTGTGGGTGTATGTTTCAAGATTAAGCTGTCCAAATTTTGCTAACAGCCAAGAGTACGGAATACTGTCAGGATGTCTTATAGCTTCATCAGCTAGTTCCTTCAAGTACTCTCTAGCGACAAGCCTTTCTTCGTAATCTCCCTTGACCAATCCAGGAAGTAATGCATTTTCTGAGAAATATGTTCCTTTACAGCAAGAACAAAACAAAATTTTAGTGAACTGACAACATTCAAATCTATCTCAATTTTTAACATCACTATCCACATCTCAGTGCTTCAACTATTCATCGAGCCGTTATCTTACATTATTTATAGTCTACCAAAGACTTTCCATTATCATATTTATTTTTAACTTTTTAGTTTTAAGTGGAAAGGCTGTCTCAACATATTGTTTAACTATACAGTGAAACCTCTATATAACGTTTTTCAAGGGACCACAAATTCTAAACACTGTATAGAGGAAAACACTATAAAGAGGAAGGCTTCCAAATAATAATTACAGGGCATTACTGAAGATCGGGATACCACTAATCAGCTTTGACAAATGGTGCCATAATGACATTTTAAACTTTCACAATACTGTAGTATGATATTCATTTGCAAATGATCAATGTATCAAACGATAAGTTTTTTGTAATTAAAACATGGGGCCCGGTAGGTGGATGGCTGAAAGTAAATGGTGCCAAAAAGATCGCAAGCAGAATGTGCATCACATGTAACGCAACCAGGTTCTGCTGCTGACATATGAAACATGCTGAATGCAGGCTTTCCGAGTCAGTGCATACTGTGGATCCACAGAACGGAAAACGATGCGTCTACATCCAGTCACTTAAACGTTATAAAGAGGTAAATAATTGACCAGGGGTCCAAAAATATGAGCATTACATGGAGGAAATTGTAATATAGAGGAAATGCAGTAAAGAGGAAAATTTAACATTGTTTATATGGGCTTTTAGTCGGGACCGAAAAAAACAGATGTAACATAGAGGAAAACATTATATGGAGGAACGTTATAAAGAGGTTTCACTGTATCTATGAATATATTAAATTTAAACAACTGAAAATCTGGGATGGAATAGCAGCAGTATGGAAAAAAAAGAATAGATTGCTGCTCACATGCACACACACACACACACACACGCACACACACACACACACACACACAACCACTGTCATCTCCAGACAGCAAGGCTTGGCTTGACTGTGTCTGAAGTGAGAAGTAATCTTTGCTGGGGTGTGTAGTGGTGGAGGGACAGCAGCAGAGTAGGGATGAGGGAAGATGCTGTTACAGGAAGCTGTGGGGGGAGCAAAGAGGGGGAGAAGTAGAGAAGGGGAAAGGACTATGCTAGCTAAATGGAAGGCATGTGTTGGGCTGGAGTGGTTGCAGGGAAAGGGATAGGTAGGTGGAGGTCAGGGAGTAGCAAATGATGATGATGATTGTTTTAGGGCACTAAACAATGAGGCCATCAGTGAACCTGCATGAAATAAATAGATGAGGGTGATAAAATAAGAAGTTATGATAAATTTTATGACCTAGTTGTTTCAACAAACAAAAATTTAAAATACAACATTTTGATATTCATTTATCATAAAAAGCTGATAAAATACAGCAGAATAACTAGATAAGATGAAGAACAAAATACCAGGACAGATACTTTGAAAATGATTCTAGAAATAATGGGTGACTTCAGCCATTATCTCTCACCATGGACAACGCAAGCTCCGACGGCCGTCACTTTATGACGAGTAATGATGGTTGTGTAGAGTTGTCAGACAGGCAAAATAAGGTGAAATAACCACAGAAATGAATGTGAGAAGTATGATGAGCATATCTGTTATGACAGTGTGGCGAAATTAAAATCTCTCACCCAATATTTTGGGAAGGAATCCTGTAATCACACAAAACCGTACAACATGAACCACACACTAGCCCCATTTTCAGTTAAAATATACAGCAGGCCAGTGGGAGACCCAGATCTATCCTCAAGTCATCATATATAACACACTATATCAAAATATGCTGTACTGACATCAGTGTTAAACATCTCTGACACATTGGTGGCTCCTTGGGACACCAGATAAAGCCATGTGTCCTACTCTGATCCTTGTAAGGGCAACTTCTTTAGTTCGTCATGGTATGAAGTTTTCACTAACTACAGTTTATTACTTGTCACCTGCAACCTTCTAACACCTGTATTCTAGGTCTCATTTACGGTAACAGTCTGGTGAGGGACTGAACACTGAGCTGGAGGTGGAAGGGACCAGTCTCCTTGGCAATCACATCACAATGTTCATTTCCCCAGATCCCTACGTGCCTTGAAATCTGGCAGAAAATTATTTCCATATCCTGCCTCTGCAATATAAGGAGACTGTCCTCGACTTTCTTGCCATTATGCCATCTCATTTGCTCCACTGCACACAGAATAGCAAACAATTCCACATAATAAATGGAAAATTGCTCTGAGAGCCTATCCTAAGGACAAATTCGGAAACACGGTGGAACAGCTAAGAATGTCTCCCTGCTTACGCTCATCAAAGTAAACATTAATAAAATTTGGGTGGCAATTTAAAATCTCATTAAATTTACTTTTAAAAAATTAATTAATTTCAAAAAGGAACTCTGTCCTCTTTAGTAGCCTTGGGGATCCCATACTCCACCCCTGATTTTGAACATTATGTCCTCCACCTGTAATAACTCGAGGCTGTCCCTCATATAGATCTCAAATGGCCTCGTTGCCTGAGGAAAATTATAGAACCGACATTAAAGTGACAGCAGGGGAAAGGAGGTGAATGCTGGCGATTGTGGAACAGCCAGAGCCCTATATGCTTGCAGAAAATATTGAATAGACATTGGAGGCTCATCACCATCTGCACACAAGCTAGAAACTGGAATAATGCAATAATCCCAAAACTGGAATAATGCATGAATTCCCTGTTGACAGCCAAATACACTCGTGGTGAGCTACATCCAGCATCTTGAGGTATGAAGGTTGCTGACCCGTAAATCTGGCATTAACAGTCAAGCCAGGTTTGCATGAAGGCTATACAAACTGGTGCAGATATGATGTCAGCTCCCAAGACTTTTGACTGGCAGATTTGAGAATGTTTAAAGCCTTGAGGCATCATAATTTCAATTCTTTAAAGTATGGCAGCAACATTAGTCTTTCACAAAAAGTGAAGCCCAGATATATCACTTTTTCCTTAAAAGTGGGAATGGTATCCCCCATTTTGGAGCAATTAAAAAAAAAAAAAAAATTACAAACTGTTTTCTTCAAAGAGAACTTAAGACTACTTGTGTTTGCTCATTCTGTCAAATACCTGAATGTCATTAACAACTGTTGAGTAGCTGCTGCGAAGTTGGAGGAGGCACAGAAGATGGAGAAGACATACACTAACAAGGAACACATAAAAGACTATGCACCACAGCTGTAATACTGTTTATCCCTATGGCGAACGCCATAAACTTAAAACACTCCCTTGAGGAATGCTGTTCTTCTGCTTAAAACAGTCCCGCAAGACATTTCTGACCCCGTGTCTAAAATACCTTTCATGGAGGAAGGATTTTATGGGAGTGGGGAGTTGCCCATGGAAACCCCATTCATCGAGCTGCAACACAATATTTTACCTCCACGTAATATCTCAGGCCTGGAGGCTACTGAAGGTTTAGGCCTGCAGTGCTATACGAATGAAGGACGCATTTCAGGAAGAGCTCACATCTGTGTAATTAAGAAAAGCTGCTATTGGTTGGAAGAATTCAGATGGCGCTGGCTGTGAAGCAGTTGTTGGGATCAAGTACAGTGTGTTAAGTGGCGTGTTCATCAACAGGGTGGTCCAGCTGTCTTTTCGCCTCAGATTGGCAATGTGGTAGATCAAATGGTTGAATTCAGAGGTAGCCCTGCCTTTGGTGATGTAGGGAGATGCCTAAGACAGGACTGGAATACGAGGCCATGGGAAGGGCCTTGTATCTAGTTTTATTGCACGGAATGAGCCCAGAGGCAAAGAGTTGCAGGCAAGGGTCAGATAGGAACAGAAAGGATACTGTGAAGGTTGGTTGGGCAGTGGACTACCACTGTGGGAGTGGTGGAGTGGATGTTCCCCATTTTAAGGCATGGTGAGATGATGTGATTCATTTGCTTCATTTAGACTAGATGTTAGTGAAACACAAGAGGGATGCTTCTATGTTGTTGCACAGGGGGTATGTGGGGAAGCGTGACAAGGAGCAGGTGAAATGACTGGAGCAGAGCGTGTTAAGGTTCGGAGGAAAGTTGATAGGGTGTCTTCACCCTCAGCCCTCATCATGCAGATATCACCAATGAATCTGAAACAGGTGAAGGGTTTGAGATTCTGGAGGGTTAGGGATTCCTCTACATGGCGTACGAATAGATTAGTGTAGGATAGTGCCATGCAGGTGCCATTTGCTGTACTAAGGATTTGTTTGTAGGTGATACCTTCAGAGGAGAAGTAATTGTGGGTGAGAGTTTAGTGGGCCATGGTGACCAGGAAGAGGGTAGTAGGTTTGGAGTCATCCGGTCATTAGGAAAGGTATTGTTCATAATCAGCAAGGCCACAAGCAATGCGTACAGGGAGATTGCACCGACAGTGATGGGCAGGGTGCTGGATGGTAAAGGAATAGGAAAAGGAACAGGGGAAGTCAGTATAGGAATCAGCTGGTATCTTTTACAAAGAAACGTGGGTTGCAGGGCAAAAATTCTCTCTGTGAGGATACAGTAACCAGCCACCCATCTTCTACATGCTTTCAAAGGTACATAAACCCGACCACACAAGGCACCCCATTGTCGCTGGTATACTCATTCCCCATCTAGAGCTACATCTATACTCTGTAAAAAAATTGTGAACTGCATGCAGAGGGCCAAAAAATTGCAGTATCAACTGTTGGCTTTGACCCATGATGTAACTATGTTGTACGATGTCACTGTGCGCAGTTTCGTAATATGATCACGTTTGCAGATGGAGTAAGTAATGGTGCTCTCTAGTGTGAGACGTTTGTGTTTCAAAATTGTTTGTGAGTGATGTTAGTGTGGCACTGAATTTTGTGCTGTGTGTTACTCAGTGTTATGGGAGTTTGTTTTCATTTGTTCATCACTGAGTAAAATAACTCCGTGTTTTGGGAGCTTGTTTTCATTTATTTTTCAGTGAGTTCTTTTAATGACATGAGTTATTAGCTACTGATTTGTTTTCAGTTTTGGAATTGCTAGTTTATCATTCTATTAATGGTTTGAAATTTAATTTTTGGATTTTTCGTTTGGTCCTAGGTATGGATCATATGGTGAAATTTACTAGTCATCCATTAGTTGCCCTTATGGCTGACAATATGGCTGCTAGAATTAAATCTCCTCTGTTATATAGCCTTGTGGCAGAATGTGTGAAGTGCAAGCAGTCTGTTGAATTTATGAAATCGACCAAAGTTACTGCTTCTCAAACCAGTGAGTCCGCCTGGCGAGCCGCGAGCTCTAACACGCTGCTTACCAAGCGGGAAGGCGTGCCGGTTCCCAGTACGAATCCGCCTAGTGGATTACTGTTGAAGTTCGGTGTATCGGCCAGCTTGTGGATGGTTTTTAAGGTGGCTTTCCATCTGCCTCGGCGAATGCAGGCTGGTTCCCCTTATTCCGCCTCAGTTACACTATGTGGCGATTGCTGCATAAACACTGTCTCCACGTAAGCATACACCATAATTACTCTACCACGCAAACATTTGGGGTTACACTTGTCTGGTATGACACATCCCCTGGGGAAGGGGGGGGGGGGGGCTGTCCACTGGGGGCCGAACCACACAATAACACTGAGTTCAGTGGGGGTGGCGGTGGGGTGAGTGGACTGCTGTAGCCTGTTGTAGGGTTGTGGACCACTGAGGGCTTCGGTGGGAACAAAGCCTCTCTGTCGTTTCTAGGTTCCCGGTTCCATATACAATACACATGTGGCAGTGACACAATGCTTGAAGATTGATTAGCACAGGTCCCCTATTCAGTAATGGTTACTTTTTTTAGTGTGTGAATGATATGCCACACTAGATTTATTTGTCAGCTGACTGACTGGTAAATACATTTTTTTTTATTTGCGGTAAAAAGTGAGGGGTGTGTGAGTGTTAATACACATCATTTTCTTTGAGATATGGGTATCTAGATTTATGTTGGCAGCAGTTTCGTGTGATCTGTGGCTTGGGTTGGTAGCTGAAATTCTTGGTTAGTAGTTTACAGTTGAAGTGCGTTGTAGTTATTTTGGTATGGTTAGATTTTAAGAATAGTTCTGTTAGTTGTGGTTGTACCAGATTTTGGAGCTACGTGTGGGTCTGCAGTACTGTGGACTTCGTTTTCACCATATGGGTAAAGCTAAATTTCTGATACTCCCCTCCCCCCCACCCCCATATTTCTTCATTATTGTGGTTTTATTGATGGTAGAGGTTGTCATCTGGTTCATTTTTGGATAACCCTTTTTTTTATTGCTGTATTTAGTTAATCCCCATACAAGAACTTCTAATTCCCATTAGCTTCATGTTATTTCTGCAATTAAACATTTTTCGTACCGTTTTGTTGGTTGGTTGGTTTGGGGGAGGGGACCAAACTGCAAGGTCATTGGTCCCATCAGATTAAGGAGGAAGTCAGCCGTGCCCTTTCAAAGGAACCATCCGGCATTTGCCTGATGCGGTTTACGGAAATCACAGAAAACCTAAACGAGTGTGCCACCTTGCTCGGTTGTGTTTTTGTCTGCTCCTGTGTGTGATGTGTGGCGTGACAGTCATAAGTAGGCCTAAATAAGCTTTAAGCATGGGGAACCAATAACCTAGTGATGGCTTGGATCACAGCCAAAATGTGGAACTACAATTTCCAGTAATCCCGTATAGTGGAAACAGCCCCCCCCCCCCCACACACACACACACTCAACTTACATCAGCCAACCTAAAAGTTATTTCGTTCGAACTATACTTGTGAGGCGTCTAGGGCAAAAGATGAAGGAGGCAGATGGTATAGACACAACTGAAAGGTGGTAATGAGACATCATGTATGAGCTTTGCTGGGACAAGAACAAAAGCCAGAAGTAATATAATGCTAGAATTAGGGGTCTGTAGCATTTAGGGGAAAAAAATCAACTTACATCAAGTTTTCAGGAGTATGGTAACATGATCATTTTAAGATCCCATGGGTAAAGAAACGTTGAATTACTGAACACTGTTGTGTCTTAAGTGTGCTTATGGATCACTATACAGTTAAAACAGTACACTGAGCTTAATATGGAAATGTGCACAGCCTGTTACGGCTGCTGTTCTGGACAAATGCAAATAATAATAATTTCTTGCCACTCAATGGTCAGGTGCAGCCTTGCAAATTCGACGTCATTTCGGTGATTTGCATGTCTCGAGTGTACCACTGTTATTCAACTTTGTAAAGGAGGCCTACAGTTTTATGTAGAATCTGAACCATGTGTCACTTCTGGTGACTGCTAAAATCATGGGGAGGTGGAGGCTGGATCAAAAAACAGACCGAAAAATATGTGATCTGAATGGGATTTGATCCCGTGACCTTTCAGATTCCACTACACCACCAGACCCGACTGCAAGAGAGGTTTCAATAGGGAACTGTGTTGTCATGCAGAAACGCAGACTCTTGCCTGAAACCGGCTGTTTAATGCTAGGAATTTCCTGTGTGATTTCAGGTAACTCATACACTGAAAGAACACTTTTGACAGCTGTACCTGCCTATTTATTGTGAGGTGCAAACGGATGTTGATGCAAACAATAATTGTCTATGTAGCTGTAACAACACTGACACACAAGAACACTCATTCCTGGGGCCAAGAAGCGCCCCCCCCCCTCCCCCCAGCTCTGACAGAATGGATAAAAAATATATAAAGCAGTCACATGGTTTTCTTTCTTTCAAGAAAATGATTGCTGATGAACATTGTTGCTGTAGGAGATTAGTTACTACTTTTCAATTTAACATGAAGTGTTACTTTGTCATGCTGTTGGTGAAAACAATTGGTTGCTGACTAGTTAATCACCTACAGAAAAACCAGTGTTATGTTTGCCGTATCATCTTACAACATTCAGTTTCGTAATGGCTCCTGTAGGAGGAGAAAAACCATAAAAATGTGCCTTAGACCATGGCCTGATATCACCAAGGATGTAGCTGTGGATGTGAAAGCCTGTATTGTATAATCACAGTGCACTATTGCTTGTGTATGTATGTATCACTTATCACCTCAAGTTGCTTGAACACCTCCATACGGGTGAGGAAATGGAATTTTATAATTGTGTGACACAAAACTCCAGTACATACCTGCATTAAAATTGTCATGTGCCAGACTTGCAAACCACAAAACACCAGCTATGTATGATAAGGCACACACCTTATCGTGGTGCTTTATTAAAAGTTTTACAACCTTGCCCCGTCCAACCCCGGGATCCGTAAGAAGGCCCATTTCTTTTACTTGAGATATATGTGCTTCATTTTTATCACAGAAAGTTCAGTAAACAATAATCCACTGTCCAAAATAAATACTGATGTATATTGTACAGATAGTTCCTTACACTGCAGAATAAAATATTATGAATTGACTTATGTTTACACTCTTGTATCTAAGATTGATAGCACGCCATGCAGCGCTTTCTTTATTTGTGACATCGCATTTCACAATTATCTAAATTTCCCGGACTGTTTCGCACATCTCTTTCTTGATTATCTTTGACCATGCCGTTACGCCTACTGCCATTCTAGATTCTACCATATAGCAGAGATATCTGCTCCATGCCTACTACAATAGAAAGTAAAATGAGCAGAGAATTTATTACAATAGATGTCTGTGAAAAATACCAGTAATAGCGAAAAGTGGTTCATTAGAATTAAATCACTGGAATATGAGTGTTTTTGCACTAAAGTTCTGACTACCTTTGGAAACCCTAGAAACGAAAATTTTGTTCGTATATTAAAATCGACTGTTTTGATATGTAAATATTTCTTTAACACTTTAGATTGGCAACAATGGACGACGAACATCAGCGCTCTAGTGGCAATACCTGACGTGAAAAACGTAAATATTGTTGTTGACGCGGTTGTTTAAGGTGTGGGAGGCGCTGAAATGGAATACCACTTTGGCACAAATAAACGGAAAACTTTTCCGAACGCGAATGAGGCAAATGATGCAACAAATTTGAAATACAAAAAGAAGTATAATGCTATTAAAAGAGTAATAAAAGATTTAGTGTTTGTAAGTATATACTTCTAATTTTTTCATTATGTGAAGGTCGTCTCCTAGTTGTCACGATTATGTCGGAGTTACGTGCCCATGCTCGTATGTGCAGGAAAATGCTGCCTTATGCGACCAAGTCTCCCAGATGCAGGAACAGATCGTAATTAGAAAGGAAGAAAGAAGATTTTTGTTGAAGAAACTTTATCATCTGCAGACAATTGCAGGTGTGTTGGTTACGTACAATTGTGTCGAATCACTGAGTAAAAGTACTGATGATTTCGATTTTAGAGACTCGCTTACTTTATGGCAAGTGCCCTTCAAGTTGATGCGACCTGTTGTAAATCATAAAAACATGATGAGGAAATTGGCTTTGCCACTTCCATTCTACTTTCACAAATGTAACGTACTATCTTGAATTAACAAGTTTGTTTTAGATATAGTGGCGTGAGTACAAAGATGACAGAGTTGCGTGATACGATTTTGGGTCATCAGCAGGCACACGAAAAGTTTTAATTTCGAGAATGTACATTTTCTTTCTTCGGATGTTGCTGCAATGCTTCATTTATAGATGAATTATTCCTTGCTTGAAACTATGTGGTTTCAGAGGTCTTTTCGAGTCTTAAACATCCATGATATGTGTATGCAGCTGAGGCAATAAATAAAAATTTATACCAAGGACCGTGTTGGAATGCAAGTCTCCTGCTCACCCAGCACATGATCCTACTGTACCACTGGAATTGTGGCTTTGTAATAATGAATTTTTTTTTAACAAGGCCAGGATTCGAACCCAGGTCTCCTGCTCACCATACCGATGTGCTAACCACTATACCATGCTGGCACAGTGTCTTTGCACAACTGCAGGGACTACCCTAGGTACTTAAATCAAATGAAACACTATGGTTCCAGAGACCTTTTCAAGTTTCAAACATTTATGGTGTACACATGCACTATTGTGAACTCCTGAAACACATTTTTCCCATAGTAACAGTTTAAACCACTTTGGTGCGACAGTTTTAAGGCATTGTTCTGGACTGTTTAATCTGAGCTAGATTGTATTGGTTTCCTGAGTCATTTCAACTGCTGGTGCTGATGACTGTTTATGTTAATGCAGCCATCACAGGTTCATTCTGCTCCTCTGTCAAAGTGGGTTAGTGCTCTACCAGGAATAGCTTTCCCTTCCTTTTTTCAACCCAGCTCTTCAATCCTAATACTACAGAAACAAATGATAATACTTGTTTCTTTTTCTTTTTTGAAGAGCAAATCTCCAAGGGCATGGATGTGTCAGTACATGAAATGACAACATAAATGTAATAACAGATAAAACAAAATGTGTATGAACCCAAAAAAGACAAGACATAAGTTTATGTAAACACAATCAACAATATAATACAGGAATCAGCTTAATTTTTCAAGGAACTCTGCAACAGAATAGGAGTGCCCACTCTTCAGTTTCAATTTGAAAGCGAGTGTATTACTGCTAAGAGTTTTGAACTCTTGTGGTAGCTTATTGAAAATGGATGCAGCAGTATACTGCCCATTGGTTGCTGAAGAGTCAAGGAAGTGCAATCCAAATGCAGGTTGGATTTCTGCCTAGTATTAACTGAATGAAAGCTGCTAATTCTTGGGAATAAGCTGATGTTGTTAACAAGAAATGGCAGTAAAGAATATATATATTGAGAGGCCAGTGTCAGAATACCCAGACTAATGAACTGGGGGGCAACAAAAGTTTCGCAAGTTGACATCACTTATTGCCCGAACCGCCTGTTTCTGAGCCAGAAAAATCCTTTGAGAATGGGAAGAAGTATCCCAAGATATAATACCATACATCATAAGCGAATGATTATAAGCAAAGTAGACTGCTTTTCGTGTTGAACTATCACTTACCTCAGATACTGACTGAATAGTAAAAATGGCAGCATTAAGTCCTTGAACAAGACCCTGAATGTGGGCTTTCCATGACAGTTTACTATTTATCTGAAAACCTAGAAATGTGAACTGTTCAGTTTCACTAATCATATGCCCATTCTGTGAAATTAAAATGTCATGTTTTTTGAATTGTATGTTAGAAACTGTAAAAACTGAGTCTTCTTGTGATTTAACATTAGTTTATTTTCTATATGTCACGAACTTATGTCATGAGCTGCACTATTTGAAACAGTGCCAACATTGCACACAACATCCTTTACTACCAAACTGGTGTCATTAGCAAACACAAATATTTTAGAATCACCTTTAATACTAGAGGGCATATCATTTATGTAAATAAGGAACAGGAGTGGCCCAAGCACTGATCCCTTGGGCACCTCACATTTAATCATGTCCCACTCAGACCCCACATCACAGCCATTCTCAACACTGTGCTGTCTGTTGTTAAAGTAAGAGGTGAACCAGTTGTGAGCTACTCCCCGTGTTCCATAATGGTCCAACTTCTGGAGCAATATTTTGTGATCAACTCAGTCAAAAGCATTAGTTAAATAAAAAAAAGATGCATAATGCTCAAAACCTTTTGTTTAATTTATACAGTACCCCACAATGAAAAGATAATATAATATTTTCAGTTGTTAAACCACTTCTAAAACCGAACTGTACATTTGATAGCAAATTATGTGAAATAAAGTGATCAATTATCCATGCATACACAGCCTTTTCATGACCTTAGCAAACACTGATGGTATATAGTGAGGTTTAAAATTGTCTACATTATCCCTTTCTCCCTTTTTATAAAACAGCTTTACTACTGAGTACTTTTAACAGTTCAAGAAACTGACCATTCTTAAAGGAAAAATTGCAAATATGGCTAAGTGCAGAGGTAACATATGCAGCACACTGTTTCAGTATTCCGCTAGGTACTCCATCATATCCACGAGACTCCTTAGTCTTCAGCAATGTAATTATTGACTCAGTCTCCACTCTTGTCAGTATTACAGAGGAGTATTTCAAGAAACCCAGTTTTTATTCAATTCACCAGCAATGCTCAGAAAGTGATTGTTAAATATCTGACTTATTAGTAACAGGGATATTTTTACTATGAACTGACTTTATATTGTCGACCTTGTGCTGCTGACCACACACTTTCGTCATGTTTGACCATATGGTTTTAATTTTATCCTGTGAATTAGCTATTCTATTTGTGTACCACATGCTCTTTGCCTTCCTAACAACATTTTTAAGCACCTTGCAACACTGCTTGTAATGGGCTATTGTAGCTTGATTGTGACTACTTCTAACATTTTGATGTAATTCCCACTTTGTTCTATGTGATATCCTTATTCCACTAGTCAGCTACTCACAATGCCTTTTACTGCTAGTACCCAGCTTAGAATGTTCTAATGAAAAGCAACTTTTCAAGATCCTGAGAAATGTGTTAAGAAAAGCGTTATATTTGTCATCTATGTTATCATCACTATAAACGTCCTGCCACTCTTGTTCCTTAACTACCTTTAAAAAACTCTCTGTTGTCATTGGATTAGCTTTTGTACGTAGTTTGTAACTATATACATTTGTTTGAGTACAAAAGCCTTTTAGTGTTAAATTTTGTGCATCATGGTCTGAAAGACCATTCACCCTGTTACTAACAGAATATCCATCTAATAATTAAGAATGAATAAAAATATTGTCTATGGCTGTGCTTCTGTTCCCCTACAGCCTGGTTGGGAAAAAAAAAAAAAGAAGAAGAAGCGTAGTCTGCATCAGATCATATTAATTTAGGAGATCTTCCAACATACACACCCACCTCCTTTTTTTTTTTTTTTTTTTTTTTTTTTTTTTTTTTTTTTTTTTTTTTTTTTTTTCAGAATCGCATAAAAAATTAATATTGAAGTCCCCACATACAACAAATTTTTGGTACTTCCTCTAAAGTGAACCAGGAACCCTCTCTAGCTTGAGCCAGAGTTAGTGGACGTATAAATAACAACAATTAGAAGATAAGTTTCACTAAATTCAACTGCCCCTGCACGACATTCAAATACCTATTCAGTGCAGTGCCATGACACATCTATGGATTAATCTGTATCCTGGTAAAAGAAGCCTCTGAATTGTCAAATTGTTTGAGTGATCTTCCAATACACCAGCAATGTCTGTAAGCAGTTTACTAACTTTATCTCTAATACCTCTTATATTCTGATGAAATATGCTGGTTCCTTCACTACTGGGATACCTGACTTCCATTGAAGGTGATTCCTTTGTTAGAGGGACTTCCTTCAATCAGGGATACCTATCAGCTGACTTAAATCTAAAAAAAGGTGCAACTGTACCACAAGTTACTACAGGAATTTTCCCATGAGTGATCCCACCACTGCCCACTACCCTGTCACCTGTAAGTTTTGCTGGCTCCCCTTCCCATACCTATTGAGGTGCAGGTCGTGCCTAGTGAAACCAGTCTATTGGTAGACTCAACTGGCACCACTGCAATGTGAGCCGTTATATAAACATTTTGTTTACATACCCTTCATATCCTCCTTTCTGCTCAGACTGTCATATACAGGTACAAGAACACCGTGATCTGCATTTATGTCAATAGGCAACTGTCTTACTGTTTTATGATTATTGAAATCACTAAAATTTCCAGGTTTTGATATTACGTATGAATATGGAAATGACACCACTAATAAATTAATAAGCTTCAGATGATGTGTGTGACAATACACAGAGCACTAGATGACAAGACAAGGAAGGATTCAAAGTTAAAAATGTAATGGCCATCCCTCTTATAATATATGGAAGAAAATCCTGGACATTAACTGAGAAAGACAAAAGAAGAATACAGTCGACTGGAATGCCATTTTTAAGAAAAGTTTAAAAATATACCCCCAGCAGCCAAATATAAATCAGTATTACAAGAGAAGGACTTAGCATATACACTGCAACATAGTGAATGAAATTACATTATTGTATTAAAGTGCTGTTTCCAAGTATAAAATAATGTAAAACATGAAGTTAGCATTTCTGTGAAGATACTCTTCACTGGAGTAGTAGATACTGCCCACAGTAAGTTCTATAAGGGGTAAATACAGTTATCTGTCACACAGTGAAGTTAGGGTACATTCTAATTCTTGTTCCTCACAAAATGTAAGAGAGAGTTCCATGCAGTTTTTGTGTGGAGAAATAACCCAACAAGTAATGAACATTTTGCTTTTATTCTGATTGGGTTTTGTATCTATAATACATAGATAGAACATTTGCTAAGCTCATGAAGTCACTCCTTGTGAAAATTGTTTTATAATAACTGGAATTCCTTAATCTCTTTTGTATCACATTTGCATCCATTAAAATTCATAACTTAAGAAGTTTTCTGTCTTCAGCATAAATTCTGGTGTATGTTGTTGATCACCATGAGTAGAGTATCCACTGAAAATTATTAGAAGATTCATGCACTAGACAAAAATGTACAAGGGAAATATTTTATAAGTACACAAACTGAGCAAATCAGCTTTGAAGTTTGAAAAATAATTTATTATACCTTAGAGGGACTTCTGTGAAATAAAACTGCTTAGGTGAATAGCATACTTGTTTCTCTTCTTCCTTCCTTGCTGCCTTTTGTAGTTTCACCCTCTTTCCTGCTTTCCTTGACTCCTTAGTGGATCATTAAGCCTTTTTTGGATGATTTTATTCTCTGCCTGTCTTCGTTCTCAAACAATTTATCATATTAGTGGAAAAATGCTCCTGTCTGAATATCAGAAAAGGTGAAGATGTTTCTCTTTAAAAGAGTGTGACAGAAAAATGGGGTCCGGTCATCTCTGTCCTCTTTTCACCTGCCTCACCATAAATTTTGGTGTGCAAACAGATTTGTCCTCTTTTAACAAAGAGCACACTAAATCCTTTTATCCACTCTGTCTCTATTGTAGTTAAGCCTTCATACACTCTCTAAGGCCACTGTCTACATATGTTTCTTTCCCATTGCCTCCTTTTTATTCCATTGATTTAAAGTATATCCCACTGCTACTGACTCCACCATACCTTGGCAACTCTGGTAACTCAAAGATGGGTGAGATGCAGCAACTTACATTTTGCTCCTATAACCATCATCTCCTGTGTAGTGGAGACTCAATTATCCACACTTATTGTTATAAGTCATTCAGATAATCAAAGATCCGGGTAATTGAATGCATGAAGAAAAGCAACTTTTGTACTACCAACTCTAGAAAGATAACCTACATTTCATGTGTGTGGTTATCTTTCAGGTGCATTGTCATACGGGTATCTTTCTAGGGTAATACATAAAGGTAGGTGTTTATTCAAAACAACAAAACTGAATTAAATTTAAAATAATCAGTGTGTATTAAGGGATAAGAAACACATTTTTGTATGCACATACATTTTTTCTTAAAATTACTGAAATACTGCTACCTTAATTGTGAAATACCTAACAAAAGTTGCATAAGACAGGCTCTGTAGTTTACATTGTTTAAAATATTTGATGGATGTAAACAACTATTTCTTTTCATTGATGCTACATTATGAATTCATTTTAACTGTTGTAAACTCATGGTATCACATTATGTTTGTTTTTTGAGTTATTTGAAAGCTGTTTCCAGGGCTTGAAATGCTTCCACATGGAGTGGTCTTCCACATGGAATGGTCCTGCATCATTTTCTGCATTTGCTTTTTCTTCTGTTTCATCTTCCTGCAATATGTTTTCAACAATTTCATCATCCGACATGATCAGAAAACATTGATCATTATTATCATAAATGAGCCACTCTTTCATGCCATCACATTCTTCACATATTTGTATGTTTGTTATTAGCTCATTTAGATCCTCAGCAACAGAGTAATCCATATTGGTTCTTGAATTTTTGTGTCCCTGTTCTAATGTTCTGTTCCAAGATTTGTTCAGTCATCTTTCCAATCAAATCCCACTCATTTACAACCATGTATTAACACTCCTTTAAGTTCATTTTCTTAATAAATGATGGTTTTTACACTGTCTCTATCAACAAGTAATGATCAACATGGAAGTTGTTTCCTGTAAAGTAACATTTTGGTCCATTGGTTTTAGCAAGAATGTCACACTAGAAGGCAAAATTTGTGCCTCTAACAGCTCAGCCGAGGGATGGGTTGCTGCCTTATCCAGTAAAAGTAGGACTTTTCTTTGTTTACCAGTTTCATTTTCAATTTTTTTTTTTACATTGTTATGAGAAGGAAAGTGGCTACTCACCATATAGCGGAGATGCTGAGCGCAGGTAGGCACAACAAAAAGACTCTCACAATTACACCTTTCGGCCATTGGCCTTCGTCAACAACACACACACACACACACACACACACACACACACACACACACGACTGCAGTCTCAGGCAACTGTTGATGAAGGCAAATTGTGAGAGTCTTTTCGTTGTGCTTATCTGTGACTCAGCAACTCTACTCACTATATGGTAAGTAGCTACTTTCCTTCTCATAATATTGTTACATTTCATCCTGGATTTTCCTTTTTTTTTACATTGGGGATAAAAGTGTTGACATACCAATCAATGAATATTTCGATGTTCATTCATGAGCTTTTTTGGTTTTTATGAATAAAGGGAACCTTGATATTTTCTAAGCATACGGATTTTTTTGATTTTCCTATGATAAGTAAAGGCATTTTATGGGTGCAGTAGCCTTTGTGCAAGCGAATATTGTCACTTGCTCATTACTCATTTTATATCTCGGAGCTGAACTCTCTCACTGAGAAACTGAAGATTTAGATGGTCATGATTAACAATTTAATCCAGTTTCATCAGCATTGTAAACAAAGTCCAAATCATAGTGATTCCTCTTCCACATCTTTTCTTAAAACCATCTTTAAAAAATTTGCTACACCTACATCAGTTGACATTTTATCACCTTGTATTTCCAATTGGCGAAGTCTTTAATGGGATTTAAATCTGTACAGCCATCCATTACTTGCCACAAACAATTCATCGCCTCCTTTCTTTTTTTATTTTTATTTATTTATTATAACTATAACGCTTTCTTGCAGAGCAGGGGGCCAGATATTCGTTGCACACTACATCATTTTTGAAAAATCCAACAGTACTGGTCTTCTTCCAAAAGTTCATTTTTTGGTTTCTTGACCACTTTTCGATGTTTCCTCTCATCTCCAGTATCAAATTTGCAGGTATTCTTCTGTACTACTTACTCTTAATACCTACGGGTAACTTACGACCAATTTCTCCTTTTTTTTCTTCAATGAATCAAATGTTTCTTTTTGTCTCTAAGTGACAACACCGCTCTCTTGCACTTTGACATATTTAAACACAGACGTGACACATTGCAGCAATGTAGGATTGGCAACTGTCTAAGTCAACCAAAAATGAAACACACGGGATGCGGGCGAGTACCGTAGTGCCATTGCCACATGTCTGTGGATGCACTGGACTATAGAGATATTGGTTTGCAGTTGACAGTCCAGATAATCATTAATCCGTGTAACTGTGGTGCGGATAACATAGTCTCCACTGTACCAGTTCGCTGATCTGGAAGGTCCAAACACCCCCCCCCCCCCCATCCACCCACCCACCCCCAGCATCTGTGTATGCCCGCCACTCAACTGTCTTTTTCATTTCCACAGTCTCCTCCAAATTTTGCTCCCACTGCTTCTATCTCTGTCCATCTCTCTTCTCTTTTATTACCATTGTCTCTCACTGATCAGCAATATCTCCTCTTTTCTCTGCCTCCCTCTGCTGTTATCTTCAATCCTCAGTCTTTCTCTTCCTCTAACACTTTCTCTCTTCCACCATCACTGTCTCCTCGTTCTTTCTCTCCCACTGGCTCTTGTCTTCTCTCTCTACCACCGTCACTATATATCTGCCACTCTCTTACAGCACAAAAAAGCCTGGGCTAGAGGAAGCGTGTAATGTTTATATTTTGACCATGTACTGTAAGATAACTGCAGTATGCCAGTTGTTCCAATAGATATACAAATGGTTGCTAGTCCAAGGGCTATCCAAACCACTTGACTCTTTATTTCTGTGGTCAGCAGTAAACCGAGATGTGACCCCCTGAAAAATGGCACATTCATGTGCAGACCTGTTTTCCCTTACAGGTATTTTAAATCTGTCAGTAACTATTAATCTGTCAACTATTTCATTATTAAAAGTAATTTCAGCACCACAAATCCATGTTCAGCTATTCTTGTTCCAAAAAAAAGGCAGTCTTTGGACATATCTTCCATGTTGTTTGTTGTGGTCTTCAGTCCTGAGACTGGTTTGATGCAGCTCTCCATGCTAATCTATCCTGTGCAAGCTCCTTCATCTCCCAGTACCTACTGCAACCTACATCCTTCTGAATCTGCTTAGTGTATTCATCTCTTGGTCTCCCTCTACGAGTTTTACCCTCCACGCTGCCCTCCAATGCTAAATTTGTGATCCCTTGATGCCTCAGGACATGTCCTACCAACCGATCCCTTCTTCTAGTCAAGTTGTGCCACAAACTTCTCTTCTCCCCAATTCTATTCAATACCTCCTCATTAGTTACGTGAACTACTCACCTAATCTTCAACATTCTTCTGTAGCACCACATTTCGAAAGCTTCTATTCTCTTCTTGTCCAAACTATTTATTGTCCATGTTTCACTTCCATACATGGCTACACTCCATACAAATACTTTCAGAAATGACTTCCTGACACTTAAATCTATACTCGATGTTAACAAATTTCTCTTCTTCAGAAACGCTTTCCTTGCCATTGCCAGTCTACATTTTATATCCTCTCTACTTCGACCATCATCAGTTATTTTGCTCCCCAAATAGCAAAACTCCTTTACTACTTTAAGTGTCTCATTTCCTAATCTAATTCTCTCAGCATCATCTGACTTAATTCGACTACATTCCATTATCCTTGTTTTGCTTTTGTTGATGTTCATCTTATATCCTCCTTTCAAGACACTGCCCATTCCATTCAACTGCTCTTCCAAGTCGTTTGCTGTCTCTGACAGAATTACAATGTCATTGGCAAACCTCAAAGTTTTTATTTCTTCTCCCTGGATTTTAATACCTACTCCAAATTTTTCTTTTGTTTCCTTTACTGCTTGCTCAATATACAGATTGAATAACATCGGGGAGAGGCTACAACCCTGTCTCACTCCCTTCCCAACCACTGCTTCCCTTTCATGCCCCTCAACTCTTATAACTGCCATCTGGTTTCTGTACAAATTGTAAATAGCCTTTCGCTCCCTGTATTTTACCCCTGCCACCTTTAGAATTTGAAAGAGAGTATTCCAGTCAACATTGTCAAAAGCTTTCTCTAAGTCTACAAATTCTAGAAACATAGGTTTGCCTTTCCTTAATCTTTCTTCTAAGATAAGTCGTAAGGTCAGTATTGCCTCACGTGTTCCCACATTTCTACGGAATCCAAACTGATCTTCCCCGAGGTCGGCTTCTACCAGTTTTTCCATTCGTCTGTAAAGAATTCATGTTGGTATTTTGCAGCTGTGTCTTATTAAACTGATAGTTTGGTAATTTTCACATCTCTCAACACCTACTTTCTTTGGGATTGGATTTATTATATTCTTCTTGAAGTCTGAGGGTATTTCGCCTGTGTCATACATCTTGCCCACCAGATGGTATAGTTTTTGTCAGGACTGGCTCTCCCAAGGCCGTCAGTAGTTCTAATAGAATGTTGTCTACTCCTGGGGCCTAGTTTCGACTCAGGTCTTTCAGTGCTCTGTCAAACTCTTCACGCAGTATCGTATCTCCCATTTCATCTTCATCTACATCCTATTCCATTTCCATAATATTGTTCTCAAGTACATCACCCTTGTATAGACCCTCTATATACTCCTTCCACCTTTCTGCTTTCCCCTCTTTGCTTAGAGCTGGGTTTCCATCTGAGCTCTTGATATTCATACAAGTGGGTCTCTTTTCTCCAAAGGTCTCTTAAATTTTCCTGTAGGCTGTATCTACACTCCTGGAAATTGAAATAAGAAAACCGTGACTTCATTGTCCCAGGAAGGGGAAACTTTATTGACACATTCCTGGGGTCAGATACATCACATGATCACACTGACAGAACCACAGGCACATAGACACAGGCAACAGAGCATGCACAATGTCGGCACTAGTACAGTGTATATCCACCTTTCGCAGCAATGCAGGCTGCTATTCTCCCATGGAGACGATCGTAGAGATGCTGGATGTAGTCCTGTGGAACGGCTTGCCATGCCATTTCCACCTGGCGCCTCCGTTGGACCAGTGTTCGTGCTGGACGTGCAGACCGCGTGAGACGACGCTTCATCCAGTCCCAAACATGCTCAATGGGGGACAGATCCGGAGATCTTGCTGGCCAGGGTAGTTGACTTACACCTTCTAGAGCATGTTGGGTGGCACGGGATACATGCGGATGTGCATTGTCCTGTTGGAACAGCAAGTTCCCTTGCCGGTCTAGGAATGGTAGAACGATGGGTTCGATGACGGTTTGGATGTACCGTGCACTATTCAGTGTCCCCTCGACGATCACCAGTGGTGTACGGCCAGTGTAGGAGATCGCTCCCCACACCATGATGCCGGGTGTTGGCCCTGTGTGCCTCGGTCGTATGCAGTCCTGATTGTGGCGCTCACCTGCACGGCGCCAAACACGCATACGACCATCATTGGCACCAAGGCAGAAGCGACTCTCATCGCTGAAGACGACACGTCTCCATTCGTCCCTCCATTCACGCCTGTCGCGACACCACTGGAGGCGGGCTGCACGATGTTGGGGCGTGAGCGGAAGACGGCCTAACGGTGCGCGGGACCGTAGCCCAGCTTCATGGAGACGGTTGCGAATGGTCCTCGCCGATACCCCAGGAGCAACAGTGTCCCTAATTTGCTGGGAAGTGGCGGTGCGGTCCCCTACGGCACTGCGTAGGATCCTACGGTCTTGGCGTGCATCCGTGCGTCGCTGCGGTCCGGTCCCAGGTCGACGGGCACGTGCACCTTCCGCCGACCACTGGCGACAACATCGATGTACTGTGGAGACCTCACGCCCCACGTGTTGAGCAATTCGGCGGTACGTCCACCCGGCCTCCCGCATGCCCACTATACGCCCTCGCTCAAAGTCCGTCAACTGCACATGCTACCAGTGTTAAAGACTGCGATGGAGCTCCGTATGCCACTGCAAACTGGCTGACACTGACGGCGGCGGTGCACAAATGCTGCGCAGCTAGCGCCATTCGACGGCCAACACCGTGGTTCCTGGTGTGTCCGCTGTGCCGTGCGTGTGATCATTGCTTGTACAGCCCTCTCGCAGTGTCCGGAGCAAGTATGGTGGGTCTGACACACCGGTGTCAATGTGTTCTTTTTTCCATTTCCAGGAGTGTATCTTACCCCTAGTGAGATAAGCCTCAATATCCTTACATTTGTCCTCTAGCCATGCCTGCTTAGCCATTTTGCTCTTCCTGTCAATCTCATTTTTGAGACGTTTGTATTTCTTTTTGCCTGCTTCATTTACTGCATTTTTATATTTTCTCCTTTCATCAATTAAATTCAAAATTTCTTCTGTTACCCAAGGATTTCTACTAGCCCTCGTCTTTTTACCTACTTGATCCTCTGCTGCCTTCACTACTTCATCCCTCAGAGCTACCCATTCGTCTTCTACTGTATTTCTTTCCCCCATTCCTGTCAATTGTTCCATTATGCTCTCCCTGAAACTCTGTAAAACCTCTGGTTCCTTCAGTTTATCCAGGTCCCATCTCCTTAAATTCCCACCTTTTTGCAATTTCTTCAGTTTTAGTCTACAGTTCATAACCAATAGATTGTGGTCAGAGTCCACATCTGCCCCTGGAAATGTCCTACAGTTTAAAACCTGGTTTCTAAATCTCTGTCTTACCATTATATAATCTATCTGATACCTTTTAGTATCTCCAGGATTCTTCCATCTTTTATGATTCTTGAACCAAATGTTAACTATGATTAAGTTATGCTCTGTGCAAAATTCTAACAGACGGCTTCCTCTTTCATTTCTTAGCCCCAATCCATATTCACCTACTACGTTTCCTTCTCTCCCTTTTCCTACTGTCGAGTTCCAGTCACCCATGACTATTAAATTTTCGTCTTCCTTCACTGCCTGAATAATTTCTTTTATCTCATCATACATTTCTTCAATTTCTTTGTCATCTGCAGAGCTAGTTGGCATATAAACTTGTACTACTGTAGTAGGTGTGGGCTTCGTATCTATCTTGGCCACAATAATGCGTTCACTATGCTGTTTGTAGTAGCTTACCCGCATTCCTATTTTACTATTCATTATTAAACCTACTCCTGCATTACCCCTATTTGATTTTGTATTTATAACCCTGTATTCACCTGGCCAGAAGTCTTGTTCCTCCTGCCACCGGACTTCACTAATTCTCACTATATCTAACTTTAAGCTATCCATTTCCCTTTTTAAATTTTCTAACCTACCTGCCCGATTAAGGGATCTGACATTCCACGCTCCGATCCGCAGAACGCCAGTTTTCTTTCTCCTGATAACGACGTCCTCTTGAGTAGTCCCCGCCCGGAGATCCTAATGGGGGACTATTTTACCTCTGGAATATTTTATCCAAGAGGATGCCATCATCATTTAACCATACAGTAAAGCTGCATGCCCTCAGGAAAAACTACAGCTGTAGTTTCCCCTTGCTTTCAGCCGTTCGCAGTACCACAACAGCAAGGCCGTTTTGGTTAATGTTACAAGGCCAGATCAGTCAATCATCCAGACTGTTGCCCCTGCAACTACTGAAAAGGTTGCTGCCCCTCTTCAGGAACCACACGTTTGTCTGGCCTCTCAACAGATACCCATCCGTTGTGGTTGCACCTACGGTATGGCTATCTGTATCGTTGAGGCACGCAAGCCTCCCCACCAACGGCAAGGTCCATGGTTCATGGAATGGAATGAAATGATCCCTTAGCATTTTAAGCGAATCCAGATGCACACACCTTTGTATTTCCTCAAAAATTAAATCTTTATTGGAAATTACTTTTCTGTTATTTTCTGCAGATTTCATAAGACTGGAATTGATTTTCACTTTTTTTTTAATTGAAGAACCCTATGTGTGGTTAAGATTATTAACATTCCCCTGAAAATTAGTGTGTCAGTTTCCACAAAAACATGTCTCTTTCATTTTATTAAATGCTTTGAGATTTCTCATTTTTAAATCAAAAAGAATTGTCTCAGAAATCGCACTAAAACATCTACAGAAAGTAGTCAACACACTCAATAACAAAGCACAATTCAGTAACAAATAGTTCTAAAGGTGAAGAATTAAAGATGGATCCTTACCTAACAAGTATGAGAAATTTACAGTGGCATTCCAAGATACTTAAGTATGAGAAATACATGTCAAAGTAAAACCGACAGTGGACCTAACAGTTAGGAAATAGTGAAGAAGTTGGTGTGGAATGTTCATCAACATATTTATTTCTCTATAACTGTGCAACCAATAAAGAATTTGTGTTAAAATGTTCATATCTGTAATACTAAAGGAAAGAAGAAGTGTTAGGAACAATTTTTGAAAATTGCATTTTTTGAGCTCAGATAACTGTGTCTACCCCCTTTAATTCAATCTTAAACCACACCATCCCAAACATAAATCTAAATGACAGCACAAGCCACCATCCTGAGTCTGAGGCCAGTGTCTTTAACAAATGTACTACCTCATCTGGTTAAATATAACATACAATTTTCTCATATTAGTACGTAAGTGAAACAGTGTTGTGTAAAAACATGAAAAGTAAGTACGTAGTCTGTCAACACTTATCACTACATACCCTGCACTCACCAGCAGATGATTTGAGGTAATGACCATGTTGCCATTCCTTGAAACTTCCTGGAAGATTAAAACTGTGTGCCAGATTGAGACTCTAACTCAGGAGCACAGTTGGTAGAGCACTTGCCCGTGAAAGGCAGAGGTCCCGAGTTTTGAGTCTTGGTGCGGCACACAGTTTTAATCTGCCTGGAAGTTTCATATCAGTACACACTCCTTTGCAGAGTGAAAATTTGATTCTAGAAACATCCCCAAGGCTGTGGCTAAGCCATGTCTCTGCAATATCCTTTCCTTCAGGAGTGCTAGTCCCATAAGTTTTGTAGGAGAACTTCTGTGAAGCTTGGAAGATTGTAGACAAACTACCGGTGGAAGTAAAGGTGTTGGGATAAGTCATGAGTCATGCTTGGGTAGCTCAGTTGGTAGAGCACTTTCCCACAAAAGGCAGAGGTCCTGAGTCTGAGTTTTGGCATGGCATGCAATTTTAATCTGCCAGGAAGTTTCATATCAGCGCATAGTCTGCTACAGAGTGAAAATCTTAATTCTTGCCATTCCTTTGTGACATATTCATGTCTGCCCTTTTGTATGTCTGAAAAACTGAGTCAACGTCCTGTCAAAATGAATGAGATGCTGAATGCAGGAGAATGGTAAGGCATTATGCACTACCAATCTTGGGAGATGATTTCCTCTTAAAGCCATCACATTTGTAGTGTATTTATAATGTGAGATTGTCACCTGTTTTAACTACCACAACCAGTCCTCTTGAGTTCTCTAAGCGGTCCTTAATGATAGTGTATGCGTTATTGAAGAGGTTTGCTTTGGCAGCCTATGTAAAGAAATGTTTTTCAGTCATCTGTTTCATCCTCTTGCACAAATTATTACACAATTGCAATTTCTAATAGAAAATGCTATTTAGAACTTTTCTTTTGTTTTTCTGTGTTAAATGCAATTCCAGTCTTGCTCTTGCTCCACAATCGTGTATAGAGTATTTGTAATGCACTTGCTAATGTTTTTCCTAATGTTAGCAGATGAACTCACTTGGTACAGTAGTGGTACCCATAATTAAAAAAAA
The DNA here is from genome assembly GCF_023864275.1 of Schistocerca cancellata. Taxonomy (NCBI): domain Eukaryota; kingdom Metazoa; phylum Arthropoda; class Insecta; order Orthoptera; family Acrididae; genus Schistocerca; species Schistocerca cancellata. Next base: position 280,888,383 of record NC_064632.1, on the reverse strand, counting down.
AAGTTTCAGTGAATGTGACTACTACTTTTAATTATTATCCTTATAGCCTTTCCTGCAGTTTGAAAATTGTGTCCATGTTTCGCACATTTGATCCTCAGAAAAGTATCATAATCCTAAGAATCAAGTGTTCATAGGTATAGCATGTCATCAAAACATGTTGCATACTAATGTGGTACCCAAAGCATGTAACATGCTGGTGATGTTCTCCTTGCCAGTATCTCCATATGTTCATTCCGTGTCAGTAAATAATCAATATTCACTCCTAAAAAGTTTGTGTTTGCTACACAGTCTGTAAACAACAACAACAACAACAATAATAATGATAATAATAATAATTGTTGTTGTTGTTGTGGTCTTCAGTCCTGGGACTGGTTTGATGCAGCTATCCATGCTAATCTATCCTGTGCAAGCTCCTTCATCTCCCAGTACCTACTGCAACCTACATCCTTCTGAATCTGCTTAGTGTATTCATCTCTTGGTCTCCCTCTACGATTTTTACCCTCCATGCTGCCCTCCAATGCTAAATTTGTGATCCCTTGATGCCTCAGGACATGTCCTACCAACCGATTTCTTCTAGTCAAGTTGTGCCACAAACTTCTCTTCTCCCCAATTCTATTCAATACCTCCTCATTAGTTACGTGATCTACCCACCTAATCTTCAACATTCTTCTGTAGCACCACATTTCTAAAGCTTCTATTCTCTTCTTGTCCAAACTATTTATTGTCCATGTTTCACTTCCATACATGGCTACACTCTATACAAATACTTTCAGAAACGACTTCCTGACACTTAAATCTATACTCGATGTTAACAAATTTCTCTTCTTCAGAAACACTTTTCTTTCCATAATAATAATAATTATTATTATTAATTATAATTCCATGCGGCATAGTGGTCTGGTGCAAGTCTTTCAGTTGGATGTCACTTCGGTGACTTGTGTTCGCCTAACCTATCAAGTAATCCTACAGTGTAATGTGGAATCTCAGCCAACATGTCAGTTCCTGGCAGATCTAGAAAACATTGGGAAGTGAAACCTAGGTTAAAAGCAGATTGAAATATTCCATGGTCCATACGGGATTCAGTGCGACAACTTTTTGGTTTCGTAGCATGCGCTTAACCACTAGACCCATGGGCTCAACAATGTGTAAATTTATAATTTATGTTTAGAATTTCAGTTTTTTCCCTCTCAAAGTCTTAATTTTTCTGAAAGTCATTGAGAACAGAAAACAGAATTGGTCCTAATACATTCCCCTGAGGGAGGCTTAATTTAAACTTTTCAGTTTGACAATTGGTTATCATTATAAGAAGTGTGGGCTGTCTCTACCTTTTGTGCACCCTGTTTTCCAAATATGACTGGAACCATTCATTACCTACTTCTCGTATAGTTAAGCAATATTTTAAGGTCAGCACTGTCAGATGCCTTGGACAGGTCTAAAATATGCCTGTTACACTGTCATTCACACCAAGAACATCCAGTAACACTTTTGTAAACTCTGTTATGGCCCGTGTTGTACTTCTGCTACCTGTGAACCAAACTTTACTGTGTTTTTATTTAGATAATTCATTAGTCTGCCTTTCACGATTGATTTTATAATTTTTAAGAATGGTAACAAAGAATTTGCCGTGTGGTTTTCAGTATTTTTCTGTATTACTTTTCTTTTAGTAGGAGAACAACTTGTGCATGATCTGTGTGTTAACGGAGCTTGTATGCTGTCCATGTGTGCCTTCAGAAGCTTGTATGCTGTCCATGCATGCCTTCAGAAGCTTGTATGCTGTCCATGCATGCCTTCAGAACAGAGACTGGCATTGCATTTGTACCCACTGAAATAACCTCTTTTAAATATATTTACAAAATTTGCTAGTTCATGTGGATTTTCTGTTACTCTTCTTCCATCATTGATTTGCGTGTTATTGTACGTGTTGTACACTTGTATCTGACTTTTGTGATTTCTTACATCATGATGTCCCATATTACTGTTCGATACTTTTATTTTATGCACTATATATTTCTTTTCTCATTATATTATCCATTTTTGCAGCAACTTTGTAACTGTTATTATAATTTAAGAACTCGGATTTAGCACAACTTTTTGTTTTGTAACAAGCTGAAATATTTAAAGAGCCTTAGAGGACATTCTAAAATCTACAGTTATCTACTTATTTTCCTTAGCTGCTGCTTCTGAAGTGGCCACATTTATGCCGCCTCAAAAATTAGTTTGAAAAGCGTGAAGAATTCAGAGACTTATACATTTACATTATTTTATGTTTATGCTTCACCTCTAGTTGGTTTGCCAGTACTCTTGACAAAATGTGTATTTTAGGTTTAGAGAGGATTGTTTTAAAAACCTGCAGTTTCGTGCCTGCCTTTAGATTTATTATTTGTCAGTTATAATCTAAGACACCAAAATATTACATACACTTTTCCTTGCTGCTATCTGTGAGTACATGGCCAAAACTTAATGCTGAATATTTGACTACTCTCATGGCAATGTTTGTCATTTGTGCCATGACAAAATTATTCAAAATTACTTAACCCTTCTGTTCAAGGACACATTTCCACGAAAGATTGTCTTAGTTTTAGAGCTGCAACTCTGTTCATGACTCCAGTTAATTTGTTAAGAAATGTGTCTACATTGCCTTCAGGTGAGCAGTTCACACACAGAATAATAGCTTTTTGTGAATGTCAGGCTTTGTTCAGTTCAACAGCTGACATTTCTAAGCGTTTATTGATACTAGCTGTCATCAGATCTTGCCTATCTTTAAAATGTGCCACATTTCTCATATAAATAAATTTTACCTTTATGATAGTTCTGAAGTTGCAGCTTGCCCGTTCATAGGATGAGGAAATACAGGAATGTTATAATTAAACTTCCACTACTTGAGCCAGAACTGATGGAAAACTAGTATGTGTATCTGACTTAATAGGAATGATGATCGTACTGTGCATGTAGGTTTTATGTTATTAGTAGTGTTTGTGTAATAAAATGCTGGTAGGTGGTGGTACTGGTATGGTGCTGTAGGGTTGAAACATAAGCGTCAGCATGCATTACAGTTGCAGGCAGTCAAAATGGGCCTGGATGGGGTGAGCAAGGGATCTCGTAAAACTGTTTTATCAAAACAACAATAATAGCGCTGCTGCTGTTCATGGGTATTGACACATTAAAGGAATACGGAGGGGTCCTCTTTCCATATCGGGGTTGAAGAACATGATTTGGAAGTTTGAATTGACTGACAATTTGGGAAATACTCCTGGGAGAGGCCGGCAGTCAATTGTGCCACTGATTTTTGAAGAAGTTACTGTTACCGTGGCTGAGAATGCACAATCTGTTTCACAACAGCTGAACAGCCTACGGTCCACCATTGGAAAAGTGCTGTGGACAGTTGTGAAATTGTATCTCTAGTGCGGTTCCAGGCTGTAGTGGATGCTGGTGATCGTCTCATTGAGCATGTTTATAACTTGTAATGTAAACATGCTACACGATTAACAAATGTTACCTTCTCATGTAGAAATTAAAATGTGTGTCTTTAAATGCTTTATTCGTTACTTCTCTTCTGCACTTCCTTACAAACGTTTCCAAAAAGTTTCATTGGGTCCTACAGTCACTCGTTTTTGATGGGGCCCTCTTTAGTTGTGAGAGATTAATTATAACCACCCTGTACATGATGTGCTGTATTTCAATGGCTCTATGCCATTGCTCTATAATGCATACCACCATGCTGTTCAAAGACCGTACTTCAAGTTGCTGTACCTTATTTTTAATATACTGCATATTTTGATGAAGGATTGATAATTCTGTATACATTACTGTGGTATTCATCCTTACAATTTCTTTTTCTTTCATGTTACTGGTGAATGCATCCTCCAGTGTGATGCTTTCTATCTCGTGTGTATCTGTTGCATAACTCTCTAAACTGCTTATGACACTTTTTGCCCAGGGGAACCTGTTTTCGTAATCTAATCTAAAACAGGCTTAGTTCTCCTACCAATTACCATGTGTGGCTTCATCCCTATCCACTTTACTCTTACTTATTGGCTCCGCCAACCATATCTTCCCAGTCCTATCAAACTGCAGACAACTTCTAGTGAAACTCCATCTCTCAATACTCAGTATGCACCCATCCGCGCTCACTGGCACCATTTCCAGCTCTGCATTAACTCGCTGTACAGCTCTGCCCAGGAAGTGGAAAAGTAGCTATCTTGTGTTGCCATTCTTGACATTCCTAAAATGTGAAATGAGAAGAAATGTTGGTAGACTAATTTATTGAATGTCTCTTCTGAAGAACAGCTTTTGCAAAATACTGTATCAAGTAACTTAGTGCAACTTCATGGCTTCAAATTTGACACAATAGTAACAACACAGCTACTAAATGATGTTTCAGTACATATTCTTGTCAAGAGGAAAGAAAATATCCCTTAGGGACACACACAACATAGAAATCTGAAGACTTAGTTTAAAATACAGATAATTTGCTCAGGTGGTAATATTTTGTGTTGCATTCCTAGTCCAAAACAGTTTTAATCTGATGGGAAGTTTTGAAACATCTGATGCATGTTTCATGTCCTAGTTTTCTGCCACTAGCTGCATATAATGCCAATTTCTGCTCTTTGTGGAGGAGAGGCATTGTAATTCCACCTGCCCCTCTCAGCGAATTTCTGTTATGGCAGACAACAGAGTACTGGCTGGTAGCAGTAGTCACTTCCTGAGAAATTTTCAGCCATTGTTTGGAGTATGTCTTCAGGTTTGGTTTGGAGATTTCAGTTTCACTGTGCACTTCCACAGGCACCTTCCACATATCTTAGAAATCCTCTTAAAAATTTTTGTCTTATATTTTTTACTTTGCAGAGCAAATAATGTTGTTCAGAAATTCATACCACAAAATCTTCTTACTCTTATTCATAGCTCAGCAGTATTTGGTCATCGATACCCAAAAAGCTGCAAGTTTGTAGGGAATCTGTCATCATTTGAACCTTTCCAGAGCCACTTTTGTACCCTGTCCCAGCTTGCATAGAAGTACTTCACTCCCAGCAGAAAGTCCTTAGAATGATTGCGTAAGTGACAAGGCAGATGACAAACGTAAAGTCACCCACCAAGTTGTGGATGCTCAAGCTCAGTCATTTCTCTGTACAGCGTGATATCAGACTTCCAGAGCACCATTTTGGTAGCTCTCTTTTAGGCACTGCCTGTCTTTCACATGTTTCCAGATAGGGACTGCAAGTCGCTGACCATATCTCGCCGAACAGTGTAGCAGTGTCTGAGAGGATGAGGAGAACATATTGGGGGATCGATTGTGGGAAATAACCATGCAGCAGTGGAAAGCGTGTGCTCTGTCCTGTGTACAGAAAAAATAAAGTTTCTGCCTTAATGAGACTCCCAACTGCTCTATCCGAGTGCAGGTTGTAACCGAGTCCCATCTTGTTGTGTGCAATGCTGTTTCCCTAAAGGAGCTGTTGATAAGATAGCTGTCTGATGACAAATGTTATCTACAGATGTGTAAGGAGGCAGGTATAATGCAGTCACTTTAACGTGGCAGTTTTTGTGTTGAGGGTGTTTTGAACTGTGGTCACATGAGGTACTGGTAGAGCTTGGGCCCGAACTATCTCGTTTATGACACTACTAACCTCAGTAAGCAAATTTGCCATAACCATTACTAAATGCTTTGCTTACTCCACTTTGTATCGAGATGAACGTTGCTTATCATTTTCTTTTCTTATTTTAAAATGTGACTCTTGTGACACCAGAAGTCATGGTGGTCTCTCTGCCTAAGAGTCAGTACTGCTTTTGCAGAAGCACTGTACAAGGACATTGTATGCCAGGCCTGTGAGGTGCCGCCAGGGCTCCTCCCGTCACACTGTTCCTCTCTCCTTGTATGTCCGAGTGCCCATCTGTTTACATTCAAGACTGACTGCCATATTACAGAGTCCGCACTGTATGTGGATATTTTTCTCCTCATTTATGGCAGATGTACTATTGCAGTTACTTCTTACATTCTGTTGTTGAGAAGGAGATGGAAACAGTGGTGTTCATTGTTGATTAATATGGCTGCACTACCTTTAGCATTCTCCTGTTTGAGATCATCAGTCCTCTGAAATTTGTAACTCTTTCATACAGCGGTGTCAGACTCCTTCAGCTTTGCAGAGTAGCATGCCTCAGACATAAGACGTTGGTCTCACACTTGGGAGGATGATGGTTCAAAACCTCATTTGCCCACCTGGATTTGGGTTTACCACAATTTTGCTTAAGGTATGGTTACTTTAAAAAGACACATTCATTTCCTTACCTAATCTGAGCTCTGTTGTGCCTCTAATGATATCCTCATGAGCAGGTTGTTAAACCCTTACCTTCCGTACAGTATATACATGTCTCACACATCCAAGCATAGGAGTCTTCCGTGTTCTAATTAGATTAGATTAGATTAGATTTACTTTCATTCCAATTGATCCGTAGTGAGGAGGTCCTCCAGGATGTGGAACATGTCAGAAAAACACAATACATGACAAATATTTACAACTAAAACAAATAAGATAATGTACCATTCCACAGGTCCCAAGTGGAATGATCGTCATTTTTTAATGAACACTAAGAGTCATTTTACAAATGCTAATGCACTGAATTTAAAATAAAAAAGTTTTTTATTTATTTATAAGGTAATAAACATGTAATACAACTACTGTAATACTTATTTACAATGAACACATTACTGCACTGAAATGGTGCAGAAGTTAGATTATACTTACACACACACACACAGACACACACACACACACAGACACACAAATTTTCAGTGAACACATTACTGCACTGAAATTGTGCAGAAGTTATGTTGTACCAACAAATCAGTTGGTTTTACTAAGAAATTCATCAATGGAGTAGAAGGAGTTTGCCACCAATAAATCCTTTAGGCTTCTCTTAAACTGAATTTCATTGGTTGTTAAGCTTTTTATGGCTGCTGGCAAGTTATTGAAAATGTGTGTTCCTGAATAATGCACACCTTTTTGTACAAGACTAAGTGACTTTAAATCCTTGTGAAGATTATTCTTATTTTTAGTATTGATTCCATGAATTGAGCTGTTGGTTTGAAAAAGTGATATATTTTTAATGACAAATTTCATTAAGGAATAAATATATTGGGAAGCTGTAGTTAGTATCCCTAGTTCCCTAAACAGGCTTCTGCAGGATGTTCTTGAGTTCACACCACATATAATTCTTACTGCACGTTTTTGTGCCCGGAAAACTTTAGCTTGGCTTGATGAATTACCCCAAAAAATAATCCCATATGACATTATGGAATGAAAGTAAGCATAGTATGCCAGCTTTTTCATTTTTATATCCCCTATGTCTGACAAAATTCGCATTGCAAACAGAGATTTGTTAAGACGCTTCAGCAGTTCTGTGGTGTGCTCCTCCCAGTTGAATTTATTATCAAGCTGTAATCCCAAGAATTTAACACTGTCCACTTCTTCTATCTTCTTTTCATCGTATGTTAGACATATACTCTTGGGACACCCCTTACAAGTTCTGAACTGCATGTAGTGTGTTTTTTCAAAGTTTAGTGACAAAGAATTGGCTAGGAACCAGTGATTAATGTCCACAAATATTTTATTGGCTGATCTTTCTAAGACTACACTTGATTTGCTATTTATTGCAATGTTTGTATCATCGGCAAACAAAACAAACTTGGCATCAGGTAATGTTACTGATGAAAGGTCATTGATATACACAAGGAAAAGTAAGGGCCCCAAAATGGAACCTTGTGGGACCCCACATGTAATTAGTTCCCAGTTGGATGATGCCTGATAGCATGATACATGTCTCTTTCCTAATAACACCCTTTGTTTCCTGCCAGAGATATAAGATTTGAACCATTTTGCAGCATTTCCTGTTACACTATAATATTCTAGTTTACTTAAAAGGATATTGTGATTTACACAGTCAAATGCCTTTGACAGATCACAAAATATACCAGTTGCCTGCAATTTTTTGTCTAATGAATTAAGCACATTTTCACTGTAAGTGAAGACAGCCTTCTCAATATCAGAACCTTTTAGAAATCCAAACTGTGACTTTGACAGTATGTTATTTGAGATAAGATGGTTATAAAGATGACTGTACATTACTTTTTCGAAAATTTTTGAGAATGCTGGCAACAGTGAAATTGGACGGAAATTTGATGCTATTTCTTTATCTCCCTTCTTAAACAATGGCTTAACTTCAGCATATTTCAGCCATTCAGGAAATATTCCACTGATAAACAACTGGTTACACAGATAGCTTAATATGTTACTTAGCTCAGAATCACATTCTTTAATTAACTTTGTTGATATTTCATCATACCCACTAGATGTTTTTGATTTTAAAGATTTTATGATGGACATTATTTCTGTTCGGGTAGTGAGGGTCAAATTCATATTATGGAAGTTACTTGAAATGTCTGGTCTAAGGTAATCCATAGCAGCATCTACCGAACCTGACAACCCCATCTTTTCAGTAACAGTTATAAAATGTTTGTTAAAAAGTTCTGCAACACTATACACATCTGTCACCAATGTATCATTTACTCTTAATGCTATTTGTTCCTCTTCATGTCTGGTTCTACCGGTCTCCTCCTTCACTATATCCCATATTGTCTTTATTTTGTTATCTGATATGACTATCTTTTCCTTGTAATATATTTGCTTTGACATCCGTATTACAGTCTTTAATATTTTGCAGTATTTCTTATAATGTGCTATAGCATCAACATGGGAAATGTTTCGGATTGACAGATACAGTTTTCTTTTTGTTTTACATGATACCCCTATTCCTCGAGTAATCCATGGCTTCCTTGTAGACTTTGCTCTAACCTTGGTAAGTTTTGGGGGAAAGCAGTGTTCAAATAAGGTAAGCACTTTATTAGCAAAAATGTTATATTTTTCATTCATGCCATGAGCATTGTAAACATCAGTCCAGTGAATGTCTCTGAGGAGTGTCCTAAAATAATCAATTTTTGGCTTACTGATTACCCTCTTGAGCTCAGATTTAACAGATTTTATATCCTGTTCAGTATTAACATTTAACAGAAGGAACTGCATGTCATGGTCTGAGAGGCCATTGACTATTGGTTTTGTAATATAATTTTGTTCATTGGACTTTTCTATAAAGATATTGTCAATGGCTGTTTGTGAGCAAGTGGCTATCCTAGTGGGGAACTTTACTGTGGGAATTAAGTTGAATGATAGTGTTACTAACTCAAATAAGTTCTTATTGGGAGAGTCTTTAAGGAAATCTACATTGAAATCACCAGCAACCACTATTTCTTTGTTTTTGGTTGTTAAATGGGCCAGTACAGCTTCAAGGTGGTTTACAAACAGATTAAAGTTACCTGCAGGTGCTCGATATACACTTAATATTATGAAAGATTTTTTGTGAAAATCTAATTCTGTTGCACATGCTTCCATATGCTGTTCTAGGCAAAATTTATGAATGTCTATGTTCTTAAATTTATGACAGTTTCTGATGAATGTGGCAACTCCTCCTTTCTCCATTTCTGATCTACAAAAGTGAGATGCTAACCTAAACCCTGTAACACTTAAAAGTTCTATACCAGAGTCTTGGCTCCTTCACATATAGTCAGAACCCATTGGGTTCTGCAATTGTAAGTCATTAATTTTATGGGTGAGGTGTATCTATTATTCCCCCATCTCCCCCACTCATTGACATGTTGGTCCTGCTATTTGATGGGCTGACAAATTCCCTTGGACATATGCCTACGTTAAACTTATCCACTTATGTCACTATACGTCTGGTGAGTCACACCTGGAATCAGTCAAATCATACAAATGTATAACAGTTACTTAGGGATACAAAATGGAACAGTCACATAGGCTCAATTGTAAGTAACACAGGTGACAGACCAGTTCTTTGACAGGATACTCTAAACATCCAGTCACTCTACAGAGGAGACTACTTACAGATCACTCGTGTGTCCCACCCTAGAATGCTGCTTGAGTGTGTGGGACTTGTATCAGATAGGACTAAAGGGACACACTGTATATCTACAAAGAAGGGAGTTTTTTTTTTTTTTTTTTCACTCACAAAAGAGTCACGGAATCTGAATTGGTAAAGTCTCAAAGATGAGACACCAGTTATCCCACAAAAGTATACTTATACTGTTTCAAGAATCCATATGTGAAGAATTTAGAAATATCTGTCAGTCCCCTATCTACTCCCCCGCAGGGACTGCAAAGGCAGAGTTAGGATAAGTAAAGCATGCAGAGAGGTATTCGAGTGATCATACTTCCTCTATAGATGATTAGAATGTGAAGAAACTACGACATGTGGTACAATGGTGAGTACCCTCTGCCATGCACTTCTGAGTGGTTTGTAGAGCATATATTTAGGCATAGAATACAACCATTTAAATTGTCAGCATTTTGCAGTATTGTTTTGCTGAGAAAGTATTATAACTATAAAACTGACCCATTTCCCATTGTAGTGAGAAGCTACATTTGTGATCTGTGGAATGTGAAAATATCTATATTGAAACTGTCAGAGCATATTAAATGTTGTGTAAATAATATGATGGAGTGTAAAACTATGTTTGGGTTAATCTTATTCCACTAAATTGTATCTTCACAGGAACTCTGAAAATTGATGTTTTAAATTACTTTGTAATGAACATTACCTCTGTAACAGACTAGCACTTTGTAATTTTAAGTCATTTAGTTGTATTGCAGTTAAATAAAATTACAGCTTTGACTTCTCTCCATATTCCAGAGATCCATCTCCACAGGATCCGAGCAATAGGCCCAATGTGATGTTAATGTAATGTAATGTAATGAAAAAGGGTGTAATTTATAAAGCATCTTAAATAGCTGACTAGTGATGTATTCTCAAGAAATCCAGCTAACAAGGAAAGTACCCCTGCTCGAGCAGCTAAAACTGAATAAAAATTATTGTAAAATTTGGAGATGTGTGTTCTACCACACACAAGGCCATTTATCTGTAAAAAACTGCATTTGGTTACAGTCTGTTTTTGAAGGTTAACAGATGCGAGGGCTACAGAACTACAGATTGTAGAGGAATTAGTATCATGTAATAAACAATGAGCATCAGATTCACAAGAGCCATAAATGAGGTATTATTTGGCAAAATGCATACATTTGCTTGAAATAATATGCACATACGTGCCGAATTTGAAGACCCATGTTTCCCGAAGTAGAAGTTGCCATGTTGTCAAATATTTTTACCTTGTTCTTCATCTCAGCACAAATATGGAATTTCAGTGAAGGGATTGAGAAACGGTGAACTGGAACTACTTGTGACACAGATGTGAATAATGTGATCATCGTATCTTTTGATGTTTGCACTTCACATTTGTGTGCCCATCTATCTTCCTCATGGTGTACAGAATTAGTTGAGAAAACAATATCAGTGGCTCTTTTTTCCTCTTTGTTGTTAGGAGTGTGGAGTTTATAAGCCATTAAAATTATTTTTATGTTATTACAATTAGAATATCAACTGCAAAGGACTGAGCATTCGAAGTTTAAATTGCTCTTCTTATTTCAGAAGCTGACAGTCAAATACAAGCTCCAAAAACTCAGACTTCAGGTGTGAATTCACCTTCTCCTGCTCTAGAAACAAACACCTCTGGGAAAAAAATCTCAGGAAAGAAGAAATCCATAGAAATTATTGGTAATGAATTCAGCTGATCACATCATAATTCATAACCTGTGCTGGTTTAATGTAATTAATTTAAAAGTTATTTCTTTATTACTGCAGAGAGCTGGAAGGGCAGTCTGAAGCAAAAGAAGTCAAGTTTGAACAAAACAAAAAAGATTGTACAACCTATTCCATTAGATATGACAGGAAGACCAGTGTTTCCAATAGTTCTCGGAGGACTCACAGTGCATAGTTTGGGTGAGGTAAATAACTTGTCAATTTCAATTATTCTTTAGATTTATTAGTGTTTGGATTCTTTTGGCATAGAATCAAGCTAATGTATCATGTACATGAATATTAGTTTACATATTATATACTTTAAATTCTGATGTGGAAGTCAAACTACAGCTCGTTATTATGAGAACTAGGAGAGGATTATCTGCATGGTAATAGGTGAAGTAGGAACAGCTTGAACAGATATGAGAAACAATAGTTGTCAGTAATTATAGAGGAAACGGGGCAAGATGTAATCTTGATCCAAGTTGTTGCATATTACAAATTTATGTGTGGTCCCAGGGTTGCTGTAATTGGTAAGCTTCTCAGGTTACTCTTCTCAGCCTGGACTCACTATAGGTTTGGTAAACCCAAGGTTCCCAATCTGATAATTGGGCAGCACTGCTAGCCATTTATTATAACAAATTGTAGACATATTTCAGTGAGCAGGATAAGCGATGGTGGAACATTATGCCTCAGAGAACTGAATTCTTGACTCAGCTTCAGGGCTCATGAATGTGATACAAACTGCTTTTAAGGGTTCCCCACCCTGTAATAGGGGGAGGGGTCTGTGAGTAGTTGCAGTAAAAGTGCTGAATACCTGCTGTGAAGAGTGGCCAAAGTAAACCTGGCTCAGGAAATATTTGCAAAGCTGACATGAATTGTGTGTTTCAGTTAATCAACAGGAGGAGAACTGCTCTTAACAGAAGATTCCGGAGGTGGTCACCACTGACCATTCTAATTGTTACAGTACGCTGTCATGAAATGCCAAATCACATTTCAGTCCAGTTTTAATTTAGCTACCTTATATTACAAGCTTTTTGCAATAAGGAAAAAGGCAGCTAAAGTGTTGCTTTTGTAGGAACATTACATCTTAATAAATGAAAAGCACCAGTTTGCTTTTGTTCTACAGTATTACTTTTTTTGTTTTATCTGGTTTTTGGGTTAAAAGGCCATCTTCAGACATTAAATGTTTGAAGATGGCCTTGTAAACCAAAAATTGGTTAACACAATAAAAGTAAAAATGTAGAACAAAAGCAAACTGGTGCTTTTTATTGATTATAATGTTGTTCTACCAAGAACCGATGGAAGATTCAGTTAACATTACATCTGGGTTGCTGCTTCCAGCTGAATCAGGTTAAAATGATTTAACCACAATCTTCTGAATCCCCATTGGAACCATCTGATGTTTTTTCTGGTTTTATCAACCTACACCAAACAGCATTTCTCCATCCAGTCAAATGTTTTCTGTATGCAGTGTACCAGAGAAACAGCATGACAACTATTTGGAGGTGCACAAATCATTCCCAGGTTTAAGAGCGAGATCAGAATGATCTCTCTCCTTAGATTACAAGCGATAAGTTCAAAAAGTTAACTCGCTAGAGTTAAGGGATATTTGAAATGATGGAAAAAAATCTATCACATGGTTCCTGTATGATTAGAGTTCCATACTTCTTCAGCTTAGAGCGTAGAGATTATTTTGTGCAAAACAGAGGAAGTGTATTAGACATGTGTGTTTAGCTGCATGTTGGTTGAGGTTCAAAGTTGAACGTGTGATTTCTTGTTGGTTAAATGATGGAGGAACATATGTGAGTGACCAGCAACTGTAATATGAAACAACAAATATCTGAATGGTTATTCTTGAAGAGATGACAATCTCATCATTGATGTGATCTGATATGTATTTACAATTGGAATGATGCTGTCTGTTTATATTAACACTAACAGTTAATGCCTTTTGTTAAGTAAGTTCAGTTACATTTCAGAAATGTAATATATTTCTGTACTTATCTTGGCTAATTTTGTGAGAAATGTGTTTTTGCAGTGCAATTTCAAAAAGTAGTTGACACAAAAATATGGCAGCTATTTGGAACATGGCACATGCACAAAACAGATCAGTGATAAAGAGCTGAACCATAGTAAGAGCTCGAAATCAAATGTTTGTAAAGATACTGCAGGATTGTTGACAAAATGTAACAGTTGTTGGAAAATTTTCATGAAATTTTGACTTTTTATACCACTCCCACTACCCCTAAAATACAAACCATCATTTGAAAGGTCACAGTTTAGGCTGATTAGAAGTAAAATAGCTGGTGTCATATGAGGGCATTGCATTCGAAGTTTGGCCTTATTCGAGGATGTAGCAGTTGGGAAATGTAAGAAAGTAATAAACTAATTGTGGAACTGAATTTACAATATAATGCAGTATGATCTTAGTATGGATTAATGATACATTTGTAACTCAAAAAAATAGTTTCCTTTGGAAAGATAAGGATGATGGTCTTACACTTTTAATACCTAGAAAAGAAACTGAACAAGGGATGCATATAAACACCTTACAGTAGAGAGACCGATTTGCGATCTTATTATGGACAGAAAAAAATAATCTCATAAATCACATCAAATCAGCAAGCTTCTAAAACAAACATTACAAGACACAGGCCACAGATATGCAGGGGAAATGTTTCTGAGTCTACCACCCATAGTTAAGTATAACTTACAGGGTCAACATCCCGTGACAGTACATCTGGGTGGAAATTCAGCCGAATCTAGTGCAGTGGAGCAATGTCGCACTCGGAGGCTGGCAGCCGTTGGGTGGAAAGACAGTGACGTAGTGTAGCTGGCGATGACCTGCTTGAAATGGCTATCCAAAGAGAACTGATTTCCATTTATGGTTGATTATATTGCTGTTTTTGTAATTCTCCTCACAGCTGCCTTGCACATCTGGCAGTCACATGTGCGTAGTTACTGCTCCTTATGGCAGAGCACCTTAACCGATGATGTCCACGGTCTCTTCTATCGAGCCATTTCCATGTCCGGGCACATAAAAACTTCCGTGGTTCTGGAGCTGATGGCTTGGCATTTAAGTCTAGCTCTGTAGCTGTTGGTGGTGGTGGTGGTGTTGCTGCTGCTGCTGCTGCTGCTGCTGGTCATTGTCATTGTCTTGTTGCTGGCAGTGGCACATTGACTCATCAGGCATCAAAACCCTTCAGTAGCACATGTGGTTGATGTATTTCCAAACCATTCTCACCTCTGTTTTTTCAGTGGCCATTGATTTACTCTAAAAATTGATGATGGTGCCAGGGAGCCAGAGAGGTTTTGCATTGATGGGTGTAGTATGATACATTCTTAATAACATGGCCTGTGGTGTCCCCCTATTCTTAACCTGTACCATATGTATCTGTAACAGATGTTCTGCTGGACCATTGAAAGGGAGTAGATCGAGCAGATAGATGATGCTGTATGCCATTGAGGGCACATAAGTTAAAAATGGTTTGAGATCAGAATTGTAGCTCATTGCAAATAAATGAGCTAACACCTAGTGGCGGCTTCTCCTGAGGTGTGGGCATTTGTCCCTGATAGATGTGAATAGACATCTGTTACTGCCACCCACTTACTTTGTTGAAATGGTCCAGTAAAATCTGCATTGAGTCAGCCCTAGGGACACTATGATGGTGGCAATGAACTGCTGATTTGATGCTGGTTCGGATGTAGTGCTCACCTGGCAGCTCACAACTATCTTGGTGATGTCAATAGGTATACGGTGCTAGTATACATACTGGCATGCAAGCTGTTTGGCTCTGGACACGCTTTGATGTCACTGAAGGAGGAGTTCTAACACTCTGACTTAAGAGCATCAGGGATAATCATCTAGTCAACTTCAGGGTCACTGGTAACAGAAGTATAGTCTTTGGCACACTTTATGCTGGTGGTGGACTGAGAACAGGCTTTTGGCCTCTTGCTGTCTTAGTAGGAAACCTAGTGGCCACTCTTTGTATGTGTACTCCCAGATATCCCATAAAGGATGGTCTTTATCCATTGCATCTGCTACTTGTATTACTGTCAGCAGAATATTTATTTGCTCTATGTATTTGTATCCGTGGACCATTCTGTACAATGGTATTGGACAAGCTTACATGAAGTTTGAAAAATTACAAGTTTCAAAACATAACTGCATCCATATATCAGTAAAATAATGTCTTATTCCTCCAAAATTGCCTCTAAAAAAGAAGCATCTAAAAAAAAGCTGTTATACATACGTAATTACCAAAGATTAAAATCACTTTATGCTTTCTGAACCATGAACCATGGACCTTGCCGTTGGTGGGGAGGCTTGCGTGCCTCAGCGATACAGATAGCCGTACCGTAGGTACAACCACAACGGAGGGGTATCTGTTGAGAGGCCAGACAAACGTGTGGTTCCTGAAGAGGGGCAGCAGCCTTTTCAGTAGTTGCAGGGGCAACAGTCTGGATGATTGACTGATCTGGCCTTGTAACAATAACCAAAACGGCCTTGCTGTTGTGGTACTGCGAACGGCTGAAAGCAAGGGGAAACTACGGCCGTAATTTTTCCCGAGGGCATGCAGCTTTACTGTATGATTAAATGATGATGGCGTCTTCTTGGGTAAAATATTCCGGAGGTAAAATAGTCCCCCATTCGGATCTCCGGGCGGGGACTACTCAAGAGGATGTCGTTATCAGGAGAAAGAAAACTGGCGTTCTACGGATCGGAGCGTGGAATGTCAGATCCCTTAATCGGGCAGGTAGGTTAGAAAATTTAAAAAGGGAAATGGATAGGTTAAAGTTAGATATAGTGGGAATTAGTGAAGTTCGGTGGCAGGAGGAACAAGACTTCTGGTCAGGTGACTACAGGGTTATAAACACAAAGTCAAATAGGGGTAATGCAGGAGTAGGTTTAATAATGAATAGTAAAATAGGAATGCGGGTAAGCTACTACAAACAGCATAGTGAACGCATTATTGTGGCCAAGATAGATACGAAGCCCACATCTACTACAGTAGTACAAGTTTATATGCCAACTAGCTCTGCAGATGACGAAGAAATGTATGATGAAATAAAAGAAATTATTCAGATTGTGAAGGGAGACGAAAATTTAATAGTCATGGGTGACTGGAATTCGAGTGTAGGAAAAGGGAGAGAAGGAAACGTAGTAGGTGAATATGGATTGGGGCTAAGAAATGAAAGAGGAAGCCGCCTGGTAGAATTTTGCACAGAGCACAACTTAATCATAGCTAACACTTGGTTTAAGAATCATGATAGAATTTGTATACATGGAAGAACCCTGGAGATACTAAAAGGTATCAGATAGATTATATAATGGTAAGACAGAGATTTAGGAACCAGGTTTTAAATTGTAAGACATTTCCAGGGGCAGATGGGGACTCCGACCACAATCTATTGGTTATGACCTGTAGATTAAAACTGAAGAAACTGCAAAAAGGTGGGAATTTAAGGAGATGGGACCTGGATAAACTGAAAGAACCAGAGGTTGTACAGAGTTTCAGGGAGAGCATAAGGGAACAATTGACAGGAATGGGGGAAAGAAATACAGTAGAAGAAGAATGGGTAGCTTTGAGGGATGAAGTAGTGAAGGCAGCAGAGGATCAAGTAGGTAAAAAGAAGAGGGCTAGTAGAAATCCTTGGGTAACAGAAGAAATATTGAATTTAATTGATGAAAGGAGAAAATATAAAAATGCAGTAAATGAAGCAGGCAAAAAGGAATACAAACGTCTCAAAAATGAGATCGATAGGAAGTGCAGAATGGCTAAGCAGGGATGGCTAGAGGACAAATGTAGGGATGTAGAGGCTTATCTCACTAGAGGTAAGATAGATACTGCCTACAGGAAAATTAAAGAGACCTTTGGAGATAAGAGAACCACTTGCATGAACATCAAGAGCTCAGATGGAAACCCAGTTCTAAGCAAAGAAGGGAAAGCAGAAAGGTGGAAGGAGTATATAGCGGGTCTATACAAGGGCGATGTACTTGAGGACAATATTATGGAAATGGAAGAGGATGTAGATGAAGATGAAATGGGAGATACGATACTGCGTGAAGAATTTGACAGAGCACTGCAAGACCTGAGTCGAAACAAGGCCCCCGGAGTAGACAACATTCCAGTAGAACTACTGACGGCATTGGGAGAGCCAGTCCTGACAAAACTCTACCATCTGGTGAGCAAGATGTATGAAACAGGCGAAATACCCTCAGACTTCAAGAAGAATATAATAATTCCAATCCCAAAGAAAGCAGGTGTTGACAGATGTGAAAATTACCGAACAATCAGTTTAATAAGCCACAGCTGCAAAATACTAACACGAATTCTTTACAGACGAATGGAAAAACTAGTAGAAGCCGACCTCGGGGAAGATCAGTTTGGATTCCCTAGAAATACTGGAACACGTGAGGCAATACTGACCTTACGACTTATCTTAGAAGAAAGATTAAGGAAAGACAAACCTACGTTTCTAGCATTTGTAGACTTAGAGAAAGCTTTTGACAATGTTGACTGGAATACTCTCTTTCAAATTCTAAGGGTGGCAGGGGTAAAATACAGGGAGCGAAAGGCTATTTACAATTTGTACAGAAACCAGATGGCAGTTATAAGAGTTGAGGGGCATGAAAGGGAAGCAGTGGTTGGGAAGGGAGTGAGACAGGGATGTAGCCTCTCTCCAATGTTATTCAATCTGTATATTGAGCAAGCAGTAAAGGAAACAAAAGAAAAATTTGGAGTAGGTATTAAAATCCATGGAGAAGAAATAAAAACTTTGAGGTTCGCCGATGACATTGTAATTCTATCAGAGACAGCAAAGGACTTGGAAGAGCAGTTGAACGGAATGGACAGTGTCTTGAAGGGAGGATATAAGATGAACATCAACAAAAGCAAAACGAGGATAATGGAATGTAGTAAAATTAAGTCGGGTGATGCTGAGGGAATTAGATTAGGAAATGAGACACTTAAAGTAGTAAAGGAGTTTTGCTATTTGGGGAGCAAAATAACTGATGATGGTCGAAGTAGAGAGGATATAAAATGTAGACTGGCAATGGCAAGGAAAGCGTTTCTGAAGAAGAGAAATTTGTTAACATCGAGTATAGATTTAAGTGTCAGGAAGTCATTTCTGAAAGGGAGTGTAGCCATGTATGGAAGTGAAACATGGACGGTAAATAGTTTGGACAAGAAGAGAATAGAAGCTTTTGAAATGTGGTGCTACAGAAGAATGCTGAAGATTAGATGGGTAGATCACATAACTAATGAGGAAGTATTGAATAGGATTGGGGAGAAGAGAAGTTTGGGGCACAACTTGACCAGAAGGAGGGATCGGTTGGTAGGACATGTTCTGAGGCATCAAGGGATCACCAATTTAGTATTGGAAGGCAGCGTGGAGGGTAAAAATCGTAGGGGGAGACCAAGAGATGAATACACTAAGCAGATTCAGAAGGATGTAGGTTGCAGTAGGTACTGGGAGATGAAGCAGCTTGCGAAGGATAGAGTAGCATGGAGAGCTGCATCAAACCAGTCTCAGGACTGAAGACAACAACAACATGCTTTCTGAAAGTTTTTTGCATATTTGCAGAGTTACATATGAAAAATTACCATAATTTTTTGCTTCAAGGTGTTCATTAACACTATATGGACAGGTTTTTATGAAGTAGCAATTTTTTTTAGAGCACACGTTTCCTGTTATCTTTATATAGATTGGAAAACTGTTGTATAGAAGACATATTGTTTTTATAGGCTCTTTGTCAGCTGATTTTCTTCAGTATGTTAATAATTTTTATTTCTTGTGTTACAGTTGTGGATATCTCTGTTTAACAATGCAGCACGATTACTTTTTCATAAATACGAGGGTTGAATGAAAAGTAATGCCTCCATCTTTGTTAATTGGGTTTGGATGGGAATATTTTAATAAATCAAACACAGAAATAATCCTTAGAATGTGATCTTTAATTACCAATATTAACTTTTCCACATAATCAGCAGCCAATTGGATACATTTCTGCCAACAATGAACAAATTTTCTGAAGCCATCGCGGAAAAAGTCGACACTCTATTTCTGCAACCACAGTCTCACAGTTCCCTCAATGTCTTCATCAGAAGCCTAATGATGTCCTCGCAGATCATCTTTCATTATCGGGAACAGATGTAAATCAGACGGTGCTGAATCTGGACTGTATGGAGAATGCCGTATGGTGGTGAGATTCAGTTTCTGAAGTTCTGCTGTGGTGACACATGAAGTGTGTGGTTTGGCATTGTCATGCTGCAGGAAAACATTTCTCTTTTCCTTTCAGACCCTTGTTAGCCATCGTTTCAGAGTTTTCAGCATTGTGATGTAACGCTCTGAATTTATTGTTGATGCACGGTCAAGGAAATCAATATGGATAACACCATCTGCATCCCAGAACACTGTGGCCATGATTTTTCCAGCTGAGGGATGCATCTTGAATATCTTTTTCTGGGGCGAGCCTTTGTATCGATATTCCATAGACTGACGTTTCGTCTCCGGGTCATACTGGTGTACCCACATTTCATCTCCTGTCACTGTTGAATGGAGAAAGGCGTCACCTTCATTCTCGTAATGCGATAGGAGTTCCTGGCAAATTTCAAGTCTGTGTGCTTTCATTTCAGGAGCCAGTATTACCCACAGATCTTCTGAAGGCCAAACAAAGCAATAATGTGACCCACACATTCTTGTGAAATGCCAATTGTGCTTGCAGTTTGTCTCTGAGTGATACAACGATTGTCCTGAATCAATCTGTCAACATTTTGCTTGTGAAATTCGGTGGTTGCTGTCACATTGCGTCCAACTCTTTGTTTGTCAAGCAGGTCAGATGTTCCCACTTAAACATCTTTAAACTTTCCCAATGATGCACAGTACTCACATCAACACAATCACCATAAACTGCTTTCATTCTGTGATGAATCTCCTTTGGGGTGCCACCTTCTGCTATCAAGAATTCAACAACTGCACATTGCTTAAATCACGCTGACCGACCATCTGGGCAGGGTTCCATACTTTACACTGTAACAACACAACTGTTCAATGCTAAGCCTTCTCGCCAACTGGAGCTGTATAGAAGAGGCTACAGAACAAGCCAGTACCTGCCGCATACCAATGCTGCCAACCGTTGAAGAGTTACAAAGGTGGAGGCATTACTTTTCAGTCAACCCTCCTAATTGTTTCATACACTGAAGCACCAAAGAAACTGGTACAGGCATGCATATTCATATACAGAGATACGTAAACAGGCACGATATGGCGCTGCATTTGGTAATGCCTATATAAGACAACTAGTGTCTGGTACAGTTGTAAGATCAGTTACTGCTGCTATAATGGCAGGTTATCAAGCTTTAAGTGAGTCTGAAAATGATGTTATAGTCGGCACTCAAGCAATGGGACACATCATGTCTGAGGTAGTGATGAAGTGGGGTTTTTCACGAGTGTACTGTGAATATCAGGAATCCAGTAAAACATCAAATCTTCAGCATCACTGTGGCCAGATAAAGATCCTGCAAGAACTGGACGAATGATGACTGAAGAGAATCATTCCACGTGACAGAAGTGCAACCCTTCTGCAAACTGCTGCAGGTTTCAGTGCTGGGCCATCAACAAGTGTCACCGTGCAAACCATTCAATGAAACATTATTGATATAGGCTTTCGGAGCCAAAGGCCCACTCGTGTCCCCTTGATGACTGCACGAAACAAAGCTTTATGCCTCGCCTGGGACTGTAAACACTGACATTGGACTGTTGATGACTGGAAATGAGTTGCCTGGTCGGACAAGTCTTGTTTCAGATTGTATCGAGCAGATGGACTTGCATGGGTATGGAGACAACCTCATGAATCCATGGGCCCTGCATGTCAGCAGGGGACTGTTGAAGCCGGTGGAGATTCTGTAATGGTGTGGAACATGTGCAACTGGAGTCATATGGGATCCCTCATACGTCTAGATATGACTCTGGCAGGTATGTAAACATCCTGTCTGATCACCTGCATCCATTCATATCCATTGTGCATTCCTACGGACTTGGACAGTTCCAGCAGGATAATGCGAGACCCCCATATGTCCAGAATAGCTACAGAGTGGCTCCAGGAACACACTTCTGAGTTTAAACACTTCCACTGGCCACCAGACTCTCCAGACATGAACATTATTGAGCATATCGGGGGTGCCTTGCAATGTGCTGTTCAGAAGACATTCCACCCCATCACAGTTTTTAGGATTTAAGGACAGCTCTGCAGGATTCAAGGTGTCAGTTCCCTCCAGCGCTACTTCAGACATTAGTCAAGTCCATGCCACATCGTGTTGCGGCGCTTCTGTGTGCTTGCCGGCACCCTATGTGATAGTAGGCAGGTGTACCAGTTTCTGTGGCTCTTCAGTGTAAAACAGAAAACTTGCATTTCATGTTTTCCATAAATCATTCATATTAAATACTGGGCTGATATAGTCATTAAGACCAATACCAGCTACTTCATCCATTCTTAGCTTTTAGAGCTTGTGTTCCATCTGTTATCAGGACTTACAATTTGGATGAGTGGCGTTCAAATCTCCAGCCAGTCTTTCTGATTTAGATTTTCCATAATTTCCCTTTGCTGTAGCAGAGGAATGTTGAATGCCTTCTTCAAGAGGATCACTGTCAATTTCTCTTCCCAGTCTGCTTCAACATAGTTACCTTAACGATTGTAACATTCACAGGGTATCAAAATAATTAGCAGTCTGGTAAAAAAAGTTACCAAATGATTTCATTATTATTGATACTACTCTTTTATAGTTACGGATATTAGTTTTAAATCTTTTTAGTGGCAGATAACACTGTGTACTATTGTTTAATTTTGCAGGTTGTGTCTGATAGACCTGATTATCATACAGAAGAGTTCATTTTTCCTGTGGGTTTTTGCTCAACAAGAGTTTATGGGAGCCTTCTAGACCCAGAAAAGAAATGTGTGTACACTTGCAAGGTTCTTGATGGAGGAACATTACCCAGGTAAAGATGATGATGTAACTGCCATTGAATCTGAGCTTATATTTTCTCTTATTTTTTCGCGATGTAAGTGTTTTACATGTTCCTGATGGGGTGTCTCATGTTTGCCAGCTTTATGTTCTGACCCATGCTGCTTAATAACAACAAGTAAAAAAGACTTATATGTCAAACAATGCCTGGGGAGGCCCGATTCGATTCCCAGCTGGGCTGGAGATTTTCTCCACTCAGGGACTGGGTGTTTGTGTTGTCTTCATCCTCTTCATTTCATCCTCATCAACATGCAAGCCTCCAAAGTGGCGCCACCTCAAAAAACTTGCATCAGGCAAACAGGTCTACCTGTCGGGAGGCCCTTGCCACACGACATTTCCTTTCCTTTCATATGTCAAACAGTGGAAAGCCCAGATTGGAATAACAATAATATTATGAAAAGGATAGATTGATAATCACAATAAAGATGACACATCTAGTTGCAGACAGGCATTACAAAAAGACTGTTACACATTGAGCTTCCAGCCAGAAAAGGAAAAAAACACACACAAAAAAGCACATACACCTCAGTCACATGTGACCACTATCTCTGGTCGCCCTGGCCAGAATGCAACTGTTGCATTGAACAAAAACAGTAGTCCCATCTAAGATGGGGGATGGGGTGGTTTAGCAGGGTATGAATAGGGAGGAGAGAAGTCATTGCTGCCAGCCGGAGCATGCAGAGATGAGATGGTGGCAGGACAAGGCTACCAGGCACAGGGAGGAGGGGGGAGGAAAACAGGGAGTGGAAAGGGAGAGGAGCAAAGTAGGGGAAAAGGAAGGTGGGTGCGTCGGCAAAGAGCACTGCACAATGAGGGTGAGGGGACATGAATTGGAAGGAGGTAACAGGAGAGAGGGGGAAGAAACTGTTGGGTGGAGTGTGTGGGGACAGTAGGTTACCATAGGTTGAGGCTGGAATAATTTTGGGAGTGGAGAATGTTCATCCTTCCGCAGGCCCCATCCTAAGAAAACCAACCTTTCCACAGATGAAAGGACAGCCATACACAGCCTCAAAATAGGTCGTGGCCTAATTATCCAATTTGAAGACAAAGGTTCCACCACTGGTGTTATGAATCACAGTGACTACCTGGTGGAAGGCCTGTACCAGTTGTCTGACTTCTCCTAAACTCTGCCAGAGTAGTACCATCCCAGAAGTCAAACATAACCTCAAATCTCCACTTAAAGCCATAGGCCCTTCCCAGAACCCCGCTCGTGAATCCATTTTCATCCTCACCCCTGTGACACCCCATACACTCACATTCTCCTTGCTCCCAAAAATCCACAGACCCAACAATCCTGGATGCCAATTGGGGCTGGTTATTGTGCTGCCAGTGAAAGAATTTTTACCCTCATTGACCAACACCTCCAACTGATTGCCAAAGAGTTAGCCTCCTACATCAAAGATACCAACCAAATTCCTTCACAGACTCCATCAACCCCACCCTTTACCTCCTGGATCCCTACTTATCGCTGTTGACTCCACTTTCCTTTTCACCAACATCCCTCATGCCCACGATGTTGCCACCATTGAACACTACCTTTCTCTATGTCTTTCAGATTCCAAATCACATGCCTTACTAACTTTATCCTAATCCACTACTACTTCACTTTTGAAGGGAAGATATACAAACAAATCTATGGCGTAACCATGGGCACCTGCATGGCACTTTCCTATGCCAATTGGTTTAGGGGCCATATAGAGGAAATCTTCCTAGCCTCCCAAAACCCCAAACCTCTGGTCTGGTTCAGGTTCAGGTTCAATGATAATATCTTCATGACCTGGACTCGTGGTCAAGAAACCCTATACTCATTCTTTCACAACTTCAACACCTTCCCTCCCATCTGCTTCACCTGATCCTCCTTAACCCACAAGCCAGCATGCCACCTACCTGGGTATTGACCCCCTCCTCTCTGATGGCTCTATCCACACCTCTGCCGACATTAAACCCACCAGCCACAAATAGCACCCACATTTTGACAGCTGCCATTCCTCCCACACCAAAAATCCCTCCCATACAGACTAGTCACATAGGGCAGTTTATCTGCAGTGACAAGAACTCCCTTGCTCAGCATGTTGAAGGTCTCACAAAGGCCTTCACAAGTAGACACTATCCGCCAAACATAGACCGCAAACATACATCCTGTGCCATATCCCCACACACCCCCAATCCTCGCACCGCCTCCAAGAACTAGCTGCAAAGGAGCACGTCCCTTACCACCCATTACCATCCCGGACTGGAACAAATGAATTACATCCTTTGTCAGGGCCTCGATTATCTGTCATTGTGCCCTGAAATGGGGACTTACTACCCAAGGTCTTTCCCAAAAATGATGTGTCATCACCCACCCAACCTCCATATTATCCTAGTTCATCCCTATGCCACTCCCAATCCCTTGCCACAGGGATTATATCCCTGTGGAAGAAACAGGTGCATGACCTGCTCAATCCACCCACCCAGCACTTCCTATTCCAGTGCTGTCACAGGCTGATCCTATCCCATCAGGGGCTGGACCACCTGTAAAAGCAGCCATGTCATATAGCAGCACTGGTGCAATCATGGCACAGCTTTTTATATTGTATGACTACCTACCAGCTGTCCACCAGGGTGAATGGCCACAATCAAAGTGTGACCAAGAGCAAATTGGACAACCCTGTGGGACAACATGGAGCTGAACATAACATACTTGATTTCAGTGGCTGCTTCACAATCTGGACCATCTGGATCCTTCCCTTTGCCACCAGCTTTTCTGAACTGCACAGTTGGGGATTATCCTTACACCACATTCTCTACTCTCAAAAGTACTCCATCCTTCATCAATGGTAGTCTACTGTCCCCACACTCTCCACTCAACAAATTCTTCCCCCTCTGTCCTATTGCCTTGACACCCATTGTGCGATGCTCTCTGCCAACGCACTCTGGTCTTTTCCCTTTCTCTGCTCCTCTCCTTTTCTGCTCTCCATTTTCCTCCCACCTCCCTCACCCACAGCCTTCCAATGCTGCATCTGGCAGCCTCGTACTGCCCCCACCTAGGCCATGCATGCTCAGTCTCTGCTCTGCCAGAGACTAAGTCGACTCCCTCCACCCATACTCTACTGTCCTTCTGTCCTTCCCACTTCCCTGTCCCACTCCAGATTGCTGCTTTCATTAAACACAGCAGTTACACCTGGCTGGAGCAGCCGGGGATTATGGTCATGTGTGCATGAGGTGTGCTTTCTGGTGTATGTTTTATTTCTGGAATGCGTTTTCTTTTCTGAAGAAGAGTTTGGCGGGATGCTCAGTGTTCAACAGTCTTTTTGTTATGCCTGTCTGCAACTCAGTGTGTCATCTTTATGGTGATTAGCAATCTGTCCTTTTCATAATAAAGATCTATATGCATTATATAATCATAAACCCAGAGGAAGTTTTAACTCAGAGCTTTACTAGGCATTGTATTCAGTGTGATTTTTTCTTTTTAGAACGTTGTCAACCACTTGAACTCATACGCATATTCATATTTATTTTTCAAATTTAGTGAACAGATATTATTTACTGCAATGAAAGAGGCAGACAGTGGCAGTGCGGCAGAAAATTGTGCCTTATACAAAGTTTGCCATAATTCCATGTAGAGTTAACTGTACAGTTTTTTTGAAAATAATGTCATAAAATCTATAGTTCATAATGTGATGTATTTCACACTTTGGCATACCTTGGCACATGTCATTGCCAGCTCTGGACCATATTTTGGCATGACATCTTGCTGTTGTCTGTTTTCTTCTTCTGACCTGCCTTCCTTGTATATGTGTAGATGCAATCCAGGGTACCCACTGTTAGGACTCCACCCACTTTGCGTGACCAATCTCCTTCATATGTGAATTCATCTCTTGGCCATCACTAAATTGTGATCAGTGTCGGAGGTAGCTTGTAGATTTTATCCAGGGAGACTTAGAAGCTTAATTTATTAGATCTCTTCCAAGTGGGCCTGAACAGCTTTGTTCAGGTTAATTTTAGAAACTATATTATTGTTTCTTGTAATTATTTTCCAGCAGTGGTAATGGTAAGCCCTAAACTATGATTATCACAAATTATCCATGGGTGACCCAGCCGATACAGAGTATGAACTAGTGACATTTGGTGTATGACGAATAATAACTCTAAGTGCGGTTTGAAGGTAACTGAAGAGGTCCAGGATTATTTTTTATTTTCTGACATTCAGTGTGCAGTCATGTATGTCTTTTTATTCCATTGTTTTATGCAACTGTAAATGAACACTACAACAGTGTGTCACTGTTTGCTGATGGGTTGAAGTAGGGTGTTTCTTGACTGTTCAGGTGTTTTCCTTGAGTTCATCCTGAAGATCTGTTTATGCGTTTGATACAGACTTACATGTGATCCTTAGGAAATTTGAGCTGGTGCATTATATTCCTACTACAAAATACCTTGTGTGCTTTGATTTACAGAAAGCTCTTCAAGCTATATAACCTGTAAAATCAGGGGTGGGAGGTGTTACTCTGCCAGCTACTTGGGCACATGGGAATTTAAACAAGCAAATTAGCAGTTATGTCAGCCAACAAAGACCACTGTTGAGCCACAGAGTCATGTCTTAGAAGAAGAGTGGCTACAAAGATGGAAAATAAGCTGTGAGTGTAAAGCCACATTGTGGAAAGTCCTGATGGTGCAGTAATTACACATCTATATTTCTACATTAGACAGCTTTTGCAAGCAGTGGGACTAAATGATCTTGATTCATTTGTAATGCATGTATTGAGACTGGAGTTGCCCCATTGAACTGTTGCTATTAAATTGGATGTGAGTTGCTTATGTCAGCAATTAACTTGCACTAAGTTTAGGATCATCTATCATAGGTGCATTATTTTGGCCTTAAATATTTAGCTCACGCTGTGCAGTGATGCATTCCAAGATTTCTATCTCATAATTTAATCCATATTATTTTAAATGTATTGCATAAATTGGACTATTTATTCAGTTGCTGCCTCCTATTACTAAGATAGAAAGTACTAGCTTACTATAAGGAATAAAGATTAAGTATTGGTGCTGATAACATTCAGGTTAGATAGGTTTGTTTCTCATCATTTTGTAACATCCAGTTTTTTTAAATGTCTTTTCAGGTTTGAAATTGTGCCAGATAATGATCCAGGAGCCCCTCTTGTTGGCAGCTCTGCAAGTGAATGCCACTCATTGCTATTACGCCGCATCAATATGGCTGTTGGAATTGATGTAGTCAACACCCAGGGCAGGGGCCCTGATTTCTTTGGATTCGCACATCCAACTATTCAGAATCTTATACAAAGTTCACCTGGCACTAGAAAATGTTCGGCATACAGATGGAGCAAATTTGAGGTAATGTGATACAACTGGCACAAAGAATATTTTTGTCCGCCCCCCAGTAGCTGAGTGGTCAGTGTGACAGACTGTCAGTCCTAAGGGCCCGGGATCGATTCCTGGCTGGGTCGGAGATTTTCTCCGCTCAGGGACTGGGTGTTGTGTTGTCCTAATCATCATCATTTCATCCCAATCGACGCGCAGGTCGCCAAAGTGGCGTGAAATCGAAAGACCTGCACCAGGCGAACGGCCTACCTGACAGGAGGCCCTAGCCACACGACATTTCATTTCATTTCACTTAATGAGAAACAGTTGATGGCGTTTATTTTCAGCAGATAAAATTCAAGTAGTGATGACAAACACACATAAAAGTAGAAAGAACTATCCTAGTTTGGTACTATTAGGGATAGACTGGGGAAAGATAGAAAGCGGGAGAAGACCACAGAATACAAGAGGTCCACCTGTTGTGGGGGGGGAAGGGGGGCATTGGAGAGGTCAAAGGTAACACACTGGCAAGCACTACACCACACTCAATCCTGAGATCGTAGGACAGAGGAGAAGTAGAAGGGGGTTGAGAGAAATGAGAATAGTGAAGTTAGCATCCCCTTGTCACCTAAGATCATCCAGAGCTCAAATGCCTCAGTACAATTCTCTGGTAAAGATATAAAATTCTCAAATGTCTCAGTTGAAACCCTTAAATAATATCATCTCACCAAAGCAGGTGTTGACAGATGTGAAAATTACCGAACTATCAGTTTAATAAGTCACAGCTGCAAAATACTAACATGAATTCTTTACAGATGAATGGAAAATCTTGTAGAAGTCGACCTCGGGGAAAGATCAGTTTGGAGTCCGTAGAAATGTTGGAACACGTGAGGCAATACTGACCTTACGACTTATCTTAGAAGAAAGATTAAGGAAAGGCAAACCTACGTTTCTAGCATTTGTAGACTTAGAGAAAGCTTTTGACAATGTTGACTGGAATACTCTCTTTCAAATTCTAAAGGTGGCAGGGGTAAAATACAGGGAGCAAAAGGCTATTTACAATTTGTACAGAAACCAGATGACAGTTATAAGAGTCGAGGGGCATGAAAGGGAAGCAGTGGTTGGCAAGGGAGTGAGACAGGGTTGTAGCATCTCGCTGATGTTATTTAATCTGTATATTGAGCAAGCAGTAAAGGAAACAAAAGAAAAGTTCGGAGTAGGTATTAAAATCCATGGAGAAGAAATAAAAACTTTGAGGTTTGCCGATGACATTGTAATTCTGTCAGACAGTAAAGGACTTGGAAGAGCAGATGAATGGAATGGACAGTGTCTTGAAAGGAGGATATAAGATGAACATCAACAAAAGCAAAACAAGGATCATGGAATGTAGTCGAATTAAGTCGGGTGATGCTGAGAGAATTAGATTAGGAAATGAGACACTTAAAGTAGTAAAGGAGTTTTGCTATTTGGGGAGCAAAATAACTGATGATGGTCGAAGTAGAGAGGATATAAAATGTAGACTGGCAATGGCAAGGAAAGCGTTTCTGAAGAAGAGAAATTTGTTAACATCGAGTATAGATTTAAGTGTCAGGAAGTCATTTCTGAAAGTATTTGTATGGAGTGTAGCCATGTATGGAAGCGAAACATGGACAATAAATAGTTTGGACAAGAAGAGAATAGAAGCTTTCGAAATGTGGTGCTACAGAAGAATGTTGAAGATTAGGTGGGTAGATCACGTAACTAATGAGGAGGTATTGAATAGAATTGGGGAGAAGAGAAGTTTGTGGCACAACTAGAAGAAGGGATCGGTTGGTAGGACATGTCCTGAGGCATCAAGGGATCACAAATTTAGCATTGGAGGGCAGCGTGGAGGGTAAAACTCGTAGAGGGAGACCAAGAGATGAATACACTAAGCAGATTCAGAAGGATGTAGGTTGCAGTAAGTACTGGGAGATGAAGAAGCTTGCACAGGATAGAGTAGGATGGAGAGCTGCATCAAACCAGTCTCAGGACTGAAGACCACAATAACAACAACAACAACAACACCAACACCCACTGTCAACTTCCACTACCATCCTAAACTTTGTAACATCCTTGTCAAATCCTATGACATTCCCATACCTATATCCCTATTCCGAGGTTTCCACCCCTGTTATTGTTCAGCAAACCTGTCCTCTCCTGCTACCACTTACACCCTGAGGAAAAATGCAGGCTATTTTTTCAAAAACGACTTTTAAGAGGGTAAAGAAGGGGATGAAACTTCTTTTTTTTTACAACAGTGAACACAAATCACATTAAAAAATTATTAAATGTTTGCCTAATGTACAAGTTGTATAAAGTATAACTATTTCAATAGCACAATGCATAGACATTCGCTTCTGCATTTGCACTTCCGCGCGCACTGCTTGACAGTGATGCTGCTCGTGCTACTGCATTGTGCATTTGGCAGAGGGGGCCAGGGGGGAGGAACACATCATGAGCTGTACTTAACCCGAACAGGGAGACACGTGAGTGCAGCTATTTCATTCATTTGTCTTCAGACTAAAGACAACAGCAGCAGCAACAGCTGTATCCCTCACTAACGAAGAGGCACAGAATTGAATCAATGGCAAAACTTGACTAAAAGAAGGGATAGGTTATAGAACACACTCAGAGGCATCAATGAATAGTTGATTTGGTCTTGAAAATAAGTGGTAGCAGATAAAAATTGTAGAATGTGATACAATTGCATGGAGAGCTGCATCAAATCAGTTTTTGTATTGAAGGCAACAGTACCAAAGGTGAAATATCAATAAACTGTCAAAGAGATATTTATAGTGTCGGTTTCTGGACGCTATGAATTTTTTGCAAAGTTGACTACAGAATGGAAGACTATTTGGATTTCTGAGTAGGTTGGAGGTGAACAGATGGTGGTGTCATCAATAAGAGAGTTCTCCTGATCAGCTTGAGTCACATTCCAAGTGCTATGTCAGGATTAGTGACCACTGCTACCTGCCAGGATCCAGACTTCTGCTTCCACAATTTGTTGGTGAGAGAGACACTTGGAATATGTATGAGAGAGAGGAGGAGGACTTAACAGCTGTCTCATCTCACAAGGAACCCCTTGAGTTCTGTCTTTATAATGCTCATTTCAAAGTGTTGTGTTAACAGCTATAACAGGAAAAGTATTAGCTGCTAATGACTCACTAAGTGCATCAGGAGTGTGACAGAAAATGACTGTCCAGGGGATGCAGAGATTAATCTTCTGTGGGATGACAGACATTGTTGACATTCAAGAAATGTTCAAAACAAACTGTTAACTTGCACTATGAACAGTGAATGAAAAGTGGTGTGCCATCATGATTACAAAACTTCACACCATCATGATTGAAGGCAAATGCCTTGGGAGCTAAAACTGTGTAAGACATTCTGTTAGGTATCCACTGTTAAAGAATGCATATAGAATCATATTGGTGATGAGAACTGTTGAAATGTGATTGCGTGCAGCCAAATGCAAAACAGTCCGTTGCGGAGCTCATTGTGAACTACCTAGCCCTCAAGTCATAGCTGCAGAGAGTATGATAATATGTTTTATAGGTACGTAAAAAACAAACATCCAGATGCTAAATTTGTCCAGTAGTTCCAGGTGGTACAAATTGCGATGTCACACACTTTACTGGAGGGATAGTTTGTAAAGGAGTATGATTTTTATATGAAGACCAGGAACTGAGCAAAAATAAGTTGTTTTGACCAGCTATTGGCCAAAAGCAGTGCTCATACCATAGTTGTAGTTCTCTTACCCCCATTTTCCCACTCTTGCTTGTTGTGACATAAATATTCCTGCTGCTCTTGCAAGATCACCTATACGAGAAAGAATCACAGGGAGCAGAGCACTTGCAACTTCTTGGAGCACAATAAGTAACTTTATAGCCAGTTTGCCATTCATATTTACAGTTGGCATAATTGTAAATGAATGTGTTGAGGCATTGATGATAGTTTATCTCAATACAAATTTTTCGGTACCTATAATTTCCAGGGTTCTTTTCATATGCTTTTCCTTTACAAATCCCAATTGGTGAAGGTTGAAAAAAAGTTGCTTGGTGAATACGTGGGGCTTCAGTTACTTATAAAGTGCATTACCCCATAATGCAGCATCTTTCAAGGTCATCTACAAAATTACATCACCTTGTTCAACTAAGTCAGGGATGTTGTAGATATTCAAGAATTGTAGTCACTTGTAATACTAACGTCCCTCATGAAACCAGAATGACTGAACTTCCCCATGTGATTATCACTAGTCCTGTAGGAAAGGCGCTGGAGCATCATTCCATAGTAGATAGCCCAATCCTACTGGAGATGTTTATACAACAGGCTTTCCCACACAACCGACATCTGGTAAGTGACTTTTTCTAACTTTATATGGCCAACAGTACCACTTAGAAATGTAATATTTGTGGACAGCTCCAGCAGAGAGCTTGTAGGGATGTTTCCCTGTATTTTCATAGTCCTTTTTGCTGCATCATTTCTTGAGAATCTTCAGATACTAAGTAAAGGAAGTTCTTTCAGTCAGATTTGAGTAGGAGAATGTTGTCCTAAGGAGGCCACTTCACGTTCACTATTTGTGGACCTGTTTAAAAAGCAACTACATTATTGTGAAGTAGTAGTAGTAAAGCCACTTTATAAAAAGGGAGAAAGGGATAATGTAAACAATTTGAGACCTATTTCTATGCCATCAGCGTCTGCTAAAGTTATTGAAAAGGCTGTGTATGTATGGATAATTGATCATTTTACATCAAACAATTTGCTATTAAATGTACAGTTCGGCTTTAGAAGTCTTTTAACAACTGAAAATACTATATTCTCTTTTCTCTGTGAGGTACAGGATGGGTTAAATAAAAGGTTTCAAATGCTAGGCATATTTTTTGATTTGACTAAGACATTTGATTGTGTTTATCACAAAATATTGCTCCAGAAGTTGGACCATTATGGAATATGGGTAGTAACTCACAATTGGTTCACCTCTTACTTTAGCAACAGACAGCAGGTCACTATTCACAGTGTTGAGTATGGCTGTAATGTGGGGTCTGTATGGGATACAGTCAAGTGTGGGGTGCCCCAGGGATCAGTGTTGGGGACACTCCTGTTCCTTATTTATATAAATGATGTGCCCTCTAGTATTACGGACAACTCTAAAATATTTCTGTTTGCTGATGACACTAACTTGGTAGTAAAGGGTGTTGTGTGCAATGTTGGCTCAGTTTCAAATAGTTCAGTTCATGACATAACTTCATGGCTTGTAGAGAATAAACTAACACTAAATCACAGTAAGACTCAGTTTTTACAGTTTCTAACACACAATTCAACAAAAACTGACATTTTAATTTCACGGAGTGGGCATATGATTAGTGAAACTAAACAGTTCAAATTTCTAGGTGTTCAGATAGATAGTAAACTGTCATGGAAAACCCACATTCAGGATCTTATTCAAAGGCTTAATGCTGCCATTTTTACTATTTGATCGGTATCTGAAGTGAGTGGTTGTTTGACACAAAAATTAGTCTACTTTGCTTATTTTCATTCACTTATGTTGTATGGTATTATATTTTGGGGTAACTCTTCCCATTCTAAAAGGATATTTTTGGCTCGGAAATGGGTGTTTCAGGCAGTAAGTGGTGTAAGTTCACAAACCTCTTGTCAGTCACTGTTCACGAGTCTGGGTATTTTGACATTGGCCTCTCAATGTATATATTCCTTACTGTCATTTCTTATTAACAATATTAGCTTATTACCAAAAATCATCAGCTTTCACTCAGTTAGTACTCGGCGGAAATCAAACCTAAATTTGGATCAGACTTTCTTAACTCTTGTGCAGAAAGGTGTGCAGTATACTGCTGCATCCATTTTCAACTACCTAGCACTAGAATTCTTTCATTGACATTTTCTAGTGTCATCACATTGGCCATTATTTTATTATGAACCGTAAATCCTGTCCCAAATAAGTGGTGACCATGCTTGTTTTCGCTGTATATGATCATGTAGTTTTTTGCTCTGTGCATACCTTGTCCAGGCCATCTTATCTCCTGCAGAGCTATAATATCCATCTTGTATTCTTTTAGTTATTCATCAAGTATCTTTGTCTCTCCTGCAGCATACAGTGTTTATAAGTTCCATTTACTTATTCGTAGTCCTTTATTCATAAGCTTGGGTCATTTTCCATTAGATCCATTCCAATCCGAGGCTGAGTGTGGGTGTATAGGAATTCGTCAGTTTTTTTACAATATTGGATGGTTAGGCCAACGATTAACCCTCCCACTTTATCCAGGCTTGGGACCAGCTGGAATGCTAGTTTTCTTCCAGAATCAAAGGCAAGTATAGAAATATCTCATTAGTAAGTGTCCATACCCCAACTGAGGACAAGGAGGAAGACATAAAAGACGAGTCCTATGACACTTTAGACCAGATGTACTCCAGATGACAACAGTACAACATCAAAATTGTCCTGGGAGACTTAAATGCCAAAATAGGACAAGAACAACAATTGTTTTGATGGAGAAAAAACATACAAAGGCAATAACAGATGTTAGGACAGGGGGGGGGGGGGCTGAGATAGGATCAGACCATTCTCTTGTGCTAATAAAGATGAAACAATCCAAAACCACCAAGTAAGAGCAAGAGTGGTTAAAGAACCCAAAAAGTAGATGTGAGTAGGCTAAAAGAGTTGTGGAGGTGAATAAACAGTTTAAGATTAAGCTTAAAAATAGATTCGCTGAATTAGAGAATGACAACAAGAGAAAATAAGGTGAAGAGATCAACACAAAATGGAAGAAGATGACAACAGTTATGAGGGAGACAGCACATTAACTACTAGGAGAGGATAATAATAATAGCAATATAAAGTGCAAGTCATGGTTCAATGAAACATGTAGAAAAGCAGTACAGGACAGGAAGAAAGCCAGACAAGCAGTGATGAACAACAACAACAACAACAGCCATGAAAACCAAACAACATACAGGAAAGCTGTGAGAGAAATGAAGAGTATAATAAGATGAGAGAAAAGTGCATTCATATATAAACAGACAGAGGAGAACTATAACCAGAACAAAAGTAAACAGTTTTACAGGACAATGAATGGCTATAGAAAAGAGTACAGAGCTGAGGCCGTGATAATGAAGGACAAGAATGGAAAATTGATCACTATGAATGAAGGAAATTTAGAAAACTGGAGGAAGTACTTCAAAGAACTGCTGAACAACCCAGTAGATACCTACAACAATGAAAACAAGGCAGAATACAATCAAAACGTACAACCAACAACCATTAGTTGAAGAATCAACTCTGATGGCAGTGAAGGAGGCAATAAGAAGACAAAAAAAAAAAAAAAATGGAAAGACTCCTGGAATAGACATGATATCAGCAGAGCTCATCAAAGAAGGGGGAGAGAAGATACATGAATGGTTAACCAAACTGACAAAAGAGGTATGGAGAACAGAAATAATGCTGGAGGAATGGAAAACTGCTGCTGTATATCCCATATACAAGAAAGGAGACAAAATGCTGGCACAGAACTACAGAGGGATATCTCTCCTATGCACATGCTGTAATGTAATATCAAGAATTATACTGAACAGGCTCAACCCACTCATCGAGAAGATATTAGACACAGCACAAGCAGGTTTCAGAAAAGGTAAGTCAACAATTGACCAAATATTCAAACTAAGACAAATATTAGATAAGAACTGGGAGCACACTCATGATACCTTTTGCCTGTTTATAGATTTCAACAAAGCATATGACAGCATAGTAAGAGAAGAAATGTGGAGGATAATGCCAGAGTATGGGTTACCGGACAAGCTGATAAAGATAACTAAAATGCTTGTGATGGAATCAAAGTGTAGAGTGAAAGTACAGGGGGAGTTCTCAAAAGCATTTGAAGTAAAAACAGAAGTGAGACAAGGAGATCATATATAACCAACCCTGTTAAGATTATATTCGATTCAGTTTTCATTGCTTAGACCCAAAAAATGAGATGATTCTATGGGTGTGGAACATGTCTGAAAGTATAACATAAAAACATAAAATATTTGAATATAATTCTTACTACCCTAATCATTTGTCAGGAGATTGTCATAATAGGTGAATACAAAGCGGGAAAATGGAACAGATAATATTTACAGAATTAACTTGCTGTCAGAATGAAACACTGTTATGCACTATTAATAAATTTATCATACACAAAATACCTTTTGGATGTTGGGACCAAGTGCTGTCAAAAATGAAATCTAACAGATATTTTTACTTAAGCTGGCTTAACAGTCTCTGTTAAGATATTCATCTATGGAGTAGAAGGAGTTGCCTATCAAAAAATCTTTCAAACTCTGTTTAAACCGTGCTTTACCTGAAACCAAGTTTTTAATGGTTGCTGGCAATTTATTGAAAATATGTGTTCCTGAACATTGGACCCCTTTTTGGACCAAGATAAGTCATTTTAGGTCTTTATGTAGATTGTTTTTATTCCTAGTATTGATACTATGTGTTGAGCTATTGGTTGGAAATAGAGATGTTTTACTTGCAACAAATTTCATTAAGGAACAAATATACTGCAAATCAGTGGTTATAATACAAAGTTCCTTGAACAAGTTTCTACATGATTTTCTTGAATTTACATCGCAAATGATTCTTATCACAAGCTTTTGCACCCTAAAAACGTTTGCTCTGTTTGATGAGTTGCCCCAGAATATGATCCCATATGATATAATAGAATGAAAGTAAGCAAAATATTCACGTTTTTTTATATTTATATCTCCCACTTCTGACATCATTCTCATGGCAAATACAGACTTGTTTAGGTGCTTAAGCAATTCTGTGGTATGCCCTTCCCAACTGAATTTATTATTGAGTTGTAATCCCAGAAATTTAACACTGTCAGCCTCTTCAATCTGCATGTCTTCATATGTTATACACACGCTGGAAGGAACTCTCTTACATGTTCTGAACTGCATATAATGGGTCTTCTCAAAGTTTAATGACAGTGAATTAGCTTTAAACCACTTATTAATCTCAGCGAAAATTTGATTAGCAGCTATTTTTAAATCTGTACTTGACTTGCTACTTATTGTAATGTTTGTATCATCTGCAAACAAAACAAACTTAGCATCTGGCAATGTAACAGGTGAGAGGTCATTAATGCACACAAGAAAAAGCAATGGACCCAAGATGGAATCTTGAGGAACACCACATGTAATTAATTCCCAGTCAGATGAAGACTGACTGCTTACTGCACAGGTATTTCGCAGCAACACCCTTTGTTTCCTGTTAGATAGATAAGACTCAAACCATTTTGCAACATTGCCAGTGACACCATAATATTCTAATTTACTTAAGAGAATGCTGTGGTTCACACAGTCAAAGGCTTTTGACAGGTCACAGAAAATGCCAGTAGCCTCTAATTTATTATCTGATGAATTAAGTACTTTCCCTCTGTAAATGTAAACAGCTTTCTCAATATCAGAACCCTTAAGAAATCCAAACTGTGACATGGCCAATAAATTATTTGAAGTCAGATGCTTAAGGAGACAATTGAACACAACCTTTGCAAATATTTTTGAGAAAGCCGGCAAAAGTGAAATTGATTGATAGTTTGATGGTATCTCTTTATCCCCCTTCTTGTAAAGAGGCTTAACTTCAGCATATTTTAGCCAGTCTGGAAATTGTTCCACTGATAAGAGATTGATTATACAAATAACTTAAGATAGAACTCAATTCGCATGAGCACTCTTTGATTAACTTAGATTTTAAGGATTTTATGACACATGTTACTTCTTTGGGAGACTTGAGTGTCATTTCCATTTTACTGAAGTTATTTTTAAAGACTGGTCTCAGATACCATTGCACTGTTCACCGAACCTGATAACCCCAAGCTGTCAGTAACAGAAATGAAATACTTGTTTAAGAGGTTTGCAACACTACATGTA
The DNA here is from genome assembly GCF_023864275.1 of Schistocerca cancellata. NCBI lineage: Eukaryota > Metazoa > Arthropoda > Insecta > Orthoptera > Acrididae > Schistocerca > Schistocerca cancellata. Next base: position 280,850,404 of record NC_064632.1, on the reverse strand, counting down.
CTTGTTACCAAAGTCTCATTTATTTTTAGAGCTATCTGTTCCTCCTCCTTTTTGGCCCCACCTGTCTCTGTGTGCACTATATCCCATACAGTTTTTATTTTGTTGCCTGATGTGCTTATCTTTTTCTCATAATAAAGGTGCTTCGATTTCTGTATTACTTGCTTCAATATTTTGCTGCATTCTTTGTAATACAGTACAATTGTAACACCAGAGTTTTTCCTAGATAGTAGATACAGTCTCCTTTTTGTCCCTCATGATATATTTATTCCTTGTATAATGCACGGTTTATTTTTTGACTTCTGTGTGATTTGAATTATCTTTAGGGGAAAACAGTTTTCAAAAGTGGAAGTAACTCTATTAATGAACACTTTGTATTTTCCATTTGAGTCAGAAATATTGTAAACATTTATCCAGTTCATGTTTTTGAGCAATTTCCTGAATTTCTCAGTTTTTGATTTATTACCCTCCCTTACTCAATTTAATAATTTTTTATCCTGACAAGTTTCAACACTTAACACAAGATGCTGCTTGTCATGACCAGATAGCCGATTTACTATTGGTTTTGTGATATTACTTTTTTCCCTAGATTTGTCTACAAAGATATTATCAATAGCAGGCTCAGAGCATTTCCATATCCTAGTAGCAAAGTTCACAGTAGGAACTAAATTGAATGATAGTGTTACTGACTGCAATAATTGTTCACTGACAACTTTTCAATAAACCCACATTAAAATCACCAGCAACCACTATTTCCTTGTTTTTTACCATGAGATGGGACAGCAGAGCTTCCAGATTTTTTATGAAGAGGTTAAAATTTTCTGAAGGTGATCTGTCTATACCTACTATTGTAAAGGATTTATTGTGAAATACTACTTCTGTGCACAAGCTTCTAAGTGCTTCTCTGAGCAAAATTTATTAATATCAATATTCTTGAAATCAAAACAGCTTCTGACGAGTAAGGCCACTCCTCCTTTCTCCATATTTTCTCTACAGAAGTAAGAAGCTAACTTGAATTCTGTAACATTTGACATATCTGTACCAGTGGTCATATGATGCTCAGAGAGGCAGATTATATCAACAGGTTTGCTCAATTCTAATTCTTCAACACAAATAAGCAACTCATTAAGCTAATCCCTTAGTACTGGGATATTCTAATGCAATAACGATTACTGACTTTGTGCACTGGCTGAATTACAACTGGATGAATCTAATTTTCCTACCAATTTTTGAGTATCTCTGGTTTCAATCAGAGGCTGTCTGCATGAATTGTGTACATTAGAATTTGCTTTCTAGCTGCCTGTTTTATCAATGTGAATGTCATTTTCAGCCTTTCTCAGAACATCTTTTGTTTCTGCCCTCTGTCACTGGTACCTTACCACTTGTGACAATGCCCCGTCTGAAGTTATTTGCTATTAGCACTTGGTTAGCACATCCAGTGGATTTGAAGGCAAGTGCCTTGAGAGCATATAATATCTTGCAGTACTTCAGTTACAAACATTCAGAATCAGGCAGCACATGTCTTGATTATGGGTACTAGGTGTACGGATCGACGTACGGATCGACAAGGCCTGTATGCCTGATGTTGGTGTCTTGGGAAATGAATTGGGTAAGCTATATCAAAAATACCATGTTGTACCATTGTTCAAAGTCCACATTGTACTGTAGGTCCTCCTGTTGTGGATGAGTAAATGAATTCACAGGTTGGAAGAGGCCAGTGGCATACCATCTCCCAAAGGACCAAGCCTAGTAAGCCATTATAGTGTTCAAACCAGCCAATTGTTTGAGGACGGCTTTACTTCTTCAGATGGCTGTATATACAGTCCTAGATACAGCCTCTGTGCTGAAGCTGATGAGTTGCTGACAGATGTTTGGTGGTATCTCCATATGGTGTGACAGGCACATAAACTTTCCTGTAGTCCACAGTTAACCAGTGTTTGAGAGGATATCCCAGATTTAATTTACAGAGTAGGTAAACACATAAAAACAGTGTCATATGTTAAGTTATACTCATCTGTTTAATTATGGGGACAGCCTTGGTGTTCGCATGATTTGCCCCAATTGTCTCCTTAAAATCTGCTTGTAGAAAATATTCACTGCATATGACACAGGTACACACAGTCCTGTGGACACTGGACTCTAAGAAACACTCATCTATTCTGACACCTTGAGAGCAATCCAGATCTGTTGAATGTATATGTAAAGCAAAGAAACTACTTCAGACCTGCGCGTCACCTACCTTCACGTACAGCATGAGGTAATATTCCACTTGATAGCAAAGTATGTGGGAAGTTAGGACACAAAGCAGCTGATATAGCTGTAAGCAAAGTCTGCTGCTCATGACCTGTTGTGGCATAATGTAATGTCCTCCCACATCCAGTAAGAGAGGACAGAAAATTGACTTTCTTCTTCTGTAGTTGGATAAAGCATCTGTGCAAACTTAAAATCTCCCACCCCCCACCCACCCACCCAAAAAGAAAGATGCACAGTACAAAATTGTTGAGGCTTTCGTACAAAATTGTTGAGGCTTTCGTAGTCACTTGTCGAGGTATTGCCTGTTGGCTTTGGCTCGGGATCTTTGGTCGACAGTTGTCGAATGATTTTTCTGAGATTTTGCCATCGTGGAGCACGGGTGGCTAGCATTGTCAAAGATACACCCTCCATTGCTGGTGGTGGGCTCAAGCTGAGCCTGCAGCTGGAGGTTTTGTATGTCTGATGTGCCAATGTCTGAGGGCCTTTCCCTGGTCGTTAACACTTTGTTTCTCCCCTTATTACCTATGTGGTAATTTGCTGTAACATGGGAATCCAGGATCAAATATCTTGAGGCATTCCTCTTTCTTGTTGAAACAGTTATCACACTCATGAATTTCAGTGGCTTCTCTGGATGAACAGGCACAGTAGTTCGCAACAGTGAGAACCTGCATGTCGGCAAGGTCAATTTATCAGTCAGTTGGTCTCACAGCACTTGCCCCACTGTAGCGATTTTGCTACATGTCCCAGCCTGCAATGCCATCATTGTTCTGTGGCCCTGGTATTGACGGATCATGTGGTCATTACAACATAGACTTCCTGACATATGCCCACTATGCAGCATAACCTGAAATTTCAAGTGGATTCCTTTTGCCCTTTGCTGATCTGAGACATTCTCTGGTCATTTTGATCAGTTTGTTATAGACTGTGTCCCATGTTTGCACAATATACAGCCGATTCTATCCCTCACCGTGTGGCAAGAAAGCTGTACTCGACATCTCTGGATCTGATGTTTCCCTTCATCTTGTGTCAAAGATGTATTTATCGTATGCACATTGCAGGCATTTTAACTGTACTTCTATTCTTACTTGAGCAATGATTCAAAAGTCTGTGTAGTTATTGATCCGTGTGTGTTGGTTTTTAATATGTGCTGTGGCCAAGATTCTCACCATTCCTTGTAAACAGCATATCTAGAAATGGTAACTGTTGGTCCTTGTCTAGCTCCATACTACATTTAACATTGGCTTGGAGACTGTTCAGATATGTACATACTAGATCTGACAATATGCCATAAATTAATTGCCCCTCTGACACATTGGACCACATGGAATATAAAATGGTTAGTCAAGGCATGTTCTCTTTCTGACAGATGTGCAGAGGAACAAGTGACATACAGAAGCCCTACCACCTCAGCTGTATGGGTTACCAAAATACCCACAAAGATGGTACACCATTAAACTGTCAGCAGTGCTCCTCCATGCTCACCAATCTTAAACTGATAAAACACTTGGCCCCTTTGTGTCATCTGCCGTATGCGGAAATGACTGGTACACACATATAGGACTGAGGCAAGAAGAGACCACATTAAACAATGTCTGCAATTGCAACCATATTTAACAGGACTATGAGGCACGAAATCTCACACTCCACAGTGGCATGACAGCTGGTGTGGGGTGGGGAGTGGTGACCACAACCAGTATGTTGTGTTCCATTGACACCCACACTGTTTTTGATGGTGCCCAGGGCATAGAGACTGGACCAGTGAGGTGTGGGCTTGTGCACTCTTCTCAAATGCGAGAAGATTCAGTAGGAGTAGTGATTCTAGACATACTCCACATGGCAAGAGTTGGGAACACACAGTGCAACCTATAACAGTTTTTAATATGATCATTTTTGTTGTCCCGCTGTTGTTGTGTATATTGCATGGGTGTAATGAACTCCAAATTTTTGAATACATGTACTCATTGGTCAGCATGTCATGTTAACCTGCTTTATTTCTTTGTTGCTGGTCCTTGGTGTTGACATACTGCATTGTGATGCTGGCTGAAAAATGGGAGGTGGAAGTTAAACACTGACTACTTTAAATGATGTAGCTGACAGGTGCACATTTGTGTTTCACAGTTCTTTACTTTCACTGTTCACAACCCCCCAATAATACACAGTTATATGACCAGTGCACTATTGTTTAACTTTTAATAAGGCTCATTAATAGTTTGCAGGCAAACATCAATATACCGCTACAATAGTTTACTTTTGAACATCTACAAGCAGTAAAAACCTAACCACACATTTCACAGTCTTTCAAATAAATTGAACAGACACTGTCATTGCTTTAACACAAGGCCTATTGGTATAACACTTATTTCACAGTTAAGTTGATGCATTGTTGTTGTTCTAACCAACACAGGTTTCTTGTCTGAAACTCGGCAGTGGACTGACTGTCTCGGGACCAGAAATCAAGCCCTTCTATATCCTCACTGAAACTATACATTGTTCGATGTTTAATTTACAGAAATTACAATTGAAACTTAACTCATTCAATTAACTGCATATACAGAAAAATTCCGTCTTTTTGACAGTTTCTACTACTACAAGGGTTAAGCTGTATTATTTGTTTAAATCATGAAATTAACAAATATAGTTACACAAACAATACTTTTGACAAAACTGGAAATTACTTTGGAATTATTAAAGAGCTGGCTTTTCTAACATGTTTTTGAATAGAACCAAATAGATCCTTTAAAATTACTATTAGTTGTTCTCCCAAAAGGCTCTAGTTATTATACAGGGTATTACAAAAAGGTACGGCCAGACTTTCAGGAAATATTCCTCACACACAAATAAAGAAAAGATGTTATGTGGACATGTGTCCGGAAACACTTAATTTCCATGTTCAAGCTCATTTTAGTTTCGTCAGTATGTACTGTACTTCCTCGATTCACCACCAGTTGGCCCAATTGGAGGAAGGTAATGTTGACTTCGGTGCTTGCGTTGACATGCGACTCATTGGTCTACAGTACTAGCATGAAGCACATCAGTACGTAGCATCAACAGGTTAGTGTTCGTCATGAACGTGGTTTTGCAGTCAGTGCAATGTTTACAAATGCGGCATTGGCAGATGCCCATTTGATGTATGGATTAGCACGGGGTAATAGCTGTGGCACGGTACGTTTGTATCGAGACAGATTTCCAGAATGAAGGTGTCCCGACAGGAAGATGTTCGAAGCAATTGATCGGCGTCTTAAGGAGCACGGAACATTCCAGCCTATGACTCGCGACTGGGGAAGACCTAGAACGACGAGGACACCTGCAATGGACGAGGCAATACTTCGTGCAGTTGACGATAACCCTAATGTCAGCGTCAGAGAACCCTAATGTCAGCGTCAGAGAAGTTGCTGCTGTACAAGGTAACATTGAACACGTCACTGTATGGAGAGTGCTATGGGAGAACCAGTTGTTTCCATACCATGTACAGCGTGTGCAGGCACTATCAGCAGCTGATTGGCCTCCACAGGTACACTTCTACGAATGGTTCATCCAACAATGTGTCAATCCTCATTTCAGTGCAAATGTTCTCTTTACGAATGAGGCTTCATTCCAGGGTGATCAAATTGTAAATTTTCACAATCAACATGCAACGGAGGGTGGATGCATGTATCCTCGCTAACAGAGGACATTTTGAACATTTCCTGTAACAAAGTGTTTGAAGTCATGCTGGTACGTTCTGTTGCTGTGTGTTTCCGTTCCATGATTAATGTGATTTGAAGAGAAGTAATAAAATTAGCTCTAATATGGAAAGTAAGCGTTTCCGGACAAATGTCCACATAACATATTTTCTTTCTTTGTGTGTGAGGAATGTTTCCTGAAAGTTTGGCCGTACCTTTTTGTAACACCCTGTAGAATTTATATTTGTTTATAAGTCAGCAATAGAATTTAAGTTACAAAACAATTACTGATTTCACCCTATAACAAAAGATTCTAATTTGGAATAGTCGAAACAAACTAGAAAATCAATTACATACATAAAACTAAGCACAAAATTAGATCTGGTGTTGTATTCTTTAAAACTGAGAGCCAGCCTTTCTCTTTTATGAAAATGCAGGTAATACTCATGTATGTAATTATGTATGTAATTAGACAGGCATGAAGAAATGAATTTTAAGGAGGCAGATGGCAAAACAAGAGGGGAAGTAAAAAATATCCCAGCTTGCTTTGTCACAAGCATTGTTGTGACACTGTACACCTCCCCAACATGTTTCTTTTCAGGGGTGCATTTGGCCCTGACTTCATTTTTGTGGATGACAATGCATGGCCACATTAAACAGAGTAGCTGCAGGAGCTCTTGGAATGAGAAGATATTTGATGAATGGACTGCCCTACCCACTCCTTGAAATCACATCCCATCGAGCACCTGTGGGATGCATATGTGAGAAGTATTGCAGCATGTCCACATGCAGCAGTGAGTGCCCAGCAGTTGTCATTTGCACTGATGGAGGAATGAAATGGCCTACCACAATAACTCCTTGCCAGCCTTGTGGCCAGCATGGGACCATATTGCAGAGCATGCATTGCCGTCCATGGTGATCACACATGCTATTGAGAACCGTGTCCTGTCTTTTGTAATGTCCTATGGATAAACATAAATCACGGTGTCATTTCTGTTTGTCTTACTGCGTATTTCTTTCAGTTGCTTTCTGTACTGAGCTGTAGCGTTTCTTTTTATGTATGGTCCAAATTTCATTGAGCTATGTTATGTGGCAGTGACACACCATGTCAGAGTTACTTTTGCCCTTAAGTTTTGCATACCAGTGTGTTTAAATTACAAGTCAGAATGTTCATTCTGAGAGTTAAAAAACATAATTTCACATAAAATAAATTGTAAATTGGTAAAAGTGGAAGCAGTGTGAAAAGGAGATTACATTAGCTATTAATAATTGTGCAAATTTCATTATGTTTAAGAACAGCTAACAATCAAGTAGTGCACGTAAGCTACCCCACTGATTAAATTGTAAACACTTCGAAAGCCATGGAACCCAGCAGAAATCTAAGGATGTCATTGGAAAGCTTGTAACATTCTGGCCCATATTGATATGTCACATGCATGCTGGCTCTAGGAGAAACATGTATTTGAGAATTTGTGCAATGACACATCGAGTTTATAATAGCACAGCTGCCATCTTCGCACACGGCAGTTCGTGTTGAGACTTTTATGTGGTCAAATCTATTTTACCTTGAGTGGCAAGCTGGTCACAACTTGCAAGTGATGGAAATTTTTCAGAAGACTTGTTTTCTGTGCATCGGCACTGAGAACTTATAAATTTTCCGGGCAACTGTTCCGTGGGCTTGTATTATTTTCTGCTGGAGACATATGATACTTATAAGAGTTTTGGTAGTCAGCTAGTTAGCTGAAGAACTTTAAAATTTGAGTGCAAGACCTGGACTTGTATAATTTTCATTTGTTATCCACAAATACTTGGTATTCAACAGTAACATGGTGTTCTGCACTTAGCAGTTTTTCACAAGGAACTTGATCTGTCATTGTGCTAGTTCACCCAGGTGTGTTATCATCCCCTAGATGTCAACATAGCCAATGAACATTAAAAATTGGTCATACATCTGCTAAGCCCATGACATGCCAGGACTTTCGATAGTAATCAGAAATGGCAACTACATTGTGGAGCTCCATTTTCCCCTCAAGACATACTAGGGTTGACTGAAAAGTAATGCCTCTACCTTCGTAACTCTTCAACAGTTGGCGGCAGGTACTGGCTTGTTCCATAGCCTCTTTTCTACAGCTCCAGTTGGTGGGGAACCTTAGCATTGAATGGTTGTGTTGTTACAGTGTAAAGTATGGAACTCTCCACAGACGGTCGATCAATGTGATTTAAGCAAAGTGCAGTCATTGAATTCTTGACAGCAGAAGGTGTCGCCCCAAAGGAGATTCATCAGAGAATGAAAGCAGTTTATGATGATTGTGTTGATGCGAGTGCTGTTTCGTCTTCATTCCCGTAACGTGAGAGCAGTTCCTGGTAAATTTCTAGTCTGTGCGCTTTCATTTCAGGAGTCAGCATGTACAGATCTTCCGATAGCCAAGCAAAGCAATAATGTGACCCCACACAGTCTTGTGAAATGCCAATTGTGTTTGCAGTTTCTCTCTGAGTGATACGACAATCGTCCTGAATCAATCTGTCGACATTTTCCTTGTGAAACTCGGTGGTTGCTGTCACAGGACGTCCAACTCTTTGTTTGTCACGCAGGTCAGATGTTCCCACCTCAACATCTTTAAACTTACCCAACGATGCACAGTACTCACATCTACACAATCACCATAAACTGCTTTCATTCTCTGCTGAATCTCCTTTGGGGTGACACCTTCTGCTGTCAAGAATAATTCAATGACTGCATGTTGCTTAAATCGCATTGACTGACCATCTGTGCAGGGTTCCATACTTAACACTATAACAACACAACCAATCAATGCTAAGGTTTCCCGCCAACTGGAGCTGTAGAGAAGAGGCTGCTACTTTATGTCGATGGTCGATTTCTATGGTCAGCTGCGAGGCATCACCGTGGTAGTCTGTTTGTTCCAGTGGTTACCAAATTCTTCATGAAGAATTTCAAAAGACAGGCACAGGACATGGAACCTTATAAGCCTACAGTGGGATAGTGACACCTTTGTCTTGTGGAGCCATTATCAGGAATAGCTCAGTAACTTCCTAGGACATCTGAACAGTCTTCATGCCAACATTAAATGTACTGTGGGGTTAGAAAAGAATCTATAGGTACCATTTCTAAATTTGCTATTTATGAGAAATGGTGAGTACCTGGGCCACTGTATGCATCAAAAACAACACGCACAGACAGATACATGCACAAATTTGCAAATCATCAATATCAATCAAGTCAGAACAGTAGCACGACAAAAATACTCTTACAGTTCTAGCTTTCGGCCGTTTAAGGCCTTCGTTAACAATAGACACACTGGCAGAGTGGTTTCAGTTGCCTGAGACTGCAGTCGTGTGTGTGTGTGTGTGTGTGTGTGTGTGTGTGTGTGTATTGTTGACAAAGGCCTTAATGATCAAAAACTATAATTGTGCGAGTCTTTTTGTTGTGTCTATCTGCGACTCAGCATTTCCGCTAAATGGTGAGTAGCAATTTTCCTTCTCATAGTATTGTTACATTCCATCCTGGATTTTCCATTGTATATGTTAATTTTCTTAATTACAAGCACTTATTTGTTACTACATGTTTGCTTCATTTCTCTTTTTTTTCTTTTAAATTTCCATCTTGGTTCAACAGGTATTTTTTCTTTTCAAATGTTGTCTTCTGATGACTAAATGAAATGGTCAAAATGTCTAACATTAGCTCCAACCCAAGCTTCTAAATGTCACATCATACATTGTCTTACTTGCACCTGTATTCCAGGTATCTACTGAAGTCTGATGAAGAATTTCAACATTTGCAATAGGTCTTGAGTACACTACGTGTTTAAAAGCCTCCGAAAATACAAATACAAATGGGTTGAGATCAGGAGATCAAGAACCCCAAATGTCGCTGCTCCATGACTTATCCATTTATTTGGGAAATACTGATATAAAATTGTTCTTGCTTGCAAAGAAACATGAGGTGGTGCCCTATCACGTGTGAACCACATGTTCTGACATTAAGTGTAGTGGAATATGTTCCAGCAAAACATTTAAATGTTCCATTACAAATTTATTATATGATGCTTCAGTCAGTATTTCATGGAAAGGAAATGAAAGGTCCGATTAAAGTGTCTCAAATTATGCCAGCCCATACATTAATGCTAAACCATTGTCGATGGTTCGTTTCCAAACTGCAAAAGGATTCTCATCCACACATACATGAGAGTAGTGAAAATTCTGCACTCCATTCTGCTTCATCAGTGAATAATGTGGTAGATGGGAAATGTTGGCCCAGAGTACACATCCCCAGGAATCAAGTACAAAAAGCTTTTCTGGATTGAAAATCTGTTTCAATAAAACGCTGCACTGTCTGGAAGTTGTACAAATAAACGAGTGCTCTCGTTAAACTTTCCACACTGTCACATGACTCACATTCCCAGTTTCTGCTCTCTCTCTCCCTCCCCCCCCCCCCCCCCCCCTCTCTCTCTCTCTCTCTCTCTCTCTCTCTGTGCTACTGACATTATTGTCCTCAATATAATGAAGTATCAAAATCAGGTGATCTAACACTATTTGGTCTCTCGTAATGAAATGAGCTTTTCTCAAAGGAACCTTTTCCATAAGATGTTCATGTATTCCTCGAATCATCTTATTGTTTCAGTGGAATGAAAAATCGCTGTACGTGTTCATTGCACATTTTTGACATCTTTGGAAATGCTATTTTTGACTTTGTTATGATGATTTAAAAATGGGTCTCGGCCTGACACTAGTCATCGAATGAATAAAAAATAAAAATTTACGACTTGGACTGGCTTCCCGTTCTACTGATTAACAGAAGTTGCTGACCCAAGCTACTCCAGTACACTAGAAGTTTGTCTTATTGTTTGGTAAATGTCTGCTATGAAATCTTTCAGCATACAAACGTCTGACTTCAGACATATTGTAATTTCCAAATTCATACATCTGATGCATGTCCGTCATGGGCCGTTCAGAATATTTTAGACGTGACTGGAAGTCAGACACAACATTCACTCACCAGCTGAGGTTACTAATGCACACTTGTTTGGTGGCACCCCTCTCTGAAGTAGACAGTTTGATTCCTAGTGGGCAAGAGTGTTCAGTACCCACGAAACACTAGTCCAGTAAGAACTGTAGAGTAAGCTTCCACTACTGATCATGTTCTCAATACTAAAAGGGTTTGTTCACTTACTAATAACGTGGCATCTAAGATAACATAAGAAGGCTTTGACTTTAACACTTTCCAAAACAAACAACATCTGAAAAGAAGAAATACTTGTAATACCAAGCCGTAAATTTGGAAACAAAAGACAAATGAAGCTAACATTTAACAATAAAAAAGTGTCTGCAACTAAGAAAATGAAAAAAAAAAATGATCATATTTATATATCACCATCTTTGCTTCGTTTTAAGTCCTGCAGTTACCCACAAATTAATTAACATCATGTATAAAGACTCAAGATAGAAGGATTCCAGATTTCCATACTGCAGCTAATGACCATGCAGGTAACAAGGAGAGAATCACAGTTGTAGTGTCCAGGGAAACATCCTAAGATGTTGGCACAGGAAATACATATAACCTCCAGCAGCAAGCTCGACTCTAGTGTGCCTCTACCACTAATAACATACTATGAATCTTTGATATGCCAGCCACTCGTGCTGCTGAAGCATCAGAATAATCATAAAAAGACAGTTGATCAAAGATCCAAAGAGGAAAGCCAACAGGCAATATGTGAAGTACTGCTTGTTAACCTTCAGATTGGACACATATCTCTGACTATTTTATATCTGGCCTAATGAGGGGCTCCAACAGTGTATGGTGTACATGGGGTACTAGGATCAGTGCCACATTTGCTTAACATGTGAACAGAAATTTGAGAACCACTCCTCCAAAATGTGAGTCCAGTTTTACTGACTGTGCCACCTTACTCAGAAACCTTTCCAAGGTCTGCACACATATTCTGGAGAGGAGGGCAGAATTTGTGGTACTAATAAAAAAATATCTTATAAATGGTAAAATAAATATAGTAATGGAAAGTCCTAGTGTAACACACACACCTCTTTATGATTACAGTGTTCTGGCTGACTACATTGCAGTCATTATGAACAAAATAACCATACTGGTATGTGTGTCCACTCTGCCAAAGGATTTGTCCAAAATCTAGCAACATTCTCAGTCTTATTTATATGTTATTGGTTACTGCCTCTGCTATTCAGTGATTTGTTACCTTCACACTTTAGACAGTAAAGTAAAATGTGTTTAGTATAAAACTACAAATATTTGTTTAGCTTGTCATATTAATGAACAAAACATGAATGATTGCTTCATCATATTTCAGGTTAATCGGGCAATTGAACCACCACCTGAGGATAATGATGCATCTCTCAGTTTTGATGCTCTTCAGCGAAGCATTGGCTTCTCCAAGACTGTTGTAAAGACTGAACCCTCAGAGCAGCTTTTACGGGAATCAAGTGCTACTCTTAGAGACTTATTGATGTCTTGATGGAATCTAAATGTTTACAGAGAGAATGGACATTTGATATTCAGATTAAATGTCAAGAAATATTAATTTAAATAGTTAACTTTGTGTATATTACACACTCAATACATCGACATTGTTCATGACTGTACTCAAGAAATATGACATGAGGCGATGCAGTTGAATCCTAATTGCAACATGCATTTCATGGTGTAATTTATATCTGCTATGTCCATAGCATTTTATGCAAGTGATTGCATATAATGAAATAAAAAAAAGGGTTTTGGTGCTGTAAATGTCAAAGGAAGAAAGTGCAAGCCAACATTTACGTGACCTGAGTGAAATACATATGACTCTTAATAGCATCAGGGAACTACCTGTATGTATGCAAAAACTGCTGTCTCTTGCCAACCTAATAGATACAGCATGGAAAAGAGTGATGAGTTTGTGATTTTGTTGGTAAGGAACCAGAGATCATGAGTCATGGAAATGACAGAACAGCCAGTTTTTAAACTAAGTTTGTGCTGGAATACTAAGATAACAGATGAGATGAAATACAGCAGGAAATTTGATGAGGATACAGGAAGGAGTGACTAAGAGTATTCCGCAAAATGAATAGAAAGATGCAAAAAATAATTGCACGGAGTATGATTGGATTATGTATAGATGTTAATTTCCGGTTGTGAAAATATATGCTTAAGGTTAATGACTAAATGATATGTATACACTCCACCATCTTGTTAATTTATTCTTTTATCAGCATTAAACATTAAATTTGATTGGTTTTATGGCTCAACAGAATGCAAAGCTAATAACTGATACTTTGTGAGTGTCTATTGAAAATCTAGTGAAAAAGTATGACATTACTTTACATTACATTACATTTTTATTGGTCCTTTTGATCATTTGTTGTACAAGGTGTACAATATGACATTGGACAAGTCATTGTGATTTACGATACATGTTTTTAAATCATTCAAGGGTATTTACATTGATTCAGGCTTAATATTATCACAACTGAAGGTTCAGCTTCCATACATTATATTTAACCTTGGCAATAAATTTTTATGTTTCGAGATATTCATCAATACTATAATAACATTTTTACAATAAATATTTATGGACAGCAGTTTTAAATTTTGAAGTGTCTTTTATTGTTTTAATGTTTGTAGGTAGCTTACTGTATAGCCTGTTTCCTGTTTGCAGTAGTCCATTCTGTTTTAGTGTTGTGTGTGCATGTTGAACATGTATGTCCTGTTTTCTCCTTGTGTTATACAGGTGGATACTCTTTTCTAAGATTTTCCTTACAAATATGATTACTTGTAAAATATACAGACATGGTAGTGGAAGGATATGTAGCTTCTTGAATAAGGGCTTGCATGAGCTTCTTGATGCAGCATTTTCTATGGCTCTTACAATTCTCTTTTGGCATATAAAACAACTTTTCCTAGCAGATGCATTTCCCCAAAAGATTATGCCATATCACAGTAAGGATTCTGCCTGGGCGAAGAATACATCTTTTAGTGTCTCTTTCGTTGTGCAATCAGAAAGAATTTTGATAGTATAGCAAATGGGATTTAATTTATTTGTAATGTATTTTGTATGTTGGACCCATCTTAGATCTTCTTGGATCCATATCCCAAGAAATTTTGTAGAACTTACATTTTTGAGGGTTCTAGTAAACAACTCTATGTATGGTGCTTGTGGACATTTATTTTGCACTGTGTGTATATGCAGTGTAACTGTTTTTTCTGTGTTTATTACTAAGTTGTTTCCAGAAAACCAGTTGTAAGTGGGTGGTACAATTTTTAATCTCATGTAGTAATTCTTCTTTGGTCCTTCCTTTTATTATCACATTTGTGTCATCCGCAAATTTTATGTAATTATGGCATGGGCTGGTCAGTTCCAAGTCATTTTCAAAGCGTAGAAACAGAACTTGTTCTAGAATGGAGCCTTGTGGTACACCATACTTGATGCTCTGCTTTTCTGAGCAGTAGGACTTTATCTTGTTCCCATCTTGGATAGTAAGCTCAACTAATTGCTCTCTGTTTTTGAGATATGATTTTATCCATTCATAGTCCGGGCCCCTAATACCTACAGATTCTAGTTTCTGAGGCAAGATGTTGTGATTGATGACACAGAATGCTTTAGAGAGGTCTAGAAATATGGCTGAGATATGTTTTTTATTGTCTATTGCATTTAAGGCTTCATTTAGGAATGCAATGATAGCTGTCTCAGTAGATTTAGATTTTCGGAATCCATGTTGAGTATTGGAGAAATAATTATTTTTTTCTATGATACTGATTAGTCTTTTATAATAGATTTTTTCAATTATTCTGGAAAAACCAGATAACTGTGAGATTGGCCTGTAGTTTGATACTCCTGTTTTCACCCTTTCTTGAACAGGGGCCTTACTTTTGCTATCTTCAATTTTTCTGGGAACACCCCTTCTGATAGAGACCAGTTACAGGTGTTGACAAGTGGCTTGGCTATGAGGGGAGCACTTTCCTTCAAGATATAGTCAGGGATATTGTCAGTACTAAAAGAGAATTTGGGCTTCAGTTCTTTGATATATTAAGTATTTCCTTTTCATTGGTGGGGTATAGAAAAATAGATTTGTTATTTATAGTATATCTGCATTGATTTATTGGAATACACTGTAAATTTTGATTTATAAGATGTGCAGCTATCTTTGTAAAGGAGGAATTAAATTTATTTGCAATTTTTGTAGGTTCAGTTATCACAGTTGAGTTCTCCATTAGGCAGTTAATGTTATGGAAGTCTAATCTGTTCTACTGCAGTTTCTTTCCTGACAATCTTTCGTCTTATTGGTGGAATTTTTTATGTGTGTGTCATTTGCCATTATTTTTGCTTCTTTGACAACATTTTTGAATATCTTTTTATAGGTTTTGTAATAAGAGTCAAATTCTGGTGATTTGAGTTGTTTGGACAATCTGTGCAGTAATCTGTTTTTGTTTGAAGATACTAGAACCCCAGGAGTAATCCATTTATTTTTTGTTTTCCTTCTGTATGTTTTCCTCTGGGTTGGAGGGAAGCACAAGTTCAAAATAGTAGAAAAAATTGTTAATAAAGTTATTATATTTTCCATCTGTGTGTTTGCAGTTATAAATCTCTTCCCAGCTTTCTTTGCTCAAGTAATGGTAAAAATTATTTATATTTTCATTACTGTAGTTTCTACTGGTGGTTGTTAGGCAGTGTTTAAGCTGTAGCTCAGTTTCCATACTCAAGAGATATTATATCTCTTAAAAGAAATATAATGTAATGTTAGCTATTTATTTAACGGAAACTCTCTCCTAGTAAATTTGTTTGTCCTTTGATTTATCGTGATCTGTTACTGATTTTTAGTGGAGTTAGTTTTTACTTTTAGCTTTCGGAAAAATACAAAAGAGATATAATAAACAAAATAATGAGTTTCGTAGGTTGCCAATTACGTATTATATCTGGTTTTATCGAGCGCCAGGCTCCCTACAAATAGCGTAGTATTACTCAGCTCTGAAATTATTACTATCACAGAAAATAGACAAGTTTTAATAAAATTATTTCACTGGATTACTTCAATTAAATCTCACTGAATATTTTTACTTAATTTCTTCCGCTCCGGCTATCAGACATTGTGCTGTGAAAAAATATTTTTAAATGTACCGCGTAATGGCGGCTAATTGTTAACAGTCAGAGATTACTGTTACTCGCTCCGCAGCAGCTGGAAACATGCTAAATAATTTTCATTAAATATTCTTTTCATAAGGTAAATGTGGCGTAGGTTCTTGAAATAACACACGGAGATCGCTTTATACTAAAAGAAAGATGATGAGACTTACCAAACAAAAGCGCTGGCAGGTCGATAGACACACAAACAAACACAAACATACACACAAAATTCTAGCTTTCGCAACAAACGGTTGCCTCGTCAGGAAAGAGGGAAGGAGAAGGAAAGACAAAAAAAGGATATGGGTTTTAAGGGAGAGGGTAAGGAGTCATTCCAATCCCGGGAGCGGAAAGACTTACCTTAGGGGGAAAAAAGGACAGGTATACACTCGCACACACACACATATCCATCCGCATATACAGACACAAGCAGACATTTGTAAAGGCAAAAAGGCCTTTACAAATGTCTGCTTGTGTCTGTGTATATGCGGATGGATATGTGTGTGTGTGCGAGTGTATACCTGTCCTTTTTTCCCCCTAAGGTAAGTCTTTCCGCTCCCGGGATTGGAATGACTCCTTACCCTCTCCCTTAAAACCCATATCCTTTTGTCTTTCCTTCTCCTTCCCTCTTTCCTGACGAGGCAACCGTTGGTTGCGAAAGCTAGAATTTTGTGTGTATGTTTGTGTTTGTTTGTGTGTCTATCGACCCGCCAGCGCTTTTGTTTGGTAAGTCTCATCATCTTTCTTTTTAAATATATTTTTCCCACGTGGAATGTTTCCCTCTATTATATTCACTTTATACTAATATATTCTTGCTAGGACACAGTTTACACCATTAAATATTTGCAATTACATTACGACAGAAACAAATGCTAGTGCAGCACAATAGCTTGCGTACCTTATTCCAGCTCACACCAGAACGAACAGAACAAAACAGACTAGACAGAAGAATGAACATTGCATTGTATTTTATACTCTAACAAAGATGATAATACTTCTTTTAATTACTTACACATTATAATCTCATGCACTAAAAATAATGTCTTTTCTGCATTTATCGATATATATATATTGTATATTTTTACAGTTAAATCAATGTTTGCAATTCGTTTTTTGAGTCACATACTGACAGTTTTATTTATGTTTCACCTTGATAAGGGTGAATATTGCAAAAGGGACACTACAGAGACTTTTTGAGCTGTGTGATCCCCAAAGCCTGTGTTTTGTGTTTCTATTGTATACTTCATTTCTGCATTTACAAATATCTGATCAATCGTGGTACGTGAAGTCTTTGTGATATGAGTTGCTGTTTCTATGGTGGATTTCATGTTAAAAGTTTGCAAGAGATTCAGTAATTCATTCTTTTCTTTGGTGTCCTTTGCAAAGTCAATATTAAAATCACCACATAGAATAACTCTTCTGTTTCTTCGTGTTCATCTATTAAGTGAATATTCCAAACTTTTCAGGAGAGTATTTATGTCACCAGTTGGAGCTCTGTATAAACAAATAACAGCTAGTTTAATGTCTACTATCTCAACTCCTGATGGCTCTACATCTTTTTCCTTCACTACTTGAACAGGAAATTTTATATTTACAAAGTTTTTATTATTTCTTATGAATATACAACTGCCACCATGTTTTAGGAATTTTTCTACAAAAATAACCACCTAGCACAAAGTTAGGTAGGGACACAATATGTAACTTGTCCTTATTACTGGTAGCGTGCTTATGAAAACTCTTAAAAAGGCTTCATATGTGCAGGATGCGAGTGTTAACGAGGATGGTTTGAAAAGTTTGCTAAAAATGGAAAAAAAGTGTTTGTTTCATAAACAACTCATCTTACTTCCTGACATAGTCTCTTTGGGGGCTACACACTCGGTCCAGAAATCCTGCTGCTTTTTTTTATCCCATAGAAAAAAATACGTTCTGTCAAACTCTGCAAAAGACTCTTTGACTGCAACTATCACTTTCTCATCTGATGAAAACTTTTTTCTCAGAAATCCAAAGTTTCAAGTTAGGGAACAGGAAGAAGCCCCTTGGGGCTAACTCTGGTAAACAGGATGGATGAAAAACCAATTCATAGCCCACTTCATGCACTTTTGTCATTGCTATTGCTGTTGTGTGGAATGCTGCAACTTCCTGTAGAAAGAACACTTTTTTTGTGTGCCATCCTTGGTCTTTTTTTAGCCAATGTAGATTTCAAACTATCCAACAGTTATGGTTCTCCTCTTTTCCAAGTAATCTGTGAGGATTATTCCTTGGAAACCCCAAAAAACAGTGGCCATCACTTTACCAGCTGATGCAATGATCTTTTACCTTCTTCGTGCACTTTCACCATCTTTTGTCCATTGTTTTTACAGCTGGTCTTACTCCATTGTGTACTGATGGATCCAGGTTTCATCAACAGTCACAAGTTACTGCAAAAAGCCATGCAGATTGTGATTAAGCATCACCAGATGTGTTCAAATGTTGTGCTCGATGTGCTTTCGGTCGCCTGTGAGCGACTGTGGCACTCACTCTGTTGAGATGCCTACAGTCTCAGCAATCTCACAAATTTTTATTCAGTAATCTTGACCATATCATAGATTTTGTCAATGGTTTCCTCAGTGGTGACCTCAGTTGGATGGCTGCAATGTGTCGTCTTCGGTGCTTGTCCGATCGTGTTTAAATTCATGATGGTGCAGAGTCCACATGAACTTCATCCAATTCTGTTTTGATCTGTGTGGCAGTCCAGTGCTTCAAATGAAAATGTCTAATAACAGCACGAAACTTGGTTTTCTCCATTTTCAATCACAGTTGACACACTGGCCAATTCAGATGGCTGTCAACAATGAACTGTACACTGTTGAAATTCTTTATATGATCCTTGAAATAATCAAGTTTACCAATGTTAAAAGTGCAACAAAATTGTGCCATTCTTATGTGGAAATTTACCTGACTCGTTGAACCCCCTTGTAATGAAAAGATAAGAGTTAAAATTTTGCATTCAGATTTTTGGTTTTAGAGAGCGGATTGTTATTTCTATTCTTAAATTTATATTTATCTGCAAGACTCACTTGTTTTTTTAAGTCCTTTCGTGTTGGCATGAAAGAATTTTACTAACAGGAAACTGTTAAAGTGAGTTATTGCTTTCCATTGAATTTTGAGACTTATTATATTATTGTTTTAGACTAAGAGAGGTTGCATTGTACTTAAGTGAATCCCTCAGTCAAATAGGAAGAGATGTGGGATTTTTCATGTCTACCAACATTTTGGCACATGAGCGGCTTCATTCAAGGGAAAAAGTTGGTGACGAGGTCTAGCTGAGGTTTATCAGGTATCTATGGGTGGAGGCAGTACAGAAAGTTTTAGGTATCAGGCTAGGGAGGTAGAAATGAGACACAAGTTTCTGGGTCGGTACCTTGGTCTGATTTTATTGCTTCTTCCCAAGTTTACATGGACATGTTAAAGAGCACAATCACCAGGTCATAATTTCAATGAATGTATAATATAGATGAGGCATTCTAGATATTCAAATTACTTGAACAAAAAGCCTGCCTGGCCTATCACTTTGACTCAAATCATATTGCTCAAACTGAACACTGTTCACACTGTAAGTGACAATCAGTCATAGATACATGTAAGCCATGATAGACTAACTAAGCACACTCCAGAGCTACGTATAGACAAGAATGCAAGTGCTTCTTAGTGTACAAGTTGTAGCGAACTCGAGAAATTATTTTGTGACATCAGATACCATGAAAATTACCAATCACATTGCCCCACATTGGGTGCCAAAAATGTAGTGAACTCAATGTAGTGAAATCAAACACAAAGGGTAGAAAATTAAGGGGTTCATGTAAGAAAACAAAAGATTGCTTATATGATCAAAAGATGAAAGAAATGTATTTATTTTCATGCTGTTTACACAAACCAAAACAAAATTATAAATCTCAGGGCCAGTTTGACAGGGCATAAACACAACTCAATTATCAAGGGTAGGAGGAGGGGATGAATTGTCTCACCATTCATCATCATCGCTCGTCGTGTACTGCTGTTGGCAGCGAGCGTTGCATTGGTACGGTGCGTCGCCTTGGAGCCATGCTGCATGAGTCAACTGCCCTCATCAGCAATCGCGGTGTTGTGGTGGGTCCCAGGTCCGATCTACACGTTGTCTGCCCATTGTCAGTTCCGTGGCCGAAGCTGTGCTATCACGGCGTCAGAAGGCAGATGTTGGCGATGGGTGGAAAAGCGTCCATGTCCTCTCCCTTCCGCGGTATCTCCACGACTCCCCCTTTTCACTTCTCCATCCTCTTTCAGCTCAACTCCACTTCCAAATATTCTTCCTTTCGGCTTTGCATTGGTGGGCAAAATTTTCAATGCAGCCCAATGGCAGATTGCCATTTCATCATCACGCCTCTTCGTGCGGGGTGGGAATTTTCTATCTGGTGTGGGCTGGCAGGTGGCTCGTGAATCGGCATCTTTCTCATGGTTTCACGTTCTTAAGATGTCTGAAAAGGGAAATGCAAAGGCTCAATCTAGATATAGTGGGGGTCAGTGAAGTGAAGTGGAAGGAAGACAAGGATTTCTGGTCAGATGAGTATCGGTGGTAATATCAACAGCAGCAGAAAATGGTATAACAGGTGTAGGATTCGTTATGAATAGGAAGGTAGAGCAGAGGGTGTGTTACTGTGAACAGTTCAGTGACCGGGTTGTTCTAATCAGAATCGACAGCAGACCAACACCGACAACGATAGTTCAGATATACATGCCGACGTCGCAAGCTGAAGATGAACAGATAGAGAAAGTGTATGAGGATATTGAAAGGGTAATGCAGTATGTAAAGGGGGACGAAAATCTAATAGTCATGGGCGACTGGAATGCAGTTGTAGGGGAAGGAGTAGAAGAAAAGGTTACAGGAGAATATGGGCTTGGGACAAGGAATGAAAGAGGAGAAAGACTAATTGAGTTCTGTAACAAGTTTCAGCTAGTAATAGCGAATACCCTGTTCAAGAATCACAAGAGGAGGAGGTATACTTGGAAAAGGTCGGGAGATACGGGAAGATTTCAATTAGATTACATCATGGACAGACAGAGATTCCGAAATCAGATACTGGATTGTAAGGCGTACCCAGGAGCAGATATAGACTCAGATCACAATATTGTAGTGATGAAGAGTAGGCTGAAGTTCAAGACATTAGTCAGGAAGAATCAATACGCAAAAAGTGGGATACGGAAGTACTAAGGAATGACGAGATACGTTTGAAGTTCTCTAACGCTATAGATACAGCAATAAGGAATAGCGCAGTAGGCAGTACAGTTGAAGAGGAATGGACATCTCTAAAAAGGGCCATCACAGAAGTTGGGAAGGAAAACATAGGTACGAAGAAGGTAGCTGCGAAGAAACCATGGGTAACAGAAGAAATACTTCAGTTGATCGATGAAAGGAGGAAGTACAAACATGTTCCGGGAAAATCAGGAATACAGAAATACAAGTCGCTGAGGAATGAAATAAATAGGAAGTGCAAGGAAGCTAAGACGAAATGGCTGCAGGAAAAATGTGAAAACATCGAAAAAGATATGATTGTCGGAAGGACAGACTCAGCATACAGGAAAGTCAAAACAACCTTTGGTGACATTAAAAGCAACGGTGGTAACATTAAGAGTGCAACGGGAATTCCACTGTTAAATGCAGAGGAGAGAGCAGATAGGTGGAAAGAATACATTGAAAGCCTCTATGAGGGTGAAGATTTGTCTGATGTGATAGAAGAAGAAACAGGAGTCGATTTAGAAGAGATAGGGGATCCAGTATTAGAATCGGAATTTAAAAGAGCTATGGAGGACTTACGGTCAAATAAGGCAGAAGGGATAGATAACATTCCATCAGAATTTCTAAAATCATTGGGGGAAGTGTCAACAAAACGACTATTCACGTTGGTGTGTAGAATATATGAGTCTGGCAATATACCATCTGACTTTCGGAAAAGCATCATCCACACAATTCTGAAGACGGCAAGAGCTGACAAGTGCGAGAATTATCGCACAATCAGCTTAACAGCTCATGCATCGAAGCTGCTTACAAGAATAATATACAGAAGAATGGAAAAGAAAATTGAGAATGCGCTAGGTGACGATCAGTTTGGCTTTAGGAAAAGTAAAGGGACGAGAGAGGCAATTCTGACGTTATGGCTAATAATGGAAGCAAGACTAAAGAAAAATCAAGACACTTTCATAGGATTTGTCGACCTGGAAAAAGCGTTCGACAATATAAAATGGTGCAAGCTGTTCGAGATTCTGAAAAAAGTAGGGGTAAGCTATAGGGAGAGACGGATCATATACAATATGTACAACCAAGAGGGAATAATAAGAGTGGACGATCAAGAACGAAGTGCTCATATTAAGAAGGGTGTAAGACAAGGCTATAGCCTTTCGCCCCTACTCTTCAATCTGTACATCGAGGAAGCAATGATGGAAATAATAGAAAGGTTCAGGAGTGGAATTAAAATACAAGGTGAAAGGATATCAATGATACGATTCGCTGATGACATTGCTATCCTGAGTGAAAGTGAAGAAGAATTAAATGATCTGCTGGACGGAATGAACAGTCTAATGAGTACACGTATGGTTTGAGACTAAATCGGAGAAAGACGAAGGTAATGAGAAGTAGTAGAAATGAGAACAGTGAGAAACTTAACATCAGGATTGATGGTCACGAAGTCAATGAAGTTAAGGAATTCTGCTACCTAGGCAGTAAAATAACCAATGACGGACAGAGCAAGGAGGACATCAAAAGCAGACTCGCTATGGCAAAAAAGGCATTTCTGGCCAAGAGAAGTCTACTAATATCAAATACCGGCCTTAATTGGAGGAAGAAATTTCTGAGGATGTATGTCTGGAGTACAGCATTGTATGGTAGTGAAACATGGACTGTGGGAAAACCGGAACAGAAGAGAATCGAAGCATTTGAGATGTGGTGCTATAGACGAATGTTGAAAATTAGGTGGACTGGGTAAGGAATGAGGAGTTTCTACTCAGAATCGGAGAGGAAAGGAATATGTGGGAAACACTGATAAGGAGAAGGGACAGGATGATAGGACATCTGCTAAGACATGAGGGAATGACTTCCATGGTACTAGAAGGAGCTGTAGAGGGCAAAAACTGTAGAGGAAGACAGAGATTGGAATACGTCAGGCAAATAATTGAGGACGTAGGTTGCAAGTGCTACTCTGAGATGAAGAGGTTAGCACAGGAAAGGAATTCGTGGCGGGCCGCATCAAACCAGTCAGTAGACTGATGACCAAAAAAAAAAAAGATGTTTTCCTGCATTCCGAAGCTGTTGGGAGAGCAGCTACACAACACTTCTTTGTAACCGCTCTCTCTGCGTGAGCCCTGGACAGACTCATGTTTGGGCTCCGTCTCAAAATCTGCCGGCGTCCGTGATTTATAAGGACTGTCCTCATTGTCAAGGATATCAGCATCTTAAGAATGCTGGCTTTTTTCACACACCTCCCTCTGCGAATTCCCCACGAGTTTTGCATGCACAGCCCTGTGCCTGTTGGGTGCTGGAATTGTTGGCACATCCCTGCTTTCTAAGGCAGGTAAAATGATTGCCACTTGGCCAGAAGAAACTGCAATGCTTTCGCGCGTACATTCCTGGCATTCTATCCTAATGGCTGCAGATGTCCATCAGTTCTCGGCATGCTTCTCGTTGTCAGACAGGCCCTTCGCATCATGTTCCTCCTTAAGCGAGGCGAGGATGTCAGCCTGGCTTCCCGCTGTGTGCTTGCAGATTGACTGCAGTGTCCCTCTTCAAGGGGGCTTGCCCCAGAGAGTTCGGCCCCTTTCTCCTCCACAGCCACTCGTGGTGACTTGGCCAAAGTGACTGCAGTATTACAAAGCTTAACTGAATAGATTCTTTCACTCACATAATTTTTTGCTCTCGGGTGATGGACACCTGAGGTTCATCTGATGTCAGGAGCTCTCAAACTGTTGAACTCTGCCTTGCTCGTCAACTGGTGACCTCTTTATACTGTGTTGGGGCTGTCTGCTTATAGATGGTGTGTGACTGTGTTGCATTTTTACTCACAATTCGCAATCGATCCCACTTGTGATACCAACTGACGGACCTGGCTGTGGCAGTCCATTTCTGTGCAGGACTTGGCAGGTATGGAGAGGAGCAGGCTGATGGCAGCTTAGTAAAATAATGTTAAAAACCAATCACACTATTATAACTCATGCTTCTACATTCATACGCTGAGCTGATGTGGCTATGCCCCTCTGGGCACACGGTGTCGCCTGGCACCTAGCCGGTAGTCGGTGACCCAGTTAGTGCGTCACGGCTGATTGCAGGTAGCGCTAGTGGTGCGGAAGGTGGTTGGAATGTTTGCAGGGGGTGCCAGCCTCCCGATGTGAAATCCCACTCCTGCGAGTGGTGGAAGGAGGCGCCAGGGTGTCCACTGCTCCTTGGCAGGACCTGAGCTGCTGCTGAAGTGAGCCTGAAAATGGCCCACCAGTTGAGAGGTACAACTGTCCGAGTAGGTGGTTTCCCAGGTGTGTCTCACAACGCATAAACATCTCTATTCCTGTCGGAAAGAATAAGAACCGAGAGAGGAAAGGAGGGGGGGGGGGGGGGAGTGAGTGAGAGAGAGAGAGAGAGAGAGAGAGAGAGCTGTTACATGTTCAGAAAAGGGATCTGTCTTCACTCTCAGGCATTACATGCTACACAACAGTTCTGATACGCTATTATTTGTAATTCTACACTACACTACACTTCTGATCATTGCACTGCATTACAATATAATTGTGTAATGGAAGCTAGAGGCCGATTATTATTTTTCTCGTCTGTTCTGGCTTGTTGGCCCGTAACATGCTAGGGCATAGCTTAGGAGTCACAGAGACCGTGCTGCCACCGAACTTTTATCCATTTTCCTCTTTATGATATTACACAAATAGAGAGGGTGACAACTTCAAGATCTGTGGAAATTGTTCCTCACACTTCCTGAGGTTAATCTCTTTGATGCTCCTGAAAGGATGTTGTAGTTAGGTATTTTGTTTTGGTTGTTTATGTATTGTAATGTGTGTCTTCAGCCAGTTTGTCTCACTGTGAGACAGGATTTCAGTTCATAGTTAGATAGTCTGCCTGTGAGCATGTTGATTTTGTAATCAGATCATCAGTTTTTATTAAACTGTAGACGGTATTGTTATAAGAGACTCTCCTGCACTGATCTGTGCTATCTCGCCTATTGCCGAATTCCCAGATTATATGGTGCAACTTACCACATTGGCATATTTTTAATAAATATGTGCCTTCAAGTAGTGTATTATCTTGGTCAGTGATATGTATGACATTTTTAATCTTCTGCTGTGTACCAGAGGTACTGCCAATTTCTACTGAGATTATCATTTATTCCTCGGTGTGGCTCTTTCAGTGTGTAACAATACAACGTTACAGGTCGGGATTAATCTATGAAGTCTTGAATATCTTATTTGTATGTATCAGTTGGTATGTAGAAATTGAGATTTCGGGCATTTCTTTATGTAGTTTTGCGTGATTAAGTCCCGAGCAATGCAGTGCTGTCATTTGTTACGTGCGATTTGTGATCTGTTATGTTTTATTTTCCGATAATAAATCATATTCTTTTCTCATTACCATTAAAATATGATGACAAAAAATGTTTGAGGTTCATTTTGGAATAATATTTTAATAACTATGTAGATGATGTGGCATCCTGCTTTTACTCTTAGAAAAGAGTGTTAATCCTGTGTTTATGAATTGTCAGTGTCAGGATCAGTGATTATGATTCGAGAAATAATTGATTTGACGAGGTTCAATTGCACACATTCGCATGGGGCGAATTATGACCTTGGAATTGATTGTAGATGTATGCAAGTAAATTTTGTGACAGGCTAGTAAGCGTCGCGAATGTGCACAGTGTCAAGACTGCTTTCGCGCCGCCGATGGTTTGCTTTAAACTTGCGAAAATACAATTTACGCAAATTCTTAATTATTGCAAAAGGGCAGAAATTTTATGGTTATCCCACTGTTCATGGCCCATTGTGGAGGACATAAGTTTTGATAGAAAGATCAATTTCAAAATCCAATGTAAATCCTGTTAATCGAAGTAGCCTAGCAACCCAAAAGCTCATACGGGTTCGGGTTATCAGCAGAAACAGTGTACTATTTTCCATGCACACATTTAGACTCTACATTGAGGGAAAAAAAAAAAAAAAAAAAAAAAAAAAAAAAAAAAAAAAAAAAAAAAAAAAGGGCATTTGATTGAATAAAAGGAAAGATATGAAGAAGTTTATTCGTATATTTTGTTATTTCATGAACAGTGATATTTTCTTATAGTGGTGTAGAGCCTTAAGTATATTAATATTGTGACAGACTGATCATAAGTGCTCTTGTTACAAGTCAAGTTTTGGGCCTGATTAAGAGTAGCTGGTTCTTAGAGTCTCAAAGATTAAGTGAAGAATAAAATCACACTTAAATAACACTGCATCGAAACCCACTATCTTTATATTATATTAAGTTAGCTATTCTGGAATCATGTGGTATCGTGGCCATTCAGTTGTGTGTTGTCAACAACAAATCGGTAAACACAAACATAAACATTTCTCATGCTCTGATATCGATGAGGGAAAGAAGAGATGACAACGACGACATATATGTATACATATACAAACAGTATACATGGTGCCTTTCAATACAACACGATAACATCACGATATAACAGTACTCATAATACCTTGCTGAACCAGAGATGCTATAGATAGCTACCCTGGAAAGGGCATCCCTGGGCTGACTGCAATGGTACTCCAGTTCCCATGACCAGCTTTGCTTATACCAAGTAATAATCATCACTAGCACTGGACAGCAGCTCTGAGTTTGTCGTCTTTGTGAATGTTAAGTATTTTGTATACTGACTAACATTCTCATCTTGTTATTGACCCTTATGTCTGGAATTTTCTGAAGAATGTTATTGTGCTTATTTGCAACTAAGCAGCATTGAACCTATTCCTTAGCACATACTGGACAACTTAAAACAAAGAAAATAAGTTCTGCAGAGATAGTTCACACGAGACAATCAATAATTCTACACCAATAATGATACTACACCTCACGCTATCCCATACTCCAAAAACCACTCGTTTCAGGCTCTTAAATCAAGTAGAGGCCCACACCTTGGCAGATCACCAGGTTCGACTCGGGCATTGGTGGGAAACACCCATGGCTGGATGATTTAAACTACTGCCCTCAGGGAGGACCCCTGCAGTGCCAAAAGAATCAGCTCCAGTCACTACTGTCTCACCAACTATAACTGCCACTATCTGAACCACAATACCACTAAAGAACCTCCCTGGACAGCACTCTGAGGTTTCACCAAGTGTCACAGACAACAATCCAGCAGATTCACTATTACTAAGAACAACACATCCTGCAGGTGGTACCTACAATCAAAAATAGTTTTTGAACAATGGAAACTCGAGGTAGGAATATCAACAATGTAGGAAAAGATAGATTTCTACTTACCATAAAGATACCATGCTAAGTTGCAGCCAGGCTCAATTAAAGGCACTTGCACATGTTTTCGGCCTCAGCCTTTATTCACTAACTTTGTCTTAACTGACAACTACTTCTCCTTTGAAGGGAAGGTGCACAAATAATTCTGCAGCACACAGCCATGGGGACCCACATGGCAGCCTCCTATGCCAACCTGTTTATGGGTCATCCAGAGGAGACCTTCCAAGCCTTCCAGAATGCCAAACCCTTAGCAGGGTTCAGGCTCATTGATATCTTCACGGTCTGGATTCAGGCCCAAGACACTCTTTCTTCATTCCTCAACACCTTCTCTCCCATCCACTTCACCTGGTCCTCCTCAATCTGGCATGCCTTCCTAGATGTTAACCTCCTCCTCAGAAGGCTCCATCCACACCTCTGTCGAATAAAACCCACCAACCACACCTGCATTTCAACAGCTGTTCATCAGTTTTACACCAAAAAATCCCTCCCATACAGCCTGGCCACTCGGGGATGGTGTATCAGCAGTGACAAGAACTTCCTTGCACAGTATGTTGAGTGTCTTTGCCAAGGCCTTCACAGACAGGCACTACCCCCAGACCTAGTCTTCAGACAGATCTCCCTTGCCATTTCCCCTCACACACCCAATCCTCCCACCACCTCCAAGAACCATCCACAAAGGAGAGCCCCTTTTGTCACCCAATACCACCTTGGACAGGAACAACTGAACCACATCCTTCGCCAGGGCTTTCATTACCAAACATCATGCCCTGAAATGAGGGACACCCTACCCAAGATCCTTCCTACCCCTCCTAAAGTGGTGTTCCATTGCCCTCCCAACTTCGATAATGACCCCATCCGTCTGTACACCACTCCCAATCCCAACCCCTTGCCACAAGGATCATATCCCTGTGCAAGACCTGTTCAATCCACACACGCAGCACCTCCTATTCTAGTCGTGTCGCAGGTTTATACTACCCCATCATGGGCTGGGCCACCTGTGAGAGCAGTCATCTCATTTACCACTTCTATTGCAGTCACTGCACACCTTTTTTATATTGGTATGACAACCAACCAGCAGTCCACCAAGGTGAATGGATACTGCCACACTGTGGCCAAGAGCAAAGTAGACCACCCTGTGGCACAACATGAACACATCTTCCACCCTCTGCCAATGCAACCGCCCATGTTTCCCCACTCCTTCTCTTTTCTGCTCCGTTTTCCACACCTCGCTGCCCCACAACCTCCTGACATAGTGCCTGTTGGCATTCTACTCCATGCATACTCTGTCAGACAGCGTTCCTCTCTTCTCACACCTGTGAACTCCTATCCCTTCCCCTCCTCCTCCAGACTGCTGCCTCCATTCCATGTGATAGTTGCATTTTGACCTGAGCCGCCAGAGTTGGCAGTTGTGTGCGTGAGTTGTGCTTGCTTGTGTGAATGAATGGTGTGTGTTTCTCTTATTTCGATGAAGGCTGAGGTCAAAAGTGTAAGTGTCTTTTAGTTGTGCCTGTCTGCAACTTAGTGTGTCATCTTTACAGCAAGTAGCAACCTATCTTTCCCTACGTTGTTCAAAAATTTCTTTTGGCTAGCCTGCCTTCCTGTAGCATTCACCAGCCAGTGGTCCAACTACTGTGATGACATCTCCATTCATATGAACACTGACGGTCAAGATGATGCTCAAAATACTGTACATTCATACAAATGGCTCTGAGCACTATGCGACTTAACTTCTGAGGTCATCAGTCACCTAGAACTTAGAACTAATTAAACCTAAGTAACCTAAGGACATCACACACATCCATGCCCGAGGCAGGATTCGAAACTGCGACCGTAGCGGTCGCTCGGCTCCAGACTGTAGCATCTAGAACCACACGGCCACTCCGGCCGGCTACATTCATACAACCCATCCCCCCTCCCCCTCCAAACCTGCACCCCACCACCACCACCCTGTCAGATTTATCACTGTGCCGGATACTTCGTCACCCACATTAACTGATCATCACTACAAATATTTTACCTTGAAACAAATTGTTTTGTGGGGAAGACGTGTCACAGGATTACATGAAAAATGAGGCAAAAGAACTGATTTTCTGAAAGAAATATATTTGTGGTGTGATCGATAGTGGATATGGTGATGATACGTAATAATAACTGGGGAACTAACGTAAAATTTTGAGTAGGGTACATATGATATTCATTAAGGCCACAACAATGTAAGGGAGGGTTGAATAATGTGGATTATTTCGAGGCTTGTGGCTGGTGGTTAGTTTCATCAGGAACGATTATTGCGTGTAAGCTCTCACCTCCACAGTCTCTCACTACAATTACCACTGAAACATTCTAATTGGTTTATATAATAATTCTTCCTTCAACAGCATGAGGCATCGATTGTCAACTGACCACTGTCCCTTGCCGTGATAAGGAATGCAGTTTGAAACAATCATAAATAAGGTCACCATTGTTCTAGAAGCCTACAGCTTGTTGTCCAGGTATCGTTTACTTTAGAAATGAAAAATCTGCCTCCCTTTCCAGAGGATATACTGTAAAAACTTTTATATGTACACAGCTCACTCACACTACACATACATCCAGAATCACAAATGGGAAAAGACAGACAGTTGGACAGTGAAATATTTGATATTGGCTTAAACAAATATATGAATGGTCAATTTTTCTTTTTGTTTATACATTCTTCTAGTGCAGATATGTTTATAGTGCATCTTTGGCCCGCACCGTGTTCCAGTACTGACATATGCTTTATGGGTACACCGAAATAAGATCTATCTCACACACACTGAAAATCTTGCTGTTGAAGGCAGATACCATGGTAAATGTGCAAAAAGATTTTTCAGATCTGATGTGCAACTCTCAGTAATATTGGACAACCAAAAGATGATGAGGTATCTGACTGGATGAATCTCATTTGTGAGTCTGGTACTGAGCGCTGCGGGTTTCAAATCTGTGCCAGACGGCATGGACCTCGATTACCACTAGAGGTCTCTGCAGCCATCGTGCTGTTTAAGCCGTGGCTGCCCGCACTCCGGGTCCACATATAATGTGAGGGCACCACGGTGCAGCACATGGTCCTAGCGGCCAATAGCGACGCACCCTATCATGTATTTAAGCACCTGCCTCTCACTCAGTGAGGCAGTCTGATATTCGCATGAGTCTATTGACATCTCGCCTACAGACAGCACATTAACTTTGCTTGTTTCCGTGTATGAGTGGACGTTGTTGATTCGTGAGGTTTTTTGCTTGTGACCCCGTTGCTTCTTGCATGTTCTTGTTCGTAGGGTCTTGCTTAGTCATCAGCTGCTGTTCATGTCCGCCCTTTCCCGCTGTCCATTTTGTTTGTTTGTGGGCCGCTCCCATTCAGTCCCACCACACTTTTGTTCTCAGCAACCCCGCGACCGGAACGGTCGCAGTTACAACAGTGAGCATTTGGAAGTCAGCGAAGATGAATGATACTCTAAGACATTCTGAAGAAGTTCTATGAAGATTTTTTATTAGTTGGAAAAATAAATCAGCACAATAAAAGCATAACATGATTTTAGAACACAAGCTATTTTATTTTATCTGACATGTGGTATGAGATCAAAAGCAAAGACAACTATAAGAACACATCTGAATTGTTGAAACTGCTACTATAATCTGGAGGACATTAGATCTCGAACTTATGAAGTGGAAATGTATTGCCCTTCACGCAAGTTCTTGCATAAGTTTGAAAATGACATACAGTCACTGAAATTACTTCTTAGAATGATCACTTTTATAAAAAAAAGAAAGATGATTGTTCAAAGCTAAAAACAACAATAAATTGTCTTTCACATTCTGTTATTTCAGCTGCTAGGCTGAGAGCCTTTGTTACTAATACACAACTAGCTCCTGAGAAAACGGTATGTATAAAATATGAAGATGTGTTGTAGATGTGCTCTCAGCTTTTTAATTAACACTGTAATGGTATCAAGACATTTTGAAGGATTCAATATGCAAAAATCTATCAAGACAATTCTTTTACACAGTTCATGTTGAACAATGTGGATGTCCATAATGACAAAAAGTAATAATAATGATGATGACCACTGCCGATGTAAACAAACTTTTTGTTCTTTATCTAATGTTATTTTGTTAATTTTACTGTTTCCAGAACTGTTATTTTGAGACATGTGATTTCCATTAAATTGATAAATGGCAATACTTACTTACCAACCAGGTTTTTCATCACTTTCCTAGAGTTTCTGAAAACCCACTTTGACACGCGACAAGTTCCCTCTCCCACAATTTTGCATCAAATTGGTCAATTGTTAGATACTGCCTGTATCATGTATATGTAGAAAAGTAAATGTAAAGAAACTGATTATCATATTGTGCACACTAGCTGTTCCTTTGTACCACATACAACTGATTAAAATATATCGTACATTAAAAAAATACTCACTGCGACAATAAGAACAATTTACACAGTTTCAAGTAGGTGCGAAGTTGACAGTAATTAGCATAAGTGACAGTAATTAGCGTAAGCTGCTACCGTGTGAACATATTATCACTGCACCCAGCCTCTGCAATTGTGGCAACTTGGATAGCCTTCACATATGGGCAGCACAATCTGGACCCTCCAGGACTCCAGATAAACCATGTCCCCTTGAATCTCAGTCCACACATTGGTGCCAATACAATTGCCAGCAATGGGTCATCAATGCCATATTCCCCTTGCATACTATCAATAAATGCTGTTTGAAATAAAGATTACACTGCAATTGATTTTAAAACCACTTCTCCCCTTCTTTTTGTAGCTTTGTTTTGGTTTGAACCCCCAAACCTCTCCCCCTCGGGCTATGCCCATGCAGTTGGAGCCATGGGTATTTGCTGATATTCCTTTCTACAGTCTATAACAATGAACCATTTCACTCCAGCAGGTGCATGAGTGAAATCTTGTAAATTAGGAATAATATACTTGTCAGGTATGGCAAGTGAATTAACAAAAGGATTTGTTCTTTTTTGGCACTAAATGTTTAGGAGACGACCAACCGCTGGCTGAAAGCCTCACTCCTCCAGTTTGTAACAGTTCATCAATAATGTTTATTCACAGCCAGACATCTGTCTGATGTTCGTCTTTTCATTTTTGCATAAACAGGGGGGGGGGGGGGGGGGGCGGCATTCTTAGTATGAGTGTAGTGACAGATGTCCTGCACAACTCCAGCATGTCTTGTGTGTTAACTAATGCCTTGCAACTGAAAACCTGGTTGTTGTATTATTAGACCTCCTATCACTAGCCTGTATTTTGAAGCTCTGAAATACTTTGACGCAGTGTAAATAACTCAGCTTGGTGGTAGTGTTCCTTGTTCCTTAATCCTGTGTTTTTTTGAGCTAACATGGGTTTATGTTGCCCTACCTTTGACGATTTGGTGTCAGCAATAAAAATGGTACTGCTTAAAGCATGGATCTTAACTAAAATGTCCTCTCCACTATTGACCTGTGCTGTTGTATCAACAATCTCCTTTATGGGTGCAGCCCATTTTTGTTGATCCAATCTATCAATCTAACTTAGTTCAGCACTCCTGTAGCTAAACCCAATGGTAATTACTGATAATGTAGGAAGTCGGCTCCAATAATTGGCACTGACACTTCCGCCATTACAAAATTACATTCCAAAATAAAACTGATCCTAATCTTAAATCTACAGTTAAAGTTTAAGTCCATAGTTCCATACCAGCATTTCGTTAACTGCCCTTAGGAAAGCCCTTGGTGGTGTTTCTTTCTCTCTCTCTCTCTCTCTCTCTCTCTCTCTCTCTCTTTTTTTTTTTTTTTTTTTTTTTTTTTTTTTTTTTTTTTTTTTTTTTTTTTTTTTTTTAATGGATGACACATGATTTGTTCATTGGAATTGTACCGACAGATGATCCTGAATCAATTAGGAATTAGCACCCCTGAATCAATTAGGAATTAGCACCCTGATAACTTGTCACACCCAAAAATCCTGAGATCTGTGCCTGTACTACATTGCAATGTCCGTAACTTTCTCACAATAGTCTTTCTGGCTTTCAAAGCAGCAATGGTAGGAAGAAATGCATTTTCTCACCATACTGTCAAGCCTCATACGATACCAACTTATCTGGTCGAGCATGGAGGTAACAGCATATTGCGCAATGATTTGCATGTCCCATGCAGTCACAACCTTGGGAGCAATGGCTTCACATCAAGTAAAGTTGACAGTGTTTGTCACCTGCTGACTAGCTAATGGGCCACTACAGTGCAGTGCGTCCCACGATACCTCACATTCCAAGAAGCTGTCTCCACTCAACTCCATGATAGCCCATACTTTGCTGGAACTGCACCCCAACTGCTGGCAACCTCCGCAGAGAGAGAAAGATGGCAGTCGTCCTGCTGCATAACATTATCCAAGCACATGAAGTCTAGCAGCCAATAGTAGTTTGGTATGATAGGATGTTGCTTGTGAGAAATTAACTAGCTTGTAGAGAAGGTGGTAGTTTTAGCATCCATATTCCTCGAATGTGTGGTTGGACAAAATGTCTGACTTAATTGCACTTTGCAAATGCCGCCATAATTGCGATGAATTTCTATGTCCCAACACTTCATAAAGCACCTGGCAGGCTTGTTGCTCCAGTGTTTGGGCCACATGTGACAATAACGGTAGTTTAATAGTCTCAAAGGTGTTTGAAGTTGGTGAATTAGCAATTAAGTCACTTACGAGACGTGAATGTTCACTTAACTTGTTGAGAACAGGAACAAGCTTCAATGTATCACTTTTGAATACCGTACCCATGTAGAATTAGTTCTGTAATATTAAACCAAGGTTGATCGAGTTGGAATGCCTGAAGTTCATGCACAATTCCTCACCTTGGTATTTTGCTATGGAATATTTGTTTTGGCATGTTGCCACATATATTTAACCATAGTATTTTTTGCAGTGATAACCTTGATGATCTGTATTTCCATATGAATGAGTTTTATTTCCTCTAGCTCACTTCACTCCATATGAATAGCTTTTAACAGATCAGAAGCCTTTGTTTTTATAAAGACTTATAACACACCACACCCCAATTGGTTAAATCACTGTGGTCACTGAATTAGAGCTGAAACAAGATGAGGAAATGTACATATACTGCCAAAAATAATAGTTCGTCCTCCTACTCAACTTTTTTTGTTTGGTGTTCATGGAACTTTGGAAGACAATGTATTGCTGACAAGTCTCAGACATTTGGAACACATCATAAATTAAAACTCAAAATTAGTTTTGTTATTTTAAGAAGAAAATTAAGGATTTGCAATTTCAACTGCATTAATTCATCAAACAGTTTCTCAATTGCTATTTACAGCATTAATGTTCCGTAACATATGGAGAAGATGCTTCAAGATGTAGGATGACTCTGTGAAAATATAGGGATATCTATTTCAGCTTATATGACAACACTCAGTAGTTTCCAAGAAAATGACATTCAAAGTTTTAACACTACCCTCATCAGTCTGCTGGAACGGCATATAGTCAAATAGGTCTACAACTGTCTAGGATGAACCCTAACTGGTGTAGATTGTTTTTGTCCCCTTGACATCATAAGGGGAATATCTCTATTCCGTTATAAGCTGCCAATATCGAAAATCTCAATCGAGTCTATGAGGGAGGAGGGGGAGGGGATGGGGTTGGGGTGGGGGATGCTGAAAGTGAGCTAGTAACAAGAACCTCACAATCAGTTTCACAAAACGAAGCTGTTGAAATAGAAACTGTTTATGATGATCTAGAAGTGTCGAAATGGGAGGTTGGAAACAAAAGAAGAGATAATCGCTGCAGTCTACTTCTGCATTGAATGTTTGGAAAAAAAAGAACATAATATACTAAACATGAGCTAAAATAACAACTAATCGGTCCAAATTTATAGCTCAAGAAATGACCAAGGAAATCCTCAACTCTATAAACAACAGACAATTAGCTAAAGATAAAGAACTACTGAGTGGAACAAAAACATGTGATATTGTGATAGGGGTATTATATACTTCAGTCATCAAATACTTTATACACACACACACACACACACACACACACACACACACACACAGACACAAAGTGAAATGGTGAGTTATTTTTACAGGCATAATGAAAGGCCCCCAGGATGCCGTAAAATTAAGATTCATTAAAAAACAAAAATTGAAACACCGAGTAACCAGGGGGTTGGCAAAGATGTTTATTATGAATGTGCGATAAGGTGCAGACAAATGAATGAAACAACAGTCAACTATTGTACAGTTTTGTTTTTTGTTCACTCTTACACACTCTCTTGTATTCTCATCTGTAGGAGGACGATGAAGATGTGCAACTTTAGATTTGAAGTATTGTGAGCTATATGTATAATGTCTGCATGAATAATATTTTATGGAGAAACAGTATCAATTATTTTTATTTTTTTAAGTAAGTGAAGAGGAAAATTATAGGAAGAGGATTTTCGTGATTACGACAAGCGCTGGTGTTCCCGGAGTCCTCCACTGCCTGCAGCTTCAACTAGAAGATCAGCAAAGTCCGATCACCAAGAAAAATTGAGATAATCACAAACATTTTAACAATGCAATCATATTCAATTATATTTATTTATACTATTTTTTTATATTACAACTGGCAACCGTGACAGGACTTCTGGGCACCAGTCGTGAGTATTGTTTATTAACTATTGTTATAGCACGAAATTTCTGTGACATTGGTATGAATTATAAAAACTAACTGCCTGTATTTTCTGTCTGCATGAATCATGATGGGGAGCAAGTATTACAAAAAAGCAAAAACTGAGGAGAAAAATTTTGAAAGGAATAAGAATTTGACCCAGGTCACGTAAAATTTTCCATAGTAAGCTGTTTTGTTTGGTGCAGCAAAGGTAGGACGGCTACGCAAGTTGTTTGCATGGTTACGCTTGGCAGTGTCTCTTTTGATGTACATAGAAACCTTTTCCTCATTATTCCCTTCCTTGAATTTTATTTGCAAGTAAAACAGGGTCTGACATCAAGTGAATTGCATTTGTCAAGGTTAGCATATGAAATTTTTAACATTTTTGTGAAATTTCTATTGTTTGTATATTCATACAACATGGCCAAAAAATTTATGCCCATTGTTGATGGCGGTAGGAGCCAAGATGGCGTAGAGTTGCGAGAACGAACAATTGAAGTACAGGCGCCATGTATGTCAACTGTAGAAAGTTTAAGTAGATCAGAGATGAGTGTCACAGGAGTGACAAATGATACCGACACTCCACAACAGAATAACCTTGACAACACAATGTTTACAATTGATGAGACAATGTCATGCATCTCCCAGAGCGACATACTGCTCATGAATGCGATCCCAATATGAATTTTGACAACACGTTACAAACACCACTAGGTCACAATGAAAACATTAACTTGGGAAGTACAGCTGACAGCAACCACAGTAGTACAACTCAAGCACTACTATGGCAGTTACTATCTAACATAAGTGTGAAATCTGATGATATGAAACACAATACAAACACCAATTTCAGTAATTTGACACAAGATATGAACATGGTAAAACAGCAACAACACACTGTTACACAAGACTTAAATACAATGAAGCAAGAACAAAAACAAGTATTCAAGGATTTGCAAGACATAGTCTCACAGAAATTCGATTACTTAACCAAAAATTTTTGCACTGAAATCGACGAAAAACTGAACGATACGAAAACACAGGTACGGCATGAAGTACTGTTGCGGCCACGTGTAGTAAGCGTTGCTTCACGCAGTGGAGAATGGCAAAACAGAGGCACGCCGGCGATCGAGGCGTTGTGAAGTAAGCAGGCACAGATAGCCTTGCTGACAGCAGCAGTCTACCACCAGACTGACGCAAGGACCCACACAGACCGAACGAAGCCTGGAGAGTGCTGAGTAAGGGGAAGAGAGGCCAGCACGCTAAGTTACATTGCAATATACTGCGGGAGTAATAACAAAAAGCTACCACCGAGGGTAAAAAATAGTGGAGCGCAGGCAGCAACAGACAGAAGCCATTAGGGAGCAGTTCGGATCTGAGGACGGACGTGGTCCGCGTCCGGATGTTCAATATTCGAAGGTGACGATTCCGGAAGTCTGTTCCAGCTTGCAAGAGTCATCCGTTCGCCGCCAGATGTCAACTTCAGCTCTTGAGGTTGACTCAAGTTCGGTTGGCACCATGGCTGACTAACTATGGTGAGAACTTGCAGCAGGACCGGCCGCAGCGCGGTCTTGGTCACAGGCGCCACCAGGGACTGACGCCCGCACTTCACGGCAACCTGGCTCCACGGCGCATCGTCTGTCCGTGACGGGACCTCGCAGACATCACGACTGACGGCTTCACTGCCGCCGGTGCAGCAGGCAACGGCAGCTGACCTCATGGCGACGTGGCTCCGTGCCCGTACTGGGGGCGCCGAGTGGAAACGAGTTCATCTCAACCACAGGGCATCCTGGCTTCAGCGGAGCACTGGTGGCCTGAGGCCCCCCGAGCGCGATCAGCGGCGTGCATTGTGCGCATTGTCGGAGAATCTACACAGCAGCAGCCGGGCGGAGGGATCCGCAGGCCTGGGCAGCAACAACGAGGGAGAAATTGTAAAGAAAGTTCAATAAATAATTGTAAAACTCCACGCCGTTTCAGTCTTAGACACAGCCACTGTGTCTGCTGCTAACAAGTGGCGCGTCGTTGTAACAAGTGGTGCAGAACCTGTAACAAGTGGGGTCAGGCGCACCCACGCCACGACTTTGACTAGCACCATGCGGAGCAACCGAGAAACACCAAATAGGGTGAGTCCAGCAACTGCCTCCTCTCTATGTTTTCTGTGTAGCTAGACATTTCAAGGGTAACGTTAAGGGATGTGAGAGTGTCATTTGAAAGACCTAGCAGCCCTGTAGACTTACAGCAGTTTCGTGAGAATGATAGTCATGTTAACTTAGTACCATCTAAATGTGTAGCCTTCAGCAGCCGCTGGTGAAGTAGCAGTGGTGCAGAAGCCGTGTTTGTGCGCATGCATATTTAATTACATAAATTCCTTGCGTATTCTCGTATTAGAGAGGAGTAATATTGCTTATTGATAGCTGTAGAGTATAAATTCGAGGAGTCGTTAGTCAGTTGTTTGTTTTGGACAGCCAGTGCGCTTTTGACACAGCTCAGTGAGTCTTCAGCAGCCGCTAGTTAAGTATCAGTGCAGCAGCAATGCAGTAGTGAGTCGAATATTTAGCTTTCATATTTGTTTTGTAGTTTGATTCCTAATTTCTTTCCGAGTGTTTGTGCGCTTGCATATTTAATTACATAAAATCCTTGTGTATTCTCGTATCTGAGAGTAGTAATATTGCTTATTGATAGCTGTAGAGTATAAATTCGCGGAGTCGTTAGTCAGTTGTTTGTTTTGGACAGCCAATGCACTTTTGACACAGCTCAGTGAGCCTTGAGCAGCCGCTGGTGAAATGGCAGTGCAGCAGCAGTGCAGTAGCGAGTCGCATATTTAGCTTTCATATTTGTTTTGTAGCTTGATTCTTAATTTCTTTCCAAGTGTTTGTGCACTTGCATATTTAATTATATAAAATCCTTGTGTATTCTTGTATTTGAGAGGAGTAATATTGCTTATTGATAGCTTTAGAGTATAAATTCGCGTAGTTGTTAGATATTAGCAGTAGGATGGATAGGGTGTATGCATGCTGCGTGCGAGCGCAGGAGGAACTGGCCACGGTTCGCGAGTAGCTGAGCGTGCTGTTGGCCACGGTCAGCCGCCTTCAGGCTGCTGCCTCGAGGTGCAGCCATGGCGGAGAGTCTGGCACGTCGCTTGAGACACCCCAGGTGTCACTTGCTGCGTCTGCTGACTCAGCCGCCGAGGCACCTTATAGTCTACCCGGTGCGTTGGGGCTGCCCTCACCTCAGGGTGAGTGGCGGACTGCAACGCATTCGCGTCACTTGAGGCGGAGGGCCAATGTTGAGGCTGGCCGGCTGGCCTAGCCTGTTCATCCTGTCAGTGGGCAGGTGGCCGCTACTTCAGCAGGGCCCGAGCAGGCACACAGAGGCAAAGGCTTGCTGGTTATTGGGAGCTCCAACGTTAGGTGGGTGATGGAGCTCCTTAGGGAAATAGCGTACAGGGCTGGAAAGAAATCCAACGTGCACTCGGTTTGTCTGCCAGGGGGCCTCATCCAAGATGTGGAGGCGGCCTTGCCTGCAGCTATCGAGCGTACGGGGTTCAGTCGTCTGCAAGTAGTTGCTTACGTTGGCACCAGTGATGCCTGTCGCTTGGGTTCTGAGGCGATCCTTAGTTCGTACAGGCGGCTGGCGGATTTGGTGAAGACCGCTGGCCTCGCGCGCGGGGTGCAAGGAGAGCTCTCTATTTGCAGCATCGTTCCCAGAGTGGATCGGGGTCCTTTGGTTTGGAGCCGAGTGGAGGGTCTCAACCAGAGGCTTCGTCGACTCTGTGACGGTCTTGGCTGCAGATTTCTAGACTTGTGTTATTGGGTGGTAAATTGTAGGTTGACCCTAGATAGGTCAGTGGTGCACTACACAAAGGAAGCGGCTACTTGGGTAGCAGAATACTTGTGGCATGCACATGGGGGTTTTTTAGGCTAGGCAGTAGTGCGAGGTGTCCTGATGAACACTCACCAGTCGACGTGCAGGCAGGGAAATCAGGACGCGCTCAGTGTAAAGACACTTCAGCTATCAAGATATTAGCAGTAAATTTTCAGAGTGTTCGGAATACACAAGTTCCTGAATTTACTGCTCTCCAGGAAGCGTGTAGTGTGCAAATTATTCTTGGAACTGAGACCTGGCTGAACCCTGAGATAGGAAGCTCTGAAATATTTAGTGAGGGTTGGAACGTGTATTGGAAAGACAGATTAGACACCGTAGCAGGTGGTGTCTTCATTGCAGTTGACAAAAATATTATGTCTACTGAGGTCGAAGTAGTGTGTGATTTTGAAGTTATCTGGACACGTTTAACAGGGCTAGGGAAAATAAAGTTAATTGTGGGGTGTTATTACCGGCCACCAGGTTCCACCGTGACAGTTCTAGAATCATTCACAGGGAGTCTACATTCTGTATCGCAAAAGTACCCGGATCATGCTATATTAGTCGGATGTGACTTCAGCCTACCTAGTATAGACTGGGATGTCTATGGATTCGTTACAGGTGGTACAGACAAGCCGTCTTGTGAATTACTTTTGAACACATTACCCAAAAACTGTCTTGAGCAGCTAAATCGACAGCCAACGCGCAATGGAAATATTTTAGATCTGGTAGCCACGAACAGACCAGACCTCATCGACAGTGCCAGTGTTGAGACAGGGATTAGTGATCATGATGTTGTCATTACGACTATGGTTATGAAAGTTAAAAAGTCGGTCAAGAATGCTAGGAGAGTATTCTTACTAGAAAGAGCAGATAAGTAGTTGTTAGCATCCTACTTAGTAAATGAATCGACTTCATTTACTTCCGGTATGACGGACGTGGAAGAATTATGGGCAAGTTTTAAACACATTGAAAATCACGCACTGGACAAGTATGTGCCGAAAAAGTGGGTTACGGATGGAAAAGACCCACCGTGGTTTAACAGCGCAATTCGGAGAATGCTCAGGAAGCAAAGGCAGTTGCACTCGTGGTACAAGAAAGATCAATAGATGAGGACAGGCAAAAGTTAGTAGAGATTCGTGCTGCTGCAAAAAGAGTGATGCGCGAAGCATTCAACTACTACCACCATCATACCTTAGCAAAAGATCTTGCTGAAAACCCAAGGAAATTTTGGTCTTACGTAAAATCGGTAAGCAGGTCGAAGGCTTCCATCCAGTCACTCACTGATCAGTCTGGCCTGGCAACAGAAGACAGCAAAATGAAAGCTGAAATTTTAAATTTAGCATTTGAGAAATCTTTCATGCAGGAGGATCATACAAATATACCGCCGTTTGAGTCGCGTACAGATTCCCGTATGGAGGACATAGTGATAGACATCCCTGGGGTTGTGAAGCAGCTGAATGGGTTGAAAATAAATAAATTGCTAGGTCCTGATGGGATTCCAATTCGGTTTTACAGAGAGTACTCTACTGCACTGGCTCCTTACTTAGCCTGCATTTATCGCGAATCTCTTGCCCAACGTAAAGTCCCGAGTGACTGGAAAAAAGCGCAGGTGACGCCTGTATATAAGAAGGGTAGAAGGACGGATCCTCAAAAT
Source organism: Schistocerca cancellata (assembly GCF_023864275.1). Taxonomy (NCBI): domain Eukaryota; kingdom Metazoa; phylum Arthropoda; class Insecta; order Orthoptera; family Acrididae; genus Schistocerca; species Schistocerca cancellata. The sequence goes on along the minus strand of NC_064632.1, from coordinate 280,808,664 downwards.
TACAGACCAATACCCTTAACATTGGTTTGTTGCAGGATTCTCAAACATATTCTCAGTTCAAATATAATGAATTTCCTTGAGACAGAGAAGTTGCTGTCCATGCATCAGCACGGCTTTAGAAAGCATCGCTCCTGCGAAACGCAACTCGCCCTTTTTTCACATGATATCTTGCGAACCATGGATGAAGGGTATCAGACGGATGCCATATTCCTTGACTTCTGGAAAGCGTTTGACTCGGTGCCCTGCTGCAGACTCCTAACTAAGGTACGAGCATATGGGATTGGTTCCCAAGTATGTGAGTGGCTCGAAGAATTTTTAAGTAATAGAACCCAGTACGTTGTCCTCGATGGTGAGTGTTCATCGGAGGTGAGGGTATCATCTGGAGTGCCCCAGGGAAGTGTGGTAGGTCCACTGTTGTTTTCTATCCACATAAATGATCTTTTGGATAAGGTGGATAGCAATGTGCAGCTGTTTGCTGATGATGCTGTGGTGTACGGGAAGGTGTCCTCATTGAATGACTGTAGGAGGATACAAGATGACTTGGACAGGATTTGTGATTGGTGTAAAGAATGGCAGTTAACTCTAAATACAGGTAAATGTAAATTAATGCAGATGAATAGGAAAAAGAATCCCGTAATGTTTGAATACTCCATAAGTAGTGTAGCACTTGACACAGTCACGTCGATTAAATAATTGGGCGTAACATTGCAGAGCGATATGAAGTGGGACAAGCATGTAATGGCAGTTGTGGAGAAGGCGGATAGTCGTCTTCGGTTCATTGGTAGAATTTTGGGAAGATGTGGTTCATCTGTAAAGGAGACTGCTTATAAAACACTAATACGACCTATTCTTGAGTACTGATTGAGTGTTTGGGATCCCTATCAGGTCGGATTGAGGGAGGACATAGAAGCAATTCAGAGGCGGGCTGCTAGATTTGTTACTGGTAGGTTTGATCATCATGCGAGTGTTACGGAAACGCTTCAGGAACTTGGGTGGGAGTCTCTAGAGGAAAGGAGGCGTTCTTTTCATGAATCGCTACTGAGGAAATTTAGGGAACCAGCATTTGAGGCTGACTGCAGTACAATTTTACTGCCGCCAACTTACATTTCGCAGAAAGACCACAAAGATAAGATAAGAGAGATTAGGGCTTGTACAGAGGCATATAGGCAGTCATTTTTCCCTCGTTCTGTTTGGGAGTGGAACAGGGAGAGAAGACGCTAGTTGTGGTACGAGGTACCGTCTGCACGCACCGTATGGTGGATTGCAGAGTATGTATGTAGATGTAGATGTAGTATGTGGATTAACAGGTCACATTGCTCCTTGCGATAAATTTGTACCAAGCACTTCATGTAACGGGGCAGTGTGGTAAGTGTAGATGGCTTGCCATTAGACGTGCTAGGAATTAACTTGCTTCTGGCTAATACAATTTTATTTTGTGAGGTGAGGTATACCACACGGAAAATGCCAGAGACACGTGCAACCGGGACAAGTGATGCTGTAGTCGCATTGACAGAGCAAGTTAAGAAACTGATTGAAGAAAATAACTTGCAAAAGTGGCACATGCAGAGGATGGAGCAACAATTGTTGCAAAATACTCAATGAGGCTCGGGAAGCGATAGTGTAGAATGCAAGGGTACTGCCTTTTCTGGTGTGGCAGATTGTTCAGTGGCTAATTTGATACCTTCCTTCTCAGGTAAAACATCAGAGGATGTGAATGTTTTCATTGGTGATGTATGTAGTACGGCTAGACTGTGTGGCTGGTCAGATGAAATGTGTTTGCAAATGGCGATGTTACAGTTAGTAGGTGACGCAAAGACTTATGTGGCATACCACAAAGGGTTAGAGGATGCTACTACGTTCACAGAGTTGGCTGAGGGATTATTGCAAAGGTTTAGGAAACAAAACAGTGACAGATTTTTTAGAGAAAAAGCATCAGGCACTTATTCCAGTACAAATTGAACATTTTATAGTTAAGTGCAACTTTCTTATAATTGACAAACTTATAGTTAATTGTCTTATTGGTATGGACATGTTTAGAACTTAGAAAACACAGACTGATGTAAGTAATGGTAAATGCCAGTTTTATGTAAAATATCAGACCTTTTCTATTGATTTATTCAAAATACCTGATGAAAGTAACAAAAACAAACCAGAGTCAATAGCAAACACTGAGGTTAGTTATGAAATGGTAGAGCAGAAACTAAGTGAATCACAAGTATTAAATGATGTCCAATGACAAGAACTTTCTAACTTATTATTTAAGTACCAATGTTTTCAGTAAGGAGCCAGGAGTAATTAAAGACTATGAATATAAATTTGAAGTCTATCCACATGAGACATTTTGTGTAATGTCATATCCATGGGCAAAACTAGAGGCAGTAAGGGAAGAGATCAATCATATGATTAAATGGGGAATAATACAACCTTCATTTTCACCCTACTGTAGTCCAATATTACCAGTAAGCAAACCAGATGGTTCTGTAAGATTAGTTCTCGATGCCAGAGGTATCAGTAACATTATAGTACCAGTATGCATAAGACCAGACAACTTGGATGAACAGCTTCTAAAGTTTTACAATACAAAATATTTCAGTATACTCTATCTCAAGATGTCCTACTGGCAAATAAAGCTCCACAAAGAAAATCGGAAATATACTGCATTTGTTTGTGGGGGCAGAAGTTACGAGTTCCATGTTCTATCTTTTGGACTGAACGTTAGTACAGGAGTATTTATATCTGCACTGGACAATGTGTTAGGACCAAAATTGCTTAGCAAAGTCGCTGTTTATGTACACAACCTGCACAACTGACACCCACTTGGTTAGAACATATCAGGCTAATGTAATAGGTGCTTCAATGATTTGCAGATTATGGAGTAACAGCCAATTTAAAAAAGTCTAGTTTTGGTAATGAGCACGTCAAATTTTTAGGACATGTTGCGTCAGAACAAGGTATATTACCTGATCTAAATAAACTTGATGCCATACACAATTGTCCAGCTCCAAGGAATAAAAAACAACCAAAAACCTTTTTAGGACTAACTTCATTTTTTCGTAAATTCGTATCACAACAACTGACAAACAGTGACGCATTGCTCAACTTGTTTTAAACACAGGCTTTCGTTATGGGATGATAAAAGTCAAGAGGACTTTAATAACATTAAACAGGCATTGGTCAATGCAAATATTCTTAGCCATGACATGTCCAAGGATTTATGTCTATGCACAGATGCCTCATCTCAAGGGCTGGGGGCATGCTTGTTACAGATGTGAGAAGAAGAAGGTAAGGAAGTACCCAAGGTCATCAGTTTTGCTAGTCTCACATTATCAGAAGCAGAAAGATCTTACTCAGTGTCAGAATTGGAAAGTTTAGTAGTAATATGGGCATTTAAGAAGTTTGAATATTTTTTGTGGGCCAAGAATACCAAAGTTTACTGTTACCATCAGTCACTGTCATTTCTTTTAACATGTAAACTATTGCACTGTAGATTAGCTATCATTTACGCTAAAAGAAGTCAGAACATTATTGAAGATGCCATGTCTAGGCTAACACAAGGTATAGAGGAATTTGGTGAATTAACAGAGCAAGACGCAGAAATCAAAACGTTATTAATGCAAGGTACAACACAACAGTGTGATTACCGTAAGTTTTGTAGGCAGATGAAAACTATACAACAGCAAGATCGCAGATGGAGTAAAGTTGTGCAAAACCTTAATCAAGATGAAGATGGAAAGGAAAGTAAATGGTATCAGGAGTACAAGGGCGTTTTGCTTCATAGGAAACATGAAAAATCTGATCAATGGTGTGTGTGTGTGTGTGTGTGTGTGTGTGTGTGTGTGTGTGTGTGTGTGTATTCCTGAAGATTATATCGATGAATTTATACGACACACACATGAAGTATGGGGGACATGTGGAGTGGGCAAATGTACTGAAAAAATTGAAACACTTCGTTATTTTTCAAATTTGAGAAGGCAAGTCCTACAGGTATTAAGAAAGTGTGCAATATGTCAAAAGTCAAAACCGTCCAATGCATCAAAATATACTGAACTAAACCCACTACTCACAAAAAAAAAAAAAAAAAAACTCTAGATATAGTACCTCTGGACATAGCTGGTCCATATCCAAGAAGTAAAGGAGGAATAAGATACGTAGTGGTACCATACAATATTTTCTCGAAACGTTGTCAAAATGTATGCTATTAAAAATGCAACAGCCACGAATATCAGAAAAAGAATTGAGGGAGAATATTTGAGAAGAGTAGGTAAACCAAAGGTACTACTAACTGATAATGCTTCATATTTTGTTGGGCAAAAGTGGAAACAATTTATGACCTCACAGGGCATAAAGCACATATTAGTAAACCTTTTTCACCCAGAAGCAAGCCCAGTTGAATGAGTCTTTAAAGAATTTAACCGGTTTATTAGGACATACACCCCTCTCAAACACACCCAATGGGTAGAATATGTAACTCCTTTTATGCAAGTTGTCAATAACCTTCCACATTCTTCAACAGGTTTCACACCTAATGAATTAATGTTCTGGACAAAGCAAATAAATGAGTGGGGGTCAGCCATACCAAAGGTACCCACTGCAGAAACGACACTACAAGACAAAATCAAACAAGCCATGGTTACACTAGAAAACAGGGCCAAGTATAGAAGGAAAATTTATAACAAGGAACTGAAATGTGTTGCAAAATTTTTTGAAGGGCAACGAGTGCTCTCACGGATGCACCCTAAATCGATAAAATTTGGCAAGCTGAATAAGAAGTGGCAATTGCTCTGTCCAGGACCATATGTAATTTCCAAAATACCATACCCAGGGACATGCAGATTAGCCTATGAGACAACAGGGAGAGACAAGGGTTTTCATCCGCACAAAGATATAAAAGCCTTTATAGAATGCTGAAGCATGGTAACATTGTTTTTTATCACAAGACAATTGTACATAGTGTACATAATTCTAAGGGTAATTTTTCTTCTGGAGTGTATTTTAAGATAAAGTAATCTGTATAGGCATAAGTAATGCTTTTGATTTGTACACATGGGCATAAAAAATAACAGTAATGAGAAGTAATACACCAATTCATACGAAGCGAACGTATAAACAAAATTAGCATATGGCTCAGCTATTTGCGTTCAACAATACTCGCCGATGTCAGCAGCAGGAGAAGAGGCATTGACCTGTGCGCATGCGCGACAGACTGGCAGAAGGCACAGCCAAAATAGGAATGCAATATGTACCTAACCTAAATACAAAGTAAACAGAAATACTATGCAAAAGCATCTACTGTCTAAGAACTAAGGAGCCTATTTATATATGTACACAGAGATTTAATTAAATACTAAGCTATATAGAACATATTTACAACCAAAAGGAAGCACTATGAAAAATTATACGAGATGTGTAAGCTAAGGACTAATGACAAAATACCATCTGAAATGTAAAATAGTTTTCTTTGTAGAGTAAATGATCGTAATAATGGGTAACAGAATAAATGAATGTCTATGAATTTAAACAAAGTACGTTAATATCTGCGGACGTGTGCAGTGACCAAATGTATCAGTATAGTTAAATGGATATATCTATACAAGTATATAGTTCTGGCAATACCACCCATGACCTCCTTCTTCTGTGCGGATGCACACATATTACCCGAACTCTTATGTGACTTGGTAAGAATATCTTTCACGAGTAATGAGTGTGTTGGGTAGGGACACTATGAATGTAGTGTGTGGGCATATAAAGTGAGAATGTGGGTCTAGCGGGAGGCATACGCGAGGTAGTCCCTACAGTCGCACTATCCTCTGTGCTCAGATTCAATATATAATTCTAAATGTATCAGTGGCCACCGAGCTACGAAATGCAATTAGTTTTAAGTTTTTTCTTGCAGCGACCAGTGCATTGTCATGGCGCAGAAGAAGAGAATTACATCAAGAGTAGCAGGTACCAAATGAAGGAATGGGCCACACCTTGAGTAAACAATTTAGTTATGAGGATATTTATACGAAGGTCATAAGGCAAATGAAAAATGAAATATGCATCATCGCAGTGTGTCTCCTTAACATCAGTTCCTATTTGCTGCAGAGTACACATAAACATTTAAGCATGAGATTTTACAAGAATCAATTAATTTTTATCATGTCACATGAAAGCTTGAATAAAGACATTTCCAGGTATTTGAGAAAGGTGAGTCTACAATGGTTAAAACATTAGTATTCACACTAAGCTACACGTGATTTGAAGTAAACAGCACTAGCACAAGAAGAAACAACATGATACTATGTCAATGATTATCCAGTACATATTATTTCCATGAAACCAAAGTTCCTTTGCAGCTAGTCCATGATTGTACGAGTAACATTTCCCCATAAATCCTTGAACCAGTAGATGAGTATTTTCCTTCTTCCCTCCCAATCAAAGGAGGTGGCGCCAAGTATAGTGAGGCCAGCAATGCGTAATGTTTTAGTCCTATTTCGAATGTTTGATATGTAATTAATTTGTATATGTGATGTGAATGAAGATAAGTTGAAGCTAACAAATAAACTGTAGTAACAGAACCCAGTTAATGAAAATTTGATGCCATTTTAAAACTTAAGAAATTTATGTTCGTAACATAAGCAATGGATGGAATGTCAGTCATACGTATATGCTATCATGTTATGTATATTGTTGTAACTCAATACTTGTATGAATTATCATTGAAAACCAAACTCTATATGAAGAAATGAACTTCAAAGACAAGCAATTTATACAATGTTTTGAACAGCTGTATGTGTCTTTCAACAAGTGCACGGTTAAGTGTGGTGACATGAACATGCGGGAGCAATGAAATAACTTCCGAGTATCGTGGCTCACAACACTTGATACACTGACAAGTGAACTGTAGTTGTTTGAGCTGGTACTTACCTCATCGACGGATGCTGTCGGTCAGGGTTCTCTCCGCTGAAAATGCGAGTACGACAGGTAGTAATAATGCCCGGGCTGTAAAAGTGGAGATCTTCTGCCACAGTGTCGGATTTTGAACAATAATCACACACCCACTGCACACAGAATGAAGACAATCGCCACAGCAATTCTTTGATGCATGTCACTCAGGTGAAAGTGTGACACACTATGTAACATCAACACTAAGAAAATGAGTGCACGCACATGCAACGGTAGCATATAGCATGCTGACTGTTGAGACAACTAATTATTGCCACCAAATCAGCCAATGCGCCAGCACGAAACCCGCCATTGAGAATGAAGCAAACTGGACATTATTGTTATCGTGCTAAATTTAAATATGTAATGGACTCACATATTATGTATAAAAATATTTAATTTCTTGTAGAACTTCAACATACGTACGATAAGCTGATATGTCCATTCCAATAAAATAAGCCAACAATAAAGGGCATTGACCCCTATCGGCAAATGTGAGTAAAAAACACTGTATGTCTCCATAACCTGTCAACATATGAGGCGCATTCAAGTTCTAAGGCCTCCGATTTTTTTTCTAATTAACTACTCACCCAAAATCGATGAAACTGGCGTTACTTCTTGACTTAATCGCCCTGCAGACGTACACATTTTTCACAACGCTGACGCCATGATTCCATGGCAGCGGCGAAGGCTTCTTTAGGAGTCTGTTTTGACCACTGGAAAATCGCTGAGGCAATAGCAGCACGGCTGGTGAATGTGCGGCCACGGAGAGTGTCTTTCATTGTTGGAAAAAGCCAAAAGTCACTAGGAGCCAGGTCAGGTGAGTAGGGAGCATGAGGAATCACTTCAAAGTTGTTATCACGAAGAAACTGTTGCGTAACGTTAGCTCGATGTGCGGGTGCGTTGTCTTGGTGAAACAGCACATGTGCACCCCTTCCCGGACGTTTCTGTTGCAGTGCAGGAAGGAATTTGTTCTTCAAAACATTTTCGTAGGATGTACCTGTTACCGTAGTGCCCTTTGGAATGCATTGGGTAAGGATTAAGCCCTCGCTGTCCCAGAACATGGACACCATCATTTTTTCAACACTGGCGATTACCCGAATTGTTTTGGTGGCAGTGAATCTGTGTGCTTCCATTGAGCTGACTGACGCTTTGTTTCTGGATTGAAAAATGGCATCCACGTCTCATCCACTGTCACAACCGACGAAAAGAAAGTCCCATTCATGCTGTCGTTGCACGTCAACATTGCTTGGCAACATGCCTCACGGGAAGCCATGTGGTCGTCCGTCAGCATTCGTGGCACCCACCTGGATGACACTTTTCGCATTTCCAGGTCATCATGCAGGATTGTGTGCATAGAACCCAAAGAAATGCCAACTCTGGAGGCGATCTGTTCAACAGTCATTCGGCGAGTTCTGCCTTCATTAAACTGTCGCACCCACGAACGCACTTTCGACACATCCATAACTCCATCACCACATGTCTCCTTCAACTGTTGATGAATTTCAGTTGGTTTCACACCACGCAAATTCAGAAAACGAATGATTGCACACTGTTCAAGTAAGGAAAACGTCGCCATTTTAAGTATTTAAAACAGTTCTTATTCTCGCTGCTGGTGGTAAAATTCCATCTGCCGTACGGTGCTGCCATCTCTGGGACGTATTGACAATACGGTACATTTTAAAACAATGCGCATGTTTCTATCTCTTTCCAGTCCGGAGAAAAAAAATCGGAGGCCTTAGAACTTGAATGCACCTCGTACAGTGTGGGAGCAATTGTATTAAGTACATGATGAAAGGCCTTCAGGATGCTGTAAAATTAAGATTTAGCAAAGGCATTAATTATGAATGCGCGATAAGATGCAGACAAATGAACGGGCGGGGGGGGGGGGGGGGGGCGCAGTCAACTATTGTACAGTTCGCCCCCCCCCCCCCCCCCCCACACACACACACTCATATGTAGGAGGATGATGAAGATGTGAGACTTTAGATTTGAAGTATTGGAAGCTCTGTGTATCACGTGTGGGTGAATAATATAATATGGGAAAATGGTATCAAGTATTTTTTATTTATTGAAGTAAGTGAAGAGGAAAATTACAGGAAGAGGATTTTCATGATTACGACAAGTGTCAGAGTTCCCGGAGTCCTCTGCTGCCTGCAGCTTCAGCTAGAAGGCCAGCAAAGTCCGATCGCCACGAAAAACTACGATAAGCACAAACATTTTAACTATGCAATCATATTCAATTACATTTATTTATACTATTTTTATATTACAAGTTATTAGGTTGGTGCATATGTTCCTAGCTTTTTTGTATTGCATGTTGGTATCCAGGTTCCTATGGGTGTATTTAACAATTGTCACTTATTGTTTGTAGTTCACTGTTGCTGTTTTGAGTTTGCATTTGGATATAGTGGAGCTGTGGATGCTACAAAATGGAGGCCCAAGTGGAGAAATCCAAACATTTCTGTGCTATTCCTCTTTTTGAGTTCAATGGAGGGGTGACAGCAATGGAGGCAGCCAGAAACATTTATATGGTGATAATGCCATTGCGCAGAGTATGGCAAGAAAATGGTGTCTCATTTTGAGGAGGATTGTTTTGACATTAGTGACTCCCCACATTCAGGAAGACTGGCTGGTTGATTGATTTGGAGGAGGGGACCAAACAGCGAGGTCATCGGTCCCATTGGTTTATGGATGGATGGGGAAAAAAGTTGGCCGTGCCCTACCAAAGGAATCATTCTGGCATTTGCCTGAAGCAATTTAAGGAAATCACAGAAAACCTAAATGTTTAGGAAGATTTATGGGATTTGACAAAGGTTGTTTAAATGCATTGATCCACAATGGTCCACATCAGTGTACTCCGAATGGACAAATGTGTTGAACTGTCATCATTCCACCATCATGCAACATCTGCATGCGAAGGGGAAGGTTCAAAAAACAGATGTATGGATACAGCATGTATTCTGGCATAACCACAAGCACCAGAACGAAGATGAAGATTGCACGAGAAGAGCTGGCAGTGAAACAATGTCGGGCAATAGTGCGCTGATTAGGACCACACCACAACAGGAGGGGCCTCTACAAGAGAAGAATATAAGTGCCGCTCCTGCCAGCCTTCGTCGCTCAGTATCGGGACAGTTTTTACAGAGTATTAGCACGGCCTAGCAGAGAAGGCTCTGATATCAGTTATTAGTGAGCCACAACTGTGTGAGAAACTTGCATGATAACATATTGTGTGCGTGAAATCTTCTCGGGTGATCAGCCGAGTAAAGGCGTCGTCTTCTCGCAACGTTTCGAAGGGTTTCGTACCCATCATCTTCAAGCGAAGTGTCGAGATGCTGTGTTGCGCGGTCCTATAAAGGCTCCTGGACCAGTGACTGATCCCGGGCGCCGACCAATCAGGTACCTGCGGAATCGGCCGCCGCGCCAGTGGTGGGGGGTTCGCGGCGCGGACCGGGCGTCGAGTCCCTGCCGGTTCCTACTACGTCTTTGACCGCTACCGTCTTCGTGCCGGAGCGTTCTCTTCTAATTTTAGTTATTGCGGGATTCCAAGCTGTACTAAGTTGGAAACCAGTGTCTCGATTGATCAGGTTGCTGTTCAACCGAATTTCTACAGCCTCTTTGAAAACCGAATCCCAAAATCCTTTAGCGTCACACAGCTTCTTCGTACCCTCAAAGAGGAAGGTGTGTCCTTCGTTAAGGCTATGTTCCGCAACCGCCGATTTTTCTGTCTGACCAAGGCGTACATGTCTAATGTGTTCCGAGCGCCTCTGCGTGATGCAGCGCTGCGTTTGTCCGATGTATTTCGTACCACATTCACATTCAATACTGTATACGCCCGGAGTCTGCAGTCCTAGGTGGTCTTTGACTGAGCCAAGTATGTCTTTAATTTTACTTGGGGCATGAAAAATTGTCTTGATGTTGTGTTTCTCCAGAATGCGGGCAATCTTGGCTGTTGGCGGTCCCGCGTATGGTAGAAATGCCAGGCATCTGGTCTCATCTTCTTCTCCCAGTGTGTCTACCTTCCTGCTCTTGTGTAGGGCGCGTGAGATTTGCGTCTCATTATAACCGTTGCTGCGGAAGGTCTTCCTTAGGTGTTGTAACTCTGCAGGTAGGCTGTCATCATCACAGATAGACTTGGCCCTGTGCACAAGTGTGTTAAGCACTGAGTTGCGTTGTGCCGGGTGGTGGCAACTCTGTGCATGAAGGTATAAATCCGTATGTGTCTTCTTCCTATACACAGCGTGACCCAAGGTGCCATCAGGGTGTTTCTTGATTAGAATGTCAAGGAAGGGCAAGCTTCCGTTTTCTTCCACCTCCATAGTGAATTGTATGTTGTTGTGTATGCTGTTCAGATGTCGCAGGAAGTCTTGCAGGTTCTCTCTGCCATGTGGCCACACGACAAAAGTGTCATCCACATATCTGTGGAAGGCTTTAGGTTTCAGTGGGGCGGTGTCCAGGGCTATGTCTTCAAAGTGCTCCATGTAAAGATTAGCGATGCCTGGAGCTAAGGGGGACCCCATGGCTACACCATCCACTTGTTCATAAAATTTGCCTCCACATTTGAAGTGGGTGTTTGTTAACACATGCCGGAACAGCTTTATTGTGTCCTCACTAAAGCGTGTTTCGAGCAGCGCTAGGGAGTCTTCCAGCGGTACTCGTGTGAAGAGTGAGGTGACGTCAAAGCTGACAAGAAGATCTTCTTTATCCAGGCGAAAGCCTTGTAGTACCTTCACAAACTCCGCCGAGTTCTTGACATGGTGCTCACAGTGACCCACGATCGGTTTGAGCAGTTGTGCTAGGTACTTGGCTAAACCATATGTCGGTGAGTTGATGGTGCTCACTATGGGTCGCAATGGAACTCCGTCTTTGTGGATGTTAGGGAGCCCATATAGCCGTGGTGGTGCCCGTTCTCTGGGGTACAGCTTCCTGATGACGTCCTTTTCCAGTCCAGAGTCATTGAGCAAGGCGATGGTCTTGCGAGTCACGGAGGCTGTCGTGTCCTTGTCCAGTTGCTTGTAGGCAGTATCTTGTAGCAGTGAGTTTATCTTCTGCCAATAATCTTCTTTCCTCAGTATCACCGTGGCATTGCCTTTGTCAGCAGCTAGAACGACAGTGTCCTCATCCTCACGTAGGGCCTTAAGAGCCTTCCTTTCAGCAGACGTTATGTTGTTCTTGGGCATTTTTGCCTTCTCCAGGATCCTGCACGTTTCTCTCCTAACTTCCTCAGCTGCCTCCGTAGGGTGGCCGCGCACGGCTTGCTCGATGCTGCTGATAATGTCTCGCTTAGGTAGTGTCCTGGGTACTGGAGCAAAGTTAAGTCCTCTCGACAGCACTGATATTGTGGTCTCGTCCAGTTCTTTGTCTGCCAGATTGATGACAGTCTTGGCATTGGTTGTGTGGTCGGCATGTTGCCGGGCTCCAGACAGTCTGGTGAACTTGCCACATTGTTTTTCCGTGGCTTTTTCTCTTGTGGATCTCACTGCTTGCATATGTGTTTCCGTCGATCCACTCCCATGTGTGTGGTGGGAGATAGGAGGCCAATCGAAGGTGTTGAGTAAGCAGCATCCTTGCGTTCTTATCTAACTCCTGCCTGGTGACCCGTATGTGTTCGCGCACCAGGGCCGCACCGGCTCGTTGTAGTATGCGTCTGGATCTTGTCGTGCTAACAGGGTGCCGCAAGTTGGCAAATTTCGGCAACACTTCTTTGTCTCGACACCGTTGTATGAAGGCCAGTCTGCTAAGCAGCTTGCCCGCCTTGAGTCGTAGTTTCTGTAGCATCTGGTAGCTGCGATGGATATCCTCCGCGTAGAGGTATGTTAAATGTGATTTGAGACTTTCTCGGCGTATTCCTTTCGTGAAATCTTCTCGGGTGATCAGCCGAGTAAAGGCGTCGTCTTCTCGCAACGTTTCGAAGGGTTTCGTACCCATCATCTTCAAGCGAAGTGTCGAGATGCTGTGTTGCGCGGTCCTATAAAGGCTCCTGGACCAGTGACTGATCCCGGGTGCCGACCAATCAGGTACCTGCGGAATCGGCCGCCGCGCCAGTGGTGGGAGGTTCGCGGCGCGGACCGGGCGTCGAGTCCCTGCCGGTTCCTACTACGTCTTTGACCGCTACCGTCTTCGTGCCGGAGCGTTCTCTTCTAATTTTAGTTATTGCGGGATTCCAAGCTGTACTAAGTTGGAAACCAGTGTCTCGATTGATCAGGTTGCTCGACACTTCGCTTGAAGATGATGGGTACGAAACCCTTCGAAACGTTGCGAGAAGATGACGCCTTTACTCGGCTGATCACCCGAGAAGATTTCACGAATGGAATACGCCGAGAAAGTCTCAAATCACATTTAACATACCTCTACGCGGAGGATATCCATCGCAGCTACCAGATGCTACAGAAACTACGACTCAAGGCGGGCAAGCTGCTTAGCAGACTGGCCTTCTTACAACGGTGTCGAGACAAAGAAGTGTTGCCGAAATTTGCCAACTTGCGGCACCCTGTTAGCACGACAAGATCCAGACGCATACTACAATGAGCCGGTGCGGCCCTGGTGCGCGAACACATACGGGTCACCAGGCAGGAGTTAGATAAGAACGCAAGGATGCTGCTTACTCAACACCTTCGATTGGCCTCCTATCTCCCACCACACACATGGGAGTGGATCGACGGAAACACATATGCAAGCAGTGAGATCCACAAGAGAAAAAGCCACGGAAAAACAATGTGGCAAGTTCACCAGACTGTCTGGAGCCCGGCAACATGCCGACCACACAACCAATGCCAAGACTGTCATCAATCTGGCAGACAAAGAACTGGACGAGACCACAATATCAGTGCTGTCGAGAGGACTTAACTTTGCTCCAGTACCCAGGACACTACCTAAGCGAGACATTATCAGCAGCATCGAGCAAGCCGTGCGCGGCCTCCCTACGGAGGCAGCTGAGGAAGTTAGGAGAGAAACGTGCAGGATCCTGGAGAAGGCAAAAATGCCCAAGAACAACATAACGTCTGCTGAAAGGAAGGCTCTTAAGGCCCTACGTGAGGATGAGGACACTGTCGTTCTAACTGCTGACAAAGGCAATGCCACAGTGATACTGAGGAAAGAAGATTATTGGCAGAAGATAAACTCACTGCTACAAGATACTGCCTACAAGCAACTGGACAAGGACACGACAGCCTCCGTGACTCGCAAGACCATCGCCTTGCTCAATGACTCTGGACTGGAAAAGGACGTCATCAGGAAGCTGTACCCCAGAGCACCGGCACCACCACGGCTATATGGGCTCCCTAAGATCCACAAAGACGGAGTTCCATTGCGACCCATAGTGAGCACCATCAACTCACCGACATATGGTTTAGCCAAGTACCTAGCACAACTGCTCAAACCGATCGTGGGTCACTGTGAGCACCATGTCAAGAACTCGGCGGAGTTTGTGAAGGTACTACAAGGCTTTCGCCTGGATAAAGAAGATCTTCTTGTCAGCTTTGACGTCACCTCACTCTTCACACGAGTACCACTGGAAGACTCCCTAGCGCTGCTCGAAACACGCTTTAGTGAGGACACAATAAAGCTGTTCCGGCATGTGTTAACAAACACCCACTTCAAATGTGGAGGCAAATTTTATGAACAAGTGGATGGTGTAGCCATGGGGTCCCCCTTAGCTCCAGGCATCGCTAATCTTTACATGGAGCACTTTGAAGACATAGCCCTGGACACCGCCCCAATGAAACCTAAAGCCTTCCACAGATATGTGGATGACACTTTTGTCGTGTGGCCACATGGCAGAGAGAACCTGCAAGACTTCCTGCGACATCTGAACAGCATACACAACAACATACAATTCACTATGGAGGTGGAAGAAAACGGAAGCTTGCCCTTCCTTGACATTCTAATCAAGAAGCACCCTGATGGCACCTTGGGTCACGCTGTGTATAGGAAGAAGACACATACGGATTTATACCTTCATGCACAGAGTTGCCACCACCCGGCACAACGCAACTCAGTGCTTAACACACTTGTGCACAGGGCCAAGTCTATCTGTGATGATGACAGCCTACCTGCAGAGTTACAACACCTAAGGAAGACCTTCCGCAGCAACGGTTATAATGAGACGCAAATCTCACGCGCCCTACACAAGAGCAGGAAGGTAGACACACTGGGAGAAGAAGATGAGACCAGATGCCTGGCATTTCTACCATACGCGGGACCGCCAACAGCCAAGATTGCCCGCATTCTGGAGAAACACAACATCAAGACAATTTTTCATGCCCCAAGTAAAATTAAAGACATACTTGGCTCAGTCAAAGACCACCTAGGACTGCAGACTCCGGGCGTATACAGTATTGAATGTGAATGTGGTACGAAATACATCGGACAAACGCAGCGCTGCATCACGCAGAGGCGCTCGGAACACATTAGACATGTACGTCTTGGTCAGACAGAAAAATCGGCGGTTGCGGAACATAGCCTTAACGAAGGACATACCTTCCTCTTTGAGGGTACGAAGAAGCTGTGTGACGCTAAAGGATTTTGGGATTCGGTTTTCAAAGAGGCTGTAGAAATTCGGTTGAACAGCAACCTGATCAATCGAGACACTGGTTTCCAACTTAGTACAGCTTGGAATCCCGCAATAACTAAAATTAGAAGAGAACGCTCCGGCATGAAGACGGTAGCGGTCAAAGACGTAGTAGGAACCGGCAGAGACTCGACGCCCGGTCCGCGCCGCGAACCCCCCACCACTGGCGCGGCGGCCGATTCCGCAGGTACCTGATTGGTCGGCGCCCGGGATCAGTCACTGGTCCAGGAGCCTTTATAGGACCGCGCAACACAGCATCTCGACACTTCGCTTGAAGATGATGGGTACGAAACCCTTCGAAACGTTGCGAGAAGACGACGCCTTTACTCGGCTGATCACCCGAGAAGATTTCACGAATGGAATACGCCGAGAAAGTCTCAAATCACATTTAACATACCTCTACGCGGAGGATATCCATCGCAGCTACGGAGGATATCCATCGCAGCTACCAGATGCTACAGAAACTACGACTCAAGGCGGGCAAGCTGCTTAGCAGACTGGCCTTCTTACAACGGTGTCGAGACAAAGAAGTGTTGCCGAAATTTGCCAACTTGCGGCACCCTGTTAGCACGACAAGATCCAGACGCATACTACAACGAGCCGGTGCGGCCCTGGTGCGCGAACACATACGGGTCACCAGGCAGGAGTTAGATAAGAACGCAAGGATGCTGCTTACTCAACACCTTCGATTGGCCTCCTATCTCCCACCACACACATGGGAGTGGATCGACGGAAAAACATATGCAAGCAGTGAGATCCACAAGAGAAAAGCCACGGTAAAACAATGTGGCAAGTTCACCAGACTGTCTGGAGCCCGGCAACATGCCGACCACACAACCAATGCCAAGACTGTCATCAATCTGGCAGACAAAGAACTGGACGAGACCACAATATCAGTGCTGTCGAGAGGACTTAACTTTGCTCCAGTACCCAGGACACTACCTAAGCGAGACATTATCAGCAGCATCGAGCAAGCCGTGCGCGGCCACCCTACGGAGGCAGCTGAGGAAGTTAGGAGAGAAACGTGCAGGATCCTGGAGAAGGCAAAAATGCCCAAGAACAACATAACGTCTGCTGAAAGGAAGGCTCTTAAGGCCCTACGTGAGGATGAGGACACTGTCGTTCTAGCTGCTGACAAAGGCAATGCCACGGTGATACTGAGGAAAGAAGATTATTGGCAGAAGATAAACTCACTGCTACAAGATACTGCCTACAAGCAACTGGACAAGGACACGACAGCCTCCGTGACTCGCAAGACCATCGCCTTGCTCAATGACTCTGGACTGGAAAAGGACGTCATCAGGAAGCTGTACCCCAGAGCACCGGCACCACCACGGCTATATGGGCTCCCTAAGATCCACAAAGACGGAGTTCCATTGCGACCCATAGTGAGCACCATCAACTCACCGACATATGGTTTAGCCAAGTGCCTAGCACAACTGCTCAAACCGATCGTGGGTCACTGTGAGCACCATGTCAAGAACTCAGCGGAGTTTGTGAAGGTACTACAAGGCTTTCGCCTGGATAAAGAAGATCTTCTTGTCAGCTTTGACGTCACCTCACTCTTCACACGAGTACCGCTGGAAGACTCCCTAGCGCTGCTCGAAACACGCTTTAGTGAGGACACAATAAAGCTGTTCCGGCATGTGTTAACAAACACCCACTTCAAATGTGGAGGCAAATTTTATGAACAAGTGGATGGTGTAGCCATGGGGTCCCCCTTAGCTCCAGGCATCGCTAATCTTTACATGGAGCACTTTGAAGACATAGCCCTGGACACCGCCCCACTGAAACCTAAAGCCTTCCACAGATATGTGGATGACACTTTTGTCGTGTGGCCACATGGCAGAGAGAACCTGCAAGACTTCCTGCGACATCTGAACAGCATACACAACAACATACAATTCACTATGGAGGTGGAAGAAAACGGAAGCTTGCCCTTCCTTGACATTCTAATCAAGAAGCACCCTGATGGCACCTTGGGTCACGCTGTGTATAGGAAGAAGACACATACGGATTTATACCTTCATGCACAGAGTTGCCACCACCCGGCACAACGCAACTCAGTGCTTAACACACTTGTGCACAGGGCCAAGTCTATCTGTGATGATGACAGCCTACCTGCAGAGTTACAACACCTAAGGAAGACCTTCCGCAGCAACGGTTATAATGAGACGCAAATCTCACGCGCCCTACACAAGAGCAGGAAGGTAGACACACTGGGAGAAGAAGATGAGACCAGATGCCTGGCATTTCTACCATACGCGGGACCGCCAACAGCCAAGATTGCCCGCATTCTGGAGAAACACAACATCAAGACAATTTTTCATGCCCCAAGTAAAATTAAAGACATACTTGGCTCAGTCAAAGACCACCTAGGACTGCAGACTCCGGGCGTATACAGTATTGAATGTGAATGTGGTACGAAATACATCGGACAAACGCAGCGCTGCATCACGCAGAGGCACTCGGAACACATTAGACATGTACGCCTTGGTCAGACAGAAAAATCGGCGGTTGCGGAACATAGCCTTAACGAAGGACACACCTTCCTCTTTGAGGGTACGAAGAAGCTGTGTGACGCTAAAGGATTTTGGGATTCGGTTTTCAAAGAGGCTGTAGAAATTCGGTTGAACAGCAACCTGATCAATCGAGACACTGGTTTCCAACTTAGTACAGCTTGGAATCCCGCAATAACTAAAATTAGAAGAGAACGCTCCGGCACGAAGACGGTAGCGGTCAAAGACGTAGTAGGAACCGGCAGGGACTCGACGCCCGGTCTGCGCCGCGAACCCCCCACCACTGGCGCGGCGGCCGATTCCGCAGGTACCTGATTGGTCGGCGCCCGGGATCAGTCACTGGTCCAGGAGCCTTTATAGGACCGCGCAACACAGCATCTCGACACTTCGCTTGAAGATGATGGGTACAAAACCCTTCGAAACGTTGCGAGAAGACGACGCCTTTACTCGGCTGATCACCCGAGAAGATTTCACGAATGGAATACGCCGAGAAAGTCTCAAATCACATTTAACATATTGTGTGATCTATGCAATGTATGTAATGAGACTAATAAATCACATTTTACATATAGCAAAGGACTCTGATTTATGTTGCATATCACCCACCACTTGCGACATCATTGTCAATACAAGTTAAGTATTTATATTCTTCTTATTTGTAATAAAAACTATTAATGTTATTTGCTTGAATTGTTGTATAGCATTCCAAGAACGCAGCATCTCTTAGACACCTTATATGAAACAAGCGGGCAGGATCCCACAGCATGCTCCAAGCCAAAATCACAAAAATCAGCATCTCTGCTTGCTCTTCAGCAACTGGCTTGTTACCACCACCGATCATTCCTGAACTGTTACTGGTAACGAGAAATAGTTTCTTTATGCTAACATCTGTGCACATCCAAAAAAGACAATGTTCTGTGTCTCATGGCGTACTACGAATTGCTTCCCCGAGGTGTAACCATCACTGCTGACGTTTATTGTCAACAATTGAGACATCTTGCAGACTCAATCCAAGAACAATGACCAGGTAGACTGTGTGAAGTGATGCTACTCTACGATAGAGCCCACCCGCATTCTGCTAGACTGACAAAAACCACTACACAGGAGTCACATTGGGAAGTGATTCCACACCCACCTTATTCACCTAATCTTGTGCCCTCAGATTTTCAGCTTTTCCAGTCTCTACTGAACAACCTTTGAGGAACTCCCTTTCCAGATGCAAATGCACTACAAACATGACTTGAGACTTCTTTACCTCAAGACCAAATTCTACAGGCATGGAATCAAAAAGTTACCCAGCATTGGCAGACAATTGTATATAGTGAAGGAGAACGTATTATTGATGACTTAAGTCTCTGTTATGTACATCAGTTGCGTTTCTTAAACTTATACAAGAACACTACAAATTTATGCACCATCATCATAAAAGCTGTTAGACTCTGTCAACAGTGGTTCCTGAAATTGTTGGCTGAGAAGACTACATCCAAGTTCACAAGTACAAAATAGCTATCGCGGTGGAGGAACTGAGTGATAAGCATGGGATCAACTTGAAATAAATATGAAATTGTCTATCTGTGGATGTTCAATCGTTTTACAGAAGCCAGAAACAATGGACATCAAGTTACTACACAGCATTGGGGCAGTTTGCAATGGCTGGAGCAGCTACACTACAGCCAGAAACTTTGAATTCAAAGCTCCTAAAACCTGATACAATTCTATCAAGAAGAAACGCAGAATTCGGCATCTTCATATCACCAAACAAGTCAGCACCAAAGACAAGTATGTTGTAGTTGTGGTCTTCAGTTGAAGACTGGTTTGATGCAGCTCTACATGCATCTCTATCCTGCAAAAGCCTCATCATCTCCCAAATAACTACTGCAACCTACATCCATTTGAATCTGTTACTGCTTTCATTCTTCTACATATATACTCAACATGCCACCTTGCAGTGTGTGACAGAGGTACTTTGTGTACCAGTGTTACTTCTCCCTTTTCCTGTTCCAGTTGCATATGGTTCACTCAAAGAACAGTTGCTGGTAAGCCTCCTTGTGGGCTGAAATCTCTCCAACTTCATATTCATGGTCTTTCTGCAAGATTGAGTAGGATGGAACAATATATTAGTTGACTCATGTACACTCTCAGAACTTTGACAACGGGCCGTAATGTGACACACAATGCCTCTCTTGCAGCGTCTGCCAATGGATTTAGCTGAGCATCTCCATGACACTTTCGCACTTACTAAATGAACCTGTAATGAAATATGCTGCTCTTCTTTGGATATTCTCTATTTCGTTTATCAGTCCTATCTGGTACGAATGCCATAAAGATGAGCAATATTCAAGTATTGATCAAGCTAGGGTTTTCTAAGTTATCTCCTTTGTGAGTGAAGTACACGTCCTGAGGAGTCTTCAAATGCATCTCAGCCTGATATATGCCTTACATACGATCAATTTTATGTCGTCGTTACACTTCAAATCACTCCATGCGCATACCCCTAAGATATTTATGGAAGTAACTGCTTCCAATGATAGTTCTGCAATTTTATACTGTGCTAAGTATTCACAATACATTACATTTGATTATGTTGACGATCAATTACCAATCCCTGCATCAGGTGTTGATCCCTTCTCTCCAATTCTATTCAGTACCTCCTCATTAGTTACGTGATCTTCCCGTCTAATATTCAGCATTCTTCCTTAGCACTACAATTCAAAATCTTCTATTCTCTTTTTGTCTGAATTGCTCATCGTCTGCAATTAAGTTTGCACAAGGCCACACTCCAAACAAATACCATTTGACAGGACTTCCCAGCACTTCAATTTATATTCGATGTTAAAAAATTTCTCTATTCAGTAAAGCTTTTCTCGCCATTCCCTGTCTCTACAATTTATGTCCTCCCTACTTCAGCTATCACCAGTTACCTTACTGCCTAAATAGCAAAATTCCTTTATTACTTTTAGTGTCTCATTTTCCAATCTATTTCCCTCAGCATCACCTGATTTAATTTGACTGCCTTCCATTACCCTTGTTTTACTTTTGTTGATGTTCATATTATTTACTCCTTTGAAGATACTGACCATCCCATTCAACTGCTCTTCCAAATCCTTTGCTGCATCTAATAAAATTATGTCATTGGGAAACCTCTTCTGCTTGAACTTTAATTCCTTCTCCAAATTTTTCTTTGGTTTCCTTTACAGATTCCTCATTGTACAGATTAAACAACATCGGGGATAGGCTACAATCCTGTTTCACTCCTTTCTCAAACAATACTTCCCTTTCATGCCTTTGATTCTTATAACTGCCATCCGGTTTCTGTAAAAGCTGTAAATAACCTTTCGCTCCCTGTATTTTACCTCTGTTACCTTAAGAATTTTAAAGAGTGTATGTTTGATGAATAATTGGGAGCAGCAAGACTGTTTAAACTTCAAACCTCAACTATAATTCTGGACTTCAACCCTGATTTTTTAAGAAATACAGATCAAACCTCAAATAAGTATCACATCTCTAGTAAGAGAACATTACACAGGTTGACATGTGCCCTGGTGTTTGGAAAGTAAGTGGTATTCTTCACTAACTTGTCAACCCTGAACATAAAATTGATATCAGTTTTTTCCCCATTACCCTCAGTTTTCTTTACACAGCTACCCCTCCTCCCAACCTACTACTGGCTGCAAAATCTGTGTTATGCTGTGTAACTTAAATTCTTATCATATAATTAAAAGATATATCTGCCTCAGAGCCTTGAAAAATGAGCTGCTACTGCTTCTCTCTTATTTACTGTAAGCTTCAAAGCTGACATTCCATTATCACCGCAGAGATAGGTGAGTGAGTGCTACAGGTAGAACAATGTGCTTACGCGTGTTGTTGTGAGTTGTGTTATTTCACTGAAACTGTGTTAAAAATGTAAGGATGGCAGAGTGTGAATAGCCCAGATACATTTTGCTATATCTGTGGATGTGAAAATTACCAAACAATCAGTTTAATAAGCCACAGCTGCAAAATACTAACACGAATTCTTTACAGACGAATGGAAAAACTAGTAGAAGCCGACCTCGGGGAAGATCAGTTTGGATTCCGTAGAAATACTGGAACACGTGAGGCAATATTGACCTTACGACTTATCTTAGAAGAAAGATTAAGGAAAGGCAAACCTACGTTTCTAGCATTTGTAGACTTAGAGAAAGCTTTTGACAATGTTGACTGGAATACTCTCTTTCAAATTCTAAAGGTGGCAGGGGTAAAATACAGGGAGCGAAAGGCTATTTACAATTTGTACAGAAAGCAGATGGCAGTTATAAGAGTCGAGGGGTATGAAAGGGAAGCAGTGGTTGGGAAGGGAGTGAGACGGGGTTGTAGCCTATCCCCGATGTTATTCAATCTGTATATTGAGCAAGCAGTAAAGGAAACAAAAGAAAAATTCGGAGTAGGTATTAAAATCCATGGAGAAGAAATAAAAACGTTGAGGTTCGCCGATGACATTGTAATTCTGTCAGAAACAGCAAAGGACTTGGAAGAGCAGTTGAACGGAATGGATAGTGTCTTGAAGGGAGGATATAAGATGAACATCAACAAAAGCAAAACGAGGATAATGGAATGTAGTCGAATTAAGTCGGGTGATGTTGAGGGTATTAGATTAGGAAATGAGACACTTAAAGTAGTAAAGGAGTTTTGCTATTTGGGGAGCAAAATAACTGATGATGGTCGAAGTAGAGAGGATATAAAATGTAGACTGGCAATGGCAAGGAAAGCGTTTCTGAAGAAGAGAAATTTGTTAACATCGAGTATAGATTTAAGTGTGAGGAAGTCGTTTCTGAAAGTATTTGTATGGAGTGTAGCCATGTATGGAAGCGAAACATGGACGGTAAATAGTTTGGACAAGAAGAGAATAGAAGCTTTCGAAATGTGGTGCTACAGAAGAATGCTGAAGATTAGATGGGTAGATCACATAACTAATGAGGAAGTATTGAATAGGATTGGGGAGAAGAGAAGTTTGTGGCACAACTTGACCAGAAGAAGGGATCGGTTGGTAGGACATGTCCTGAGGCATCAAGGGATCACCAATTTAGTATTGGAGGGCAGCGTGGAGGGTAAAAATCGTAGGGGGAGACCAAGAGATGAATACACTAAGCAGATTCAGAAAGATGTAGGTTGCAGTAGGTACTGGGAGATGAAGAAGCTTGCACAGGATAGAGTAGCATGGAGAGCTGCATCAAACCAGTCTCAGGACTGAAGACCACAACAACAACAACAACAACATATCTGTGGAACTTGTGTGATAAGTACAAGGTGTCGACAAATAACACAATTTGTGCAGAAATCATATTCTGCCTAATTCAACATGAAGCTCGGAGACCGGAACAAGTCATCTGCTCCACACATTGTGTGTCATACATGCGTGGAGCAATTAAGGAAGAGGAGTGAACGTAAAATCAACTGCTTTAACTTCACTATTCACACGGTATGGTGTGAACAGAAGAATCATGTTGATGAGTGTTACTTCTGTATGACAAAAGTAATGGGATACAACAGAAGAAACATTTACAAAATCTTGTATCCAAACTTAGACTCGGTGATTAGATCAGTCCCTCACGGGCCAGGGCTACCGATCCCTTCTCCACCAACATCAATGGATACATCTGAATTCTCCGAACCAGATATAAGTAAAGAAAGTAGTAAATCTGACTATCCCAAGTGTGATATCAACAGCAACCCAAAACCTCCTACTCAAACAGAAGTTAACAATTTGCTGAAAGACTTGGGACTCTCAAAAAGACACAGCTCATCTCCTGGGATCATGTCTCAGTAAAACTAATTTTACTTGTTCATGGTACAGCATATGTGTACAGAGATTGTGATAAATATGTAGGGAATTTTTTGTTGAAGATGGTTTAATGTTGTTCTGCAAAGACATTGCCAGATTAATGATGAAACTGGGAGCTCAGAAGTATGAGAGTAAGCAATGGAGATTATTTATATATTCTTCAAAGCAAAGTTTGAAAGCACTGTTGCTACGTATTGAAAATGAGCTAGGATTGGTTCCAACTGTGTATTCAGTACACTCCACAGAGACATGCAGTAATATGAACGTACTCCTACAAAATGTGGAGTATGAAGAACACCGTGGCTTGTGAGTGGTGATTTTAAAGTGACTGGCATTCTTCTTGGCCAGCAATCAGGGTACCACTGGAGTAGGTGAGAGTAACCTAAGAGGCAAAACCTGATAATAGGAACGAAGAACATTGCGACTGAAAATTTGGTTAATCCAGATCACATTTTATTGCTTCCACCACACAACAAATTTGGAGAGATGAAGCAATATGTGAAGGCACTGGACAAAACAGGAAACTGTTTCCAATACTTGTGTAGCCAATTCCCAAACCTATCGGCTGCAAAGTTGAAAGAAGAGATTTGTTGGACCAGATATACCTAAGTTGATATCTGACGAGTACTTTGAAAATAGAATATCAAGCCCAACAGCAAGCTTTGAGAAGTTTTACAAAGTTTGTGCATGTTACCTTGGGCAGAATAAGCAGCCTGATTACAAGGGAATAGTGGAGGATATTCTACAATCATTTAAACAGTTACAATGCAAGGTC
Source organism: Schistocerca cancellata (assembly GCF_023864275.1). Taxonomy (NCBI): domain Eukaryota; kingdom Metazoa; phylum Arthropoda; class Insecta; order Orthoptera; family Acrididae; genus Schistocerca; species Schistocerca cancellata. The sequence goes on along the minus strand of NC_064632.1, from coordinate 280,784,050 downwards.
CCTCTAAAACTACATTTTCTTATGTCACACACAATTTTCAAGAAAATTTGGCTGACACATAAGAGGAACATGGTGAACAGTTCCATCAGGAACTGCAGAAGAGCTTCTGTGAAGTTTGGAACGTAGTAGATGAGGTACTGGCAGAAGTAAAGCTGTGAGGACAGGTCGCGAGTCATGCCTGGGTAGCTCAGTCGGTAGAACACTTGACTGCGAAAGGCAAAGGTTCCGAGTTCAAGTCTCGGTCTAGCACACAGTTTTAATCTCCCAGGAAAGTTTTGTATCAGGGCTCACTGTGCTGCAGAGTGAAGATTTCTTTCTGAAAGCTGTTACTAACAGTTTTTGTTTGACTTCAAGAAGTCAATGGCAAATTTAGTCCTTAAGACCAACAAACACTTATTTCTTCTTCTTCTTCTTCTTCCTCCAATAATTGATAATGTCAACAAAAATATTGATGTCATATACTTCCATGACTAATAAAGATAAGAGAAAAAAAAAGAAAAGAACAACTTAAGATAGGATCTGAACACAGAGTGAAATAATTTGAATCTGTGCTCTTGGCCACTGCACTACCGATTCGCTTCATTTCATGCCGCCCAAGCAGACTGATAAAGTTGTCGAAACTTTGTCATTTTCTGAGAAACTACTGAATGTCGGCACCTAAGGCAAAACAGGTGTCTCTTTATTTTCACTCTCCTTACTCCCTGCGAAGTTTTGACTGTGTCTGGGTGTTTTCCTACTGTGAACACTTCACTAGAGAAGGGAAAGTTTGGCTGCTGAATCATCGAGTTTCTCAACATATTGCGTGGACCATTAAAGTCACCTCAGGTGGTGCAGCTACAAAGCACAGAGTGTACTTGGGGAGGCACCATTTGCAGTTGGTTTGCCAATTTTTCTGTCTAACACTACCAGAATTTTAAGCAGGGAGACGAGATCCTTCCTTACTATGACTGGCTTTTAGGAACTATACTAGCTAATCTTATAGTGTATGAAGTAAAGAGCAAGATTACTATTGAAATTTTGCCAGTGGCTCCAAAATGATGCTAGTTGTGTTCTCTGCTATGAGCTGAGGTAGCTTTGCGCTATCTATAGATGTTGTGGGAACCTCCATGACACTGGACAGTGTTCTACTTCCTTGGGTTCCCAACTTTTGCGTCTCGGCTCCTCTTGAAGTGGCCAAGGCTGTGGTTTCAGATGGTCTCCTCAGGTGTGGAGACTGTAGGTTTCGGCAATTATCTAAGACCATTCCTAGCTTCAGAGCATAAGTTTATTTACTTACCATTGTCACTGTTGAATTGAGGTGGCATGTGAGGTAGCCATCCTCAACCTCGATGGTGAGCAGCTTCTTGCCTTGCTGCCCTGAATAAGCACTGGCTTGATGCACACAGGCACATTAATAGAGTGATCTTGCAGTGTAATCTCCTCATGTGTTTTAGCAGTGACATGAAATGGTGGAACACATTACAGCAGTGATGCTGCGAACTTGCCGTCGCAATGAGACAATTGTGTTCACTGATCATGGCTGCATAGCAGCAATCTTACCAGTCATCACAAAGCAGCAGTCGTCATAGGTGAATGGTGCAGTGTACACATGTTTGCAACTGTAGAAACAGCTGCTGTCAGCCTACCTAGGATACAGCCAGTTTGGATGTAGAACTGTTCATTGAAGAGATGAAGAAATGCCCTGATATATGGGATGTGTCTCACAAGGAATATCACGATAGGATTAAGAAGGGAACTGCAAGGTTTCAAGTGAGTGAAAAGCTTTGTCAGGATTTTGCTGTGCAACTGGATCAGAAGAATTAAAATAAAGGTAAGTACCACTGTTGAACTATTATGTGTTTGTGTTCTAATAGTGATGTTTTTGCTTGAAAATGGTAATTCAAAAACTGAAATAGCACAAAGCAGCAAATGCTTTGCTCCCTGGCCTGGAGCATTTCATCTGAATGAACAAATCTTCAGTTAACAATAATAGTTTAAAAATGTTGTTAACCCAGCCAGTTCAATGCTTTATTGTATCAATGTTTTATTGCTTTATTGTAATCAAGGCTTTATTGTAGTGCGGCCACAAAATATGTAACTACACATTTAAATATTGACATAAATTAGTCTTTCATATTTGGCTATAAATTGATTCAGCATTCTAACATTTTACACAGCTTAGAGTTTTTGAAGATAGTCTTTTCAAATTTTCTGCCATGATATCTAACATCCACATAACTGAACAAACAGTTTACATAAGTGACAATGAACAAGACTACAGAATGGAACTTCTTGCAGCTAAAGAACCCAGAAGCACTGAAATCTGGTTTATCTATTCTAACGTACTTGCCATCCCACACACCCAAGCAGTTGGGGAAGTTCACAGTGTTGTGTGGCCAATTCTGTACTGATAATACAAATAAATTTGAGTGCAGCCACTACCCAGGTATATGAAAAGGATGAATATTAACTACATACAAAGCAACAGATGATGATACATCATTTTTTGAACCACTGCTTCCTCCACATAAAACAATGCCTCTGAATTGCAAAATGGAACTTAGATGCGAGGTGGTGAAGTTATCACAGAGGTTCATGACCACGAATGAACATTTCAAACTCAATGCTCCACGTCCTCAGCAGAATCTACCTACTGATCATTTTCCAGATTACAACAATCAAGCCAGTATACTGTTTCATGATTTGTCTGCCTGCCTAGACTCATACACAAGCCATTTCTGAGCAACATCACGACTAGGCCTTCTTCCTATAGCAGAAAACAGTGAAGATTCTGTGGGCACTTTTAATAATAATACTCATCAAATACAGTTACAAGTGGATTCCAGTTGAATTTTTAGAAAAAAATATTTTTGTACTTACATTTCAAATAAATGTTTTGTTATGAGGTGTGTGTGTGTGTTCTTTGACAGCCCTATAAACATTCTTGTATGGCATTTAGCTTTCTCCATAACATCAATAATATTCATCATTTAATAATTTAGACTACTTATGAAAACTATTTTGCCTAGTCCTAATGCACACAAGCTGCCTATGTTGCCATATAGCAAAATATATTACCACATACTTGTCAGCAAAATTCCAAAGCTCATTAATAGGTTGGAAAAATAACATTGAGGCAAGATTATCATTTACAACTTCGTTCCAATTTGTTAACTGTATTTTAGCTTTTGTTTAAAATAAGTAACAGGATGTGAAAAATATTCTCTACTTATCTCATAGTCACAGTCACAACATTTCGAGTTTTCATTCAAAGCCTCATTGCAGAGCCTGTGCTCTTGATGAATGATCACAGCTTTACTGGTAATTCATCAAATAGCTGTACACTCATTCAAAAGTAATTATAGAATTTACTTTCACTGTCTCTTAAATCCACAAATAGTGTCACAAATACTCCTTTCAGCAGCCGTGAACTATCCAGTGGGAGTCCAAAACCACCTCTTGCATTTCTTAAATGTATTCCAAATTGAATTGAGCAAACACTGTCTGTCTTCTGCCTACATCTTTACTGGGTGTCTTTCCAATCTAGGACTGATGTGCAATTATCACTGTGATGACACTGTGTGTGCACTGAAATGCTTTCTGACACCACGATCTCACTGCGAGCTGTTACTTGCTCATCTGCATCAAGCCTACCTTGAAGCAAGGATGCGCCATAATACCTGGGCTACTTGTGTGGGCTGGAGAAGGTCCAACAGGTTCCTGTGCTTTCACCCATATAACAGCTTGATGGTTAATAGGATAGGAACTGTGGAAAGGAAAAAAAGAGTGCGTATAGTTGGTCAGACGTTGGCCAACAGAGGCAGAGGACTCCTCTGTGGAAACTTCATAATCCAGCATTGTAATAAATGAGTATATGGGGGACGATCAGTAGAAGCAATAAGATGGATTTATGTGACAGGTTTTGGGATGGACTTGATGTGTTGGACCTAAGGGTTGCTCTCTCTCTCTCTCTCTCTCTCTCTCTCTCTCTCTCTCTCTCTCTCTGTGGTTGCAGTGGTAGGATGGTACAAATAAAGTGAGTAAGTGGCGGCGTTAGAGACCCTCAACTGGTGTTCATGACTGTGGAGGTATCTACACATATACTCCACAAGACACAGTACAGTTCATGGTAGGGGTTGATTCATACCAATTTAGCAACTCTTTCTCCTATTTGCTTTGGTTACAGAGCACGGGAAATAAGACTGTCTATATGCATCAGCTTGTGCTCTAATATATCTCACTCTCAAGATTTTTAAGAGAGAGAGAGAGAGAGAGAGAGAGAGAGAAAATGGTCACAGTAGAAGTTTTGTACAGCCTACCTTCAACATCAATTTCCTATTTTTACCACAAGAACAATGTCATGTTTCTACCAAAGATTCCCAATTTAATTCTCTGGGAACCTATTACACTTTTGTATGGACTTTAGAGAGACCTGTTACAGTCCTAGTGGTTTATCTCTGATTTAGTTTCACGACTGTTGTAATGCCTACTTGATATGGATTCCAATTACTGGAGCTGTATTCTAAAACTGGTGCACTAGTGCCTATACAGATGGACTGCACTTTCCCAGTAATCTTTTCGGAACCAGTGGCTCCTTCTGGCAGAAGAATTAAAGGGGAAGGAAGAGGGGTGAAGGAAAAGGACTAGAAAGGTTTAGGGAAAGGGGTGCAGTTCAGAAAAGTAATCCACAACCCTGAGTTAGGGGAGACTTACGGGATGGCAGTACATCTCCCCTGACCCAGGGTTCTGGGTAGTTTTTATGGGCTGTATCCCTTTCCCCAAAGCTCTCCAGTCCTTTCCCTTCACCCCTCTTCCTTCCCCTTCAACTCCTCCTCCTCCTCCTCCTCTTCTTCTTCTTCTTATTCCATAAGAAGGAGACACTGGCTCCGGAAGCTTGTAAAAGTTAAACCTGTTTGTGTGTGTGTGTTCTCCTGCTGCCACTTGGTGAATAGATTTTTTATCTATCAATTTACATTATATTGTCAATAACTGGTTATTTTTGTTGTTATACTACAAGTTTATCCCATTTCATATCACTGTTTCGTATTATATGTACATATTGAAGAAACATGGCAGGCTCTAGAAGTTCACATGCAGTGTTATCATTGGATACTATCAGCTTTTTTCTCTTTTTTGCACAGCTAATGGTATTTTCATTTCTGCTGAGCATTTGCCATCCCTTGAAACATCCTGGATTCTACTGTGAAAAGGAACCTTTGAGTGAATTATATATTTGCAAAGATACTCTGGAAGAGTGAAAGCTCTCTTTGTTATGAGGCAACAAATGTGTAATTACTTCAAGTGTCCATTGGAAAATGTAGGTATATGGAATCTACTATCTGTAAGCTATCGTGTGTGAATGGGATATAAGTCGCTTCACACAAGTGCTTTTTTTTCTGAACCTGCAACAATTCTTTGAGACAAGGAACTATACATAATGGTCATTCACTGGGGTTCTGACATGTAATTCTGAAAATCCATTCTTTTATCCTTCCAGTGAACTTCAGTAGTCACCCGTGCTACTTTTAAGTCATGAGAAATTATTCGCTAATGGTACAATGGTGTGCAGATTTGCGAACACGCTGTTTGAATTACCTTTGTAAGCAAGCAGTGGGTCAAGATGTATTTTTTGAAAGATTACCGGTAGTAACACCTATTTATGAAAGTGGAGGAAAGCAGGTAAGCAAGTAATTTCTAATTAGAGACCCATCTAACTCCCTCCCATGTTCTCAAACTCAGTTCTGGTCAATATGGCCAATTATTTGAATTCCTTAAGCTCCTGCCAACATCAGTGTTTAACAGATTTTAGCCTGCTATCATGAAACATTGTTCCAGATACATTACCCGTCATAAAATCTGGAAGTGTAATAACTTACAGACATCACGTATCGATGTTAAATGCCTGCATGCGAAGAGCACTGTCGAGCAAATAAGATGAAGAGTTCTGCTCACCACACTGCCATTATCTAACATGCGTATTAGATTGATAGAAGAATAAAATAAGTTCTACTGATAAAACTATGATTATTAATGTGAAATGCAATCTTTTCCTTCAAGAAATAGTCCTACTGCATTAAAAATATATCTTACGCTGTTTCCTGTCTTCCCCACAGCCATCTCTGTCATTCACCTCCTTCAAAAGTGCTCTCATTCTCAAACACTCTGATAAAGTTATGCTACCTCAAGACTGTAGTACCCATCTTACTATGTTAAACCTTTAAAATAAAATTATACCTCTTAATGAGCAGATTATGCCAGTACATTCAATTTGCTCAGTACTTATATGAAATACTGAAAATTAAATTTTTTTCCCCTGGGCTGTTAGATAGGCAACTTGCAACTGGGACTGAAAGCCACAAACTGAGTTAGTCATTTAGTAATACTGATGGTTTGTTCATATCCTCATGTGTTTCTTTGATACGTCAATTACATACACATTACAATAACACCTGGCTCAAAACTTCAATTGAAGTAAGATTTATTTCAGCTTAGTTACTTAAACTAATTGACATTAAACTGCCTGATCTCAACTGAAGATGTGTGTCACATCACACACAGTCTATGAAACCTCGATAAGGACATATTTTGTGTAGCTGCTCACTTCACAGTTATAACTGCAATGTGGCTGTTTGTCAACTACAGGGAATACATGAATACTAAAACAGAGAGAAAAAAACCATTGTTATATTTTGTATATATTTTATATCCATATCAATATCAGTATAAAAGTATAACTAAACAATATGCAAAAAATTTGTCAATGAGGCACAAAATCACTGCACATCTGTGAGCAGTGCATCAGAGTATACACCAACACAAGAGTAAAAAGGAGAAGTCTTATGACTAGAATTTCACAACTTTTAAAACACTCTCTCTCTCTCCCTGTGCTGATTTACTTGGAAAAAATCACAGATTGTACATCACTTAGACACTTCTTAGGAAAAGAAGAGGAAAAACTAGTTCCTTCTCCACCACTGTTATTGTACTGCTTACAATACCATAACTCTGCATCAATGAAATTATAAAGCAAAACATGTAAATTATGCAAAACTGATCTGCTTCCGAATGGGCTCGCTACGAATAAAGCCCAAAACCTGAAAGTTCTCTCTTTTTCAAGCAACTGTGATATGTTTTCAAAATAATTTGAAGTAGCACTAAAACGAATTTTAAAACACCTGTCTTTTAAAATTGAGTTAATTACACAGTTCAGTACATTTTCTGGTACATGTATATTAGATGGAACACTTGAAGCCAGTGATCATCTCTGTGCTTGTGATGGAGTGTGTTTTGTCCCAATAGTACGGTTGAATAGTGCATTCGATATTGCTATAACAGGTGAGAAAAGCTGCAGAGGATAATCACTGAAAAAGAAAGCATACAATGGATTTTATTTTTTGTAAAAAAAGTCATGTTATACAATAATCATATAAAAAAGAGTATTTTCTCAATGTTTTTATCATTCTGAAAACTTCATTATATCTCTTAGTTCATCCCTATGAAATCCCCAAACCACCTTCCCTACCCTCTGGCTCCTACCCTTGTAACCGCCCCCGGTGTAAAACCTGTCCCATGCACCCTCCCACCACCACCTATTCCAGTCCTGTAACCCGGAAGGTGTACACGATCAAAGGCAGAGCCACGTGTGAAAGCACCCACGTGATTTACCAACTGACCTGCCTACACTGTGAAGCGTTCTATGTGGGAATGACCAGCAACAAACTGTCCATTCGCATGAATGGACACAGGCAGACAGTGTTTGTTGGTAATGAGGATCACCCTGTGGCTAAACATGCCTTGGTGCACGGCCAGCACATCTTGGCACAGTGTTACACAGTCCGGGTTATCTGGATACTTCCCACTAACACCAACCTGTCAGAACTACGGAGATGGGAACTTGCCCTTCAGCATATCCTCTCTTCTCGCTATCCGCCAGGCCTCAATCTCCGCTAATTTCTAATTTCAATTTGCCGCCGCTCATACCTCACCTGTCTTTCAACAACATCTTTGCCTCTGTACTTCCGCCTCGACTGACATCTCTGCCCAAACTCTTTGCCTTTACAAATGTCTGCTTGTGTCTGTGTATATGCGGATGGATATGTGTGTGTGTGCGAGTGTATACCTGTCCTTTTTTCCCCCTAAGGTAAGTCTTTCCGCTCCCGGGATTGGAATGACTCCTTACCCTCTCCCTTAAAACCCAAATCCTTTCGTCTTTCCCTCTCCTTCCCTCTTTCCTGATGAGGCAACCGTTGGTTGCGAAAGCTTGAATTTTGTGTGTATGTTTGTGTTTGTTTGTGTGTCTATCGACCTGCCAGCGCTTTTGTTTGGTAAGTCTCATCATTTTTCTTTTTAGATATATTTTTCCCACGTGGAATGTTTCCCTCTATTATATTCAGATCATTAATTTGAAAACTTCATTAGCTAGAAATATAGTCAAATGCTTATTAGATCCTTTCTACAGGATTGTGACAAAACCATCATGTAAAGTACAACTTTTTTCGCTAGTATGCACCATCTGACAAGTACAATGAGATAGTTCAGTTGCAACTACTGACATTTCTGTTCAATGAAACAGTGAATGTGTTAAATGGAATTATTGTTAACTATTTATTCATTCAGAAAACTCTTCAAAACATCAACTGGTATCAGCCTTCTCTAGCCAGAGCAAGCCAGTACCGGATAATGCTTTGTGATTGTGTCAAATGAAAAAGTGTTCAGAAGATATGTTTGTGCCACCATTTTTATCCTCAGTATTTATGCTTAATTAGCTTTCATATTTATTCTGAAAGACTGAGAGACCACAAATGTGAATGTGTAGTCCATTAATTGTTGCTGGTGTTTTCGTGTCTTTAACCACTAATTCTAGTTCTTAGCTCATATCTCAGTCAGTGCATGGGGATCTTTTGGAAGTGGAGTGTGGTGGTTAGCAATGATAAATAGCAAGATGATGCAGAATGCACTGCATTTAGGAGACAGAGGTGTATTCAAAGAACAACCAATATTTTAATGAGTTCTTCCTTTGCACAAAAGTCCATAGGTAAGTATAATCCAGTTAGGATTACTTGACAGTTGATATCTGTCACTTGCCATTATAATGTTGCCTCATCAGCTGCCGGCTATTGCTAGGTTATAGGCAACACACAAACACAGCGAATCACTTCACAAATCAGGGTTGCCACAAGTTTCCCCAAGTGAATTTCCCTGACATTTCCCCGATTAGAATTTTCTCCTGACAAATTTTGAGATCTCAAGGGTAAGCAAAGGTATAAGTTGACAAAAAAATTTAAGGACTTCAATATTTCTAAACATGTGAGCAAAAATCTTAAGTACTAATATCCACATCTTTTGTAATTAGTTGTTTCTAGATGGAGAAAGCAAGCGAAATGGTATGTGTGTTTCATTAAGACAACTGATGTTATTTTATTTCAATAAAACGAAACACATTTGGTAACAAAAATATGCATTTCGTTGGAGTCAAAAGACAGATTTAAAATACTTTCACTGATTTCAGAAATAACCTGAGAAAAATGTAGGCCACTTGAAAGAGGTGTATACAGCACAGTAGAGTTGTGCAAGCCAAAACTATATGTGACAACCAATAAAATGTTGGTTCTACTATATTCGTTATTGTCAGCTGTTACTCACTGTGTTATATCTATTATTTTAGAGGTATTGTGTGGTTTTTCATTCAAGAAATATGTGAGTGCATAGTGTACAAACTGCCAACAACTGCCACAATTTTCTTCTTCTTATCATCCATACTTTCTAATATACAAACTACTTTTCAAGTGCCAAAATGTACTAGAATAAATGTCTGTAAAATGCCGCAATGTACAATGTACTTGTGGTAAGACAGTCGCAATTCCTGAAATCCATAGCCCACGGCCTCAGGCCTGCCGAGGAGCACCACAGTCCTGGGTCCATGGATAAAGCACGGAAATCAGCCGCATTATGCCATACACAAACCGAACGCCATTCGGGTAGATTGGTGAGACTAGATCTGACAAGTAGGGCTTGCTCATTATGGGGAAACAATCGGGTTCAAATCGGAACGCCTGATCTGTTAAGAGATACCTGCAGAAATGGCCTGAGGGTTTGGCCCGTCGTGGAAATCCACTTGTGTGGCTAGCTATTCACAAGCTACAGACACCATGTTGATGAAATGAGACCATGTTGGTCTATCTATGCAACAGATAACTTGTTCAAATAATCTGAGAATCAATAATAATGAGGATAGGTAGCAACTCACTGTAAAGATGATCGCTGAGCCACACACAGGCACGTAGAAAAGATAATCACACTTTCAGAACTAAATTTTTGGTTACAACCTTTGCTAGAAAGTGAGAGCACACACACATTCACACACTCGCTCAGACACAACTCATGCACACATGACCGCCATCTCCAGCCGCTGCAACTGCAGTCTCTGAGAATCGGATCCAAACAAACTACTCCTCAAGCCTCCCTGCCGCTTGTCGGCAGCTGCTAGACTAGCGACAAGAATTGGTGGCAGTGCTGACTGCAAGCAGAAGGGAACAGTAGGAGTGCAGCCTGAGAGAAATGGCAGGAATGAGGAAAGCAGTAGTAATGAGGAAGTAGGGAAGCGGCACATGTACTCAACTGTGTAGTCAGCGACAATGCATGACACCTCAGTAAACAAACGATTTCATCTACGGAGACAAAAACAAGATTTTCCAGTGTTTTTTTTTTTTTTTTTTTTTTTTTTTTTTTTTCCTTTCTTCAATTTTCTTTGTATTTCCCTGACATGTTTGAAATTCCCCGATATTCCCTGATTTCCAGAACTTATGGCAACCATGCAAATGCTCTTAATGTGAAACACAGAGCAATGCTGGAAGCAGCCACCACAAGGAATGACAGAAATGCGAGATGCTCTGTCGACAGCTGAGTTTCAGTGACCAAAGACTGAACTGTTAGAGAAAACATGTATTGTAGTCCTGAATTTAAACTCGTGCCCTATCCTACCCACAACCTTGTGGTGTGCAATGTATCCGTAGAAACAGCGGCCAACAATCTGTGCCACAACTAAAATCACAATCACTTTCTTCACGGCGATTGAAGCTAACCTCTACAAACAAACTAAAGACAAAAAAATTTCAGTTTCAGCGCTAAAAGCAAACTGTAATTTCTCACTATCCTTGGTTACCTTGAACTATCCTCATACTGGCTACATGAGCATTACCAATGTAGCTGAACAAAAATAATCACAGTCTTTGCTTATAGAAATAAAAAAAATTCATGTTTTTGATGAGAGAGAAACATACGACTTTTATAATGTTGAGTTTACACATTAATCACTGTGCCATGCCACTAAACTGCGAGATGATGTTATATATTACATTGGTGCACAAGTTCATAGCATTTGTGTTTTGCATATTGGTATTCAGGTTGTAAGGGTTTATTTATCAACTGCCATTTTTTATTTATAGTTCACTGTTTCTATTTGAGTTTACATACTATCATTTGGAGATAGCGAGTGGAGCTGTGGATGGTAGAAAATGAAGTGGGAAGTGAAGAAATCTGAACATTTCTGACATATTCTTCTTGTTTTAAGTTCAGCAGAGGGGCGAGAGCAGCAGAGGCACCAGAAATATTTGCACTGTGTATGGGGGCAATGTAATTGGCCTGAGCACAGCAAGAAAATGGTTCTCTCATTTTAAGGAGGATAATTTTGACATTAGTGATCCTTCATATTTACCAAGATCTTTGGGGTTTGATGAAGGCTCCTTAAGTGCATTAATCCACAATGATCCACAACCAGGGTTGCCACAAGTTTCCCCAAGTGAAATTCCCTGATTTCCAGACATATTTTAGATTTTTCCCTGACAAATTTTGAGACTTATTGATTGATTAATTGAGAGGGTTTATAGGCCAGAATGGCGAGATCATCAGACCTCCAATTCCTAAGTTACTCACAGGAGAAAGAGGGTCAGCTAAAAGTGGATAGATCCAGTCAGGGATGTCAAACACACACAGCAAAAGGCATAAAAGGTTATACCAAATCTAAAAGCTGGAAAAAAGAGTGATCTTTCCATGGGGGAGTGGTCATGGTGTCCCAGACTGAGAAAATATGAAGAGAGGCCCCAACCACAATCACCCTGCCTCTGCTCCAGGAGTAAAGCAAAATACTATATCTGGAAATAAGCACTTTCACAGAGGAAACTGAGGACCAGTTCAATCACCCATGAATTGTCTGCTAATATTAAAATTAAGGAAGACTATACTTAGCATGAAGGGGATAATCTACCAATATGTGGGATATCGTCAGTCTGGCTCCACACAATGGGTGAGCCTGGTATGACCCATGTGTAGACGGCATAAAGCAATGGACTCTTCCAAGGTGAGCGGAAAGAAGAGCACCAAAGCACAGAAGTCGACTCCTTTAAGAGAGGAGTGAAGTAAGAGCACCAAAGCACAGAAGTCGACTCCTTTAAGAGAGGAGTGAAGTAAGAGCACCAAAGCACAGCACTCTCCTTGATTGTGTGGAGTTTATTAGTGAGAGCAATGGTGCACCAGACGTCATTCCACTTTCAGGCAAAGAGAGATTTGACATACACTCATGCTCATAAATTAAGGGTACATGGTGAAACAATGCACTGCGGGGCAGTTTGCGTGTTTAAATCACCTCAGGGTATGACCATGTGGTGCATTTGACCCGCGGTCGTTGCATGGTGGTGCTGGCAGCAGTCCACATACGCAGAGGTCTGTTGGTACATGTCAGAGTACGGTGCAGCGAGTAAGTGTGTAGACGTTTACATATGTGCTAATGGTGACTGAGTATTGGAAATGACTCAAATAACACATATTGATGATGTTATGAGGGGTAGAATACTAGGGCGAATGGAGGCTGGTCAAACACAGCAGGTCATAGCACGGGCCCTCCGTGTGCCACAAAGTGTGATCTCAAGATTATGGCAGTGATTCCAGCAGACAGGAAACATGTCCAGGCGCTACAGTATGGGACATTCACAGTGTACAACACCACACGATGACCGATATCTCACCATCAGTGCCCGCAGACGGCCACAGAGTACTGCAGGTATCCTTGCTCGGGACCTTACTGCAGCCACTGGAACAGTTGTCTCCAGACACACAGTCTATATATGACTAAACAGACATGGTTCATTCACCCGGACACATGCAAGGTGCATCCCACTGACCTCTGGTCACAGGAGTGCCCGTAAAACCTGGTGTCAAGAACACAGTACATGGTCACTGGAACAGTGGCCCCAGGTTATGTTCAAACGTACGAGTTCAGGTATAGTCTGAACAGCGATTCTCGCTGGGTTTTCATCTGGCGAGAACCAGGAACCAGATACCAACCCATTAATGTCCTTGAAAGGGACCCATATGGAGGTCGTGGTTTGATGGTGTGGGGTGGTATTATGATTGGTGCACATACACCCCTGCATGTCTTTGACAGAGGAACTGTCACAGGCCAGTTGTATCGGAGAGTCATTCTGCACCAGTATGTCTGCCTTTTCAGGGGTGCAGTGGGTCCCACCTTCCTCCTGATGGATAACAACACACGGTCCCACCGAGTTGCCATCAAGGAGGAGTACCTTGAAACAGAAGATATCAGGTGAATGGAGTGGCCTTCCTGTTCTCCAGACATAAACCCAATCGAGCACGTCTGGGATGCTCTCAGTCGATGTATCGCTGCATGTCTTCAAATCACTATGACACTTAGGGAGCTCTGACAGACACTGGTGCAAGAATGGGAGGCTATACCCCAGCAGCTGCTCGACCACCTGATCCGGAGTATGCCAACGTGTTGTGTGGCCTGTGTACATGTGCACGGTGATCATATCCCATATTGATGTCGTGGTACATGCACAGGAAAAGTGGTGTTGTGTAACACATGTGTTTCGGGACGGTTTTCTCAACTTATCACCGATACCGCGGACTTACAGATCTGTGTCGTGTTTGTTCCCTACGTGCCTATGCTATTAGCGCCAGTTTTGTGTAGTGCCACGTTGTGTGACACCACATTCTGCAACTATCCTTAATTTATGAGCATGAGTGTAGATCTGCTTATCTGCAGCTGGAGTCACGAAAGGGAATGGAGCGTGAGTATCAGCTTATCTAGCCAAACAGTCAGCCTGTTCATTCCCTGACTTGGGACTCAGAGAAAGACAACTGAGCAGGCGGCACGGCCAAAGTAGGAGAGAAGGTCATGAACAGCAGAGATCAAAGGATGACAAGAGTAGCAAGATGCTCAATGAGTCGTTACATATTAAAACACTGGAGGGAGGCCTGAGTAACAAAATGGGTGCCCTGGTAACGGCTAGCAGCTCTGCTGTGAACACACTACATGATTCCGGCAATAAATGGTGTTCTAAGCCAGTAGTAGGCGTGAAAGTGTATCCAGATTTATCTAACGTCTTAGAACCATCAGTGTAGAAGATGGTAGCAACCTGGAACTCTGCAAGGATGGAATGCACAAGATGCCGGAAGACCAAAGGAGTGACAGATACCTTAGGACTTTGGAATAGATCAATCCTAATCTGTGGTCTAGGCACCACCCAAGGCGGATTGTGAGAGGAAATACATGGGGCACATTTCAGTGAATGGAGATGGATATCCTGACAGAGGGAAGTGAGACGCATTCCAACCGGAAATCCCACCCATAGGCAGCGATCAGGAGAGAGACATCCCTCGCTTGCAAAGAGGACAGGGTATACGGAATGGTCAGGGAATCTGCGAATGGCGATTGCGTAAGAAACCACGAGTTGGTTTCATCCTATTTGTGGCAGGGGAATCCCCGCTTCTGTCAGAAGACTAAGCGGGACTAGTGCAAAAGGCACCAACAGACAGACGCACCCCACAATAGTGAACAGGATCAAGTATTTTCAGAGTGAAAGGAGCAGCTGAGCCGTAAACCTGACTTCCATAACCTAGTCCGGACAAGACCAGATCACTGTAAAGATGGAGAAGGGTAGCGTGGTCTGCATCCCAAGATGTGTGGGCCAGGAGGCGGAGAGCATTAAGCTTCCACATGCATGTAGTCTTCAGGCAGCGAATATGGGGCAGCCACATCAACTTCCTTATATATAAAATTCTCATGTCACAGTGTTAGTTGCCATACTCCTCCAAAACGACTCGATCGATTCTGATGAAATTTTACATGTATATTTGGTAGGTCTGAGCATTGGTTGTAATCTATTTTTCACACCCGTAAGTGATAAGGGTGGCCCACCCCAAAATTTTTTTGTTTTTTGGACAGAACTTTTTATTTTAATTTTTTTATGATGTGACATTACAAAATACATGCAACCCTAAATTTTCACCCTTCTACCACCAACCCCTATTTTTTAATAGCGATTTTAGAAATTTAATAATTTTCAACCCCAGTCGATAACTGATCAAATATCACTTGATCAGTTATCCGCGCCAGGTCTTTCACTAATCGATAGATAGGTAATTGAAGAAAAGTACCAAAAACAACGACTCGAATATCCCCTCTTTGAATCGATGTAACTAGACCGAGAAGTTTAACTAGGTAGCACGTGTCATTCGCCAAACTGAATTTTAGGCCTAGTGCACACACATCGATTTTTATAGTATGGAAATATATCAATATATTCAATATATTTAAGCCCTGACATAATCCGTATTATTAAATCACATAGGCTGCAATGGGCGGGTCACGTAGCTCAAATGGATGAGGGCAGGGCAGCGTGCAGAGTACTGGTAGGGCGCTTAGAGGGAAAACGTCCTGTGGGGAGACTGAGGCGTAGATGGGAGGACAATGTGAAGGCTGATTTGAGGAGCCTAGGTATTGAAGGTGAATGGAAGGAAATAGCCCAAGACAGGAACAGATGGAGAAAAAAAAGTTGCTGCGGTAATGGACTCTCGAGTCCGGTATGACCAGTGAGTGAGTGAGTGAGTGAGTGAGTGGAAATATATCGTACGATCAGATTCTTTTAGTGGAAAAAAGAAGTTCCTATGCTCTCCTTTCTTCCTCTGAAAGAATTTAACCGTACAATATTTTTACGTACAATAAAAATCGATGCGTGTGCGCTTGGCCTTATTCATAATGCTGGCGAACACGTTTCGACACGAAATTGCCACTGTGTTTGTATGCTCATGGACGAGCCGTGTATCGCCTGCAATTGTTAAATCTGTGCGATCTACCATAGAAACGTTAGAACTAATAGTGGCCAATACTGCTGGACTTACCCCTACGCCTTTTATCACTCCCTATACAGTTTTCAGCCATTACCATTGTTTGTGTCACGAGCTCCCGCCAACAACGGCTGTTGTGTTACACGTATACATTATTCTTATAGACTAGAGATAATTTATATGGCAAAACAACGTTTGCCGGGTCAGCTATAACATACAAAGATTTTCAGAGGCGGAACGACATTCGCCGGGTATTGCTAGTTTCATAAAGAAAAAGGCCCAAGAAACAGGATTGTGCATTAACACCTAGGAGCTGGTCGCCTAAATAAAGTTCTGGTTCAGGGTGTACTATGAACTGATCACAAAAATGCATAACCCACATTTTGGAGGGAGAAAACTGGAAGCAATGGGAGACAGTCCACTCAGAGGTCCGTCGGGTGGCCCCTTGGAGCTGGCACTCAGCAGATGCTATCGAGTGGGAGCTGCACCAGATGCAAAAACCGTCAACATACAATGCCGGGGAACCTGAGGACCAACAGAGATACAAGCCCACTGATGGCTATGAGGAAGAGTGTGACACTTAATACAGAACCCTTGAGATACCATTCCCCTAAATCCTAGGACCGCTGAGTGAAGTGCCACTGGGACCAGGAAGGGGGCCGTGAAAGCCCCAATCACAGAGGACAACTAAAATGCGATGGTGCCAAGCCATGTGGTACTCCTTACGTAGGCCAAAGAAGACCTGACAAGGTGCCAACAGTTAGTAACAGCCAGTCGGATTGCAATTTTGAATCTGAGTAAATGGTCAGTTCGATATCATCCTTCCCGGAAGCCACACTGATACAGGAACAAAAGGCCCTGAGATTCAAGTACACAATATAACTGGAAGCTAGCCATCCACTCAAGCAATTTACAAAGTACGGTCGTCAGGCTAATTGGGCAGTAGCTGTCGAGAGATGTGGGTTCTTCCCAGGCTTAAGGATGGGGATAACTACACTGTCTTGCCACTGTGAGGGGTGGACAGCTGTGAGCCAAATGTAGTTGAAGACTGAGTAATACTGCCTCAGTGTAAGGTCCAAGTGCTGGATCATTTGGTTGTGGATGGAATCTGGGCCTGGGGCCGTGTCACGTGAAGAGGTAAGAGCCTGCAAGAATTCCCATTCAGTGAAGGGTTCATTATAGGTTTCAGCCTGGTGAGGGTTGAAACAGAAGGTGGGTCTGTTCAACTCAGTGTTTCTGCCAGAGAAATGTGGCAGGATAGGAAGAGGATGCTAACGCTGTCGCAAAGTGTGTCGCGAGGTGTTCTGCAAGGACCAATGGATCAGTAGACAGAGCACCTTGGAGGATAAGCCCCTGGACAGTTGACTGTTACTGGTGGCCCAGAAGACTACAGAGCTTGAACCAAACCTGCGATGAAGAGCCATATGTCCCCAGGGAGGAAACATACCACCTCCAGCATTCCTTTATACTCCACTTAATAAGGTAATGAGACTCAGCACGGAGATGCTCAAAAGCGAGGAGGTTGGTCTGTGAATGATGTCATTTAAACTGTTGCAGTGCCCGTCAGCGCTCCTGGACAGTGACCACGGTACTGGTCGACGAGAAGGGCGACCTGTGGATAGGGGGACAGCAGTGCCAGCAGCATGAAGAATAGTGGCACAAATACCCTGCACGACAGTGTCAATGCAATTCTAGAGAGGGGTATCAAAGTGCACAAAGCAGACGTATATAAAGGCCAGTTGGCGCTGCAGAATGCCCAAGGAGGCGGCCTGTCTGCCTGGCAGCGGCAGGGGAACAACAGAATCTCTGGAAAGTGGTCACTGTCACAAAGATCATCAAAGTGTGACCAATGTAAGCAAGTCATGAAGCAGGGAAGGAGATTGTGAGATCGAGAGCAGTAAAGGTTCCATGAGCGGCACTGAAGTGGGTAGGGGAACTGTCACTGAGGAGATACAAATCAAAGTCTGTAGTAAGTTGGTCAAGTAGAAGACCCCTACCCAACGAAGTGGCACTCCTCCACAGGGGGTGGTGTGCACTGAAGTCCCCAAGGAGGAGATACGTGGGCGGGAGTTGCTGTAATACGGTAGACAGTTCAACATAAGAAAGTGGCCTACCTGGAGGGAGGTAGACATTGCAAACGGTGATTGCCACAGTCATCTGCACTCTAACTGCTATCGCTTCCAGGTGGGTATCGCTTCCAGAAGGGGGATCCAGTCACTAATGACATCGGTGTGAAACAAAGTGCAGACCCCTCCAGACGCTATCCCAGGGCAAACAAGGTTCCGACAGAACGCTCATAACATGAAACTTTAGAGAGTGGTCGTCACGAAAGTAGGTTTCTTGAAGAGCAAGATAGAACAAAGAGTAGGAAGAAACAAGGCGTTGTATTTCCAGGAGTTGCCGATAATATCCGTTGCAATTCCACTGGATTATCATGTGGTGAGAGTCCAGGTGAGACATAAAGAAGCTGAGGGGAGGTCAAGTCACTTGGTCGATAGTCTTAACCAATGAGGATGGGGCGACATCCATAAAAACTGAGTCTGATTCGGGATGAGGTGGAGGGGCGAAGTCCTCCAAGAAGCCAGGGAAGCCACATCCTTTGACTTTAGCTGCTTCTTGTTCTCCCTCGGAGGGAGGAAAGAAGCGTTGTCAGCACAGGAATAGCTGGCAGTGATGTCGGAATTGGACAGGGAGTGAGTAGCCTTGGGGTCCTGGAGTGCAGGTATCTCCTCCGACCAGAGCGTGCAAGCTTCCTGTCCTGACAGTGCTGGGGAGGGGTGTTCCGAGATAGAGCTCCATCCCTAGCAGGAGCCAGAAAAGAGGACATTTTCCCTGGCTGAGGAGGAGGAGGAGGAGGAGGAGGAGGAGTGGTTCCTGGAGGGGAAGGAACAGGAGCTGCCGAGGGTGTGGAAATGGAAAGGGGGCAGGATGGGGATAAAGGGGAGAAGCGAGGAGGGGAAGTCATAACTGAGTACACAATTAGGCGGTGGGGTGCAAGGGTCCCCAACATGAAGAGGGCAGCCACAGTCACTACAGATGAGGGTGGCATCACATAGCGAGGAAATTTGGCTGAACTTGAGGCAATGGAAGCAACGCATGGGAGGGGAAATGTACAGTTTCACATCACATATGTACACCATTATCTTGACCTTCTCAAGCAGGGTATCCCCTGCAAATGCCATGATGAAAGTGCCAGTGTCTATGCAATGGTCCATAGGGTCTTTCTGGACATGCTGGATGAAATGAACGCCATGTTGTTCCAGATTAGCCATAAGTTCATCACCAAACTCGAGGAGAAGGTCCCTATGGAAAATTACATCCTGTATCATACTGAGTGACTTCTGAGGAGCAATAGCCATGGGGTTGCCTCCTAACAGTTGTAGGCACAGAGGGAGGCTGGCTGACTGGCAGAAGTTGTCTTTATAAGGAGAGAGCCAGAGCTCATCTTGCTTAATGACTCAACTTCACCAAACCTGTCCCCAGTATGTTCCATAAAGAAAATGGGTTTGGTGGCGGCAAAAGTCTCCCTGTCAGTCTTGGTACACACCAGGAACAGTGGAAAGGGTCTTGCCCCAAGCCGGCATGTCTGGCCCTCCTCCCAGGGTGTATACAAGGAGCATAAGGCTGGAAAGGCAGAAACAGGAACTGATACAGAATTACGTTAAGGAAGAGATACAACCACAGTAGAGTGGCCAGAGAGTTTAACATATTTCATGTGCCAAACATCTGCCCCGGTACCACCCACTCAACAGAGGCTCGCCTTGTAGGCATCACCCAGCCACACCATTGGCCGCCTGGCAGGAAGGTCGTTGCCATGAGTTCCGATGCCACGAAAAGATGGGCAACCACCCCTAGGCTTGCACAAGGCATTCACAGCACAGGTATCAGCAGTGTTATCCCTGTGGTATCAGGGGACTCAGCCAGATGGATACAGCACAACCCCACCACATGGACTGGCTATCGAGATGATACCTAGAAAGCAGGTGAAAGGGCTTTGGCGGGGAGGGAGGGGAAGGGGGAAAGGGAGCGGGGGAGGAGGAGGAGGAGGAGGAGAGGAATCAACACAAAATACGCTAGGGATGAAGTTCTTACCCAACCGGTTCGCACTACAGATTTCAAATTTAGAGATGTAGGTCAAACGCCTGGTGGTGGTGGTGGTGGTGGTGGTGGTGGTGGTGGTGGGGGGGGGGGGGGGGGTGCAAAAAAGAAAAGCCAAAAAGGAGGAGGAAACCCAACCAACCAAAACTGCAACCTGCAACATGAAGCAAAGTCATGAGGATAGCCAGGCTGACACAAAAAACAACAGCAAGAGAAGGAATGGAAGGGGCAAAGGGAAAGGAAGAAGGCCAGGAAAGGAGAATGGAAGGCAGCCCAGAAAAGGATAAGGCTGCAATAGCTCAGGGACCCATGCGCACCACACACGTACCCACCAAAGAGCTGTTGGCCCCCTGGTGGGACAAATTTTGAGATCTCAAGGGTAAGTAAAGACATAAGTTGGCAAAAAAATGTAAGGACTTCTCTATTTCTAAACATGTGAGCAAAAATCTAAAGTACTAACATCAACATCTTTTGCAATGAACTGTGTTTAGATGGAGAAAGCAAGTCAAATGTTATATATGTTTCATTAAGACCACAGATGTTATTTTATTTCTATAAAACTAAACACATTTGATGACAAAAATATGTATTTCATTGGAATCACAAGACAGATTTAAAATATCTTCACTGATTTCAGAAATAATTTCAGAAAAAGGTAGACCTCTTGAAAGAAGTGTATCAGGCAGCGATGAGTTGTGTAAACCAACACTATAGGTGACTGCCAATAAAATGTTGGTTTTACTATGTTTGTTATGGTCGGTCATTGCTCACTGTGTTATGACTATTATTTTACTGGTATTTTGTGGTTTTTCTTTCACAATATATGTGAGTACACAGTGTACAAACTGCCAGTGACTGCCACTTTTTCCTCCTCTTATCAACCATACTTTCTAATATATTAACTACTTTCAAAGTGCCAAAATGTATTAGAATAAATTAAATGTCTATAAAATGCTGCACTGCACATTGTCCTTGCAGTGAGATAGTCGCAATTCCTGCTGATATCTGCTGCCCATTGCCTCTGGCCTGCTGAGGAGCACTGCAGTCCTAAGTCCATGGATAAACCATAAAAATCTGCTGCATTACACCACACACACACAGACTCGACATGCAGGCAGATCGGTGAAACTAGATCCGATGGGCAGGGCCTGCACATTAGTGGGAAATGATGGGCTTCAGATTGGCAGGCTTGATCTGTTAGAGATACCTACAAAAATGGCCTGTGGTTTTGGCCCATCATGGAAGTACATCAGTGTGGCCAGCTATCAACACATCTCACAGACACCAAGTTGGCGAAATGAGACCACAGTGATGAATCCATGCAACAGATAACTTGCGTGAATACTCTCACCATAAATATGATCACTGAGCTGCAGACAGGCAGATAAAAAAGACAATCACACTCTCACAACTAAATTTTTGGCCGTAGCCTTTGTCAGAAAACGAGAGCACACACACATTTACACAATCAATCAGACACAACCAATGCACAAACGACAGCTGTGTCTTGCCGCTGCATCAACAGTCTCTGGAAGTCGGCAGCTGCTAGGCTAGCAGCAAGAATTGGTGGCAGCACTGACTGAAAGTCAGTGGCAGAAAGGGAAGAAGCAATAAAAATGAGGGAGTAGGGAAGCCACTCACTCACTCAACTGCACCCAGCCAGCAACGATGTATGACATCTCAGTAAACAAACCATTTCATCTGTTGTTGTTGTTGTTGTTGTTGTGGTTGTGGTCTTCAGTCCTGAGACTGGTTTGATGCAGCTCTCCATGCTACTCTATCCTGCGCAAGCTGCTTCATCTCCCAGTACCTACTGCAACCTACATCCTTCTGAATCTGCTTAGTGTATTCATCTCTTGGTCTCCCCCTACGATTTTTACCCTCCACGCTGCCCTCCAATACTAAATTGGTGATCCCTTGATGCCTCAGAACATGTCCTACCATCCGATCCCTTCTTCTGGTCAAGTTGTGCCACGAACTTCTCTTCTCCCCAATCCTATTCAATAGTTATGTGATCTACCCATCTAATCTTCAGCATTCTTCTGTAGCACCACATTTCGAAAGCTTCTATTCTCTTCTTGTCCAAACTATTTACCGTCCATGTTTCACTTCCATACATGGCTACACTCCATACAAATACTTTTAGAAATGACTTCCTGACACTTAAATCTATACTCGATGTTAACAAATTTCTCTTCTTCAGAAACGCTTTCTTTGCCATTGCCAGTCTACATTTTATATCCTCTCTACTTCGACCATCATCAGTTATTTTGCTCCCCAAATAGCAAAACTCCTTTACTACTTTAAGTGTCTCATTTCCTAATCTAATACCCTCAACATCACCCAACTTAATTCGACTACATTCCATTATCCTCGTTTTGCTTTTATTGATGTTCATCTTATATCCTCCCTTCAAGACACCATCCATTCCGTTCAACTGCTCTTCCAAGTCCTTTGGTGTCTCCGACAGAATTACAATGTCATCGGCGAACCTCAAAGTTTTTATTTCTTCTCCATGGATTTTAATACCTACTCCGAATTTTTCTTTTGTTTCCTTTACTGCTTGCTCAATATACAGATTGAATAACATCGGGGAGAGGCTACAACCCTGTCTTACTCCCTTCCCAACCACTAATTCCCTTTCATGTCCCTCGACTCTTATAACTGACATCTGGTTTCTGTACAAATTGTAAATAGCCTTTCGCTCCCTGTATTTTACCCCTGCCACCTTCAGAATTTGAAAGAGAGTATTCCAGTCAACATTGTCAAAAGCTTTCTCTAAGTCTACAAATGCTAGAAACATAGGTTTGCCTTTCCTTAATCTTTCTTCTAAGATAAGTCGTAAGGTCAGTATTGCCTCACGTGTTCCAATATTTCTACGGAATCCAAACTGATCTTCCCCGAGGTCGGCTTCTACTAGTTTTTCCATTCGTCTGTAAAGAATTTGTGTTAGTATTTTGCAGCTGTGGCTTATTAAACTGATTGTTCGGTAATTTTCGCATCTGTCAACACCTGCTTCCTTTGGGATTCGAATTATTATATTCTTCTTGAAGTCTGAGGGTATTTCGCCTGTTTCATACATCTTGCTCACCAGATGGTAGAGTTTTGTCAGGACTGGCTCTCCCAAGGCCTTCAGTAGTTCCAATGGAATGTTGTCTACTCCGAGGGCATTGTTTCGACTCAGGTCTTTCAGTGCTCTGTCAAACTCTTCACGCAGTATCGTATCTCCCATTTCATCTTCACCTACATCCTCTTCCATTTCCATAATATTGTCCTCAAGTGCATCACCCTTGTATAGACCCTCTATATACTCCTTCCACCTTTCTGCTTTCCCTTCTTTGCTTAGAACTGGGTTTCCATCTGAGCTCTTGATGTTCATACAAGTGGTTCTCTTATCTCCAAAGGTCTCTTTAATTTTCCTGTAGGCAGTATCTATCTTACCCCTCGTGAGATAAGCCTCTACATCCTTACATTTGTCCTCTAGCCATGTCTGCTTAGCCATTTTGCACTTCCTGTCGATCTCATTTTTGAGACGTTTGAATTCCTTTTTGCCTGCTTCATTTACTGCATTTTTATATTTTCTCCTTTCATCAATTAAATCCCATATTTTTTCTGGAATTCGAGTGTAGGAAAAGGGAGAGAAGGAAACGTAGTAGGTGAATATGGATTGGGGCTAAGAAATGAAAGTGGAAGCCGCCTGGTAGAATTTTGCACAGAGCATAACTTAATCATAGCTAACACTTGGTTTAAGAATCATGATAGAAGGTTGTATACATGGAAGAACCCTGGAGATACAAAAAACGTATCAGATAGATTATATAATGGTAAGACAGAGATTTAGGAACCAGGTTTTAAATTGTAAGACATTTCCAGGGGCAGATGTGGACTCTGACCACAATCTATTGGTGATGACCTGTAGATTAAAACTGAAGAAACTGCAAAAAGGTGGGAATTTCAGGAGATGGGACCTGGATAAACTGAAAGAACCAGAGGTTGTACAGAGTTTCAGGGAGAGCATAAGGGAACAATTGACAGGAATGGGGGAAAGAAATACAGTAGAAGAAGAATGGGTAGCTTTGAGGGATGAAGTAGTGAAGGCAGCAGAGGATAATGTAGGTAAAAAAAAAAGACGAGGGCTAGTAGAAATCCTTGGGTAACAGAAGGAACCATTTCATCTACTGAGACAAAACCTGGATTTTTCCAGTTTTTTTTTTTTTTTTTTTTTTTTTTTTTTTTTTTTTTTTTTTTTTTTTTAAATTTCCTGATTTCCCTGACACGTTTGAAATTCCCTGATATTCCCTGATTTCCAGAACTCATTGCAACACTGACAACAGTATACTTGAGAACTGGCAAATGTGATGAACTGTAATCATTCCAGTATTGTGCGACATTTGCACATGATGGAAGGTTCACAAATTGGGTGTGTGGGTACTGCAAGCCCTAAGATAAAATAAAAAAAGATGTTCAGTGGGTGGCCATATGTGCATTTCTGCTTGCTCATCATCAACTGGCTCGTGAATGATACCAACCATTCGTACCTTTATCATTACGGGTGATAGGAAATTTTATCTTTACGCTAATGTAAGGAAAAGAAAGGAACGGGTGAAAAAAAAAAAAAAGGGCAACAACTTCCCACATGAATATCTACACACATCTACAAAAGAAAATGTTATAATCTGGTAGAACAGCAATGGTGTGGAATACTACAAATTGCTCCCCCACGACACAACCATCACTGCTGACGTTTATTGTCAACAACTGAGGAGATGTCTTGCACACGCAATCCAAGAACAATGACCTGGAAGACCACATGAAGTGATGCTACTCCACAATGATGTCTGCCCGCATTCTGCTAGTCCGACAAGAAACACTAAACAGGAATTGGGTTGTAAAGACATTCCACATCCACATTATATGCCTGATCTTGTGCCCTCCAATTTTCACCTTTACTGTTCACTAATGAACAACCTTCAAGGAACTTTCTTTCTACGTCAAAATGTGCTCCGCACATGGCTCGATGAGTCCTTCACCTCAAAATCATGTGATTTCTACAGTCATGGAATAGAAAAGTTACTGCAGCTCGCAGCATTTCCAGGCTGTTGTTAGTGAAGGCCAAAATTTACTAGTAATTAAAGTCTATTATGTGCAACTGTTACATTTATTAAGCTTGTGAAAAAAGCTATGAACTTATGCACCAACCTAATATACACTGATGGTAAAAAAAAAAAAACAGCAAAACACAATCAATGTAGACAAAATAATTTCAGATATATATTTGTCTACATAAAATATTTATGTGATTAACATTGCAAGATCACAGGTTAATGTAAGAGTGAGATAAGCCATTGCAAATGTGAAATTACATGCATTGTTGTACAGGTCCAGATGTCAGTTTGTGAGATGGAGGTCCATGCCTGTTGCACTTGGTCAGTCAATACAGGAATGGTTAATGCTGTTTGTGGATGATGCTGGTGTTCCCTTCCAATGATTTGCTTGACTGGAGACAGATCTAGTGATCAAGCAGACCAAGGCAATGAGACTGAAGTCAGCAGAGTATGTTGAGTTACAACAGCGGTACATGGGTGAGCATTATCCGGTTGGAAAACACCTCCTGGAATGCTGTTCATGAATGGCAGCTCAGCAGGTCGAATAACCAAACTGACATACAAATTTGCAGTCAGGGTCCACGGGACAACTACGAGAGTGCTTCTATTGTCTCACAAAATCGCACCCAGACCATAACTCCAGGTGTAGGTCCAGTGTCTTGCACACAGACAGGTTGGTTACAGGCCCTCAACTGGCATTGTGCTAACCGACACAGGGCCATCAGTGGCACTGAGGCAGAACCAGCTTTCACCAGAAAACACAACAGACCTCTACCCTGCCCTCCAATGAGCTCTCTCTTGACACCCCGGAAGTCACAAATGGGGGTGGTTTGGTGTCAGTGGAACACATACTACAGGGCTTCTGACCCGGAGATGTGCTTGAAGTAACTGATTTGTAAAAGTTCACTGAGGTGCTCAAATTGCTGCTGCTGACGTAGTATGATATGCTAGAGCCATACGCCAAACATGGTCTTCCCTCTCAGTAGTGCCACTTGGCTGTCCAGAACCTGGTCTTCCTGCCAATGTGCTTTCTCATAACCAACACTGCCGACAATCGTGTACAGTGGCTACATTCCTGCCAAGTCCCTGCAATACTGCAGAAGGAACATCCAGCCTTTCATAGCACTATTACACAACCTCATTCAAACTAGGTGAGATGTTGATAAAGATGTCTTTGTTGCCTTAAAAGCATCCCCGACCAACATCAACTCATGATGTCCAATCAACAAGGTAACTAATGCTCACAAGCATTACAGCACATACTTAAAGCAAATGTGATTTGCCTCCTCATAGTGGCACTACTAGTGTCGCTGTCACGCTGGCGTGAAATTTGAACGGACATCATCTTCCAGACACAGAAACATGTCTAGCAACTTTCATTTATGTCACACAAATCCTCCCCAATGTTACGATTTTTTCCCCTCAATGTATGACTCTGGTAACCCAGTCCCAATGATGAATTCCAGCGTGCTATAATTTAGCTTCACACAATGTCATGTGAAGCTCTCTAATGCAGGCCTCTCTCTGTGATTATAATAACTGTAAATGTTACGCTGCTGACAGGCACAATTAAAAAACACTTTCATAATGCTTTCAGTCACTGGATTTGTCAGCAGAAGAGATACACACACCATTCACACACACAAGCAAGCATACACCATGCATACATGAACGCCGAAAATAGCATCTCAAGTCGGAATGCATTCTGGCCCAAGATGTGGAGATGGCAGTCAAGTGTGCATCAGGTGCACTTGCTTGTGTGTACGAATGGTGTGTGGTGCTCTTTTGCTGATGAAGGCTGTGGCCAAAAGCTTCAGGTAAGTGTCTTAATTGTGTGCTTCTGCAAATTAATGAGTTACAGTAAGTAGCAACCTGTCTTTTCCTAGGTTGTTGATATTCCTACCTGGCATTTCCATTGTTTGATAATGGTATATGTGATGCTGAATCATGTGGAAAGATCCAGTAGTATTCGGTTAGTGCAGAGTATGAAACGTGTTTATTTAGTTAGCAGGTGTGTGTGTGTGTGTGTGTGTGTGTGTGTGTGTGTGTGTGTGTGTTTTGCTTCTGGTGTGGTTATATGTGTGATGAAATACAGAATAAAAGGGCCAGACACATGATTGGGACTCAAACACATCAAGAAAGAAAGCCAGACAAGGGACTGGAAGTGAACTGACCAACCGATGTGGCAGTTTGGCAACTGCAAACGGTTCAAGTGTGATGTTGAGCACTCCACATGGAGGAAACCAGCTCCAACACGTGAAGCCTCTACTATCAAGTAATTTTAACCAGACTGAAGTCACTTATGTACAAATAAAATCATAGAACTTTAGAAGTTTGAGTTTTGCAACATAATTAAAGTATCTGTGAAAGGAAAAAATGGGGGAGGGAGTGGGGTTGGTGGTTCTGCCACACTGAAAGTATGAAAGTAGACTTAAGGGCTAGTCAACTCAAAAGGTGACTTTTGATTAGGAAACTGCTGGGTAATAATAGCATCAGCAACTGCCAGTTAACTCAGTGAGCAACAAAACTGGAACATCAATACCAACCACTGTTGTAATGGTTTATATATCCATATCATGAGCTCACAGACGATGAAGTTGAGAGAATTCATGGAAAAAGTGTCAAGTTTGATGATAGGATGGATGTAACTGCTTGTGGCAAAGATACTCTCCAAAAATTTGAAAGACAAGCTTTCAACTGGATTGCTTCAATGTTATTACTGAGATACACAAATCTCCAACAAACTGGTCTACTGTGTATAAACTGAATCTGAACCTCCTACACATAGATTCCCAACAAAATGCTATTTCAGGCAACAGCAGGAAGAGAGGCTACTGGAAATGAACAGAAAGGAAACAGAAACTATAATTAAATGATAAATGTAATGCATCATACAGTTATGATCAGACACCAAGTAGTATAGAGCAGATTTGTAGTTACAAAATCAGCGCAGTGTACTCAGTATTTATATTACGAATTTTTTCAGCCATGTATTTTCCAGACTGACTTAAATATACATGGCTTGGACTTCACAAATAAGAATAGAGCATAATTAAGTAAGAATGTTGATAATTATAGGCCTCAGTTATTGCTACTGGGTGTTTTCAAAAAGGTCATGTCTAACATATGGTTGGCCTGTTTCTTCAAGCAAAACTTATTGCTCAATTTTCCATTTCAGTTTTAAAAACAAGTCAAGTTGATAAGACAATAAATTTCTTTTTGCACAAAATAATGGAATATTGTTTTATAACAAGAGCAACAGTTGCTTTTATTCTGTGATTTAATGAAGAGGGTTATAGTATATCAGTAAGTAACATTTTTATGTCATTGTATGGACAAAAAAAATCTTATCACCAAGCAGAGGCAGGAGAAAACACACAAAACTCATGGAAATGCGCAAGCTTTCAGAGCCAGTGACTGCTCCTCCTGGCAGGAGGGTTGAAAGGAAGAGGGCTGAAGAAAGAGGACTGGCAACTTTTCCATAACTCACACCATTTCCTAAATCTCACCAGTCCTATTCCTTCATCCTCACTCCTTTCCTTTTGGCCAGGAGGAGGAGCCACTGGCTCCGAGAGCTTGCACATTTCTATAACAATGGATCAATATGTTTTCTCCTAGTGCCAGCTGGTGAGTAAATTTTTTAACTGTTCAATTACATTATCAAAAATTGATCATTTTCTTTGATAAATAACATTATTGTATTAGAGAAAGCATTCATTTTCTTTCACACTTCTGTGAGCCACAAGAAACAGGTTTACAGTTTCTTACTACAGAATATGAGGTAGTATCTGACTTGGGCAGTGTACTATGAAGTGTTCTCCAAGGTTCCACTCCCAACTTCTTTCAGAAACATTAATCAATTCTAAAGAAACTTTGTGCTGCAAATCACAGTTTATATTTACTCTTTAATTCATAATAGCCAGAATGATGTTCAGTTTTTTTTACTAGTAGTGCTGCTGAATTTAAGACTATGATCGTATGAAAGAGCCATTTTTCATAGTCCGAAATATTAAAAACTGTGATTTGGTTTGGCCACAAATGAAGGGGGGGAGAGGTCTGTCATACTTGTATAACAAAAATATTGCAAGCATTTTTGTCCAACTGAGCTTTGAGATTCCAGGGCCAATTTCAATACAAATGTTATGAAACTAATAACAAAAGCAGTCAGAACATCCAAGTAGCTTCATTTACAGCCGTGTCACTCAAAACTTCCTTTACTAAACAGTGTATTAAATAATTTAAAACATATGTGAACAACGTTTATAAAGCTTTAGATCAAAAGATATTATGAAATTAATAACTGTTTTATATTTATGTTCTCACATAAGTATGGAAAATACAGAAAGGGGTAGATAGCTGCTTTAAACAACCTATTATCTTGAGTGGTACTGTACAATGACATCAAGCTCCCATGTGAAACTCTTGCCACATTCTGAAACTCGATGACTGCACAGATTTGTTAGTATTAGAACATGTTGTAGGTATGTTATGCTGGGCTGACAGATTTCCAGACCAGTTCTCATTTTACAGGGGCTTCCCAGCTATAAATGTGAATGCAATGCAACACTGAATAACAGGCAATCCTTCCACATGGTTAACAACAGTGCTAGTAAATATCAGTACTTATGTATTTGAAGCTACTGATATGAAATAAACTAAAAAGAAAAACTGTGTTTCCAAAACCAGTTTTATTTATGGACTTAAACTTTGATGTCAAATTTTTGGCTACCTGACAGAATGATCCATGTGACATTTGAGAATTAGGTGGTGGTGGTGGCGGTGGTGGTGGTGGTGGTGGTGAAAATAATAATAATCCCAACAGTGGTTGTCGAAAGATTATTCATTGTGTCCTTGAAAATATATTTCTCTAAGTTAAACAAGATGTTGGCAGGTTCTACTGATAACCAGTAATGTTTTTTGAAGAAAATCAGATGCTGCAGTTACTTATACTTGGAATGTAATGCGAATCACTTTCTCTTACACGGTAATATAAAACGATGGAAAATTCACTAGAAAATAGGAAAACTGCACTGGGCTACGATGGAAGAAAAGGCGTCAGGCAAAATCAAACAATGGAAAATATTACATATTATCTTGAAAATTTCTCGGGTATTCGGCCGGATAGAGTCGTCCAAAAGGCGCGATATTTCGGCAAGCCGACTTCTTGCCATCTTCAGTCATTCTTGGTGTCTGATTGATCTCTGATGGATGTTGATCATGTGCCGCAGTCCTTCTGCGGCTACGGCCACTTGCAGAACTCTGCCGTTGTGGAGACAATGCTTCTTCTTCTTCTTCTTCTTCAGGTGTCCTGACAGGAGTGGACTGCCGTTGTGTTTTAATCACACTCAAAGCTGGATGCCAGGCTTTGCTTAACTGGAAACTGCTGTCTTTATGTATTAGTTCGTCATGCAGCTGGATCTCCACTGCCTCTTTGAGGAGACAATCCCAGAAGGTGTTAGATTGCTGTAACACCTTTATGCCATCGTAGTTCATGTCATGTCCATGTGTGATGCAGTGCTCTGCCCCGACGGACTTGGTGGGCTGTGCGTTGTCTGTGTGGCGTTTATGTTCACTACATCTCTCCTGTACTGTCCGGATGGTCTGGTCTATAAACATTTCCCCACACTGGCAAGGGATGCTGTTAACTCCCGGTTTCCGGAGTCCTAAGTCGTCCTTGACTGATCCTAATAATGTTTTCGTTTTGGATGGAGGGCGAAACACACACTTGATATTATATTTCCTGAGTATTCTGCCGATCTTTGCCGATGTGTTCCCGACATGTGGTATGAGCGCTGTCGCAACTGGTTTGTCTTTGTCCTCGGAAGGCTGTGGTCTCGGCCTCTGTGTTTTATCTGCCGGTTGTTGTAAACGTTCGTGTGGAACACGGCCTGCAAGTGCTGCAATTCAGCTGCTAGGCTGTCACAGTCTGAGATTTCATGTGCTCTGTGCACCAGTGTGCTTAGAACACCCTCTTGCTGTGACGGAGCATGACAGCTGGAGGCATGTAGGTACAAATCTGGGATGTGTCGACTCATGGTAGACGCTGTGTCCTAGGGTGCCATCTGGTCTTCTCTTGACAAGCACATCCAGTAATGGAAGCTGGTTGTTTTCTTCTACCTCCATCACGAACTTTATATTCTGGTGCAGCAAATCCAGATGCAGCAGAAAGTCTTGGAGGCGTTGTTGTCCGTGCGGCCAGATTACGAATATATCGTCTACATATCGAATAAATCAAGAGGGCTTGTAGGCTGCCGACTCGAGCGCTTCTTCAAAAGCCTCCATAAACATATTGACCACTACTGGTGATAGCAGACAGCCCATCACTACTCCATCTGTTTGTTCATAGTAGTTCCCATCGAACAGAAAGTATGTTGACGTAAGTACGAATTCAAAAACTTTCGTTACTGTTGGTCCAAATTTTTCTCCTATGAGGCTTACAGAGTCTCTTAGAGGTACCCTAGTAAAGAGGGATACCATGTCAAAGCTCACCATGAGGTTTTCTTGGCCCAATCAGAAGTTCTGGAGCTGCTGGATGAAATGCGCGGAGTTTCTGATGTGGTGCTGACATCTGCCCACAAAAGGACTGAGCATCGACGTCAGATGTTTTGCTAATTCATACGTTTGTGCTCCAATGTTGCTTACAATCGGGCAGAGAGGCAATCCATCCTTATGGACATTAGGTAGTCCGTAAAGTCTAAGAGGTGCAGCTGCTCTTGGACCAAGTTTCTTCGCCATCATATTATCTTCGAAGGTGTGCTGGAGAAGCTCAATAGTCTTCCTTTTCACTCTTTTGGTAGGATTGTCTTCGATTCTCCGGTAGGTGTTGTCTTCTAATAGGTTGTACAATTTTTGCTTGTATACATTACAAGGTAGTAGGACCGTGCAATTCCCTTTATCTGCTGTGAGGACGACAGTCTTGGCATCTTCTCGGAGTTGCTTCAGTGCTTTCCTCTCTTCCTTGGAGATGTTTGGCTTCGGAGGAGCCGCCCTGGTGAGTACACGGCATGTTTCCCCATCGTATTTCCTCTGCAGCGTCATGTGGAAGTGTGAGAGCGGCCTGTTCCACCGCGCTGATGAATTGTTCTGTTGGTAATGTTGGAGTTGGTGCGAAATTCAGCACCTTTTTAAGTACGGATAAGGTAGCATCGTCAATTACGTTCCCTGTACAGTTAATGACAGTTCTCTGTGGTTCTTCTTGCGGTGGTTTGGCTGCAAGGCGTTCGTATTTTGCAGTTTGTCTGCAGGTGGCCGATTTGCCAAGCACTGTTAGCTTGAGACCAACTAACTGCATCTACCCACTCCCATGAGTCAGGGGAGAGTGTCGCTGCAAGCTGCAAGTGGAGTGAGAAGAGTTCTCTAGGGGTCTTGTCGAGTGTACCGGATCCTCTCCCTGACCAGGGCCAGTCTAGCTCTTCTAGTGATCCAGTGACTGCAATTCTGATATGATGAGTGACCTTCAGGGGGGGGGGGGGGGGGGGTGCACACAGCACACGAAATCTCAGACTGTGACAGCTTAGCAGCTGAATTGCAGCACTTGCAGGCCATGTTCTGCACGAACAGTTACAACAACCAGCATATAAACGCGCCTTAAGACCGAAGAGGCTGAGACCACGGCCTTCCGAGGACAAAGACAAACCGGTTGCGACAGTGATCATACCATATGTCGGGAACACATCGACAAAGATCGGCAGAATACTCAGGAAATATAATGTCAAGCGCGTGTTTCGCCCTCCATCCAAAACGAAAACATTATTAGGATCAGTCACGGATGACTTAGGACTCGAGAAACTGGGAGTTTACAGCATCCCTTGCCAGTGTGGGAAAATGTATGTAGGCCAGACCATCCGGACGGTACAAGAGAGATGTAGTGAACATAAACGCCACACAGACAATGCACAGCCCACCAAGTCCGCCATAGCAGAGCACTGCATCTCACATGGACATGACATGAACTACGATGGCACAAAGGTGTTACAGCAATCTAACACCTTCTGGGATTGTCTCCTCAAAGCGGCAGTGGAGATCCAGCTGCATGACGAACTAATACATAAAGACAGCAGTTTCCAGTTAAGCAAAGCCTGGCATCCAGCTTTGAGTATAATTAAAACGCAACGACAGTCTACATGGAAATGCACTCCTGTCAGGACACCTGAAGAAGATGAAGATGAAGAAGATGAAGAAGAAGAAGAAGAAGAAGAAGAAGAAGCATTGTCACCACGACAGCAGAGTTCTGCAAGTGGCCGTAGCCGCAGAAGGACTGAGGCACATGATCTGTCGCGGGGCGCCGTGCTTCCCCCACCACCCAGTTCCGCCCTTCCCCCACCACCGGCCACGGACCACTCAGAAGTGCCCAGACGGAGGCTGCGGGAAAGGGGTGGAGATTATATAAAGTCTGCATCCATCAGAGATCAATCAGACACCAAGAACGACTGAAGATGGCAAGAAGTCAGCTTGCTGAAATATCGCGCCTTTTGGATGACTCTACCCGGCTGAATACCCGAGAAATTTTCAAGATTTCTGTACGCCGGGAAAACCTCAGATTACACATTTCATATTATAATATTAGAAGTATCTAATAAGAGGCAACAACTCAATATGTACTTTAGTAAGAAGATCTCTCTCACAAGGAAAGTTCTTACTAAACATTACTTTAACTGAAAGAGGACCCAAGGAAAATGATCGTAAGTGAAGTTATCACGCTAACACACTTGTGTACAGAGGGTGGCTGTAACAGTAGATGCTCACCACAGAACATGGAAATAGTCTGTGACTGTAACTGATTTTGTGGGAGAAATGACAGTAGACAATGCTGATTTTAGCTAGTGACTGGTCATTCAGAACAGTAAAATCTCAGAATATGATGCACAACTATTAGGAGATTATTATGAAAAAATGGGATTGATTTAGTCAACAATTTAGGTATGGCTTATTACAGAGCCCTTTTTACTACCTTATTACAATAAAAAATGAGAACATTAACTATAACTTACCAGACTCCAGTTACTGGCACTGCTTCATTGCCACTTATTATGAACATAGGAAATACCATAGAAAATATACATCCGCTGAAACAGAAGCACTCAAATTACAAAACTGCCACTTATTGTGTACTTTGGAAACACTGTAGAATATATACAGATGCTGAAACTGAAGTACTCTAATCACAAAACAAAACTGTGGAATAACTAAATTAGGGACACTTATCTGGAATCTGGAGTACACAATGAAAGCACTAACATGTGTACTACAACTCTTGACATTCTGATTCCTCATTAAGCTTAGATAACCTGAAATGGCTGACATTTTCTCTGATTTGGACACAGAATGATGAAGTACCAAAGTGAAGATAAACAGGCAATGCTTATCAACAAATGATTAGACCACCATACAGTAAGTTTTAAGCAAACAGTATTCAGCTGCGAGATACTTTACAATAAGAAGGCATAATTATTTTCTCTCGGCCATACAAATGATGCAAATACATCAACAGTGGACAAGAGCTGAAAGTCACTTCTTGGTATAACTCATTCCCAGGCTGTGGTTTAAAGGGATACACAGGGTACCATTTATTGGAACAACTGTGTGCTTCATGCAAAAAAGGTGATTTCCCCCCCCCCCCCCCCCCTTTCAACTTCATTGTGGTTGCTAATGTGCAATAACCATTCTCCACTGAAGATTTCTTCTCCATTGCAACAATCAGAGCAAACAAAGCTATATAAATGCAGATCCAGTTACTTTAAGTAACAAAATGCTGTATGGCCAGAGACTCTGCAATCCACTGAAAATTATAACTACTCAAGATAACCAGATAAATAATTTAAACTTAATTTTAATTTCTGATGGCCAAGCTGAAGAAAAGGAGGATAAGGGAGGTGGGGTTGTCTTTCTGTGCATATCTCAGAAAAGCCTTTAGCGTGCTAGAGAATCCCTGAGCCCAATACAATATACAAATGAATATCTCTCTCTCTCTCTCTCTCTCTCTCTCTCTCTCTCTCTCTCTCTCTCTGTGTGTGTGTGTGTGTGTGTGTGTGTGTGTGTGTGTGTGTGCGCGCAGGGGGGGGGGGGGTTGCTAATCTGTATGGATGTTGTGGAAACTCCTCTCTAGCACAAAGTATGAAAAAATATGTTCCAACAGCCAAATTTCATGATGCTAAATATGAAAATGTTAGGTCACCGGAACAAATGTGCCACATCTGAACACTCTGAGACCATTTGAAATATTTGGCTGGCACAAGTGACAGGATATTACAATGCAAGTACAGATACAGCAACACTCATTTTATATTTAAAAAAAGTATTATGGAAAGTTGTTCCACTATACTGCTTTAGCACACTTCCAATTTCCCTGTAAAAATCTATCAACTGGTTACTATATGTTGCACTGACATTGCAAATGTATTGTTCTATCACTGATCTGCTTCATTGTGCTGCACTTATCTATACCCAGAATACCTGTGGTATTTACTTCCAGTTTTTTCACAGACGTAGCTTTGTAAGTTAATTTTTTAGCCGGATATTACCTATATCTAACAGTACAAGGAAAAGATGGATTGCTTCTCATTGTAAAGATGACATGTTGCAGACAGGCACAACGAAAAGATACTTATACATTAGCTTTTGGCCAAAGCCTTCTTCAGGAAAGGAACCACCGCCCTCCACTTCAGGTCGCTGTGGATAGATATGCCCAGATATTTTTCGGCAAATGCTGTCCCCAGCTGTTTGTCATCAATAGTGCAACTATACAGTAGTGGATTTCTTTTCCTATGTATGTACAATATCTTACATTTATTTACGTTCAGGGTCAACTGCCAGAGCCTGCACCATTCATCAATTCTCTGCAGGTCGTTCGGCAAATTCTTACTATCTTCTGGCATTGCTACTTTGGTATAGACAACTGTATCATCTGTCAATAGCTTAAAGAGCATCTGACGCTTTCTACTAGATCATTTATATATATTGTAAACAGCAACGGTCCTATCACACTTCCCTGTGGTACTCTGGATATTACCTTTACATCTGCTGATTTGGTTCCGTTAAGAGCGATGTGTTGAGTTCTATCTGCAATAAAGCCTTGAATCTAATCACAGGTCTGCTCCGATACTCCATAAGCTCATGTTTTTTTTTTCATTAAACGCCAATGCGGAACAGTGTCAAATGCCTTACTGAAATCGAGGAACACAGCATCAACCTTAGCCTCATTGTCCACGGCGCTGTGGATCTAATGGAAGAACAGAGAGAGCTGAGTTTCACAGGATCTCTGTTTGCAGAATCCATGTTGATTTTTATAGAGGAGATGTTCATTCTCCAAAAACGTCGTAATTCTTGAGCATAAAACATGTCCCATAATTCTACAACAGAATGACGTCAATGACATAAATCTATAATCCTGTGGACCTCTCTTACGGCCTTTCTTAAAAATGGGAATGACGTGCGCTTCTTCCCAGTCATTAGGTACCTTTTGTTGCTCAAGCGATCTACGATAAATTATTGCTAGAAGGGGAGCAAGTTCTTTCGCATAATCTTATAGGTATCTCATTTGGTCCTGAAGCCTTTCAGCTACTAAGCAATTGTAGCTGCTTTTCAATTCCACAATCGGTTATCACAATATCTGTCATTTTGATGTTCGTATGATGAGTGAAATGAGGAACAGTGTTATCATCTTCTGCGGTTAAACAACTTCGGAAGACCGAATTCAGTATTTCAGCCTTCTCTCTATTATCTTCCGTTTTGGAGCCAGTGTGGTCACTGAGAGAATGAATTTTGTCTTTTTGGTATTTATTTTTAGTTTTTTTATCTCCTGATTTAAGACCTTAAGCATTCTGCTGCCTGGCACCCGAAACAACTGCAATATGAACAAAACATAGTGGTTCTTTGGAGAGCAACAATTCATTGGTGTCATGCAAGAAGAATGTAGGGTAATGGACTGAGGTTGTGACAGAGCAGTCACAATAAGCTAAGCATTAAATGTACAAGATGCAACTTCTATTTCCATATGGTATTAATATGAGGCATCAGGTTGCTATAGCACTGACCATGACAAACATTTGAATGGGGGGAAAGAGAAATATCACAGAAATGGGAAGTCATTAACTATTAGATACCAATACCATGTTTTTTTAGTGACAGATGTCAACTTCATCATGTAAAAATACTGGAGTTGCCAACATAGCAGCAAACTGTTTGATCATCACAGTTTCCTGCTACTCAGGTAAAGCCTTAACATTAGCCAGGACCATAAAGGAAGACTTGACTAAAAGAATTGAAAAAATACAGTGTGTTTCATTTAACAGCTCAGAATTCTCTCACTGAAAATTACTGAATGTAAACTTTCATACAAGTTTTCATCTTCTGCAATGTGTTCCAATGATTTCCATTCAAAGACGAAAAACTGAGTACTTTTAGAAAATATTAAAATTTTTCTGAACTTCTGCTCTAGCTTTTTTCTTCCTTTTGTCATGCATTATTTATTTCTTAGGATAAAAGATAATTTGCAAATATTTTCATTGTAATCAATCTTTAGTATTTTTGTCTGTTTTGATGCTGTATATTACTACAGCATTATTACAAACGTATAGATATTCCTTTCTGCTGCATTAACAAAAGATGCTTACAAACTGAAAGTCATAAAAAATACTTTTTGTTTCAGCAGTGATACTGAAATTAATCACATACACTTTTTCTACTGAGGAAAAGAATAACAGAAGAAATTTGGAAATTTGTGGTAAGGTCTTATGGGACCAAACTGCTGAGGTCATAGGTCCGTAAGCTTACACACTACTTAATCTAACTTAAACTAATTTAGGCTAAGGACAACACATGCACCCATGCCCGATGGAGGACTTGTAACCTCCGAGGGGGGGGGAGCTGCGCGGACCATGACAAGACTCCTCAGACCGCACAGCATAACAGGAGAAACTCACCTTACAATGAATGATGAGGGCAATGCAGTGAGTACTGCGAGAGGCAGACCAAAACCCACAAAGTATGGCCAGTTGTTTTCCATGAAATTCAAACGCTGGTGTAGCTCCCAGCCCATGTTTAACCACTTATATTCAAATGAATATAGAGAATATAGCATACACATGTGAATTAGGCTCAGTAGTTCATTGAGAAACATTATTGGTAATAAGCTCACAAGCATGCTCTGAAATTAAAGAAAGAATTAAAAATCAGTTAGCTGAGAAAAATTTATACAAACAAATGAGTAAATAAATAAGAAAATACAGATAAAGTCTGAATCATGGCAGCCTCCTGCACTTGAGGCAGCAAGATATGAAGCTTGTTGTGGAAGTTAAGCAAATGTTCCTTTTGATTCTTTGAGGCAATGTGGCATATTTTAAAGTTAGCAGTATAAAAGTTTGTCTTGCACTGGAATTGTTTGAAAAACAGCATCAGAGGCCAAATAATTCAGTATATAAGTTCGGCATGTAATGTCAGGAGATTGCTCAATTCCTAGAAGTTACAAAAACAAGTAAAAACTGTACGATTTAACGCTTAACTATAAATGACGCTGTATTTCATGCCCTATCTTCCACACCACATTGAAAGATTCAAAAACTGACAGAATTTTATCCATTCAGATAAATGCACTTCATAGTGCCTTGAGTGTATAAAGCAGCAGTACGGGATACAGATTATGTACCTAAGTAAGCAAGTTCATTTTCTTGTAATTTG
This sequence comes from Schistocerca cancellata, assembly GCF_023864275.1. NCBI lineage: Eukaryota > Metazoa > Arthropoda > Insecta > Orthoptera > Acrididae > Schistocerca > Schistocerca cancellata. The sequence continues at coordinate 280,745,051 of NC_064632.1, read as the reverse complement.
TATTTTTGGGTCAACTGAACTTACTGATACTGGATGTCAACTTCATTCTATAACTTAATTACATAGTGGCATATTATGTCATAATGCGTGAACAGGAAGAGAACAATACATTGGCAATACTTTTTTCTTATTTTTTGGAATGTAGGTTGTGGTGATGGACTCAACTGTACCGTAGCCCAAAGTATAGATTAGGTTGAAAAGTTACATGTCAGGTGTGAGCTGGTAAAGCCAACGAATGTGAATACAAAATCTTAGTTGTGGTAAAATACTGATCTGTAGTGTACCCCAAAGTCTAGGTAAGTTTGAAAAGTGACAATCTGATTGCGAGTTGGTGAAGCAATATCTAAGGCTACAGTCAGTCCACATACTCAATGAACCATTAAGATGGATCTGTTTAAAACATGCAAGTAACTAAGTTTTGGGAGATTTCAGTATTAAGAAAAATTAATTTGGATTTCTCTTTTCAGTATGCTAAACTGTAGTACACCAGCTACATTATAAGGGCACTGCAATATATATCACAACAAAAGGAAATACCAGAAAATCATAGTAACATCAAATTATTTCTTATGATAACCATAACATATTCACTTGAAGGCAAATCAAATCTTACCTGAACAAGGAACAATGCCTGTACTAATATGCTGAATAATAGGTCTGCAATCAATTTGCTGACACTACTCAACATTTGTGGACGACCTCTGGTATGTCTGTACGCAGAATCTGCAATATCCTTAAGAAAAAAAATATTACGAGAGTAACAAAAATTTTCAACTTAAGTGTTATTAGTTCTAATAATATGTGACTGTCTAAACGATTAAGAAAAAAACACTTCTGCACAGTATTTAAGATACAGAGCACGGAAATATCAAAATTATTGTCCATTATTTAATTTAGCTTCCATTAGACTCACCAGGACAGTGAACAATTCAGAACTGAAACAGATGTCAGGCAAGGACATTCTGTATCACCAAAATTACTCTCAGAAATCCTACAGAAAGTTTTCAGGTGTTTAAACCATATCTGAACTAACTACATTTTGTGTATGACATTCTACTGTTTGTCTACAGTATAGATAGTTCAACAACTGGGTGAAAGTAAACAAAAGAGTAAAAATTGCCTGGAGTGATTTTGGTAAACTAAATAATGTTTTCAAAACTAAGCTTTGTCTTGTGACAGCGAGAGCGAGAGCACCAGCAGCAGCACAGTACTGTTTGTATAAAGCGTTTATTTTGCATTTTGTTTACGACCTTCCACTAAGGAAGGGATTCTATTTGTGTTTATCTGCTCTGCATAGTAACTAACAGTTCTTGATAAAACTTTACGTAGTTTTCGTGTTAGATTTCTTAGTGTTTTCTTGATCGTTTAGAACAGAAAGCGCCCTAAAACCGTCATTTGTTTGTTTCGCGGCCGTTAGCCACTAGTCACTTGAATCAGCAGTTGTCTTGTGACAGCGAGAGCACCAGCAGCAGCACAGTACTGTTTGTATAAAGCGTTTATTTTGCATTTTGTTTACGACCTTCCACTAAGGAAGGGATTCTATTTGTGTTTATCTGCTCTGCATAGTAACTAACAGTTCTTGATAAAACTTTACGTAGTTTTCGTGTTAGATTTCTTAGTGTTTTCTTGATCGTTTAGAACAGAAAGCGCCCTAAAACCGTCTTTGTTTGTTTCGCGGCTGTTAGCCACTAGTCACTTGAATCAGCAGTTGTCTTGTGACAGCCAGAGCGAGAGCACCAGCAGCAGCGAGTACTGTTTGTATAAAGCGTTTTTGTACTTATTTGCTGCGCTTAGCTTTTAAATAGTTTTTCTGGGAAAACCTAGCGTAGTTTTCGCGTCTCGTATTTCAGTGAGTGTTTCTTGATTATCAGAGTAGCTCATCAGAAGATTATCTTGGGAATTTGTCACCGTATAGGGTAGGGTAAACATAGTCATGTGTAGAGACTGTGGTTGTTGTGAGCGGACGCAAGGAGAATTGGCCACTCTTCGGGGGCAGGTGGAGGCTTTGTCTGTTAGGCTCATCGAGCTCGAGGCGCAGGCGTCGGCTCGTAGTGGCGTTGGGGCAACTGTGGTGAGACCTATGCCTACTTCGGTGGCCTTGGAATCACATGGAACCCCTGATGTCGCTGCGTCTTCCGGCAGTGAGCATCTTACCGGTCAGCCATCACTCCAGGGTGAATGGCGGACAGTGGTGGGCTCTCGCGTGCCTGGCCGAAAGGCGAAGGTGGGATCTGGCCGCGTGGCAGCTGCCTTACCCCTTTCCAACAGGTACGGGGTGCTTCCTAGTGGTGATGACATCGTTTCCGAGCCACCACAGGATGCCTCGCCTGTTGGGCCAGTGGCCGATTCTCCGGCAAGGTCCCGACAGTCACAGAGGGCGGGCCTATTAGTTATAGGGAGCTCCAACGTTAGGCGGGTTATGGAGCCCCTCAGGAAAATAGCGGGTAGGTCGGGGAAGAATGCCAGTGTGCACTCGGTGTGCTTGCCGGGGGGTCTCGTCCGTAATGTGGAGGAGGCCCTTCCGGCAGCTATTGAACGCACTGGGTGTGACCGGCTGCAGATAGTAGCACATGTCGGAACGAATGACGCCTGCCGCTTGGGTTCTGAGGCCATCCTTGGTTCCTTCCGGCGGCTGGCTGATTTGGTGAAGACAACCAGCATCGCACGCGGAGTGCAAGCTGAGCTTAATATCTGCAGCATAGTGCCCAGAGTCGATTGCGGTCCTCTGGTTTGGAGCCATGTGGAGGGTCTAAACCAGAGGCTCAGACGACTCTGCGACTATAATGGTTGCAAATTCATCGACCTCCGTTATTGGGTGGAGAACTGTAGGGCCCCCCTAGACAGGTCAGGCGTGCACTACACACCGGAAGCAGCTACTAGGGTAGCAGAGTACGTGTGGCGTGCACACGGGGGTTTTTTAGGTTAGAGGGACCCCCCCTTGGGCGAAACGATAAAATACCTGACGGCTTACCAGAGAGGACATTATCATCGTTGATAAAGAACGTCCGTCCTCAGAGACCAAAAACAGGAAAAGTTAACGTAATGTTGGTAAACTGCAGGAGTATCCAGGGCAAGGTTCCTGAATTAGTATCTCTTATTGAAGGAAATAGTGCGCATATAGTATTAGGAACGGAAAGTTGGTTAAAACCGGAAGTGAACAGTAACGAAATCCTAGACACAGAATGGAATATATACCGCAAGGATAGGATAAACGCCAATGGTGGAGGAGTATTTGTAGCAGTAAAGAATTCAATAATATCCAGTGAAGTTATTAGCGAATGCGAATGTGAAATAATCTGGGTTAAGCTAAGTATCAAAGGTGGGTCAGATATGATAGTCGGATGCTTCTATAGACCACCTGCATCAGCAACCGTAGTAGTTGAGCGCCTCAGAGAGAACCTGCAGAACGTCGTGAAGAAGTTTCGTGATCATACTATTGTAATAGGGGGAGACTTCAATCTACCAGGTATAGAATGGGATAGTCACACAATCAGAACTGGAGCCAGGGACAGAGACTCTTGTGACATTATCCTGACTGCCTTATCCGAGAATTACTTCGAGCAGATAGTTAGAGAACCAACTCGTGAAGCTAACGTTTTAGACCTCATAGCAACAAATAGACCGGAACTTTTCGACTCCGTGAATGTAGAAGAGGGTATCAGTGATCATAAGTCAGTGGTTGCATCAATGACTACAAGTGTAATAAGAAATGCCAAGAAAGGAAGGAAAATATATTTGCTTAACAAGAGTGATAGGGCACAAATCGCAGAATATCTGAGTGACCACCATCAAACGTTCATTTCTGAGGAAGAGGATGTGGAACAAAAATGGAAAAAATTCAGAAACATCGTCCAGTACGCCTTAGATAAGTTCGTACCGACTAAGGTCCAAAGCGAGGGGAAAGATCCACCGTGGTATAACAATCATGTACGAAAGGTACTACGGAAACAAAGAAAGCTTCATCATAGGTTTAAGAGTAGTCGAATCATAGCTGATAAGGAAAAGCTGAACGAAGCGAAAAAGAGCGTAAAGAGAGCAATGAGAGAAGCATTCAACGAATTCGAACATAAAACATTGGCAAACAATCTAAACAAGAACCCTAAAAAGTTTTGGTCTTATGTAAAATCGGTAAGCGGATCTAAATCCCCTATTCAGTCACTCGTTGACCACGATGGCACCGAAACAGAGGACGACCGAAGAAAGGCAGAAATACTGAATTCAGTGTTCCGAAACTGTTTCACTGCGGAAAATCGTAACACGGTCCCTGACTTCAGCCGTCGCACGGACGCCAAAATGGAAAATATTGAAATAAACGATATCGGAATTGAAAAACAACTGCTATCACTTAGTAGCGGAAAAGCATCCGGACCAGACGAGATACCCTTAAGATTCTACAGTGATTATGCTAAAGAACTTGCCCCCTTTCTATCAGCAATTTATCGTAGATCGCTGGAAGAACGTAAAGTACCTAGCGACTGGAAGAAACCGCAGGTCGTTCCCATTTTCAAGAAGGGTAATAAATCAGATGCGAATAATTATAGGCCTATTTCGCTTACGTCAATCTGTTGTAGAATAATGGAACATGTTTTGTGTTCTCGTATTATGACGTTCTTAGATAATACAAATCTCCTTCTTCATAACCAACATGGATTCCGCAAACAGAGATCATGTGAAACTCAGCTCGCCCTATTTGCCCAAGAAATTCACAGTGCCGTAGACACTGGCGAGCAGATTGATGCCGTATTCCTGGACTTCAGGAAGGCATTTGATACGGTTCCGCACTTACGTTTAATGAAAAAAATACGAGCTTACGGAATATCGGACCAGGTTTGTGATTGGATTCAGGATTTCCTAGAAGAAAGAACTCAACATGTCATTCTTAACGGTTCAAAATCTGCAGATGTAGAGGTAATTTCGGGAGTACCGCAAGGAAGCGTGATAGGACCTTTATTGTTTACAATATACATAAATGACTTAGTTGACAACATCGGTAGCTCCGTGAGGCTATTTGCAGATGACACGGTTGTCTACAAGAAAGTAGCAACATCAGAAGACTCGTACGTACTCCAGGAAGACCTGCAGAGGATTAATGCATGGTGCGACAGCTGGCAGCTTTCCCTAAACGTAGATAAATGTAATATAATGCGCATACATAGGGGCAGAAATCCATTCCAGTACGATTATGCCATAGGTGGTAAATCATTGGAAGCGGTAACGACCGTAAAATACTTAGGAGTTACTATCCGGAGCGATCTGAAGTGGAATGATCACATAAAACAAATAGTGGGAAAAGCAGGTGCCAGGTTGAGATTCATAGGAAGAATTCTAAGAAAATGTGACTCATCGACGAAAGAAGTAGCTTACAAAACGCTTGTTCGTCCGATTCTTGAGTATTGCTCATCAGTATGGGACCCTTACCAGGTTGGATTAATAGAAGAGATAGACATGATCCAGCGAAAAGCAGCGCGATTCGTCATGGGGACATTTAGTCAGCGCGAGAGCGTTACGGAGATGCTGAACAAGCTCCAGTGGCGGACACTTCAAGAAAGGCGTTACGCAATACGGAGAGGTTTATTATCGAAATTACGAGAGAGCACATTCCGGGAAGAGATGGGCAACATATTACTACCGCCCACATATATCTCGCGTAATGATCACAACGAAAAGATCCGAAAAATTAGAGCAAATACGGAGACTTACAAGCAGTCGTTCTTCCCACGCACAATTCGTGAATGGAACAGGGAAGGGGGGATCAGATAGTGGTACAATAAGTACCCTCCGCCACACACCGTAAGGTGGCTCGCGGAGTATAGATGTAGATGTAGAAGCTTCTGATATGACTTCTTCAAAGGAAGGCTTACATTAGGGTGCATTGCCAGTTTTGTTATATAGGGTGCATTGCCAGTTTTGTTATATAGCAGTGAGACCTGGACTTTTAATGCAAACATTATTCAAAAATTGACTACTGAGATTTTAGGTATTACTGGGAGGGACAGGAAAACAAATAAATGCTTTGATGGAACAAATTGAAGCAGAAGACAGTTATGATTGAAACGAGGGTGAGAAATGTACCTTGGCAAATGAATGTTAGGTGGACCATGGAGGTTCCTTACTGAGTGCAAGGAAAGACGGAAAGATAGAGGCAATGACCTCGTGATAAGTAGGTAGAAGACAGCAGAGAAAACCTGTAGAAGCAACATGGATGAGTATATCTGAAGATCTTAATACTAAGAAAAGTCTACAGCAATGGATATCAAATGGTGGCCGCTGCTGTTGAAGATATTAAATCTTCAACAGCAACAGCCACCATTTGATATCCATTGCTGTAGACTTTCTTTAGTACTAAGATCTTCAGACATGTAAGTCTGTACTGATTATTAACTCTGCTTGAGACAGAAGTCCCGAGTCCACACACTGAGAATTATTTTCTTATTCTCAGCTAAGTTATTTGCTGTAATCACTGCGAGTAGCATTAAAATAGTTTGCAAGACTGAGATTCGATCACAGCATTTTATCAGCAGCATGCTACCAATTAGGTGTGCACCACTTGAGCAAATCTCACAGACTGTCTCAAAGTGATGACTTGTCCAGGTCCAACACATAGTTTTAATTTTTTTTAACTTGATACAAACTATCATCACAGCTACACTTTACCTAGAGTAAAACCATTAGTTCTTATTAACTTTCATGAGCCATCTCACTCCCCCCTCCCCCAGGTGTTATAGTCAGGCCACTAAAAAACGTCCCTGACACTTTACGCACATGGACTGCATTGTGTGTGGAGTGGACACATTAGCAATTCATAAATGTAACCATAGTGATGGTGCCAGGTTTTCCATCCCTATCACTCAAGATGTGGTGTCATGCTCTCTTAGTGGCTGCAAAGCATCTGTCAAGTGTTCATCAATTGTTGTGGACCGTGTGTTACTGATTCAGTTCACGTTAACAGTGCAATGTAAAGTGTCATTTCTTCAAACGTATGTCGTGTATACTCTTCCTATAACTGTAGGAAAGTAGGCGAGGGTGCTACCTTAAAGAGCGAATCTCATAATCCTTGTACCTAATGCATGACCTTATTTTGAGTAAGACTCTTATACCATTGTCCTAAGTCACTGAACTATGCTCCACCAAAAATTGGTATGACTTCTGTGAAGAAAATAATTAGGGAGAAGTGTGCTGGACATCAACAAGAGTCAACTGCTGCTCTTTCAACTACAGGGAAGAGCAGAGTGCATGCCACTAAAATAACAGAGCTGTATACGTTCAGTGACATTTTTATTAATATTACATGTGGAAAAAATATCCAATGCGGAAGGTGCTTCTTCTCTCGCTATGAGACAGTGAGTTGTTTTTCAGAGGAAAAAAAAATCGGTCTTTCTGTTGTACTGAAGAAGATAGGGTTTTGATGGAAAAATTTTACTGGAGCAAGAGTTTCTGCTTGAACAATAGGATAATGTTGCCTGAACATGACTTTTCTTTTAGGGTAGTATCAAAGTATATACCTAATGAAATCATTAGGTTGGAAGAAATGTGGGTTAATGTTGGTCATGTCCGCCCCTGGTAGCTGAGTGGTCAGCGCGACAGAATGTCAATCCTAAGGGCCTGGGTTCGATTCCTGGCAGGGTCGGAGATTTTCTCCGCTTAGGGACTGGGTGTTGTGTTGTCCTAATCATCATCATTTCATCCCCATTGACGCGCAAGTTGCACACGCCATTATTATTATTATTATTATTACAAAATTGTTAAGGCTTTCGTGGCCACTTGTTGACAAACTGCCTATTGGCTTCTGTCTCGGGTTCTTCGGCCGACGTTCATCTAATGATTTTTCTGACGTTTCGCCAGCACGAGTGGCTGGCATTGTCAAAGCTTCACCCTCCGGCAATGGAGGGTGAAGCTTTGACAATGCCAGCCACTCGTGCTGGCGAAACGTCAGAAAAATCATTAGATGAACGTCGGCCGAAGAACCCGAGACAGAAGCCAATAGGCAGTTTGTCATTATTATTACTATTATCATGTTGGTCATTCCAGACTGAGTGTGTGGACTGGTCACACAGTACAAGGGACAATGAAAGCTCCAGTCAGTTCATTATTTTACATGCCGGAAAAATGGTGGGTTTGTAGCAAATATTTACATCAGTAAAAATTGGCACTACCTCAAGGAGATTACGGCAACGAATGTTAAAAAATGGTTTGTAAACACTTTGCTTCTGAACACATGTAAGAACTCCACACAACATTGGACAATGTACCATATCATTTAAACAAGTCCCCTATATGCAACAGCAGGAAGAATGACATAGTGGACTGGCTAGAGAAGAACGGCATAGATTCATTTGGGGGGGGGGGGGGACATAACTGTTGGAAATTGTGAAAGAGTACACATGATGTAATACCATTTATGATATTGACAACATTGCAGAAGAAAATCATCAAGAGTGTTACACCTGCCCCCATATCACTGCCACTTCAAGGTAACAGAACTCATGTGGGCTCAGGTGAAGTTATATGTTGTGGACAGAAGTAAAAGTCTTAATTTAAAAGAAGTCTATTTCTTAGTGCGTATGGCATTGGACAGTATAACTCCCACAAAATGGACCAATATTTCAAAACATATGTGGCACATCTTTGAAGAGTCACGGTAACAAGGAGCTGAACCCAAAGAAGGCATGAAAGATGATTAGGGGAGATAGCAGCAGCAGTGCCAGCAGCAATGGTGAAGATAGTGACAGTGATGTAGGAGATGTGAATAATGACAACACTCTCTTTGAAGCTTGTGGAGTCTACCCTCTTCCCAAAAATGTTGTTAACACATTGCATTCGGTTCACGTAGATTTATGTGTTTCCGCAGCCAACTATTGTAGATGGATCACGTAAATTTACATTTTTTATCCTGTGCGCATTTTCTGAGACGTGCTGCTAATGCCAGCAACTATTTCAACTTATCAAAAGGTTACATATAAATTGGAAGGTTCAGTGCAGTGAACAACACTGTGAACTTATTTTAATCTTTCATTTAACAGCCAACAATCAGTACCACGAAACTGTAAGTACTGTAGTTGTTTCCTGGTGTGGTATGGCACGAAAAAAGTTGACAGAAAGAAAGATTCTTGCTGAACTATTTGCAAACAATTGCTCTGATGTTCCAAGTGATTCAGATGATGTTACTGAGAGTAGTAATGGAAGTAAAGAAGAAAACAACATGGCTATCATCAACTAGAGTGAGATAATTATAAACTATTTAGATGATGAAGCTTCTGACAGTGAAAGTTGGCTGAAGAAGGGCAATATGTTATTTTAGAAACATTTAGACAAATTCCAGGATTAAAAACCCTTCCCACTGAGATCAATAGCATTATAAGCACTGTGGAATTATTTTTAGGGGATTAATTGTTTGATCAGATGCCGACACAATCAAATTCATAGTACAAACTAAACAAAAACTATTACAAAGAATCTCTGAAGTCTCCTAAATTTACAAATATCACTGCTATTGAACTGAAAAAATGTCTGGGAATGATTATCTTGATAGTGCAAATAAAAAAAGATTTTTAAAGGACTGTTGGTCAACAGATCCTCTAAAAGAGAGACCGATGATTGGCAAGCTACTGAGCAAAAAGCGATTTGAGCAGATATCAAAATTGTGGCATTTCAAGGACAATTCCTTATAAACCAGTCAGAAAAACAGACTTTACAAAATCAAACCTGTGCTAAAGTACCTCCTAGATAACTTTCAGACCATATACAATACAGAACAGGAGCTTTCTCTTGATGAAGCAATGATACCATGGTGAGGGTGGCTTCGTTTCAGACAGATAATCCTGGAAAACTTATCTGATATGATTTGCTTGTTCCTATGGTTTGCAAAAGTATAAGAGGACATATCTCCAATCTAGAAATATATGCTAGGGAAGGAAAAAAAGCTGCAAGACACTATTCTCTCTGTACTTTCACCTCACTTTACCATGTGGCACCACATTTATCAAGACAATTATCACAATATTACAGATATTGCCAAAACACTTCTAGAAAGGAAAACAAGAGTTTGTGATAAAATACGAATCAGTGTCTACACAAATAAGTGTGAGTGTGAGTGTGAGTGTGAGTGTGTGTGTGTGTGTGTGTGTGTGTGTGTGTGTATTTGGTTCTTATGGGAATTTTTCTATTCCCAAGTCAAGAGGATGATCAAGCAACTCTGCTATCTGACCCCTGTGGCACTTTGCCACTAGTTAGAGTAAGGCCATGTATCTTGTTCGTTTTGAGAGTGCAACTTGGTTGTTCCCCCTGTCCAGTGAAGCCAGGGAAAGCTGAGGTGTGTCCAGTTGCACCAATGTGGAGCCCTCTGCTGGTGTTTTAGGTTTAGGAGCCGAGGTAGTTGATGGTCTCTGCCTCAAACAAGTGGGCAGACTAATTGTATGGCTTGGAAAAAAGAGGACGGAAGGCATATTGCACTGTTGTTTCTGTTTGCACTGTTGTTTCTGTTAGAGATATGTGAACAAAGTATTTTTCCAATGTGTATAGTTGTGCATAGACTACATTGTGCTGGGAGCATTAGACCTCTGTGAAATGGTATTCTATGGTTATTGATTGGCAACGAGATCTTGTGCATAGCCCACATTTAAAATGTGTTCATGTGTTAATAAAAGTGACTCTTAATATAAATACAACACAGATACCACAAATAGAGTGACTTGTAGGTTGTGAGAATCATGTAACTTGGAAACCTGCCATTGAGGTGTATTTGCCTTTGGATCACCTGTGGAATGTCGTAAATGGTACACCGAAATCTACAGAATCAAGTTTTTCTGCTAAGGATCAGAAGGCGAAATCAAAACTAATCCTATTGATAGGTCCAGTAAATTACATGCACACAGAAAAGGCTACGTCTGCATAGGAGGTATGGGACAAACTTAAAAACGCATTTGAAGATGGACGTTCAACCAGAAAAGTAGGATAACTTTGTGAGCTGATAACTACAAGATTGAACAAGTGCAAAAACATGGATGAATAAGTGAATAAAATAATGTCATTCTCAAATTGTCTGAGGAATACTGGCTGGTTGGTTTGGGGGAGGGAACCAAACAGCATGGTCATTGGTCCCATCGGATTGGGGACGGACGGGGAAGGAAATCACCCATGCCCTTTCAAAGGAACCATCCCAGAATTTGCCTGAAGCCATTTTGGGAAATCACAGAAAACCTAAATCAGGATGAGCGGACATGGTTTTGAACTGCGGTCCTCCCAAATGCGAGTCCAGTGGGAAAATTGATTTAGAAATTGCAGAAGAATGGATTGGCATTTTATTGTTATCTGGATTACCAGAGACATATTCACATATGATTATGGGTTTGGAAAGTTTGGGAATACCCATTACAGTGAAGAATGTGAAGGTAACGATTCTACAGGACATGAAAAATGAACCCGATTCTTATAATCCAAAGAAAAATCAGCATCAGGTTTATACTGTAAATACAAGAAAACTGCCAATAAAATGTTTCAGAGGCCAGAAGACTGGATATTTTTCATCACAGTGTAACAAAACATTGAGTTATCAATGAAAAGAAGCATGTTAATTCTAGTATTCCTGAGAAGAAAACTACCCATAAATGTAAGGCACTTTCTGCTTTTTATTCTTTTAGTGCAGCAAGTGAGGATCATGCAAAATGGTTTCTAGATTATGTGCATATCATTAAAGCTCCATCAGTTTTATATGATGTTCACTCAATGCCTGACATTGGAATTTCCACAGTCGATGGGTCTAAAGTGTGTGACCTCGCAGGAAAAGTTGATCTTAATTTACTAGTGAATGAGGAAAAACAAACTGTACTGCCCATGATGTACATTATGTGAAGAAAATTGTAACTAATATCCTGTCAGTAAGTGTAATAGTAAAGAAGGGTAACAAAGTTATCTTCGATACAGAGGGAGCCAAGATAATCGACTCTTGTGGTGACATTGTAGCTATCACAACTATTTCAGAAGTATTTACAAATTAAATACAGTTCAGGATATTGCCGAAACTGGAAATCAACCTGTTTATGCTGCAAAGATTTCTTGCGTTTTATGAGACTTGGACATTTGAAAAGAAAAAAGTATGGCCTGATTGAAGATTATGGCAACAGGGATGGAAAATTATGGAAAGAATAACGTGAAGTGTGTCTGCAAGGGAAGCAGGCCAGCCTGGCATTTAAATCAAGTCAAAGAAGATCTACAGAAGTCCTACAACTCATTCACACATATGTCTGTGGACCTATGGAGAATAAATCCATAGGAGGTAGCTACTATTTTGTGGCATACATAGATGATTTTTCTTCATACAGTCATGTTTACTTTATAAGTCCCAAGGATCAACTGAGTGATTATTTGTTGATTATTGCAAAACTGTTGAAAGACAGATGTGGAAGAGAATTAAAATTATTAAATCAGACAATGGATCAGAATATGTAAACAGTTAGTTTAAGGGGTACCAGGCGTCAGACTACCATTCGCTATAGGCCCTCTCAGAATGGTGTTGAAGAACGCGCTGAAAGAACCAGCGTAGAGAAGGCAAGAAGCATGCTGAGTGATGCTGACTGAGCTACCTAACAGTTTTTGAGCAGAGGCAGTGTCAACTGTGATGTATTTAATTACCATATTACCTATCAAAGCTGTGAGAAACACGACATCTTAAGAAGTATGGACTGAGAAAATACTGGACCTAAGGCACTTGAAACTCTTTGTATGTGATGGCATGGTTCAGATTCCAAAACCATTAAGTAGTCAATGCAAAATCTCAAAAATATATTTCTACTGGCCACTGTGAGGATTCAGATTTTGAGTGGTGGGGACAAGAAGGAGGCTGGGGCGGGGAGGGAGAAGGATAGCAGATTAGAGATGGGGACGAGAATATAATAAACAGTAGAGATGCACTATTTTTGGAGAATTCTAAACATAAAATAAAGGAAAATAGTAAAATAATACAGTTAAGTCAACTAAATATAAGGTGTGGTAATGTTGAGGAAGAGATGGAAACTGAAACAGGAAGATAAGGATGAAGAGCAAACTGATATGCTACCCGAGAGTGATATTGAGGAAGAATGTTCTATAGAGGAAGTCAATTTACGACATTCTACAAGTATAGCAAAACCAAAAAGATATCCATAGTGTGAAATGTATGTTGCCCAAACCTTCAACAGTGTACCTACACAATCAATGAAGTCTTGGCAAATACCAACGCTCAGAACTTGGAAAGATGGAAAAAAATTACAGTCATTTTTGAATAATAATACATACGAACAGGTTGACATGCCTGAAAATAAAAAGCGACTAAGAACAAGATGGGTATTCAATATAAAGAATCCTGAGAGAGCAATACCAAAATTCAAGCCCAGATAGATAGTTAAAGGATATTGTCAGAAAGAAGGAACAGATTATCATGAAATTTTCTCACCAGTGGTGAAACATTCATCATTAAGATACCTTTTAGCTCTTGCAGTATGGGAAGACCTATCAGTTCATCAAATGGCTGTGAAAACAGCCTATCTGAATGGAAAGCAGGAAGAGGAAATATATGTTATCCCACCAGATGAAGTTAAAAAGACCTTATCAAGGGAAAAGGAAAGTTTGGCATCTGGGGAAAGGCATGTATGGATTAATGCAGAGTGGCCATTACTGGAGTAAATGTTTGCATAAAATTTTGATAAAACTGGGTATGTCACAGTCAAAAGCAGATCCAATTATATCTTATAAAAGAAGCAGGGAAGAAATTACAATAATGCCCATATGAGTGGATGATTTTTTATTCTGACCAATAGTGAAAATAAAACAGACCTATTTAAAAAACAGTTAGTCAGAATTTAATATGGGTGAAGTTAGTCAATACTTTGGCATGTAGATTCTATGTAGTACCAACAGAAATGAATTATGGATTGTTCAATTCCTGTATACCAGCAAAATCTTAGAAAAGTTCAATGTGGAAAATTGTAAGCTTTTTCCACCTCGTTGGAAAACTGTGCAAAACTGTTAATAACTGACGAGAACAAAAACTGTAAGGAAAGTGTACTGTGTTTGGAAGCTGTAGGAAGTCTGCTGTACGCAGCACAGACTTCCAAGACCAGAGATGGCATCTGCCAGAAATGCTGCAAGCAAGTTTTGCAATAATCCAAGTGAAAAACACTGTACGTCAATTAAGATAATATTCAGATATTTAGAGGGACTTACTGATTATAAGCTGAAATATTCTAAAAAGGGAAATGTAAATGTTGAAGGGTACATTGAGGCAGACTGAGAAAGTGAGTTGGAAAGCGGACACTCCATCACTGGAAGTTGTTTTAAAGTAATGGGAGAATTGAGATCATGGTCATATAAGAAACAGATGACAGTTGCTTTGAGCAGCATGTAAGCTAAATAAATGGCCTTATCCTCCACTATCCAAGAAGCTCTGTGGATCAGAACAGTGATGAGCGAAATAGAATCTCTTACAAAAATAAAACATACTGTGTTACTTTGTAATAATATGGGAGCTATTAAGCTTGCCGACAATAAGGCCATCAGTGTGAGATCCAAACATATTGACATAAAGCAATACTTTGTCAGAGATCACCCAGAGCAGGGAAATATAACCACTATTTACCTATGCACAGAAGAAATGTTATACAATCCCTTAACTAAGCCTCTCAATAACAACAAGTTTCACGAGTCGGTGAAACATTATGGTCTAGCCTGTGATGTGTAGCGTTCAGTATCTGAAAAAATATATGTTAAAGAGGGAGTGTGGAGATAAGTGAACAAAATATTTTTCAAACATGTGTAGTTGTGCATAGTATACACTGAGCTGAGTGCATCAGACCTATGTAAAATAATATTATATGGTTATTGATTGGCAACGAGATCTTGTGCGCAGCCTGTATGTAAAATGTGTTCACATGTTAGTGAAATATAAGTTTTATTTTGTTCCTACACAATTTTTCCGCATCATTTTGCTGTGCTAAAGCACAGAATTCAACAGTTTCAGGTATAAGATAGGATGTGGTATTAGTGAAACTGATTACAGACTTCAGGGGATCAACTTTTACACCCCTTTCAGGCTTGGAGATAAGGTTGTGCGTTTTGCGTTACAGTATCTGTCTGTCTGTCTGTCTGTCTGTCTTTCTTTCTTTCTTGATCACTGGATGGCTTGGTGAATTTGGAGACCATGAAGCCTGCATTAAATCTTTGCATATGTGGATAGGTTCGCCACCACTTAAGGCACCCTTTCCCCTAACCAAAAAGGGGACCAAAACTAATGAAGCCCAAAAGTTTTTTTTTAAAGATATAAGTTAAAACAAAAGAAAGTTCTTGACATAGCTCTGCTGTGAACCAGGGGATTATGTAAGTGCGGAGTACATACAGTCAGTCCTGACTGAGCTGGGCTCGACCGAAGCGTCTGATCCCACCCGTCGGCTCTGACCCGTGAAGTAAGGCTGTTGTGGTGTGTGACGTCATGACAGTGAGGAATTTAATTTGTGAGAGTGGCGTGTTTGTAGGTGTCATTTTGATGCGATTGGTGGTGCTCTCTGGTGGTGTGTTAGGTGATGTTTCTGGTTTAGTTTGCGAGTGTGGCGTCATGTGTGAATGTTGGTAAATTGCTTTTTTTTATGTCTTTGGTAGGTATGGATATGAGTGAAAGGGTCAACAGTTTTCAGTTGTCGGCTATGATGGGGGACAGTGTGTTGTCTCTAATAAAATTTCTTCAGCTATTCGGATTTTTGGTTGAAGTCGTGAAGTGTTCAGTATGTCGTGAAGAAATGAGGCTTACTTAAAGTTCCGGCATCTCGGACCAGGGACGGCTGTATGTGGAGATGTCGTAAGGATAACAGGTCAAGGGAAGTGTTCGACCACAATTTATGAGATCGGGAGCTGCTGTTGTGCTATATAGGTCAAGGGAAGTGTTCGATCGCAATTTATGGGATCGGGAGCTGCTGTTGAGCTATCTAGGTCAAGGGAAGTGTCCGATTCCAGATGATATTGTGTTTAGTGGTATTTGGGGAGTTTTGAGATGTCTGTTTTTTTCATCATTTTGCGTGGTTTTGTATGGAGGTGGGTGTCTAAATTTGTTTATATTTATTTAAAAAGAAAGATGATGAGACTTACCAAACAAAAGCACTGGCAGGTCGATAGACACACAAACAAACACAAACATACACACAAAAATCTAGCTTTCGCAACCAACGGTTGCCTCGTCAGGAAAGAGGGAAGGAGAAGGAAAGACAAAAGGATATGGGTTTTAAGGGAGAGGGTAAGGAGTCATTCCAATCCCGGGAGCGGAAAGACTTACCTTAGGGGGAAAAAGGACAGGTGTACACTCGCACACACACACATATCCATCCGCATATACACAGACACAAGCAGACATTTGTAAAGGCAAAGAGTTTGGGCAGAGATGTCAGTCGGGACGGAAGTACAGAGGCAAAGATGATGATGAAAGACAGGTGAGGTATGAGCGGCGGCAGATTGAAATTAGAAATTAGCGGAGATTGAGGCCTGGCGGATAGCGAGAAGAGAGGATATGCTGAAGGGCAAGTTCCCATCTCCGGAGTTCAGACAGGTTGGTGTTAGTGGGAAGTATCCAGATAACCCGGACGGTGTAACACTGTGCCAAGATGTGCTGGCCGTGCACCAAGGCATGTTTAGCCACAGGGTGATCCTCATTACCAACAAACACTGTCTGCCTGTGTCCATTCATGCGAATGGACAGTTTGTTGCTGGTCATTCCCACATGTTTGTCCCCACCCAGAAACCCTCTATTTCCCGCACTAGTCCCATTAGTGTCATTAGGCTTTTTGTGGAACGTGTTGTTTTTTGATGTATTTTTGTCCCTCATAATGTGTATGTAACGACTTTATATGCACCATATTGGAATCGTGGTTTATGTTCGTTTCCGCCATATTTGTGACGTCATGGGTCAAAGAAGACGGGTGGAATCGGAAGCTTACGTATTTGCCTGAGCTGCCTAGAAGAGTATGAGGAGGGATGAAGGAGAAAGCAGGAGTTAAGTTTCCCACAGACACTCCAGTAATAAGAATGGAACAGTAGTTACTTGGAATAGAAGGAAGCAAATGAAGAAAGTGATATTTCTAGTTTCTGGATAATATGCACCATCTCATACACAACATTGTACCTCATAAGCAACCTTGGATAATGACACAGCATAGGCAGTTTGCATAAGCACATCTTAAGTTATTAAGTATTTTGTGACAACAGAGCATCCGATCCCTTGACTGGTGTCGTAATGGTGGTGTGGTGTGTTTTTGAATTGGTTATATTTGCAGATGTAATGTTGTTGATGTGTAAGTTGGTGGATGTGGAAGTGCTGAGTTTAATGTGTAGTACTGGGTTCATTTGGGTTTTGATTGCCATTGTGCTAAAACCTAGTTGGTATTGCTGGAGGCTTTTAGCGATAAGTAATTTTTGTTTTGGTTGTATTCTATAGTAATTGTGATGTTTTGTCTGGTACATTCATGGTAAATTGGCTGCGTTTTACTTTATATAGTGAATATGGGGTAAAATTGTTTGTTTTAGGATGATGCAGTGTTTCTTTATTGTTGCATATTTAGCTTGTCCCCAACCTAAACCCCCAATTTTCCGTGGTTGTCCTGTTTGTTAAATTTCATTTTTGGAGTGAGACATTACTGTCATTTTTATTTTTGTTCGCATTTGTTTTATTTATTTATTTATTTATTTGTCCATATAAATCTCTTTTTAAGTACATATATTGTACACAGGATATTGGACAGAAAACATTTTTTGGCTATTGGATTTTCAAATATCAAACAAAAATTTTATAAATTTTATTACAAATTGGATCTATACAGTTAATAATTACAAATTTTTGAAATACTGTATATTTATAACTTATTTCTACAATTAAAGATACAAATTCCTTTTTTCTTGCATAAGATACTGTGAGACTGAATAGTAGCAGTTTTTCAGAAGGTAGGATGTCACAGACTTTTTAAAGCTTCGTAGTTCAGTAAGAGATTTTATATGTCTTGGTAATCTGTTGTAAAGTTTTGTTCCTGCATGATATACACCTTTTTGGCATAATGTGGTGTTACAATGATTGACATGTATGTCACTGTCTGACCTGGTACTGTAATCATGGACACTTTTGTTTTGAGGAAAAAGGTTTTCTTTTCTCAGTATGCTTGTTTTGACATGCGTGACTATTTCCAGTATATAAATGCAGGGAAGGGGGTAGGACCTTTAGATCTTTAAAGAAAGGTTTGCATGATTTTCTGCTGCTCACTTGTTTCATTATTCTTATAATTGCCTTTTGTTTCCTGAAAACTGTTATGGCCTGATGTACATTTCCCCAGAAAATGATACCGTACTTCAGTATTGAATGTACATGAGCAAAGTATACAGCCCTAACTGTTTCTGCACTAGTACTGTTGCAGAGAATTCTTACCACATAGTTCATTTATGCTAGTTTTGAATTGAGGGCTGTGATATGAGTGTTCCATTTAAGATTTTCCTGGATATGAATCCCAAGAAATTTAGTTTCATTGACAGAACTAATGTTTTGGTTATCTATACATATTACAGGTTGTGCCAGATTTTTATTTTGATCAGTGTGGAAATTCATGAGTACAGTTTTTTGGGGATTAACTATTAGCCTGTTTCTGGTAAACCATTCAGACACTCCTTTTGTAATATCTTTTGCAGATGCAGTAACATTTTCTTCATTATTCCCTTCAATCAATAGACTGGTGTCATCTGCAAACAGTACTGGTTCAGAATCCCTAACGTGTGATGGGAAATCATTAATGTAGACCAAGAAAAGAAAGGGACCTAAAATGGAGCCCTGTGGAACACCATGAGTTAGTCCACATGGTCCTGAAACGTGTACCTGGAGTTCATTTCCTTCTGTGTACTTAATTTCAGTTACCTGAGAACGATATTCCACTGATTTGGCACACCTCTTACACCATACCATTCAAGCTTCCTCAGGAGTATAGAATTATCAATCACATCAAAAGCTTTTGTTAGGTCCAAGAATAAAACTGAGATATTTCTGTGGTTGTCCACTGCATGTAAGACATGGTTTATCAGATTGGAAGTGGCAGTTTCAATTGATCTCTGTGGTCTGAAGCCATGTTGACATCCAGAAATAATATTATTCTTGTCGAAGAATGTAATTAGTTTTGAAAGGAACACTTTTTCAATAATTTTCGAAAACCCTGACAATAGAGACACAGGCCTATGTTACCCATACACTGATGATCACCTTTCTTTTTTATATAGGGGTATTACTTTTGCCATTTTCAGTTGCTGAGGGAAGACACCACATGATAAGGATGAATTGCATATGTCCAATAAAGGTGAAAGTATTTGTCTTGCTGTTATTTTTATAATATAATCTGGAATATCATCAATACCAGTTGAACACTTACTCTTCAGTGAATTAATGGTATTTAGGAGCTCTGTTGGGCTTACTGGACTGAGGAACATGGATATATTATTTATTTCAATAGATGAAAGTTCTTTCCATGTTGTATTAGGTGGATTTCCAAATTTTTCCTTCACTAATTTCCCAGCAACAGTTGCATAGTAAGAATTGAAACTATTTGCAACTTCCCTAGGGTCAGTGACATTCTTGCCATCATGTGATATCACAATATTTTTGTGAGTTGTCTTCTTCCCAGTAAGATCCTGCACAGCTTTCCACACGGACTTAGTTTTATTGGATGACTTCATAATATATTTGTCATTTTCCTTAATTTTTGCCTCCTTTATAATGCATTTCAAAACTAGCTTGCATTTTTTGAAATAATTAATAAATTCTGGACTGCTGTTAGTTTTTGACTGCAGAAAAAGCTCCCGCTTCCTTTTACAAGATACTCTGATGCCTGATGTAATCCAGTTTCTGAATCTATCTGTGCTCTTGGAAATAACTTTCCTTTGTGGAAAAGCTATGTCAAAGTTATGCTTAAAAATGTTCCATCTTTTCGTTAGTATTAGAGGTATCATATACTTCTCTCCAAGATTGTTCACTGATTAGGTACTGGAAGCATTCAATATTTTTCCCACTATAAATCCTTTTATGGATAACATTTTCTATACTGGTCGAAATGTGATATACAGGTATGGTTAGTAATTGCGAAAGGTGGTCACTATAGCCGGTATCAAAGTTTTCTGATGTACACTTGTCCATGTTTACACATACCTGATCAAGGAGAGTGACACTAGTTTTAGTTACATGTGTTGGAGAGCTAACAGTAAGACAAAGATTGTAGGCTTTTATAATATTTAAAAACGTTTCCCTGTGAGGGCTATGGCTCAGAAAGTCAATATTAAAATCACCACAAAGTATCACTGTTTTCCCAGTTGTCTTAAGTTTGCCTAAAGCAAGGTCCAATTTATTGGGGGGGGGGGAAGAAAAAAAAAAAAAAAAAAAAAAAAAAAAAAAAAAAAAAAAACTTATGTTGCTAACAGGAGATCTATACACACATAAAATAATAGTGTTTTCAGACATTAACTCTACAGCTGAGATTTCAAAGTCTTTTTCACAACCAAGTTTGCAAACAGATGTTATACTCTTATAATCTACATTTTCTTTTACATACATACAAGTTCCCCCATGTTTTGATTCCATTCTGCAAAAGCAGTTTGCAAGGTTAAAATGTAATACACTCCTGGAAATTGAAATAAGAACACCGTGAATTCATTGTCCCAGGAAGGGGAAACTTTATTGACACATTCCTGGGGTCAGATACATCACATGATCACACTGACAGAACCACAGGCACATAGACACAGGCAACAGAGCATGCACAATGTCGGCACTAGTACAGTGTATATCCACCTTTCGCAGCAATGCAGGCTGCTATTCTCCCATGGAGACGATCGTAGAGATGCTGGATGTAGTCCTGTGGAACGGCTTGCCATGCCATTTCCACCTGGCGCCTCAGTTGGACCAGCGTTCATGCTGGACGTGCAGACCGCGTGAGACGACGCTTCATCCAGTCCCAAACATGCTCAATGGGGGACAGATCCGGAGATCTTGCTGGCCAGGGTAGTTGACTTACACCTTCTAGAGCACGTTGGGTGGCACGGGATACATGCGGACGTGCATTGTCCTGTTGGAACAGCAAGTTCCCTTGCCGGTCTAGGAATGGTAGAACGATGGGTTCGATGACGGTTTGGATGTACCGTGCACTATTCAGTGTCCCCTCGACGATCACCAGTGGTGTACGGCCAGTGTAGGAGATCGCTCCCCACACCATGATGCCGGGTGTTGGCCCTGTGTGCCTCGGTCGTATGCAGTCCTGATTGTGGCGCTCACCTGCACGGTGCCAAACACGCATACGACCATCATTGGCACCAAGGCACAAGCGACTCTCATCGCTGAAGACGACACGTCTCCATTCGTCCCTCCATTCACGCCTGTCGCGACACCACTGTAGGCGGGCTGCACGATGTTGGGGCGTGAGCGGAAGACGGCCTAACGGTGTGCGGGACCGTAGCCCAGCTTCATGGAGACGGTTGCGAATGGTCCTCGCTGATACCCCAGGAGCAACAGTGTCCCTAATTTGCTGGGAAGTGGCGGTGCTGTCCCCTACGGCACTGCGTAGGATCCTACGGTCTTGGCGTGCATCCGTGCGTCGCTGCGGTCCGGTCCCAGGTCGACGGGCACGTGCACCTTCCGCCGACCACTGGCGACAACATCGATGTACTGTGGAGACCTCACGCCCCACGTGTTGAGCAATTCGGCGGTACGTCCACCCGGCCTCCCGCATGCCCACTATACGCCCTCGCTCAAAGTCCGTCAACTGCACATACGGTTCACGTCCACGCTGTCGCGGCATGCTACCAGTGTTAAAGACTGTGATGGAGCTCCGTATGCCACGGCAAACTGGCTGACACTAACGGCGGCGGTGCACAAATGCTGCGCAGCTAGCGCCATTCGACGGCCAACACCGCGGTTCCTGGTGTGTCCACTGTGCCGTGTGTGTGATCATTGCTTGTACAGCCCTCTCGCAGTGTCCGGAGCAAGTATGGGGAGTCTGACACACCGGTGTCAATGTGTTCTTTTTTCCATTTCCAGGAGTGTATTTTTAAGTACTGAAAATACTCATTTTGTAACCAATGCTCACAAAAACATCTTTCCATTCACTATTGAGGAGTATATTTATTTCATCAACTTTGTTTGTTAATGACTGTACATTCTGGTGTACAATCTTCAGTCTATATTTGCAATTTAATTCTGCATCACATTTTTTTGTGATACAGTCTATTTCCCTAAAAAATGTCTTTCACCCTTTTTATAAGACATTGCATCTTTCTTTATGACCCATTTGTCCAAAGTACTTTGGACTGCTTCTATATTAGGCCTATTGTGATTCCAATTTGCTAGACGACAGATTTCTTCAACCAAAAATTGTTTCCCACTGTGATTTAAATGAAGGCCATGGCTGGTGTGCATGCACCTGTCTAACGTGCTTACATTTATTAAGTTCACATACAGAAACTTTTTGCATACAGTATCTATCTCTTTGTTTACTCTTTCTATTAACTTATTTACACATGACCAAGGAGGAAGGTCATATCTGTGTGGCTGATTTACAACAGCTACATTTGTGTTGGCATGTGTATGTAGGGATGTCATGATTGCCACATTGTATACGCTGGATCTAGCCATTTCCACCATACTGATGATGTCACGGGTCAAAGCAAACGGGTGGAATGTGACGCTTCTGTAATGACAGTATTTTTGATATGATAGCTCTTGGCTTCTACACTTGCAAAAAAGGCTGTAGAATTTGTATAGGAATTATGCCCAATGCCAAACAGCACTTGATTCATTTTTCTTGCACTCAACCATGTTGCAGCAAATAGTGTGCTATTTTCAGAGGGTTTGTAACTCATTTGCCTGTCTTACAGAAATCCAGACATTATTTTGTGTCCTTTAGAACAACTCTTCATAATTTTTGCAATTTCTTTTTATCTGTATATGTAACTGCTGTATTTTGAAACAAAATAAATAATTACAAGATTGCCAAAGTGGGGTATCGGATACCCCCTTCCCAAAACCGAAAATCTTGTTGTGGTAGCAAACTGGCTGCTTGCAAAGCCTAATGTTTACATCCATGCCATATTGAAAACTGCAAGGGGGGTCACAATATGTAACTTTTACCAATAACTGGTTTTGATTATAATAACCATCACACCAAGATTACACACCACACGAGGGCTAGTGTTCAGAGAAGCTTAGGAACCCATCACCAAAACTTGTTTCTGCCAATAGGAAGAAACTTACGTATGATTTGGTCTGTTTTTGTTTTTTTTATTTATTTTTGTATGAAGTACAATCGCTGACACTCCAATAGGTTGCCAAAATTTCTTTCCTTTTTTCCCCAGTCATCTGCTGCACTAGTAGTAAATATGGATATATATTTGAGAGTATGATTCTAAGCTGTTAAACTTACTGTTACATACCGGAGGGCATACTGATGAGAATTCATTTCATTTCTCATACATGAATTACTAACGGTACGTAAAATTGTACAAATATTTTATGATGCTCACCTGAAACCACAAGCTATTTACAATCTTGCTTAGCAAGAAAAGAGGCAACACCCACATGGTGCTGAATGTCCAAGTGAGTATTGGATGTATCCATGACCAGACAGTATTTTCTGTGTCTGGCGAATGGCCGAAGAGTATGGACAAGAAGAATCTCAAAAACGGCAGCACCCCACATTCAAAAAGAAATATACTGAATAAAAACACAACACCATTTAGTGCACAACACTGTAGTGCCCGAGATAACACGGAAACTGTCCTGGAAATTAGAATGTTTTAGAAAGCAAACAAAATAGTATTTGACTGCCAACAGTGTTGCATGTGGATAAATTAAATACAATGCTTACTCTGGTTCTTTGGAAGACACTTTCGATGTTTCATCTTTTCTAGAGGAATCCCTTCTCCTGGGCGTAGCTTCCTTCTTGGGTGTACTCTGAGATGCCTTTTCTTTTATCTGCTTATCCAGAATAAATATTCCTACAGTACCTTTTATGCTATCTATACACCCGCGGAAAACAGCGTACATTATGCCCTAAAAGAAGATGCGTCGTTAGAACAGTGTCACTCAACACTGCAAAGTTAAGTTCTTGCAATCCAAGGCAACAAAGTACATCGGGCAGCAAGATTTTGCACCTTTGTAACACTTTTAACAGTTTCTGGGAGATGTGCAAGAAAACGGGGCCATTCATAAAGTATTCTGTTACTCGAACTCTTGTAATAACCAAAATGACTTACATAAAAATGTTCCATTTTGTATATTCCGCGAGTCACATTCAAACAAACTCAACTACAGTCTACAACATTCAGAAAATATCATTGCAATAACAAATCACGATCGATTCTCGATACGAAGCGCATGGCTACATGTCGGGGAAGGGCTTACTTTGTCATTATACTTTAGAGGAGTAACCATTCTGGTTTAAAATGCTAATACGAGAAAATAAAGATCAGTTATTTTATTATTTCGTCGTCTTCATTAAATGATAATGAAACGATAGATCGACACAGAATCTGATGTCAGGGGAGGAGCAGCTGTCACAATAAGCTTGTCCAGTTGTCTAGTTTGTGATGCATTATGGTTGTGTACGGTGTTTACATCGTATCGAAGTCTGGTGGTCTGATATTTAATCATGATCATAATGTACCAAAAATTGAGACAGAAAAAACGTTCAGTTATCCCTTGGATATTAAGCTTATACATGAAAATAAAAAGATAGTAGTTGTTTTTGGTCAGAGGGATGGTATAATGGGTAAGTTTCTAAGTGTGAACACAATGCAAGATTCTGCGTTGAACTACAGAGGAAAGACCTGAGAGTTACGTTACGTTGAAATAACATTTTTGAAGGGGTATTTTTGTACTTGTTTTTAGTTCGAAGACTGGTTTGATTAGATCTGCATGCTAGTCTATCGCGTGTCAATCTCTTCACATTTACCGCTACCAGCATTCATTTGAATTTGCACGTTTAGTCTGGAACATTACTATACGAATTCTTTTTCATTGCATTATTTATTATAAATACATGTGATTTCACTAACAATTACTCGCCCACGTTCATCACAAAATCAAAAGTACCTCCCCAGACCAATTATTCTACTGCTTGTGGCGTCTGAGTAAATCACACATTAGTTTTAATTCCTTCTAGTTTGAACTG
The DNA here is from genome assembly GCF_023864275.1 of Schistocerca cancellata. Lineage (NCBI taxonomy): Eukaryota > Metazoa > Arthropoda > Insecta > Orthoptera > Acrididae > Schistocerca > Schistocerca cancellata. The sequence goes on along the minus strand of NC_064632.1, from coordinate 280,719,858 downwards.
CTACATTAAACTATTATTATTGTTACTAAGTAAACATCGTTCGTTGGCCATGCCCTGCCAGATTACGTCCTATCTTACCGACCATATATTAAAACCACTACTTAAGATAACAGGCAAAAAACTTTACGCAATACTTATTTTATAAACAGTGTTTGTAAACAAATAAACAACTCTTTACAGTCTTAAATGTTTTCTAGTTTGTGGTTACAACTGTGGTGATATGATGTTGACCAGTCACCAGTTCAACTTATAAGGCAGAATCCATTTACAGAATGTAGTGGCTGTTGCTTGAAAATTTATTCTTACAGCATAGGCATGATTCTAGCTCTGAACGTTCTCAGTGGCAATGTTTTAACGTCCAGTGGTAGGTGGTCGAACATCTTCAGGACTGCTGCGGGGAAAACTGTCCAGTGTCTCACTTCATGTGACAACTTGGAAAATCAGTGGCAGCCATATCAGATGTGTCGTAGTTGTGAATGTCTTGTCTTGCAGGAGCCTTGATTTTCTTTTATATAGGCAACAGAGTCAAATACATTCAGGCTAAGTACTGTAATTGTTCTTAGCTGTTTGAAAGTGGATCTACAGTGGTCAAATTTCATGCTTGAAGATATTATTCTTACAGCCTTCTTTTGTAGGAGCAATATGTTTCTACTTCTGGTAGTCTCTCCCCAGAGCAGTGATATGGCTGTGGAATAGTGCATGACTTATTGTGATCAAGTTCCTTCCTATTATCAAATATTTGAGCTAACTGAGGAGATAAATTACTCAAGAGCTTAGAACACACATGTTCAATGTGTTCGGTCCACATCAGCTTTTTGTCAGTTGTGATTGCCAGGAGTTTGGCACCATCAACTTTTGCTATGCGTCCACAGTCTACAACGCTGCATAATATTTTCTGGGTTGTATCTTCATACAAGTTCATTTTGTTTGATTTGATCAACTTTTTGGCTACTCAAAAAGTGACTAAATAAATAAAAACAAATAAATAAATTCAAAATCCTTTAGTGTCTCTGCTGAATTTGTGTGTCCTTAGTTATTAATGGTGTGTCATCTGAAAAGGGCAGGGTATGACCACCACAGCATTAGTCATTGACAAATATTAAAAAGAACACACGGCCAAGTATGGAGCCTGCAGTACACCGTCAAGTGCCATTTCATAAGACATCACTCCCTGGATGTGAGCACTTTTGCTGCCTGTATTTGAGGTAAGATGACTTAGCCTCAAAAACCACACCCTTTATACCATAGGATTGTAATTTTTCCAACAGTGTCTTATGAGAAATGCAATAGAATGCCTCATTTAGATCAAAAGAATTAGTGCTGTGCAGTTCTTTTCTTCAGCTGCTTCCATTATTTTTGTTGTTACATCTAGCATTGTAGTAAACGTAGATTTCCCTCGTCTGAAATCCCTGTTATTCAGTGAGAGGTTGTAGTCTTTGAAATGAAACAACAGTTTTCATTGCAGTTTCAGCACACGATATGCCACATATATCTATGCTAATAGAGTGTTTAAAACCTTTAACAGTTTTCACTATGTCCTCTGGAAGCAGTTTCTTCCTCCTGGTCAAGATACAACTATTGCTAATGCTTATACTGCTTGTAATATCAATTTCCAAGTCTGGTACTTCAGCTACATTACTCCCAACAACACCAATAAAACCATCAGGGCTGCAAGCATTTAATAGGGCAGTGGGTCTTTTTCTGTGTTCGCCAACCAGTTCACTGGCCATTTTCCATGGGTTGCAGGCTTCAGAAATGAGCTTAATATTATAACCCTTCTTGGCTGCTTCTACTTCCTTCCTGTAGAATCCTTTACCTTTCAGATAAGAGCAATGAATCATATCTTTGGCTCTGGCATCTGCTGCTGTTTTAACTTGGTCATTTAGCAGCAAAATAACACACATTGTGTTTGAACTTGTAAATACACCATCCTTGCCTTTGAAGGGATTCTTTATTGTTACTGATGGGAAACAGTTGTCAAAATTTGTTTTCAGGAGCTGGAAAATATATTTGAAACCATCATTTGGTCCCAGTCCTACATCTTCAGACTGCAGTCAAATCCAACAAGGGCATACTCCACTGCCAATTTATTTGTCTGCTCGTTTAGTGTGTGTACATTTGTCACCTGTGTATGACTAAACATTATGTAAAATGCCAAGACTCATGTTAGGATGATGGTTAAAATTTCCAAAATTTCCATCGAGCCATTGGGATTTGAATACTCCATGGTTTCCCCAAATCAGTTAAGGCAATTGTTTCCTTTGAAAATGACATGGCTGATTTCTCTCTTCATCCTCACCAAAACAATACCTGTTATATGTCTGGTGACCTATTAGTCAAAGGTACATTAAACCATAACCCTTGTGTTTCCACATTAATGTGTTATTGATTTGAGTATTCTGGATGTTAGAAGGATGTGCCAGGGAAGGAATAAGTAATTGGAGTGACTTTAAAAAATTAGCTTAGGAAATTAGTGTTCACTCTCAACTCAATATATCATTTACATGTTCCCTCACCCAGTATAGAGAAATTAAAGTACAATATGGTCCCTATTTCTGAGCAGTTAGCAGATCTGACTGCTATTTGAAGGAGCTGGTTAAATTTCCAATATTTCCCAGGATTTTTATTTGCTGGTAGGACCTGAACTAGATGAACTCAGCCTTGTGAAGATAGTTGAGGAGGAACTTAAAATGAATAGTGACTTTGAGATATTCAGTATAAGTGAGCATGCTGTCTTTGTGTAGAATGGGGAAGGTGCGCCATTCTATCTGAGCTTTGACCAAGGGCAGATTGTGATGGCCTGGAGCAAGAGCAGTTTGGAAACTGCATGACCTGTTGGCTGTTCAAGGAGTGCTGTGGTGGGCATCTTCAACACATGGTGAAACCACATCCATATTATGGCATGGGGTTATGTGGCCACCCATCATTACAGATGTTGGACATCATAGGCAGGGCAGACTGGTAAAACAGGACAGGTGACGAACTGTGGCAGAACTAACATCAGACTTTAATGCTGGGCAGAGTACAAGTGTGTATGAACACACAGTGCACCGAAGACTCCTAATGATGTGCCTAAGCAGCCGATGACCCATGCATGTGCCAATGTTAACAACACGACATTGGCTACTACGACTGAAATAGGCACGTGACCAATGGCGCTCGATGTTGGTACATTGTTGCATGATCTGATGAATCCCGATACCTTGTTCATCATACCAATGGGAGGGCACAAATCCATTGACTTCCAGGGGAAGAGCTCCTTAACACCTGTACTGTGGGCCAGAGATGAGCTGGCAGTGTCTCCATTATGCTATGGGAAACGTGTGCATCCATGGGTCCAGTCGAGTTCATGCAAGACACCATGATGGCCAAGGAGTATCATACACTGGTTGCAGACCGCATACACCCCTTCATGACGATCATGTTTCCCGACAGCAGTGGCATTTTTCAACAACATAATACACTACATCACAAGGCCAGGAGTGTGATGGGAGTCGTTCGAGGAACACAGTGGTGAGTTCCAGTTGATGTGATGGCCCTCCAACTCTCCAGATTTGAACCTGATTGAACACATCTGAGATGTGATTGAACATGTTTTCAGAGCTCATTACCCCCCTCCCCAGAATTTATGGCCATTAGGTGAGCTGCGTGTGCAGATGTGGTGCCAACTCCCTCCTGCGACCTACCAAGGCCCATTGCTTCCATGCCATGACATGTTGCTACTGTTATCCTTGCTAAAGATGGGCATACCAGCTATTAGGCAGGTGGTCATAATGCTCTGGCTGATCAGTGTATATGCTCCTCCATACCAGCTTGAGGATTCTGTTTTCCGAAGATGGCCATGGCTTCTGGTTAGTAAAATTTGATCCTTCTAGCCTGATCACAGAACTTTAATACTATTTGGTATTTTGTGTAGCCTGTTCAGGATATTTGTCAAAGTAAATCGTACAAGGCCTCAGAAGCTATCAGGCATTGTAAGTGTCAATACATCACTAGTGTTAACATATACAATAGTCAATACATTAGTGATGATAAATATAGAACTAACTTACAATGTCATACTTGGTCAGGTTATTGTTCTTGACACATATGACTTGGTACCTGTGATCGTTCCCATTTAAATACACCCAATCTGTGTAGTAGTAGTGTCAAGGCTCCTGTTTTGGCCACTACCTCACGTTGGCCACTTTGATGCAGTTAGTGAATTTTGAGGCTTCTTTTGAATATCAGCCAATCTTGCAATAGCTTATTATGAACAACATGAAATGTGCTATTCAATTAGATGAAGCATTCCTTTGTTATTGTTCAGAATCATGATTTTGTGAAAATATCTGTGTTGAAGTTGTCTCACAGAGTTTTTCTTTAAGCAACACATAATTTGTTTTTAACATTCTACACATTTAAATAAAACATCAGAATAAACTTGATCCGTTGGAAGGTAAGGTTAAGTATTATAGTTTCATTTCTTACAAGTTCAGTATGGTACAACCCAACAACATATTATTAAGCTTCTGTGGCCATTACCAAACCCATCTTTAGTCATGGTTCCCTGTTATGCCCATGCTTTTGGCCATAAGTAGAGATGTGTGTGTCCTGTAGTGGCCACTTTTAAAAATATGACACAACATCTATAATACAGATTTGGTCTCCAGGTAGGAATATTGACAGTGTAGGAAAAGATAGATTGCTACTTACCATAAAGAAGACATGTTACATGGGAGATAGGCACAATTAAAAGACACTTACAAATTGCATGAGGCGTGCTTGCTTGTGTGTGTGAATGGTGTTTGTTTCTCTTTTCATATTGAAGGCTGTGACCAAAACTTTTGTGCCTGTCTGCAACTTAACGTATCTTCTTTACAGTAAGTAGCACTCTGTCTTTTCCTATAATTCGTATAGTCAGATATTTGCATACATGCAGGTCTAGTTTGACAAGGATGGGACAGATAGTCCACTGTAGCCTTATATCAAGGGCAGGGCCGGTTTAAGGCACAAGTGACATGAGCCACAGCTTGGAATGCATAACTGAGAGGATTGTCAGAGGTGCCACAGGTGTAAGAATTCTATATGTGACATTCCAAATTTGTTGTGGCTGCTTCGGGTGCCAAAGTAAGTGGAGCACCAGGGTCACCTATGTGCAGTGTTTATAAAAAGTGCATATCACTACAAATGGTGAAATCTGACACAGGTGAAAGAGTGTGAAACAAAATAGGGTTGGGGTGGGCTCCAAAATCACTTCTGTGGAAAAATGTTCTAGTACTGGTCCTGATAATAGGAAACCATGGAAAACCTAAATCAGGATAACTAGTTGTCTCGGAGACTCCTCTCTCCTGAAAATATGACCAGTCTGCTTAAAATGGCTCAACCTCATTCATTTTACTCTTAGTATGCAATACAGGTCAGCTGATCCCATTGAGAATAGATGTTGACTTTGTTCCTTAATGTAATGATGATGTGACATATTTTGTCGTATGTGTGCAAACAGAACACTGACATTATTTCTTTTGTGTCTATATTACTTTCTGTAATGTAGGTTGTGATAACACACTGCCCTGTTGTGTAGCCTGGGGTATAGATTAGATTGAAAGATGAGAGTTTCATAAATTCTTGCAAAGAAATTATCTAATAACATAAAAAGCTGGTGCTACATTGATAATTCATTTCTCAATACCAGTTGTTGAGTGCATTATGGTACACACACTGTCAGTTGACATCAGGATCCCATGATGATGTTTGCTTTCCATTTTATGTATCCTAACTTCTTATTTGCTTACTTGAAAACTGTGCATATATCCCTTCATAATTACTGGAGATGAGCTCAGAACAAGGATAAGATATCTAGTTGTATAAGTTGCAGAGCTTTGATGTAGGGCTCTGAAAGTGTAAGAAAGAAAGAAGTTTGTTGTTAAATGGAAGAGGTGCTTTATTATTTTAACTAATGTTACATATTTTTGCCAAACCCTTACACTGTGTCATGTAAGTAAACCCTCTTTGTATAGAGCTTAACAGGCAGCTCTATTTTTTAACTGTCTCTGAAAGAGCTTATTTTAATAAAATATCCTTAATCTCATTAGGCAGTTTATTGTACAATTTGAAATACCATTAGAAAATGTTTTGAGTGTTATATTTATTCTTTTATAGTAAATATAAGTTCAGTCTAGATCTTGTTCTATGGTCATGAGCAGAGCTATTTATGCAGTAGTTATCAAAGTTATGTTTGATGTGCTTAACTGATTGGCAAATTTACTTGCTTGATGTAGTTAAAATGCTCAGTGATTTGAACAGGTATTTACAATGAACCCAAGTACTATTTTTAGATAGTATTTTTAGGGCTATTTTCTTTATTTGGGAAACTGTGTGTATATTTTGTACATATGTTCCCCAGAAAAGAATTTCATATCTAAGATTTGAGTGTTTGTACAAATGTTATGTACTTACAAGGCACTGACTGTTGAGTAACAGTCAGTGGCAGGACTCCAAGAGGATAACATACAGATGACACAGTAAATAATAAAGGTATAATTTGGAGTACTCGTAAACTAGCTCTACAATAAGCTCTGGGAGCCATGCTGCAAATTATCGTCAATGCATTCTTTTTGCAATTTAAAAATACTGATAAAAAGTTTTGTTGGCTCCTTAGTATACTGCTGTGTGTTTTATGACTTACAGCATTATAAATTACTTTGAGCACAGTAATAGTAAAAAAGTGGCATAGGTTCCTCAGAGCAAATATACACTTCCTTACTTATTATACTAGCTTTTTTGTAATGTTTATCCTGAAGACAGTTTGAAATCCTTTATTATCACAAGGAAAAATTGATCGCATTTTAGTCTGGTTATATTAACATGCGTTGATGTCATGTAATATGTACATCATCATCTTTTCTTGACTGATGAGGAGGGAATTTGCATTACACATTTCATCAGCTATTAGTTCTACTTCATATTAAAATATCTCTACTGTTCTTGTTATTACACAGGCCATGAGATCATTAGAAAAAACTACTGTACTTACATTGTTGCTTCATGTTAAACAAAGTCTACATTGGAATATCAACAATAAAAAGAATAGACTGCTACTCACTAGAAAGATGACATGTTGACTTGCAGACAGGCATAATGAAGAGACTATTACACACTGAGCTTTCAGCCACAGCCTTCTTCAGAAAAGAAAGAAACACAAACACACATTTACACATGCAGGCACATTTGACCACTACCTTCGGCCTCTCTGGCCAGACTACAACTGTTGTGTCCAGAGTGGGGCAGGGAAAGGGGAGGAATAGCAGGGTATGGGTAGCAGGAGAAAAGAGTGCCATCTAGTGGAGCATGCAAGGCAAAGGTGGTAGGACAGTGTTACCAGGTGCAGCATCAGGAGGCTATGTGTGATGGAGGAGGTGGGGGGTGGGGGACAGGGCACAGAAAAGGATAGGAGCAGAGACGGGAAAAGACTGGTGGTGCATTGTCAGTGAGCATTTCACAATGAGGGCAAGACGATATGAACTGGGAGGAGATGATAGGACAGAGGGGGTTGAAACTGTTGAGTGAAAGGTATTCGGACAGTAGGTTATCATAGGTTTCGGGAGCAGGAAATGTACAAGACCATGAAGATATTTTCAGTGAACCTGAACCACTCAAGAGTTTGAGGTTTTCGGAGACTAGGAATGGGCCATAAACAGGTTGCCGTAGGATGGTGCCATGCAGATGCCTGTGGCTATGCTGTGGATTCGTTTGTATACCTTCCCTTCGAAGGAGAAGTAGTTGTGTGTTAGGGTAAAATTAGTAAGATGTATCAGGAATGAGGTTTGTAGTCTGAAGGACACTGGGAGAGGTAGTGTTCAGTTGCAGCAAGACCGTGGCCATGAGGGATGTTAGCATATAGGGATGCTGCATCAACAGTGAGGAGTAGGGATTCAGGAAGTAAAGAAGCAGGCATGTGGGCTGGAAGAAAAGCAGTTACGCAAACAAACAGTGGTACAATTATGAAAAGGATAGATGGCTACTTGCCTTAAAGATGACACATTGAGTTGCAGACCAGCATAACAAAAAGACTGCTACACGTGTTCCATCAGTTGTACAGAAACTCCCTAATATAAATAGTAAATACAGTTTGAACTTGTACTTAGATTCATGTAGAATACCAGCATGCGTGGACAGCCACCCAGACTATATACCACTAAGTTCAACACGAAAAATTCCAGTAAACAGTGGAAAAGCCCTCTGGAATAATAACAATATGAATTAGGATAGGTTGCTACTCACCACATAGATGAGACATTGAGGGGCGGACAGGCTCATTTAAAAGCAGACTAAGCTATCATACAAAGTCCTTCATCAGATTTAGAAGAAAATCTGGGAAGAGACTTCATCTGATAGATTAGTCTACTTTCAATGGGAGTATGTGCTTTTTCTAAATCTGGCAAAGGAAGTTGTCCAATAGCTTAGTTTACTTTTAAATGTGCTTGTTTGTTGCTCAGTGCTTCATTTATGTGGTGAGGCATGAAGTATTCATGTTGTTAAAACATTCTGTAAATTATGTAAGATTTCACTTATTCGCCATGATTTTCTGTACCTTTGTAGAACTGCAGTTGGTTTTATAATGTTTCACATGATACTGTAACGAAAGCTTTTGATAAATCAAAGTGTCTTCTCCAAACCACTGATCTGGTTTCCGTATGCACAACACACTCTGCAAACAAAAGCAAAGCAACTTAAATTGTATCTTAACCCAGTATTAGTTGTGATTAATTATCACTTAAGACTGAGTGTATTTAAAGGTATTTTTCAATTGAACTGTCCAGTGTAGATTGTGTCACTTCTGACACAGACCTGCAACTGTCACAACTTGAGAAGCCAGCTTCCTAATTGACTAGAATAACTATTATATAATTTCTGTTAAAAAGAATATCAGCCCAATCAATCCAAAGAGCACGAAATACACTTAGCAGGCTTAAACAGTTTCACTAGCCTATCAATAGCATGACCTGAGTATTCCTGGGAGAGGAACTAGTTATGATATTAATGCTCTCAGGAATAATATAATTCTCCACTCACATTCGGGAGGACGACGGTTCAATCCCGTCTCCGGCCATCCTGATTTAGGTTTTCCGTGATTTCCCTAAATCGCTTCAGGCAAATGCCGGGATGGTTCCTCTGAAAGGGCACGGCCGATTTCCTTCCCCATCCTTCCCTCACGCGAGCTTGTGCTCCGTCTCTAATGACCTCGTTGTCGACGGGACGTTAAACACTATTCTCCTCCCTCCCTCCTATAATTCTCCAGACAAGCAAAGGTGAAGTTTCCCATATCATGTTAGAACATTTTGCCCAAATCATCACCACCATCATCATCAACAACTACTATGATCCAGCCATCTACAGTAGTGAACATTCTCTGAGAGGAGCAGTTGTGGCTTCAGTTCTTCCAGTGATAAAATCTAAAGCAGTCCTTAAAGGCAGTGTCTGGTATCATCCTTACCCTATACCTCTACTATATTATAAAAATCTGTTACACTATTTCTAATGCGGTAATTTTACAATGCTTCCCAAGCAGAGTTGGGAGTTCCATTGCTCTTCATAACCCTTTGCAATTTGTAGTCATTCACTTGTCTCCTGAGAAAACTGAAACAACAGAATCATTTTGAATGTGAAAATGTTTACTTGCGTTTTATTGACCTGTGGAGGTAAGAGTCATGCTACTGTCCCTTCTTTCAATTTTGACATGAATACTGAAAGACAGATATTGAGATAAGTAAATACAAAATACTCAACTACAAGTGCTCAACAATGGAAAGGCTACTGAACTCAATGTGATCTCTGTATAATTCTACATATAGGATAAGAAGCAATGTATTCCATTGCAGCAGCAAGCATAAAAAAGTTTAGAAAATGGTCCAAGTCATTCTTGTTTCCAGGAAGGGTTCTGAGACAAATGCACATGTCTAGAGACCTAATTCACTGACAGTGTATTTTAAAACACATTTTATGCTCGTGTATTATGACACAGACTGAAACCTTCTGTGCAGAAACCAATTCCACAAACATAAATTTTGTGAAACTGTGATCTCTCGATTTGTCCGTGAGATCTAGAAGAGAGTAGATTTGGGCACCTGAGTTGATGCTATGTTTAATAAATTTATACTTTGCCATCTTATGAATCAAACACGAACTCGACCAGCTTTTTGTGATTGGATTGAGGGCTACTTGGCTGATAGAACTCTGTGTCATTCTTAACAGATTGAAATAGTCAGGTATGAAAGTGAGGGAGCTACTCTTCAAGATATTTATAAATTATCTGGTGGATATCTGCCAGTATATGAGCTTGTTTTATATGCCAGATTGTAATAAAATGCAGGAAACTTTCAAAGGATCAAAGTTTGGTGCACAAATTGTCAGCTATAAGTATAAGAACCATAAAATATGCAGCAGTATTGATCTGGTCCAACCTATTGTGGAACAATACATTAAAGTAGTCATAGGAAAAGCAGACACCAAACAAATTCATTGAAAGAATCTTAAGGAAATTTTATTCACTCAATGAAGTGGTAAGTTGCATAATCCTCATTCAACTGATTCTTGAGCATTGCCTGTCAGTGTTGACACTTACCAGTAAATGTTGCAGCACATCACTATAAATATCACCATTGTTAATTTTCAACATTTTGGCTTCATATGGGGAGGAGAAACACTGACAAAAGACTCACCAGTTTGTGGTGAATCTGATTTACACATTTCATTATGCTACATTTTGATGATTTCCCATTTATATTACCATGAAAGGACAGAAGAAAACACAGTTGAAATCTGTCCTTTCTTTTAGCTGATGACAGCCTGTTTTAAAATTTTGCAGGATACAAAGTAAATGTTTTAGAGTTCATTGTATTGCAATGTGGCTGGCTCATCTTTTTTTAGGACTAAATGTAGTACTTAAGCCACTTCTCTTTCCACTTCCCTTCCGATTTTTATCTAGTGTTTGAAAATCTTAAATTACCCATGTTTCAACAGTTTATTATGGACACTACTGACCCAACAGCGTAACTTCCACAAAACCTTTCCTCCTCATCCACCACCACCCCCACCACCACCACTCTTATTCGGAATGTTTGCTCTGTTGTTGTGGGACTTAAGAGTGGTATTTGTCAGGGTGACAAGTTTTTACTTCATTTTTTTTTTTATTCCATTACACATTTCTTTTCCTGCCATCCTTGTTTGAAAACAGATATTTTTTACTGGCACTAGTAATCCAGGTATTGCAAGTTTTATTTAACAAATAAATAAACATATCTTTCCTTATTTCAAACTGTTCGATGATATGGGAAAAGTTGGTAAATATGTGTAACTTTTAAAACCACCATTAATCACCTGGGAAAAATCGTAGGTTTCTGTGTGGAAAGGAAATGTCAGCAGTGATCTGTATAGTTCCAAGGGATAAATATTTATTCATAAATAATAAAAGAACATTCTTGTTGAAATTTCTCATTTGCTGTATTTATGACACAACATTTATTACATTTTTGTTATTTTTTTCCAGTTGGACATGTCTTAATCTCAGTGAATGGGATACCAGTCACAGGAAGACAACTGGATGATGGTAGAGATGTATTTGAGGTTTTAGAAAATGAAGAGAATTTTCCTCTTAACTTGAGATTTGGAAGATCTAAAATGACAACCAATGAAAAAATTTTCTTGGCCAGCATGTTCTATCCACTCTTTGCAATTGCAAGTCAGTTAAGTCCGGAGCCAAGAAGTTCTGGAATTGAAGTACTGGAAGCAGATACCTTTAAACTCCATTGCTTTCAGACACTCACAGGTGCAGTAACTTTGCACCTCACATAGTATCTTAGCATATAGTTTATGAAGCTGACAATTTGTTTTTTTCTTTTATAGGAGTAAAATTCATGGTGGTAGCAGAACCTCAACAACAAGGGATGGAGGTCCTGTTAAAGAAAATTTATGAATTGTATTCAGACTATGCACTGAAAAACCCATTTTACTCATTAGAGATGCCAATAAGATGTGAACTATTTGATACTCATCTCCAAAGTTTACTTGATACTATAGAAAAACAAGGAGTAAGTAATGTGTAGTTGGTAATACAGGAAGGAACATTTGAAAAATTGTTTGTTTGTTTGTATTATAAATATAAAGCTTACAAGAAATCTGTGATATATGACTAAAATGATTGTTCAATTTGCTATTGAAATGTAGTTGATAAGGAAAAAAATAATTTTCATATTGGTTTAGAAAAAAGAACAGCTTGTTATATTTCTGATTTCTGTACCTCTGATCCCCAAAATTTTATCTGATTCTGGTTCATCATTGATTTTTATGGTGCCTTTCTTGTCATCATTGTAAGACACATTTCTGTTGTTCTGTCTTTGTTTCTTCAACATATGAAAAATCGAAAAAAAGTGATAGTGTTGCTGAAATCTTGGACTGAAGTAGGAGTCACATAATAGCACAGTTTGGGAGTAGTTCACATTTCTTTGATGTATTTGCAAAGCTTAATTGTGGATGCTGCATGAACTATGAAGAGGGGAGCAGACAATGTCTTATTCTTTACTTAAATGACAACACAATTAGTCTTATGTACTTTTAATTGCTCAGTTCCTCAACTAACACAGTGAATAGCTACATAATTGGATAGATAAAAAACTTCTCACGAAGTGGCAGCAGAACACATACATAAAAGACTGATGTGATTGGCAAGCTTTTGAGCCAGAGCCGCCTCCTTGAGGCAGAATGGTTGAAGAGGAAGGAAGAAGAAGAAGGAAGAAGAGGAAGGAAGAAGAATGAAGGAAAAGGACTGGAGTGGTCTAAGAAAAGGGGTAGATTTTGAGAAAGTCACCCAGAACCACGCATTAGGGCAGACTTACCATACAGGATGAGAAGGAAAGACTGATTACGAAGCATGCTGGGAGATTTTTACTTCCCATCATGTTTTGCCATCTGCCTCCTTAAAATTTATTTTTTCAATTTCAAGTAATTACCATTAACATGCGTAAATATTATCTGCATTTCCATAGAAGAGAGAGGTTGGTCCTCAGTTTTAAAGAATATAACATCAGATCTAATTTCGTGCTTAGTTTTATGTATGTAATTGATTTTCTATTTTATTTTGACTATTCCTAGTTAGTATCTTTTGTTATAGGTTGAAATCAGTAATTTTTTGTAACTTAAATTCTATTGTTGACGTATAAACAAATATAAATTCTGTATTCATTATAAACATTTGGAAGATGAAGTACTAGTAATCTTAAAGTATCTGTTTGGCTGTAGTTGGAAACACGTTAGCAAAGCCAGCCCTTAATTAATTCCAAACTAATTAACAGTTTGTCCAAAGTATTGTTTGTGTACTTATATTTGTTAATTTCATGACTTAAACAAATAATTCGGCTTAACCCTCGCAGTAGAAGAAACTGTTAAAAAGAACCAGGTTTCCAATTAAACTTCGAACAATGTGTAATTTCAGTACCTATTATTGTGATGATATATAAGGGCACAAATTTTGGTCATGAGACAGTCAGTCCATGGCTGAGTTTCAGTCGAGAAACCTGTGTTAGTTAGAAAATCAACAACAATGCTTCAACTTTTCTGTAAGTGTTACGCAGTTAGAACGTGTGTAAAAACAATGACAGTGTATGCCCCATAGGTACCTTTCTAATCTTCAAGAACTGTGAACTTTGTTGTTAAGTTTTTACTGCTTGTAGACATTCAATAGTAAACTGTTGTAGCAGTATGTGGAGGTTTGTCTGCACACTATTAATGAGGCTTCGAAAGTTAAACAATAGTGCACTGGCCAGATAACTGTGTATTATCAGGAGTTGTGAACAGTGAAATTAAAGTACTGTGAAATGCAACTGTGCACCTGTCGGCTACATGATTTACAGTAGTCAGTGTTGGAATCCACAACCCATTTTTCAGCCAGTGTAGCAACGCAGTACGTCGACACTGAGGACATCAAACAAATGAAAGAAACAAAGAAGGTGAGCCGCTACAAGTAGTTAACTTTACTACTGCATTATCAAATAATTTGTATCATATTGACAGTAAATATTGGTACATGGAACACATCAACTGAACAAAAGTGTCACATGCATCTTAAAAAAGTACTTGCATGGTTGTATACCGTCTATTTTCAGATTTTTAAATGCCAAGTCACACCGTAGTTAGAGGTCCACTTTAAACTGCAAGTTCTACTGTAACTGGCTGGGTAAAAGCAATTCAAAGGACAGCTAAAGAAAGTGGTCTTCCTCTGATTGGGAATTAACTACATGTGGTGTTCCTCAAGGTTCCACCTTGGGTCCATTGCTTTTCTCGTGTACATTAATGACATCTTGTCTGGTACATTGACAGATGCTAAGTTTGCTTTGTTTGCAGATGATACAAACATTGCAATAAATAGCCAGTCAAGTACAGGTTTAGAAATGGCTGCTAATAAAATGTTCACTGACATTAATAAATGATTTAAATTTGATTCTGTGTCATTAAACTTTGAAAAGACCCACCACATGCAGATCACAACCTGTAATAATTTCCTCCCAGCATGTGTATAACATATGATGGCATGCAGATAAAAGAGGTTGACAAAGTTGAACATCTGTGATTATAACTCTATAATAAATTCAGTGGGGAAGGGCATACCACAGAAGTACTGAAGCGCTTAAACAAGTCTGCACACTCAATGTGAATGTTGTCAAATGTAGGAGATATAAATATAACAAAGCGTTACATTCTTTCATTCTATTATGCCATATGGAATCATATTTTGGGGTAACTTGTCAAACCAAGCAAAAGTATGTAATAAAATGTAAATGTATCTAAAAAGAAAGATGATGAGACTTACCAAACAAAAGCGCTGGCAGGTCGATAGACACACAAACAAACACAAACGTACACACAAAATTCTAGCTTTCGCAACCAACGGTTGCCTCGTCAGGAAAGAGGGAAGGCGAGGGAAAGACGAAAGGATTTGGGTTTTAAGGGAGAGGGTAAGGAGTCATTCCAATCCCGGGAGCGGAAAGACTTACCTTAGGGGACACACACACACACACACACACACACACACACACACACACACACACACAAAAAAAGCAGACATATACAGACATATACTAGATATATTTTTTCCCACGTGGAATGCTTCCCTCCATTATATATATACCTAAAAACAAAGATGATGTGACTTACCAAATGAAAGTGCTGGCAGGTCGACAGACACACAAACATACACACAAAATTCAAGCTTTCGCAACAAACTGTTGCCTCATCAGGAAAAAGGGAAGGAGAGGGAAAGACGAAAGGATGTGGGTTTAAAGGGAGAGGGTAAGGAGTCATTCCAGTCCCGGGAGCGGAATGACTTACCTTAGGGGGAAAAAGGGATGGGTATACACTCGCGCGCACACACACACATATCCATCCACACATATACAGACACAAGCAGACATATTTAAAGACAAAGAGTTTGTTTAAATATTGATACACACCACTGCTGCCACTCGCAGAGAGAGAGAGAGAGAGAGAGAGAGAGAGAGAGAGAGAGAGAGAGAGAGAGAGGATAACAGCATAATCGCAATAACTGCGGGCGACTAAACACAGAATAGCAATCAAGGTTTAATCCAATGCATAATGTGAGCCCGCCACAGCTCAGTGGTGAGTGACTGGAGAGATAAGGGATGCAAGGTCTGTTTCTGTACAATGTTGGTAGCTTAATTTAGTCTGTGGAGGCCTGAGTGAGACCCTTGCAGTGGGATGTGATGGCCATGGGTGGCTAGACTGTACAGAAGGGACTTCTTGATATGTCACGGATGGCAGCTGTCAAACTGGAGGTATCGGTGGTGGTTGGTAGGTTTGATACAGATGGAGGTACTGATGTAGCCATCTTTGAGGTGGAGGTCACATCAAGAAAGAAGGATAGATGAGGACCAGCTAAAGTGAATGGGGGAAAAGGTGTTGAGGTTCTGGAAGAATGTGGGTAGAGTGTCCTCACCCTCACTCCAGATCTCAAAGATGTCGTCACTGAATCTGAACTATGTGAGGGGTTTGGGATTATGGGTGATCAGAAAGGATTATTCTAGATGGCCCATGAGTAGGTCACCATAAGATGTATTTGTTTACACGTGATGCCTTCAAAGGTGAAGTATTTGTGGGTGAGGATGTAGTTGATCATGGTGACCAGAAAGGATGTTGTAGGATTCCAAATGGACTCCAAACTTACAAGCTCCTTCCTGGTCACCATGACCAACTACATCCTCGCCCACAATGCTTTCTCGTTCGAAGGCATCACCTAAGAACAAATCCGGAGTATGGCAGTGAGCACTTGCATGGTGCCATCTTGTACCAAACTATTCCTGGGCCATCTAGAGGATTCTTCCTTGTTGTTGTTGTAGTTGTTGCTGTCTTCAGTCCTGAGACTGGTTTGACGCAGCTCTCTATGCTACTCTATCCTGTGGAAGCTTCTTCATCTCCCAGTACCTACTACAACCTACATCCTTCTGTATCTGTTTAGTGTATTCATCTCTTGGTCTCCCTCTATGATTTTTACCCTCCACACTGCCCTCCAATACTAAATTGGTGATCCCTTGATGCCTCAGAACATGTCCTACCAACCGATCCCTTCTTCTAGTCAAGTTGTGCCACAAACTTCTCTTCTCCCCAATCCTATTCAATACCTCCTCATTAGTTGTATGATCTACCCATCTAATCTTCAGCATTCTTCTGTAGCACCACATTTCGAAAGCTTCTATTCTCTTCTTCTCCAAACTAGTTATCGTCCATGTTTCACTTCCATACATAGCTACAAATACTTTCAGAAACGACTTCCTAACACTTAAATCTATACTCGATGTTAACAAATTTCTCTTCCTCAGAAACGCTTTCCTTGCCATTGCCAGTCTACATTTTATATCCTCTCTACTTCGACCATCATCAGTTATTTTGCTCCCCAAATAGCAAAACTCCTTTACTACTTTAAGTGTCTCATTTCCTAATCTAATTCCCTCAGCATCACCCGACTTAATTTGACTACATTCTATTATCCTTGTTTTGCTTTTGTTTATGTTCATCTTATATCCTCCTTTCAAGACACTATCCATTCCGTTCAATTGCAGCTCTAAGTCCTTTGCCGTCTCTGACAGAATTAGAATGTCTTCGGCGAACCTCAAAGTTTTTATTTCTTCCCCATGGATTTTAATACCTACTCCAAATTTTTCTTTTGTTTCCTGCACTGCTTGCTGCACTTCCTAACCAAACAGAATCCCAAACACCTCACCTTGTTCAGATTCATTGTTGATATCTTTCTGATTTGGATCTGGATTTGGGGTGGGGACACCCAATTCACATTCCTTCAACACTTTCACCCCATTCACTTTACCTTCAACAAGCCACCTTCCTCGATGGCAATGAAGATGGCTCATCAGTACCTCCATTCATATCAAACCTACCAACCACCAGCAATATCTCCACTTTGACAGCTGCAACCCGTAAAGTACTAAGAAGTACCTTCCATATAGCCTTGTCATCTGTGGCTATCGCATCAGTAGTGATGAGCAGTCCCTCTCGAAATATACCAAGGGTCTCACTGAGGCCTTCACAGACCTAAATTACACTCCAAACCTAGTACAGAAACAGATCTCCTGTGCCTTATCTTTTCAGTCACCCATCATCTCCCAAAGTCCCACTGTCCTGCCACGAAGGAGCATTCCCCTCGTGACTCAGTACCACCCAGGACTGGTGCAGTTGAATCTCATTCTCTGTCATGGTTTCAATTACTTCTTGTCATATCCTGAAATGAGGACTGTACTACCCACTATCTTTCCCACCCCTCCCACAGTAGTATTCTGCCACCCACTGAACCTACAGAATATCCTCATCCATCCTTGCTCCACCTTTGTTCTCACCCTAACCCATGCCTCATGGTTCATATCTGTGTAATACACCAGCTACTTCAGTCCAATCAAAAACATCACCTATCCCATTGAAGGCAGGGCTACGTGCAAAAGCAGTCAGGATAACCACTGTGCTACATTCTGCGTGGGCATGACAACCAACATCCACATGAATGGCCACCAACAAACTGTCCCCAAGAACCAGTTGGACCACCCAGTTGCTGAGCATGCTACCCAAATACCATTCTTCACTTTAATGATCACTTCACAGCATGTGCAATCTGGACCCTTCCTACCAACATCAGCTTTTCTGAACTGTGCAGCTGAGAACTCTACCTATAATATATCCTACATTCCTGTAACCCCCCTGCCCCCAACCTTTATCAGTCACCGTCCTTCACCCACGTATCCCCTTCCTTGTTCCCACTCCAGCACTACACAACCAATGTACCCACAGCCTTTTTACTTCTCTTTTTTTCTGCTCCCTTCCACTCCCTCTCCCCACCCTCCGTCTAACCTCCCGACTGCACCTAGTTGCCCTACCGTCTCCCCACAAAATTTCCTGCATCTCTGTATGTTCCCACAAGCAGCACTTTACTGTCTCCCACCCCGGCCTCCTCCTTCCCCCATTGCTTCTCCCATCATGTACAGTTGCCTGCAGTCTGGCCTCGGTGGCCAGAGAGAGTAATCGTGTGTGTGTGTGTGTGTGTGTGTGTGTGTGTGTGTGTGTGTAGCAATATATTCGTTTCATAATGTTGTGTTTAGGGAGGGCATTCTCATGTTACTGAAGTTATTTGTAATGTTTGGTTTGAGGTATTCTGTGGCAGCACGTACTGAGGCTGACAACCTCATCTTTACAGTGACAGAAAATTCTTATTAAAAAGTTAAGCAACACTTCCCACATCTGTTACCAATGTATCATTTACTCTTAAAGCTATTTACTCCTCCCCATCTCTGATTCTACCAGTATTTTCCTTCACGATGTCCTAGAGCGTCTTTATTTTATTACCTGATTTGACTATCTTCCTGTTGTAATTCATTTGCTTTTTATATCTGTATTACCATCTTCAAAATTCTGCATTATGCCTGTGGCATCAACAGAGAGCTGTTTCTGACAAGTGGATAATGTTTCCTTTTTGTCTTGCAAGGTACCTGTACTCCCCCAGTAATCCCCAAAGAAGATAAGAATTTTATTAATAAATGTGTTGTATTTTTCATTCATGTTGTGAGTATAAATTACACCAAGTTTCTTGAAATAAGGTAGGGTTACTGACTACCCTCTTGAACTCATAACATTTATTGGATTTGTATCCTGGGCAGTATTGACATTTACATAAAGGAACTACATGTCACGGTCTGAGAGGCCATTGCTTAATGGTTTTGTGAAATATTTCTTTTAGTCCTCTTTATAGAGATATTATCAATGGCTGTTTTTGAGCAATTAATTGCCCTAGTTGAGAACAACACACATGAAGTCTCTCTCTCTCTCTCTCTCTCTCTCTCTCTCTCTCTCTCTCTCTCTCTCTCTCTGTGTGTGTGTGTGTGTGTGTGTGTGTGTGTGTGTGTGTGTGTGTGTGTGTGTGTCATTCAGTAGACCAATAGACTTTCAAGGTGATTCATGAGCAAATTAAAATTACCTGCAGGTGCCATATAGAGACTTACAAACACATATTTTTGAGAATTTTTGGAAGTAACGAGTGTTGTTCATACCCTAGTTTATAGTAAATCCCATAGCACACATTATAACTAACACATCCAGTTACATGTAGTTTTCCCTTTCAGCAGGAATGTATACTATCTGAATTTATCACAAATTAATGCTATTTTCGAGTTTGTTAGTGACTATAACCTCAAAAAATGTTCATGGAATTTGTTAGTTTTATCCCAGTTTTTTCTATTGCCTTAATAGAAATCTTGTTTTGCATACTAAGTGCTTCAGTTCTCAAAAGGAATTTGTAATACTTTTAGCTTATAGATCCAGAAATTAAAAGAGAATTAGTTAGCTTATTGTAAAGTTATTTCTTTACTGTTATGTAAAACACTGCACTAGCCACAATGCAGCATCACTCTGACTGCTGTTCTCAAACACAGAATGAAGTAATTGACTTTAATGAGTAGCTGGAAATCATGCTTGCTACTGCCAAATGACTGGAGGCTGCTGTGAATGGGTGTATTGAGAGAGCTGCTGAGAGTGATGTATCATAGTTACCAAAGATGCCTCAAGTACTTCTGGGGATCCTGTCTCCTCTACGGGAAGTACTGGCTATGGGAAGTACAGAATTTGTCAGTACTCGTCCTCCTGACCGTGAGTGGTGTATCAGTGGTACAACTAGGCCCCCTCTCAGTGGAAGACAGGAACCAGGGAGAACTCGGGATGTTACACCGGTCTTCCTAACTAACATGTTTAAAGGTGCTGTCTTTCACTGAAACGAAACTGAGCCAGTGACATCCACTTCACGTGTTGGGAAACCTGCCATACCCTGTGTTAAGAGGAGGCAACTGCAAACTGTTGTGTCCTGTGTCAAGAGGAGGCAACTGCAGAAAGCCAGGGGTCTACTAATTGTAGGTAGCTCAAACGTACAGCCAATAATGGAACCCCTTATGAAAGAGGCTAGACTGGTGTGTTCATCCCTTCCAGATGCTCAGTCAGAGTTTCAGCTCTGTACAGCCATCCCTGACTTTTGAGAGTGCCATCAGTGAAGTTGTGTTTTTGTTGTTGAAACAGGTCCATTTGGAACATTTATTATCAATTACTGTACATCAATTTTTGACTAAAGTTTTGCCCATGCAACAGCTTTGTGCCAAGATGGTGCCCAAAAACCTCACAGCTAAGCAGAACTACAATCAAAGAAATGTGCATATTGATATTCTTGAAAGGATTGCCAATGACCATGAATGGTTCATTTGTGTGGCCACTGGATTTTTGTGTACAATCCTGAGACAAAACAGAAAAGTGAGGAGTGGAACACTGAGACATCTCCTTGACTGGGAAGGGCTCAGTTGAGCAAATCAAGATAAAAACAATGCAGATTTGTGTTTTTGACAGCAGGGGTATCATGCATTAAGAATTTGTTCTTCCAGGACAACTGTCAACCAAGTGTTTTACAAAATTGGTCTTAAAAGGCTCAGGAAAAGGGTGAATTGAGTAACACTGGAAATTGCAGAGAAATGGATACTGCATCATGGAAACACCCCATGTCACAGGACCACTACCATCATGGAATTTTTTACCTCAAAAGGCATTCCTGTTGTTCCACAGCCCACCTGTTTACCTGGTATGAATTCTCTTGAGTTTTTTCTTTTCCTGAAATTGAGGAAGACTCTAAAGGATATCACTTTGGGACTCTGGAGAACATTAAAAAGAATGTGACCAACATGTTAAAGGCCCTACCAGGTGAAGTCTTTCAGCACTGCTGCCAAGACAGGGAATGATGACTCTGCCAGTGTATAGCTGCTGAAGGGAACTGCTTTGAAGGGGCTACTTTACAAGACACAATATTGTTGTTTGAAAAAGAAAAAACTTTGGTAGATAAAAAATGAATCCCATTACTTTTGTCACATATCTTGTATGCTTGTAGGCCCCATTCATCTTGTCCAAGTGGCTAATCTGACGACCATTGAGGGAACAGGGTGCAACCAACTGCAGATTATGGTGCATGTTGGAACAAACTATCTTTGTCTGGGCTCCAAAATCATACTGGAACCATTCCAGCAACTGGCAGAGAAGGCTGAGAAGACCAGCTTTGCACACTGACTTTCAACAGAGCTCACAATTTGCAGTGTTTCCAGCCAGAACTGATGCTGGATCTCTGTTTCTGAGTCCAGAGACTTCAAAGGTTCCATGACAAGCTAAGCTTAGACTTCCTGGCCTTCAACCAGAAGGTTGAGAACAGTAGGGCTCCACTAAATGTATCAGATGTGCACTACACATCAGAGGCTTCTACCCAGGCAGCTGACTTTGTGTGTCTGTATGCGAGCATTAAAATCCTAATATTTAACTGCTGAAACATTTGCAACAAAGTGCCATGGTTTGAAGTACATCTAAAAATCTTTAGAGCTCACAGTATGCTAGGTACAGAAATATGATTTAAACTCAAAATTGATAGCACTGAGATATGTGGGGAAAATTTAAGTATGTATTGAAGGGATGGATTAATAGTAAATGAAGGTGAAATACTTGTTGCAGTAGACCAATATCTCAAATCCAGTGAAAAAGAAACTGGAACTCAAGGTGAGACTAGGAAAGACTCAGTATCATAAGTGGGGAAATCATACTGTCATCATCGGAGGAGACTTTAATCATCCAACAATCAACTGAAAAATTTCTGTTGTGTAAGGGATGGGGGTGATAAGATGTCCTACAAAATGTTACTAAATGCAGTCTCTGTCAAGTACCTCGAATGGACTGTTTGAAAGCCTGCTCGTGTTGGGGATTAGTGACGAACAGACCTGACCTCTTTGAGGATATCAATATAGAGACTGGCATCAGTAACTGTGAGGCAATTGTAGCAAGAGATATTACAAAAATACAAATGGCAATTAAAAGAGGAAGATTTATACTTTCAGTAACCTAGGCAAAGAGACAGTAGTGTCATATCTCAATGATGAACTCAAAACATTTAGCATTTGGCAGGGGCATGTATAAGAACTGTGGTTCAGGTGCTTGAGAAATATGTGGTAGAATAGCTTATGATGGGAGAGAAATCACTGTAAAGAAACTTTTAAAGAAACAGAGACTACTGCATAGTAGGTGTGAAACAAAGCATGGGGCTAGAAATAGGAAAATGCTGAATGAAACAGTTTTGGCTGCCAAGTCAGTAATGCACGAAGACTTCGATGACTGCCAGAGCAGAATATTATTGAAGGATCTCTCACAAAACCCAAATAAATCCTGATTGTGCATAAAGGCTGTTAGTGGAACCAAAGTTAGTGTCCAGACACCCATGGACAAGATTGGGTCTGAAACTGAGGGTAGGAAAGCAAAAACGGAAATGCTGAAATCGGTTTTAAAATATTCCCTTACAAATGAAAATATAGGGGTATTGCCCTAATTTAAAAACACTGTAGGAAAAGACAGATTACTATTTACTGTAAAGAAGACATGTCAAGTTGCAGACAGGCACAATTAAAGAGAGAGAGAGGCAAGTACACCTCACACACACGACCGCTAACTCCGGCAGCTATATTTGGTTGCTATAGCAATTTTTTGCCAGTATTGATAGTTGTACTGCAGCAAGGCCCATCACAGATACCACGGTGGAGGACAGAATGCTCTGTTGCACTGAGTACATACAAATAGCCACAGGGGGCAGTCTGCACAGAGTAGTGATTACAGCATGCTTCTCATTTTGTTTCATTCACTTAAATTAATTATGATAGGATTAGACATGTAAAATTTTATGTATCTAATTTTTGTATTTATTTCTGTAATTATGTTTCTTAAAAATTAGATTAAACTGATCAAGGTAGCATATCTCACACGATTGGTTGTCAGTGTAGGTGATGGCTGGAACTTACAGTTAATAATCTTGACTAAAGTTGCCTTATTCAGCAGTGATATCCTTACTTCTACAGATCTCACTCCATCTGCCACCACCAGCAGCCATATTGGGTATAACATTCAATTTTTTAATTATTGTTGTTCATTTTTAGACATTGTTCAGCCATATTTGCATCCCTCTATACTGGATATGTATTTTTACTGCCCTGCAGTGTGGAAAAGCCTGAAGATGGTCTGAGGAAAGGGCCAAATCCGGCTGCTAACAAATAAAAATCTGGAAACATAATTGAGACTGTTTTTATTTTATTTTTTACGATTTTATACCATTTATACCGTTTACAGAGTGCTTTCTGAAATTTGAGACAGAAGTGGTACATTTTTAGTAAGGGTGACAAACACAGTCTCTGAAGTAAAATTCATGAGCAAAATCTGTGAATCTTTTGATCAAAAATTCTTGAAAAAGTAATGTACCCAAGAGTAGCATCACATATTTGTAAAAATGAAGTACTAATAAAATGTCAGTTTGGTTTTCAGAAAGGCTTTTCAATAGAAAATGCTATACATACAGGGTGTTTCAAAACGAATATACAGGTTTTAAGGCTTTGTATCTCATATTACATTCACGTTACAATTATAAATAATACACCAAATGAAAGAGAAACACAAACATTTTTTTGTACAATTATTCATCGTTAACACCGATCACACATCAAGCCCATAGATGAAGTGTTCCGAAACGTTGATCAATGTGTCAGGAGTAACTGTTGCAATAGCACTGTTTCTAAAGTCAGATAGATCAGCTGGTATCTGAGGCACATACACAGGATCGCATCAGATCATGTATGAACACGGAGGTCATGCATAAAATGCTGTGTCAACTGGCCCCTTGCGCCCAATCCACCGGTCGCATACAACATCGTCTAACCAGTCTGTTATGCCAGTGAGGCAGCACACCATCTTGCTCCCAAATGAAGATGTGTTGTTCAGCTTCTTCCCATTGAGGCACAGCCCATAGCTGTAGTGCATCAAGATAAGAAACATGAGCTACAGTTGATTCACCAAAAAAAAAAAGGCCCATAAACTTTCCGCAGGGATATTTCTCGGGGCTAAGCGTGAAAGACTCTCACTCGTTTAACATATTTTTCAGTCACTCATTGTCATTCAATATTCTTCCTGTTGTGCACAGATATACAAACAAAACTGTTTGAGTTGCTCTTTGATTTGGTGTATTATTTACAATTTAAAGTTGAACATAATAAATGCTACAATGCCTTAAAACCTGTATGTTCATTTTGAAACACCCTGTACTTTTACTGATCAAATATTATATGCATTGAATAATCGAACATCACCCATTGGGATATTTTGTGGTCTTTCAAAGGCTTTTGATTGCATGAATCAGGAAATTCTTCTCGATAAGCTTAAGTATTGTGGTATGAGTGTGACAGTGCACAAATGGTTTAATTCATATTTAACTGGAAGAAAGCAGAAGGTTGAAATTAACAGTACATATAGTCTGCAAAAATCAGCAGAGTCCTCTAACTGGGGAGATATCAAGAATGGTGTCCCGCAAAGTTCAGTCTTGGGTCCCTTATTGTTCTTAATATATATTAATGACTTGTCTCTCTATATTCATTTACATGCAAAGCTAGTTCTCTTTTGCTGATATTACAAGTATTGTAATCACACCCAGCAAACAAGAATCAGCTGAGGAAATTGTAAATAATGTTTTTCAGAAAATTATTAAGTGGTTCTCTGCAAATGGACTCTCACTAAATTTTGAGAAAACACAGTATATACCATTCTGTACAGTAAATGACATAACACCATTGATAAATATAGACTATGAACAGAAGTCTGTTGCTTAGACAGAATATTCAAAATTTCTGGATGTGTACCTTGATGAGAAACTGAATTGAAAGAAACGCATCGATGACCTGCTGAAACGGTTACGTTCAGCTACTTACACTACTAGGGTTATTGCAAATTTTGGTGATAAACATATCAGTAAATTAGCCCATTATGCCTATTTTCATTCACTGCTTTCATATGGCATTCATCATTAAAAGGAAAAGGTACTCATTGCACTAAAGCATATAATCAGAATAATAGCTGGAGCCCACCCAAGATCACCTTGCAGACTTTTATTTAAGGAACTAAGGATATTCACAGTACCTTCACAAGACGTATATTCACTTATGAAATTTGTTGTTAATAACCCATCCCAATTCAAAAATAACAGTGAAGTGCATAGCTCCAACACTAGAAGATATGATGATCTTCACTATTCTTTGGCACAGAAAGGGGTGAATTATGCTGCCACAAAAATCTTTGGTCATTTGCCAGGTAGCATTAAAAGTCTGACAGATAGCCAACCAACATTCAAAAACAAATTAAATGAATTTCTGAATGATAACCCCTCCTACTCAACAGATCAATTTTTAGATATGAAGTAGTAACGGGAAAAAAGTTATTTATTTTGTGTAAAGAAAACTTTGTTAAAGTGACACGTTCCACATCATTACGAAATGTCATATTAATGATCTATGGAACAAGTTTTAATGTATGTATGTATGTATAAAAACAGGCATAAGGCAAGTGATGGACTGTCTCCACTTCACTTATTTTTGGTATAATACTATGCAAGTTCTTCAGGATACCTCAAATAAATGGAAACAAAAAGGAAAAGAAACAGTACCAAATGTCTCGGATTTGCTTGACTTGATATATCTCACCATGAAATACAGTGTCATCATCAGGTTCAACACATCAAATTATTGGGAACACAGGCAATAGCAAAAGTGGAATAAGACTTATTCAGAAAAATTACATAAAGCCTTACACAATCCACTTGAATATTTCCACCAAACTCAGCTATGCTACTTCCAAACAGTTGTCAGTGCTCATGCAGTTGAAACTTCATCAACCGTGAACGTCATTATAATCGAGAAAGCGGAACTACATATATTGTGGAAAATATTCAGACCCAAGATCCTGGCTGGTCTCTAGCTATGCAGAAGTTCAGAAGTATTGTATTTCCTAACAGAAAAATTTAGTTTTATTGCATTGAAAAGATGTATGTAATTCGGAGGACATATGGCAAGTATGGTGACACACAATTGACCAAGAAAACCTTCAACATCAGACACAGGGTCCCAAAAAGAAAAGTACAATGGCTATCTAGCACCCAGATGTATCTCCAGAAAGTCACTGTTGACCCACTGTTACTGTTGTAGACAATATGAAGACAAAATTAACTCTCATAAGAGGATAAAAAAGTTTTAGGAAAATAAGAACAAGAAGACTAAAGGCAACTAGTGGTTCAGTTTGCTCTTAAAAAGGGCGAAACAGAGTAACACTAATAATCATATATAAAATGTGGTCAATCAAATTAGGCAGTGTAAGTTATCTTGTAGCGGACAAGAATATTATATAATAATTGACTGCTAAAACGTAAGACACAAATTGTAAATTGAAGATCATTAAGCCTGCTGAAGCAACAGCAATGTAACTGTTCTACTGTGTGTTGTCTACATACATTATTACAAGGACTCTTAGCTGATCTTTTCAGATTAAGAATTGAATTCAGTCTTACCTTTGATGTAGATTCTTCCAGTAACAGGCCACCAAAGTGGTCTATAATAGATTATGTTTATCAGAGAGTCAAATTACTGTCATTTAACAGTGATTGCAATGAAATTTCGAAATTCTTTATATGGAAAATGCGAGGCCACAAACATTTTAAAGGTTACATCAGTGATGTGCTCTTAAAATCTATTGCATTGCCTTAATATCATATTTCATAAGCAGAGTTATGTGGAAATGAAGTTTAAGAGTGCAGTGTCAAGAAATTATGTAGAATTTGTTCTGTGATATTCATTCACAATATGATTAATTTTTTTGTGATCCTGTCAGTGGTAGCTATCTGTCTCCCAGCATATTAATCAAACATTTACAGGTAAGTGTGGGTAGCAGTACCAAGTGAGATAAATATGCTGCACAAATCTAATCACAGGAAAAGTTATTGACTGATTTCAGTTCTGATAAAAATCTCTTTGAGTGAAGCCAGTACATGAAGAGGAGTTTGAGCAGAGATGTCTGGCATTTCTGCCTTCGGTCATGTTGCAGCATGTGGAATTCTGTCAGTTTTGACTGACAAGGAGATATCTAATGTATTCAAAGATTTGTCATTGAAATAATGATTGTGTAGTTTATCAATACAGGAAGTAATTCAAATGTTTAATAATGTAAAATGCTGGGGGGTGAAGTCTTTAATCCTAAATAGCCTTTTGAAAATTTGTTTTCTAAGTAAACTTAAGTTGTATGGCATGATTGGGTGGGTGATCCTGAACGGCAGGTACACATGCCAGAATTGGAAAGGTGTCTTCAGTCTCTTGTATCCGTAGGCACCTTTTTTTCATAAG
This sequence comes from Schistocerca cancellata, assembly GCF_023864275.1. Taxonomy (NCBI): domain Eukaryota; kingdom Metazoa; phylum Arthropoda; class Insecta; order Orthoptera; family Acrididae; genus Schistocerca; species Schistocerca cancellata. Next base: position 280,692,052 of record NC_064632.1, on the reverse strand, counting down.
TGTGAGCTTAGTGTTTGTACAGGGTCCCTGCAGGGCTCAATTTTAGGGCCTTATCTTTTTCTGTATTTCATACATGATGTACCTATAAGCACTGATGTTCACTCCATTTTATGCACAAATGACACCTCGGTTTTATTTGAAAATGACAAGTTAGAACAAATTCATGATACTCTGGAAAATATAAAGGGAAACCTAGAATTATGGTTTCAGTAAAATGGATTAAAACTCGATGTCACAAAAACACAATTAGTGCAGTTCAGTGATAAAACATCATCAACATTTCCCATAAAAATTGTGCACAGTGATCAGGAAATGACTGAAGCGAGTTATGTAAAATTTCTAGGTCTAAATCTTGACAAAAATTTAAATTGGAAGACACATGTAGACTTCTTAGCAAACAAACTAAATGGGCTAGTTTATGCGATGGATGTCTTATCTGGTTCCATCCTCGCGAAGTAGAATAGAATAGAAGTTTACTGTCTCATAACATGCAGTTTCAAAAACACAAAAACCAGTTTACAATTTTCCTTACAATACCAGTAATATAATATATCTTACTGAATAAATACTTAACTAAGCAATTAATAATTTTCCTTCAAAAGTAACAAACTTTTAAAAATTAACAGTTCCAAGTACTTACTCTCTCTTGCTCAAATTTTCAGGTTGTCATTTACGAATTCTTCTACTGAATAGTAACATTTCTGCACGTTTCTTATATAAGGATTTCTTCAGTGTTTCCAAATTTATTCAGTGCAATTCTCTTCCTTTCACTTTGTTATAAATTTTCATACCCATACGGTGTGTAGTTTGAGCATAAAGTTTTAAACAGTGGGTGGGCAGCATAAAATTATTTTGATTTCTGGTGTTGTAATCACATAGAAAATGATTTGCTACAAGTAAATCAGAGTTATGTATAGTGAGGGAACACTTAATATAATTAGATTTTTTAGGAGTGGGTGACATGATTTTTTTCTCCCTACATTGTGCATATTTCTAATGATGGTTTTCTGAAGTTTTAGTATTCGACACATATGGTTTGAGTTGCCCCAAAATACATTTCCATATCTTATTACTGACTCAAAGTAGCTATGATGCACTACTTTACTTTTGCCCATACTGGTAGCATTGTACAATATCTTCATTACAAATGCTAGGATATTTAATTTATTTGCAAGGTACTGTATATGTGATCCCCACGATAGATTTTTATATAGTTGCATTCCTAGGAATTTCACACTGACCTGAATATAATTTAATTTTTCTTGTTTTGTTTTAAACTCATTAACTGAGTCTTTCCATGTTTAATTTTAACCTGTTTAAATCAAACCAGGTATCTAATTTTTCTAAAGTATTTAATACAGTTTGTGGAATTTGATCACTGCTGTTGCTTTCAATGATTAAATATGTGTCATCTGCAAATAAAACTGAGTGATACCTAATATTAAGTGGCAGGTCATTTATATAAAACAGAAACAGAATGGGATCTAAGACAGAACCTTGGGATACTCCAAGTGAAATGGTTTTCCAATTTGAAGTATAAATTCCTGTCTCTGATGATATAACCACTCTTTGTCTTCGGTTGGTTAGGCCTTAAACCACTCCAATAGCATGCCCCCAATTCCATTCTTTTCCAGTTTACACAGTAGCAAAGAGTGGTTCACACTATCAAAGGCCTTTGATAGGTCACAAAAAATTCCTGTGGCATGCAGTGAGTCGTCTAGAGAAGAGCTAATTTTATCAACAAAATTATTTATAACAGATACTGTGGTTTTACATTTTTGAAATCCATACTGATTTTTTGTGATTATTTTAAATTTTTCTATGAAATTTTGATTTTTAATGGTGACTACCTTTTCAAATATTTTTGATAGTGATGGAAGATGAGGGACTGGGTAATAGTTTCCCATGTGTTCTTTTGTGCCTTTTTTGAATAGTGGCTTAACTACTGCATACTTCAGTGTGCCTGGAAAATAACCTTCCTGAAGGGACTGATTAACTACTGTAGTTAGTGGTTGCGTAATTATTTTAGAGACAACAAACTTGTGTTGGTATCCCATCCCATCCTGCTGATGTTTTACTTTTTAGTGATAGTATCACATTTTTTATATCTTGTACAGTAGTTTTGGTAAATGTACTGAAAAATTCACCTTCAAATTGCTCACTGTTGAAGAAATTTACCTTGTCTGGGTAATCTTCTACATTGATGTTAAATTTGTTTACATTTTTAAAGAATTCGAAACAGTGGACCTAAGGATGTTTAGGAGTGTGGAAAAATTGCATACAGACGTATGATTTGAAGTCCATGAGTTCTGCAGAGTGCCCCATTCTGCACTCTCACAATGTCTAATGACTACTGAGGTAGCTGATATGGAGTGCCTGGCAGTAGGTGGCAGCACAATGCACCTAATATGAAAAATGTATGTTTTTGGAGGTGTCCAGATACTTTTGATCACATAGTGTATATTTACATGTGTTGGCACCTGTAGCTTTCAACACTTTGTAGCGTCATTGGATGATGTTCCCAGATGTGGGTTCATATTTGAAACTTCATCACTAAGTCCCCTCTACAACGTCAAGTAGTGTGTAACATGAATTGTGAAACAACCTCTATATGTGGCTTTTTCCACAGTGGTAAGTAGACGGAATAAGTTTAACATACCAGTTCCATGAACATAGCCACTTTACTGAACATGAATGATTACATGGCATGAGACATGTGTATTAACACAGATAATCCAGCCAAAGACCAAGAATAAAACAAAAGACATTACACACTTATAACATTCTTAAGCCTTGATTTTGCTTGCTCATATCAACACCTATGCAGGCTGCAGGTCAATGTTGCCACAGAGTGCCCCTCCCCATTTGCTCCCCATTCAATGCAGAGCACTGGGGGAGAAAGTTGATGGAGGTGTCACTAATTCTGAACATACTCTTGCAGGGGATCTGTAGAGGAAAATGGGAGGTGCCCTGTTGTTTTTGTTGGTTGGGACAGACTCTCTTGTTGGTTGAAGCACAGGTAGATGTAGAATCTACCAGTTGCTGTAATAGCTCGTCCTCACCTTTCTGTTTGTACAGCATCTGATCTGGCTGAAGGCACTAAACAGGAACAGTTGTTAGCCATTAAGCTGTCTACAGAATGTTTGGCTCCATGCTGCAGCACCTTCTGAGGGCCTGAATATGGATGTTGAAGAGTTGCTTATATGGCAAAGACTGAGTGAGATGGCACGGTGGTTAGCACACTGGACTCACATTCAGGAGGACGATGGTTCAAAGTAGCGTTCAGCCATCCTGAGTTAGGTTTTCTGTTAGTTCCCTAAATTGCTTCAGGCAAGTGCTGGGATAGTTCCTCTGAGGGGGCACGGCCAACTTCCTTGCCCATCCTTCCCAATCCGATGGGACCGATGACCTTGTTGTTTGGTCCCCTCCCCCAAACCGAGCAACCAACTGAGCAACTGTATGGTCTCATCGCTGAACATTACATGGCTACAGTCCTTCTAGGTCTTGTACACATAAACCTGTTGTATGCTGTGAGCTTGGGGAGGCAAAACCTTAACACAAGAGACGTTAACCCAGAGACCATCAGAGCCAGTGACAGTAGGGGAAGACTACGGGAAGAGTTAAGCATTCACCACACAGTATCTTGGCTAGAGATGATTTCAGATCTGTCTTGTATGCAGTGCTAACTCACAATGAAATTCATGGTAGGTCTTCATTCCACAGTGAATTGTGGCCCATCAGTGTCACTTTAAGTATATAATGTCAGCACTCAACTAAACTGTTGGTTTGCAGGTTGTATGCTGTACTGTGAAAATGTTGCATACTGCACAGTTTACACAATTCCTCAAAAAGCTATGACTCAAACTGACACCCTGGTCAGTAGTAATTGATGACACACAACTGAAGCAAGCAATCCCTATGTGAATGAAGATCAAAGCAGTAAATTCAGCTGTCATATCCTGTTAAGGTATAATTTCTGCAACATCCTGTCAGTTTCCAGAATGAGATTTTCACTCTGCAGCGGAGTGTGCGCTGATATGAAACTTCCTGGCAGATTAAAACTGTGTGCCCGACCGAGACTCGAACTCGGGACCTTTGCCTTTCGCGGGCAAGGTTCGCAGGAGAGCTTCTGTAAAGTTTGGAAGGTAGGAGACGAGGTACTGGCAGAAGTAAAGCTGTGAGTACCGGGCGTGAGTCGTGCTTCGGTAGCTCAGTTGGTAGAGCACTTGCCCGCGAAAGGCAAAGGTCCCGAGTTCGAGTCTCGGTCGGGCACACAGTTTTAATCTGCCAGGAAGTTTCATATCAGCGCACACTCCGCTGCAGAGTGAAAATCTCATTCTGGAAACATCCCCCAGGCTGTGGCTAAGCCATGTCTCCGCAATATCCTTTCTTTCAGGAGTGCTAGTTCTGCAAGGTTCGGAGGAGAGCTTCTGTAAAGTTTGGAAGGTAGGAGACGAGGTACTGGCAGAAGTAAAGCTGTGAGTACCGGGCGTGAGTCGTGCTTCGGTAGCTCAGTTGGTAGAGCACTTGCCCGCGAAAGGCAAAGGTCCCGAGTTCGAGTCTCGGTCGGGCACACAGTTTTAATCTGCCAGGAAGTTTCATCCTGTCAGTTGTTGGTAAAATATATTGGAAATCATTCACATCAGGTAACAGACCAGCCAGGTCCAAATGGATGTCTTGTTGTCTGCCTCTAGGCACATCAAATTTTCCCACTTGTGGAAAAGCATGGCACCCTATTTTACTGCGTTGGTAGGCAAGACAGGCGCATGTCCACTGTCTGCAGTCAGGTCTGACCACACAAAGTGCTCAGTCACTAACATAGTGGTGGGACAGATGGCAGCATGTAACAAGTTAGACAGATTGTTGAAGATGGTTCTGTGGAATTTGACGAGAACCAAAGGATGTAATCTGCCCTGTAAGGCATCCCACCAAAGGAGTAAGTTAGTGTCAGAGACCTGGATATATTCCAACTTCAGTCCAAGTTGGTGTCTTTTAAGAACACAGCTAGCTGTTGATTTTGTTCCTGTTCCTTAGGCAATTTCCTGAAATCGAACAACTTGTAATTCACAACCAGATTGTCTGCTCTGTTCTTATGAGGAATTACAGTAGTAAACTGTCCAATTAGTCCAAGTGTCTGAAACAACAGATTGTAGTATTCCTACTTATATTACGTATTGCATGATGGTTGGTAAAAATTGTGAGGGGTCATCCCTCAACATAATCTCAGAAGTACTTTGCTGCTTCACTTAGGGCCAAAAGTTTGCAGTGAAAAGGAAAAATTAACATGAAAAGAAATGCAACAGATGTTGATATCCGTTAACAGTCTGTTGTAAAACTGCACCAATAGCTGTGTCACTTGCATCTGCTGTAATGGATAAATGGGCCAGTGGGGAAGGGCGAGCCAAGGTGATAAATTTTTGTAAGCACCCTTTGATAGTTTTGAATATATGTAGGGTTTCTGTTGTCCATCGTAAAGGCCATTTTCCCTTTGTGTTTTAGCCTGCCAGAGCAATGGTCTTGCAGCCAGCAGGATACGTTACTTGTAAAAATTAGTCATCCCCAGAAACCTTCTGAGTTCTTGGAATGTGACAGGTTGTGGCATCTGTTTAATAAGTTTAGCTCCCCCTCTGCCATAGGTTTGATCCTGGCCTGTGTCACTGAATGTCCGAGAATGCCACTGACCTCTAGTGTAACTGACATTTGTCCTTGTCCACAACAATATCTAACTTTCCCTTTGCCCAAAAGACGAGATGCAGATGCTCCTCATGTTGGTGAGCTGAAGAGGAAAAAATCAGTAAGTAATCCAGGTAAGGGGAACAGAAAATAAGTTTGCCAAGAGCTGAATCAATAAAGCACTGCCAGATCTGTGCAGCAGTTTTTAAACCAAAGAGCACGTACAAGAAATCAACAAACCGAAAGGAGCAATTATGGATGCCTTTGAAATGCCCTCCCTAGCCATAGGTATCTGCAAAATAAGTTTTTTCACAGCCTGTCATACTCAAGACCGAAGTATTACCCAAAGAATAACCGAAGTCCCTGGGTACTGAGTATGAGATATCTGTATGGTACAGTTTGTGCGTTCAACCCCATGCAGTCGCCACACATTCTGTATGTACTGTCTTTTCTTGTACTAAATGGATCAGGGAAGCCTGGCATTGTCTGCCCTTCTTTAAAACCGTAATTAATCTTTGGCTGTTTTTGCGATGTGTAATTTGGCAGGAGTTAGTCACTGCACTTTATGGAAGACGGGGGGTCCCTCAGTAGTGAGTATCCTGTGCAGTACATTTCCCTTAATGCCATGGTGGATATGATCTGGAGAAGCACTGATCACTCTTGATTTTTTTTTTTGGGGGGGGGGGGGGGGGGGAGAGGGGTTGGCGGTTGTCACTGTGTACAAAGTCACTGAACTGTAAATGTTTCTCCAGTTCTGGTCAAATGCTGTTGTACAGAAGACATGGTGTAGCCATCGATAATTCTAGTTCTTTGAGGCACTTGTGGGTGGTGTGTACTGGCTTTCTGCGTATCATCCTCATTGCTTCTAGTATTCACCACATCCGAGTCCAGGAGAGACTGGGCAAACATCCCATCTGTGTATTTGAGTGCTGTATTGTCCTTGGAACTGTGTTCAGAGTTGTTTATCCTACTCCATGAACTCTACACTGTTTGCGGTATACTGTTGAAATTGGAACTGGAGGATGAATGAAAATTAATGATGATAACTGAGGAGATTCTTAATTATAGCAGACTTTTTGGCTCAGTAAGTTTGTTGCATCAGTCATGCAAAATCTTGTGCAACTTCAAATTCTCTTTCTGTAATGCCAGATGATATTTTCCAATTTCTATGTACAGTTGATGCTTCGTAGTCAGCTGCTCAACTATTGAGGACCTTAGATTTTGAAGTTTGTTTACCAAAGGTGTTACAGACTCTGTTTGCCATGGAGAAACAAAAGCCAGAGGTCTGCCAAGAATACCTGAAATGGAATCACTTGTCTCTTTTGGAAAATAGTTCTTTCGATTTGTGACACAAGTGATAACGATACAAAAAAACCACTCCCTAATAGCCACCATAAAAGTCCACATACATGTTTTGTTGAGACCTAAGTCGACAATGCAGGTAGTGGACCCATACAGAACTGTAGCACAGATCCTGAGATGTAAGAGCTGTCAGCTCTCCTTAGGATCAAAGCTCAAGTCCGCTAGAGAATGCTGGTCAGTGCTGTTGTCAAGAACACAGAAGTGGCTATTGTTTTTCGAAGCGTGAGGCAGACTAGTTCAATTTGTATTTTTAGGACTTAAGCATACTTTCTCAGTTCTGTGATGTCTACTGGAGACTGTGACTGATGTTTGGGCGCTCGCACGGTGTGGTGCAATCGAGTGAGGTGGCAGCAAAATGCGAAGAAAACTAACAGCAATGCTTGTTCTGTTGGTTGTTGTTGGAACTCTGACTGGTGTCTGGTGGTAGCCAGTCCATTATACTTAAATATGTAGAAATTTGCTTTATAAAATTGATAGATTAAGTGAACTGATGAAGCCTATTGCACATAATAAGCTGAATGACAAATAAATAATCTGAATACGCAGCTGTTCGCATTGAATCTTGGGAGCCAGGAGTTGTTGACCTGTGGGGTGTGTGTCATGTTTCACTGGATGCATTCAGTGCTGCTCAGCTACTGAACGCCATACCATAAGTGTGGCTCAATTATGCCTTCTGGGTAGTAACTGCGTTCACCTTGCAGTGCGAGAGCATGGTTGGTGATCTGTAGTTTGACATCTTGCGTGAGTCTTTCATTCATAATTAAGGACTCTCAAAAAATATGAAGCAATTTGCATGTCCATATTCCCCAGAATGTATTGTCCACATTAACTTTAAATCCACTAAGTTTCATAAATGACACTGAACTGTGAAGGTACCCATCCACTTACTGGTTCTGAGTAAATTGCCTGACAAACTTGTTGTTCAGGTGATAAGTGTAACCTTTGCGATAGAGCCACCTTAGCTGTTTAGAACTAGCAAAAGGTGGGTGGTGGTAGAATTACATCTTGATCTTCAATATTACAAAATAATGCAGAATATTTTGCATACCATCAATGACATTGTGAGTTGAAAGCACAGATTCTACACTGGTGACCGATGTTTGTGGCTGTTCTGACAGAAATTGTGGTAATTTAGGTAACTGTGTGAACATGAATGGAAATGCGTTTGTATGGCAGCAAGTAATTCAGTCCAGAGTTGTTGTCAAACGTAGCCCCATTGATCAGCCACAATGTGGAAGATAACCTGAAAATCTCTGTGTGTCCCCCAATCGGCCAGGTTGTACAAGGGGGAAGAAACAGGTTTGTCACCCCAATTACTGGTGTGGGAGCACAGCTGGAAGTGTGAGGAGCTTGGTCACATGTGAAAGTCTGATGCAGGTCCATGAACACTTGTTGCACTGGTCTCTTTTGCTCATTTTCCATAAAGAAGCCCACAAGATCTAAAGAAGTTAACACAGAACAGTGATACGCATAATCCACATGTTGTTGTGCATGAGTGGGAGGAGAAAGGTAGTCATTTTCAAACATAGCTTCGTATTTGTACTGTTCCATATTATTCACTGCAGTGCCCAATCCACCAGAAACACAATCGGTATACGCAAAGGTCCGAATAACCTTTGTCAGATATCACTGTTCATTGTTCGGTGAGAATGTATATTTATTTATTGGTCCTGTGAATCATACACTGTACAGGGGTACATAATGATATAGGACAAGTCAAATAATTTTCAATAAAGTTTAACAGAAAAACTGTTGTATGGTTTTCAGTATATAGCAATATAACTCTAACATATGGGAATAACATTTCACAAATACACAAATAAATTTTACACGCACATGTTTCATACTTTCGGCCTTTTGATTATACAGACACACTCATATATGTAATAGACCACATACGCAAAGTTTCAAGTCTAGTGCCACGCAAAAAACTCGCAGTGAAAAATCATCCAGATCAAAATGTAAGTGTGTAACATGTGAAGTCCATCCTGACAAAGCAAAACTAGTTGAAACTATTAATTCGTTGCAAGCAATTGTGCGCAGATCCTTGGCAGAACACAAAGTGTTAGCTGATAGACCCAAATGTCTTGAAAATGATCATAGAAAACTAAAAACCGCCGAGCAGGGCGTAAGTGAATTCGACAGAAATAAAGTGTACACAGTGACCGATGATTCCGTCGCCATTTCAAGTTTTCCAACACAATAACACATTCTGGGTGTACCGGTAACGCTAACCATAGCGCAATCATTTCGTCGTCTTTAGTAACAAATTCTCCTGCCGTGCTCCAAAAAATGGTAGGCCTATCTACAAAAGATCAAACCGTGCACCATCTGAAAGAAAAGCCTGTTATTAAGCAAAATGTGGAACCTCGCCAGCCAAAACCGTCACGCGTAAACAGAAGCAAGGTAAATTCAACATTCAAGACGACAGTTAATTTAACTAACACCACAAATGCAGCAAGAAGAATAAACGTATGTTTAATGGGTGATAGTCATCTTAGAGGTCTTGCACACGAAATAAAAAGCGTAAACAGTGAAGTAAATGCTTCAGGTTTTATTAAACCTGTCGCTCGTCTTGACCAAGTGCTTTCAACTGTAAACAATATCTCTCGAAAGACAATGAAGGAAGACTTCATTGTAATATGTGGTGGTGCAAATGATGTCGCACACAACGATGGTTTGCATGCTGTTAATGCCCTAAAATCTGCCAAACCATCTAAATGACTCAAACGTCATTGTACTCGATATTCCATACAGGTATGACTTGCCTCAATTCTCGTGTGTAAACAGGGCAGTAGCTTATACAAACAGTCAATATGCAGAAATTTGCAACCGTTACGCAAATGTATAAATGGTTAACGTGCAACATTTTAGTAGAGATCTTTACACCACTCACGGCCTTCACCTCAATCGGCGCGGAAAAAGTCACTTAGCGTCCATTATTTGTGAAATCGTCGTAAATGCTAGGAACAACATATACTCAAAACACACACATTCGAAGAATGAGTGCTCCACAACACAAGAAGACTGCAGGAATGGGTATAGACAGACGACATTGGACAAATGGCTGCTGAAAACATTAGGTAAAGCTGATTCTTCCCAGGCTACCAGTATATGGAAACAGACCAACTTGAATAAATGGGTATTGAAAAATACCAAACCCACTCTGTCAACTGATATTTCTTTTTTAGGGATAAATGTATAAGTGGTTCTGGCAGGGACACACGTCCATCAAGCGTTCAACAATCCAAACTCACTTTCAAATTAATTCAGCAGAACTTTCAAAGTCTTGGCAATAAGCACGAGTTGGATACCATTGCAGCAATTGATAACCCTGCTGTTTTAGTTATAAATGAACACTGGTACACAGATGAGCTAATTAGTCTATGTAAGCCACTTTCCATGAACTGTTGCTCTGCCTTCAGTAGAAAAGAGAAACGTGGTGGTGGGGTAGCTATCTTTGCAGCCAGTGGTAGTAATTATAGTGTAATAGATGTAAGTGCTTTCAGCATTGAGGGTGTAATAGAACTAGCAGCAATTAATTATAAGTGGGGGAAAGAGGACTTAATTATTATAGGCCTATACAGACCTCCATCTGGTAGTGCTACCGAGCGAGGTGGCGCAGTGGTTAGCACACTGGACTCGCATTCGGGAGGACGACGGTTCAATCCCGTCTCCGGCCATCCTGATTTAGGTTTTCCGTGATTTCCCTAAATCGCTTCAGGCAAATGCCGGGATGGCTCCTTTGAAAGGGCACGGCCGATTTCCTTCCCCATCCTTTCCTCACCCGAGCTTGCGCTCCGTCTCTAATGACCTCGTTGTCGACGGGACGTTAACCACTAATATCCTCCTCCCCTCCATCTGGTAGCCTAGATAGTTTCTTTGATGTTCTTAATGACCTGCTTGTTGACATTGACAGTAAACACTGCAATGAAAATGGCTGGGTTAACATAACACTAACTGGAGATATAAACATTGACTTGCTGTCCAATGACTCTGTATCTAAAAAACTAATGCTAATACTAGCTCAATTTAACTTAACATTTCTGATAAACGAGCCCACTAGAGAGGTCAATAGTGTAAAATCATGCATTGACAACATTATAACTAACATGTCCCACTTTACATGCAGCGCATCAGTTCTGAAGCTTGCCATTTCTGACCATCACGCAGTACAGGTATTGATAGAAGCTGAAAATCATCATGTAATTAGAAAAGAGAAACTATATGTGAAAAAAGAATGACCAATGATGACAATGTTAAAGATTTCAACAGTTTGCTAAAAAGCTTACAATGGGGTGAAAAAAACAGCATTACTTTCAGTGAAGTTTCATCAGATTTTTATTATTGCTTCAATGTCTCATGTCCAGAAATGACCTTTACAGTAAATGACTGCAAAAAGATACAAAAAAATAACTGGATAAATCATGAAGTAAAAACAGCAAGAGAGAAATTTAGACTTTTCCAATATGCAATGATAAATAATAACAATAGTAATAGACTAAAGGTAGACTTTAAGAACTATCAGGATTACTATAAAGATCTTCTGCTAGAAACTAAATGTAAATATGTAGCCACAATGTTAAAAAAGTCTACTAACACAGGTTTAGCTGTTTGGAAAGTAATAAATAGCTTTAGGGATTGCAAGGACAGATCAACAAGTGATTTTACTATAAACCATAAAGGGCATATCATGAAATGTCAATGTCAGATTGCAAATGTTTTTAATGAGTACTTTTCTTCTGTTGGAAAATCTGTCAATGGCCATTTTAAGAATATTGAGCATAGATATAGGGGCATTCCAATCAAACAAACCATATACTTGGCCCCAACCAATAACAAGGAAGTCAAAAACATAGTAATGTCATTAAAAAAATACAAAATCAGCGGCTATGATGGATTGTCTATCAGTACACTGAAAAGATGCATAGACAACATATCTGATGCCATGGCCACAGCAGTAAAAGATGTAATTGCATCAGCTTGTTTCCCAGATAGTCTAAAGGCAGCACAAGTAACCCCGATTCACAAGAAAGGTGATAAATCTAAAATTGAAAACTACTGCCCCATCTCAATCTTACCTGCATTTTCTAAGGTAGTTGAGAAAGTTCTTTATACTAGACTAATGACATTCCTGAGTCAACACAATTTAATATTTGAAAATCAGAATGGCTTTATGAAAAACAAGTCAACATCAGTAGCAGCAGCACAATTAATAGACAAAATAACAACGACCATAGAGAACAAGGAGTATGTAACTGGAGTGTTCCTTGATCTAGAAAAAGCTTTTGATTGTGTTAACATCACCATATTACTTGACAAGCTGTGGAACCTGGGTATCATTGGAATGGCTATGAGCTAATAAAATCGTATATGAGCAATAGAAAACAATTTGTCTTGCTTAAAACAAACAGTGGGTCTTACAAATCTAAAATTACAGACATCAAATATGGAGTGCCTCAAGGTTCTGTCTTGGGACCCCTTCTTTTCTTGATTTATGTTAATGATATACAGTATTGTTCTCCTAACTGTACAAAAATATTGTATGCAGATGACACATCAATAGTGTGTAAACACAAAGACTATGAGAGTCTGGAGGTACAGTGCAACAGTGTAACTAATGAAATAGTCAAGTATTTTAATGAAAGCCATCTAAATGTAAGTGTTTCAAAGACTGCAATGATGGAATTTAAGACAAGGAAACAAATAGAATTTGACATGAAATTATCCAAAGGAAATGCCATTGTAAAAAAGGAAAAATGGACAAAGTTCTTGGGAATTACAATCCAGGACAGCCTCAAATGGGACATGCATATTGATTCCTTAGCATGTAAGCTGTCGAAGAATGTGTTTGCTATAAATATAATTAGCAAATATTGTAAGGACATGGGTGTATTAAAAACTGCTTATCATGCCCTATTATCATCAAACTTAAACTATGCTGTAGAAATATGGGGTGCAACAACTCAAGCCAACCTAAGTACATTATTAATACTACAGAAAAAAGTTATCAGAATTATTTGGGGTGCCAAACCTCGAGAATCATGTCGGAATCTGTTCCCAAAATTAGGTGTGCTTACCATTATAGGTGTGTACATATTGAAAGTTGTATTGCTTGTGAAAACAATAAATCCAAATTTCAACTGTGCCTGCACCAATATGGTACAACGCAAAAGTTCAGATACCATGTAAATAGCCACAGAACAGCTTTATATGAAAAAAATGCACTTCATGCTGAGCTGAAGCTATCCAATGCCTTACCAAAAAGTCTAATTAGTATTGGAGGGCAGCGTGGAGGGAAAAATCGTAGAGGGAGACCAAGAGATGAATACACTAAACAGATTCAGAAGGATGTAGGTTGCAGTAGGTACTGGGAGATGAAGAAACTTGCAGAGGATAGAGTAGCATGGAGAGCTGCATCAAACCAGTTTCTGGACTGAACACCACACACACACATTTTAGACCTTTATGTTCGGCATCACATTTTTAATGTGTTGACTGCCATGAGACCTCTGGTGGCCACAGCACAGAATTATACCTGACACTGTGGTCTGGCAGTGAAACATCCATCACTGTCCAAGTGGCAGTTGACGTGTTAAACAATTCAGTTGCTGCCATGGCTCTCTCAGCTGACTCTGGAGCAAATGCTGACACTGAGGAGTAGGCATGACGGCCAGTTCCACCGCAAATATTCAGTAATTTTGCAACACAACAGGAGCAATATGTGTATGTTGCTTTTGTGTGTGAGATAACTCGTGTATATGTTTGTGATATTTTTATCTCTTTTCTTGTTTTGTCTCATTTTGTAGCACTGGGCAAAAGAAGGTATGTGTTTAATGTTTTATACCATCTTCTTTCAAAGAATTGGTGTTCATGATAAAATAATCTAATGAGGTACAGGGACAAAGATTCAAGCATAGAAAATTTTTATAAACCTAGTATACAGTACTTAGAGTTGCAGAGAACCAGTTCTGAGAAAGTTAATAAGTTTCTGTAGACAAATTTAAACTGCCTGGTCTGATTTAGAAGCAAGTACACAAGTTGTTGATAAAACTGTAAAAAATTCCACACATGTTGATGATCTATTTAATGGACATAAACTGGTGAATGAGGCAGTTGAAAACCAAAGGGTAGGATGTGGTTCAAGCTCTGGAAAAGTACCAGATACTATTCAAGAGTAGTGGAGAGTGATTTTTAAAGTGTTTCAAAATACTCGTACTTCATGTTGCAATATTTCTAAAATTCGAGTTTGCAATGTCTCTGTTCTCAACTCCAGTTGAGAGAGCATTTTCAGTTATGGGGAACATTTGGCCTGCAGGAAGTGGGTGACCTTTCACTATCTACTGCTAAACATCTACTCAATGTTAAAATTAATTCGGAACTTTCTTGTTGTGAACTTTCAAAAGTTTGTACTGGGTTGGATCCAAAGAAATACAGTAAGCCTATGGGTATGCAAACAGATAAATGGGATTAATTTGGGGGGTGGGGTGGGGGTGGGGGGTGCTATATTTGTTTCTGTCATCTCCACTTACATTCGTGTAAGTCAATGTTTATGTTATTTTGTTCCTAGTGGAGCATATTTTCCCTTGTGTCCTACATTTCATCAGCTTCCTGTGGTTCCTAAACACCACCAGTGAACTCATGATCCGCGACAGGTTTGTTGCTGGCAACAGGTATGTTTCAGAGATCAGAAATGAACTCCTTATAGGGATACTCACTTCAAACTTACCAGAGAGTCCTGTGATGTCATCTCCAAACTCACCGTCTTCATGTGCCCATGGACTTAACTCATGAGTCTTTGTCACAGTCCACTCAGCACCTGAGTCTGTTTTCAGGTGCAAGTGGACACAACTCGCTCAGAAAGGAGAGCACAAGTATAACTGGAGTCTCACGGCATTCCCACTACATATGCAACTGCTCAAAGAGATTTACAACATTAAAATGTAAATTACTATTCATTCAGTTCACACAATCATTATTTCGGCTTTATAGCCATTCTCAAGTGCAAGCTGAAATGTCACAAAATGACTGACCTGCGTAAATGACAGAAGTAAATTATATACCAATAAAGTGACTGATTGCTAACCAGTGAATATTATTATGTTTATATATACACTTATCTATATAAAACTTTTTTTAATATTTAATATCCATTCCGAGAATGTCTAACTGTTATGTTAACATATATACACTTTCCAGGCATTACTGAATGTGTAAAGACAGTACCAAAAAACGTGACATTAGGATGAAGTGCAATCTCTAAATGGTGATTAATTATTAAAATAAATTACAGATATGAATGATAAGCTACAAAACTCGCTGTTAGCCCAAAAAACACAAGTTGCCATGACCAAATGAATATAGAAATAGTGCACTTTTTTGTCACAGAAGATATAACAGTGACGTTGCTCTGTGCCCAGTTTTCATTTGACGCAGCACGTTTTGTCATGGTGGAGATGGAATATGCAAGAATCAACAATTCTATTTGCACTGGATGAAATTTGTGTGTTTTATGTCCTGCAGCATGGATTATGACTTGAGGCTTATTCCAGGTACCACTCTTCCTTAATGGACCACATTTGCATTTGTATACTTTGCATCAGTTAAATTTATTTTTGTCTTACGTCCTCCACAGTCTCACAAAACACATAAAGGCCATCTGACCCAGACAGTCAGTCATTTCACCTTGTCAGGGTTACTTTACAGGAGGAAGATGGTGTACTCACCTTCCATACTAACAATAATTCAAGACTAGCTTTACTCTCCTGCATGCTTCAGTAAGAGGGAACGAGTTAATGAGTATGAGGTGACTACAGTGCCACAGTTCCTAGTCTCATCATACTCAAGGAACTACACTGATGTAACAGTGGCACTTTGATTTGTGAAGTATGCACCCTGAAAATTAGACTCATACTCACTCCGTTTCTGCTCTCTAGTATGTTTTAGCCTGTGAGTGCATGCCTTCTCCTGGCCGGAATGCTTTCTACACCATGTCAAGCCACAAAACGGTCCATGTGGGGTACTAATGCTCGGATATGTAGGGTTACTATATGTCTGCTATTATGTGTGAAGATCCACATTTTGAATGTTTAATGCAGCGTCCGTATAAATTTTTATGATTTCTGCTAATGTCTGTGTAGATGTTTTTCTCCGTGTAGTGGAAGGGAATACAACAATAAAATCTGTACACGAGTATTATGTATTAAACATTTATTAATGACCGCACAATACGATAAGCCACCTCCCTCACTGTTCAGTGCGAACTGCCTGTCCAGAGTGTAGATGCTCTGCACCTTCATTCAGCTGTGTTGATCAATGATGATTCTGTATGTTTGATATGGAGCAAATCATGGCGGAAGGTGATGTGGTTGGTCATAATGGTTGGTGGCAGTTATTGGTGTTGGTTGTTGCACTGCTAACAGTGATGGTGAATCGTTTACGGGTGGTGATTGATGTTGGCGAGCTGCTTGGTGTTTTAACTGGCAGGTTCATGATGAGATTACCTGCCAGGGAGATTTGTGAAGACACTGCCCAAACTCCGCTGTAGTCTAGGTACGTGCACCCCTATGGCATGTGAGTGCTGTCTTTATCATACGGTGTCATTGTTCCACCAGGCCATTACTCTGGGTGTGATACGCCATGGTGCAATGGTGGGAGATTCTGCAGAAGTTGCAGAGGGCAGTGAAGAGTGCAGATTTGAATTGCCACCACTGTCTGTGGTGATGGTATCTGGGCAGCCAAAGCGTGATATCCAAGCCGCTACGAAAGCCTCGACAGTGGAGTCTGCCACAATATCTATCAGACGAACTGCTCCTATCCAGTGTGAAACTCAGTCAACAGTGGACAGAAGGTATATTTACCCATTAGATGCTGGCAGAAGTGCCACGAGGTGTAGATGCACACGGCGGAAGTACCTGCGTGGTATTAGAAACTGCTGAGGGACTTCTGCAAGTTAGGCCCACCTTTCTGTGTTGACAATTGAGACACAGGTGTGTCTATGCACGTCATGGCAGTTGCGTCTGATACCCAGCCAAACAAAGCACTTAGTGACGAGTCAGATTATTGGTCAGATGCCTGGGTGCACGAGATTGTGCCACTTATTTTGGCCCCTTTCCACAATTTAAACTACCTGTCCTGTCCTGTGGGTTTAGCAGGGCATCCCACTGGTAGCAGAGTGTGGTTATGCTTGTGCTTGCCATTCCAGTTGCTGTCAGTTTCACTCTTGTCCTGTTTTGGCGTTCTGTGGCACGATACTGTTTTGGCTGTTGCTTGTTTCAGGTGCTTATCGTAATGGTAGTCAGACAGTGTCCAGGGATCAGCCTGCTCAGAAAGGACCACCTTGTTTACGAGTTGGCAGTAAGGTGCCAGCCGATTGATGGCAGTGTTCCAGAATTAGTAGCCCGTTTGCATGCTGCCGTTCTTCATCCCAATTGACGTCACGTCAGTGGTGGTGGGTGAGACAGGAGCGGTAATTGAATTTTTGTTTGAGGCTGTTAGAGGCCTTGAGGACACAGTTTGTGTTTTGGTAGAAACCCAACCTAGTGACAGTCAGCTAGATAGGGTGCCGGCATAGTTAATGCATTACTTCCAATAGCTCTTTTCGTTCTCAACTGCAAATAGTTTTTTTGTCACCTTCTGAGACTTAGCTCGGTACCTTCTTCAGTGCAGGGACGTCGGGTTGCCTGTCGGCATGTGTTTCCTCTGCCTGGTTGGTTTCGAGCAGGTGTCTCGCTTTAGCTTTTGACCTAGCAATGAGACTTGAATTAGTCATCTCTCAGGACTTAAGTCAGTCCGTTCCTGGTGCAGGGATGTTGTTAGCCTATGGGCGTATTCCTTCTGCATGGATGGGTCCAAGCGAACATCTCGCTTGCGGGTTTCTCATGACCATTATTGCTTTCATTAAGGAGCTATGAGCCAATTTCATTTTGCTATGTCACCCCTGGGTTAATGTTTGAGGGGGGGAGGTTGAGCCGTGCACGGCTCGCATTTATCCCATTTGTTGTTTGTCATCTTCTATTATGCACCAGCAGTGCAGTCGGCACGCAGCAGCAGTGAAGTCGGGACGGAGCGCCAGTGAGGTGCGGACAGCCAGAGCTCACCGACCGCTAGCGACACACATGAACTGTCCAACGGAGGGAGATTGGAGCAGGACAACCGTTGGTTGGTCGTTCGGTTGGTCGTCTCATCGGCCACCGTATATTTGGTCCTTTAACCATTTCCGAGCCTGGCAGTTGGTCAGTTGGCGTGGAGCAGCGAGGAAATCTCCGCAGCGTGTAGTTTGGTTGAGGCCGCTGGCGGCGTCCACGCGCTGCCGGAGTGTGTGGTGCTGTTCCCATTGCTACGATGTCTGTGGCTCACCGATCCTGGACACGAAAGTTGAGTTTTGACTTAATCTACCGGCAAGTCACGATTGTTCACATTGTGTTGTTTGTATTTCGTTGTTGGCTATTGGGACATTCCCGCGAGCAACAACATGTGTTTTCAAGTTGGCAAATTTTAGCCACCCTCCAGTGGAGTTTAACTGTATTTGGTTATTTTGAATTGAAGTGCACCAGCGGAATCTTCTGTCTTGTGGCTGTTAACGTTCCAGTTACCTGCCCTGGCCGCTGACGTAAATTCAGGCAGTGTGGTTTCCTCATCGTGTTGTCGCTGTCCAGAACAGTGTGTAGTTTGACAGCTCAGTGTATAATTGGTTGTGGGCGCCAATACCTTCTACATTATTCCATTGAACTTCCTGTTGTGTACTGGTCGGGTGGAGCAGAAGGTATCTTGTTGGTGGGTCTGTTGACTGTCTGTTGGTTGGGTTGTCGTCGGATCAAGAATGGTTGGGCCGACTGCCTGTCTCGCCTAAGCGAGTGTTAGTGTTTGAATTCCAGGCCGACCCTTGGAAACTTCTGAGTGTTGTTGGATGTACTGCCTTTTTTTATTTGTTCTTGTTGTTTGTATTTGTATGGCTTCTAGCTGATTTTTAAATTAAGGTTGTTTTGCCCTTAAGCTGTAAGACTGTTTGGGCCTTCAGCCTAATTTAAAGGACTGTTTTAAGGTAAGGCCTATGGCCTTTTAAAAAATTATTTTGGTTTGAGTCAAGTGATGGGCCTTCAGCCAATTTTTAAATAACCTTGTTTTGCTCTTAAGGTGTCAGATTGTTTGGGCCTTCAGCCTAATTGAAAGAACTGATTTAAGATAAGGCCTTCTGCCTTTTACTTTTCTGATTTTGGTTTGAGTCTTAAAGTTATTGGATTTTTGCTGATTTTAAATTAAAGTGCTCTTGCCTTTAAGGCATGAGATTGTACGGTGCTTTCAGCTGGTAATTAAGTTCCAAAAGCTAATGCTGTTTTTTTTTATTTTTGTTGGCTCTTGTAATGTTTGGTCAAATAAATAAAGTTGTATGTTCAAGTGTAACTGACAGCCGCTTATTTTGGCCCCTTCCCACAATTTAAACTACTTGTCCTGTCCTGCGGGTTTAGCAGGTCATTCACATATAAAGGAATAGGAGAGGACTCAAAATTGAACCCTGCGGGACTCTGTTTGTGATTTCTCCTGAGTCACTAGAATTTTCCATCAGTAAAATGGTGCCACATCTGTGCTGTGTTTTTCAGTCCATATGGCGTTATCAAGAACTTGAATAAACCGAAGGGCGTTACAATGGCTGTTTACTTATATCATCAGGATATATGGGGATTTCATAATAAGCTTTGCAGCAGTCAATCAAAGTAAAAATAGTAGCTCCTGTGAGTGAACGTGTGAAATCTCAGATGTTTGGCGGGGAGGTAACTGTCATGAATCATGCAAGAATTGAGAGACTTGTAGTCCCTGCAGAGTCTCATGGAAATGTCTTTTGTGGATCCAGATTTTATGGGTAATACCTGAGTGCTGTCTTAGTGTTACACTATGCCTGCTTGCAACTTTTCGTCTATTGTTAACTGACTCGAGAAGAAATGAAGCAATATACTGTGCCTTGTGGCAAATGGGAGGACACGGGGTCATGTTGATGTGGTGTATTATGCCATTCCTAATAGCACATTGCTAGAGGGACCGATGACCTCTGCAGTCTGGTCCCTTCAACCCCGCACAAACCAACCAACCACACTGCTAGAGCTAACTCATTGTATGTCATGCGAGGAGTTGGAATGCCATTGTCGAAGAGGAGTTAGCAAGGCAGATAGTGCTTTAAACCAATTTAGTTTGTTGACAAAAGGCATTGTGTGTTGTTGTGTTGACAGGCTGCTGCTGTGAGGTGTGGCTGTCTGGTGGAGCCTTGGCTGTGTGCGCCGGTGCCACTGTGGTGTGTGACATTCATCAGAGCTGGTTGGGCGCAAGTGTGAGTACGAGGGACATCTCGTGTATTCGCCGACGCAAGAATTGATGCAGGTCTCGTGCAGTCATTCTCGGATTGTGTTGATGGATTGTATGGTTGTAAGACAAACGTTTAGAAGTGGACTGCTATTGGCCAAGGTCGTGACATAGGTCAAAGGCAGGCAGGAGCATCGGTTTATGGTCCATGCCAATGTTGGGGCAGAGAGACCCGGGATGGACTGTCGTGTGACACAGTGGAATAGAGCACTATGGTATAGGTCAAGTGAGAGGCTGAATTTGTGTCAACTACATAATGTAGTACATCCGTAAGTTGTACCGTCAGATCCACAGTGCCACGTATGCAGATACTGGCATCATTAGCCATGTCTAGTTGCAGACTATGCTGATAAGGAAGAATATGTCTGTGGAATGATCCTGGATATGTAGATGTCCTTCATGAGAACTTGCTGTGGTAGAAAAGAGGCAACTTGGTACTGCAGTGCGAGTTGGTACACCTGTCACGGCTTGCGATAGTCATTTTGGTATGAGGAGGGCTCCCGACAGTTGCAGGAGGCTGCGCTGTGCTGCACGTGATACCAGCAGTGTTGTAGCTGGGGGGAGGCGAGATCAGTTGGCGTGGTGTTTGCTGTGGCTGATGTGGTGCAATGTGCAATCTGTGATTCGGCACTTGGAGAGGGATCCTTGACATCAGTTCCATCCGAGGTCAGGCAGCATTGAGATTTTTCGGATCGTGTGCTGGCGTACCAGGGGGGTACCAGGTGTGCCGTATCATTGAATACAATCTGACCACTAGGGGTAGTCGTGTATCTAATGGTTCCGCCTCATGCACTAGCATTTCAAGCTGTAGCTGAGACAGAAGTTTGACAGCCCATAATGTCCAGGGGGTTGGGCCCTGCATTAACATGAGGTCCACTAGCAAATGTAAACAGTGCCATAATTGTGAAGGAGATCCCTCGGTGAGTCACTCATCGTAGATCACCTGTTGCATCTTTTGCTTAGGGGTGTGAGCGATCTGTTGTAGAAACACTGTTTTTGCTGCAGCATACTAATTGTGTGTGGGCGGGGACAAAATAGTGGTGTTCTGTGAGATGGCAGATCAACATTACAAATTTTGAGTTGTCACTTACAGTGCCTAATAAAGTGAATATGAGCCAAACCATAACATCACCTGATCATGCTGGAATTGATAGTGGTTGTACCATAAGACACGATAGACACCGAAACTGTCATTTGCAGTGCAACTATAGCTGGCAACAGGTGCAGTGTTGCACAATGGGTGTGTGTTTGAAGTGATTTCATTGAATGCTGTCGATTGTGGTGTGGTAGATGCAGAAGACACTGTTGGCACTATATCTGTTTTTACAAAATCCAAATGCGAATTGTCCTTGAAGGCGGTTGCCATGGGATCAGCATGAAAGTACACTAATAAAGGCTTCAGTGGCAGCCATTGTTTAATCACAGTCACTGTGTCTTGTGAGGTGATGTTCGTGCGAGCATTTTGTTCTGTATTCCACACTTTTGTTGACAAAAGCAATGAGAATACTGAACTGTAGTCGGAATTCGGAAAAGTAGAGCTGCAAGGAACAGCAAATGAAATAAATTTTGTGTGTATTGTCAGCGCACAATAAAGTGATGCAAGACAGTATTTCGGGAATATACCAGCGTCCACTACAGTCAGGGTCACTAATGTAGATGTTTTCCTCCATGGAAAATATACAGGAAGGAAATATACCAATAACATGAAAACACAAATATTATGGATTTAAACATTTAGTCGTAACTACACGACACCATTCAGTGCAAACTGCCTGTCCAAAGTGCATGCACTTCACACCTTGTCTTGGCCATGCTGGTCAGTGATGTTCTTTGCCTCGGTGTTCCCACACCCTTATTTTTTTTTGCTTTGGGAATTAAGATCTTTTGATTTTGTTTTTATCTTGTGTCATCAACAAGCATATATTTTTAGTTCAATTACTGAAATACATTATTTGCCATTGGGTTGTCCGATCTCTTATGCTAGTAAAACCAGTGATAATGAATTTAATTGGTTACAATAAGTGTTTTGATATTATTAGCTCAGAGATACAAAATCTGACTTGGAGAATAGCCACAATTGAGGATCAGTGTAATTCAATTAAAAATTATTAATTGAAGTCCACAACACTTGTGTTGAGAGGTTGTTCTCCTCAATACAGGCACCATGGACAAAAGAGGGGAGTAGACTGGCTGTTGACTCTGTAAAAAGGACTGCAATGGTAAAATTAATTTTAGATATTTGAACTGCAAAATTTGTTAAAAAATATTTGTGTCAACAAAAGGAACTTTTAAACAAGATTCAGTTCAGTAAAATCTCCTCGTGGGACATTGGCTGTGAAGCAATGTAGGTATGTGTGATGTTTGTAATATCTGTTTTATTTTGTTTGTTTCATTTGCACTATAGCCATCTGACAGCATAAAATTGAACTGATAATGTTTCATTCTGCAGTCCTAAAGAGATTAATCAGGTGCTCGAAAGGAATATGAAGTCACTGTTTGACAGCAATCGTACTATCTTATTTAAAACCGAAACACATCCCAATCTAGTACTGATTACCTCGCCTATGCTAGATGTAAGGGGTACGGCAATCATACTTTTTTATTAAAAAAAAATCTACCACCGCTATATATTTACATCAACATCTATACTCTGGAAACCACTGTGAAGTGCATGGTAGGGGATACGTCCTCCTGTACCAGATATTAGGGCTTTTTCTAGTTCTGTTCACATATGTGGTGTGGGAAAAATGATTGTTTAAATGCCTCTGTAATAAATACCTAGAGTCATCACTTAAAGCCGGTTCTTGAAACATTGTCAGTAGACTTTCTCGGGTAGTTTATGTTTATCTTCAAAAAACTGCCAGCTCACTCCTTTCAACATCTCAGTGACTCTTTCCTGTGGGTCCAATGGTTCATTGGTTCCAATGACCATTTGTGCTGCCCTTCTCTGTATATGTCCAATATCTCTGCTAGTCCCATTTGGTATGGGTCCCACATGCTTGAGCAATATTCTAGGATGGGCTGCACGAGTGATATGTAAGCAATCCCTCTTATAGACTTACTGCATTTCCCTAGTATTCTACCAATAAACTGAAGTTTGCTACCTGCTAATCCACAACTGAGTAAATGTGATCGTTCCACTTCATGTCCCTTCTAAGTGTTACACCCAAATATTTGTATAAGTTTACAAGTTCCAAATGTGGCTCACTAACATTTAATTCATAGGATATGATGTTAGTAAAGTTTACCTTATCGTACCCTTTTACTAAACTATCCTAAAAGGATGTTGATCAATCCCATTAATGGTGTCAGAATATCATACCCCCATAGGCATG
Organism: Schistocerca cancellata; assembly: GCF_023864275.1. Classification (NCBI taxonomy): domain Eukaryota; kingdom Metazoa; phylum Arthropoda; class Insecta; order Orthoptera; family Acrididae; genus Schistocerca; species Schistocerca cancellata. The sequence continues at coordinate 280,668,329 of NC_064632.1, read as the reverse complement.
AAACTGAAAGGTAGTCTGTCACAGAAAGCTTGTATTTTTTAACATTTCTGAGTTTATTGGTTCTCAAGCTACAGTATTCTCTGAAAATTAGCTGAATAAATTGGAGAGATGTTGGATTATGAAGGTTAATTCCTGAAGGGAATATCTCACTGAAATGTTATGTGTCTATCTCAAAGAGTACAGGATGGGGCAGAGTAAGAAGTGAGTTTGGAAAGGTTCTAACCACGTTAAGCATTTTTTTCTAATGTGTCAGTTTCTGACTCCTAATTTCCTGCCCCCCTTCAGTCCATGAATTCATTCGCTTAGCATTCACAGCTGTTGCCCATGGATATAGCGTGGGCAGTACCGGATCCAGGATTTTGTTTTGGGAGCAGCTTGACTCATCTGAGCGTAGGCTCTCTCAAGGTAAACATGAATATACTAAAAAGCACACATAATTTTATTTTTCTCATTTAACACGTAGCAAGTCTCCTTGGATAACACTTAGCAAATTCTTCAGTGACTTTGACAGGTTGTAGGCTGCCAGATATATCTCGGTGAATATACGGTACTTCGTACTGTTCAAGCAAGCGCACAAGAAAAAGTCTGATGTTGTTTGCTCCAGAGAATGGGGAGGCAATGCTATATCAAAGTTTCGAGACATGACGTGATTTGGAAATAAAGCACAAACAATATTGGTGCTCTTTCTTGTCGTGTGGGAGAGTGCTCCATCTAGCTGAAAAAGTGTCTCCTCGTTTGTTTCGGACTGTAGAATTTGTGGAGTATAAAAGATTTCCAATCTGTCTGCAAATCTCTATGGAGTCACTGTCACAGCATCATCTTCAAAAAAGTAGATACCTGTGATTTCTGATGAAGACTTACCGAACCACACAGTAATTTTTGTGGAATGGAGAGGCTGCTTGATGCTATTGTCTAAGATTCACGTCTCTACAAAACCTTAAGTTCCGCTTGTTGTCGTAACCTAAAATGGAAGTAGGTTTGTCGATCATCTTGAAGTTGTTTGTAGTGTCTTTTTCTTTATTGGAATTCGACATTTCTTCACGGAACCGTCATCGACTCGTGTAATGTGTTTCTTTAAGAGTGTGAACAATTTGGATCTTGTAAGGCTGATAGTGTAAACTGTTATGTAAAACCCGTCTAATGGTTCTGTTGGAAATCCCCCAAGTGTAGTGCTGTGCCGGTAAGCGACGTGCGTGTCTTTCAGTTGCATCTCCCTTATATGGTCAGTGTTTTTTTGAGTACACATTGTCTTTGGTTTCCCGGGCTTCTTTATCGCTGTTGAGAAAAGTATCTTCTAAGTTATTAACCCACGTTTTAATCACACAGACAGACAGCACCGGCCAGTTCTAATTAATGTAAAAACGTGGGCGAAAAGCACGACTTGTGTGCACTTAAGAACTACCGTTTTCGCAGGAAGCTTTGACAGCTTAGCGCGATGCCGAGGTTTCCACCGATCCATAGCTGCTGAATGCTGACGTGTTACGAGCACGGGCAGTTGCATTCCCACCATCTTCCCGCGCTTTCCAAAATTACTCTCCACTCTTTGTCTCGCCCTGTCTTTAGGAGTGATATTAAGAAGTGATGTGAAACTGAGGGTTTACGTAAAATCAGTGTATGGTGTGGTTTGGGTTGTTCAGCCGAGATGTTGATTCTATCCTATAAAACTGAATCAACGACTTGGCAGATCACCCGAGAGCACCCCATTATCCAATTACGCCTAGAAACTAGGGTGATCATGTAAAATCAGTAGTATGGCAGGCGAATGGGAAGACTTAATTTTCTTGGAAGGATTCTGGTTCGTATAGTGGAATGCATCTGTCAAGGAAATCGCATACGATATGCAAATGCGACCAATTTTGGAGTACTGTTCCAATGTTTCGCTTACGTATCATGTAGGTATGACAACAGACGTTACCACTCTACTCCCCGATGTATACATTTTCATGTAGATGCTCAGGGTTGATGTTTTACTGCCTTATTGACGTTTAGATCATTAGACATTGAGTACTACCTCACTTTAAGGAAGTTGGATGGAGTCCCAAATGACATTTCTGAATGAAAGTATGCAAAATAAACACCTTTGTGAGCTGTTGTCTGTTGGCTTTCGTCTCGGGATCAGCGGCCAACAGTCGTCGAGTGGTTTTCCTGACGTTTCGCCAGCACGAGTGGCTAGCATTTCTATAGATGCATCTGTGAAGGTTCGGTTCTGGCGCCCGCGGCCACCGCTTTGAATTCCCGCCGAGTGGCGCCTTCGCAGTGAGCACGACATTACGCAAACTACCTATCCCCACCCTCTCGAAAAGGTTTAGTTTGAGAAATGCAGACCCTAAAAATTCGCTTAGCCTGTGGGTTTTTAACGAGGGAGGTGCCCGGTGTCGCTGAAATGCGGAAAGGGGAGCTTGCCTCGCCTTGAGTTGTCTGTCGGAGGGGGGGGGGGGGGGGAGGCAGTCGATCATCCCTTCACCCCACCCCACTGGACTCGCAGCCGGACGAGGTGACTGACGCCTTCGCTGGCGTTCAGTGTGCGTTAGCAGAGCTTAGCTCGTCAGTGTCCTCTTTTGAAACTGGCGAGCCTTCACGCTCGCAGGTCAGTAGAATTAGAGCTCGTGTGGTGCACTATGCTAACGGAGTTCAGGATTTGCGCAGCGTCCTGCCCGCGGATGTGCGCTGTGGACAGTTGCAGGACTCAGTCAAGGAAATAGTTGCGAGAATGCAGGGGCTAAATAGTTGTGATAGTGATGCTGAGACAGCTGGGGTAGCTGTGGCAATATAGCTCGGGGGTATTGACCTTATTAACAAAGAACCCTGGGCCCTCTTTTCTCAGTTGTTTACTAAACTACCCAACTACCTAGAAGGGATGTTGTGGCAAGGGAGAGTATTGTCAGTAGTGAGTATCGAGGATGCTGAGCGGTGCCTGTACATTTTGTTAGAATTGCAGGATCGTGGGGAGATGTTTGGTTTAAGTGAGGCGCAACGACATGAGCTATTGTGTCATACGTTTTAGGGCCGTTTGGAGCAAACCTTGGAGGACGCGATGCGCGGTGCCCTGCCGCTCTCAGAGTTTAGACGAAAAATCCGTACAGACTATTTGTCTGCACGTGCCCGTCATCAGTTCACAGAGAAAAATTACCTTGGGATGCAGGGCCACGACGATTTAGTGGAAAGGTATGTGAAAAGGGCCAGGGTTGCCATTAGAAGCTTGTCTACAGATTTTCAGGAACACGAAATAGTCGGTAACATCTTGCGAAGGGGGCGACCTAGTGATGGATCTAGAGTAGCTTTTAGCCACAGAGCGAGGAACCTCCTGCGGCTGGATACGTTAATCTCGCAGACGAAGGCCGTGGGCCGGCCTAAGTGGCCGAGCGGTTCTAGGCGCTACAGTCGCAGGTTCGAATCCTGCCTCGAGCATGGATGTGTTTGATGTCCTTATGTTAGTTAGGTTTGAGTACTTCTAAGTTCTAGGGCACTGATGACCTCAGCAGTTAAGTCCCATAGTGCTCAGAGCCATTTGAACCATTTTGAAGGCCGTGGGCCATGCTGATAGCGCTCGAGCCATGAGCGAGGAAAAAATTCGGCGGGCACCCGAGAGAGCGGCGCCAGTGAGGAAATCACGTTTTTCTGATATGCGATGTTAAAGGTGCGAGGTCAAAGGGCATTTAGCGAGGAAATGTTCGCTGCCGAGGAGCATCCCTGGCAGATGATATACAGTAAGTGGAAAGGGGGCCTCACCACGATTTCGGAGGTTTTGTGGAAACATCGTGGCCACCCGATCTTCAAGTGTTCCGTTTGTGTGTGCAAGTTTTAATGGTGAATCTGTTTGTGTGCTTTTGGTTATGGGCAGTTCTTTGAGTTTGATTAACGAACATTTGTATTTTGCACACACTGCCTTATGGAAGTTTCCCCAGGTTTCTGGCACGGGGGAGAGGTGTAGAGCATCTAATTCTGAGGAGATGCTTTTAGGGGAAGTTACGGTTAAGGTCCGGATTGAAGATGTCGCTTGGAGGGTTAAGGTGAAGGCAGCTCGGAACTTGTCAGTTTCTGCTATTTTGAGCGCGGATTCTCCCCCGCGCGTTGGTCTGTTTCCAGACTGCAGGAGAGGCAAGTTCTCTTTTGGCTTTGATAGGGTGCATCATTACAAGTTTTGGTATTACATGGTCGGGAACGGATACGGAGAATCAGTCTAGAGTGGTTACAATGGAAGGATGGTTAGGATATTAGTCATCTATCTCGGGAACAGGCAAGGGGGTTACGCCAGTTGCCCAGTCACTTTGCTAACGTATTGGCCAATCGCTTGGGTCTAGTGAAATTAGAGGAATACAAGACCGAGCTTACTGACAAATGTACTAGGACGGCACCCACCGTATCGTCTCTCTCAACCTCGTATTAAGCAGCTCAAGCTGTGCACGGACGAGGTGTTGAGGAGTTATTAGGACGTTTAGATCAGCCTTTGCCCCCCCCCCCCCCCAGATTTGTGGTGTCCGAGGGACAGGACCGGGTACGCCCAGCAGTGGATTATAGAGCCTTGATTAAGAAGGTAGTTCTGCAGTCAATACCATTACCTGATCTGCTTAAGTGTTTTGGCTGGTTTAAGAATGCCAAGATTTTTACGATTCTCGACCTTAATCAGGTCTACTATCAGGTTACATTAGCTGAAGAATCAACACCCGTCACAGCTTTCATTTCCGACTGGAATCCTTAGGAGTATAGCAGAGTGCCGCTTGGACTTTCTGCAGGTGACGCAGTCCTGTCCAGAATTTTAGACAATGTTTTTCCGGGTTAAATTTTAGATGTCACTTATGTCCCTGGAAGAGTAAGTATTGTTCCTCACAAAGGATTCCAGGTCTTGTATCTCGTTTCCAGGGTGTGCTGCTGACATATTTGTCCTGCATGTATTACCATCTCATTAATCATACCTCTCTTCCGGCTCGGGTGTTGTTCTGAAGGTTTATGCAGATGTCGATCCGTCTGTGTGCGGTTTTCGATATATGCTGTAGCCCAGGTTCTCACCGTTACTCGTAAGCAGCACATCTAGAAATAGTAGCTACTGATCCGTTTCTACCTGCGTAGTAAATTTAATTCCGCCATGGACACCGTTAACACGTCTCAGGAAGTCAGCAAGTCGTTCCTCACCACAGCTCCACACGACACAGATGACTGTGTCTTGTAGTTCTTGTGCCACACCTTAGGTTTACAAGCTGCCAAGTCCAATGGGTTTCTTTCGAAATGCTCTGTGAAGGGACTGGTAGCCACGAGGCTACCCACAACGACACCTTGCAGCCGTTTGTGGAAATCATCTTTCCACGCAAAGTAGCTCGTGGGAAGACGCGTATGAAACAGCTTGATGACGTCCTGTGGGGAAATAGAGTTGATGTGCTTCAGGAAAACTTTAATGACAGTTTGGTGAACAAAGAAACGACATCAAAGCTGATCAGGATGTAGATGGGTCCAAGTTTGTGTTTCTTGAACTTCTCTATGAAATATCCTGAGTCTTTTCCGCATGCTGCTGAAGCAGAGAGGCCAAACTTTTTTTTTTTTTTTTTAAATTTGTACGTCGGTGGGCCAGGAGCTCTTTACAGACGGCCTGATTATTGCACAGTCATTATGGACTTACGGTCACCCACACAGCCGACGTCGTGGGGCTTCTGTGTTACACTCAGGTTCTTCGATACGTCCATCGAAAGGTAAAACGCCTGATTAAGCGATTCATATACCATACGATCTACAGTTAGCTTTCGGTAAGTCGTCGGATCTTGTCTAGTAGGTCACGTTTCTTCTTCTAATAACGCCCTGTATTTGCTACGACTGTCGCATTTCTCTTGTCGTTGGCGGAGAAAATATGTTCTTGTCGATGTAGAGGATCTTGGTAGTTGATCTCTTCATTTCCCAGGTATCAAGCTGGTGCCTTTCCTGGACTCGGTATCCTGGCCGACACAATGTGCATTTCCTCGGCATATTCAGTAGGAAGGGCCCAAATGGTCATTTCTGTATTAGTGATGGTATCCTCTGAGAGTAAAAGTCTGAGGATGATGGTGAAGATAGCAAACTTTTGAAGCACAGACTGTTCCTGTTGAGGTCAGTGGTCGTTCATGTATGTTGACAGCAGTACACGATACACCAGCGATCAACTCGTAGATCTGCTTTTTGCATTTTTGAAATCACTTCTTCTGCCACTGGGTGTAGCAATCGAGTTCATACTGCATACTCCGACGATTGATGCCGTCGATCGTGTCTTAATCACTGCGGACGCATAGTGCCATTGAGTTAGCAGAAAATGACCATAAGTTTCTCACCAGTTCTTAACAAGTCTCTCAGTGTTGTGTGAATTCGGTCGTGTAGAAAAGCTTGTTTCATCCTACTGCAGAGACGATGCACCTGAACAGTGGTGAGCGAACTCGACAGTGTGTTCCTACATTTCTCTGCAGCCCAAACCGCAGTCTCCAGCACGGCTCGCGATGATGGCGTGTGCCCACACTGGACGCTCGACAGCAGCAGTGCGTACTGGCCCAGGATGACAACCGGCGACAGCGTGTTTGCTCGGGCAGTGGTGGGTGTGCAGCTAGGTGGCCCAGACTCGAACTCGTGGTCCACCAGGAAGGCAGCCACCAGCAGACGGCAGTCACCCGGCGGGTGGCTAGGCAGTGCGAAGGCACCGAGTCGACAGCATTCAGGCTCAGTTCAGGCAGTGGCCTGCAGCTATTGACGATGGCGACTGGCTACTCCATCTCACCCCATGATCGGACTTGTTCTCGTGAGAAGCGACTGGTATCGACTGGGTAACTGAGAATATTGAGCACAGCTGAGTCTGAGAGTCTAAATTAGGTGGTATTTGTACGATCCGTAGCAGTTCTGGGCACTAAGTTGTAACATACCAGAGCTGCCATGAGTAATTGTTGGGAAATCTTGGCATTTACCCTAGTCTTTCCTGTCTTCTCAGCTCCTCCAGAAACCCTGTCGGCACTGTAATGCGTCACTATTCTGACTTTCTGAAGCGCTGGCCAGCCTCTTCTGCAGTGACAGCGTACTGAGTACTTCTTGCGTATTGGATGTGTGTAGGGTGACAGATGCAGTTGTTTAAAAAGGAGGACAAACAGCTTCAAAAAGGAGGACAAAGGAAGAAAAAAGAGGACACATCAAACGGGTCAACTGCAGATGAGGATACAACCCGTCACCTTTGGACAAGTCACGTGACTGCCGGGAATTACCGGTAAAACTAGTAGTTAATTGTTACTCGTGATCAGCTGGTGATTCCCAGAGCAATATATTTTTATTTTAAATTGAAAACATTGATTGTGGTGACAGTGTGGCATCAATTGTTTAAGATTTAACAAAGACGGCTGCCTAAACGCCACTCCTGATTGGCTACTTTCATGTTACTTGTCCAAAGCTGACGGGTGGTATCCTCATCTGCAGTATTCCCCATCAAACATACGTTCACTTTTAATTAATGAGTTTATTATTTTTTTATGCTTCTGAGTGGCAATATGATGTTCAATATCTTGGCCACCTCTGGAAGAAATTTAACATTTTAGTGACAAAGCAACACGCATTTCGTTTTATAGCGCTCAGGCAGCCAATAAGATTGCGTGTTTCTGTCGGGAATTAAAACTAGTTGTCAATTGTTACTAATGGTCAGGTGGTGGTTAACTGAGCAATATAAAAAAAATTAAAAACATTGATTGTGGTGACAGTGTGGCGTCAATTGTTTTGTTATGTCAAGAACACGGAATTGTTTACAAAGCGAAAAACGTAAGACCATTCACCTCCATTCCTTCGACGCACCGCTACCAACATCTACAATTCAAGCAACAGCTGACGACATGTAAACTGCACTTTAACCGTCCGAAAACAAATAAACTGAATGACTATCAAACAATGAAACAAAACCATGACAGTTACTCTGTCGAGTTTTTTCTTACCTTTATTGGCCGTATGTTCCAACCTCCACATATCTTACATTCCGCTTCAAATTCATTTCTCCCTTTCTTGAAAGCCGGATATTTGCAGAAAAGGACATCAGAAAATGTACACTTTCGTATAGGCATAGCCAAATATTTTACGTAACTCACTCGGTTAAAAATTACACACACAAATCACACGTGCACTACAGGAAGCCAAGCCAATACAAAGAGAAGATACGATACGAAAATTTTAAGTAATCGATATTTGCATTCGCTTATAGGTCGATCAACGATAACATCGACGATCCTGGCGCCACCTACTAAATCCGCTTTTGTGCTTGTTTATCATGAAGGCTGTGTCAATAAAAATGGTTCAAATGGCTCTGAGCACTATGGGATTTAACATCTGAGGTCATCAGTCTCCTAGAACTTAGAACTACTTAAACCTAACTAACCTAAGTTCATCACACACATCCATGCCCGAGGCAAGATCCGAACCTGCGACCGTAGCAGTCGCGCGTTTCCAGACTGAAGCACCTAGAACTGCTCGGCTACACCGGCCGGCCTATGCCAATAGTTAAAGTATTTAAGAAAAGCGCAGTAGAACAGGATGAATTGTAAATTTAACTGTATTACGCTCAACTTTGCGAAAAAGCCGGACACTGTAAAAATCCGCCCGGACCCCGGACAAAGAGCAAAAAAAGACATATCCGGATTAATCCGGACGTCTGGTCACCCTAGATGTGTGTTCCCATGCTATGGCGCCTAATTACTAAACTGACTTGAGATGCCCGCCGTATATTGTCGTTCTGCTGAAGAGACACAGGAGTTGTGCTCTTCGCCAGATAGAATGATGGCGCAACACACTGCTAGTCATTCCCCCTTTCTTGCTTCCCGTGCAAACGAAGCGAGGGCAAAACGACTGTTAATACTCCTATGCTTCCATACGATCACAGATTTCTCTTAGCTTGACTTCGCGGTCCTTATGTGAGATGTACATTGGTAGCAGTCTATCTCAAACGCTGGTTCTTTAAACATTCGCTGCTGCTACGGTCGCAGGTTCGAATCCTGCTTCGGGCATGGATGTGTTTGATGTCCTTAGGTTAGTTAGGTTTAAGTAGTTCTAAGTCTAGGGGACTTATGACCTCAGATGTTAAGTCCCATAGTGTTTGGAGCCATTTGAGCCATTTATTATATTTTTTTCTTTAAACTTTCTACATCTATGTCTACACTCTGCGAACCACTATGGAGTGTATAGCAGAGGCTACATCCCACTGTACTAGTTATTGGGGCTTTCTCCTGTTCCATTCACGTATGGAATGTGGGAAAAATGACTGTTTAAATGCCTCTGTGCCTGCTGTAATTAATCTAATCTTGTCCTCACGTTTGCTATGGGAGCGATATGAAGGGGTTGTAGCATATTCCTAGAGTCATCATCTAAAGCCTTTTCTTGAAACTTGGTCAGTAAACTTTTACGGCATAGTTTACACTTATCTTCACCAGTCTGCCAGTTCAGTTCTTTCACCAACTCTGTGACACTGTCCTAGGCTCGAATAACCTGTGACCATTCGTGCAGCCCTTCTCTGTATGCGTTCAGTATCCCCTGCTAGTTGTATTTGGTACAGGTCACACACACTTGCACAGTGTTCTAGGATGTATCACATGTGTGGCTTTTACGCAATCTGCTTTGTAGACTACTTGCATTTCCCCAGTGTTATTCTACCAGTAAATTGGCGTCTACTGCCTCCTTTACCCTCGACTGAATCTATGTGATCGGTCCATTTCATGGTCCTTACTGCTGCGTATTTGTATGAGTTTACAAATTCCAACTGTTGCTCGCTGATATTATATTCGTAGGATATTATGTGCTTTCGGTTTGTGAAGTGCACAATTTTACATTTTGGAATATTAAAGCAAGTTGCCAATCTGTGGACAACTTTGAGAACTTACAAAGTCTGACTGAATATTTACAGAGCTTCGTTCAGACTGTACTTCGTTGTAGATAACTGCGTCATTTGGGAAAATTCTGAGGTTACTTTCAATACTATCCGCAAGATCATTAATATACGTCATGAACTGAAGTGATTCAAGACACTTCCATAGGGTATACCCGAAGTTACTTCTACATCTCTCAATGTCTCTCCATCCAAGATAACATGCTGCGTCCTCCTTACCAAGAAATCTTCAGTCCAGTGACATTTCGTCTGATACCTCATATGATCGCTCTTTTGATAATAAACATAGGTGTGGTACGGAGACAGATGTTTTTCGGAAATCGAGAAAGACTGCATCTACCTGACTGTCTTCACCCATGGTTTCCTGGTTGTCACATGAGAAAATTGCAAGTTGTCTCAGTAATGTCTTCTTCCCCCCAAGGATACCCATTTTAGTTCGCAGAGCATTTACGTGACACTTGAGTGTTCATCAAACCTATCGGTAATAAATCTCGCCGCGCGTGGTAGCCGCGCCGTCAGAGGCGCCTTGCCACGGTTATCACGGCTTCCCCCGTCGGAGGTTCGAGTCCTCCCTCGGGCATGGGTGTGTGTGCTATCCTTAGCGTAGGTTAGTTTAAGTTAGATTAAGTAGAGTGTAAGCGTAGGGACCGATGACCTCCGCAGTTTGGTCCCATTGCAGCTTACCACAAATTCCAAATTCCAATAAATCTCGCAGTACGCCTCTGAACTGCTTCAATGTCTTCCTGTAATCCTAGCAGTACTAAAGAGCTGGTCGCACAAGTATTCTATACGCTGCCTCCTTTGTAGATGAGCTGTGCCTTCCGAGACTTCTCCCAATAAACTCAAGTCGCCCTTTTCCATCGCCTAAAATTCACCTTACATGCTTGTTCCATTTCATGTCTTTTTCCAACGTTACGTGAGTGCGTCAAACAGCACACAACTAGTACTGTATTTGGACGCTGTGCGATTGTTTTCCTACTCATATTGATTGACCTACATTATCCCACATTTAGCACAAGCTGCCATTCAGCATACCGAACAGAAAATGTGTTGAAGTCATCCTGTATCCTCCCACAGTCTCCAGCACGGCTTCTACCACTTGTTCCGTTCTTCTTCATATAATTGATATTGGTATTTGAGACTAATTTGCATTAGCAAGTGGTTTGGCCTCTGAAATAAAAACTTGCGTGCGCTACCCACTCGTCAACACAATAAACAGCTTTGCACATTATACAGCACTCCATTAATAATTTTGCCACTGTGCAGAACGAAAACACCTTCCCACTGAAAACCGCCTCAATGTATTCCTGATTATATTTGTTAAATAATGGTTGTCTAATCATGGGAAGTTGTAGGAAGGAGGGTTCATACATAGAAGATTTAATAACCATATGGAATCTTACTCCAATGTTACTCTTGTAAAAGAAAAACACAGTAAAATAAAGTGAAAAACTTAAGCTAATAGTGTGTGACTTTGATTTACATCGTCAGGAAGGCTGAAAGAAGAACAAATCAGAGCTTCTCATCTGTGCAACTCGAATTTTCGGATAAACAAGCGAAATAACCCAATGAACTCCCCATCCAAGATGCACATACAGCAAGAAAAATGCGAGCTGCACAGAGTACGAACTCTGAGATATGAAACTAACACCTCTTGCCACAGAAAAACGTGACCCATCTTCAGAAGCACAGTCAGCATGGGACGACAGCCAGGAAGTGAATGACCATCGCTGCAGGTCGACCCGCAGGAGGCGAATGATCAGAATGCCAGGTTGTCTGTACGCAGCCCAAACTGGCTGCTGCTTCCGTACCTGCAGCAGTATAGGTGAGGACAGAGTTCGTTTCTGAATTATTGTTATGGAATCCATACAGGAGCAGCTTATTGTCAGTTAGCAATGTGCTTAGTAGTTTAATTCTTAACATTCTTGTCCGTTTTTGTACTGACAAGGTACACCCAAGGCGTTTCAATAGCTGTGCACTTTAGAGTTCCTCAATTCTTAGTATGGAAAGGGACTGTGATTTCTGTGTACAGATGCAGGCTGAGTTGGTGACCCTCCACTCCTTGCTCCAGGCGGTACTGGCTTCAGTCATGCAGCTTGAGGTTGTTGTCACTGGGTATCCCTCTGTGTGTGTGGGGGAGGGGGGGGGGAGGGGCGAGCTGGATGTTGTCCAGCACAAATGCCACCTGATCATTTCGCTACTTGGGCTGCCCCCATTACAGCCCACACTGAGGTTGACCCTTCACCAGTGGTCGAATGGGAGATTGTCCTGAGGTGTAGCAGGCAGTGAAAGACTTCCTGGGCGTCCACTCGAAAAGACTATCTGGTTTGTCTGATAAACTGGTTTGAGGTGTTGTATATGGCTGATAATGATCCTGAAACAAATGCATTTTCTTGTTCTGTTTCAGAGGAATCTTCCCAGCCTGCAAGATCTGGGCAGCCACAAAGGGTGGGATTAATGCGAATTGGGAGCTTCAATGTTAGGCACATAATGGGGCTCCTTACGGACATGGCTGCCAAGAGTCATCCCAGATATAGAAGGCGTCCTTCTGGATGCCAAAAAGAGCACAGGGTGGAGGCAACTGCAGGTAGTGGCTCATGCCAGAACTAAGGATGTGTGCCACTTTGGATCAGAAGAGATTCTCTCTGGTTTCCGGCAGCTATCTGAATTGGTAAAGACTACCAGGCTTTCTTGCGAAACTAAGGTAGAGCTCACCATCTATAGAATTGTCGAAAGGAGCGACTGCAGACTTTTGGTACAGAGCCAAGTGGAGTGTCTGAATCATAGGCTCAAGCAGTTCTGCAATAGTATAGGCTGCAGATTCGACTTGGGCCATAGGGCGATGGGGTTTTGGGTTTGGCTAAATAGGTCATGAGTCCATTACAAGCAGGAGGCGGCTACACCTGTAGCAGGGGCTGTATGGCATGGACTGGGCGATTCTTTAGATTAGGTCCCGAGAAACAACAAAAAGGATTTCAGTCTCAAAGGGTGCAGAGGACAAGGGTAGATCTAGTAACCATAAGTATTGTAGTAGTAAACTGTCGTAGCTGTTTTGACAAGAAAGTTATGCCGAAATTGTTACGTATGACTTAATGGCGTTCAGAAAGGATAGACGTGTTTGTTGCTGTTAGAAGTAGTCCATCTTATAGCGAAATTGAAGTAGATGGTTCCTGTGAGTGGGTGTGGGTAGGGGCTGCACTTGACAACCGAAAGAAGTTGATGATTGGTTCTTTTTACTGAAATCCCGATTCAGATGATACAGTTACCGAACTGTTCGAAGAAGACTTGAATTCAAGTAGGTACTCGATAAATACAATTATATTTGGGGGTGACTTCAATCTACCATTGATATGGTGGCGAAAATAGATTTTTTAAAGTTGGTGGTAGGCACAAAACATCGTCCGAAATCGTAATAAATGCTTTCTTCGAAAATTATTTTGAGTAATTAGTTCAGACCCCGTTCGAAGTGTAAATCGTTGCGAAAACATAGTTACCTCTTAGTAAAAATTAGTCCTGTCCAAAAAAGGAGCATCATGACAGGTGTAGGGATGAGTGACTAAAGGGTCGTTTTAGCGAGACTGAATGCTATAATATCCAAACCTATCAAAAATAAACGAAAAATATATATGTTTAAAAAACGGATAAAAATTCACTTGACGTCTTCCTATGAGACGGCATTCATTCATTTCCAAGCAACTACGTAACTTAAATTCAAAGAAATAGTATCGGCAGCGATGGAGAAATACCAAATAAATTAATAAGGGACAGTACTGATTCTCCACTGTGCACAAAACAGGTCAGAACACTGTTGCAGAGCAACTAAAAAAAGCCTGCCAAATTTAAAAGGACGTAAAATCCTTAATATTGGAGAAGTTTTATAGGAGCTCGAAGTTTAGCGCGAACTTCAATGCGAGATGCTTTTAATAATTTCCACAAAGAAACTCTGACTCGAAATCTGACAGATAATCGAAAGCGATTCTGGTCGTATGCGAAGTAAACCAGTGGAAAGACGCAATCAATCCCTTCACTGCACGATAGCCACGGTAATGTTACCGATGACAGCGCCACTAAAGCGGAGTTACTAAACACGCTTTTCTGAAATTCCTTCACCAAAGAAGAAAAAGAAGAAGAAGAATATAATATTGCTGAATTCTAATAAAGAAATGCTGCCCACATGGGTAACTTTTTTCTGTTGTTTGACATCCCAAATCACCGCCTTGTGAAGTTGCAGGCACGTGACACGGAAGCAGAAGTATGTAAGTGGAGCAGATAAGAACGAGGGATCACCCTAGCGAAGATATGGGCTGCAAATGGGGGAAATACATTAAGGCAGGACAGAGTACTATTATACAGAGCCTGTGAACGAGTATCTCGAAAACGGCGCAACTGGTCGAATGTTCACGTGCTACCATCGTGAGCATCTGCGGTAAGATGTAGAAGGATAGTGAAATTTCCACTAGGCGCTAAATGGTTGGACGTCCACGACTCTTCACCAGACGTGGGGTTCAGGGGCTTGTCTGGTCTGTAACTACGATAGATTGCGGTCTGTGGCATCTCTGACAAAAGAGGACAATGCTGGTGCACGCACAAGTGTTTCGGAGCATGCCGTGCATCGTACATTGTTGAACATGGAGCTCTGCAGCAAACTACTACTATTTGTGCACATGTTGATCCAACGACATCGACGATTGCAATGGGCACAGGAACAATGGAATTCGACCGTCATCGATCAGTGGAAACGTTTCGTTTCGACTCTTCAGGTGAATCACATTTTTGCTATACTAGGTCAATGGTCATCTCCACAAACACTGTCATCGAGGTGAAAGGTGGCTCTAAACGTGCAGCGCTACGGACAGGCTGGTGGAAGCAGTGTTATGCTATGGGAGACATTCTCCCGCGCCTGCATGGGACCTGTGTGTGGTAGTAATCGAAGACATGTTGACAGCTGCGGACCACCCGCATCCCTTCATGCTTGATGTCGTCCCCGACGGCGATGTCATCGTTCAATAGTATAATTGTCCCTGTCTTGGAGCCAGAAGTGAGCAACAGTGACTTGAGGAGCATTATAGTGAACTCTCGTTGATGTCTCGGCAACCAATTTCTCCTGCTGTAACTCCTGTGGGACCCATCTGGGTCGCTGTAAGGCGGCATTACCGCGTATGCAAATCAGCGGCCCGTTATTTAAACGAATTACATAACCTGTGCGTAGACAACTAATGCCACATTTCTCCACAAACCTACCAACGAACTGTCGGCTCCCAAATATGTAGAATCAGTGATGTATTTGGTTCCAGAGGCGGACAAACAAGCCATTAAGCAGGTGGTCATAACGTTTCGGCTCATCAATGTAGTTTCATGAATTTCCGATAGATGGCAGTGCTGTACATAGCCTTCCAAATGGCGTCCATAACAGAGGTGCATTCCAAGCAGAGAGTTGGCACTGAGTTTCTTTTGGCATAAAATCAGAGCATCGCGGATATTCATAGGCGTTTGCAGAATGTCTACAGAGACCAGGCAGTGGGCAAAAGCATGGCGAGTCGTTTGGCAAGGCGCCTGTCATCATCACTACAAGATCGCGCAAACATGTCCCAGCTTCTCATGCCAGGCTGCGCACAAAGCTGTGACTCCTGTAATGCGTTCGTCGCAAAAAAAAAAAAAAAAAAAAAAAAAAAAAAAAAAAAAAAAAAAAAAAAAAGCCTGATGGGGAGGTTATTGATGCGGCAAGATGTTGGTTCCGATGTCGGCCAGTTCAATGGTAGCATTTGCGCATATAGGTTCTGCCAGTAAGGTGGCGTAATGCCGTCGCATTGAACGGAGATTATGTTGATAAATATGGTTTTGTAGCCAAAAGAGTGGAGAATAATATGATGTACTGAAAACCTGAATAAAACCAATCTGCTTTCAGAAAAAAATGTGTTGCATTAGTTATTGAACATCGACGCGCAAGTCGCCGAAGTGGCGTCAAGTTGAAAGACTTGCACCCGGCGCACGGTCTACCCGACGGGAGGCTCTAGTCACACGACACTTACATTTAGTTATTGAACACCCCTCGTAGATATCCTCCGTGTAGCGAAGCAGCTTAAATCACTTAATAAAGCCAAGTCCTCCGGCCCAGGCTGGGTACCAGTTAGATTCCTTTCAGAGTATGGAGGGGAAGTAAGTTGGGGTAATCCGACGAATTATGGGCCTTTATCACTGGCGTCGATTTGCAGTCGGCTCTAGGTACTTGTACTGTGTCCGAACATTACGAATTACCTCGAGGAAAACAACCTGTTGACACACAGTCAGAACCCATTCAGAAAATATCGTTCTTGTGAAAAATAAATAGCTCTTTATTCTTGAACCGTGAATTTAAATTCAAAACCTTTTCTTAAGAATTTACTTTATTTACTATCGATTCATCAAGAACATTAACACATTTAATCACACTATGTGAGCGTGGAAGTAGTTGCCAATGGGTAACTGATGGAACAAATAAATTTTTTTTAATAAATGGAAATTTTATTCCTAAAAGCCCTTTTTTTTAAACAGATTTAAAATTATAATCAGAAAAGCACCCTGTAAATATCAAGTTACAATTTATTCAGAGGCAGAAATAACAATATATATGTAGGGTGTTTCAAAAATGACCGGTATATTTGAAACGGCAATGAAATCTAAACGAGCAGCGATAGAAATACACCGTTTGTTGCAATATGCTTGGGACAACAGTACATTTTCAGGCGGACAAACTTTCGAAATTACAGTAGTTACAATTTTCAACAACAGATGGCGCTGCAAGTGATGTGAACGATATAGAAGACAACGCAGTCTGTGGGTGCGCCATTCTGTACGTGATCTTTCTGCTGTAAGCGTGTGCTGTTCACAACGTGCAAGTGTGCTGTAGACAACATGGTTTATTCCTTAGAACAGAGGATTTTTCTGGTGTTGGAATTCCACCGCCTAGAACACAGTGTTGTTGCAACAAGACGAAGTTTTCAACGGAGGTTTAATGTAACCAAAGGACCGAAAAGCGATACAATAAAGGATCTGTTTGAAAAATTTCAACGGACTGGGAACGAGACGGATGAACGTGCTGGAAAGGTAGGGCGACTGCGTACGGCAACCACAGAGGGCAACGCGCAGCTAGTGCAGCAGGTGATCCAACAGCGGCCTCGGGTTTCCGTTCGCCGTGTTGCAGCTGCGGTCCAAATGACGCCAACGTCCACGTATCGTCTCATGCGCCAGAGTTTACACCTCTATCCATACAAAATTCAAACGCGGCAACCCCTCAGCGCCGCTACCATTGCTGCACGAGAGACATTCGCTAACGATATAGTGCACAGGATTGATGACGGCGATATGCATGTGGGCAGCATTTGGTTTACTGACGAAGCTTATTTTTACCTGGACGGCTTCGTCAATAAACAGAACTGGCGCATATGGGGAACCGAAAAGCCCCATGTTGCAGTCCCATCGTCCCTGCATCCTCAAAAAGTACTGGTCTGGGCCGCCATTTCTTCCAAAGGAATCATTGGCCCATTTTTCAGATCCGAAACGATTACTGCATCACGCTATCTGGACATTCTTCGTGAATTTGTGGCGGTACAAACTGCCTTAGACGACACTGCGAACACCTCGTGGTTTATGCAAGATGGTGCCCGGCCACATCGCACGGCCGACGTCTTCAATTTCCTGAATGAATATTTCGATGATCGTGTGATTGCTTTGGGCTATCCGAAACATACAGGAGGCGGCGTGGATTGGCCTCCCTATTCGCCAGACATGAACCCCTGTGACTTCTTTCTGTGGGGACACTTGAAAGACCAGGTGTACCGCCAGAATCCAGAAACAATTGAACAGCTGAAGCAGTACATCTCATCTGCATGTGAAGCCATTCCGCCAGACACGTTGTCAAAGGTTTCGGGTAATTTCATTCAGAGACTACGCCATATTATTGCTACGCATGGTGGATATGTGGAAAATATCATACTATAGAGTTTCCCAGACCGCAGCGCCATCTGTTGTTGAAAATTGTAACTACTGTAATTTCGAAAGTTTGTCTGCCTGAAAATGTACTGTTGTCCCAAGCATATTGCAACAAGCGGTGTATTTCTATCGCTGCTCGTTTAGTTTTTATTGCCGTTTCAAATATACCGGTCATTTTTGAAACACCCTGTATATATATTTGATAGTATGAGCTTTTGGGCTGAGAACCTTGCCGCTCCCTTTCAACACAGCCGTAGTCACGACCGCTCACAACAACCTCTGAAAGACTACACTGGTGCAAATCTGCAACACACCAGATTACTTTAAACTAAAAATTTTAATGACTCACACAAACACATAAACTATGCACCCCGTAGGAAATATGGAAATGGTACAAAACACTCACATTTAAAATTATTTGCCACCGAAAGTGCAACTTGTTTTTAAAAGAACTCTTACGGTGGAAGGGTGGCAACTTTATATACTAAAATGACCGTTTAAATAAATCCCCATGAAATGCAGTCTTACATAAAATGTACAAACATGCTCTACATTACACATACACCACCTCTCAAGATGATAGGCAAGATAAAAACATATTTCAGAAATTTGGCCTTTACACCTCAAGCAATAAATTCGTTAACACTGAATCCAACAAACATGACAGAGGAAGCTATTAACGTATGGCAGACCGACCGACAGACAGACAAAACCAAACTGCCTAACAAATGTGGACGGGAGACAGACGAGCAAGCTGGAGACGAGAGACTGACCAAGAAACAAATAGAATTTAACAATTAAATGAAACAACATATCACGAATCACTTAACATCTAATAAACTGCGATGTCTGGCGAAGACCTGGCGCAGCATCCCCAAAACGCTCTCCCGAACCGTCCGCTGCCAGCCGCTTCAACGGACGCAGGAAGGCGCGCCGATCTCCCGTCTCACGGCGTCGCAACTCGCACCGCCCAGGGGGTGACTCCTGTTGCTCTCGTGTCGGCCGCGAAGCCACTACCCCTCGATATACGACGCGGCCCACTGGACTGACGTGGCGACTTCACACGCGCCGACGCTCAAGACGGACAAGTCATCTTGTGTCCCCGTGTGCGACCGACCAACCGATCGATCCAACCGCCAATGCCCATTGCCTGAGCAAACTCGAGCAGACTGGCGGCCTAAAACATACTAGCACTCCGGACGACAGACAGACACTGACTGCCCCACACTAACCCGGCTGACCAACTGACCAGAGTCGCCCAGACTGCACCGACTCAGACTGGCTCCTTGCCGAGCTCATAGCGCCCCTTAAATGCACGTGAACAGGCAACTTTTCCCCTTTCCCACCCGAGGGAGACACCAAAGCTCCGATTGCCACAGCGGCGCCACCGCCAGAAACGGAAGGCGACTGCTTCACACTACGTGCTGCGGCGCGTTCTTCAAAACAGCAGTTTTTACCACGGCTCAATTCTCATGAAGGAATGAATGCTATCAACAGAGTATCTCAGATAGTTGTTTCTCGATTTCCAAAAAGGTTTTTAATACCATTTCTCACAAGCGGTTTGTAATCAGATAGCGGGTCTATGGAGTACCGTCTCAGTTGTGTTTACAGACGATGCTGTCATTTACCGTTTAGTAAAGACATAAGAAAATCAAAACCAATTGCAAAATGATTTAGGTGAGATATCTGTGTGGTGCAAAAAGTGGTAATTGATCCTAAATAATGAAAAGTGTGAGGTCATTCACATGATTACTAAAAGGAACCCATTAAATTATCGGTTACAAGATAAATCACACAATCTTAAGGTGTCAGTTCAACTAAATGCATAGGAATTACAATTATGAACAAATTAAATTGGAACGATCATATAGGTAATGTGGGGAAGGCTAATCAAACGCTGCTTTTATTGGCAGGACAGGTCGACTAAAGAGTCTGCCTTCACTACGTTTGTCCCTCCTCTGTTAGAATGCCGCTGTGTGGTATAGGATTCTTACCAGACAGGATTGACGGTGGACATTGAAAAATTCCAAAGGAGCGCAGCTCGTTTTCAGTGGCGGACTAAGCGTTACGGAGATTATAGATAAACTCCAGTGGAAGACTCTGCAGGAGAGACGCTCAGTAGCTCGGTACGGGCTTTTGTCAAAGTTTCGAGAACATACCTTCACCGAAGAGTCAAGCAGTATAGTGCTCCCTCCTACGTATATCTCGCGAAGAGACCATGAGGATAAAATCAGAGAGATTAGAGCCCACACAGAGGCATACCGACAATCCTTCTTTCCACGAACAATACGAGACTGGAATAGAAGGGAGAACCGATAGAGGTACTCAAGGTACCCTCCGCCACACACCGTCAGGTGGCTTGCGGAGTATGGATGTAGATGTAGATGTAGAGGGGGAGGGAAGGGACGACCCACCCCAGGCCTAGACCTCTGGTCCTGACTGGGAAGGGGTGAGTGGGGAGGGGAGAGGGGGTTCAAAATCCAAATGGCTCTAAGCACTATGCGACTTAACATCTGAGATCATCAGTCCCCTAGACTCAGAACTACTTAAACCTAACTAACCTAAGGACATCACACACATCCATGCCCGAGGCAGGATTCGAACCTGCGACCGTAGCAGCAGCGCAGTTCCGGACTGAAGCGCCTAGAACCGCTCGGTCACTGCGGGGTCAGGGGGGCAGGGAGGTCGAGATCCCTAGGGACTCTGAGATCTGGAGCCCCCCCCCCCCCCCCCAAGGATCAGGCCAGTTTTCATCAAATGCCAAACAAGGCCAAAATATGATCAGTACATAAGAGACAGTTTGGAATTCAAGGCTCCGTAAATCTGTGAAATATAAACATAAGTACTGGATGAAACTAAAAAATGTAGAATGATAAGGAGTTGTCTGCTAGATGCAATTATTCTACGTGAAAATTTTTTGAGACCGATGCCATTTACACAAATGTACTATAAGCAGGGCTTGCAGTTTAAAAATAAGCGCATAACTACAGTGAAGAGCTTACCAGCGAGTTATTAATTTTTTAGTCAAAATATTAAATTCTAAAAATCACTTTTTCAAAAGTTGTAAGTAATTATATAGTTTATTATGTGAATAGGAAAATCGAACTATATAAAGTAGAGTAGAATCATCTAGATTCAAGCAACGGTTTTTACCAAGTGTAGACATCAAGATCAACAATAGAGTTATCAAGATGTTATATGCCAGAACTAACCACAGAAAAAAAGTTTTGTAACCTCTTTTATGTCAGGAGAGTCTGCTGAGGTTATGTCGAAAAATATTTAACAGCAGCTGGAAAAAGACGGACTGCATATTGCATTATGCATGCTCAATGTTATGTCAATGCCGCGTCAGTGTCACGTCTAGGTCTAGGTAGAGGAACTCTGTTTAGTCCCTGTCCTAACCATATTTAAATATATGTGGTGTTCGTGCATTCTCATGTGCT
This sequence comes from Schistocerca cancellata, assembly GCF_023864275.1. Classification (NCBI taxonomy): domain Eukaryota; kingdom Metazoa; phylum Arthropoda; class Insecta; order Orthoptera; family Acrididae; genus Schistocerca; species Schistocerca cancellata. The sequence continues at coordinate 280,647,065 of NC_064632.1, read as the reverse complement.
CCCTCTAGCGTCAACTGTAAACAAGTTGTATTCATTCTTCTCGTCTCCTACACAGAGATGGGAATTTCTTGCAGAAAAAAATGCTTGAAACGATTGTCTGATACTATCTGCTCCATCCAGATATAGTGATTTTCCATTTTTAACCTATATCAGCTTTTGTCACACGATACTGGACGAAGTAAATTTAGACCAACAATGCATAAAGTCTCGAAAAATGACTTTAGATAAAGTACTCGCCAAATTAAAAATTTCGAGCGAGATTTTAGTGACGGAACCAACTACAACTACTGACAATGCTGTTATTTTGGAGTAAAAGTGCAATGATATGGACATAAATGTTGACTAACGAGGAAGTGGGATGGTAAATAAAACAAAGCCAAGTGAACTAACTCATGACGCTGTATTATAGATCCGAGAAGAAGTTCATCACTCAGTGTTTAAATGCATAGACCGATTTACGCAAGAATTGTCACAACGATAACTATACAGAAAACCACTAAAATTTTCTATATTGTTGAAACAAAGTTATGCTTGAAGCTTCCGATGACACTCTGGCTGTGGCACTAGAAATATGTGGTACAAATCTACAATAAGTTTGACGAAGAGAGGTGGACCAAGAAATAAAAAGGTATCGTAGCCATCTACATGCGTGTGCAACATGTGGGCGTTGCTGCTAGATGGGCAGCCCAATAAATCCATCAATTTATAAGTAAATGGGACTTAAGTAAATCATTACCCTTACCTCATGTATAATCAAATACTTCTCGACCATTCGTGTGTCAGTCGCATCATGCGACAGAAGTTTACCTACAGTGAAACTAACAAAAAATTACCTTCGCTCTTCAGCGAAGCAAGAATGACTAGCCAAACTCTCCACTTTATGAACTTAAAGAAAAGTTTCGAATGAAACAGATTTCAACGAGTTATTCAGAATTGTTGTAAAATAAAGGCACGAAAACATGTACTATAATAAAACCAATAATAACTACTACATCATACTAAGGTTACGAAATTATCTGATATTATACGGCAATTGTTCGAGCTTTGTTTCCAAACATATAAAATAAAATGCAGTTTTCTTATTCTATTCTTTATTATTTCTTTGCACTCTACCTGATGCTTGCTGTACTGATCCGTGTTCTGAATTCCACACCTGTATCTTTAAGCGCCTTTATTACAGTTACTAGAGCGTAGGGTACACACGTTGTAAATACTTAATTTTCTTATCAGCCGTTACATCTGTATTACACATTTTTTACAAAATGGCGCGCTACAAACAATCTGCATGAATCTCTAACCAGACCGGAGGCCTGGGTCAGTTTCGCCGTCCCGGGCCCCGACGGTAATAGTCCGCCACTACTCGTATGTATTATCGTATCGTGAAATAAGTGAGAGAGAGTCACGACTTGGAGTGGCAATCATTAAAACAAACAAGTTTTTCGTTGCGGGCAGATGATTCCATGAAATTTCAATCCAACTTACTCCTCCAATAGCGAAAATATTTTGCCGATACCGTCACACACAAGGAGAAATGATCATCGTAATAAAATAAGAGAAATTAGAGCTCGCACGGAAAGATTCAAATGTTCGTTTTTCGCCTGCGCTGCTGGAGAGTGGGACGGTAGAGAAATACGGTGAAAAAGGCTCGATAAACCCTTTGCAGACACTTAAGTGTGAATTGCCGAGTAGTGATGCAGTTGCAGAAGTAGATGTAGATGAAATTTGTAGCCAATGTGGATAATGTACAGGGCTTCGATGCATGAAGACAGAGGGGAATGCTGCTGAAGTTTCCCTGATACGGCGTACAAGTGCGCGTAGACATCGTCTAAGTTTGGTACCAAGTTTCAATGGTCTTTTGCTATAGGTTGACGAAGTGTACACAGTGTCTCGAAGTGCAGACAATACACAGGACTGGTCAAACAGAAAATGCTGTTGAGCAAGTGTCAGATTTGTCACGTTTCACGGGAACGGAAATGTGGGACAGCTGCTACGTCTCCAGAGGGGGCACCTGGGGACTCAGACACGGTTACGACCGTGCGTCGCGGATTAACTTCCAGAACAGTACGCGCTGAGCACGCCCCAGAATTGCCAGCCAACTTGAGCGTAGTCACCGTGCTGCAACTCCACACCAGGCACGGCATGTCCTGGAATCCCCAGCTTCGCGTGGAACCTTTCAGCCGCCGGTCGGCTGTGCAGTACTGGCGGCTTTGTATACGAAATAAAATGTAACTGAACCGATACAGTGTTGTGAAGCGATCTGTTCCAGTCTTGTTACGTACTTTACAACCACGGCTTTTTAAAATGGAGTTTTGGTAATACACCACTCAGTGCCTGCCTCCTTCTGTACTGAGAGCCTTAATTTCTTCTTCAAGTCTGAGTACCTCATACAAGCTGCGGATTCCAGAACATCCCGTGCCTGCTGCGGAACAATTCTGTCACTGTTGGTTCTTGCAAGAGTTTTATTAATTGTGAATAAACATCGCCTTCTATCTTTCAGCGCTTTGTCAATTTCTTCTCGTAGCAGCACATCATTCATCTCATCTTCATCCACTTCGACTTCTCTTCCTCGCTACGACATAAAAAGTAATTCTTAAGTATACTGATTATTCCTAAAGATTTCTGTTCGATTCCTTAAACGTCGTTAAACGTATAAGTGTCTGAAAGATTCTTTTGATAATATTGTCAAATTGGATTAACAAATCACAAACTCTCAATGTAAGAATGTACCGTTGTTTAGTAAGTGAAAAATTAGGCACTTCCTCAAGCTATGCTTTACTGATGTTGATTATTCCTACACATTCGTGATCGATTTCGGAATACATATTTAATCATCAGATGCATCTGACAGACCAGCCAGTGAGATACGTCCATGCATGGATAGCCGATAAGCAGCATCACTGCACCACGTACGTAAAATTGCAATGAAATGAGTACCCTTAGCTGCATGCAGGCGTTGATATAAGTCAACGGGAACAGTTGACAATCTGTGACCTGACCGGGACTCGAACCCAGGATGTCCTGCTTATATGGCAGACGCTCTATCCATTTTTTTAAATCTCATTTTATTTGTTTTCGTTCGTTGTATCTGCTCGGAGCGGACGTCGCAAGACACCCGTTTCAGTTCATCGTTGATCCATTAACTCAAAAAATGGTTCAAATGGCTCTGAGCACTATGGGACTTAACATCTGAGGTCATCAGTCCCCTAGACTTAGAACTACTTAAACCTAACTAACCTAAGGACATCACACACATCCATGTCCGAGGCACGATTCGAACCTGCGACCGCCATTAACTCAGATTTTTTTTTTCGTTTTTTCGTTGCATCTGCTCGGGGCGGACGTCGTAAGACTTCCGTTTAAGATAGTTGTTGATCGATTAACACGTTTTTTTTTTTTTTACTACAGAGGGCAGCTAACCCTCTGACCGAACACGCTGAGCTATTGTGCCGGCAGCCACCGAGGACACAGAGGATAATGCGACTGCAGGGACTTACCTCTTGGCACGCCTATGTAAAATCCTGTAAATCGATGGACGTCAGTTTTGACTGATACGCTCCTCCGTCATTTTGAGTTTCGCATGTGGTGTAGAAAAGCTGGGCGTCCACTTAATTCTATGTGATTTTGGCTACGTGGTAAAGTGGTATGGCACAATACGGTGGTTATTGGCTGTCCATGCACGGAGGAATTTCGGTGACATAAGCGTATTGCGAAATCGACCATGCGTGTTGGGCAGTCGGGAAAGTCTGTAATTTTTCGTAATATAAAATACCGTAAGGCTGAGTGCTTTTCATGATGCCATCGTCAACAACGACGGAAGGATTAAAAATGTACAGCTTTGAGAGCTCTGTGCAATGGTAGGAGAGATCTGAATATTTTTAGATACCAAGGTTGTAAAAACAAATTATTTTATTAATATATGACAGCTACTTTGTAATGTTTTGCGTGTTGATTGTCTTGTAACTTGTTCGACTGGCTCTAATAACTTCTTCACTCTCGTTGTTTAAAGATTTTATGTGCATGGAAAACTGAACTTCAGTAGAGAACATTTCTGGGTTACGTTATTAAATCGTCACTAACGCGTAAATAATGTGAATATCGGCCTCGAAAAGCATTTTGAGAATAAGCAGCATCTAAAGCAACGATTTGTAATTGGCAGAGCGAATTCAAAAGATATTGGTGTTATCCTTATTGATGAATTTCCTCGAAGACTCATAAGAAGTGCTGTTAATGATGAAAATTTGCCGCTGTTGGAGCACTGCTTGAAGAAAATCGACGGACATCGTACGGATTTATTTGAGCGACATTGGTAATCGGTATGAATCAAATCCAAACAATACACATCAAGAGTCAGATATGAGAAAACCGTGTTGTCGACGGATTCCACACAAACTGACTCCCGATCATATACAACAACGCGCTGTTTGGTGCAGAAAAACTCTTGAGAAATTTGAAGGCGGCACATCAAATTTAAATGGGATTACCATTATTGACGATACATTTTGAATTCATTGTTATTATAATGGAAAGAAAAGTCAATCGTCCCAATGGGCCTTTCGAATGGTACCAAACCGTACAGGAGTCTGACGTATTCGCAGTGATGATAAGGAGATATCTGGTATTTTTTTCTAAAAATGGGCCATATTGTTAGTATAGCATTATAAGAATTTTAGAAGAAGCTCGTGAAAAAAAAAATCCATCTCGACAACCCATCATCGCATGTAGGAGAACTGAGAACTGAGTTCCTGCCGGCCGGTGTGGCCGAAAGGTTCTAGGCGCTTCAGTCTGGAACCGCGCGACCGCTGCGGTCGCAAGTTCGAATCCTGCCTCGGGCTTGGATGTGTGTGATGTCCTTAGGTTAGTTAAGTTTAAGTAGTTCTAAGTTCTTAAGTACTAGGGGACTGATGACCTCAGATGTTAAGTCCCATATCTCATAGTGCTCAGAGCCATTTGAGCCATTAAAAAAAAAAGAGTTCCTGCAAGCCCCAGAGGTCAGCACCATGGACTCTTCGCCACACAGCGCTGACCTAGACGTTGTGATTTCTTCTTGTTTCCAAAAATTAAAGATACGTGTGGAATCACTTTTTCGTCATCAGATGAAGCAGTGGAGCGTTATAGGGACAGGAAGGGTGGCATCGTTGCTTTAAAGACTGATTCCATCGAATGCAAAAATGTATTGATGTTAAAGGGAAATGTTTTGGAAAACATTAAAATCTTTTTCAAAAATTTTAAACTATCCATGTTTGACTTTCTAAGAATTCTCTCTGTGGCGTTTTTGTACCGTTTTCCCATCTTAAATTCTGAATCTAACGTCGGTTATTTCAGTCTCGGGCAACAAGAAAAAAAAAATGACGGTATACGGCGTCATTGGCGGCCGGGAGACCCCGTCCAGGCCTCGTGCGGCCGCCGCCCGCCGCCTGTTGAGAGTCTCTCTGCTAGAGGCCGCCGCGGCGACCTTCCTGTCGACGGAGACGGGGTGAAAAGTCGAGAACGACGTAAACGCTCCGTCGCTGAGCGTCTTGTCTCCGGCGAGAGCAGCAATCGAACCCGGGACCCTGCGATGTAGAGGCAGCGGCGCCAGCACTAGACCGCCAGCTGTGCGGACTCGCTGACGTATGTCAGGCAGTAACAGTTCCAGTATTCGATTCGCCACTAATGATTCGTTTAAACCAAATTTTATTTAATAAACTAGAACGTTCGGTTTTGGAATAGGTGTTTTGCTCGCACGGGAGTTCGGCGCCAGGCACTGCCTCCCTGTTCAAAGGCGCGCGCACGCAGGTGACGGAGGCGGATCGCGCGCTGGTGTTTCTGGACCGCAGAGGCTCGATGCTGGCCGAGAAGTCCAGCGCCTGGGCGGATTCTGGATCCAGGGGGCGGCCCTCGCACGCAGCTGCGTCCCGCCCACGCCGAAAGGCAAAAAAGAGAAAAGGAAAGACAGGAGTGGCTGGGCCGGCCCCAGACTTCGCGGAAGAGCGCGCGCGCGCCAACGGTCGCTCGTTCAAACTCAGCTCGTTCTGATGAGGGCGAGGGGGAGGGGGGGGGGCTGGGGATCTGGCACCGCGCGTTCCAGTCGACAGCGGGGCTATCCACCGCCACCGGGCGACTTACGGGACAGGTCCGGCACACGAGCGCCTGTCTTGAGGACCCGCCTCCGAGTGTGAATAGCGGCTCGAAATACATTAGGCCGTGTTTGCTGCCTCTTTCCAGCTGACCACTTAGGATCTCGCTTCAAGTTGATTTCTTACAAGGTGTATCAAACAGAATAATCCGATTTGGCACGTCTACATTTCTGAATCTAATAAACATATACAATGGCTTTTGTTTTTTTACTCCTCATGTAGCGGTGATGCTGAGTCGCCGATAGGCACAAAAAAAAAAAAAATGGCTCTGAGCACTGTGCGACTTAACTTCTGAGGTCATCAGTTGCCTAGAACTTAGAGCTAATTAAACCTAACTAACCTAAGGACATCACACACATCCATGCCCGAGGCAGGATTCGAACCTGCGACCGTAGCGGTCGCTCGGCTCCAGACTGTGGCGCCTAGGCACAACAAGAAGACTCTCACAATTATAGTCATTAAGGCCTTCGTCAACAATAGACACACATTCGTACGCGCACACACACTCACGCAAACGCAACTCACACACACGACTGCAGTCTCAGGCATCCACACCCAGTGGTTTCAGTTGCCTGAGACCGCAGTTGTGTGTGTGAGTTGCGTTTGCCTGTGTGTGTGTGTGTGTGCGTGTACGAATGTGAGTCTATTGTTGACGAAGGCCTTGATTGTCGAAAGCTATAATTGTGAGAGTCTTCTTGTTGTGCCTGTCTGCGACTCAGCATCACCACTATATGGTGAGTAGCAGCTTTGCTTCTCATAATATTGTTACATTCCATCCTGGATTTTCCATTGTTTGAAATTTTTTTTATGATGAACGGGAAACTCAAAAAGTTTTTTTTTCAAACCTTGACATATGTGTTCAGTATGCCCCCTTGAGATGCACGGCATATGCCAATGCGGTATTCAGATTGTTTCCACACTGCAGCGAGCATGAGGACTCCAACTAGCAAACGAAGATTCTCAAGCATATCGAGATATGTGCTTCCCGAAACAGTGTTCTCGGCAAAGAAAAATGGACCATACACCTTTTCACGTGAAACTGCACAAAACGCTTTAAATTCTGGAGAGTCCCTCTCAGGTTGTACAACTTCATGTGATTGTCCCGTACGCCAAATTCTCACATTATGACGGTTCACCATTCCATTTAGATGTAATGTTGTCTCGTCACTAAACACTAAATGTGGAAGAAATCTGTCATCCTCCATCTTGCACTCCGCCTTCAGGCCACGAGTGGCCTACCGGGACCATCCGACCGCCGTGTCATCCTCAGTGGAGGATGCGGATAGGAGGGGCGTCGGGTCAGCACACCGCTCTCCCGGTCGTTATGATGGTATTCTTGACCGAAGCCGCTACTAATCGGTCGAGTAGCTCCTAAATTGGCATCACCAGGCTGAGTGCACCCGGAAAATGGCAACAGCGCATGGCGGCCTGGATGGTCACCCATCCAAGTGCCGACCACGTCCGACAGCGCTTAACTTCGATGATCTCACAGAAACCGGTGTATCCACTGCGGCAAGGCCGTTGCCATCCTCCATCTTGCCAAGAACGAAATTACAGAACTCCACACGTCGTTGTTTGACTCGTTCACGAAGAGCTTACAGTAGCTGAATTCTGGACGGTTTTTATGCGTAAACGTTGACGCATGACTCGCTAGACGGACATCGGAGGCATGTTCAGCTGTCTAACTGCACGGCGAACGGATTTCTGCGGACTCCTTGTGAAACTATGTTGGATGCATCCCACGTCTGTGTCAGAAATATCGGGACAGCCCGGTGATTTTCCTTTACACAAACAACTTGTTTCTCGGAATTATTCATCCCATCTTCTAATGCTCTGTGTTGTAGGAGGATCCACACCATACCTAGTACGAAAGACACGCTGAAAAGTTCTTACTGACCCGCACTGCGCAAAACGTAGAACAGAAAACGCTTTCTGCTGTCTCGACACCATTTTTTGTAGAACTGAAGTAGGCGCACACTGCTGGTGCCTACCGGGAACCATGTAAAACTCGAGAGTTTGCTCTTTCCGATAGTACGTTGTACACACACATATCTCAAATAGCATAAACCTTATTATTTTTTTAAATCGAATGATTCTTTCTGATACACTCTGTACTTTGTGATTTAGCAGGAAACATCGGAAGCTCCATATCACTGTTCGCGTATGATGCTGTTGGATACACAGAACTTGCATCGCTAGAAAAGTTCAGCGAAAGGCAGGAAGACACGCACAGAGTCGACGCTTGGTGCGGGGGTTGGCAGTTGACCAAGAACACAAGGAAGGGTGACGTACTGCGCATAAAGATTAGGAAAGACCCAATATTGTAACATTACGCGATTTCTGGACAGTCAGTGGAACCAATTATGTGTCCATCTACATAGCGTACATACTCCGCAAGCCACCGTTGGGTGTATGGCGGAGGGTATCTTGTAGTACTACTACTAGTCACTCTGTTTCCTGTTCCACTTGCAAATCGAACGAGAGAAAAACAACCGTCTATGTGACTCCCTACCAGGTCTAATTTCTGACATTCCATTAAATCTCTTTAGGGGGAACGAACTCACAAAACTAATCGCAGATAAGGCAGATACCACACTGAGATTCACAGAAAGAATCCTCAAGATGTATAGTCCATCCAAAAAGAGGCAGCTTGCGAAACTGTCGTTCGACCAGTATTTGGATAACGCTCGTCAGTCTGGGATTCGTACCAGACGGGACTGAGAGGGGGAAGTAGGGAGTAATCAGAGAAGGGCTGTGCGTTTCGTCACACGTTCGTTTAGTAACAGTGAAAGTGCTGCGGAGGTGCCATTCCGACACCAGCGTTATGGGGCGCGGTGCTGTTTACTGTTAATATTCCGAGACCGTACGCTCCTAGAAGAATCAACCAGTATATTGCTTCTTCCTTCATATATCTTGCCAAAAAGTGCGCAGTATGGGCTGATCTCGCATCTCACTTAATCAAGAAAACAGAAAACAGAACTGACGCAATGAGATCCGTAACTGGAACTTGGTGTCGTGCAGGCCCTTACGTTCTCTTTATCATGTACAAGAGTCTTGTATGTTCGGATGTCAATTATGGATGATTCTTATATCACAACGCCTATAAACGGGCACTGCATAAAGTACCGGGTGATCAAAAAGTCAGTATAAATTTGAAAACTGAATAAATCACGGAATAATGTAGATAGAGAGGTACAGATTGACACACATGCTTGGAATGACATGGGGTTTTATTAGAACCAAAAAAATACAAAAGTTCAAAAAATGTCCGACAGATGACGCTTCATCTGACCAGAATAGCAATAATTATCATAACAAAGTAAGACAAAGCAAAGATGATGTTCTTTACAAGAAATGCTCAATATGTCCACCATCATTCCTCGACAATAGCTGTAGTCGAGGAATAATGTTGTGAACAGCACTGTAAACCATGTCCGGAGTTATGGTGAGGCATTGGCGTTGGATGTTGTCTTTCAGCATCCCTAAAGATGTCGGTCAATCACGATACACTTCTTCAGGTAACCCCAAAGCCAATAATCGCACGGACTGAGGTCTGGGGACCTGGGAGGCCAAGCATGACGAAAGTGGCGGCTGAGCACACGTTCGTCACCAAACGACGCGTGCAAGAGATCTTTCACACGTCTAGCAATATGGGGTGTAGCGCCATCCTGCATAAACATCGCACGTTCCAGCAGGTGTTTATCAGCCGGACTGGGGATGATGCGATTCTGCAACCTCTCACCCGTCACGGTAGCACTTATAAAACCAGAATCACGCATTTCCTCGAAGAAAAAAGGCCCGATAACGGTAGATGTGGTAAATCCAACCCATACAGTGACTTTCTCGTCGTGCAATGGAGTTTCCACGACAGTTTTAGGATTTTCGGTAGCCAAAATTCTGCAGTTGTGGGCGTTGACAGACCCTCGGAGCGTGAAATGAGCTTCGTCTGTCCACAACACGTAACGCAACCAATCGTCATCTTCCGCCATCTTTTGAAACGCCCACACCGCAAATGCCCTCCGCTTCACTAAATCACCAGGTAACAGTTCATGATTTCGATGGATTTTGTACGGATAGCATCGGAGGGTACGCCTAAGTGCCAACCAAACAGTAGTGTATGGAATGCCGGTGCGACGTGCGACTGCACGAGCGCTGACTTCCCCGTGCATAGACGAACCCGCTACAGACTCCATTTCTTCCTGAACTGTCTCAGTAGCATTATGCCTTGTGCTCGGTCGTCCACTATGGGGCCTATCGTCTAAACAACCCGTGGCTTCGAACTTCGACATCATTCTCGCCACAGCTGCACTTGTCAACGGACCTTTACCCGTTCGAATCCCCTTCCTATGGCGATAGGATCGTAACGCTGAACTAGCACATTCCCCATTCTGATAATAAAGCTTCACTAAAAGCTCCTTTTCAGGTAACGTCAACATGCTGCGACTGCTGGCGCATCTGATTCTCTCTCTCATTACAGCTCGTTTTATACACGATTGTCATGCGCAGTCACTGACGTTTTGCTGTCCAACGCCATCTGTCGGACATTTTGTGAACTTCATTTTTTTTTGGTTCTAATAAAACCCCATGTCATTCCAAGCATGTGTGTCAATTTTTACTTCTCTATCTACATTATTCCGTGATTTATTAAGTTTTCAAATTTATACTGACTTTCTGATCACCCTGTATATACTGCACAATTTGGATTCTGTTGGATCTACAGTACATGTTCGACGTCAGTCCTTGGCGAGCAAATTCATTTGCCACGAGAATCATCAGTCTAAAACTATATTAGTCACCCTCCTACCAGAAATGAGAGTCATTCTACCGCCCATAAAGTGTACATCGGAAACGAGCAACCTTCGTGCTCAGCTAGTGGCACCATTAGACTCAGTGCGTACAATCGACCCATGGACTCAAATAGATAGCTAAACAGTCCCATTTAGAACTCCATCGAATCAGTCGGAAAATCTCGATATTCGCTATAACAGTTAAAAGCGGTGGCTCGTTTCATTTTACAAGTTACTATCCCTCTGTTTCGGGCCGTAGTTTTTGATATTTCTTTTTTTTAAACCAGCAAGGTAAAACAGAGGTCACTACTTCCACCACATCAAGTGGATTTAGTGCTCACGTACTCACACCGAGCCGTGAACACTTCCCAGTTTATCAATGGGGGATAATTGAAAATTATTATTACTATTATCGGTGCCATGCGTGCAATGGTCGTGCCAGGCGCGCGATAATGAATCTTGATCCTATCATTAATGGTACGAGACCTGCACGACCTTGTAGCAACCGTTATAGTTCTTCATTATTCTTCTGTGACACTAAGGATGGTTTTACGCAATGAAAGGGAGAATGTACAGATTAAAGGACTCATTTATTTAACAGTTGAATAATAAACAATTATACAATAAAATGGGGGTGGGGGAAGAAAGAATTGAGTTCAGCAGCTTACCCCAACGCTCGTTCATAATAAGCCACGATAGCAGGAGACAAGGAATTTTAGGGACGATCGCCGTATTATCAAATGGGGTCCAATTTACTAAAGGAAAGGGGTTGCAGGCATGCAACGACCACCACCATGAATCAGCCAAAGACTAAGAAAGATGCTACTGTGGGTGAATCGCTAGGCAGCCTCGTGTACTAAAGGAATACAATCAGCAAGACGCGAAACTATTCATATAACTTTGGCTCGCGGTCCGACTACGTTAACGAAACATGAAGAGGCGCCAGACACTCACCACGTGGCGTAGGACAAAGGGCACAAGTTTTCAAGCTAGAAAGACATAAATTCTGAGTCGAATTTTACACAGGAGAACTGAAGGAGCTACTGTCGGACGAAGTCGAAAAGTGAGCATGAATGTATGCACTTTAGTGCCGTACTGCAAGCTTCTGTGACTAACCAACACGCCTCGCACATTATGCCCGACTGTATAAGGAAAACCCTACAGTCTTATAACACGGAAAACATTGCATAAACGTAATTCAAGGAATGTACATCAGTTCAAAAATGGCTCTGAGCACTATGGGACTCAACTTCTAAGGTCATCAGTCCCCTAGAACTTAGAACTACTTAAACCTAACTAACCTAAGGACATCACACACATCCATGCCCGAGGCAGGATTCGAACCTGCGACCGTAGCGGTCGTGCGGTTCCAGACTGTAGCGCCTAGAACCGCTCGGCCACCCTGGCCGGCTGCACATCAGTACAATGACCTATAAGGTTCCCTCTGGGCCGCAAGGCGCGAATCTACAGTGCACGTCGGCGCTCATGCTTACCGAACTTCATCTCCTGGAAGCAGAACCTCCGGCCTCAGGCACGGTCACACTAGAACTGACTACTGCCCTTTGTCCACTATCCATCCGCGGAGGGCGGTTGGCGCCCGCCCTCGAAAAACGGGCGCGCACCTGAACTGGCCAATCATAGGGCCGGAATTTCACAGGGAGGCGACCTCGCGACGTTAAAGTTGAGAAGAAATATCAGTTAGAAGGTTAGTAAGGCAGGTTGGGGAACTGAGACCAGGAGAAACTTTGGCCACTACTGAACTTTCAAACGCCACCACGTGCTGCCCTGGCGATTGGGAAAAGGATAGGAAACGGGGAGCCATCATGGCTGCTAGGAAGACTGCTGCCCTCGCCCATAAATAAAGAAAATTCCTGGCGCCAAGCTCCTCTCACCGATCAGTGTGGGACAAGCTGTAATAATCGTCAAATAAATCAGGCAACCCATAGAAATTATTAATATTACCTGAATTATTAGTTTACCGAATACCAGAATGCTTGGATTAGAAATATGAAATGCGAGCACTGAATGGTGAATGAAGTGCACGTCTTTCACAGTGTTATTAAAAATTACTTTGGCACAATCAATTTAATTTTCAGCGCTTACTTTAATTGGTCGTACTTTGCCCGTGTGCATATCAGGGGACTACAGCTGCAGGATGTGCATTTGTTGTCACCAAGCTGAAATATTCCAGGCAATTTCGTATGCTGCCATACTGTTCATTTTTTTCTTTTTTTTTTTTTACCGCGGAAGCGACAGTAATCAGAAAAGCTCTGAAATTTGCTCGTCTTTCGGGACTCCAGAAGCGGCTGATAGTATTAAACACAAAAAGTGTCTTGCAATCTATTGAAAACGAGGAATGGAGCAGTAAAATGATTGTTCAAATACTGGAAATCATGCGAAAATCAGTGCTAAACAAACGAAGAGCTGTGACAGTCACCTTTGTACGAGTCCCAACTAGTGAAGGACTACAGTGGTCTACAGTGACGAGGTTGACCACTAGGCGAAGTGTTTCTGGCCCTGTAGCGATCTGACGCCAGTCTCTCTGCCAGGCACCGGTTTCGAGCTAAAGGCGTGACTAATGGCTGAGCTAGGATGGGCAGGGGTCAATACTGCGCTGCGACCCAACCACCAACTGAACGGTCCCCCTGCTTTCGAAAAGTTTAGCAGAGCAACAAGCTGATAAGTGCCTCGGTACATTGTGTACCAGCCGTGGTTCAACACTTTCCCACTTACATCGCTTTGGCATCAAGGATAATTCTTTCTGCGACAGTCAGAAGAAAGAAGACGGAAATATCAACCACTTGCTGTTTTCCTGCAGTTTCTTCGAAGCACAGCAAAATTGCTTATTGCCCAACCTTGTGGAATTGAAGGCGCTCGTCAGAGATTGAACAACAAACGTTATTTTCTGTTTTGTGGCTAGTTGTCAAGTTTCCTTGGCTATATTTATTGTGCCTTCATGGACATTGTAAAATAATTTTAAATTGTTGCTCAAACTTTTTAAATTGTGACTTCTCTGTACATATGTTTTTATATTTGTATCAAGCTGCTGGCAGTATGGTTCAATGAGCGAAAGTCAGATTCAAAGAAAATTTCATTAGAGTTCACACGGACGCCTGCCAGCAAACATTCTTTGCCGCGCATCATTCGCAACTGGAACAGGAAATAGGGGAAGCAACAATAGTAGACAATACACCATAAGGTGGCTTGCGAAGTATAGAAGTAGAGGTAGGTCTAAAGCTCTCTCTGTCTCCAGTATTACCACACACGTTTTCTGGCCTATACCTTTAACATGAAACCCTTCCAAACTTTATATTCTGCTTTTAAACGCACTCTTTTCTAATATTAGGAACTTTACGATGTTAACGTCTTGTATATACACTCCTGGAAATGGAAAAAAGAACACATTGACACCGGTGTGTCAGACCCACCATACTTGCTCCGGACACTGCGAGAGGGCTGTACAAGCAATGATCACACGCACGGCACAGCCGATACACCAGGAACCGCGGTGTTGGCCGTCGAATGGCGCTAGCTGCGCAGCATTTGTGCACCGCCGCCGTCAGTGTCAGCCAGTTTGCCGTGGCATACGGAGCTCCATCGCAGTCTTTAACACTGGTAGCATGCCGCGACAGCGTGGACGTGAACCGTATGTGCAGTTGACGGACTTTGAGCGAGGGCGTATAATGGGCATGCGGCAGGCCGGGTGGACGTACCGCCGAATTGCTCAACACGTGGGGCGTGAGGTCTCCACAGTACATCGATGTTGTCGCCAGTGGTCGGCGGAAGGTGCACGTGCCCGTCGACCTGGGACCGGACCGCAGCGACGCACGGATGCACGCCAAGACCGTAGGATCCTACGCAGTGCCGTAGGGGACCGCACCGCCACTTCCCAGCAAATTAGGGACACTGTTGCTCCTGGGGTATCGGCGAGGACCATTCGCAACCGTCTCCATGAAGCTGGGCTACGGTCCCGCACACCGTTAGGCCGTCTTCCGCTCACGCCCCAACATCGTGCAGCCCGCCTCCAGTGGTGTCGCGACAGGCGTGAATGGAAGGACGAATGGAGACGTGTCGTCTTCAGCGATGAGAGTCGCTTCTGCCTTGGTGCCAATGATGGTCGTATGCGTGTTTGGCGCCGTGCAGGTGAGCGCCACAATCAGGACTGCATACGACCGAGGCACACAGGGCCAACACCCGGCATCATGGTCTGGGGAGCAATCTCCTACACTGGCCGTACACCACTGGTGATCGTCGAGGGGACACTGAATAGTGCACGGTACATCCAAACCGTCATCGAGCCCATCGTTCTACCATTCCTAGACCGGCAAGGGAACTTGCTGTTCCAACAGGACAATGCACGTCCGCATGTATCCCGTGCCACCCAACGTGCTCTAGAAGGTGTAAGTCAACTACCCTGGCCAGCAAGATCTCCGGATCTGTCCCCCATTGAGCATGTTTGGGACTGGATGAAGCGTCGTCTCACGCGGCCTGCTAGTCCAGCACGAACGCTGGTCCAACTGAGGCGCCAGGTGGAAATGGCATGGCAAGCCGTTCCACAGGACTACATCCAGCATCTCTACGATCGTCTCCATGGGAGAATAGCAGCCTGCATTGCTGCGAAAGGTGGATATACACTGTACTAGTGCCGACATTGTGCATGGTCTGTTGCCTGTGTCTATGTGCCTGTGGTTCTGTCAGTGTGATCATGTGATGTATCTGACCCCAGGAATGTGTCAATAAAGTTTCCCCTTCCTGGGACAATGAATTCACGGTGTTCTTATTTCAATTTCCAGGAGTGTATTTCCTAGCTTCGTTAATTCGTGCCATAGTGGTCTTCTTCTGTTGTCAGAGATAGTTAAATACCTGTTTGGCTCAACTACGTTAATTCATTTTTAACAGATATCTGAGAAGCCTCAGCTTTCGTCCCCTGAAGGCCTTCGAAATTCTGTCCTTGATCTGGTGTAACTATCTGTTTCTCTGAAGTTTCATTTCATCTTCACTCTGCCCATTACTTTACTTTTCAATAATACGAAGACTTCTGTCTTCTCCACGATGTTGTTGTTGTTGTGGTCTTCAGTCCTGAGACTGGTTTGATGCAGCTCTCCATGCTACTCTATCCTGTGCAAGCTTTTTCATCTCCCAGTACTTACTGCAACCTACATCCTTCTGAATCTGCTTAGTGTATTCATCTCTTGGTCTCCCCCTACGATTTTTACCCTCCACGCTGCCCTCCAATACTA
The DNA here is from genome assembly GCF_023864275.1 of Schistocerca cancellata. Classification (NCBI taxonomy): domain Eukaryota; kingdom Metazoa; phylum Arthropoda; class Insecta; order Orthoptera; family Acrididae; genus Schistocerca; species Schistocerca cancellata. The sequence goes on along the minus strand of NC_064632.1, from coordinate 280,630,922 downwards.
AATTGGTGATCCCTTGATGTCTCAGAACATGTCCTACCAACCGATCCCTTCTTCTGGTCAAGTTGTGCCACTAACTTCTCTTCTCCCCAATCCTATTCAATACTTCCTCATTAGTTATGTGATCTACCCATCTAATCTTCAGCATTCTTCTGTAGCACCGCATTTCGAAAGCTTCTATTCTCTTCTTGTCCAAACTATTTACCGTCCATGTTTCACTTCCATACATGGCTACACTCCATACAAATACTTTCAGAAATGACTTCCTGACACTTAAATCTATACTCGATGTTAACAAATTTCTCTTCTTCAGAAACGCTTTCCTTGCTATTGCTAGTCTACATTTTATATCCTCTCTACTTCGACCATCATCAGTTATTTTGCTCCCCAAATAGCAAAACTCCTTTACTACTTTAAGTGTCTCATTTCCTAATCTAATACCCTCAACATCACCCGACTTAATTCGACTACATTCCATTATCCTCGTTTTGCTTTTGCTGATGTTCATCTTATATCCTCCTTTCAAGACACCATCCATTCCGTTCAACTGCTCTTCCAAGTCCTTTGCTGTCTCTGACAGAATTACAATGTCATCGGTGAACCTCAAAGTTTTTATTTCTTCTCCATGGATTTCAATACCTACTCCGTATGTTTCTTTTGTTTCCTTCACTGCTTGCTCAATATACAGATTGAATAACATCGGGGAGAGGCTACAACGCTGTCTTACTCCCATCCCAATCACTGCTTCCCTTTCATGTCCCTCGACTCTTATAACTGCCATCTGGTTTCTGTACAAATTGTAAATAGCCTTTCGCTCCCTGTATTTTACCCCTGCCACCTTTAGAATTTGAAATAGAGTATTCCAGTCTATGTTGTCAAAAGCTTTCTCTAAGTCTACAAATGCTAGAAACGTAGGTTTGCCTTTCCTTAATCTATTTTCTAAGATAAGTTGTAGAGTCACTATTGCCTCACGTGTTCCATCATTTCTACGGAATCCAAACTGATCTTACCCAAGGTAACTTCTACCAGTTTTTCTATTTGTCTGTAAAGAATTCGTGTTAGTATTTTGTAGCCATGGCTTATTACACTGATAGTTCGGTAATTTTCACATCTGTCAACACCTGCTTCTTTGGGATTGGAATTATTATATTCTTCTTGAAGTCTAATGGTATTTCGCCTCTCTGATACATCTTGCTCAATAGATGGTACAGTTTTGTTAGTAGAATGAAGGCTTTCACGACCGGTTGACATGGCTGTTGATATACTTTCCGGGATGTGTGGTCGTGGTCCAAGAACTTTTCTGCTCCTTACGTTTCGTCCAGGACTGCGCTGGACTTCCTCAGTCGGCAAGACTCAGCGGAACAGCACCTCTGAGGAAGTCCAGCGCAGTCCTGGACGAAACGTAAGGAGCAGAAAAGTTCTTGGACCACGACCTCACATCCCGGAAAGTATATCAACAGACAGTTTTGTTAGGCCTGGCTCTCCCAAGGCTGGCAGTAGTTCTAATGGAATGTTGTCTACTCCCAGGGCCTTGTTTCAACTTAGGTCTCTCAGTGCTCTGTCAAACTCTTCACGCAGTATCCTATCTCCTATTTCATCTTCATCTACATTCTCTTCCATTTCTATAATATTGTCCTCCAGAACATCCGCTTCTATATACCCTCTATATACTCCTTCCACCTTTCTGCGTTCCGTTCTTTGCTTAGAACTGGGTTTCCATCTGAGCTCTTGATGTTCATACAAGTGGTTCTCTTATCTCCAAAGGTCTCTTTAATTTTCCTGTAGGCAGTATCTATCGTACCCCTAGTGAGATAAGCCTATACATCCTTACATTTGTCCTCTAGCCATCCCTGCTTAGCCATTTTGCACTTCCTGTCGATCTCATTTTTGAGACGTTTGTATTCCTTTTATCTGCATTATTTACTGCATTTTTATATTTTCTCCTTTCATCAATTAAATTCAATATTTCTTCTGTTACGCAAGGGTTTCTACTAGCCCTCGTCTTTTTACCTACTTGATCCTCTGCTGCCTTCACTACTTCATCCCTCAGAGCTACCCATTCCTCTTCTACTTTATTTCTTTCCCCCATTCCTGTCAATTGTTCTCTTATGCTCTCCCTGAAACTCTGTACAACCTCTGGTTCTTTCAGTTTATCCAGGTCCCATCTCCTTAAATTCCCACCTTTTTGCAGTTTCTTCAGTTTTAATCTACAGGTCATAACCAATAGATTGTGGTCAGAGTCCACATCTGCCCCTGGAAATGTCTTACAATTTAAAACCTGGTTCCTAAATCTCTGTCTTACCATTATATAATCTATCTGATACCTTTTAGTATCTCCAGGGTTCTTCCATGTATGCAACCTTCTATCATGATTCTTAAACCAAGTGTTAGCTCCACGATGTAGCTCATGTTATTCCAGGAGATGCTATAGTTATTTTCGTCGTTTTCAAGAACTGAGTGCTCAAAAGTGGCTTTTTCTATCCTATGCACCTATAGATGAAAGTAAAGTGAATAGGTCGCGGCCAGGTACGTTGACATTAGTTAAAATTTTGTTTTGGTTAGGTTGGTACAAGTGACACAATATCGAAAATCAAGTATAAACTTGATGTGCGAAGTAATTTTATTCATATGGCTGTATCAAGTGGCTTTGTTGTTCGAGAGTTTGATTTGTGTGGATGCTTCTTCTGAGCTTTCCGTAGTATCGAATTCATTAGCAAAATCACGAGGTTGATTTTAATCCTTCTTGACTTCTCTCGTCAGAAGATTCACTTTATTACCTGTCAACTTCCACATTCGTATTTCCCGCGATCGATGCTCCATCGACTTGTCGACTTGTTTTATTATGATTATTCGCGTAACAACTAATGTATGAGATAAAATATGTTACTACGAAAAGAGACCCGAAATACCTTTTAGTGATGCTGTGCTATGCCTTTCTTTGGATCATTAATTTTCAACAAAACAAAATATATTATGTTCTTATTGTTCTGGATCTGGATTTCTATTAAAGGAACATTTTTTCGTTACTGTAACTCGCCATAAAGTTCAACCTATCGTCCTTACTTTATAGTTATTGAAAAGGTTAATGAAAATTACTTCGTTATCAATACTGATGTTACAGTACGCAATGATTGTTCAACATCATAATTTTGCAGTGGATTTTTGTTAACAGCAAAACAAGAATAAGTACCACGACTAACACGAGAACATGAGACTATTATCGGAGAAAAATGATGTTTTTACTATAAGGTTGCCAGACCAGAACTACGCACAGCAAGATTTCTTTTATGTGATGAAAGTAAATTATCTTTTTGCACTGTTAGTAATATATTATCAGCAGCCCGCGTCAACCTGTAAAACACATCATAAAATCTGCTGCTCTGCTCTGCAACTTCGAAAGCTGAAAGAAATAATTTTTACTTCACTATTACCTGCCCGCTTCTTTGCGGTATGATAGATTTCATTTAATGAAATTTGAATGCGCCGCGGCAACGGCTCGTTCGTTCGTAGCGCAGCTCTGCACCACGAATAATATTTAACTAACTGAAAATGTCTTAAGGGGATGGGACAAAATACCAGGCAAGCTTATCATAAATCATAATGCAAGGTTTCACTAAGTAACTTTATTCAAAACATTTAAATATATTAATTATTACACACCTTTACAATGAGTACGTAATGGCGTACATCTCTCGATCTTGACAAAAGAATGCTACCCTAGCGTACACTATCACGTCACCGGCTATCCTACTCCCGTAACTCCAAGAAGACGACAGAGAAATTAATGTTCGTTCTGTATTATTTATACTAGTCACATATTCTCATCTTTGTTTGATATTTAATAAGTATCGTCTGTGGCGGTTTCAATACTCGCCGACACACATATTATCTAAAATAAATAAAAAAAAGTACATAATTTTATACAAGAACAAAACATGACACACAATGTTTTCTCTTTATTACATAATATGACTTTTGCTAAGAGACGTTACAAACCTTCTATCATGATTCTTAAACCAAGTGTTAGCTCCACGATGTAGCTCATGTTATTCCAGGAGATGCTATAGTTATTTTCGTCGTTTTCAAGAACTGAGTGCTCAAAAGTGGCTTTTTCTATCCTATGCACCTATAGATGAAAGTAAAGTGAATAGGTCGCGGCCTGGTACGTTTTCATTAGTTAAAATTTTGTTTTGGTTAGGTTGGTACAAGTGACACAATATCGAAAATCAAGTATAAACTTGATGTGCGAAATAATTTTATTCATATGGCTGTATCAAGTGGCTTTGTTGTTCGAGAGTTTGATTTGTGTGGATGCTTCTTCTGAGCTTTCCGTAGTATCGAATTCATTAGCAAAATCACGAGGTTGATTTTAATCCTTCTTGACTTCTCTCGTCAGAAGATTCACTTTATTACCTGTCAACTTCCACATTCCTATTTCCCGCGATCGATGCTCCATCGACTTGTCGTACTAGAGCCTTAATTTCGATAGGTAAATGCAATTGTTCCATAATCGCATCGCTGTGTTCTTAAGGTCTCTTTGATAATGTGCGCCAGTTTCATTTTGACTCTAAATGTACTCATGATGATACTGTGCAAAGTGTCTCATCCATGGAGTCGAAATAATTACGAGGGTCCCTACAAACATGATTCTCTTGATGCTCCGCATTCTACGACGGTTTAAAGATTTGAAGTTGAAGATCTGGTAGATACAAAAGTGATCTTTTCCAAACCTTTTTGTTTAGAGTCACATGTGTTATTCTCACGTATTTTTTAAGATCATTTTGCAGGATTGGATGGAGGGAGACGCCTCTATCGATGTTCACATCTCGTTTGTGTACATTCTTGGGGACCTTTGGCGTTTTATCTCCTTATGACATTTCACCAATGATTCTTTGAGATTGCGACATTTTTTCTTTTCGATACCTTTCAACTTGCTTCCTCGTTTTTGATATTTTATTTGGAATTTTGATTTACTTTGGTGTTGAGAGTTCATCATCTTCCGTTTTCTTTGATATGTTCCGCATTTCTAGTCTAGAGATTCGAGGTAGACAATTCAGGGTATTTTGAGAGTATCTGACAGAAAATTGCAGTTTTCTTGGTATCTCATTCCAAATTTTTCAACACTGCCGGAAACAAAAAGTTAGTACAGACGGAAAGATGACATCTATTTTGATCTGATGACAGCATATGCCACCTGGGGGATAGTAGGTGTACAGATAATGGTTTCAACATCGCATCCGCCAACAGACAGCGTAAGCAGTGGAACAACAGGGGTGTCACCCCACTCACCATTGTTGCCAAATTTATTCAAGATGGCTGCGATAGATATGGTAACTTCGCAATGACATCATGGTGGGAAGTTCAAATTTTGCCTGGAAAATAGGTCAATACCTCAACTAACCTAACTCCATCCCCTCCTCCTCCCCTCCCCTCGCCTCCCCCAGAAAACAGTGGGAAGTTCAAATTCCATCAGGATAATGCAACACACCATAGCTACCTCCACTTACCTAAGAAAATGGCGGAAAATAGGCCACTTGGCTACCTCCATTAATGTAAGTCACCCAACCACCACCCCTTCCTAGGAATTAGCGGGAAAAGGACTCAGTCTGTGCTGAATAGGATGGACGTAAGTCTTTATTTTGCATGGAGTCTTTATTTAAGCAATTAGAGGCAGTAATACCATCAAGTGTGTTCACCACAAGGTTCGGGATACAACTGACCTAGTAAACAGTACCGTCACCAGAGGATGCCGTCGTCCCTCCCACAATGTAATCCAAGATGGCGTGAACCAATAGGAACCCTTAATCCAGTCACTTGTTAGTCTTCAGCCAGTAGGATGGCAGTATCTGGTAATTTCATTGGAGGGGGTATGGGCAGGCTCAGCAGCTCTGGGACCTCAGTCTTGCTCAGTCAGCCAGCAGCAGCAGAAGAAGAAGAAGAACCGTGAAGCATCAACAGCAGTCGCAATCCAACACAATCCTGCAGAACAGGAAGAAACGGAAAAGTAAGTATCCCTTATCACATCTTTTTCTGTGGTTAGCATTATTATTATTATTATTATTAATATTGATTTTTTACGCATCTTGGTCCATATGTAATGCTTCCTCATCTCTGTTAGCAGTAGCCCTTGGCGCGTCCAAGCCCACAGGGTCAAGCGCCAACATGCCGATCCCTGCCGCGTCTGGACCTGTAGCAACCTCAGCTGCCATCTTGTTGAGACTTTCACCGACCTCTGGACCTGCGGCAGAAGCCGCAACCTCCAGCATGTCTGAACCTGTAGTGACCACATGGGATCCTGTAGCGCACATAGCCCATTTGCTGCAGCAGGACAAGGCGCTGATGTTGTCTGTCCCACTCATCGATTTATGTGATGAGGACACGCGATCTGCTCCCAACACGTGGAACGCTGGTGGTGGTCCTAAACAACTGCAAGATGGTGGACAGTGCTGGTCACCAACATACGACCCATCCCAGCAGAACATCCCTGTGCTAGTGCAGGCACAGAGTGCAGATGCTGTGGATAAGAAGACATCGAGTGTACCCATGCCTTTCAGTTCTACATACAATTTAACTCCCTGTGGAACGAAACGTGTAAATGTTGGTATAGAAGCACATCATGTCTGGGGCTTGCATGCGAGAATGGAAATTGAAAATGCATCGAAGGGTGTTAAAGTGCCGATTTCTGAGTTCGACTGGGAGGAAATATGTCGTGCAGAGCGGCACATCAATCAGCAGATGACTACAGAGTGTTATCCAATGAATGAAATCGGTAACAAAGTAACCACTTAACTGAAAAGGACGAGGCTATTGAGGGGAAAATAGACGTAGAGTTTCTTGTTGTTGAGAAGGGGGAGCAGGCACATAGTAAGAGGAAGAATAAGAGCCTCACGCTGCGGAAATGTCTGATTAGTATACACCGAGATGTCAACGAAGCAGAAAGTGATTCAAGCGCGGAAAGCAGTTCGTGAGAAATTGCGGTTGCTGAGGTTAGGGCATATGGATCGACCGCAGACACTAAGAGAGACCTTTAAGCCGGTTACTGAATCGCTCAGACAGCTCTCAGCAAAAGCAAAAACACACGACAACGATGGTGTTGCCATTGACGAATCCATTATCCGTCTCGCCCCTGGTCAGATAGATAGAACCTGTGGCCAAGCGATTCTAGGCGCTTCAGTCCGGAACCGCGCTGCTGCTACGGTCGCAGGTTCGAATCCTGCCTCGGGCATGGATGTGTGTGATGTCCATAGGTTAGTTAGTTTTAAGTAGTTCTAAGTCTAGGGGACTGATGACCTCAGATGTTAAGTCCCATAGTGATTAGAGCCATCTGAAATAGATAGATACAACATTCGGCATTAGCAGGGAAATACGGTACATGTTGGGCATGCATCCTATAACTGTAACTGATGACACAATACAGATCGGTGAAAGGCGGTTTGAGAGAATACCTGACTTAATGAATCTTATTTTTCTAAGACCTACCAAAAAACCTATGAATTATTCAGTTGATGATAGGGAAACGTACCGTGAAATACTGCACGTGACTGATGTACATAAGATCGCGAAAAGCCTGAGCAACAAGAAAACTAAAACCATTATAAAACCAATATTTGATAGCGAAAACAACAACAACAACAACAGTATCAGCAGCAGTGATTGTACTGACATTGAGTATAAAGCAGTGAACAATCGAATCCTGCAGTATATATATTATGACACCAACGAGCTAATATATCGATTACGACTGCTCATCGCATCAGCTGCGGCAGGTAATACAGCTCATTCGCATAAGGTTGTTTCAATAATCTCTGAGCTGGATTACTTCGTAATCTCTGAGTTGGATTACTTACGGCAAGTTGATCTTGTAGATATAAGGGAATATTTACACGAGAATAATGGATTCAAATATATTTTAATGGCTGTTGATACGTACTCCAAATTTGCCTGAGTATTACATGTTAAAACAAAAACGGGCAGAAATGTCGCGGATGTTTTTGAGCGTTTGCTACAGACAAAAACGAATCGATGCCCAGACGACCTCCAAACTTCCATGCAGGCCATATTATGCTAACAGGTGGCAGTTCGCCAAAAAATTTATTTACTGCCAGTAAATATTTTTACATTTTACCATGTTAATTAGTGTAAGTAAACCTGTAATTTTGTTTACTGCCAATAAGACATATTTGGAAACTTTTAGCAGTGCTTGTTTTGTTTTACCATTATTGTGTTCTGTGGCATTCGCAAACATGCCCCATAGGTGCGTAAACCTGCACTTTTACGCCTATATAAAATTATGTTGCATTCTTAACTGTAATGTTGAGTTAGAAGTATATATGCCAAGTTATACTTTAGTAGGCATGTTACAAGACTAACGATTTTGAACACGGTAAACCTAACCAAAAAAAAAACGCGTAAATCGTTAGTCAAGTGACTATGCTCCGACTTCACAAGTTTTCGTCTAAGTCCGTTTAGTTTCGCTCAGTTGTCTGCACGAAGCTGCATGAAAATGTCATCGTTAAATGTTTTAACAACATTTACCACAAATATTGTTTGGAATAGGATTCTGCCTTCAGAAAATAAAAACTTCTCCTTTTTTCACACACACGTGTTTCGGTGAAGTCATATTATGAGTAGGTTGCCTTTATTTTCCGTCGAATAACAGGTAAAAGGTTGTACAATAATGCATATAGTTTTGGGATTTTAAATGTTATGAATATAACGGCCACAAACCCGAAGCTATAATTAATATAGTGCAATTGTTTCTTACACACATTTTTCGTCATCCAGGCAAAAAAGATGACTAATTAAAGTGTCTGGAGAGAGAAATCGGACAAATGCGAAATAAGAGCGGAAGCAAAGAATCGTCGTGGAATACCTTTTTTTGTGTGTAATTCATGACTGTAAACGCTATTGTGAATTATTTGCATATAGCAAGGTGTGTCTTTGTTACATGCTACACTTACAGAAGGTGCATTTCATAGAGTTTATTCCTTACGACAGCCTTTCTGTTCCACCGCTAGAAGATCATTCTGCTGTAAATGTTTTTAAACTGCATTCCAGTTGCCGCTGTTATCACTTTGTACATCGCTGGTTGGCAAGTTAGACAAGTAGCAGGTCTGTGGTTGCTATGGCTACTTTCCCGAAGTAGGTACGTCACGCTACAGGCTATTATAATGGTTATTACCATCCTGTGCAGGATACTACAGTGCCAAAAAATGCAACACACTCTAGGACTGTGTTCATTGGCATCAGGGTATAATTTGTGCATACTAAAGGGCTGTGGTGTTAGTGATTCATTTGTCGCGGTCATCGGCCTGTTTGTGCAGCCTCTGTCTTGACTCTGCAGGCAGTAACTGCGCTGAGTTTAGAGGTGAACAGTGTTTGCAACATTCATTCTACGGTCCAACCACGTCCCACCGACGAGTACGTACTCTGTTGAACAACTTCAGCCATTTGAACGGAGTCGCACTATGGGCCTGCGCGAAGCTGGACGGACGAATCGGCGGTCCATGTTGAGCACATTGTGACGTGGCATGTCGCTGCTTCCAGAGGTGGTTTGAGGAACATTCCAGCACCTGTAGACCGGGTTCTGTACCTCCGTGTAGTAAAGACGCGCGTCACAATCGACGCGTTGTGGGAGCAGCCGTGGCCAACCGAATATCATCCAGAGACGAAATCCGGGCACACAACGCACCAGTCTGCAGCTTTATTAAGACCTTGCGTGTCTTTGGTCAGGTTACCACTGGCACAACAGCTCCTCCACGCATGGCTACCCTGGTGTCGCGAAAGCGTCGATCAGAGAGTGGACTGGCGCTCTCTTGTCTTCAATGACGACAGCAGGTTCTGTCTGTACGCGGTTGATAAGAGTAGGTTCTGTCTGTGTGCGATTGACGGACACACACGTGGGCGGGGTATACGTGGTGAGTTTGTAACGCCGAAAATGCAGGATGCATGGCACCTGCTACCGATATATAACATTTTTTTGAATTGTATGAAAATATTTGTGATTTAAATGCTGTCTTTTAATAAGCAAGGACATTGCTTCACTGTATGTGTACATTTAGGTAGAAGTCTGTTGACGTTTCATTGTATTTATCTGTGTTTTACTGTGAAACTTACAAGCTCTGCGAAAAAGCCGAAGGAATTGTTATTTGCGTCAACTAGCAACGATAATAGCAGTGCCTGTGCGTTGTAAAATCCTTGGGTAGGGAGTTGTTGCGGGGAGCGCGTGGAGAGAGCGAGAGACGGGTTCCAGCGCTTGCAGTGTGCGGAAGTGTGGTGTTAACGCTCTCGCAGTAGAGAGTACCATTTTCGGCGGCATCATGTACGCGCGCCGGCCAGATGTCTAAGCAGGGGTACGGACAGTGGACGGGCGGAAGAGGCTGTATTAATTACGATTGCCCATTCCTATAATTAGCCGTGGCTGCACAATATTCTACCCTCTTCAACAACAGCAGCAGTTCCAGCAACACAGTTTCGTCGTCGGCTCCGAGTTTCGTCGTATGCACAGCACTGAAGTAAGACTGTTCATTGGTAGAAAGTATTAACGGCTAACCCAGCAGCGCAACTGAATGTGATTTGATTGATAAGGTTTATTTAAATAATAATCAGTTAAACTCAGGGCGATTGTGTCCTCATTACCCCCAGACATTGTTACCAAGCAGGATCCTTGTTCCCTTTTTTTTCCCTTATATGCTATCTGAGTGTCATAAGAAACAAATTGAATAGTTACAGCCAGTTTATTAATGAATAATTTCTCTTTTAAGAATTTTAGCCTCAGTCTACTTTCAATTAACTGTTGTACAACAGAGGCTTCAGTATATGACTAAAGTAAAGCAATTTCATTTTTCAAGTTTGATAATCAATCACTGGAAAAATGCACAAATTAAGAGTGCGGAAGTTTTATTTATTTTACATATAGCTTGGAGCACATGCCTGTTTAGTTTGGTACTTATTCTAGTATTTAATACTGTTCAAATCAGTAAAAAAGGCTCAGTTGTTCAGACAATAATATGAAATCCAATCTGCAAAATAAGTAACAGCAAAGTACAAAGTGCTTGCTTTTTTTCGAAATTTCTTTGGTGACGTTATGTTGAGGTCACTGAATGTTATTGTTCACGTGACAAAGTTCAGTACTAACATACAGTTTAATTACATAATTTCAAATCATTATTCGATTGCCTTTTTCCAAATTTAATACCAAACATAACGTATGAGTGACTCCTCAGTTTTCTTTATCATTACATACTCACTTAAAATTAGTGTCAAAAAACGTGACAACCTTCAGTTGCCACGTCATAGTTTAATAATACATGTTTTTCTTTCCCATCATCTTGCACAGGACTTTGGATGTAAATTACCCTAGTGGGATGGCGACCGTTAATTATTTCCTTTTCGTTCATTAGTGTAACTTTTGGATTCATGATCAGTGGTACCCCTTTCTGTCCAGTGTTGTTCGTGAGTGAATGCACAAAACAACTTCCATTTTTCCAAATTGAAGCCCTGTTCGGTTTAATTACTATTATTTTTAGTAGACTTCCCATCAAAGAGTCGGTTGTATAATTTCCTCCTGCTTATCGGCATCACTACTTTGGCAAAGATAGCCTTATACAATTAGAAAAATCCATTAGGCATACACGCGATCCACGGTCATATTTTATAATGCAAGCAGGATAGGCCAATTAGTAAGAGGGAAGTTACAAGTTGTCTACTCCACGTTGCACTGCAAAATGCATGTTCCGCTCCAGGCTTCATGGTGAGGGGAGCCACGAGATACAGCCCTTTGCCACACTGGTGTTTCTGCAGGGTAAAGTGACCAGTGTCTGCTGCATTGCGCAAACTGTTATTCCAGTGCTACCGGCATTCTTACACAGAAAGTTGATGTGCTTTTTCAGCAGGACATCGCACGTTTGCATATGGTTCCAGTGATGCAACGCGCTCTTCGTAATGTGTAAGAACTGCCCCGGCCAACAAGATCAACCGGCCTCTCGCCAGTTGAATACGTATGCGATATGATGAAGCAGAAACTTTCTCGTTCTACGAGGCCTCGAAAAATCATTGTCGAATTGTAACAAAAGTCGGAAGATGCTTGGGATAGTCTATCGCAAGTAATCATTGGGCACCTTTGCGGTGGTATGCATGCGTGAATACACGCCTACGTTCCCGCCAGAGGAGGGTACGTTGCGTATTGATGCGACTATTTCGGCACTCTTTGCTTGGTTCATTTGGTTAGAACTCCTTATCGTATACTGCTACAATGACGAACTAGCAGTTACCCCACTTGTCAATGAAATGACCTCGTGTGTCAACATATTACTTCTTTCTACAAAGTCCACGACTGTAGCAGAATAATTACTTAAATCGCCAATGACACTTTGCCCATTATATGCGAGACAACACAATGCGCAGCGGGTTGCCTACTGCGTACGGCGCTCCCTCCGACGAATTGTGCTGTGCGTGCAGTCGGAGTAGTATAGAATAGTAGCTTCGAAGCATTCTATTTATTAATTCGGGTATACCTGGTACTACAACACGACTTATAAACGTTTTGTATCATGAGTTGATGTCACCTACAAAAAGAAAGAGCGCAATAAAATTTTTTGATAGATGAAATCTATGTCCGGGCTGTACTCGAACCTACAGACTACGCTATGCGCACTGAGCAATATGGCAGCGCCTCATGGCTTTGGCCGAACCGTATCTCTCTCGTCTCTTTCAAAATCCTGTAAAGTTCTCATCTTGTCGGCCCAGACCCTCTAGGAGAAAGGATATGTTGGACAGACTTAGCAACAGCCTAGGGGACCGACCTCCAGTATCCTTCAAACTGGAGTACTGGATAACCAATAGCTTGCTTTTTTTTAAACTTTTAGATAGCATTTCAGCCGTTCGGTATTCATTTCGCGCGGTGCCACGGAGGCTACAGAGCTAATGAAAGGAACCTTTCCAAGTTAAACAAAAAAGCGAGAAATCGGGGGCTAAATTTACAAGGGTAGCATAAGAAAATCACACAGAAAATACGCTGAACTTAACTGAAATGACGCTCGTATATAAGGGGATTAATCAGAAAGTAAGTTATCCACACCACCAGTAGATGGTAGGTCATACTCTATGAACGGCGAATGCACTTGCGTGATTGTAAGGGAAGCGTCTATAATATGCGACAGCGGTTGAATGTGACTGCTACACTACTTTCCCTCGATATTTGGAAAACTATGTCACTGGCAAAATTTTCGATTGAAAACGCCTTGTCACTGCCTGTTACCAACCTCATAACAAGGGTACAATGCTAACGAGACATGGAAAGGCTTACAAGCACCGATAAAGAATAATCGATGATTTCATCGGTCCACACATCGTAGATTATGAAACTGTGGACCACTGCAGTGTGACAACTTTGAAAGAGAACAGAAAAACTACTGAAAAGGGTAATGATTAAATTCTGATGCTGTTCAGCTAGCAAGAGTCGCCTGAAACGTCAGTTTCTAGAAATTCTTTATCAGTTCTGTAGATCAAAACAATGTACAAGTGTTTGAACTTCCCTCTTTGAAAACAATACCATAATTTTAAGACAGCAACATCCGTAACGTGTACAATGTATTATGCAAAATATCTGTTCTCCCATAATTAAGAAAACCGACGTGTTTAGTATTACTCTTCGTCGTGGACCATACTAACAAATAAAAGGTTTGACAAGCTAGTATATGATTTTTCACTGTTAGTGTGCACGAATACGTCTATTTTATGGTATCACCTGTTGTTATATTAAGTGTGAATTTCATAAGTATCAATTGGGTGAATGTTTTTATGATCAGACTCAGTTATCAAGGCAAAAGTTTCACAACTGATTCACTGTAAATAACTGATCGTATCTTGCGAAATTTTAATATTTCAGTACTGTCATCCTATTGTGATTGCATTAATTGACTACCCTAGGCTTATATATATGTCTGTGAGGAACTTTGTTTCATAGCTCAATAATTTCGTAACAGCGTTAGCAGTGAATACATAACTGTGATTCTGTTTCTCACACTCAGCCAGCAGCGTGTTTCAGTTAAGGCATCGACAGTCGCTGGCGTTCAGTGTTCAGTCGCAACGACGCATCCGTGCACTGTTGACAAACTTCTTCCCCGATCACTTGTTCAAATACTTGTCGTTACAGCAACAGCGCATATATTTATATTAAATGCGTTAAAATACATTCAATTAATAAATTTGCACATAAGTCTTCTAAACCAATAAGTTCAACTTCAATACATCACGTTAACAGTGGGTACTTGACACATAATTCACCGAAATGGACTCGGTGAGAGAGACTTGACCCGACAGCGATCGAAACTGAAACGGGTCCCGTGATGCTTAGACCAGACAGCGATCCAAACTGGAACGGGTCCATAAGTACCGTTTCATTACGATTACATTCTCTGATGCCGCTGCATATTTGTCCCACTAATTTTCAAGTTTTGTATTTAATCATTCTGGAGACTAGTAGCCTCTGGTAGACAGATGGGTTGACTTGTTCATTTATCTATTGGTACACATCCCTTACAGTCCTTGTGTTCAGTTTCCGTACTCATGACTTAGTGAAAATGAACGTATCGTCAGTTCGTATCCTTACATGGGTGACTACTGAGGCATAAGCAGAGTAGATTCATTGCCAACCAAACTTCAGGAACATGTTCACCAAAAATCGTGGACTAGGAGAAGAGTCAGAAATATGTGTAAGATTAGAACTTTGTCAAGCGATAGTTGGTCAGTCCAACAGCTCCCTTTCCTCCACCACTGTTTTGAAAGTGGAGCCGTTTCTCAGCGCCCGTCAGAATCCTCACTCTGACCTGTCGTGGTAAATTCGCTGACATGCCCTATACAGCTGTCTTGTCTAGGTTGTCGCTGCAAGTATCATAAGGTGTTCTTTAGTTGCAGAGTCACCTAATTCTCTTTGTTGCAGCATAATGTGTGATAAAGAGGTGAGTCTGGGTTCCCTAATTTTGATCCTTTTACTAAATTTCGCTGCAGGACTGTAGTCTAATGGTCATTGCTTTCAGTGTGAACCATAGATCCATGGTAAAGTACGTCATGCCTTATGCATTATGTTGTTCATAGGTGGCTAGTATTTTGTTCACAGATAGCTCGTGTAGAAATTTGTGTGAAACTTATCCCAAGCTAGCGGTTGATTCTTTTTGACCTTTCTTCACCATTCCCCCTCCCACCCTCCGCACGTGTTCATCATGTCCTGTCTGTTGATGTGTTACATTGTGTAGTGCATTAAAATCCACGTAGAACGAATACCTACATCCTTTAAGAATTTTTAACTGGTGACTATTTTTCCAATTATCTGAGATTTCCATTGACGATAATTCATCTGAGGTATGGTTTAAATGACTCTGAGCACTATGGGACTTTACATCTGAAGTCATCAGTCCCCTAGAATTAAGAAATACTTAAATCTAACTAACCTAAGGACATCACACACATCCATGCCCGAGGCAGGATTCGAACCTGCGACCGTAGCGGTCTCGCGGTTCCAGACTGAAGCGCCTAGAACCGCTCGGCCAATGAGGTATGGACTCAAACCACCACGCTCCATGTATACTCCTTGGTTTGGCTCATTAGTAACTATAAAGGAGATGAGTGGTGGCGGCTTAATATTGGCTGGTATGGCGCTCCGCTGGCGCCACTAACTACTTGGGCTGTAGCGAGGTAGGGTCTTTGTTCGAGGCTTGTTTTGTTGATTTTTGGTGAGACTAGTTAGCAGGACGGCACGTGGCTGGCAAGTTGTTGTTTTGGGGGACTCCTGCTGTCCCGTACGGGTCTCGAGATGCCGCGAGTGGTTAAACGGTCGGGGGCAATCCTTGCCAGCTGAATTGAGGACTGATAGCGACGAGTTGCGGGAGGAGCGGTGGACGCCGCGTGCAACCTAGGCCTGCTCTGCAGGCTTAAATTTTACAGCACCTCGAAGACCGCCTGTACGGATTGGAAGCAATAACACCCCGACTTGTAATCCTGCAAGTCACTGCTCCTTCACACTTGAGTGGAGTTAAGTGTTGTTTTTTTATTGATACTTGTTAGCGTAAGGACACGTCTGTGTTGTGGAATTGGACCTGTTACATTAACGCACTTCTGAATGATTGTGTGTATGGTCATCGGTCAGTGTAACTGATGATAATTTGTTGTTCCAGGCCATATGCCGTGCAAATGTACGAGCATTCTCTGCTATAAATTGAGCTGATGAAATTTAAATTGTAGCATAGTCTGTGTCGAAGGCGAGGCACCCTTAGTAGATGAATATGCTCTAGTCACTGCTTTAGGAGGCGCTGATATTACACTCTTTTAAGGTTCAAGTAATTTTAAGTATTGTGATGCTTGTAACTTGTATGTGTAGTCGCTTCCGCAATAAGTGAATGTTGCCTGCATCCTAGGCATTCTCGTCTTTAGCCTTACTTGGTCAGATTACTGTTTCCTTCTGGTGTTTGTTGGCAGGTCAATTTTGGCAGCAGACGATGCGTTACCGTTTCCTTGGCTCGGAGCAGAGACGTTTTGTTTCAGCTCCGGCGACACTTCTGTCGTCGCACGACGTCTAGGTTGGCCAGCAATCTGGTGCCTCTACCAGCCGCAGCGTGTTGATTCAAGTTAAGTAAATTTCACTGTTTGATACGTGCCACGGAGGAGTGTCGCCAATTAATCGGGAACTCTTAATCTATCCAACATTGTGAATTCAGGAAGCACATAAGCTTCGAGGCGGTTCTGTAAGTCCGAAGTTCCTCGTCGCCATACTCGCTCTTTTACGACTCGTTTAAACCTGGGACCCTTATTACTACTTCTGGAGAGTGTTAAGTTTTAAAGCCTTCTACTGTTTACCCGCAGTCATTAGCTAACTCCGTTCATTGTAAAACTTGCCTGTTTGTTGTTTATTGGCCGGCCGGTGTGGCCGTGCGGTTCTAGGCGCTTCAGTCTGGAACCGCGCGACCGCTACGGTCGCAGGTTCGAATCCTGCCTCGGGCATGGATGTGTGTGATGTCCTTAGGTTAGTTAGGTTTAAGTAGTTCTAAGTTCTAGGGGACTGACGACCACAGATGTTAAGTCCTATAGTGCTCAGGGCCATTTGAACCTCTTTTTTTTTTTTTTTTTTCCTTGGGCTGTGACAGCCGCCTGCTGACACTTTGCCAGCGTATCTCGTATTTTGAGGATTGTATGTTTATTTAAGGATCATTATCAATGTTTCTGCTGGTGTGTACCAGTTGGGAGTCACATTTACGTTGCATGTCTTTCCAGATTATTTTATATTTTGGGAGATTGTGTATTTTATTGCTAAAAGCAATTTATTAAGGCTTGTAGATTGACAACGGCTTTCCAACAGCCACAATCAGTGGCATGACTTCTTATCCTTTCTGTATTTTGAGTGGGCGTTGTTTGTTTGCTTAACGTGTTATCCATGCTTGGGGATTGTTAGTGAATTTAGTGGCAGTCATTTGTATTTCGTTTTACTTGTAAAACTCAATTTGTTGAACCCTCATGCAGCCACACCTAGTTGGTGTGACTTCTTAGTTGTTTTTGGGGACTGTATTCCTGGTTTCGAGCCCTGTTCTTAATCGTATAAATTGTTAAAGTTTGTTATTAATGAAATGATCCAGTTCAAGTTTTTTGCGTTACTGTGCGCGTTGTTATTCTTTTAAGCACGTTTAAAAATTGTAATTATAATAATTGTTAAGCAATAAAATGTATCCCATGAAGCAACTAATGAAATATGTCGGTCCACCCTCCATGCTTTTTTCCTTAATATTATACCAATCCTTGTTGTGAGGTATCAGGAGAAACTTGTGTCAGAGTTTAAACCCCATTAAATGATTTTTTCCTGTGAACATTGTGTCATTTTCTGTTTGATACCACCATCCGCCGTAGCATGTGTTCACGGTTTCACAGCTAAAAAGATATAGCGCCTTGCATTGTGTAGACCTTAAAGGCTGAGTAGAGCGACTACCTACATGCCACCCGAATAGTTTTTCAACAACCATGTTTTTGAATTACTTAAGACTGTATTCATGTGCATTTGTCTTTGGTATGAGCTTCCTGCAACACTCAGTGTGTTCACCCTTTACTCAGTTTGACCTTATTAATCAGCAGTTCACACTGTTGCCCACCGTTTGTTAACTGCATTGATGTGTGTGTGACTTTCGCGTTTGTTTCATCCAATAATGATAAATAATTTTCATTCTCCGTCACACCTTGTGTAACCAGATGGCAGGCGTATATGAAGGGACCATCTATTTTGGTATGATTTACTCCACGTGTGTATGTGTCGAATGTATTAAATGTATTCCAGATCGTCGCCGCCATTCTTGGGCTTTAAGTAAATAAATAACTACTACTAATGAGAGAGGAACATCTTTAGTTGCGTAAATGTTTTATCATTACCCAAGTCATTACCCATCAGATCCCGATTCTTTTAGCCCAAGAGGTAATCATGTTTGCAATGCTGAAAATGATAAAGAGTACAGTAATGGAAGGAAAGACAAATGTGTAATATAGTAGAACTTAGAGTGGCTTACGAGACGTTCCCTTCCTTGACTTGCAAATCGCATGAGCCGTTGTGCTAAGAACTAATGCAATTCAGTTATTTGACCAGATTAACTCGTATGAAAACGAGTTTTTTAGTCAGCGAATGTTATGTGTTCGGAAGCCCACTTACAATCTTTAGAAAAGACTGAGTGTGAGCTATTCTGAGACAGGAAACTACAAGAACAGTTACTACACCCCCATTTCGAAGTTAAACAGTAAGATGGACTTCTATTCGATTTGCGTATCGACGAATTATTTACCTCCAAGAACATTTAATGTAACGTTTGCTATGAATCGCTAAAAATTACACGAACACTCAAAATTCTATAAACTGATCACAATACATAGATTTTTGCTGTGTATAGATTTTTGTAGCAATTTAACATTTACCATCGCTGTTCTAGCGTTCAGGGACAAATCTAAAAGTGATTTAAGATAGATTAAGTAAACTCCGATCAACTCTTTACCGCCTATAATGTATGCTGTGAGCTGTATTGTGTTGTTTCGCCTAGTCTGTTTTGAAACTGTCAATATTTGCAGAAGTAGATGTGGACTCTGACCCTAATTTATTAATTACGAACACCAGATTAAAGCTGAAGAAATTGTAGGAAGATAGAAAATTAGAGATGGGATATGAATAAATCGAAAGAGAGCCACTTGTTGTCGGCCGGCCGGTGTGGCCGTGCGGTTAAAGGCGCTTCAGTCTGGAACCGCGTGACCGCTCCGGTCGCAGGTTCGAATCCTGCCTCGGGCATGGATGTGTGTGATGTCCTTAGGTTAGTTAGGTTTAAGTAGTTCTAAGTTCTAGGGGACTGATGACCACAGATGTTAAGTCCCATAGTGCTCAGAGCCATTTCATTTCATTTCCACTTGTTGTCGACAGTTTCAAAGACAATATTAGGCAACTGTACACTGGGGAAAGAAATACAATAGACGCGCAGGTAACTTCAGAGATGCAGTAGTCAGGACAATAGACTATCGAGTAGGCAGAAGACAAAACGTAATGGATACCCTTGGAAAATACACGAGATATTGATTTCAGTTGACGAGACGATTAAAGAAATATTGCACCAAGTAAACAAAATCGTGTTCTTGTGACAATATGGACCTTTTAAATCCATTACTACATGGACAGATCGCATAGATAATGAGGCGGTAGTGATTGGAATCGGCAAGAGAAGAAATTTATGGCGGAACCTGACTACTAAAGTAACGGACCAGTTGATATAAGATATCCTGAGACGTTAAGGAATCGTCAGTTTGGTGCAGCGTATGAGGAGTAAACGCTGCAGAGGGAGAACCAGGGCCACGCGGAGTGGCCCGGCGGTTTCAGATGCCATGTCACGGATTGCGCGGCCCCTGCCACCGGAGGTTCGAGTGCTTCCTCAGGCATGGGTGTGTGTGTTGTTCTTAGCATCAGTTAGCTTAACTAATGTGTAAGTCTATGGATTGATGACCTCAGCAGTTTGGTCCCTTAGGAATTCACACACATTTGAACATTTGGAGCTGAAGCGACCCAGAGTACATGACAAGCTGGTGTGGAGAGCTGCACCAGGCCGGAGACAACAACAACAACTACTATACTACAACATACCTATTTAATTATTCTATACGATCATTTTCTCCACTGGTCCCTTAATTTCGTTCTTTCCTAATACCAAACCTCTGTCATAACTTCTGTCTTGCCGATACAACATCTTCATCTTCCTTCTTCGCAATTTATTCTCCTTTCACTTCCCCAGACCTCATGTTCTTCTCCAGAATATGAAACTTCATCTACAGTTTGACGTATAGCCGCCGAGTGAAGTGGCGCTGTGCTCAAATCACTGAGCTTGCACTGGAGAGGTCTAGCATTCATAGCCAGATCTCGCCATTCAGGTTTGTAGGGTTTCTGTAATTTTTCTAAATAGCTCATGGCAGTTGCTGGGGTGTTTCCTGCTCCATAGTGAGGGGATGGCGTTGGTGATATGACTTTTCGCCGGTCGTTGTTACGTAGCTCTGAATTGGCGAGTGATTTTCTGCAGTTTGGCATGTTCTGGTCACTTTCACTGTCTGCAAGAGTTGGCCGCTAAAGCCGACCTGAACCTGTCGTTCAGCCAAAACATTATGACCACCGACCTACTGTCGATATGAACTTGTCCAGG
The DNA here is from genome assembly GCF_023864275.1 of Schistocerca cancellata. Classification (NCBI taxonomy): domain Eukaryota; kingdom Metazoa; phylum Arthropoda; class Insecta; order Orthoptera; family Acrididae; genus Schistocerca; species Schistocerca cancellata. The sequence continues at coordinate 280,610,232 of NC_064632.1, read as the reverse complement.
TGACAGCAGTATCACGTGGCGACACACACACGTTGCATGTAGTATCAGTGAGTGCGCTGTCCGTTTGTAGAACGGGGAAGGCGCACGATCTGTCTGAGTTTGACTGAGGGCAGTCTGTGATGGACCTGAGGTTCGGTACGAGCATTTCGGAAATTCTACGACTTGCCGGGTATTCGAGGAATGCTGTGGTGAGTGTCTTCAACACGTGGCGAGACCAAGGTGAAACCACGTCCAGACGTCGTGGGGTTGGGCGCCCACACCTAATTACAGATGTCGGAAGTCGTAGGGTGGGCAGACAGGCAGCGAACTGTGATGGATCTAACATCAGACTTTAATGCTAGGCAGAGTACATGTGTGTCTTAACACACAGTGCACCGAACACCTCTAACGGTGGGCCCTCACAGTCGACGACCTGTGCGTGTGGCAGTGTTAACACTGGGATATAGTTAACTACAACTGAAATGGGCACGTGACCATCGGCACTGGAAGCTGGCGCAGTGGCAGAGCGTTGCATGGTCTGATGAATCCCGATATATTCATCATGGCACGAATCCGTCGTCTTCCAGGGGAACAGTTCCTAGACACCTATACTGCGTGAAGGACAAGCTGGTGGTGGCTCCATTCTGCTCTGGAGAACATTCACGTGGGCATCCATGGGACCAGTAGAGCTTGTGCAAGGCACCATGATGCTCAAGCAGTATCGTAAACTGGTTTCAGACCACGTACACTCGTTCATGACGATCATGGTTCCCGATGGCAGTGCATTTTTCACCGAGACAATTCGCCACGTCGCAAGGCAAGAAGTGTGACGGAGTGGTTCGAGGAACGCAGGAACGAATTCCAATTGACGTACTGCCAACCACAACTCACCAGGTATGAATGCAATTGAACGCCTCTGGGATGTAATTGAACGTGAGCCAGAGAGCATGGCCCCCCCCCCCTACCCGGAATTTACGGGAATTAGGTGACTTTGTGTGCAGATGCGGTGCCGACTTTCTCCAGTGACCTACCATTGCTTCCATGCCATGTCATGTTGACCCTGTTATTCGCGCTAAAGATGGACGTACCGACTATTAGGTAGGTGGTTCAAATGGTTCAAATGGCTCTGAGCACCATGGGACTTAATATCTGAGGTCCTCAATCCCCTAGGACTTAGAACTACTTAAACCTAACTAACCTAAGGACATCACACAGGTTCGAATCCTGCCTCAGGCATGGATGTGTGTAATGTCCTTAGGTTAGTTAGGTTTAAGTAGTTCTACGGTCTAGGGCACTGTTGTGTGCTGTCCTTAGGTTAGTTAGGTTTAAGTAGTTCTAACTTCTAGGGGACTGATGACCATAGATGTTAAGTCCCATAGTGCTCAGAGCCATTTGAAACATCTAGGGCACTGATGACCTCAGATGTTAAGTCCCATAGTGCTCAGATCCATTTGAACCATTTTGACATCACACACATCCATGCCCCAGGCAGGATTAGAACCTGCAACCGCAGCGGTCGCGCGGTTCCAAACTGAAGCGCCTAGAACCGCTCGGCTACAACGGCCGTCTAGGTAGGTGGTCATAACGTCCTGGCTGGTCACTGTACTCACGGCCCACCAATGGGACGCTAGCGCATGCAAAATGCAGTGCTTGCACCACCTCGAAGAGAGAGAATGGCACGCGTCCAGCACCAGAATCTGATCGCACTGAAGTGCGATGATATCGCATGTGTTGTCCACTCTGGTCTCAGCTGTCATATAGGCGGTCAGCACACGGACTGACGACATCCTACTCTTGACGCATCCCAAATTTTACTGCCTGACAAGAAAAACCAGAAGGGCAGGAGGAAACGAAAAGAAACTTCTCATATTGAAAGGGTATGTGATGATATTTCAGTGATTACAATGTCAAGTCAGGTTTACAATGAACTTGACAGTATTGGCCCACTTACCAGTAAGACGTTGCACCCCCTCTGGCCTGGATGCATGTACTGATTCGATTGAGAAGGTTCTCATAAACCTGTTGTATCTTCTCCTGAGGCAAGCTGGCCCACAACTGTTATAAATAGTCAATACTGGCACTGGACTGGAGTTCGTGTTCAAGCTGGTCCCACACATGTTCTATTGGGGACGGATGTGGGGATGTTACTGGCTATAGAAGTACCCGAAAATGACGCAGACAGTTCATAGAAACACGTCCTCTATATGGACGAGCGTTGTCCTGTTGAAGAGTGTGTAATGTCCCTACAGAAAATACCCTCTACCACGCACCAATTAATCATTTTCAATCAAACCATCCATATTCATTCACTTTGGAAAAGTTATCTGATCTGATTTTCTCGTAATATATGCGGCGACAGCTCGACGACGCCAAAGTATTTTCTAATGCGTTTATTCTTTGAAATAAATGCATTCTCCATGGTTGTTAGAGTGGTAACTAGGACAGCTTCTGGAGTATCTGTTGAGGGATTGACGTGTTTCTGAGAGATACATATTCTGCTTTTCTTCTCGCTAAAGCGAGCCAATTAACATTTGTGCCGCTAGCGGTTTGTTTGAAGAGAAAGAGACTGTAAACGGAAAATAATTAAGGCGTGGAATCACTGGAGATCTGGGCATGTAATGGAGATGGATTTAATACACAATTTCCTCCATAAATACGGTTTGTGACTTTTTTGTTCTGGAGTGAATGAACGAATGAGTTTTTTCTGAATCATTTGATGATCACGTTGGCCCTGTAATTAGTGGGGAAGTTTCAGCTGTGTCGAAGAGAGCCTGCAATCACTGAGTCTGTGTTAAATCGTCCAAAAAGGCTTCGTACACATCTGGAATTCGCAATCTTTCGTAAAAGGAACAAATTGTCCAAACGATTGATTCTCCCGACTGACTGCAGTTTTTAACAGTAATAATAAATATAAAGGGCTCTTACAGCAAGCCAGCCGCTGATTACCAAGACGAAGGACTCCACCAAAGATCTTATTTGGCTGATTTCACGTAATGAAATATTATATTAAAAACTGTACATAGATAAAGGAGAGAAAGAGAGAGAGAGCGAAGGAGAATAGAGATAATACTAATAATCCTCCATTAGTCTAATTTTTCGCCTGTCTTATCACGGATCAGCCAAGAACGGGGAGGGCCTTGCTTTACTGTATAGATTTATGTGTGAAGGTGAAGTGATCTTAAAGGCAACGGATACACGTCTACAGGGTGTTACAAAAAGGTACGGCCAAACTTTCAAGAAACATTCCTCACACACAAATAAAGAAAAGATGTTATGTGGACATGTGTCCGGAAACGCTTAATTTCCATGTTAGAGCTCATTTTAGTTTCTTCCACCTACGCTCAATGGAGTACGTTATCATGATTTCATACGGGATACTCTACCTCTGCTGCTAGAACATGTGCCTTTACAAATACGACACAACATGTGGTTCATGCACGATGGAGCTCCTGCACATTTCAGTCGAAGTGTTCGTACGCTTCTCAACAACAGATTCGGTGACCGATGGATTGGTAGAGGCGGACCAATTCCATGGCCTCCACGCTCTCCTGACGTCAACCCTCTTGACTTTAATTCATGGGGGCATTTGAAAGCTCTTGTCTACGCAACCCCGGTACCAAATGTAGAGACTCTTTGTGCTCGTATTGCGGACAGCTGTAATACAATACGCCATTCTCCAGGGCTGCATCAGCGCATCAGGGATTCCATGCGACGGAGGGTGGATGCATGTATCCTCGCTAACGGAGGACATTTTGAACATTTCCTGTAACAAAGTGTTTGAAGTCACGCTGGTACGTTCTGTTGCTGTGTGTTTCCATTCCATGATTAATGTGATTTGAAGAGAAGTAATAAAATGAGCTCTAACATGGAAAGTAAGCGTTTCCGGACACATGTCCACATAACATATTTTCTTTCTTTGTGTGTGAGGAATGTTTGCTGAAAGTTTGGCCGTACCTTTTTGTAACACCCTGTATACAGGTAAGACATTACACAGAGATAGCGGCTAGAGGCATTCATCATCTATTCTTAAAGAGACGGCAACTTATTATCCGAACATTGAAAAATGTTAAAAGTGGAACCGCGATTAGCCACTGAAAACGATTCGAAGCGGTTCATCAACAGACCACGCTTCTCAGTTACGGCGCCACTCCAGACGCGGCCGTTAGCGTCGTGGCTTCCGTGGCAGCCCAAGCATGGAGCGGTAGTTCCCTGGTCCAGCTGCTGCTAGTCTCCGAAAAATGGTGCTAGGTGAGACAGAACGTTGCAGGGAGTTCTTTACTTGTTCTCAGAGGCCAGGAGTAGGGCCAGGAGTAGGTGTGAAAGGTTCACAATGTGCTCGGTGCACAATATGGTGCTCCTTCTTTGTAGCGGCGAGACGTGGTCGATTCGAACCTTGACGTAGAGTATGCCTGGCCTCACGCTCCCATGCAGTCCAACATCGGCTCACCGTCACAGCCAAATGCCCAACAAATCTGGATATTCCACGATTCGATCAGCCATCCAAATGGAGACCCAAAATGAGGTCCCTTTCAAACTTTGTCACGCGCTGATAATGCTGTCCTACAGGAGTCCACAGTAGGTCAGTGTCCTTCACTGTGGTTCAAACGGTTCAAATGGCTCTGAGCACTATGGGAATTAATATCTGAGGTCATCAGTCCTCTAGAACTTACAACTACTTAAACCTAACTAACCTAAGGACATTACACACATCCATGCCCGAGGCAGGATTCGAACCTGCGACCGTAGAGGTTGCGCGGTTCCAGAATGAAGCGCCTAGAACCGCTCGGCCACACCGGCCGGCCCTTCACTGTGATCACTGAAGATCTGACGCCATTCACGCTCCTTACATAACCTACCGAGCCTGGGAACGACTCTAAAGACGAAGAACACTAATGCGCTTTGGTTGGCGTCCTACCTGTCACAGGTTCAAATGGTTCAAATGGCTCTGAGCACTATGGGACTCAACATCTTAGGTCATAAGTCCCCTAGAACTTAGAACTACTTAAACCTAACTAACCTAAGGACATCACACACACCCATGCCCGAGGCAGGATTCGAAACTGCGACCGTAGCAGTCCCGCGGTTCCGGACTGCAGCGCCAGAACCGCTAGACCACCGCGGCCGGCCCTGTCACAGGGAACGGCAACTCTGATCACCTGCATAGCCGTCCATGGTGAGTACGTGTAGAAACTTACATCGACATCTGACCACGTCCTCCGGGTGCTTCACTTTCTTGTCAGGCAGGGTATTCTATTCACCTCGGCGACGTCAGCGATCTTTCTTCAACAGACCAGCTACCTCTGTTTCAATTGCTTATGACTGTACTTTTCTATCTTCGTTGGCTCACGTGATCGTTCTTCCTAAACGGAAGGAGTCTGACCTATTGCGTTAATGCGTCGAAACCAGTAGTTATGTATAGCAAGTCACAATTCTCCTTTCGGACTACAACATCACTTTTGTCTTAGCTGTCTTTATTCATTATCCGTCGTCTGCAAGTAGGCTGTAATTTCCTTTAATTTCTGTTCTAAATTTTTACTTCCTTCGCCTGAAAGTCGACTGTCTCCTTTCAGTCTGCCGTGAAGGACAATACAACCCGCAATTAGAAACTGTCGCGGATATTTTGAGATGAGCGAGAAACTGATAACTGCATGACAGACAGTGTTCAACAATGAAACTTTCTGGCAGATTAAAACTGTGTGCCAGACCGAGACTCGAACTCGAGACCTCTGCCTTTCGCGGGCAAGTGCTCTACCATCTGAGCTACCCAAGCACGACTCACGCCCCGTCCTCACAACTTTACTTCTACCAGTATCTCGTCTCCTACCTTCCAAACTTTGCAGAAGCTCTCCAGAGTGAAAATCTCATTCTGGAAACATCCCCTAGGCTGTGGCTAAGCCATGTCTCCGCAATATCCTTTCTTTCAGGAGTGCTGGTTCTGGAAGGTTCGCAGGGGAGCTTCTGCAAAGTTTGGAAGGTAGGAGACGAGGTACTGGCAGAAGTAAAATTGTGAGGACGGGGCGTGGGTCGTGCTTGGATAGCTCAGATGGTAGAGCACTTGCCCGCGAAAGGCAAAGGTCCCGAGTTCGAGTCTCGGTCCGGCACACAGTTTTAATCTGCCAGGAAGTTTCTTATCATCGCACACTCCGCTGCAGAGGGAAAATCTCATTCTGGAAATATCCCCCAGGCTGTGGCTAAAGTGAAAATCTCATTCTGGAAATATCCCCCAGGCTGTGGCTAAGCCATGTCTCCGCAATATCATTTCTTTCAGGACTACTAGTTCTGCAAGGTTCGGAGGAGAGCTTCTGCAAAGTTTGGAAGGTGGGAGACGAGGTACTGGCAGAAGTAAAGCTGTGAGGACGGGGCGTGAGCCATGCTTGGGTAGCTCAGATGGTAGAGCACTTGCCCGCGAAAGGCAAAGGTCCCGAGTTCGGGTCTCGGTCCGGCATACAGTTTTAATCTGCCAGGAAGTTTCTTATCAGCGCACACTCCGCTGCAGAGTGAAAATCTCATTCCAGTGTTCAACTATTTTCCACGTAAACTGAGTAGGTATAAAGGATAATATTCTGTACGGATTTGAGAAGAAAGAAGACGGAGATGTAAGGCACTTGCTACTTTCCTTCCGTTTCTTCAAAAAAACAGCGAAAAGGCTTACTCCAAAAGTCCAAAATGCCATGAAAGTAAATGTGCCCTCAAAACAAATGTGCATTCAAGAGTGTCAAGACAAGTGTGAACAACGCTCTTCGATTGATATTTGCTAGCAACGGGTATTTTTTATAAATTTTTATAATTAACGCTTATATCAACATTTTATTCTTCCTATATATTTGCTCATATGCTGCTGACCGATTTTTCGGTTGGTCTCTTGCAACTCTTCGGGCTGTCAAGATTCCGTACTAAGTTACAGTATCTGATAAAAAGAATCGAGACACCCCTGAATAACACGGAACTGACCACGAGTGGCAGATGCGTCAGTATTGTAGCACCGCCACTACTTTTTCGACGTTACAGGAACTAGCAGCTCAGCCGCAGCAGATGCGGAAGTCATATGCAACTGGCGTGGCTAAACCTAGCGACACGCCAGCTGCAGCAGCAGGGCTGCTTACGCAGTGCGTTGTGAGCCGGGTCAGGCCGAGAACGGCAATCCCGGCCACGTAGCGGAAAGAAGCGGCTGTTGCAGAGTGACCTAGGCCGTTACTGCCCTGTCAGCCCACGGATATGTTATTCCGAACGTGGCTGGAAGCTGTTCATCGCATAATAAACTAGCGGCCAACCCGTATGAACAACTGTCAGTCTTAGCAGTTGTATCAGCAGCCCGGCAGCGCCTCGCCTACCACCGTGAGAAGGCTGCTGACCCCTGCCTCTAGCACAGAGTCCTCTTCCCCGGTAATGAAATGAGCGTTTGGTGCCATTGGCCGGGAGGCCCTTTACGGGGCAGGTCCGGCCGCCTTGGTGCAGGTCCTATTTCATTCGACGCCACATTGGGCGACCTGCGCGCCGGATGGGGATGAAATGATGATGAAGACAACACGACACCCAGTCCCTGAGCTGAGAAAATTCCCGATACAGCCGGGAGTCGACCCAGAGTCCCTTAGGTCGGCAATCCGTCACGCTGACCATTCAGCTATCGGGACGGACCTCCTTGCCAGTGTCGGTGCCTCTCCACCAGTGGACCGCCCCAGACGCACTCCAGAAGCAGACAGTCTCCTGCCACGAGAGGCAACAGATCGAGACCTGGGCAGTGCAGGCGGGAGGCGGGATCCACTGCTTGGGGCTGTCTTCCCCGGCAGTCTTCCGGGGCTCTGGCGTGAGCAGCGACGCCGCACTACTGAACGGGCGTCTGGGTTCCTGGACGCCGACAGTTACTGGCTGCTAGGCCGCCACCTCAGCGTACTTCGCAACATGCTGAGAGGGTACGTGGCCGCCTCGCTGAACCGCTTCGAGTGAAGTAGCGCAGTTTCTAATAAAGCGTCTAGACGTTGTTTCTCTGGGCTGCCGTCTCTGCATCCCCGCTACGGCCCACCACCGTTACCTAACCCTGCACGAAAGTGGCCCTGCACCCTGGATCCACTTCAGTCGGCGCCAGAAGTCTTCGGACACTTCAGTTAGTTTCGAAAGAGTCGACCTCCTCAAAGCGCCACGTCACGAGTAGAGCTCACTATGGGATCAGAGATGGGTATGTGAAAAAATCGATTGTATCTATTTTCGTGTGCAGAGGAGATGCGATATATGCAAGAGATTCATCGAAATTTAAGAGTCACGTTAATAAAGCCTTTGGAACTGGCTGACGTATCTTAGTTTAAGGGCAACACGAGGGAACAGTATTTGCAATCTGTAAGGTGTTCCCAATGTAATTTGCTTGGGCACACTGCACCGCGTGTTGAGTCAGAGGCAGTAGTGTGTATTACATGTAGCTGGTATGGCCGTAAGGCTAGAAAACGCACTCAGTCAAAATGGCTCATGAGAAGGCGCAGAGTTGTATTGTGATTGTGAGAGCGTGAGCTACTGTTGATTAATACTGTGTTATACTTACTTGTGTGTTGGGGGTAAGGGTTCCACAATCAGAGTCCGGAATGCAGGGTTTTGGGCAGCAGGGTGCGACACAGTACGTACTCAGTGATGTTGTTGATGATGATGATATTTGGTTTGTGGGGCACTCAACTGCGCGGTTATCAGCGTCCGTACAAATTCCCAACCTTTGCTCAGTCCGAACTCGCCACGTTCATGAATGATGATGAAGTGATAAGGACAACACAATCACCCAGTGATCTCGAGGCAGGTGAAAATCCCTGACCCCGCCGGGAATCGAACCCGGGACCCCGTGCTCGGGAAGCGAGAGAGCGACCGCGAGACCACGAACTGTGGACGTACTCATGAGACAGCACACCTGAGAGTAGGTAAGACGGAGCTGCTGCGGTGACTTACAGTTAAAGATGAGCGGTTAATGTTAGACAGGCTGATCCCCTGATACAGATTAATTACTTCTTTTTCTGGTAAGCCAGTTGGGGACTCATGTCTTTCTTGGATGATCTGGCGTCATCTGCGAAGACGTGAGGTTGGTCAGATAATCAGTTGTTGCAAGTAATGAAATTATTGTCGATCGAGGAGACAGTAACATTTGTCACGTGTACAGAGGGTTGAGTAACTGTATAGGTACATAAAGGAAAAGCCTCAACACGCTAAGATAAACACTAGCGCGACCACTGTAATCGTCGGCAAAGAGATGTTTTGTTACGCCGGAAGGCGAAATACAAATGATGGAAACCTTTTTCATTATTTTTGACATTTATTAGAGAGACTCTGTCGTTAGTTCTCGTGGCGAGAAGACGAATTCTTGTGAGAAGTGTGTAGTAGACATTGTATTATCTGAATAATAATTTTTATGAAAATATGAAGTGTGAGGATTCTTATTAGTGCAAAACCACGAAAGTTTTCATTTCCTTCCGCGCATTATGCTAACGTCATGTCACTAGCTGCCTGCATCTGAAGAGGAAGTCCGACTAAGAATCAATATTCAATACACGGTCAAGAATGAGAACTAAGTTAAAAGTGAAGGATGTTGCATTCCCTTAAAAAATCTATAAGGAATCAAAATGATAAAAGCGAGAAAAAATCAATTTTTTTAATTAATTATATTGTATTTTTTAATATAAAATTTGCAGAGAACTCACAGACCTTTAAGCAGTTGACGGAAAGCTTCCTCCTACAGCGGTATAAGAAGCAAAATAGCGTGAGGTTTTTCCACGGGCAGTTGAGTAGCATGACAAAATGAACAGTGGAGGATTTTGCAGGTAGAATACACAAAAATAATGTGCAAACGTACGGTTTGGGGCAGAATGCTGAGGCAAATAAGTTCATACTACAGGAATCCGAACACAGAGCAGCTGACGCCTTGCTGAAGGGATCGTCACCCAGTATATTGACAAGCGTTTGGACAGGTAACGCAAAAGACGTGACCTGTACACTGCTGTCAGGTTCGCTACTAAGGAGTTTCAAGAAACTTGTGGGACAAGTGAGGAGTCTCTTCCACGAATGCCAAATGTTATAGGTATGGACGATCAGGGCGATATAGGGTCCCTCAGTGGGGTAAGAATGGTGTGGTTGGATACCATGAATGGCATTATACGAGTATTGGTGGAACCTGACAAGGGGGAAATGGACAAAGAGAAAAGTCCGCCGAGCGATGTCCCTGTTACGTTTTGATGCTAGAGAATCTTATACAGATGCGGAAAGTGATATAGTCGAGGCTGTGAAAGGCACGAAACGGAAGTTTCTGTTGGACACAGGGACGCATGTGTCAGTGGCAAGTCGGGACGTCATAGGTCGGAAATGATTAAACCCACAATGTTATATGTTGCCTGGGGTGGGAAGCAATGATGTGAACTCATTAGGGCCAATGTTATATAATTTTTAACTTGGGTCTGTTCAGTCTGAAAAATGTGAAGAGATAGTCCCTCATGTCAGCAAAGATTACTGGACGATCCTCAGGTCGAACTTTCTGTCAGAGCATCATGCTAAATTGACCTAAGGCAACGTACAGCTAGGGAAAACTGTCACCAGTGAAGCACTGTCGCAAGAATCGTTTAATTAAAGGGGCAAATTGATTAAATTGCGCACAAAAATATCAGAGCGTGATTCGCATGGTACAGCGCAAGAGGGCAGCGGGAAGTCGTTTTGGGTAAGTGTAGAACCTTAATTATCTGTTGATAAGTTGTGTATAATGCAGTCACTTGGGGAGTACTGGACAAATTGGACAGTTTTGTAAGAAGAACCATTGTACGCATTCAAGAGAGAAATGGCGGGAATTTGAATAATTTTGACGCTGGTGAAATAAACCTTACAAAGGGACTATTAGTTTCGATTTTTAAATCCTGGAGGAGAATGATTGGGACACGTCGAGTGTGAACCATGACCAGACGCTGATCACTGGTAGGACTGCATTACGTAAGAAGGTAGATCAACTGGAAGTAACAGAGAGAAGGGAGATGGAGAAACTGCTGTTAGAATTCGAGGATTCGTTTTATCGTCACGGTCTGTTGCTGGTGACGTCCGAAGCGCAACGTCGAATCCCAAAAGGAAATGAAGTACCGATATTTTGCAAACCGTGTTATGTACTCTGGTACTGACAGCACTAGGCCATGGCAGGCCGCCATTGGGGCTGTGTCCAAAAAAATCACCTGATGGTTCCAAGAGATATAGATTTTGCCGTGACTACTGCCGTCTTAATAGTAAAGCAGTAACAGATGCATATCCAGTAGTCAGTATCACGGAGACTGTAGATGGCTTGGGGCAGTGTAGGTGCTTCTCTAAGGATCTGAATCTAAGGAGTGTGTACCATGAGTTGGAAGCAGTTCCGGGGGACCGACTGAAGACACCACTTCTGGTCTGCTGAAGTCATTGTCAACACCAGAGGATGCCACTCGTACTGAAGAACGCACCAGAAACATTTCATCGATTACTGGACAGGGTACTGGGAGGAGTGAAGCCTTGGCAATGTTTAATGTACCTCAGTGATATAATTGTCTTCTCAGTGGATTTGGAGGTGCATCTACAGAAGATGAAAGAGGTCTTTAAAAGGCTACATGCTGCACATTTCATGTTGAGCATGGGGAACTATTATTTTGCCTTGGAGGAAGTGAGTTACTTTGGGCAGTTAATTAGTAAGGAGGAGTTAAAGACAGACCTGAAGTTGTGCAAGCAGTACAAGATTTTCCAGTTTCTAAGACTAGTTAAGAGCTACAGTCATCTCTGGAGTTGGCAAATTACTGTAGGAAGGGGTTCACAGACATTGCACAGTCACTCATGGAACCACTAAGAAAAAGGTATGAAATTCGAGTGAGCAAAGGAATGCTAGGCCACATTCGAGGGACTGGCTTTGAAATCGAGCCCAGTTTTGATTTTCCCAGATTATCAAAGGGAGTTTGTGCTGTCATGTGACACCTCTAATCAAGCAATGGAGTATGTTTGTTTTAAGTCAGACGATGGAGGGCGAAGAACATCCTGTGTTTTACACTTCATGACAGCTGAATAAGTTGGAAAAGATCTATTCCATGACAGAGAAGGAAATGTTGAGCTTGATGTGTGGAGTTAAATATCTTCGATGCTATTTGTATCGGAGAATTCGAAGTGGTGGCTGATCATGCAGCTCTGAAATGGTTATTAGAGTTGGAGGACACTTCTAGCGGGCAAACGAATTGGGCATTGACGTTGAGCGAGTCTGATTATGGAGTTATGCATAAGCCAGGCAAGAAGCACGGAAACTCGGATGGTTTGGTCATGAAGGTGGCAGCAGTCCAGGCAGTGGGTTGCGCAGTAGCCCGGCAAGCCGATTACGCCGAGTGCGAGCTCTTCCGTTTGTAGATGCAGTTTATCATTTGTTGAAGCTTGCTATGTGCGGCAATTAGGTTTGGGCTACGCACAGTGGTGCCAGCCGAGCTCGAGGATGAAGTGTTGAAGGAAACATATGACCACATGCTATCTGAGCTGGGAGGACAGAGAACAGCGAACTGGAGGGTAACCTAACGGTACTGCTGGACGGGAAGGAAAGAAGACATAAAGTAATATGTAAAGGAAAAGAGTGACACTGCGTATGTTTTGTGTTATGTTGTAGTGTAATTACGAGATTAGACAACATTAAAGTTACCAGACGGCAACATTTGGTTTTGAAAAGGATAAAGGGAATGAGTTTTGTGTTTCACAGTTATTGCATTTTTACGTCTAGAGTATATGATGAATGTACATCTAAGGAGTATGTTGGGGGACAGGAGACCTTTCCAAAGGCGGGAGGGAGAGTAATTGTAGCTCCCAGTTCCTATGTTGTGTTACGCCGGGAATAAGGATGGAGGGAATCCTAACCGAAGTAGTGCTTCAACTCTGCAGCGAAGGTGGAGTTGTAGTGCCGAGATATTAACAACTGGAAAGCAGAGTGCTTTCTGGCAGGCAGGAGAGTGTGGTTCTTACAAGCCATCGATGGGCACTCAGATTAACTTTTAACGTCTGGGAGATGAGAAACGAGTTGAGGAGATTGGAGGATTTGTTCTCAGGATTACAGCGAGAAGCGGAGAGCAGAGAAAGTGTGGGGACAATAAGAGAAATTGCGTAGATACTATGACCTATTATGGGATAAAATGCAGCAAGTTATAGAAATGGTGCCGCATACCGTGTGACGCCGCAAAAGGGGTTGGTTAGATGCTGGGGGAAGGTTAATGAAAACCATGTTCAGAACCGCAGATGGCAGTGACATGAGGGAGCTGAACAATACCTTGGAAAGAATGAAGGAGTTTCTAAAAAGTGACAAGGCAGTGGCTGAGTGGCAAACCACACAACTGAACAGATGGAGCAGGAGACGATGAATAATACACGTGCGTTACGAAAGACGGACCGAGCACGACTAAATATTTTAGTTTAGTTCTCGATAGTGAAGAGGCACACTTAATTTAGCTGTTAAACCGTCCAATCCTACCCGACAGGCTGGGGAACCTTAGCAAAATTCCGTACAGGTAAGAACAAGGGAAATACACTACTAGCCATTAAAATTGCTACACCACGAAGATGACGTGCTACAAACGCGAAATTTAACCGACAGGAAGAGGATGCTGTGATATTCAAATGATTAGCTTTTCAGAGCATTCACACAAGGTTGGCGCTCAACGTGCTGACAAGAGGAAAGTTTCCAACCGATTTCTCATACACAAACAGCAGTTGACCGCCGTTGCCCGTTGAAAAGTTGTTGTGATGCCTCGTGTAAGAAGGAGAAATGCGTACCATCACGTTTCCGACTTTGATAAAGGTCGAATTGTAACCTATAGCGATTGCTGTTTATCGTATCGCGACATTGCTACTCGTGTTGGTCGAGACCCAATGACTGTTAGCAGAATATGGAATCGATGGGTTCAGGAGGGTAATATGGAACGCCGTGCTGGAACCCAACGGCCTCGTATCACTAGCAGTCGAGATGACAGGCATCTTATCCGCAGGGCTGTAACGGATCGTGCAGCCACGTCTCGATCCCTGAGTCAACAAAAAATGGTTCAAATGACTCTGAGCACTATGGGACTTAACAGCTGAGGTCACCAATCCCCTAGAACTTAGAACTACTCAAACTAACTAACCTAAGGACATCACACACATCCATGCTCGAGGCAGGATTCGAACCTGCGACCATAGCGTTCGCGTGGTTCCAGACTGAAGCGCCTAGAACCGCTCGGTCACACCGACCGGCCCTCAGTCAACAGATGGGGACGTTTGCAAGACAACAACCATCTGCACGAACAGTTCGACGACGTTTGCAGCAGCATGGAGTATCAGCTCGGTGACCACGGCTGCGGTTACCCTTGACGCTGCATCACAGACAGGAGCGCCTGCGCTGGTGTACTCAACGACGAACCTGGGTGCACGAATGGCAAAACGTCATTTTTTTCGGATGAATCCGGGTTCTGTTTACAGCATCATGATGGTCGCATCCCTGTTTGGCGACATCGTGGTGAACGCACATTGGAAGCATGTATTCGTCATCGCCGTACTGGCGTATCACCTGGCATGATGGTATAGGGTGCCATTGGTTACACGTCCCGGTCACCTCTTGTTCGCATTGACGGCACTTTGAACAGTGGACGTTACATTTCAGATGTGTTACGACCCGTGGCTCTACCCTTCATTCGATCCCTGCGAAACCCTACATTTCAGCAGAATAATGCACGACCGCATGTTGTAGGTCCTGTACGGCCCTTTCGGGATACAGAAAATGTTCGACTGCTGCCCTGGCCAGCACATTCTCCAGATCTCTCACCAATTGAAAACGTGTGGTCAATGGTGGCCGAGCAACTGGCTCGTCACAACACGTCAGTCACTACTCTTGATGAACTGTGGTATCGTGTTGAAGCTGCACGGGCAGCTGTACCTGTACATGCCATCCAAGTTCTGTTTGACTCAATGCCCAGGCCGTTATTACGTCCAGAGGTGGTTGTTCTCGGTACTGATTTCTCAGGATCTATGCACCCAAATTGCGTGAAAATGTAATCACATGTCAGTTCTAGTATAATATATTTGTCCAATGAATACCCGTGTATCATCTGCATTTCTTCATGGTGTAGCAATTTTAATGGCCAGTAGTGTATTAATGATATCAGAGAACGGGGGAGAGGGACGTGGTAATGAGAGCCACGGAACTCTGCCACTGTCAAGGAAATAGGATTACAAAGTGGCGAGTGATTCCGATTGGCACAGACGTATTCGAGGTTCAGTTGTTTCTAGGCAAAACTGACAGCCAGGATTTCCGGGCGTCAACCTGGAACTACACCCTACTTCCAACGAACAGGGCTACACCGAATATACTCTCTGCACAAAATGTAGTGGTGGCAGGAAATTGCTACGAGTAAGGGAGACTCGCAGAGGCAAAACGACTGGAATGGCGTGGAAGTGAGCTATTAATTAATGGGATGGTATCCGAGATAGTATTCGAAATAATGGGACCAACATTTCACCTGTCAGCCAATGTTACAGGAATTATCAATCTAAACACGAGGCAGCTACAGTTGTACAGGCGAGACAAACCACTAGGCGTGCTCAAAATGCAGAACGTGACCTACCTCAATAATGCATTTAAACCAGACCTAACCCTTTCCCTAAACTAGTCCACAACGACTCAAGAACGCCATATTTCAGCAGAACAGATGCTCCGACATGTGCGGCAGTATTGGGAAATACATCGTCGAACTGTTATGATTTTGAATGTCACCATATCTGTACCACAGTAGTTCAAATTCTGTTCTGTTCAACCTCCATCTATCTTACAGAACTGCTTGTCCAAGCGACCCCTGGCAGTGCGGATCCCAATAGAATGGTATGAAGAAACAAGCAGACTTGATTTCGGTGTTAAATTTTTTACTATTTCCCAATGACGAATTTCTCCTTTATTTGCGCACTTTGGATTGGCCTACGGAAGGAATACATAATTTCATAATAGTGGCGTGACGCTGTTTAGTTAGATTGGATTACCATTACTGATATTTGGTAGCGATGGGTAATGGGATACCACGCACAAAATATCGTAGCAGGTGAATGTCCCTCGTAAAAGCTTTGGAAACACTGCTTGGTGACCTATAAAATACAATAACACGGAGCGGGACCGAAAGATTAAAAAAAAAAAAAATGTAACCTGCTTTGTCCCTGAATTAACAACCCACACTAGAAAGAAGAAGGAAGCAGCACATTACCTTATTACAGCATGTGGCACAGTCCAATGGAAAGCAAGCGGGATGAGGCCTACAGTAAATATTTATATCATAAACTTTCCGGAGATTAGCGTATATCTTGGCTGCACACATCACACGGGATATGAATGGATACAAGACTATTACGCACAGTTCTTGGCAGATGGCGCCCGGAGATTGTGAGCTTCGACAGTGTTCCAGTGCTAAATCTTGCCATAACAACAAACCGTGACAGTTATTATAAATGATGGTGTTGTAAAAATTTCTAATAAAATATTTACAATTATCGAAACAAGGCCCCGGGAGTAGACAACATTCCATTAGAACTACTGACAGCCTTGGGAGAGCCAGTGCTGACGAAACTCTACCATCTGGTGAGCAAGATGTACGAGACAGACGAAATACCCTCAGACTTCAAGAAGAATATAATAATTCCAATCCCAAAGAAAGCAGGTGTTGACAGATGTGAAAACTGCCGAACTATCAGTTTAATAAGTCACGCTGCAAAATACTAACACGAATTCTTTACAGACGAATGGAAAAACTGGTAGAAGCCGACCTCGGGAAAGATCAGTTTAGATGCCGTAGAAATATTTAAACACGTGAGGCAATACTGACCCTACGACGTATCTTAGAAAATAGATTAAGGAAAGGCAAACCTACGGTTTTAGCATTTGTAGACTTAGAGAAAGCTTTTGACAATACTAATTGGAATACTCTCTTTCAAATTCTGAAGGTGGCAGGGGTAAAATACAGGGAGCGAAAGGCTATTTACAATTTGTACAGAAACCAGATGGCAGTTATAAGAGTCGAGGGACATGAAAGGGAAACAGTGGTTGGGAAGGGAGTGAGACAGGGTTGTAGCCTCTCCCCGATGTTATTCAATCTGTAAATTCTGCAAGCAGTAAAGGAAACAATAGAAAAATTCGAAATAGGTAGTAAAATCCATGGAGAAGAAATAAAAACTTTGAGGTTCGCCGATGAATTTGTAACTCTGTCAGAGACAGCAAAGGACTTGGAAAAGCAGTTGAACGGAATGGACAGTGTGCTTTAAAGGAGGATGTAAGATGAACATCAACAAAAGCAAAACAAGGATAATGGAATGTAGTCGAATTAAGTCGGGTGATGCTGAGGGAATTACACTCCTGGAAATTGAAATAAGAACACCGTGAATTCATTGTCCCAGGAAGGGGAAACTTTATTGACACATTCCTGGGGTCAGATACATCACATGATCACACTGACAGAACCACAGGCACATAGACACAGGCAACAGAGCATGCACAATGTCGGCACTAGTACAGTGTATATCCACCTTTCGCAGCAATGCAGGCTGCTATTCTCCCATGGAGACGATCGTAGAGTTGCTGGATGTAGTCCTGTGGAACGGCTTGCCATGCCATTTCCACCTGGCGCCTCAGTTGGACCAGCGTTCGTGCTGGACGTGCAGACCGCGTGAGACGACGCTTCATCCAGTCCCAAACATGCTCAATGGGGGACAGATCCGGAGATCTTGCTGGCCAGGATAGTTGACTTACACCTTCTAGAGCACGTTGGGTGGCACGGGATACATGCGGACGTGCATTGTCCTGTTGGAACAGCAAGTTCCCTTGCCGGTCTAGGAATGGTAGAACGATGGGTTCGATGACGGTTTGGATGTACCGTGCACTATTCAGTGTCCCCTCGACGATCACCAGTGGTGTACGGCCAGTGTAAGAGATCGCTCCCCACACCATGATGCCGGGTGTTGGCCCTGTGTGCCTCGGTCGTATGCAGTCCTGATTGTGGCGCTCACCTGCACGGCGCCAAACACGCATACGACCATAATTGGCACCAAGGCAGAAGCGACTCTCATCGCTGAAGACGACACGTCTCCATTCGTCCCTCCATTCACGCCTGTCGCGACACCACTGGAGGCGGGCTGCACGATGTTGGGGCGTGAGCGGAAGACGGCCTAACGGTGTGCGGGACCGTAGCCCAGCTTCATGGAGACGGTTGCGAATGGTCCTCGCCGATACCCCAGGAGCAACAGTGTCCCTAATTTGCTGGGAAGTGGCGGTGCGGTCCCCTACGGCACTGCGTAGGATCCTACGGTCTTGGCGTGCATCCGTGCGTCGCTGCGGTCCGGTCCCAGGTCGACGGGCACGTGCACCTTCCGCCGACCACTGGCGACAACATCGATGTACTGTGGAGACCTCACGCCTCACGTGTTGAGCAATTCGGCGGTACGTCCACCCGGCCTCCCGCATGCCCACTATACGCCCTCGCTCAAAGTCCGTCAACTGCACATACGGTTCACGTCCACGCTGTCGCGGCATGCTACCAGTGTTAAAGACTGCGATGGAGCTCCGTATGCCACGGCAAACTGGCTGACACTGACGGCGGCGGTGCACAAATGCTGCGCAGCTAGCGCCATTCGACGGCCAACACCGCGGTTCCTGGTGTGTCCGCTGTGCCGTGCGTGTGATCATTGCTTGTACAGCCCTCTCGCAGTGTCCGGAGCAAGTATGGTAGGTCTGACACACCGGTGTCAATGTGTTCTTTTTTCCATTTCCAGGAGTGTAGATTAGGAAATGAGACACTTAAAGTAGTAAAGGAATTTTGCTATTTGGGGAGCAAAATAATAGAGAGGATATGAAATGTAGACTGGCAATGGCAAGGAAAGCGTTTCTGAGGAAGAGAAATTTGTTAACATCGAGTATAGATTTAAGTGTCAGGAAGTCGTTTCTGAAAGTGTTTGTTTGGAGTGTAGTCATGTATGGGAGTGAAATGTGGACGATACATAGTTTAGACAAGAAGAGAATAGAAGCTTTCGAAATGTGGTGCTACAGAAGAATGCTGAAGATTAGATGGGTAGATCACATAACTAATGAGGAGGTATTGCATAGAATTGGAGAGAAGAGAAATTTGTGGCACAACTTGACTAGAAGAAGGGATTGGTTGGTAGGGCATATTCTGAGGCATCAAGGGATCACCAATTTAGTATTGGAGGGCAGCGTGGAGGGTAGAGATCGTAGAGGGAGACCAATAGATGAATACACTAAGCAGATTCAGAAGGATGTAGGTTGCGGTAGGTACTGGGAGATGAAGAAGCCTGCACAGGATAGAGTAGCATGGAGAACTGCATCAGACCCGTCTCAGGACTGAAGACCACAACAACATAGCGAAAATAATCAGGGCGAATAAAAATTAAAAATTAAAGTGTATAGAAAATACATTTCTGTAATGGGAAAGTATAAACGTACATGGAGTTTCAAATACCAATTTTGAGTGTTCCAAGTAGTATTATAGCCAAAAACAGTGTGCTTACCCGAATCTCCGTACAACCAGTATCTACTCTTCTCCCCACAGCCCACGATGCACGAGATCGTGCCATGCACCTGTCACTACTGACTAACAGTGTCAATGATATGTCCAGATGCCAAGCAGTTGCGGCATCTAAGTGGTAAAATACACTTCGGTGGGGTGCTGATAAATGCAAATACAAACATGAAATATAATATATAGTCGCATCAGTGTTAAAAACTGCCAGTCATAACTATACGGCACCCTACATAACACACAGGTCCCTCAGTGCAAAAGCTGATCAAGAACCAGGTTTAAAAATCCCACTTCCAGGCAATAATGGAGCTTCTTGGAGTTACATCAGCCCAAGAGCGTCAGTGGCAGCTGTATGTCACAGTGTGTTTGGGTAGAAACTAGCAGCTGTCGCAGCAGTTGCAGGAACCACACACAGGAGGCAGGCTCTGAGGTGCCTGGGGGCCAAGTGCAGCAACAGGGCTGCTGATATAACGCGAGATGAGCCAGGCCGAGTGCTGCACAAAGAATGGGCACTTACAGGCTACTGAGCTGCCGGCCAACGGATTTGTTATTCCGAACGTAGTTGGAAGCAGTGCATTGCCGCAACAAGGGAGTGGCCAAGCCATGTAAGTACTATCAATTTTAATAGACGTATCAGCAGTCTGGCGGATCCTGCTGGTGCTGGAGCCACAGCGGACACGGGCCCGCACCTCGACCACACTGGGCTGTAAGACCGAGTCCTCTTTACCGGCCTTAGTGCCTCTCCACTGTGAGCCAATCCAACAGCAGACTGTCTCCTGCTGTAAGGGGTGACAGATCGAGATCCAGGCAGTACAGCCACTCATCCTCTTACACTGGTGTAGATCAGGCAATCTGCGTGGACACTCGCAACGGTAGATCCCGTCCCGGAGACTGGCGCGTCCTGCAAGTTTTCCGGCAGTCTTCCACTCTGCCGGTGCCTACTGCGATTAGCGACGCCACGCTGGCCGGGCCACGCTTTGCCGAGGGGGCTTCTACGTGTCAGCATTCCTGGGTGCCGACGTCACGATCGGCCTATTGGCTGCCAGCATACCGCGCACTATTCTTGCCACATGTTGAGAACAGCTGAAGGTGTAGCAGCACGAGTTCTAATAATATGTTTAACTTATCGTGTCTTTTGAGCCGTGCACGGCTGGTGTTCATGCCATTTATCTTTTGTCATCTTCTATTACGTTACTGCCTCCTCGTTTTCTTATTCCATTTACTGTCGTCACTAACTTCCTGTCTTACTTGCCTGTGAGCGGCAGCAGCAGCGCTTATCGATAAGTGCACTGTCGTACCATCTATGGAGCGACCGATAGTATTTCTGGCTCATCGTGTGTCTGGCAGTCAGTTGGATACGGACCAGCAGTGCAGTTGGGACGCAGAAACTGTGAAGTCGGGGACGGAGCGCCGGTGAGGCGCGGACAGCCAATGCTCGCCGACCGCTGGCGACACACATGATCTCTCCGACGGAGGGAGATTGGAGCGGGACGACTGTTGTTTGGTCGTTCGGTTGGTCGTCTCATCGGCCGACTTATATTTGGTCCTTTCACCGTTTCCGGGCCTGGGCAGTCAGTCGGTTGGCGTGGAGCAGCAAGGAAGTCTCCATCGCGCGTACACTGCCCAGGGCTGCTGGCGGTGGAGTGTGAGGTGCTGCTTGGAGTGTGAGGTTGTAACGCCGGAAATGCATATCCTCCTATTTCCATCTATTGCACTGCAAATTTTTTTCCTTATTTTGTTACCTGAAGATATAACATTTCTGTGTCTTTGTATATTGTAATTGTTTTACTATTTGTATATATATATTTATTTATGCATTTATGTCGATGTATAATTGGTTTGTTTTGCAAATATTATTTGTATTTTTACGCTGGGTCTGGCCTAGGGAAAACTATGCTATCGAACGATTACATCGATAGGTCGTGTGGAGAACGAAGGTGTTTAGGATCTTTGGTAGTGTTAACTCTTCCGCGTGGAGCGTGGGCAGAGCAGAGAGAGTCTGACTGGGGTGGTGCAGTGGAGCAGGTGTGTTGTGTGACGCTCCCGCGAGTTGCCGCGCTTTCGGGGTTGGGCAGCAGTTGCGCTCGACTCGCTATGATAGTTTCTGACACGGTGTCGCGGACGGGAAGCATTAGCTGGCGCACATCAAGAGCCCGTTTCGCCTGGTGACCGTGTCGAGAAGAAGGCGCGTCAACATCCAGCTTCTGCAACAGCGACGGCCGACAATGAGTGACTGTCGTCACCTCCTCGATCGACGGCTTCAAACCTTCAATCAACCAACAAGGAAGACTGGAAGCACGTAAATTTTTAGAACTGTATGGCAGACCTCAGCTTTTCAAACTGTTCCATTTTCATAACTAAATTACAACAATGTAGCATGAACCTTTGTTACTCATTGTCCCAATTGCATTACCAAGCAGGGTCCCTTCCTTTTCTGGAATGAACTCGAGTGTCGTTGAAATTCAAACGCCAGCATCATTCGATTTCACTGCTTTAATTTCAAAGTTCAGTTAAGGTGTTCATAGCTGGCTACAATATTCAGATTACACAAGCACAAATTAAGAGTGCGAGTTTTGTTACCGTATTTTAGTTTACCTGTCACTGCAGCTCAGCTTGGTACGTATTAAATTTTACTATAGTTAATTGTTCAGAATCATTTAATTCAAGTTCAAAGTTAAATATCTTATTTCTAAATTGCGTAGATTCAAGTAGCTTTTGAAATGATTGTTGAGGTAGTCCAAGACTAACCGTATTTTACTGAATTTCGATGTGCTTCAGAAAGAAAGCTCACTATTAACTTCAGTCACTAAATTAACTTTCGATTTTCCGGTTTTATTAATTCTTTTGCTAAATTGTCAGAGTGTAGCGAAGTTTATTACTTCTGACAAACTTTCAGTTTTCACACTACACCTTCAGTTGCCACGCTTCTAGTGCTAATTATATGTGTAATAACCTTTCTTTTTCAGTTACTATAGTAATTGTCCATAGGACTGGCGACTGTAATTTCCCCCAAATCTCAAATATCTAATTACCGCTAGTTAATTGTTAACATAACGGCCGCACATTTACTTTCTTTATTAATTTACCCCTTTTCAAAATTAATTTCCACCAGTTTCATTTGCATTTTTCCTTTCATTTAGATGTAACCCTTTCCTCCCTCTTTACCGACAGATTAACTTCGGTGACGATTGCTTTTCCCAAATTTCCGTTAGGTACACGCGGTTTAATTTTTCACTGTCATTAAGGTCGATAAGTGAGGGGGAGGTTACAAGGTGCTGCTTGGAAGTGTTACGAAGTTCGCCGCCCATAGATCTTGGACATGAAAGTTGAGTCCTCACTTCTACTATCAAGCTTCAGATGTTTACATTTCTTCGTTTGATCCTGGTTGTTGCTTTTGGGACATTCCCGAAAGCAACAACGTGTGTGTATTCAAGCCAGCCAAGATTCCAGCTGTCTTCCTGTGGAGTTTAACATAACTAAATTTATTCCCTTTTATTGCAGTTGACCAGCGGTATTTTCTGCCTTGTGGCGGTTGACGTTCCGGTTGCCAAGTTCCATTAAAATTAAATTGGTAAGGCCTTCAGCCTGTTTAGATTGAGGATTTAGAAAATATTTTTGGGTGAAACCTCCAGAAGAACCTTGTATTTCAATTTCTTGCTTAGGCCTTGCGTGTTCAATTTTGAGTGTGTCCTTCAGCCGATCTAAAGTTAATCAAAGGAGGTTGATTAAAGTTTTGAGTGTTTTGCTTCCCTGTTGTAATATTGTGTGTTGATAAAGAAAGTTTGTATGTTGAGTGCAACTGACAGCAACTTATTTTAGCCCATTTCCACAACCTAATCCGCTCTGTCCTGCTAGCCCAGGCATTTCATCTTTCCTCGGAGCTGCCAGTGGCCAGCATCTCTGCTACAACCCGTCGCTGCTACCCAACTCTGCACAGAAGATGGCCTGTACTTGGAATGATGAATTACGCTACGTAAGATTTGGTTTTGGTAAATGCCCGCAGAACGTTACCCGCCATCACGTGTGATCCTGAGAGTGAAGTACGGAGAAGGCGGTGTTACGGTACAGAGGGAGTGTTTTTCCTAGTTAGGGTGCGGTTCACTTGTTGAGCTTAAGAACATACTATATGTGAAAGGATACGGACGTGATTACAGCATCGTGTATTGCGTACAGTAGAGGAACAGTTCAGAGATGACGACTGTTGGTATCGACATGAAAATGCGTCCTGTTGTGAAGCAGCATCTGTGACGTAATGGTCTGTGGACATTACTGAAGTGAACTGACCTGACCAGAGTCACCACCCGAACCCAATTACGCTGTTTTACGAAGGAAAGCACAGGAGCAAAACTGTAAAATTGCGATGGGACACCTTTGGGATAAGTCAGAACGTCGGCTTCACTCCTGCCGCCAGCGGCCATCGCTACATTCTCTGGTTTCACTCTTGAGGAAGAATGGGCAGTCATTTCTCCACCGAGATACAGACACTTCCTCGTAAGTGGCGAATGGTCGACACGTGCGATAGTAATGTCCCCTGACAGGCGTCCATATACTTTTGGTCAGATAGTGTGTATGTGGATACTGCACCACACTTAAATTGTTTCACAGATTCTCTACCTCTACGTGCAAGCTTTTAGGTTCGTTCGAAGCTGTTGACCGTATAAATCAATAAACTCGTGCAAAAATAAAAAAAATCTCGGTATGTGTTTCGTTTGCAACTGACGTTTTTCAGTCGCAGTGTACAGCACAACGCCCGAATATTACATCAGTGCAAGATCTAGGATATGGGTGACTGCTCCTTTCCCGTTTAAACACATTTTTATTGTTTCGGTAACTTGAGTCCGCTAAAGATATTTGGCATGGCCCACTCCCATTCTGGTGGGCGGGCGTGAGAACCGCGTCAGGAAGGCTGAAGGGCGGCTCTCTGGCTGTGATGGCGGCAGGGTAGGGCAGTGCCCAGGCCGAGGCAAGGGCGCAGTGGCTGGCGCTCTGGTCTGGCGACCTTGCCAAGGCCGTGGCGCGGCGCTCGCTGCTCCGGAAATACCCGGGCCGGCCGCAGCCGCAACCGCGGCCGCCGGCGCCACCGTCGCGCCTGGCTGCTCCGCACGGCACAGTTTCTGTGCTTCTCTTTCCACTGCCAAATATCGCTTCCTGTTTCGTACCAGTTTCATGTGGACCTCATCTTTTAACATTTCTGCTGCTTGCTCGATACATTCAGCGACTGCAGATCCACTAACATTCATCATCGTCACAAGTCATTATGCTTATTGCTCAGGATCGTCTCTACACGAACCGAGCGTCTCCTTCTCGGACGGTTACCATCTTCTCTTAGGACCTGCGGAAGAGACAGACCCGAGATATTCTTAATATGATCAGTCTACCTGTTCGCTGCTCTTCCTCTCGGTCTCTTGCCCTCGATCTCCCCTTCCGTGGTTTTTTTTCAGGTTTTACTCCAATTCTTTTCACCGTATGGTCAAGGAAATCAAGAATTTTTTGGTTGACGTGAGAATAAATACATGTGGAGGAGAGAAGAAAGGCATGTGGAGATCCTGAGTTGCTCAATAACCGACTCATTTGTTCTTCTTTCAGTCCATTTTATGCTCAGCACCCTTCGCCAGCAACAAAGCTCAAATGCGTCGATGCGCTGTTTGTCTCTAGGTTTAAGGGCCCGTATCTCGCAGTCATAAAAGAAGACGGAAAACACGAGCGCTTCAATAAGCGGCACCTTTGCGGCGCTGGTAGCCGGCCGCTGTGGGCGAGTGGTACTAGGCGCTTCAGTCCGGAACCGCACTGCTGCTACGGTCGCAGGTTCGAATCCTGCCTCGGGCATGGATGCGTGTGACGTCCTAAGGTTAGTTAGGTTTAAGTAGTTCTAAGTCTAAGGGAGTGATGACCTCAGATTTTAAGTCCCATAGTCTTGGTGTCATTTTGAGCGGCGTTGGTTATTGCTCTCTTCTGCCAGACCTTGGTGAGCTTCTTCATAGCCACCCCCCCACTCCCCCTCACCCCCACCCCCCTCGGCGTGATCTGTGTTCTTATATCATCTTCACAGTTTCCCGTGAAATAGACGGTTGACCCAAGATAGAGGCAAGAATGCACTACTTCCAGTTCCTTTAATCGACCTATGAGTTGAACCTGTACTCCTCAATCAGTTACCACGGGTTTGAACTTGCTGAGATTGAGGTTCAATCCATATGATAGACTAATGTCCCTTACTTTTGTTAATAGCTCAGCAATTTCGTCTTCGCTGCTGGCTAAAAGCACGGTGTCATTAGCGAATCGGAGAGCAGTGCTACCAGCAGTTGGCATGCCTTTAGTCCAACCATCGAGATCATTCCTAATGACGTGTTCTGCACATATGTTGTACGATTGGGGGATAGAACACAATCTTGTCCGACACCTTTTGATACACTGCAGAAATCAGACGTGCAAGCACTTGTCTTCACAGCTGCGAGGTGATTATTACATAAACTTCTGGTCAGTGGTGTCAAATGTTGCGTGACACCGAACTTTGAAAGTAAGCGCCACAACGTTCACCCGGACAACACAGTCAAAAGCTTTCCAGTATCCAAGGAAGCAGAAGAAGACAGGAACACAGAACTCTCGCGGTTTCACCGGCCTCTGTGACCGAGCGGTTCTAGGCGCTGCGTAGTGAAGGTGTGAAATCTATTGAAATTCATCGACGAATGAAGGTTCAGTACGGTGATGCATGTTTGTCACAGCAGCAAGTCTAGGAATGGAGTAGGAGGTTCGCAAATGGTGTGACTTCTGTAGAAGATGTTCCTCGTCCAGGTCAGGCACAACGAATTGTGACTCCACAGAACATTGCAGCAGTTGAAGCCATAGTGACGGAAAACCGCCGAGTGACACTGAATGACATTGCAGCACGTTTACAGATTAGTCATGGGTCAGCACACTACAATGTGCATGATATGCTCCAGTTTCACAAAGTGTCTGCAAGATGGGTGCAACGGCAGCCGACTCCTGAAATGAGAGAACGATGTGTTGATGCTTGTGAAGAACTTCTTCGGCGCTTTGACCGAGAAGATGATGGCTTCCTTGCAAGAATCGTTACTGGGGCGAAACCTGGGATCACTTCCACCAACCGGAAACGAAGAGAGCGAGCAAGGAATGGCGCCATTTCTGATCACCAAAACCAAAGAAGTTTCGAACAGAACCGTCAGCAGCAGGGAAGGTTATGCTGACTCTCTTTTGAAAAAAAAGGCGTCATTTTGGAGCATTACATGCCTAGAGGGACCACTGTCACCAGTGCATGATACACAGATCTCCTAAAAAACTCATCTGCGGTCTGGAATCAAATCAAAGCGACGTTGATTGCTGTCAGCATGTGTCCTTTTGCAACATGACAATGCAAGGTCCCACACCGCCCGCACAACAGTTGCAACAAACACAGACCTGCATTTTGAGTGTCTTCGTCATCCACCATACTCACCAGTCCTTGCCCAAGTGATTTCCATATGTTTGGAACAGTCGAAGACGCAATGGGAGGAAAGAAGATCCGTTATGATGAAGAGGTACGCCACGCTGTGCATGAGTGGTTGCGCGGACTACCAACAGAATTTTTTCTAAAGGAATTTATGCACTTTGTAAGCGCTGGAGGACTTGCATTGAGCGTGGGAGAGATTATGTTGAAAAGTGATACAGCTTTGTATCACTTCAGCACAATAAAATAATATTTAAAAAATATTTCAAGTTTTCATTTGAATCACCCTCGTAGTATTCCGAGATTAACAACGGTATAAAACGTCAACCAGCTGAACAACTCACATTGGATCCTACAAAATATAAATCCCCTCCTCTAGGCAGCATATCTCTGGTGAGATGATCAAAGAAATGGGGCAGGAAGTGTTGATGTGTTGCATCAGTGTGCACAAGAGTATGGGAAACTGGGGAATGGCCAGAAGGCTGGTCGAAGTCTCTTTTCATACCTCTACACAAGAAACGATCAATCAGAACTGCTCCTTTGATATTAAGCGCACCATATCTCAAGAATTCAAAATACGGAGACCGGCAACACAATGTCGTTTCCAGACCTAAAAACAGCATCTAGTCATTCTTACTAGTTCTGACGAACAATCATTTCTTGCATCTGTAACAGCAAACTGTATAATACAATAACACATTTCATTCTGACCATACTGTGTACAACTTTTGAACTGCTGTAGACAGATCTGAATGTAAGTGTAACTTTAATTAATACTGACGGCTCCACTCGCTGTAGAGGTGGATGCTCCTACAAATTTCACCTAAGGAAAAAAGAAGACGCACCGAAAAGGAATTAACCGGATGGAATCGAAATCGGTAGATGCTTGCGACCTGGAGTCTCACTGAATGGAGTAGACTTGTCTTCAGTGGTGAGTCCCGCTTGGAACTGAGCTCCGACGATCAGGGAAGACCTGGCTGGACACGCTCCGGGCAGCAGGGGCATGCCACACTGACTGTCGCCCGCCGCACGGCCCAAAAAACACTTGTGAAGGCCTGCGGTGCCATTTCTTTTCATAGGACAACCCCTTCGGTCGTCATCCGCGGCGCCCTTACAGCACAGCGATACGTCGGCGATATTCTACGCCACGTTTTGTTGCCCTTCATGAAAATCCATCCTGGAGCTACATTTCAGCAAGATAATGCCTGCCCGCACACGGTGATGGTTTGTACTGCTTGTCTTCGTGCTTACCAAATCTTACCTTGGCCAGCAATTGAGAACGTTTGGAGCATTATGGGCAGGGCCCTACATACAGCTTGGGATTTTGACGATCTAACGTACTAGTTGGACAGAATCTGACACGGTATCCCTCAGGAGGACATTCACCAACTCTATTAATCAATGGTAAACCAAATAAATACTTCAATAAGAGGCAGAGAGGACGAACGCGTTACTGACTTGCATAATTTCTGAAGCTCTTTCTCTGGAACAAATCATTCAGTTTTTAATGAACATGTAATCTCTCTCTCTCTCTCTTTATCTTTCTCTCTCTCTCTACCCCACTCCTGTACACACACACACACACACACACACACACACACACACACAAACAAACAAACCAAACACCACAGATGCCAGATACACTTCAAACTCGCGCGCCTCACCCAGCCAAACGAGCTACGAAAAAAATGAACACCACACAGCCACAACAACACGTAATGGCGGCGAAAACTCTGCCTATGTTTTGAAAAAATCGGTGAAAGTGCAGTGTCAAGTGACCATAGGCCACGAAATCTGCTTATTCACATCGCCAGCGACATAAGAAAGCACTACAATATCAGAACCATAAAGTACATGCGAAAAACGTGATATATATTCATTTCCGATTGAAAGTGCATAATAAACAGAAAAATAAAAATTAAGTTTTGCTGTTTTGCAGACGAGAAGTTGTTACTTGCATAGCAGAATAGCTACCAATATAAATGTCCAATAGTATCATGTAAGGTATGTAAAATAATGCATACATCCACTCTTTTTGCCAATTAGCTATAAACAGAACTTTGACATAATGTTATAAACAACACATAGAGCATCAGGTCGTTAATAAATCTCAACTGTGAACTATGAACAAATGGTGTATAATATTTTACAACAATTATTGAATCACAACTGTAAATATTATGTACCAAAAGTTTCGCTAAATGTTAATTTTAACAACAATTTTACAGTTAAAAAATAAAAAAAGAACCCACGGAAGATAGCACAAAATGTGCTAAAACATGTCTGGGCGAATCAAAAACAAAACAATAAAAACAGAAACAAGGTGTCTTGGGAAATACAGAAGCGTCCGATCTTACCCGTCGGCTTTGACCCATGACGTCACAAATACCGCGGAAACGACTATAAACAATTCCAATATGGCGGATATAAAAACATCGCATACGTATTGTAAACACTGAAATACACAAGTTTCACAAAAAGCCTAATGACTGTAACGGGACAAGCGTGGGAAATTAGGGGTTTTTGGGTGCGGAGAAACTAAATATACAGAAATGTAGCCACCGACCGCCATTCAAAACCACGCAAAACAACGAAATAAATCAACATCACAAAACTGACCAAATACCAAAAAACACATTCCTATCCATAATCGGACACTTCCCTTAACCTATATAGCTCAACAGAACCTACCGATCACATCCCCCAATAGAAAACTAAGAAACGAAAGCTTCCCTTACACCTACATACATCGGCACTTATGCAGTTTAGCAGGTACGGAAAAAATTTTTCATTTTTTTTCAAAATTTGATCATCATGTGTCGTTATGCGGTGGGGGGAGTCTGCAGTGCCCCCCCATCCCCCCACAGGCTTCATTAGTGTCAAATCAATATTTTCGAATCATAGGCGGCCGCTGCCGCGGCCGCATTCCAAAAAAAAACTCCCAACCTAACCTCAAGTGGGCTACGCTACAGATCAATATGTTCATCAAATTGCTTCATATTACGTATACATGTTCATTAGTGTCAAATCAATATTTTCGAATCATAGGCGGCCGCTGCCGCGGCCGCATTCCAAAAAAAAAACTCCCAACCTAACCTCAAGTGGGCTACGCTACAGATCAATATGTTCATCAAATTGCTTCATATTACGTATACATGTTCATTAGTGTCAAATCAATATTTTCGAATCATAGGCGGCCGCTGCCGCGGCCGCATTCCAAAAAAAAACTCCCAACCTAACCTCGTATTCAGGGCTACGCTACAGATCAACCGAACCACAACCAAATACACTCAATAACAAACTCACCCGACGTACAGCAATGAGCATTAAATTAACCATTAACTCACTAATAGAAATTCCGCTCCAAATCCAACACCTGAGCAACAGAAAACTGACCCCACCACACGAAACAAACGAAACAAACGAAAACCATGAACACACCACCAGAGAGCACGACAAACAAAAACAAGACATCTACAAACACGCCACAATCGCAAATCAAACTCCGCGCCGTAATGACGTCACACACCACAACACGCTTACGTCACGGGTCAAAGCCGACGGGTAAGATCGGACGCTTCTGTTGACCCGTGTCTTGTATAAGGCGGAATTCCTCTTCCCAAAGGACAAAAAGTTCGATAGTATGGTCGCTAGTCACTGGGGATGTAATCCCTAAGCCGATTAAAATCGTCGGTATTGTAGTGGCGACGGATATGTATGATCTATCCTTGGTACTGCAGACTGTGACTAAACGCTGCAAACTTTTGTTGTAATTGCTATTGTAGGAATAAGGAAGGCACAAATGTTGATCCTCGTCACCATTGTACTATGGGTCAAGTAGGAATCAAAGGTTGGTCTTTGCTGACATTGTAGTGTTGGACAAGGAGGGAGCAAATAGTGATCCTCATGAGTACTGTTGTCGGTGAGGAGGGAGCAAACGTTGACATTGTAGTGTGGGTCTGGGAGGGAGCAAATGGTGTTCCTCGTCACTATTGTGGTGGGTAGGGAGGGGGGCAAACAGTGGTCCTCATAGCCACTGTAATGCTCGTGACTGAGGGAACAACTATTCATGTCCGCAGGTAGCCCATAACAATCGAACTTTATTGAGTTTAATGAACGTAGTACAATAACTGTTTTTGGAATGTTAGTCTGCGATTCTTGTTTTAGTACGATAGTTAATCACAGAGTCACTAGAGTGTCCTAGTAAGTAATCACTGACGTTGTGCTGGAATGTCCTAGCAGGTAACTACTGAGGTTGCAAGGCGATGTTCGTACGTAGAGGAAGTACGTGGCGATAGTTTTCTGTGATACAATGAGCCGGGAGACGAGTCACAGACAAAGGTCGTGTAGCTGTGAGCAGCGCTGACTCCGACCGGTGGACCCCTAGACGCGTCCGGCGTAGAGCTTTTACCGACCTTCCAATTCAGATGATACTGTTGCTGAAAGGTTCAAAGAAAACTTGAGTTCGATTTCAAACACGTACCTGACTCGTACGATTATAGTTGGTGGTGATTAATTTACACTCGATGTGTTGGCGAAAATAGGTGTTTAATTCCGGAGGTACGCATAAAACATCATCCGAAATTATGCTAAACGCGTTCTCTGAAAATTATTTCGAGCAGTTAGTTCATGAGCCCAAGCGAATAGCAAACGGTTGTGGAAACACCCTTGACCTCTTAGCAACAAATAATCCTGAGTTAATAACAAGCATCAAACGGACACAGGAATTAGTGAACACAGGATTGTCGTAGCGAGACTGAATATTGTAACCCCCAAATCCTCCAAAAATAAACGAAAAATATACCTATTCAAAAAATCTGATAAAAATTCACTTGACGCCTTCCTGAGAGACAATCTCCACTTCTTCCAAAGTGTAGACCAGAAATGGCTTGAATTCAAAGAAATAGTATTGGCAACAATTGAGAGATTCATACCAAATAAATTAACATACGACGGAGCTGATCCTCCTTGGTACACAAAACGGGTTAGAACACTGTTTCAGAAACAACGAAACAAACATGCCAAATTTAAAAAGACGAGAAATCCCCAAGAGTGGCGATCTTTTACAGAAGCTCGAAATTTAGCGCGGACTTCAATGCGAGATGCTTATAATACTTTCTTTACACAACGAAACTGTCTCGAAACCTGGCAGAAAACCCAAAGAGATTATGGTCGTGTGTGAAGTATGTTAGCGGCAAGAAACAATCAATGCCTTCTCTGCGCGGTAGCAATGGAGATACTATCTAAGACAAAGCTGCCAAAGCAGAGTTACTAAACACAGCCCTCAGAAATGCCTTCACAAAAGAAGAGGAAGCAAATATTCCAGAATTCGAGTCAAGGATAGCTGCCATGATGAGTAACGTAGAAGTAAGTATCCTCGGAGTAGTGAAGCAATAAATGCAAGTCTTCTAGTCCAGACTGTATACCAATTAGGTTCCTTTCACAGTATGCTGATGCATTAGCTTCATACTTAACAATCATATACAACTGTTCGCTCGACGAAAGATCCGTACCCAAAGACTGGAAGTTGCACAGGCCACACCAATATTCAAGAAAGGTAGTAATCCACTAAATTACAGGCCCATATCATTAACGTCGACATGCAGCAGGATTTTGGAACATATGTGTTCGAACATTACGAATTACCTCGAAGGAAGCGGTCTATTGACACACAGTCAACATGGATTTAAAAAACATCGTTCTTGTGGAACACAACTAGCTCTTTATTCGCGTGACGTGTTGAGTGCAATTGACAAGGGATTTCAGATTGATTCTGTATTTCTGGATTTCCGGAAGGCTTTTGACACTGTACCACACAAGCGGCTTGTAGAGAAATTGCATACTTATGGAATATCGTCTCAGTCATGTGACTGCATTTGTGATTTCCTGTCAGAGAGGTCACAGTTCGTGGTAATTGACGGAAAGTCATCGAGTAAAGCAGAAGTGATATCTGGTGTTCCACGAGGTAGTGTTATAGGCCCTTTGCTGTGCCTTCTCTATATAAACGATTAGGAGACAATCTGAGCATCCGTCTTAGATTTTATGCAGAAACGCTGTCGTTTATCGACTAATAAAGTCATCAGAAGATCAAAACAAATTGCAAAACGATTTAGAAAAGATATCTGAATGGTGCAAAAATTGGCAGTTGGCCCTAAATAACGAAAAGTGTGAGGTCATTCACACGAGTGCTAAAAGGAATCCGCTAAACTTCGGTTACACGATAAATCAGTCAAATCTAAATATCTAGGAATTACAATTATGAAAAACTTAAATTCGAAGGAACACATAGAAAATGTTGTGGGGAAGGCTAACCAAAGACTATGTTTTATTGGCATGACACTTCGAAAATGTAGCATCTATTAAGGAGACTGCCGTCACTACGCTTGTTCGTCCTCTTTTTAGAATACTGCTGGGCGGTGTGGGATCCTTACCAGATAGGATTGAGGGAGTACATCGGCAAAGTTCAAAGAAGGGCAGCACGTTTTGTATTATCGCGAAATATGGAAGAGAGTGTCACTGAAACGATACAGGATTTGGGCTGGACATCATTAAAACAGGGGCGTTTTTCCTAGCGACGGTATCTTCTCACGGAATTTCCAATCATCAGCTTTAGCCTCCGAATGCGAAAATATTTTGTTGACACCGACCTACGTAGGGAGGAAAGATCACCACGATAAAATAAGGGAAATCAGAGCTCGTACGGAAAAATATAGATGTTCGTTCTTTCCTCGCGCTGTACGAATTGGAAGAATAGAGAATTGTGAAGATGGTTCGATGAACCCTCTGCCAGGCAGTTAAATGTGATTTGCAGAGTATCCACGTAGATGTAGATTCCGGAGACGTCGATGATGTGACCCGTCTCGCACTTCACCTCCGTCACATGGCATCCTGAAAGCCGTGGATCAAGGCAATCAGGCGAATGCAGCATTTATTGAGTTTTGAAAAGTATTTGATTCCATACCATACCACGTTTATTAACAGAAGTCTGGCCACAAGGGGTATCAAACAAAATTTGTGACTGGACTGAGGATTTCTTAGTAGGAAGAACGCAGCATGTTTTCTTGGATAGAGTCATCGACAGATGTTGAAATGACTTCAGGGGTGTTGGTGGGAAATGTATTGGGACTCTTGTTCATCTTTTATGTTAATGAGCTGGGAGACAGTGTTAACAGAAACCACGGAATTTTGCGGATGATGTGGTTGTCTGTACTGTAACGCTTTCCGAAGGAAACTGCACAAATATCCAGTCAGATCTTGATAGGATTTCAGATTGGAGCAAAGACTGGCACATTGCCTTAAATGTACAGAAATGTAACATGGTGCACTTGACTACAAGCTAAAACCAGCACTGATGCTGTTTAAACCTGCAACACAAGGAAAGACGGCAAACAACGAAATTTTACATACTGTGCGTCTACGGTACAGCAAGTCTACAGTACATGTGGTTAAATTTTCAGCTGGCTTGAGGATGTGCAGGGCAAAACATTTTCGCTTCCATTTGGCACTGAGCTCAACCAGGCCTGCAAGACGGATACAGGTGCACCATTCACCACAGTGTATTTCAGCCTGACGGAATGGATTGCGATCATACTTATAAAGATATCTTTCTGAAATGTAACCAAATTATTCCTCCAGCGTGTCCGCAAGGAGTAATAGGATAATTCTTTTATTTTAATTTATTCATTAGTTATTGCAAAAAACGTGACCGAAAACACGCGACAAAACTACGTCTTTAAAATGGTTCAAATGGCTCTGAGAACTATGGGACTTAACTTCTGAGGTCATCAATCCCCTAGAACTTAGAACTACTTAAACCTAACTAACCTAAGGACATCACACACATCCATGCCCGAGGCAGGAAACGAACCTGCGACCGTAGCGGCCGCGCGGTTCCAGACTGTAGCGCCTAGAACCGCTCGGCCACAACGGCCGGCAAAACTACGTCTTTATTCCAAACGTCCGACATTTTATTATTTTGTCAAATTTCAAAAACTGTGCTATTACTCAGTGCGCAGTATCGTATAGATTAAGAGAGTTGTGTGGTTCTTATGGTTCCGTGCCCTAGGCTGTAAAAACGGAAGCCTTACAGGATCGCTTTGTTGTGGGTCTGTCTGTCTGTCCGACTGTTAAAAACTCTTTTTCTCAGGAAGAGGTAGAGGTATGAGGTTCAAATTTACGTCACGTACTAAGGTCAATGGTCCCTTAGTGGCGTAAAAATTTTAAGCTTCTAAGTCAATACAATCAAAAGATGCGGCCATTTATGTCATATCTTTTGTTACTCGAAAGCTCATTCATCAAAACGTATGCGGTACTTCCCGTTGACCTAGAATCATGAAATTTGTCAAGAGGCAAGGTTTCACAGTATAGGTAAAATAAAAAAACCTGAAAATTATTTAAAATTGTAATTATATTATATAAAAATATTTTTTGCCACTGTATTCATCATCCGTCAGAAGCATATCAGGCGAACATTACTGCGTACAAACATAAAATGTAAGTTGTAGTCATGTTTCAGTAACTAAATATAAACATTCTATTAAATCTCCTGTATCTATATATATATAAACAAACTGAAGTTCGCTGCTCGCTTCTTTTTGCATGTCCGGGCTACTCTGAGAAACTACTGTACGGATTTTGATACGACCTTGGAATTCCCGGGACAGAAACGTTACCAGTCTGTATATCGAAAACAGGCAAAAATCTTTGAGATTTACGTTTCTCAGGATGTATGAACTACGTACATATACAGGGTGGTCCATTGATACGAAATAAGCACCAAACGAAAAAACTACAAAGAACGAAACTCGCTTAGCTTGAAGGGGGAAAGCAGATGGCGCTATGGTTGGCCCGCCAGATGGCGCTGCCTTAGGTCAAACAGATATCAGCTGCGTTTTTCTAAATAGGAACCCCCATTTTTTATTACATATTCGTGTAGTACGTAAAGAAATATGAATGTTTTAGTTGGGCCACTTTTTTCGCTTTGTAATAGATGGTGCTGTAATAGTCACAAACGTATAAGTACGTGGTATCACGTAACATTCCGCCAATGCAGACGGTATTTGCTACGTGATACATTATCCGTGTTAAAATGGACCGTTTACCAATTGCGGAAAGAGTCGATATCGTGTTGATGTACGGCTATTGCGAGCAAAATGCCCAACGGGCGTGTGCTATGTTTGCTGCTCAGTATCCTGGACGACATCATCCAAGTGTCCGGACCGTTCGCCGGATAGTTACGTTATTTAAGGAAACAAGAAGTGTTCAGCCACATGTGAAACGACAGCCACGACCTGCAACAAATGATGCCCAAGTAGCTGTTTTAGCTGCTGTCGCGGCTAATCCGCACATCAGTACATCTACATCCATACTCCGCAAGCCACCTGACTGTGTGTGGCGGAGGGTACCTTGAGTACCTCTATCGGTTCTCCCTTCTATTCCAGTCTCGTATTGTTAGCGGAAAGAAGGATTGTCGGTATGCCTCTGTGTGGGCTCTAATCTCTCTGATTTTATCCTCATGGTCTCTTCGCGAGATATACGTAGGAGGGAGCAATATACTGCTTGACTCCTCGGTGAAGGTATGTTCTCGAAACTTCAACAAAAGCCCGTACCGAGCTACTGAGCGTCACTCCTGCAGAGTCTTCCACCGGAGTTTATCTATCATCTCCGTAACGCTTTGCTTTCGCGATTACTAAATGATCCTGTAACGAAGCGCGCTGCTCTCCGTTGGATCATCTCTATCTCTTCTATCAATCCTATCTGGTACGGATCCCACACTGCCGAGCAGTATTCAAGCAGTGGGCGAACAAGCGTACTGTAACTTACTTCCTTTGTTTTCGGATTGCATTTCCTTAGGATTCTTCCAATGAATCTCAGTCTGGCATCTGCTTTACCGACGATCAACTTTATATGATCATTCCATTTTAAATCACTCCTAATGCGTACTCCCAGATAATTTATGGAATTAACTGCTTCCAGTTGCTGACCTGCTATATTGTAGCTAAATGATAAGGGATCTTTGTTTCTATGTATTCGCAGCACATTACACTTGTCTACATTGAGATTCAATTGCCATTCCCTGCACCATGCGTCAATTCGCTGCAGATCCTCCTGCATTTCAGTACAATTTTCCATTGTTACAACCTCTCGATATACCACAGCATCATCCGCAAAAAGCCTCAGTGAACTTCCGATGTCATCCACAAGGTCATTTATGTATATTATGAATAGCAACGGTCCTACGACACTCCTTGGGCACACCTGAAATCACTCTTACTTCGGAAGATTTCTCTCCATTGAGAATGACATGCTGCGTTCTGTTATCTAGGAACGCTTAAATCCAATCACACAATTGATCTGATAGTCCATATGCTCTTACTTTGTTCATTAAACGACTGTGGAGAACTTTATCAAACGCCTTGCGGAAGTCAAGAAACACGGCATCTACCTGGGACCCGTGTCTACGGCCCTCTGAGTCTCGTGAACGAATAGCGCGAGCTGGGTTTCACACGATTGTCTTTTTTGAAACCCATGCTGATTCCTACAGAGTAGATTTCTAGTCTCCAGAAATTTCATTATACTCGAACATTATACGTGTTCCAAAATTCTACAACTGATCGACGTTAGAGAAATAGGTCTATAGTTCTGCACATCTGTTCGACGTCCCTTCTTGAAAACGGGGATGACCTGTGCCCTTTTCCAATCCTTTGGAACGCTACGCTCTTCTAGAGACCTACGGTACACCGCTGCAAGAAGGGGGGCAAGTTCCTTCGCGTACTCTGTGTAAAATTGAACTGGTATCCCATCAGGTCCAGCGGCCTTTCCTCTTTTGAGCGATTTTAATTGTTTCTCTATCCCTCTGTCGTCTATTTCGATATCTACCATTTTGTCATCTGTGCGACAATCTAGAGAAGGAACTACAGTGCAATCTTCCTCTGTGAAACAACTTTGGAAAAGACATTTAGTATTTCGGCCTTTAGTCTGTCATCCTCTGTTTCAGTACCATTTTGGTCACAGAGTGTCTGGACATTTTGTTTTGATCCACCTACCGCTTTGACATAAGACCAAAATTTATTAGGATTTTCTGACAAGTCAGTACATAGAACTTTACTTTCGAATTCATTGAACGCCTCCCGCATAGCCCTCCTCACACTACATTTCGCTTCGCGTAATTTTTGTTTGTCTGCAAGGCTTTGGCTATGTTTATGTTTGTTGTGAAGTTCCCTTTGCTTCCGCAGCAGTCTTCTAACTCGGTTGTTGTACCAAGGTGGCTCTTTTCCATCTCTTACGATCTTGCTTGGCCCATACTCATCTAACAGATATTGTACGATGGTTTTGAACTTTGTCCACTGATCCTCAACACTATCTGTACTTCAGACAAAACTTTTGTGTTGGGCCATCAGGTACTCTGAAATCTGCTTTTTGTCACTTTTGCTAAACAGAAAAATCTTCCTACCTTTTTTAATATTACTATTTACGGCTGAAATCATCGATACAGTAACCGCTTTATGATCGCTGATTCTCTGTTCTGCGTTAATTGTTTCAAATAGTTCGGGTCTGTTTGTCTCCAGAAGGTCTAATATGTTATCGCCACGAGTCGGTTCTCTGTTTAACTGCTCAAGGTAGTTTTCAGATAAAGCACTTAAAAAAATTTCGCTGGGTTCTTTGTCCCTGCCACCCGTTATGAATGTTTGAGTCTCCCAGTCTATATCCAGCAAATTAAAATCTCCACCCAGAACTATAACATGATGGGGAAATCTACTCGAAATATTTTCCAAATTATCCTTCAGGTGCTCAGCCACAACAGCTGCTGAGCCAGGGGGCCT
Organism: Schistocerca cancellata; assembly: GCF_023864275.1. NCBI lineage: Eukaryota > Metazoa > Arthropoda > Insecta > Orthoptera > Acrididae > Schistocerca > Schistocerca cancellata. The sequence continues at coordinate 280,571,461 of NC_064632.1, read as the reverse complement.
ATAGAGACATCCAATTACCATGTCTGAGCCTGCTTTAACCGTGACCTTCACCCAAATTATTTCACATTTCGGATCTCCGTCAATTTCCTTCGATACTATTGCACAATGAAAATGGCTTGTCTGTAGTCACAACACAGGTACCATAATTTCTGTCCGCTACAACTCCAATAGCAAACGTACGAAAGGCAATAATGTCTCAATCATAGTATGATTCAAGTCCAGCAAGAGGCTTCTCGTTTCCTCGAACTATAGCCATAATCATCCACGAATTACCAGTCACAACTTCATTGGTAGTGCAAGATAAATCGCTATAAACACGCCTCCCCCTTCACTGTCCAGCCTGTCTCTGCGGTATACATTCCAATGTGAGTTTAGAATTTCATTACTGTTTATATCTGGCTTCAGCCAACTTTCTGTCCCTAGTACTATGTGGGCATTGTGGCCGTTTATTAATGAGAGCAGTTCTGGGACCTTTCTATAGACGCTCCTGCAGTTTACTATTAGCAGATTAATATTGTTATTCCCTGTTGCGTTTTGCCTACCCCTACCTTGCCGCGTCTCAGGAGGCGTCTTGTCGGGCCTAGGGAGGGCTTTCTGTAACCCAAAAAACCACCATGTGCACTCCACACGTACTCCGCTACCTTTGTAGCCGCTTCCTGCGTGTAGTGCACGCCTAACCTATTCAGGGGGACCCTACATTTCTCCACCCGATAGCGGAGGTCGAGAAATTTGTACCCCAGATCTCCGCAGAATCGTCTGAGCCTCTGGTTTAAGCCTTCCACTCGGCTCCAAACCAGAGGACCGCGATCGGTTCTGGGAACGATACTACAAATAGTTAGCTCAGATACCACCCTGCGAGCGAGGCTTTCCTCCTTCACCAACTCCGCCAACCACCTGTACGACCTGAGGATGACCTCTGAACCCAGACGGCAGGAGTCATTGGTGCCGACATGAGCAACAATTTGCAGTCGGGTGCACCCAGTGCTCTCTATCACCGCCGGCAGGGCCTCCTCCACATCTCGGATGAGACCAACCGGCAGGCACACAGAGTGAACACTGGTCTTCTTCCCCGACCTTTCCGCTATTTCCCTAAGGGCCTCCATCACCCACCCAACGTTGGAGCTCCCAATCACTAACAAACCCCTCCCCCCGTGTGCCTGCTCGGACCTTGCTGAAGGAGCGGCCACATGTCCACTCACAGGCAGAGCGAGCGATGTCACACGGCCAGCCTCCACATTGACCCTCCGCCTCGTGCGCCGCGAACGCCGCTGAACCCGCTACTCCCCTTGGGAAGAGCGTGGCCGAACCGCGCCCGGTACCCGCGAAGATGTCTCGACAGCATGGACAGTGGGTGAAGCATGTAACACCTGGGATGTACCATGCGACGCACCGGACTCCCCACTGCCGCTACACTCCGAGGCAGCAGCCTGAAGACGGCTGACCGCGGCCATCAACACGTTCAGCTGTTCGCGAACAGTGGCCAGCTCCTCCAGTGTCCGTACACAGCAGTCACACATCCTATCCATCCTAAGAAATCAATTTACTGTGGAGAGTTAATCAACTTTTAACTAGACTGCTAAATCACTAAAGGCGGCTGATAGTTGACTAAAATGTGGTTACTAGACACTTCTTGTACAAAACAATGAAAATAAGCACTACCTGTCTCTGGACTGTATTCAAAACAAACACTGACACTACTGGCACTATGGCTGACTAAAGGGACTCTCTCTGACTGTATTCAAAACAAACACGAAATCTGTGGAACACTTACTAGCACTCGACAATTAAAACTTCCTAAAAGCGAAAACACACGGAAGAAGAAGTGACAAGTAAGAAAAATACAGTAAATACTTAAATTAAGGTAGCTCGCTGCACAGCAGACGTGACGCAGACGGCAGTTAACGACGACACTGACACTACTGGCACTATGGCTGACTAAAGGGACTCTCTCTGACTGTATTCAAAGCAAATACGAAATCTGTGGAACACTATTACTAGCACTCGTCAATTAAAACTTCCTAAAAGCAAAAACACACGGAAGAAGAAGTGACAAGTAAGAAAAATACAGTAAATACTTAAATTAAGGTAGCTCGCTGCACAGCAGACGTGACGCAGACGGCAGTTAACGACGACACTGACACTACTGGCACTATGGCTGACTAAAGGGACTCTCTCTGACTGTATTCAAAGCAAATACGAAATCTGTGGAACACTATTACTAGCACTCGACAATTAAAACTTCCTAAAAGCAAAAACACACGGAAGAAGAAGTGACAAGTAAGAAAAATACAGTAAATACTTAAATTAAGGTAGCTCGCTGCACAGCAGACGTGACGCAGACGGCAGTTAACGACGACACTGACACTACTGGCACTATGGCTGACTAAAGGGACTCTCTCTGACTGAATACGAAATCTGTGGAACACTATTACTAGCACTCGACAATTAAAACTTCCTAAAAGCAAAAACACACGGAAGAAGAAGTGACAAGTAAGAAAAATACAGTAAATACTTAAATTAAGGTAGCTCGCTGCACAGCAGACGTGACGCAGACGGCAGTTAACGACGACACTGACACTACTGGCACTATGGCTGACTAAAGGGACTCTCTCTGACTGTATTCACAACAAATACGAAATCTGTGGAACACTATTACTAGCACTCGTCAATTAAAACTTCCTAAAAGCAAAAACACACGGAAGAAGAAGTGACAAGTAAGAAAAATACAGTAAATACTTAAATTAAGGTAGCTCGCTGCACAGCAGACGTGACGCAGACGGCAGTTAACGACGACACTGACACTACTGGCACTATGGCTGACTAAAGGGACTCTCTCTGACTGTATTCAAAACAAATACGAAATCTGTGGAACACTATTACTAGCACTCGTCAATTAAAACTTCCTAAAAGCAAAAACACACGGAAGAAGAAGTGACAAGTAAGAAAAATACAGTAAATACTTAAATTAAGGTAGCTCGCTGCACAGCAGACGTGACGCAGACGGCAGTTAACGACGACACTGACACTACTGGCACTATGGCTGACTAAAGGGACTCTCTCTGACTGAATACGAAATCTGTGGAACACTATTACTAGCACTCGACAATTAAAACTTCCTAAAAGCAAAAACACACGGAAGAAGAAGTGACAAGTAAGAAAAATACAGTAAATACTTAAATTAAGGTAGCTCGCTGCACAGCAGACGTGACGCAGACGGCAGTTAACGACGACACTGACACTACTGGCACTATGGCTGACTAAAGGGACTCTCTCTGACTGAATACGAAATCTGTGGAACACTATTACTAGCACTCGACAATTAAAACTTCCTAAAAGCAAAAACACACGGAAGAAGAAGTGACAAGTAAGAAAAATACAGTAAATACTTAAATTAAGGTAGCTCGCTGCACAGCAGACGTGACGCAGACGGCAGTTAACGACGACACTGACACTACTGGCACTATGGCTGACTAAAGGGACTCTCTCTGACTGTATTCACAACAAATACGAAATCTGTGGAACACTATTACTAGCACTCGTCAATTAAAACTTCCTAAAAGCAAAAACACACGGAAGAAGAAGTGACAAGTAAGAAAAATACAGTAAATACTTAAATTAAGGTAGCTCGCTGCACAGCAGACGTGACGCAGACGGCAGTTAACGACGACACTGACACTACTGGCACTATGGCTGACTAAAGGGACTCTCTCTGACTGTATTCAAAACAAATACGAAATCTGTGGAACACTATTACTAGCACTCGACAATTAAAACTTCCTAAAAGCAAAAACACACGGAAGAAGAAGTGACAAGTAAGAAAAATACAGTAAATACTTAAATTAAGGTAGCTCGCTGCACAGCAGACGTGACGCAGACGGCAGTTAACGACGACGTAGCAGACAAATTGCGCGAGAATCGGCAATCTCAACAACGTCGGTGTTTAGAATCCTACATCAACATCGATTGCACCCGTACCATATTTTTATGCACCAGGAATTGCATGGCGACGACTTTGCACGTCGTGTACAGTTCTGACACTGGGCACAAGAGAAATTACGGGACGATGACAGATTTTTTGGACGCGTTCTATTTAGCGACGAAGCGTCATTAACCAACAGCGGTAACGTAAACCGACATAATATGCACTATTGGGCAACGGAAAATCCACGATGGCAGCGACAAGTGGAACATCAGCGACCTTGGTGGGTTAATGTATGGTGCGGCATTATGGTAGGAAGGATAATTGGCCCCCATTTTACCGATGGCAATCTAATTGGTGCAATGTATGCTGATTTCCTACGTAATGTTCTGCCGATGTTACTACAAGATGTTTCACTGCGTGACAGAATGGCGATGTACTTCCAACATGATGGATGTCCGGCACATAGCTCGCGTGGCGCCGAAGCGGTATTGAATAGCCTATTTCATGACAGGTGGACTGGTCGTCGAAGCACCATACCACGGCCCGCACCTTCACCAGATCTGACGTCCCCGAATTTCTTTCTGTGGGGAAAGTTGAAGGACATTTGCTATCGTGATCCACCGACAACGCCTGACAACATGCGTCAGCGCATCGTCAATGCATGTACGAACATTACGGAAGGCCAACTACTCGCTGTTGAGAGGAATGTCGTTACACGTATTGCCAAATGCATTGAGGTTGACGAACATAATTTAGAGCATTTATTGCATTAATGTGGTATTTACAGGTAATCACGCTGTAACAGCATGCGTTCTCAGAAATGATAAGTTCACAAAGGTACATGTATCGCATTGGAACAACCGAAATAAAATGTTCAAACGTACCTACGTTCTGTATTTTAATTTAAAAAACCTACGTCTTACCAACAGTTCGTAAAAAATTGTGTTTGTGACTATTACAGCGCCATCTATCATAAAGCGAAAAAAGTGGTCCAACTAAAACATTCATATTTCTTTACGTACTACACGAATAAGTAATACAAAATGGGGGTTCGTATATTAAAAAAAACGCAGTTGATATCCGTTTGATCTGTGGCAGCGCCATCTAGCGGGCCAACCATAGCGCCATCTGGTTTCCCCCTTCAAGCTAGACAAGTTTCGTTCTTTGTAGTTTTTTCGTTTGACGCTTATTTCGTGAGATATTTGGCCCGGTCACGATCAATGGACCATTCTGTATATACGTGATTAAGTTTGCATGGAACCCGCAGTGCGCGAGTGCTACTCGCTCGCCGACAAATTTTGGTTTCAGACAAGATTCGCAGAGTGGAGTATTTCCGTCATGGTCACACCTCATTTTGAACAGAGCAACTTTAACTCCTCAGATGGGGAGAGGGCTTAATGGCTATTGAATTTCTGTAAAAAATCAGAAAATGTTGTCCAAGAATCAATAATGATGATGATGATGATGTCCCATACTCCTCGACAGAGTAGGGGACGATGCGGCAGACCCGCACCGCCGTACTAGGCAAGGTGCTATCGGAGGTGGTTTGCCATTGCCTTCCTCCGACCCTAATGGGGATGAATGATGATGTTAAAGACGATACAACAACACTAAGTCATCTCGAGGCAGGTGAAAATCCCTGACCCCGCCGGGAATAGAACTCGGGGGCCCGTGCTCGGTAAGCGAGAATGCAACCGCGAGACCACGAGCTGCGGACTGAATCAATAAACAATGCGCAAAGAGATTTACGTTGATTGCTTCCTTACGTTTTTTTGCAAAAATATTAAAACTCTTTTGTTTTATAGGCTGACTGGGGAGAATGGACCTATAAGACATCGAAAATCAGCACTCCATCTCCACCACAATCCATATGTTAGGTTGACGAAGAGGAACAATAGATCTTGGAGACACTTTGTAGATCTTCCATGGTTTGATGCGAGAAACCGAATCACTGTTGGATGCTAAGGAAACTTGGCAAGGTAAGCAATAAGTACATACATATTCTTACTTACATAATTTTTTTTGGACATATCAGTCTTCTGACTGGTTTGACGCGGCCCGCTCATCTGCTAGTTGCACTTGAACCCTACATCCTCAATAAGTTGTTGTTTATTCTCCAATCTCTGTCGTCGTTGCAGTTTTTCTATCTGAAACTCCCTCTAGTACCGTGTAGGTTATTCCCTGATGTCTTAACACACGTCCTGTTATCATGTCCCTACTTCTTGTCAATGTCTTACGTATGTTTCTTTACACGCCGACTCTGAGGAGACATTCCTCGTTTTTACCTTATCAGTCCACATAATTTTCAACATTCATCTGCAGCACCACATCACAAACGGTTCGATTTTCTACTGTTCCGGTTCTCCTACACTCCATGATTGACTACTATACGATGCTGTGCTCCAAACGTACACTCTCAGAAATTTTTTCTTCAAATTGAAGCCTAAGGCCTATGTTTTATGCCAGTAGACTTCTTTGGGCCAGGAATGTCCTCTTGTCCGTGGTAGTCCTAAATTATTGTGCTTCCAAAGTAGCAGAATTTCTTAACTCCATCTACTATGTGATCACCAATTCTGATTTTTATTACTTATCATTAGTATCGTCTTTCATTTGTTTACTCTTAGTCCGTATTGTGTATCCATTAGACTGATCAGTCAATTCAAGAGATTTTGTAATTTTTCTTCACCCCACTATGGATAGCAGTGACACCAGCGAATCTTTACATTGATACCCCTTCACCGTGGATTCTGATCCCACTTTTGAACTTTTATTTTATTTCATTCATTGCTTCTTCTATGTACAGTGTGAACAGTAGGGGCGAAAGATTGCATCCCAATCTTAAATGCATTTTTAATCCTTGCCGGCCGCTGTGGCCGAGCTGTTCTAGGCGCTTCAGTCCAGAACCGCGCTGCTGCTACGGTCGCAGGTTCGAATCCTGCCTCAGGCATGGATGTGTGTGATGTCCTTAGGCTAGTTAGGTTTAAGTACACTACTGGCCATTAAAAATGCTACACCAAGAAGAAATGCAGATGATACGCGGGTATTCATTGGACAAATATCTTATACTAGAACTGACATGTGATTACATTTTCAAGCAATTTAGGTGCATAGATCCTGAGAAATCAGTACCTAGAACAACCACCTCTGGCCGTAATGACGGCCTTGATACGCTTGGGTATTGAGTCAAACAGAGCTTGGATGGCGTGTACAGGTACAGCTGCCCATGCAGCTTCAACACGATGCCACAGTTCATTAAGAGTAGTGACTGGCGTATTGTGACGAGCCAGTTGCTCGGTCACCATTGACTACACGTTTTCAATTGGTGAGAGATCTGGAGAATGTGCTGGCCAAGGCAGCATTCGAACATTTTCTGTATCCAGAAAGGCCCGTACAGGGCCTGCAACATGCGGTCGCGCATTATCCTGCTGAAATGTAGGGTTTCTCAGGGATCGAATGTAGGGTAGAGCCACGGGTCGTAACACATCTGAAATGTAACGTCCACTGTTCAAAGTACCGTCAATGCGAACAAGAGGTGACTGAGACGTGTAACCAACGGCACCCCATACCATCACGCCGGATGATACGCCAGTATTGCGATGACGAATACACGCTTCCAATGTGCGTCATGGATGCGACCATCATGATGCTGTAAACAGAACCTGGATTCATCCGAAAAAATGACGTTTTACCATTCGTGCACCCAGGTTCGTCGTTGAGTACACCATCGCAGCCGCTCCTGTCTGTGATGCAGCGTCGAGGGTAACCGCAGCCATGGTCTCCGAGATGATAGTCCATTCTGCTGTAAACGTCGTCGAACTGTTAGTGCAGATGGTTGTTATCTTGCAAACGTCCCCATCTGTTGACTCAGGGATCGAGGCGTGGCTGCACGATCCGTTACAACCATGCGGATAAGCTGCCTGGCATCTCGACTGCTAGTGATACGAGGTCGTTGGGATCCAGCACGGCGTTCCGTATTACTCTCCTGAACCCACCGATTCCACATTCTGCTAACAGTCATTGGATCTCGACCAACGCGAGCAGCAATGTCGCGATACGATAAACCGCAATCGCGATAGGCTACAATCCGACCTTCATCAAAGTCAGAAACGTAATGGTACGCATTTCTCCTTCTTACACGAGGCATCACAACAACGTTTCACCAGGCAACGCCGGTCAACTGCTGTTTGCGTATGAGAAATCGGTTGGAAACCTTTCTCATGTCAGCAGGTTGTAGGTGTCGCCAGCCTTGTGTGAATGCTCTGAAAAGCTAATCATTTGCTTATCACAGCATCTTCTTCTTGTTGGTTAAATTTCGGGTCTGTAGCACGTCATCTTCGTGGTGTAGCAATTTTAATGGCCAGTAGTGTAGTTCTAAGTCTAGGGGACTGATGACCTCAGATTTTAAGTGCGATAGTGCTCAGAGCCATTTGAACCATTTTCTTTTTAATCCGAGTACTTCGTTCTTAGTCTTTCAGGCTTATTGTTCCCTCTTGTTTCTTGTACATATTGTATATTACCCGTCTCTCCTTATACCTTACCCCTATTTTTCTCAAATTTCGAACATCCTGTACCAATGACAGTGTCGAACGCTTTTTCCAGGTCGACAAATCGAATGAACGTCTCTCGATTTTTCTTCAGCCTGGCCTCCATTATCAAACACAACATCAGGACTGCCTTTCTAGCTCCTTCCCCTTCCCTAAAGCCAAACAGATCGTCGTCTCACTGACGAACATTCAAATGCGATTTTTGAACGAGACACGGACTGCATAATCTCTCCTTATACCAGAACGTAGGCTGCGTTACTCGATCCACTTTGAGCGGTTGCGCCGAAATGCTCATCGTTTGCGTGTCCAAAGATGTCGTACACTTAGTGCCAGTTTGACGTTTGTTACATGCCTCCTCCACGGTGTTGCAAGTTTAATGTTCAGCAATGTACAGCACATTCTGTGGGTTTCAATAAAAAGGAGAGGAATGTTGGCTGGGTACCTCAGAGATATCAGACAAACGTGAAATGAAAATGATCAAACGATAGCTATATCTGTATGAATGCAGAGTCTCCCGGCGAAAACATTGAATAAAATGTTCTCGGGTTTCCAACCGCGTCAATTGCTTAAAACTCAACGAGCTTTCGGCCAAGTACTCCTTGGCCATTGTCAAGTGGTGTGACTGCACGTGGGCTGTTGGTGCGCCCTTATCGGCGTCCGGCGTTCGAAGTGCCCTCTTCAACCGCGCGATCGCTGCATCCCACGCAGCACTGAGCTGCAAGCCACCGTCTCTATTCAGGGTGTTTGCGGTAATTCTTATTTCAATAGCTTCCTTTATTAAACTGCAGAATTTATCAGCAGAATCAACCGTCTGCGCCTTAGTGAGGATGATATTATGATCAGTTTTGATGTAGTTGCGCTGTTTACGAATGTGCCTATCAAAGACGCTTCGGGCCTAATTTCCCAGTACTTTGTAGGTGACGTAGTCGAGCTATTTAGACACGCGTCCTCCTATTTCGTGTACAACGGCCAGTATTACGATCAGACAGACGGCGTAGCAATGGGTAGCCAGTTGGCTCCAGCTGTTGCAAACCTCTTCATGGATAATTTTGAGGATATTGCCATAGATACTGCGCCATTGAAGCCGAAGTGTTTCTTTCGATACGTTGACGACACGTTCGTCATTTGGCCACACGGACGCGAGAAACTAGACGAGTTTTTGGAACACCTCAATGGCATCAACAGTAATATCCAGTTCACCATGGGGGTGGAAAAAGATAATGCATTGCACTTCCTCGACGTCCTTGTCCACCGTAAACGAAATGGGTGCCTTGGCCACAGGGTCTACAGAAAACCCACCCACACAGACCTGTACCTGCACGCCAACAGCCATCATCATCCAGCACAGAAGCGCACAGTATTACAAACATTGGTGCATCGTGCAAGAGCAATATCAGACGACGATAACCTGCCCCATGAACTGAGCCACCTACGCAAGGATTTCAGGAATAACGGCTACAGCGCCCATCAAGTGAAAGAAGTGATTTCTGGGAAATATCAGAATAAGACCATCGACGAAGGGCAGAAAAAGAAACTTGCTCTGCTGCCATTCTGTGGCTCTGTGTCGGGCAAGATAAGCCTGCTGTTGAAAAGACACGAGACCAAATCAATCTTCAGGCCTCGAACGAAAATCCGTCACTTACTGAGACCAGTTAAAGACGCAGTAGGTCTCAGAACACCTGGAGTCTACGAAATACCTTGTGAGTGTGGCCGGAAGTACATCGGACAAACAGTGCGCACTGTGGAACAACGCAGGGAAGAACATGAGAGGTATTATCGCCTACGCTATCCAGAGAAATCTGCGTTAGCTGAGCATGCGTTAGAAACCCGTCACGACATAAAATTTGACGATACCTCTGTCGTGGCTCGCACTAACGGCTTCTGGGACAGTTTAATGAAGGAAGCTTTTGAAATAAAAATTACCGCAAACACCCTGAATAGAGACGGTGGCTTGCAGCGCAGCGCTGCGTGGGATCCAGCGATCTTGCGGTTGAAGAGGGCACATCGAACGCCGACTCAAAACATGCCCATATATGGCGATGTCACGGGCACCAGTGCCGTCACAGCCGGCAGCTAGCGCATATAATGGCGCACCAACAGCCCACGTGCAGTCATACCACTTGACAGTGGCCAAGGAGTGCTTGACCGAAAGCTCGTGTAGTTTTAAGCAATTGACGCGGTTGGAAACCCGAGAACATTTTATTCGGTAGCTATATCTATCTACTTGTGCCGTTGCTCTGTTAAACGTGTCGTCGTTGAGAGTAGTCCTCAGAGGCGATGGTTAAACGCGTAACGGTTGAAAACGCAGCCGCAGGGAAGACACGCATCTGCTCAGAGGGCAGAGCGGCGGGCACTGCACCGACTGTCTACAACGCTTCTGAGGACGTGCGCCGTGTGCGCAAACTGGCAGTGGTTGGCGGTCGCTTAACCGCAGTCCGTGGTACGCTCCTCGTACAATCCTGCATATACCGCAGTGTGAAAAAGTGGCAAAATAATCGTAGCATTTTGCCGACTTATATTTGTGAGTAAGCGGCGATCGCGTTTGCATTGCGCTGCTCTGCACGGCGCGCGACCTCTGAGTTAGGAATCTTTTCGTAAGTGGCGGCGTTTCAACGCCTGCACGGTCGGCAAGGCATTACCGCAGCTCGGGCGGGCGCCTTGCGCAACAGCCGACGGTGAGAGCGAACCGAGTATTCCGGGAGCTTCATTCACAAGCTTCGCGCGAACCGCGTGTGACGTCACGCCTGGGCCGCCACCGTTAGCTGGCAGGCGGACGAGCCGCGGCTGCTTCACTGTGTGGCGAAATCGCAACCCAGCTGCGGCGTCGATAACGGCACGTTCGTGCACATCTGTACTCTCCGTACCAGTGTACAGTGGCTGGCAAGGGCAATTTTTTTATTTTATCAAGATTTTCTTCCTGTTGTACTCGCAAATGAAACTTTTATTTACTTATTAGGGCACGGAATTTCCGTCTTACCACATACTCATACGAGGGTAATCCCAAAAGTAAGGTCTCCTATTTTCTTATAAGTACATAAAACTGTTTATTTCTACAATGGTTTACATCAGTTTACAGCTTAAACATTTTGCTATTTTTCGACATGATCACCATTCCTGTCGATGCATTTTTGTAGACGCTGTGGCAGTTTATATATGCTCATGTCATACCAGCTCGCCGCCAGCTCCGCGGCTTTGGCGAAGAAGGATGTCTCTCCACTGGTGTGATTGTTGCTTGGTCTCAGGTGTAAAGTGGTATGCCCAGGTTTCGTCACCCGTGACAATTGAGTCCCGAAAGTTGTCCTGTTCGGCTGCAAGGCGGTGAAGAAATGCGCGGGAAGCATCAAACGTTGCCGCATGTGGTCCTCAGTCAGCATACGTGGCACCCATCTTGCGCACACCTTCCGGTAATTCAATGTTTCCCGTTAAAATTCTGTGAGCGGTGCTTCGGTAAACCTCAGGAACCAACGTGCAGAGATCATCCAGGGTGATCCGCCGATCTTCACGCATGCTTTGATCAATCTTCAACACTGTCTCCTCAGAAATTGACGGTCTCCCGCTCCTTTGTTCGTCATGAATTTCGGTCCGACCAGCTTCAAACTCTCTACACCACTTACGAACATTTTTGACATCCATGCACGACTCACCATACACTTCCGTCAACTGGCGATGGCTTGGCTCTGAGCAAAAAAATGGTTCAAATGGCTCTGAGCACTATGGGACTCAACTGCTGTGGTCATAAGTCCCCTAGAACTTAGAACTACTTAAACCTAACTAACCTAAGGACAGCACACAACACCCAGCCATCACGAGGCAGAGAAAATCCCTGACCCCGCCGGGAATCGAACCCGGGAACCCGGGCGTGGGAAGCGAGAACGCTACCGCACGACCACGAGATGCGGGCAACTGGCGATGGATTTCTATCAGCGCAGTGCCCTTTGCGTTCAAAAACCGACTAACTGCGCGCAATTTGCACTTGGCGGTAACACCCAACGGGAGCTCCATTCTCTACGGCTGCCAAACCAAGACTGAGCGCCTCATTGCGGCGTGCGCATGTTTACACACAGCTCGTGAAGCACTCTTCATAATAGTGTGACCAACTGTTACACAAACAGAGTTCCGTACTTATAAAAAAATAGGAGACCTTACTTTTGGGATTACCCTCGTACTATGGTTCAAGATAGTCAAGTAGATGCAGCATTTCTGGATTTCCGAAAAGCGTTAGACTCATCCATGATTATTATCAAAAGTACTGTAGTACGTGGTATCAAGGATTGAGGATTTTTTGGTAGAGAGGGCCCAGGTATTTATCTTGGATGAAGAGTCAACGACAGAATTAGAAGTAAATTAGGTCGTACGCCAAGTAAGAGAGTTCGGATACTTACTGTTCCTGCTGTATATTAATCATCTCACAGACAACATTAATAGTAACCTCAGACTTTTCGCTGATGATGCAGTTAGCGATAGTGAAATACTGTCTGAAAGAAGGAGCACTTTATAAGATAGCAACGTGGTGAAAAGATTATATAACTTTAAATGTCCAGAAATGTAAAACTGTGTACTTCACAAAAGGAAAACGTAGAGTCTTATCAATACGAATATCAGTTGGAAGCAGTCAACTAATACAAATATCTGGTTGTAACAAACTGCAGGGACATGAACTGGAATAGTCAAATAGTTTCAGTCATAGGTACAGCAGCTCGCACACAATGGTTCATTGGTAGAATACTAGGCAAATGTATTCAATGTACAAAGAAGAGTGCATACAAAACACTGGTGAAAGCCATCCTAGAATAGTGTGTCGGACCCATATGAAATAGGACTAAGAGATGATATTATTGAACGTCTGCAGAGAAGGTCAGCACGAACGCTCACAGGTTTGTCTGGCCCATGACAGAGTGTCACGAAAATGCTGAAAGAACTGAACTGACACACACTTTAATATAGACAGACAATGTCCCACGAAAACCGACTTAGAAAGACTCCAGAACGAACTTCAAGTGACGAGTCAAGGAATATATTACAGTGCCCTTATGTACCACTCCCCTACGAGACACGAAGGGAAGATCAGACTTATTTTAAGAAATCATTCTTCCAGTACTCCATAGATGATTGGAACGGCAAAAAGCCCTGATAACCGATATGATGGGATTGCAGACTCTGCCACGCATTTCACAATTATCAGCAGGGTGTGGGTGTAGATGCAGATTCCATGTCGCCTCTGTAGCAGAGATCAGTGACGCACGTTTGCGCACTGGTTGTCGTCTTGGAAGTTCCCAGTTCTCAACCTGAAATTTTCACCACTAGCATTGCCCAGCAAAAGGAGGAGAGGTTCACGACAACTAGACTTTTCAGCCATTTTCTAGATAAAATTCCAAGCATTTCCGTAGTGTCTAATGGAACGAGACCTCGTGGTCTTGTTGACTGCCATGTCAGTCGGCTGGGGATGCTGAATTCGACAGTAGCCTATGGACTGACACCAGGATTAACCTCTTCCTCCATTTAATCGATAACGACACAAACACGGGACAACACACCACTGTACATTACCCCTCACCGTCAGCCACGTGACTCACATACACTTCTCTTGCAGTGCAAGTAATTAACTGGGCACAGATGGGTAACAATTAAGTAGCTTCCAGGCCTAATGCGAGGGGCTAGATAAACAGGTCAGACCAGTGCTGACGGAATGTTCTTGCTTTGGGGACTGCTGCTGATAGAAGAGGAACTGTCCCACTATGACAGGCTGTTACTATATGGCACAGTGCAGTCGGAGTGAAAATATCACCGACACAGCAGAAAGGCAGAGATGATAGCCCAGTTACTTCACATCCAGGGCGCGGACATGTTGTGGCCTGCTTGATACAAACTGACGTTGTAGCAGAACAAGAATGGAGCCGAGACGACATAAACACTTGTCATTTTTAATCAAAGGTATCACAGTCTGCCAGCCACTAATCCCGTGGAGGGACCTACATCAGTCCACAGCTCTACGAGTCTGTGCGGCTGAACCGGTCCCCGTCACCAAGCTCTGCTGCTGCCGGCTGCAGTACTGGAGCCAATGACATGGACTTATAAGCCTCTAACTGGCAGGTCAGTCTGCGAACCCACTTCGCCTGCTGCCAGTCTTCTACCCTGGATGTCTCCGGCTCTAGTCTGAGACCGTGAGACTGCTCATGTGCCACTGCTTGGGCAGGCGAACTCCTGTCTGGCAGCCTAAGCAGATACCGCTACATTGAGCTGCACCTCCTACACTGCAATCTCATGCACCGCTCTGCGCCTTGTCGGGAATGGACTGCTGTGCCGCCTGCAGGAAGAGCGGCTCCCACTGCAGTGTGTCTCCACCTCGCTGGCGCCCAACATTTGCTGGTATGCTGGAAAGAGTTGCCTTGACTCACCATTGACATCAATGCTCCCCCCCTCCCTCCTACATGACAGTGTGGAGCCACATGCTGATCACAGTACCTTCCCCACTAGCTGTGCACGACTTACGTACTGTGGACACTGGCCTCTCTGTTCATCAGCTGGACTATTGTAGCACTCAGTAACAAATTTGTGCTCTGTCTCTGCTGTTTCCTGGACGACACATGGGGCGCATACCATGTATCCACTCATCGCCTCACTGCTGCCATGCCCTGCCCTGCCCTGCCGTCGGCCGGTGTGGCCGTGCGGTTCTAGGTGCGTGACTGCTACAGTTGCAGGTTCGAATCCTGCCTCGGGCATGGATGTGTGTGATGTCCTTAAGTTAGTTAGGTTTAAGTATTTCTAAGTTCTAGGGGACTGATGACCACAGATGTTAAGTCCCATAGTGCTCAGAGCCATTTGAACCAAGCCTGCCCTGCCCTGCTCTAGCCTACCCAGAGGGTGGACCACCAGCATCCCGAACTGCAGCTACTGCATCCAATCACCCCGGCCGACCACTCCAGCCACTGTACTTTGTACGAAGTCCCAGGAAAGCAACGTCAAACCATCTTCAGTAGGACCTCGCTCGAGACTGTGATGCGCAATGTAGAAGCGACAAATCTGCCTCAAATGCTCATTTCTTAAATATGGGACAGACGTTAATTTCATTAGGGCATGGAGAAAATTTCTCGGTGTGTTGCAAAGTTGATCCCGAGTTCAATAAAATTTTGTTTTTAGTTATTAGTTCTAGAATCATTTTTCTCACTAACAATCTCTTATTATTGTTGATCAGAAACGAAACAATCATCATCAGATCCTAAAAAAGACCAAACCAACCAATCACAAATGTCACTATTAAACAAAACAATTTGGATTACACAAGAGAAACTGGCGAGAAAACATACCTATATTGTCCTGACGTGTTGCGGGACATGTACAAATTATGTCATAATAAACAAACTCGATTCGTTTGGCATTTTTTAGCTCCTTACCTTTTAATCAGCTGTGTTTCTTCATTTGATATTTTTGAATTTGTCAGTCTAAGAGAAAAACACAGGTTTATTATTAGTTCGGACGAAGACTGTATTTGGCTGTTATACATTAGATTAGTGTTAACTGTTGGTGCTTCTGTACCCTTTGGTGACCATACATTTCCTTTTTTAACCGTAGCGCAGAGGGAGGCGCACGTACCCTAAATCTGTACATTGCTGACGGTACTACGGTTGTTTAATCCAAATTTAATCTAAATCTAACAGGGACTGTCTCTGATTAGAGGTTTTTGTGTGTATTGTTTGGAGATCGATAGATGTTTGTTACCACCTGAAATCGGTCATCCGTGTTATTACAGAAATGTGGCATTGTGTGACAGGAAAACACTGATATTGTGTTCATGTATAGTCTATATGCCATTGATACAATTTCAGTTTTTACGACGCTCATCAACTGATGGTGGTGACAGCTATACTTTAGGCGACGTAGTACAGCTCCTGGTAACACGTTTCATGTATTACTTTTACACAACTTGGGTAATAGATAATAACTAGCTATTTGTTCTTTATTGTACTTGTAGATTTAAAGACGGCTTAGTGCAGTCACAACCGATTGTATCATTGAAGTACGTCTTGTAGACTGTGCTTTGTTTAGACAATCAGGATTATTCTTATTTTCGCGATAAAAGTTTTGAGTTATTATATTCATTTTATTGGTTTCGTCAGCTAAAGGAAACCTGTTTATGGACAGCCGGACGTGCGAACTCCCCGCACCTTGATGAGCCGTGGTGCGCCTTTTCTGGCACACCAGCTCTTTGGCACGTGACTGTCGATTACCCGGCTGTACTACGATCTTTGTCCCTGTTGCGATCTGGTGGCTGTTATGGTGGTCGGGGACTTGGGGCCGGACTCGCTACGAAGACGTTCTCGCGGGGACGGAGGAGGAAAATACGCGGGCTCGGTCACCAGCGGCGCGGCTGTTCTACCTTGCATAGACGGATGCGAGAGTTTGTGGGGGACCTGTCTGATGTCAACTCCGGCCTTGCTCGTCGCATTGCCTCGGTGCCTGTTTTCTCGGAGAGACCCATCCCTCGAGACCATCTCAAACAACGCTCTCCATCGAAGGTGTAAGTGGATTTGCTGCCTTCGTTTCGTTGAACGATTTGCGTTCCAGCGAGTGTTTGTTCGTTGCCGTAATGTGCGTGTTGCTGAAGTAAGAGCAGCCGGCAAGGTGTGTGACCACATGGAGACCAGCAGTCACTACTTCCTTTAAAATATCAGTGTTCCCAAAAGATGTAGAACTGTAAAGTATTCAAAATAGTAGGTCATAGTCTAGTTGTAAGTTTCTGCATGCCAAGCTTACACATTTGGCAGCTACATCGCAGACCTATGCAACGAAATTAAAGCGCACAACCTAGTATCCTTGTGAAGTTGTGTATTTGAATAACGAGATACTAACTTGAAATTATTTCCATTACACATTGTCGGCCTTAATCATATGTGTAAATTTAGTTTGACACACTATGACAGTGTAAAGGTCTGATACCATATGTGGTGTCACCGCCAGACACCACACTTGCTAGGTAGTAGCCTTTAAATCGGCCGCGGTCCGCTAGTATACGTCGGACCCGCGTGTCGCCACTGTCAGTGATTGCAGACCGAGCGCCGCCACACGGCAGGTCTAGAGAGACTTCCTAGCACTCGCCCCAGTTGTACAGCCGACTTTGCTAGTGAAGCTACACTGACAAATACGCTCTCATTTGCCGAGACGATAGTTAGCATAGCCTTCAGCTACGTCATTTGCTACGACCTAGCAAGGCGCCATTACCAGTTTATATTGAGATTGTTATTAATGTACCGTCAAGAGCGATGTACACCAATTATGGATTAAAGTTAAGTATTCCAGCCGCAACGTACCTTATTGGCTATATTAATTACATTGTCCTGTTCCAGACCTCACGCCAGTCTGCGTGAGCGTTAACGCGTGCCTTTCGGCTTCCTCCAAACTCCGTGAATTGGCTCTTGCCAATTCACAATACCATATTTTCAGCATTGCAATTGTGTGCAGTTCTTAGTTTAAATGTTTTACAGCATTGAAAAAAATGGTTCAAATGGCTCTGAGCACTATGGGACTTAACATCTGAGGTCATCAGTCCCCTAGACTTAGAACTACTTAAACCTAACTAACCTAAGGACATCACACACATCTATGCCCGAGGCAGGATTCGAACCTGCGACCGCAGCAGCAGCGTGGTTCCACACTGAAGCGTCTGAAACCGCTCTGCCACATCGGCCGGCTTACAGCATCGATATTCCTGAAAATTTTCACTCACTTTTACTGAAAGCATTTATGGGTTCTTCATTTATATTGTTTATTGATCTCTTTACTTATATTAATTGATTTTTGCTCGGTGTTTTCTGCGTTTACTGCGGTCTGTTTGTGTTCCAGTTTTCTGCGAGTTGGGGTGTGTGGGAGCGGCACCACGTTCTGCTTCGGTGCACAGAAGTTGTGACGTGTCGTCTAACGGGAAGTGACTCACGGTTGGACCCCGGCGTTTTGGTATTGTTTTGGACGGCTGGTCTGCTGCTTCTGGCATTTTAAGTTACCTTTTGGCCAAGGCAGCCTGGCGTCACTGCTCGTTTGGTAGTTATGTCTGTCAGACACTTTATTTCATCTGGTAATTTATCGAAAAGTATTAAAGTAGCATATTTTACCCCCTTCTGTGTATGCGTGCGGAGACATGGCTTAGCCACAGCCTGGGGGACGTTTCCAGAATGAAATTTTCGCTCTGCAGTGGAGTATGCGCTGATATGAAACTTCCTGGCAGGTTAAAACTGTGTGCCAGACCGAGACTCTGTCCGGCACACAGTTTTAATCTGCCAGAAATTTTCATATCAGCTCACAGTCCATTGCAGAGTGAAAATATCATTCTGGAAACGTCCCCCAGGCTGTGGCTAAGCCATGTCTCCGCAATATCCTCTCCTCCAGGAGTGCTAGTGTTGCAAGTTTCGCAGGATAGCTTCTGCTATGAGGGAAGGTAGGAGGCGAGGCACAGGAGGAAATAAAGCTGTGAGGCTGGGTCGTGAGTCTTACTTGGATAGCTCAGTTGGCACCGGCACGGTAGCTCAGCGTGTTAGGTCTGAGAGGCTTCTACTCTCTGTCTCTCTCTCTCTCTCTCTCTCTCTCTCTCTCTCTGTGTGTGTGTGTGTGTGTGTGTGTGTGTGTGTGTGTGTGTAAAAAAAATAAAGTGAGTGAAGCGTTCAACGACCAACTTCAACAGGTGTTATGTGATACCGAGAGCAATAACAACCAAAATGAAGGAAAAAAGTTGGTAGAGCGCTTACTCGCGAAAGGCACAGGGCCTTCCCGAGTTCGAGTCTCGGTCCGGTCCGGCACACAGTTTAAATCCGCCATGGAATTCCAATAATGATATTAAGAATAAACAACTCTGATACAATGCTATTTCGCCGCAAACCAGAGAAATGTGACTAATATAAATTTAGGTATAGATAACATACACTTTCTGAACAAAAGTATCCGGCCAACTATACTGATGTGCAAAAACTAACAAAGAAAGTAACTTTCGCAAGATATATCGCTGCCAAATGACCCAGCTCGATGAAACTTGGACCATGCGTAGAAAGAGCTGCTACAGTATAGTACAGTACAGTACAGTATAGTACAAAAGGTAAGAGGAAGAAATACGCAATGAGACAAATAATTACACTGAAGTCAGCGGTCCTTGGGCATTACAAAGGGTGGGACACGGTTCATGACAGGGTCTGTGCTCACCACGGACATAATGCATGCTCTGCAACGTGCTCCCGTTGGCAAGGTGTTCTTGTGGTAGGCCGTTCCATTCCTCCACCAGCGCCTTTGGTAACTGGTGGATGGTCATCAGTCCTTGTGGACGTGCACCTTCTCCCTAGCGCTTCCCACACGTGCTCGGTGGGATCTAAGTCGGGGAATGGGCAGGCCAATCCATTCGCCGAATATCCTCCCTTTCAGAAATCTTATCCACCTGCTCTGTTCGATGCGACCACACACTGTTGTTGTTGTGGTCTTCAGTCCTGAGACTGGTTTGATGCAGCTCTCCATGCTACTCTATCCTGTACAAGCTTCTTCATCTCCCAGGACCTACTGCAGCCTACATCTTTCTGAATCTGCTTAGTGTATTCATCTCTTGGTCTCCCTCTACGATTTTTACCCTCCACGCTACCCTCCAATACTAAATTAGTGATCCCTTGATGTCTCAACACATGTCCTACTAACCGATCCCTTCTTCTAGTCAAGTTGTGCCACAAACTTCTCTTCTCTCCAATCCTATTCAATACTTCCTCATTAGTTATGTGATATACCCCTCTAATCTTCAGCATTCTTCTGTAGCACCACATTTCGAAAGCTTCTATTCTCTTTATGTCCAAACTATTTATCGTCCATGTTTCACTTCCATACATGGCTACACTCCATACAAATACTTTCAGAAACGACTTCCTGACGCTTAAATCTATACTCGATGTTAACAAATTCCTCTTCTTGAGAAACGCTTTCCTTGCCATTGCCAGTCTACATTTTATATCCTCTCTACTTCGACCATCAGTTATTTTGCTCCCCAAATAGCAGAACTCCTTTACTACTTTAAGTGTCTCATTTCCTAATCTAATTCCCTCAGCATCACCCGACTTAATTCGACTATATTTCATTATCCTTGTTTTGCATCCTCCTTTCAAGCACACTGTCCATTCCGTTCAACTGCTTTTCCAAGTCCTTTGCTGTCTCTGACAGTTACAAATTCATCGGCGGACCTCAAAGTTTTTATTTCTTCTCCATGGATTTTACTACCTAATTCGAATTTTTCTTTTGTTTCCTTTATTCCTTGCTGAATTTACAGATTGAATAACATCGGGGAGAGGCTACAACCCTGTCCCACTCCCTTCCCAACCACTGTTTCCCTTTCATGTCCCTCGACTCTTATAACTGCCATCTGGTTTCTGTACAAATTGTAAATAGCCTTTCGCTCCCTGTATTTTACCCCTGCCACCTTCAGAATATGAAAGAGAGTATTCCAATCAGCATTGTCAAAAGCTTTCTCTAAGTCTACAAATGCTAAAAACTTAGGTTTTCCCTTCCTTAATCTATTTTCTAAGTCGTAGGGTCAGTATTGCCTCACGTGTTCCAACATTTCTACGGAATCCAAACTGATCTTCCCCTAGGTCGGCTTCTACTAGTTTTTCCTTTCGTCTGTAAATAATTCGTGTTAGTATTTTGCAGCCGTGACTTATTAAACTGATAGTTCGGTAATTTTCACATTTGTCAACACCTGCTTTCTTTGGGATTGGGATTATTATATTCTTTTTGAAGTCTGAGGGTATTTCGCCTGTTTCATACATCTTGCTCACCAGATGGTAGAGTTTCGTCAGGACTGGCTCTCCCAAGGCTGTCAGTAGTTCTAATGGAATGTTGTCTACTCCCGGGGCCTTGTTTCGACTCAGGTCTTTCAGTGCTATGTCAAACTCTTCACGCAGTATTATATCTCCCATTTCATCTTCATCTACATCGTCTTCCATTTCCATAATATTGTCCTCAAGTATATCGCCCTTGTATAGACCCTCTATATACTCCTTCCACCTTTCTGCTTTCCCTTCTTTGCTTAGAACTGGGTTTCCATCTGAGCTTTTGATATTCATACAAGTGGTTCTCTTTTCTCTGAAGGTCTCTTTAATTTTCCTGTAGGCTGTATCTATCTTACCCCTAGTGAGATAAGCCTCTACATCCTTAGATTTGTCTTCTAGCCATGCCTGCTTAGCCATTTTGCACTTCCTGTCGATCTCATTTTTGAGACGTTTGTATTCCTTTTTGCCTGCTTCATTTACTGCATTTTTATATTTTCTCCTTTCGTCAATGAAATTCAGTATTTCTTCTGTCACCCAAGGATTTCTACTAGCCCTCGTCTTTTTACCTACTTGATCCTCTACTACCTTCACTACTTCATCCCTCAAAGCTACCCATTCTTCTTCTACTGTATTTCTTTCCCCCATTCCTGTCAATTGTTCCCTTATGCTGTCCCTGAAACTCTGTACAACCTCTGGTTCTTTCAGTTTATCCAGGTCCCATCTCCTTAAATTCCCACCTTTTTGCAGTTTCTTTAGTTTTAATCTACAGGTCATAGCCAATAGATTGTGGTCAGGGTCCGCATCTGCCCCTGGAAATGTCTTACAATTTAAAACCTGGTTCCTAAATCTGTCTTAACATTATATAATCTATCTGATACCTTCTAGTATCATCCTTAGTCATCCTTAAAAATGAAGTCAGGACCAAACGCACCTCTGAAAATACGCACACGAGGGAGAAGTACAGTGGCACAGTAACGTTCACCGGTAAGAGAACAGTGCTCAAAGATTCGGAGGTTACTACGCCTGTGAAACGTTACACCTTCCCACGTCATAGCACCTGCATATCCAAAGCTATCGTGTTCAACAATGTTTCGAGGTGAATTATTTGTTCCCACCGCTCGCCATATGAGAGAACGTCCAGTATTGTCGAATATGATGGTTTCGGTGCTGCAGGTCTTATGGTATGCAGAGGTATAACGTTTCACGGGAATACTGACCTCAAAACCTTGACTGAATTTGCTCTCATCCGAGAAAAGCAGGAAATGTCACTTCACGATGGTCCGCTCCTTGTGCTCTTGGCATAATCGCAAATCTCTGCACAGTACACTGACTGGTCAGCCTTATTGTGACACAGCGCAAGTAGACGAGCTCTTGGCACGAGAGGCTATCCGGCGTATGGACTGGACTGTCTATTCCCTGACTTAAATCCCACCGAGCACAGGTGGGAAGCGTTGGAGAGACGTACTGGAGCACGTCCACAAGGACTAACTACCAGCCACCAGTTACCAGCCTCGCTGCTGGAGGAATGGAAGGGCCTACCAGAATAGCACCTTGCCAACGTCGTGGTCGGCACGAGAGCGTACACCCTGTTATGAACCATGTGCTGCCCTTTGTAATGTCAAAGGGACCGCTGACTTCATTGTAATTATTTGTCTCACTGCGTATTTATTTCAGTTTCCTTCCATACTTCAGCAGGTATAGGTATAGTACAAATTTGATCGAGCTATGTTACTAGGCAGTGACACACTCAAAAGTTACTTTAGTTCTTAAGTTTTGCCCACCATTATATTATTGGACATTAAAGCCCACCCGTCGGTCTTATGAAGGCTCCAACTCTGCTGGGGACACATTCAGTGATGTGTCTGAATGTCTGTTGACGAACGGCAGTCCACTCTTACCCAAGGAGCAGTGATGATAGACGGAGTCTTAGAGTGAAGACCACGTTATGACTCACAGCGAAGACGTTCCAGTGGGTTCGGGTTGGAACAGAGGGCAGGCCAGTCAACTGCAGGAATGTTATTTCATTTCGTTTCATTTATTCAACATGCTCTATTGCAGTACTTGTAATATTACATGTTTAGTTACCAAGATGCTTAGAGAAGTATAATTAAAAAGGAGTTACAAAAGTAAGACGAAAAGTATTTACAATAGAAAAAATCTGTATGACAGGTACAAGTTTCCCAGGTAGAACACGATGAATGCATACTAATAATTATGTCCACAACGGAAGAATGACAAGCGTGTTCAATTTTCATAATGTTATAATCTACAGGTATTGCCTGTACTTTAACAATTTCTGGTGTAATTAGAATGCACAACGCTTCAGTAGTCGTTCTGTAAGTCTTAGCAATCTCTATGTTGATCATGCGCTGGATTCTATTAATCTTCATGCAGTTATACTTTCTTCTTAATGCGTGAATCCAGACAGGAGCTGCTTATGTCAATATTGGTAGCATAGCGCCTTTGTGAACTATTTTCATTGCTGATGAACCCAGTCCCCAGTTGAGCCTTGCTGATTTAGATGAAGAATGAATAAGTTCCGTGCGTTTTTCAGTCATGTACGCTATATGTTCATTAAACATAAATTTAGAATCAGTAATTACACCCAAGTACTTCAATCATTCAACTTGTTGCAAAACATTATTGTTTAGAACAATACTAACTGTTGCTTTGTAGTTACGCCTTCTTGTTATTAGCACTACTTTTGATTTTTGCTCATTAAAACGGATTTTGTTTTTTGGGCCCAAACTGTGATATTTTACATTTCTCTATTCCAGAACTCCTCAGCAATACTGACAGTATCTGCTTTGGTCAACACGATTGTCATTTGCAAATGCTACCGCTTTTGTGTTTGCTGTATTATCCAAATCAAGCCGAGAATGATACTGCATATTCCAAAAAGCCTTTCTGTCACCTTTTCTAGTATGATGCTGTTAAAACTCAAGTCTTGTTCTTAGTTTTTTGTTAGGGTATATAGGTTCCTAGGACATTCAAATTCTACTAGCGCTTTAAGCATGCTGGGCCACTAAGCTGCTTCAAAAGCTGCATGAACATAAAGATTGACCTCTATTATATACTGTCCTTGTGATACGCTTTCTTCTACGAAGTTCTTAACAGCTAACAATGCATCGACTGTCCGTTTCTGTGAAGTAAATCCATACCGATTGTTACTTAGGAAATCGCTGGAGAAGACATGGTGCATAATTCTATTAATTAATAGCTTTTCAAATACTTTTTCCTCCGTATACAGAAGGCTCATGGGATGAAATTTGGACACTTACATGCTGTTTTCTCGGCCAGTTTTGAGAATGGGTATTATTTTAGCTCTTTTCCACAATCTCGGCAAACAACCGTTCTTTAGGCACTGTTGTGTAGAGCGGTAAGGTAGGTTGGAAAAACGCTATACAATCGACGAAGGATCTTATTAGTAACACTATTTTCACCAGGGGTCTTGTTTTCAGGAATGTTCGTTATTATTTCCTCTATTTCTGTCTGTGTGAAAGCTGCATCGTCTACCGTTCCGTTGGGTCGTAACGCTTGAGATCTTATAGTTTATGGCATTCCGTGCCTTGATTTTGATCGTCCTCAGGCACAAAGTATTCGAGTATAAAGGTGGCTCTTTCGGCTAAATCCATTGTTGCAATGTTGTCACTTTACCTTAGCGTTGTCATGGTAGTATTATTCCTGATTTTCCCTGACTGGATTCGACAGACTTAGTTCCAGGGGTTATTTGTTGGGGTCAAGCCGACGTATTGTTTTCGAGGATTTTTTTTCTTTCTGTATAGCTGTGCCGTATTCCTTCTTGTCTTTACAATACTGTTGCTTTCGTAGTTCCCTTAGCTGTTCGCTCTCCTTTGTCCTTTGATTAATTTGCCTTAAGGCGCTGGTTTTATTTTTCCGCATTGCAGTTAATTCAGATATCCACCAGGGGACAGTTTTGTCCCAGTTTCTACTTCAGCTCATTGCATGAAGTACCTAGAACTTCTTCATATCCTATGATAAAAGTTTCAGGATTTGTTTCCACTTGAACTTTTGCTGCCAATTTTTGGTCTGTTTCTTTAGTGTAAGTCCATGTTCGAAAAATATTTGTGCGTAAGTTGTTCCAACAAGTGCCCGTCAAAGTCTCTCAGGTTTTCGTCTCTAATCATAAACTTTTTAGTTTGAATTATGCTTCCAGTATATGCTGTGGGGAACACTGCCACGCTAAAGGTAATAATCTTATGGTAGGAGCAACTCTCTTCTTCACCACACGTTCTTTGGCTTAGCAGATTGGCGTCGTTTAGTGGGTGTGATATTTCTAGAACCGTAGCGCCAGAGTCAGATGTACGAGTATGTTGCTCTTTACCAGACCGTGTGGGAGGAAGAGGAGTTTTAGGAACTGCTTCTTGTACCGATGGTGATATTTTCTAGTACTGTAGTAGAAGAGTCTGTGTGGGAGGCTGGAGAATTTTTGGAGCTGCTTTTTGTACCAGTGGTACATTCTTTTGTGTAGTTGTGTACGAGATTAGGAAATTAGCTTACGCCATCTGGAGTAGTCAGCAACTGGGAGCAGTCATTTTTGAAACGACTAACACCTTTGCAATGAAGGGATACAGCGTCATCCATGGTGACTCTCTCTCTCTCTCTCTCTCTCTCTCTCTCTCTCTCTCTCACACACACACACACACACACACACACACACACACACAAATTATCTTCATTGGTGATATGTATAGTGGATGGTACTTTGCTTAAATCATCGAATATGTATTGATCAGTGCGACGAAATGATTTTGTATGAGAGCGTTCCTTAGCGCTGGAGCCGGTTGGGACATCTCTCTCATGCCCTAACATACGTCTCCAGTTAGAAATTTTGCTAACCATTACAGCATTACTATCAAATGGAAATACATTAGAAAAGACAACTCGTGTACTGGCACTTCTAAAATGCCTTACTGGCGTCATTATCTCTTTAACACACAAATTACCCTCTTGCATTAATCGATCTATATTTTCAACAGTACTTGTAAAAATAAAATGTTGCCTCCAGATATGCGAGTCAGTGCGTAATACTGGTGCTAGAAATTGTGACTTGTCGATTTTACATAGTCTTGGAACATTATCGATGACAGCTTTTTCTGGTGAGATCGTGTTATCGTTAGACACAGAAGATGGCTGTTTTGCCGGTGTTCGTTGGACGATTCAGTTTGGAAGTTTCAATAGTGCGGCCATCCCCGCGCCCGTTGGTAGCTTCGGTGTTGCCAATTGACTTTAGCGCCGAGCTGTAACCGTTTAAGGAGCGAAGCTGCCCTGATTAATTCCACTACATAGGAGCTACTACACGTTTTCCAGACCCAAACGCTTCCATCGGACCGCTACGGGGTACGACGTGATTCACGAGTGCAGATCACTCGTGCGTGCCTGCCGTCCACTGCCCAACGGCTTCGGTCTTTACAGCCCGCCTCGGGCGTCGCTTGATGATAACTTAACGAGGAACTCACCGACCACTGCACCCCTTCCTTTTACCTCCCTACACGCAGTCATTGTGCTGGCTGCAGTGTGTTGGCAGCACTGTGGGACTCACGAGTGGTTCCTTCCGCTGATTTTGTGCAATTGTTTGGGTCTGGAGAACGTTCCTGCCATCCCATGTAGTGCCCGCACCGACGTGTCGTGGAGGTGATATTGTGGTACGGGATTGTTTTCCGTGGTTAGAGTGTGGTTCACTTATCGCGCTTAAGAAAAGGCTAAATGTGGAAAGATACGAACACATTTTACACCATTATGTACTGTGTACAGTAGGGGAACAGTTCGAAGACGATGATTGTATCATCGTGCACCCTCCATGAATCGGGGGGGGGGGGGGGAGAATGATTTCTAGGCAATAACATTCCTGAGAGTATCTTTGACCAGCAACGAACGGAAACACGCGTATCTGCAAGTAAATATTCCACAATTCGAAACCAGAAGAGCTGTTAGCATGAGTGACATGAAAGTAGGTATCTTAGGTCTTGCGAAACAACTCAAATCACTTAAGAAAGGCAAGTCTTCTGGTCCAGATGGTATATCAGTTAGGTTCCTCTCAGAGTATGCAGACACAATAGCGCCTTTCTTAGCAATCATATACAAACGCTCACTTGACGAAAGGTCTGTTCCTAAAGACTGGAAAGTAGCACAGATCACACCAATATTCAAGAAAGGAAATAGGAGTAACCCATTGAATCACAGACCCATATCACTGACCTCAATTTGCAATAGGATTTTGGAGCATATACTGTACTCTAATATTATGAATCACCTAGAAGAAAATGACTTATTGATACATAACCAACAAGGATTCAGAAAATATCGTTCTTCTGCAACACAGCTAGCTCTTTATTCCTATGAAGTAATGAGTGCTGTCGAAAAGGGATCTCGTATCGATTCCATATTTCTAGATTTCCAGAAGGCTTTTGATACCGTTCCTCACAAGCTACTATTAATCAAATTGCGTGCATATGGGGTATCGTCTCAGTTGTGTGACTGGATTCGTGATTTCATCTCAGAGAGGACACAGTTCGTAGTGATAGATGGTAAATCATCGAGTAGAACAGTAGTGATATCTGGCGTTGCACAGGGTAGTGTCGTAGGCCCTCTCCTGTTCCTGATTTACATAAATGATCTAGGAGATAATCTGAGCAGCCCCCTTGGATTGCTTGCTGATGACGCTGTAGTTTACCGTCTAGTAAAATCATCAGACGATCAATTCCAGTTACAAAATGATCTAGAGAGAATTTCTGTATCGTGCGAAAAGTGGCAGTTGGCACTAAACCAAGAAAACTGCGTGGTCATTCACATGGGTACTAAAAGAAACCCGATACATTTTGGGTATACGATATATCGCACAAATCTAAGGGCTGTCATTTCGACTAAATACCTAGGAATCACAATTACGAGGAACTTAAATTGGAAAGACCACGTAGATAATATTGTGGGGAAGGTGAAACAGACTGCACTTTGTTGGCAGGACACTTAGAAGATGCAACAAACCCAGTAAAGAGACAGCCTGCATTACACTTGTCCGTCCTCTGCTGGAATATTTCTGCGCAGTATGGTATCCTTACCAGGTAGGATTGACGGAGGATGTCGAAAAAGTGCATAGAAGGGCAGCTCGTTTCGTGTTATCGCGCAAAAGAGTGAGTGTGTCACTCATATGATACGCAAAAATTTCAATCACCAACTTTCTCTTCCGAATGCGTAAATATTTAGTTGACACTCTACGTAGGGAGAAATGATCATCATAAGAAAATAAGAGAAATCAGAGCTCGAACGGAAAGATTTAAGTGAAATTTAGGTGTTCCTTTTTCCCACGCGCCATTCGAGAGTGGAATGGTAGAGTAGTAGTATGAAAATGGTTCGATGAACCCTCTGCCAGGCACTTAAGTGTGAACTGCAGTGTAAATATGTAGATGGAGAGCCACCCCTACACCTATTGACAGTCCCTGTCCGCGAATACGCGAGCTCTACATGGTCTTGGTTTAGCTGTTCCGTTCTTTCGCGTTTCCTCTTCACTGTCAGTCGACTTGGGCAATTTGGAAGGGCTGAATTGTCCCTGGTAGGCTTTTTACTCAGGTGATATCCAACGACTAATCCAAGCTGAAAGTCAGTGAGCTCTCCTAACCTGCCCATTCTGCTGTCACTCCCTCTCCACTAACAACGCAGTATTCCCCGCCTCCTTGTATACTGGAGGGTCTGGCCCTCGTGACATCTTTGATCGATTTCACGTTACTTTTTACCGGAAACTTTACAATAGCGATATATGAAAGCATCAGCGTGTTAGAATTTCACTATTTCGTTTACTAAAAGATTGAGTTACACAGTAGCAATTACTAAGTTGTTTGAAATGTTTATCTTTCATTGCGAACATTTGTATGATTGACTCCCAGTGCTTCTAAAGACCAAGTGGGGAACCTTATGTAGGTGATACTATTCAGGTTAAGTACTGATTAGCAAAAGTTCAGCTATTTGGTATATTAACACAGAATAAGATTCACTGACCCTGTCCTTTCCCGAACCTGATGATATCACAGTACTGTTGGCTACGACGGAGTGTGTCAGACACTTTGCGATGCCGAGGTGTATTTTTAGTGTCTGCCACTAGTTCACACACCGATGCAGCTGGTGACGTCAACGATGTTTCGTAGTGGCAACGCTCTTCGAAACACTGTGCGTCTGTGGAGCTTAGATACTGAGCCATTCCATCAGCGTCGTCACGAAACGCCTCGTGCGCTCGGCGGCGCCGTACATATGCGTTCAGATGGCGCGCTGCCGTCCGACTCGTTCTCCCCAGCCCGCCTCTTTGCCGCCCCTCGCCGACTTCTCTTGAGGTACCTGCTTCCCCGTCTGTCTGCTCTGCAGGGGTCGGACAGAAATTTGGAAGAACCCCAAGAAATGCACGCTCGAACAAAAATGCAGGTGCTGGCCACGCCTTCAGGTTGCGCTGTTGTATCTGACCACAACGGGAGCTGTGCAGTGTCCACGATACGCTGCAAGCGCCAGTCGTGGTCACAACAGTGTTCTGTATAGCTGTGAGTGCAGAGCACTGCAGCTGTGTGAATCCGAATGTGCGCAAATGTTTGGTGCTCGTATTGTAACAAAGCATTAAGTGGAAGGGCTGGGGGTGAGGAGGTAGGCGTAATACGACAGTTCTGTTGTGGTATCAGACGCCAAATGCGGCGTATTGACACCAAATGTAGTGGGAGGGTGCGAGGAGGTGCCATATTAAAACTCGGCGAGAACTTTCCAAATGATGTATTCGTTTTCGCTACAGAGCTTCGTTCACCTC
Source organism: Schistocerca cancellata (assembly GCF_023864275.1). Classification (NCBI taxonomy): domain Eukaryota; kingdom Metazoa; phylum Arthropoda; class Insecta; order Orthoptera; family Acrididae; genus Schistocerca; species Schistocerca cancellata. The sequence goes on along the minus strand of NC_064632.1, from coordinate 280,541,413 downwards.
GGTCTGCGTCACAGGCCCCGCAATGCTGAGGCCACTGCCCCAGCGACCTGTGCAACGCAACGCTGTGTTGTGCCGGCCTTGTTCGCCAGCTGTTCTGCTCCGCCGGGAGCCGTAGACCAGCCCCGCTGCTGCTTTTTCCTCAGCTGGCGTAGCTGGGAACACGGCGCAATGACCGCCCGCGATCTGGCTTCCAAATCTGCGGCCCCTCGCCTCGGATGTCCCCGGCGTGTGTCGGGAGCCGAGACGAGTGCCCGCAGTAGCGAGCCGAAGAGTCCCGCCCTGGCTGGCTGCGGACCCCGCGTCGACCTCAGAGGGTCGAACCGACGACCTGCCATGGACTGGGACGCTGTCGACCCATCTGTTGCTGCGTGTAGCCTGGCAGAGTGACACGCGCCGCCGTCCAGGAGAGCTGCCACACTTGAATGACTCTCGTTAGAAAACAACACCTATATACACTCGGCTGTGCAGCTCTGTTTCACTAGCGCACCGCTTCACGTCACGTGCGCCCCACACTGCAGTTGCGCTAGTGGGTCCCTTCTTCTTACAGCTTGCGCCATGCGAACCACTGCATTTACTCTTTTCAGCGGTTCGAGGGCCCTGTGGCCTCCATTCCACTTTGCAACCGCTGGCCAACGTAACTTACTGCAATCCGGCCTGCACCTGTTTGTAACTTCTGCTCAGAATATCGCACAAAACTAACATTCCCTGTCCTAAACAGTGGTGCCGCTACAGTTCTAAGCACAAATTTATTGAAACTAACCATCCAGTAAAATCCACTGATACTCTTAAAAACAAACTTTTAAAAACACGAAATAATTGATTCAAAACAATATGTCAAAAAAACTTTACAATGAAACGTTTAATTTAATGTAGTACCTGGGCCAAGAAAAGCTTTGCAACCAGAAGTGAATATAACACATGCTCTCATCCTATCAAAATTACTGCAGTTTCTCATATACCTATCTTTTCTCAATGCAAACAGCTACAAAAGAAAATACAACTATCAGAAATTGTCTCTGCAAGGAACACGAAAATACCCATCTGAATACCGTACTTATGAGTAGCATGACAAGTTTACGGACTCCCCCTCCCGCAGAGTTCTCTTAGTTAAATATACACCACAGCTGAGCCACACAAAACACGCCCGGTATTCAGGTCCCTGGGCGACGACCATTCTAATCACGACAGCACACTATAACTCTAAAAGGTTAATCATCGGTTCTATCCATGGTGTCACCGATACCGATCAAAGGCACCTTCTGTCCGTAACACGTCGTGTAGCAGGTTGACGCAGTCCGGGGCTCTTGTCTTCGCTCCCTGGTTGCAACCGTTCTCTCTGTAGCTGACCGTCCCTCATGGCAGTCGGCAGAGGGCGACACCTGAGTGTCGCTGGTCGCGCCACACTGTAGTACCGGCGCGGGAAGGTTGCGCGCGGGGCATTCAGAGGCGTCGCGATGATACCATCGGCACAGTACGGTGGTTGCTTCCGTAACCGAGGTAGCCCAAGTGTTCTGTGCTTCAAGAGGGACCTGTCAAAGATTTACACCGCATTCAGGGAAGGCGGAGGAACATTATCCGCTAAGTCACAACGCGGGTGAAAGTGAGTGTCGAGTTATCGTGACGGTCATTGAGGAGAACTGTGACAGAGAATAAGATGGCGACAGCTGAAAAATTCGCTGCAGAACTGAATGTCGAACTCGCGAACCCTGTCAGCACCAAAGGAACTACACAAGCTGAGAATTGCAGGGCCAGCTGGAATTCCGAAACCACTCATCAGTCACTGATTTTGCAGATGTCGGTATCAGAAAACCTTGTGCCGCAACCATAAACCTGAACTTGTGGACCAACGGAAGAGTCATTTGGTTGGATGCGGCTTGTTCATACTGTTTCCTACTTTTGGCCGAGTTTACATCTCAACAGTAAAGCATGTCATGCCTTGGGTAGCGCTACCGTAGCATTCTAGGGGCCCCGTGGTTACCCTGCAAGGTCACATTATTGTCAAGGATTATGCAACCATTGTGGTTGATTAGATCCATACCATGGTACAATGTTCGTTTCACAATAATGATGCTATTTTCCAAGACGATGGGTCCCTGCTCACACAGCTCGCATCCTCCAGGATTGGCTTTGTGAGCACGAGGATGAATTGCCACATCTTCAGTGACGACCAGTTACCAGTGTAAATAGGCTGTTTAGGTTTTTACGTTGGTAAGGCCACGTAGCGCTCTGTATGAAAATCACTGACAGTGCTGTGTGCAGTCTGTGGCTGGTTTGCATTGTTGGAATATTTGCCATTGTAGTGTTGGGCAGTTTGATGAAAACAGCGCGTAGCGTTGTGCAGTTGGAGGTGAGCCGCCAGCAGTGGTGGATGTGGGGGGAGATATGGCAGAATTTTGATGTCGGACGATCTGGACGTGTGTCCATCAGAAAGAGTAAATTTGTAATACTGGGTATCATGAACTGACTATTGAACATTATTAAGGTAAATACATTGTTTGTTCTCTATCAAAATCTTTCATTTGCTAACTATGCCTATCAGTAGTTAGAATCTTTTATTTAGCTGGCAGTAATGGCGCTCGCTGTATTGCAGTAGTTCGAGTAACGAAGATTTTTGTGAGGTAAGTGATTCATGAAAGGTATAGGTTATTGTTAGTCAGGACCATATTTTTGTAGGGGTTATTGAAAATCAGATTGCGTTGCGCTAAAAATATTGTGTGTCAGTTTAGTGATGATTAGAATGAGTAAAGAGAGAAATGTCTGAGTACGTTGAGTTTTACTCAGCTGTTTCAGTATCAATAACGTAGAAGCTTACTAGCACAGTCATTCATAATTTTTCTAAGGGGACGTTACACCAGGTCTCAGTATTTTTTAACCCTTGTCATCTACTTTGGAGAGAAGGCTGTGTAATCGCTGTACACCTCTATCACCGTCACCCAAACTTGCCACTATTGTCCGGGAAGAATGGCATACGATTCCCTTGGAAACCCTACAGGACCTGTATTTATTCATACCGAGACGACTGGAAGCTGCTTTGAGTGTCAACGGTGTTCGTAGACGTATTAAGGATGGTGGTGTGTTGTGTTTCTGGTGTTCCCATATTTTTGTCCACTCCCTGTATACAGCAATTTTAGATTTAGACAGTGCATTTGACAATGCTGACTCCAGCATTCTCTTTGAAATTATGGAGGTAACGGCAGTTAAGTACTGGGAGCGTAAAGTCATGTATAATCAATTATTTTCGCTTTTATGTAAGCGAAACGCCTCTGGTATAAAAATACTGTTTAATTGCAGTAGGCATAAGACGGGAAAACCAATGACACCTGATTATAGCAGCTGCTTCGGTCAAAGGCCAAGCAAAGATACATAAGTATATACAACTTGTACAGAAACCAATCTGCAGTTATAAACCTTGAAGGATGCGAAAGGGAAGTAGTTGTTGAGAAGGGAGTGAGAACGGGTTGCAGCCTAACGCTGATGCTGTTCGATAGGTACAGTGAGCAATCAGTAAAGACAAACAATGAGAAATTGGGAAAGGGAATTAAACTTCACGGAGGAGAAATAAAAACCTTCAGTTTTCATGATGATATTGTAATTCTGTCAGAGACTGAATAGGTCTTTGACGAACTGTTGAATGGAATGGATATCTTCAAAAGAGGTTATTTAAGATCATCATCATCATCATCATCATCATTTAAGACTGATTATGCCTTTCAGCGTTCAGTCTGGAGCATATCCCCCCTTATACAGTTCCTCCATGATCCCCAATTCAGTGCTAACATTGGTGCCTCTTCTGATGTTATACCTATTACTTCAAAATCATTCTTAACCGAATCCAGGTACCTTCTCCTCGGTCTGCCCCGACTCCTCCTACCATCTACTGCTGAATCCATGAGTCTCTTGGGTAACCTTGCTTCTCCCATGCGTGTAACATGACCCCACCATCTAAGCCTGTTCGCCCTGACGGCTACATCTATAGAGTTCATTCCCAGTTTTTCTCTGATTTCCTCATTGTGGACACCCTCCTGCCATTGTTTCCATCTACTAGTACCTGCAATCATCCTAGCTACTTTCATATCCGTAACCTCAACCTTGTTGATAAGGTAACCTGAATCCACCCAGCTTTCGCTCCCATACAACAAAGTTGGTCGAAAGATTGAACGGTGCATAGATAACTTAGTCTTGGTACTGACTTCCTTCTTGCAGAAGAGAGTAGATCGTAGCTGAGCGCTCACTGCATTAGCTTTGCTACACCTCGCTTCCAGTTCTTTCACTATGTTGCCATCCTGTGAGAATATGTATCCTAAGTACTTGAAACCGTCCACCTGTTCTAACTTTGTTCCTCCTATTTGGCACTCAATCCGTTTATATTTCTTTCCCACTGACATTACTTTCGTTTTGGAGATGCTAATCTTCATACCATAGTCCTTACATTTCTGATCTAGCTCTGAAATATTACTTTTGCAAACTTTCAATCGAATCTGCCATCACAACTAAGTCATCCGCATATGCAAGGCTGCTTATTTTGTGTTCACATATCTTAATCTCACCCAGCCAGTCTATTGTTTTCAACATATTATCCATAAATAATATGAACAACAATGGAGACAGGTTGCAGCCTTGTCTTACCCCTGAAACTACTCTGAACCATGAACTCAATTTACCGTCAACTCTAACTGCTGCCTGACTATCCATGTAAAGACCTTTAATTGCTTGCAAAAGTTTGCCTCCTATTCCATAATCTTGTAGAACAGACAACAACTTCCTCCTAGGAACCCGGTCATATGCCTTTTCTAGATCTATAAAGCATAGATACAATTCCCTGTTCCACTCATAACACTTCTCCATTATTTGCCGTAAGCTAAAGATCTGGTCCTGACAACCTCTAAGAGGCCTAAACCCACACTGATTTTCATCAAATTGGTCCTCAACTAATACTCGCACTTTCCTTTCAACAATACCTGCGAAGATTTTACCCACAACGCTGATTAAAGAGATACCTCTGTAGTTGTTACAATCTTTTCTGTTTCCATGTTTAAAGATTGGTGTGATTACTGCTTTTGTCCAGTCTGATGGAACCTGTCCCGACTCCCAGGCCATTTCAATTATCCTGTGTAGCCATTTAAGACCTGACATTCCACTGTATTTGATGAGTTCCGACTTAATTTCATCCACCCCAGCCGCTTTATTGCACTGCAATCTATTGACCATTTTCTCCACTTCCTCAGATGTGATCCTATTTCCATCATCATTCCTATCCCATTCTACCTCGAAATCTGAAACATTACTGATCGCATTTTCACCCACATTGAGCAACTCTTCAAAATATTCCCTCCATCTGCCCAAGGCATCCACAGGATTCACCAGCAGTTTTCCTGACCTGTCCAAAATACTTGTCATTTCCTTCTTACCTCCCTTTCGAAGACTGCTAATTACACTCCAGAATGGTTTTCCAGCAGCTTGACCCATAGTCTCCAACTTGTTTCCAAGGTCTTCCCACGATTTCTTCTTGGATGCTGCAATTATCTGTTTGGCTTTGTTTCTTTCTTCAACATAACTTTCTCTGTCTACCAGGGTTCTAGTATGTAGCCATTTTTGATACGCCTTCTTTTTGCTTTTACAGGCTGCCTTGACTGTATAATTCCACCAAGCTGTTTGTTTCATCCTACTTTTACACACTACTGTTCCAAGACATTCTTTAGCCACTTCTAGTACTGTGTCCCTGTACCTTGTTCATTCCTTTTCCAATGACTGTAATTGACTACATTCAACTAACTGGTACCTTTCTGAGATCGCTGTTATGTACTTGTGCCTGATTTCCTTATCCTGAAGTTTCTCCACTCTTATCCTCCTACATATAGACCTGACCTCCTGCACTTTTGGCCTCATAATCCCAATTTCACTGCAGATTAAATAATGATCAGTGTCATCAAAGAATCCCCTGAATACACGTGTGTCCCTCACAGCCTTCCTGAATTCCTGATCTGTTATTATATAGTCAATGACAGATCTGGTTCCCCTGCCTTCCCAAGTATACCGGTGAATGTTCTTATGTTTAAAAAAGGAGTTTGTGATTACTAAGCCCATACTGGCACAGAAATCCAAGAGTTGTTTCCCGTTCCTGTTGGCCTCCATATCCTCTCCAAATTTATCCATAACCTTTTCATACCCTTCTGTTCGATTTCCAATCCTGGCGTTAAAATCACCCATGAGCAGAACACTATCCTTGTCCTTTACTCTAACAACTACATCACTGAGTGCCTCATAAAAACTATCCATCTTATCTTGATCTGTCCCTTCACAATGTGAATATACTGACACAATCCTAATTTTCTTGCTAGACATTGTCAAATCTATCCACATCAGTCGTTCGTTTACATACCTTATTGCAACTACGCTGGGTTCCATTTCTTTCCTGATGTAAAGCCCTACACCCCATTGTGCTATTCCTCCTTTGACTCCTGACAGGTAGACCTTGTATTCTCCCACTTCCTCTTCTTTCTCACCCCTTACCCGAATGTCACTAACAGCTAAAACGTCCAGCCCCATCTTACTTGCAGCCTCTGCCAGCTCTACCTTCTTCCCAGAGTAGCCCCCATTGATATTAATAGCTCCCCATCTCATTACCATTTGTTTGCCAAGTCGTATCTTAGGAGTCCCTGGTTTGTCAGTTAGAGGTGGGACTCCGTCACCTCCAAAGGTCCGAGGCATTTTGCTCTGATTATTGCCAGCATCATATTTAAAGTACCAGGGAAGCAGGTTGCTAGCCTTACTTGCCCCGAGTCCCATTGGGTTTAACCCCTAACGGCTGAGGGACTAACCGGTGGATTTAAGATGAATATCAAAAAAGTAAAACGAGGGTAATAGAATGCATTCGAATCAAAACAGGTGATGCTGATGGAATTGGAGTAAAATACGAGGTTATCAGGAGAAAGAAAACTGGCGTTCTACGGATCGGAGCGTGGAATGTCAGATTCCTTAATCGAGCAGGCAGGTTAGAAACTTTAAAAAGGGAAATGGATAGGTTAAAGTTAGATATAGTGGGAATTAGTGAAGTTCGGTGGCAGGGGGAACAAGACTTCTGGTCAGGTGAATACAGGGTTATAAATACAAAATCAAATAGGGGTAATGCAGGAGTAGCTTTAATAATGAATAAAAAAAAATAGGAGTGCGAGTAAGCTACTACAAACAGCATAGTGAACGCATTGTTGTGGCCAAGATAGACACGAAGCCCACGCGTACTACAGTAGTACAAGTTTATATGCCAACTAGCTCTGCAGATGATGAAGAAATTGATGAAATGTATGATGAGATAAAAGAAATTATTCAGATAGTGACGGGAGACGAAAATTTAATAGTCATGGGTGACTGGATTTCGAGTATAGGAAAAGGGGGAGAAGGAAACATAGTAGGTGAATATGGATTGGGGGTAAGAAATGAAAGAGGAAGCCGTCTGGTAGAATTTTGCACAGAGCATAACTTAGTCATAGCTAACACTTGGTTCAAGAATCATAAAAGAAGGTTGTATACATGGAGGAATCCCGGAGATATTAAAAGGTATCATATAGATTATATAACGGTAAGACAGAGATTTAGGAACCAGGTTTTAAATTGTAAGATATTTACAGGGGCAGATGTGGACTCTGACCACAATCTATTGGTTATGAACTGCAGATTAAAATTGAAGAAACTGCAAAAAGGTGATGGGACCTGGATAAACTGACTAAACCAGCGGTTGTACAGAGTTTCAGGGAGAGCATAAGGGAACAATTGAGAGCAGTGGGGGAAAGAAGTACAGTAGAAGAAGAATGGGTACCTCTGAGGGATGAAGTAGTGAAGGCAGCAGAGGATGAAGTAGGTAAAAAGACGAGGGCTAATAGAAATGCTTGGGTAACAGAAGAAATATTCAATTTAACTGATGAAAGGAGGAAACATAAAAACGCAGTAAATGAAGCAGGCAAAAAGGAATACAAACATCTCAAAAATGAGATCGACAGGAAGTGCAAAATGGCTAAGCAGGCATGGCTAGAGGACAAATGTAAGGATGTAGAGGCTTATCTCACTAGGGGTAGGATAGATACTGCCTACAGGAAAATTAAAGAGACCTTTGGAGAAAAGAGAACCGCTTGTATGAATATCAAGAGCTCAGATGGAAACCCAGTCCTAACCAAAGAAGGGAAAGCAGAAAGGTGGAAGGAGTATATAGAGGGTCTATACAAGGGCTATGTAGTTGAGGACAATATTATAGAAATGGAAGAGAATGTAGATGAAGGTGAAATGGGAGATACGATACTGCGTGAAAGGTTTGACAGAGCACTGAAAGACCTGAGCCGAAACAAGGCCCCGGGAGTAGACGACATTCTATTACAACTACTGACGGCCTTGGGAGAGCCAGTCCCGACAAAACTCTATCATCTGGTGAGCAAGATGTATGAGAGAGGGGAAGTACCCTGAGACTTCAAGAAGAATATAATAATTTCCATCCCAAAGAAAGCAGGTGTTGACAGAAGTGAAAATTACCGAACTATCAGTTTAATAAGTCACGGCTGCAAAATACTAACGCGAATTCTTTACAGACGAATGGAAAAACTGGTAGAAGCAGACCTCGGGGAAGATCAGTTTGGAATCCGTAGAAATATTGGAACACATGAGGCAATACTGACCCTAGAATTATCTTAGGAGCTAGATTAAGCAAAGGCAAACCTACGTTTCTAACATTTGTAGACTTGGAGAAAGCTTTTGACAATGTTGACTGGAATACTCTCTTTCAAATTCTAAAGGTGTTAGGGGTAAAATACAGGGAGCGAAAGGCTATTTACAATTTGTACAGAAACCAGATGGCAGTTATCAGAGTTGAGGGGCATGAAAGGGAAACAGTGGTTGGGAAGGGAGTGAGACAGGGTTGTAGCCTCTCCTCGATGTTATTTAATCTGTAAATTCAGCAAGCAATAAAGGAAACAAAAGGAAAATTCGAATTAGGCAGTAAAATCCATGGAGAAGAAATAAAAACTTTGAGGTCCACCGATGAATTTGTAACTCTGTCAGAGACAGCAAAGGACTTGGAAAAGCAGTTGAACGGAATGGACAGTGTGCTTGAAAGGAGGATGTAAGATGAACATCAACAAAAGCAAAACAAGGATAATGAAATATAGTCCAATTAAGTCGGGTGATGTTGAGGGAATTAGATTAGGAAATGAGACACTTAAAGTAGTAAAGGAGTTTGGCTATTTGGGGAGCAAAATAACTGATGATGGTCGAAGTAGAGAGGATATAAAATGTAGACTGGCAATGGCAATGAAAGCGTTTCTGAAGAATAGAAATTTGCTAACATTGAGTATAGATTTGAGTGTCAGGAAGTCGTTTCTGAAAGTATTTGTCTGGAGTGTAGCCATGTATGGAAGTGAAACATGGACGATAAATAGTTTGGACAAGAAGAGAATAGAAGCTTTCGAAATGTGGTGCTACAGAAGAATGCTGAAGATTAGAGGGGTAGATCACATAACTAATGAGGAAGTATTGAATAGGATTGGGAAGAAGAGAAGTTTGTGGCACAACTTGACTAGAAGAAGGGATCTGTTAGTAGGACATGTGTTGAGGCATCAAGGGATCACAAATTTAGCATTGGAGGGCAGCGTGGAGGGTAAAAATCGTAGAGGGAGACCAAGAGATGAATACACTAAGCAGATTCAGAAGGATGTAGGTTGCAGAAGGTACTGGGAGATGAAGAAACTTGCACAGGATAGGGTAGCATGGAGAGCTGCACCAAACCAGTCTCAGGACTGAAGACGACAACAACAACAACAACGAGGTACTTAGAACAGTAGATAGGTTTTGCTATTTGGGCAGGAAAATAAAAGACGATTGCCAAAGTGGAGAGGATATAAAATTCTCACTCTGCATCAAACCAGTCTCAGGACTGAAGACGACAACAACAACAACAACGAGGTACTTAGAGCAGTAGATAGGTTTTGCTATTTGGGCAGGAAAATAAAAGACGATTGCCAAAGTGGAGAGGATGTAAAATTCTCACTGGCAATAGCAACAAATGTGTTTATGACAAAGAGAGATTTGTTAACATAAATTTAAATTTTTGGAAGTCTTTTCTTGAGGTATTTGTGTGGACTGTAGCTCTGTACGGAGTGGAACTTGGATGACAAGCAGTTCCGACAAGTAAAAAAATGAAGCTTTTGAAATGGTTGTTTGGTTGATTGTCGGGGAGGGAACTAGACAGCGAAGTGATCGGTCCCATCGGGTTAGGGAAGGATCGGAAAGGAATCGGCCGTGCCGTTTCAAAGGAACCATCCCGGCATTTACCTGAAGCGATTTAGGGAAATCACGGAGAAATTAAATCAGGATGACTGGACGCAGGATTGAACCGTCGCCCTCCCGAATGCGAGTCCAGTGTGCTGACCATTGTGGCACCTCGCACGGTGCTTATGAAATGCCATGGAAGAATGCTGAATAGTAGATGGCGTGATCGATTAACTACTGAGGAGGCACTGAAGCAGGAAAAAAAAGATTGATGGCAAAGCTTGACTAAAAGAAGGGATCATTTGATACTCCGCATACTGAGGCATCAAGAAATAGTTTGGTAATGAAAGGAAGTGGGGAGGGGGGGGGGGTAAAAATGGTAGAGGGAGACGCAAGATCGACTACAATCACCAGTTAGAATGGATGTAGGCTGCCGTAGCCGTGGAGATATGAAGGGGCTTGAACGGGATAGATTAACGCAGAGCTGGATCAAAGCAGTGTTTGGACTGAAGACCGCAGTACATTTACGATACAAGTCTTAAATGTTGTGTTCAATTTAAGGGCTTTCGAGACGTGCCCATTCAGCCACATCAATAGTGGAATGTCGATTATGAGGATACGGACGTAAGGACAACACAACACATAGCTGGCCGGGAATCGAACCCGGACCCCTCCGTTGTGCAACCGCCGCGCTGACCGCGCAGTTACCGAGGCGGACACCTTAGATGCTGATGCCGACATCGTTGTGATACGCGAACATTTCTTGATATGCACTTCAGTCATCTGCCGTCGTGTGTGTTGCATGCGGGGACTGTGGGCGTTTGCTTGTACTTGCAAACAAATGTGAAACCGTTCAAATCTTCGCCTTGCCCGAAAGAGGGCGGTAGCGGAGTACAAAATCTGGGTCATCTTATGGTGTGCAGCTGCCGACTAAAATCTTGTGTGTGTGTGTGTGTAACTTCCGGCACGTGCTCAGCGTGCGGTGTAGGAAAGAGGGAGGAATAAAAAATGAGGCGACGAAAAGTGTCAGGCTGCGGAATCCGTGAGTCAGACGAGCCCCGGTTAATCATTCGGTGAGCTGGCACATCCGTGGCCCGCGGCTTTCCCGCCGATTCGGGTTGGGCAACCGCGGAGGGTGTGTCACGCGTCGCGGCTTTTGAAACGAGCCGCGCCGCGGGGCCAGTGCTGTGGCACCAGAGGCTGCGCCACGGCCCGAACACAACAGCCTCGCGGCGACCGGCGCTCTGCAGCCGCGGGAGCTGGCCGCGCTTGGCGGGGCTGAGCACGCGCGCGCTTCCGGAAGAGGCAGCCCACAGGGCAGGTGGCGCTCGACAAACAGTTATGACTGGCTGGCGGTAGAGCCCTACCACTCGACTCGCTGAAAAGTCAATCAAAAAGTCATTTTAATCGAAGTATTGCGAGACACCGCACCCGTATTTTGAGACGATCGGAGATTCGTCTCCCCAGCTGGAATGAATGGAAGGTAGTCTGGAATAGTACTGGACAGAATAGAGAAATTCAAGACGGTTCCCCACAGTCGTTTAATGAACAAAGTAAGAGCATATGGACTATCAGACCAATTGTGTGATTGGATTGAAGAGTTCCTAGATAACAGAACGCAGCATGTCATTCTCAATGGAGAGAAGTCTTCCGAAGTAAGAGTGATTTCAGGTGTGCTGCAGGGGAGTGTCATAGGACCGTTACTATTCACAATATACATAAATGACCTGGTGGATGACATCGGAAGTTCATTGAGGCTTTTTGCAGATGATGCTGTGGTATATCGAGAGGTTGTAACAATGGAAAATTGTACTGAAATGCAGGAGGATCTGCAGCGAAATGACGCATGGTGCAGGGACTGGCAATTGAATCTCAATGTAGACAAGTGTAATGTGCTGCGAATACATAGAAAGAAAGATCCCTTATCATTTAGCTACAATATAGCAGGTCAGCAACTGGAAGCAGTTAATTCCATAAATTATCTGGGAGTAGGCATTAGGAGTGACTTAAAATGGAATGATCATATAAAGTTGATCGTCGGTAAAGCAGATGCCAGACTGAGATTCATTGGAAGAATCCTAAGGAAATGCAGTCCGAAAACAAAGGAAGTAGGTTACAGTACGCTTGTTCGCCCACTGCTTGAATACTGCTCAGCAGTGTGGGATCCGTACCAGATGGGGTTGATAGAAGATATAGAGAAGATCCAACGGAGAGCAGCGCGCTTCGTTACAGGATCGTTTAGCAATCGCGAAAGCGTTACGGAGATGATAAACTCCAGTGAAAGACTCTGCAGGAGAGACGCTCAGCAGCTCGGTACGGGGTTTTGTTGAAGTTTCGAGAACATACCTTCACCGAGGAATCAAACAGTATATTGCTCCCTCCTACGTATATCTCGTGAAGAGACCATGAGGATAAAATCAGAGAAATTAGAGCCCACACAGAGGCATACCGACAATCCTTCTTTCCGCGAACAATACGAGACTGGAATAGAAGGGAGAACCGATAGAGGTACTCAAGGTACCCTCTGCCACACACTGTCAGGTGGCTTGCGGAGTATGGATGTAGATTAGATGTAGGTGTAGATGAAAACTCTGTTCTGGAGGCCTTCTTCTTCTTCTTCTTCTTCTTCTTCTTCTTGGCTGGCTCTACAGTCCTTGAAGAACCTTGGCCTCCTGTATCACCTGTCTCCATTCTTCTCTGTCCATCGCCTTCCATCTCCAATTTCTTATTCCCATCACCTTTAGATCTTCTTCCATATCGTCCAGTCATATTTTCCTGGGTCTACCTCTTCTCCTTCTCCCCTCAGGTTTTCCAATGAAAACTTTCTTGACACTCCGAGTTTCTGGCATTCTCTGTACATGTCCTGCCCATCTTATTCTTCCCTGCTTAATTTTAACAACAATATCCATCTGTCCAAAAAGTGTTTATAGTTCTACATTTGTCCTTACTCTCCAGCCATCTTCCTATCTCACTGCACCAAAAATCCTTCTCAGTATCTATCTTTCCCTTCTCAATAACCAGTTCTCCTCCTTTAACGTCAATGCCCAGCCTTCTGATCGATATATTACTATCGGTCTTAATATGGTCGTGTGTATTTTGATTTTTGTATTCCTACTAACATTTCTGGAATTAAATGCATTCTGCAAGGCAAATTAGCAACGATTTCCTCTAGCTATCCTTTTTTTTGTCTTTCTACTGCTACTTTATTGTCCTCCGGTATTACAGAACCTATATGTTTAAATGTTTTCACTCTTTCAGATTCTTTCCCATTCATTACTATTGAATTCTTTTGTCGGTTTATATCGGGCTCCCCCATCACCATATACTTTGTTTTATTTATGTTTACTTCTAAATCCACTTCTCTTGGTGCTTCCTTTAAAGCATCGTACTACTGGCCATTAAAATTTCTACACCAAGAAGAAATGCAGATGATAAACGCGTATTCATTGGACAAATATGTTATACTACATCTGACATGTGATTACACTTTCACGCAATTTGGGTGCATAGATCCTGAGAAATCAGTACCCAGAACAACCACCTCTGGTCGTAATAACGGCCTTGATACGCCTGGGCATTGAGTCAAACAGAGCTTGGATGGCGTGTACAGGTACAGCTGCCCATGCAGCTTCAACACGATACCACAGTTCATCGAGAGTAGTGACTGGCGCATTGTGACGAGCCAGTTGCTCGGCCACCATTGACCACACGTTTTCAATTGGTGAGAGATCTGGAGAATGTGCTGGCCAGGGCAGCAGTCGAACATTTTCTGTATCCAGAAAGGACCGTACAGAACCTGCAACATGCGGCCATGCATTATCCTGCTGAAATGTAGGGTTTCCCAGGGATCGAATGAAGGGTAGAGCCGCGGGTCGCAGCACATCTCAAATGTAACGTCCACTGTTCAAAGTACCGTCAATGCGAACAAGAGGTGACAGAGACGTGTAACCAATGGCACACCATACCATGACGCCGGGTGACACGCCAGTATGGCGATGACGAATACACGCTTCCAATGTGCGTTCACCGCGATGTCGCCAAACACGGATGCGACCATCATGATGCTGTAAACAGAACCCGGATTCATTCGAAAAATGTCGTTTTGCCATTCGTGCACCCAGGTTCGTCGTTGGGTACACTATTGCAGGCGCTCCTGTCTGTGATGCAGCGTCAAGGGTAACCGCAGCCATGGTCTCCGAGCTGATAGTCCATGCTGCTGCAAACGTCGTCGAACTGTTCGTGCAGATGGTTGTTGTCTTGCAAATGTCCCCATCTGTTGACTCAGGGATTGGTGACCTCAGCTGTTAAGTCCCATAGTGCTCAGAGTCATTTGAACCATTTTTTGTTGACTCAGGGATCGAGACGTGGCTGCACGATCCGTTACAGCCATGCGGATAAGATGCCTGTCATCTCTGCTAGTGACACGAGGCCGTTGGTATCCGTCACGGCGTTCCGTATTACCCTCCGGAACCCACCGATTCCATATTCTGCTAACAGTCATTGGATCTCGACCAACGTGAGCAGCAATGTCGCGATACGATAAACCGCAATCGCGATAGGCTACAATCCGACCTTTATCAAAGTCGGAAACGTGATGGTACGCATTTCTTCTCCTTACACGAGGCATCACAACAACGTTTCACCAGGCAACGCCGGTCAACTGCTGCTTGTGTATGAGTAATCGGTTTGAAACTTTCCTCATGTCAGGACGTTGTAGGTGTCGCCACCGGCGCCAACCTTGTGTGAATGCTCTGAAAAGCTAATCGTTTGCATATCACAGCATCTTCTTCCTGTCGGTTAAATTTCGCATCTGTATCACGTCATCTTCGTGGTGTAGCAATTTTAATGGCCAGTAGTGTAGTTCCCCTTTAGTGCACTTACATTCCTTGCCATTAACGCTACGTCATCCGCATATGCTACCACTTGAACTTGTCGATTAAGTATTGTTGCTTCTGGGTTTATCGGTATTTGCTGCATCACCTTTTCTAAAACTAAATTAAATAGCATTGTAGAGATCACATCTCCTTGTCGTAGCCCCATCCTTACTTGGAATTCACGAGACAGGTCTTGCTCTATTCCCACTTTACACACTGTTGCTTTCATGTTCATTTCTGTTAAATTGACCAGTTTTAGTGGGATTCGAAATTCTTTCATGGTCTGTATGATTTTCTTCCTATGTAGGCTGTCTTACGCTTGCTGAAAATCAATGTACAACTAATGTAGTTGCTTGTCATACTCATAAAATTTCTCTAGCACTTGTCTTAATAAAAATATCTGATCCATCGTGGATCTGTTCCTCCTGAATCCAGGAACATAGTCCCCCAATATCCCTTCTATCATCCCTTCAAGACTGGAGGATAAAGTTTTACTAAATATCTTGTATGTTACATCCAAGAGAGTGATTCCACGATAATTGCTACATTCTGACTTGTCGCCTTTTTTATGTAACTGGTAGATAATTCCCATGTTCCAAACCTTAGGCATTACCTCCTTTATCGATACTTCCTTTATCAATTCATGGACTGCCTCCTCCATTTTCTCTCCCCCAAATTTTAATAATTCTGTCTCTATGCCGTCTTCTCCTGCTGCTTTATTATTTTTTAGGCTCTTGATAGCATTCTTCACTTCCTCTAGCTCTGGTACTCCTTCCTCAGCATTCTTCACTTCCTCTAGCTCTCGTACTACTTCCTCTTCCCGACCATCTACATCTAACTCTTATTCCAATTCTGAGTCCTGTTCCCTTTCATTCCCAATCACGGTTCCTTCTTCTTTATCCCCTTCTTTCCCGTCAAGCAGTTCGGTACAATACCTTTGCCACCTTTCTAGGACTTTACTTTTATCTCCATTAGATTTCCGTCCTTACCCTTATAGAAAACTGCTCGAGGTTGGAAAACCTTTCTTCAAATCTCTTGTTCTTTCATAGAATCTTCTGATCTCTTTATTGTCTCCCATTTCGTCTCGCTGCTCTATCCTTCTCCTTTCATGCTGCCCTTTTTTGCCCTACAAAGCTTATCCGCTCTTTTCCTCTTTTCTCTGTATTCTTCTGCTGCTAACTTCGTGCTCCTTTGCAACATTCTCCGTCTCGCTTCATTTCTCTCGTGTATTACCGTTAGGCATTCCTCATCAAACCACTTAACCACCCTTTTGCGTTGTTCTCGGGGCCTAATGGAATAAAATTAACAGACGGAAACTGAGGACTTCCACTAGCACAACCTAGAAGAGACTCGTAAACTGACTCGGGTGTGTGCATCTCACGGCAAACAAAATTCAGATGAAGAATACGGTGAACAATATTAACATACACAGAATTGTGGCAGCGAATCAAATGGAAATCCAAGTCTTGTTGTCTGCACAAGTTAATTTAACAACACTAGTTGGGAAGACTTCGTATGATATCACAGTGAAAAATGTGTGCGCTCCAGAACTAACAACAAATTTACTATCTGTGAGCATAACGACTGCACAAGAAATCTCAGCTGAACGTAGGGGTGGTCACTAAACTATTTTTGACAAGAATCAAGAATTAATTACAACTACAGATCTCACTAATTGTATTTGTAAGATGAACACTGACAGCAGAAGTGATTAGGAATGGATGCTGCACCTAACTGACATAGATTAGGTCATTTAAATGCAAAGGATCCTATAAAAACGGGTTACAAAGATCGTGAAACCTACCGCCAAGCTTGGCCAGGTGGCAGAACATATGAGACTCGTGCAGAGATTTTGATAGAGAGCATAAGGCACTTGTAGTAGAAGCAGGATAAACAGCCTGGCTAGCATACTATAGCTTAAAGGTGACCTGGAAGAAACAGGAGCAGCTGCAACAGTGCACACTGCTGTGGGATTTGTGAAGATTTTGCAGCGACATGACAAGCCCTGGATTAACATAGCTGTTAGTCGATTGAACAGAGGTGAGCGAATTTCTTCTGACTGAAACAAAGTGACATATCTACGCTGTGCCTGTTGCTGCGATTCGGCGATGGGTATACACAAATCATGACCTGTACCTGAGTAGGACCGGGAATGAAAGATTAGCTGAGAATCTTGCAGAATGTGTAATAGGGGTCACAAGCGCACAAGACAAAATCGCTGTGATTACTCGAGTCAAAGGCCCACAATTTGTAGGTTAGAGTCAGATTACTGACAGGCAGTATTGAAAGAAATTAAATCAGTGCAAGACTATAATACAATTAATTTCTTTCGCCAGCACATTAAAGGCTTCAAAAACAAGATGTATGATCGTCTAGTGTGCCTGGAAGATGTGGAAAATTTCGTTTAGAGTTAACCCGGGAAAATGAGTTGAACACAAAATCAAAAATATTGAAACAATTAGGTTTTTCGTTGATCAGAACATAGAAGCATATGTTTGAGAGTTGTTACTCACGAATACTTATGTAATAATTAACTTACTGATCCGCTCTAGGAAACGTTCAGGCACGTATGAGAAATCTAGATGAATTATTGAACTACCTGTCAGACAAGAAAAACAGTTAGCAACTTTAGAGATTTCAGTGTAGATCTCTTAAACGATACGGACAGCAAAAATGAACTAGAATCATTATTTTGGTGTTTCAATCTAAATTCAGTGGTTTATTTTCCAACATATTTCCAGAAGGATAGTAGACCACTGATTGGTAATATTTTTATGGACAATACATGGACTGAAACAACGTATACGCAACTTTTAATGGACTATCAGCTCATGATACACAACTAACTAAAATAAATAATATTCCACCTTAAAGCCCTAAGGCAAGTTCACACAAAGCTGTGGGCCTTGTTAATGAGAACAGGACACAATATTTTATGAATAAGTGTGAAGAGGTGGCATAGGATGTGGTGTATATACTCATACAAAGAGATGATAAAGTCAGATTCAATTTATTCCATAGCAAATTCGTGTCAGTATTTGGAAGTTGCTTTCCTAAAAAGTTATCCAGAAGGTCCATAAAAAAATAAACTGTGGATAACTAAGGGAATTAATATCTCATGTAAGACATGGAAATATATATATAAGGCCAGAGTAAGTGAAGATATAACATTACTTGCATACTACAAAAAATACAGTGGTATTTTAAGGAAAGTCATTAAATTTTCGGATGTATACACGTCTCCAGAGAAAAATAAGTAATGCAGATAATAAGATTAAAATCATGTGGGATATTGTCAAATGAGAGAGAGGGCAGTCAGTCAGTGTACAACATACCATAAAATTGCACTAAATGACACTGTTAGCATTGACAATTCACAAGCTGTGAGCACTTTTATCAATAACTTTTTAAATGTAGTAGTAAAAATAGGATTAAATGGTTCAGTTGAAGAAGCAAGAGAATATATTAAAAATTTCATTCCACAAAACATTAAGCAGCTAGAAGTATCACCAACTTTATTCACTGAAATTAATAGAATTCTAAAAATTTCAAGACACAAAAGCTCATGTGATGTTGATGGAATTTCAAGCAGTATTGTCAAATGTTATTCAAGCTTAATATGTAATGTCCTTAGAGACATATATAATGCATCACTGGCATGGGGAATTTTTCCAGACTGGTTAAAACAGGCAATTGTTAAATCTCTTCATAAGAAATATGAAAGTACAGTCTTAAACAGTTATCGTCCATATTGCATACTGACATCTTTTTCCAAAATAAATGAAAATGTAATTTACTACAGAGTAGTCTCACACTTGAAACAATTTACTTAGCGTATCGAAGTATGGATTCCAGAAGGGTTGCTCGACTGAGACTGCTATTAATACTTTCACTCATCAAATAGTATGAGCCTCAAATAATAAAATATCACCAATTGATGTTTTTTATGCGCCTTGCAAGGCATTTTTCTATGTAAACCACATTACTCTCTTCGAAAAACTCAAGTTTTATAGAGCTGTTAGTTTTACACACAGCTGGCTTGGATCATACATAAGAAACAGCATTCAAAGGATTGTGCTGAATGATTCAAACAATCAGAATGAGATTTTCACTCTGCAGCGGAGTGTGCGCTGATATGAAACTTCCTGGCAGATTAAAACTGTCGGTCGGGCACACAGTTTTAATCTGCCAGGAAGTTTCGATTCAAACAATGTTGGAAGGGTAGAAAATTTTAGTGACTGGGGAGAAATCACAAAGGAAGACCCACAGGGTTCAATTTTGGGTGCACTCCTATTCTTTGTATAGGTGAATGACCTTCCACTTGACATTCAGCAAGCAAATTGGTACTTTTCTCAGATGGTATCAGTGTTATAATATATCCCTTTAGATAGAAAGTAAGAAAAGAGATGGTATATGATATATTCCACAGAATTATAAAGTTCTTATCTGAAAACGGCTTCTCCCTAATTTTTGAAAACACACACTCTATTCACCTCTGTACAACAAGTAGCTCCATACTAATAATCGATGCGGCACAAGAGGAAGCGTCAGTAAATAAGGTAGACTGCTCCAAATTTTTGGATGTATTTACTGATGAAAAC
Organism: Schistocerca cancellata; assembly: GCF_023864275.1. Classification (NCBI taxonomy): domain Eukaryota; kingdom Metazoa; phylum Arthropoda; class Insecta; order Orthoptera; family Acrididae; genus Schistocerca; species Schistocerca cancellata. The sequence continues at coordinate 280,521,690 of NC_064632.1, read as the reverse complement.
CTGAACTGGAACAAGCATATTACTGAGATTCTCAGACAATTAAGTTCACTTCCTTTTATTCTTCGTATAATTGCTAGTCTTGGAAACAAACGAATGAACCTCTTGACATATTTTGCACATTACCACTCAATAATGTCATATGGAATAATTTTCTGCGCTATCTCATCAGTTGGAAAGAAAGTATTGATTGCACAAAAGCGAGCAGTAGAAATAATCTGTGGTGTTCACCCACAGATGTCATGTGGGTACTATAAGGCATTCACGGTCCTTACTCAAAAGATAAGCATATTTTACTCGCACATGTCGAGGATAGGCCAGCTACCTATAGTCAAGTACCGAGTGTGTCCAGGAAGTGCTATTGTTGTGAGAGTCACTGGGCAGCGGATGTAATGGCGTAGCAGGAGGAGAGGTGCCGTACCAGCTGAGTGAGGGTGTGTGTCGTCCTTGTGGTGGGATGACTTCCAGCAGCAAACCCGATTGTACTGGGTAGTGGCAAAGTGTTTTTATAAAAGTGATTGCAAATACTCATTTCTCGGCTACTGTGCTGGCTAGTGGGTTGGAGCGAAGGATGCCGTATGCCGAATTTTAGAGCAGCATGTCATGATACTTCAGTGCATTAGAGCTGTGCTGGGATTAAAGGTCAATAAAAATTTACGACGATGGTAATGACTGTCTCCACGTGTGCTTAAGAGAGTGTACAGCTTTACTTAGTGCATACTTTCGTGATCTTGATTAACGCAAAAACCACCATTCCTTGAATACAGCACTATTGAGCAGCCAAAATCCGACTGAAACAACTCTCACAGTGGTCAAAACCGTTTAGCACTTTTACGTTAGATTATAGTCATTTAAATAAACAGGTCAGGCTGCTACATTGTTCGACGGCCAATAATACCATAAAATTTAATAAGGACTGTTCCATCTTGGCAATGCATAAAATGTCAAGTGCTCTTTGACGAACAATAGTAATTCAGTACACAATGCCATTCGTCGCTGTGACAGGGACGGTAACGTTTCAGTGACTCATCAAGGAGGTAGGCATTTTGCTGCACCGATATATTCGCTAAAGAAATTGGTCAAACAAAATTCGCCACAGTTTGAGAGAAACAGTGATTCCAAACCTACAGTATTGGAGGGAAAGGTGTCCTTTATTACCCATTATGAAAGCTGTCATTGTCTCAAAAAATATCCAGCAACACAAATTTTTGATCTTTTGTCCAATAACATAAAATGTCTGACAGGTAGCAAAGCAAGCTTTAAACCTAACTTAAAATCACATCTCCTGGACAAATCATTCTATTCCACTGACAAATTTCTACCTAAAAACTGGTAGCTAATAAAAAAAGGCTATGTTTCTAAGTGTAGTTGCATGTGTAGGAGTAAAATAATAGTGTGTTCATTAATGTTAACTCTAATCATGTGGCCCGCATCTCGTGGTCGTGCGGTAGCGTTCTCGCTTCCCACGCCCGGGCTCCCGGGTTCGATTCCCGGCGGGGTCAGGGATTTTCTCTGCCTCGTGATGGCTGGGTGTTGTGTGCTGTCCTTAGGTTAGGTTAGGTTTAAGTAGTTCTATGTTCTAGGGGACTGATGACCATAGCTGTTAAATCCCGTAGTGCTCAGAGCCATTTGAACCATTTTTCTAATCATGTGAACGTATCCTGTACAGTGACTCATTTCACATAGTGTCAATAAAACATTTGTCCAAATGATCTACGGAACATGTAACTAACTAATTGAAAAATATTGCTGTTGAATGTGGTAACATGAATGCTAGTAAACAAAACTGTGTGATGTTTAATGAAGGCAAGCAAACAGTTAATGAAGACATTTTTATTTTATATATAACTACAAGGCTGTTAGTATTTTAATTTTTTAATTTATGTAGATGTTACCAAGCACATGTTTACCATCAGTAGTGCTGGCCGGGGTGGCCGAGCGGTTCTAGGCGCTACAGTCTGGAACCGAGCGACCGCTACGGTCGCAGGTTCGAATCCTGCCTCGGGCATGGATGTGTGTGATGTCCTTAGGTTAGTTAGGTTTAAGTAGTTCTGATTTCTAGGGGACTGATGACCTCCGATGTTACGTCCCATAGTGCTCAGAGCCATTTGAACCATTTTACCATCAGTAGTCCTAGAGAAGATACATGAAAGTAATAGTAATAAATGCTATAGGCTCCATGTTATGGGAGTGTGCTAATAATTGTGTGTGCTTTGTGTGGAACTGTTCAGTACTTAATTATATTTTACTTTGAAGCATTCACTGATTCTTTTCAGGTGTGCTATTAATTTTATATAGTTCCTAGCACATTCTCATATGATTGTAAATGAAGCAAATCGTGCTTTAAGCGAAACACAACAGACTTTATACTATTAATATTTACATTCTCTCTCTCTCTCTCTCTCTCTCTCTCTCTCTCTCTATATATATATAGCAAAGGGTAACAGAAACAAACAGGTTGCACGCATTATCAAAACAAAAGCAAAAATGCTGAGAAACGTTATCTTTCACATCTTTGGCACCTTTGAGAAGAAAATATGACAGTGATACTTGAGTACCATGTTAACTAAATCGCCTACGAAGATGGACCTTCTGTCAAGACATATGTTCAAGGGAATTCCAGTTCTGCTGCTAAAAATAAAGAAAGCAACAGGAATGTAGATACAATCCGGAATACTCAACTAACCATTACATTCAGTGGCCAAACAGCCACAGTAACCAATGCGATCGCGGTCTAGGAAACCATAGGCAATCGAATATAAATAGTACTTGGAAAAATCACAATCAAATGCCGAACAGCAATACCGATCAGAATTGCGGTGGTCAGAACTCGGAAGTCAGTGTGGTTTATATGGCTGGAGGCCACACAGAACCCGGTAAACTAAAAGTGACCTCATTTTGCCTTCGAATGTAGTGGAATGGAGTGAGGGCAATAATAACAGTCATGTACACCAACTACACTATAATAATGGGTAGACATTAGAGATGAGCTACGCTCAGATTTTAATTAGTATGGTGAACAGTGAGATACCGTACCATAGGCTGCTGTGAATGGTATAGTTGGCAGTATGTCAACTAACTCACTCTCCCAGTACAAAATTCTAAGATCCTGGGAGCTATAGGCACCAGGTCACAGAATGTAAAGATACAAACTTGACTTCACATTATGCTAGGGAATGTAACCATGCAACGCATTTTCTTAGTTTTGGGCAGTCTCACAGTGGATTGTATGTTACGCTCTGAATTCCTGAGGGAGAGGAACACTACGATAGACCACTCTACACGTAAATGCCACTAGCATATTAATTCAAAGGATATTTCTGTACACTTGTTAGAAACTGAGCTTAGCCTTGTCAAATACTGTGAACGTGTGAAGATCAAACTGGTTAGGAGTGAAATTCAGCGCTTCAGCAATATATGGTTCAAATGGCTCTGAGCACTACGGGACTTAACTTCTGAGGTCATCAGTCCCCTAGCCCCCTAGAACTTAGAACTACTTAAACCTAACTAACCTAAGGACATCACACATATCCATGCCCGAGGCGGGATTCGAACCTGCGACCGGAGCGGTCGCGTGGTTCCAGACTGTAGCGTCTAGATCCGCTCGGCCACCCGGCCGGCCCCTGGCAATGTGCATATATTCCTTGCACTGATGAGTGCATTAACAACAAGATATCAGAAAGTAAATATTTGACAGCTGAACAACAAACTGAACAGTTTTCAGTCTACTGCTAAAATATCCAGAGGTTTTTGAAGAGAAGCCAGGTACTGTCAGTGGTTATGAATACCACATGGTTATCATTCCCCATAACATCTATTGCAGTACGTCGTACTCCATTCCGTAGGCCAAACGACCAGCTGTAGCCAAGGATATGTACAAGATATTGTCACGAAAAATTACTGAACCATCATTGTCACTTCTGGCTGTAGCTAAGTCAGGGCTCAATGTTCAACTTTTTCTCGATGTTAGTGCACTCAAGCAGATTATTGTGCTGGTTCGAAACAGACCCGAAAACGTTGATGAGCAGAAACAGAACTTTCATGGAGTTAAGTTTTTGACTAGCCTCCTACTGGTAGATACCACATTCATCTACGCTGGTAGGAGTTAACAATTTAGAGTCCTTTCCTTCAGTCTGAACGTTGGCTTTCGCAACAGTAGACTCCGTACTCGGGGCTTCATCAGGTGACTTCACAATTCTGACGACCTACTCATTGGTAAACAAATATGGGAAGAGCATATGCATTTGGTCAAGAGAGAGCGAAAGAAATTTTTGGATGCTAGGTTTACCACCAACCTGGAGAAGACAAGGTTTGGTGAAGATCAAATCAAATTCCTTGGGATCATTATAAAACCCTGAGAATCTTGCCGGATAGAGACAAAATTCGCGACATATGAAATTTTACCGCTCCTCGTTCGTGCAAGCATTTCACGGCAGTCCTATGTTTTACCTCGTTTTATAGATGATTCATTCGAAATCAGTTGCTGAATAGTGAGCTATTAAATTATTAAGAAAGCAAGTGCAAAAGTTTTGGTCCAGAGACCGCCAGTGGCGTCTGGTGCTAGGAGGCAAGCAATGGTGAGCCCAAAACTACCCCATCGTCCAAACATGTCAACCGACTTCTATTTAGATTTAAAGCTAGGGCAGCCACAGCTAAAGTAATTATACATAATTGATTGACCATTTCATACAGTATAACAGTTGTTTATATAGAGCTCTTAAAACTATTAAGTATAAAATTCACTGGAAAGTCCAGTAGTTCCCAGTAGATGTTTTTATTGAAGTCGATTAGAGGCTCACACAACCGATTTCTTCCAGTTTATCACCGGTAAGGCAGCACAATAACAACACGAACTACCACCACATCCCTTATTATGGCCCCTTTTCAGCCAGAATCGGTCAACATTTATAAAAGAATAACATAAATCCTGCGTTTTTTATCCCGCAAAATGTATGTACCAAATACTGGTACAGCGAACAGTCACTCAGCGACTCATTTCAGTTTCCTGTAAGGTGTGTTTCAACATTTTCTGAAATTTAATCCTATGGGGGTGAAATAGTGGGTGGAGCCTTTTTTTTTAAATATATCGTTTTTAAAGAACTACCAAAGTATTTTTAAAGCCAAGTCTACATCTACATCTACATCTAAATGGATATTCTGAATATCACACTTAAGTGCCTGGCAGAGGGTTCATCAAACCACCTTCACAATAATTCTCTATTATTCCAATCTCGAACTGCACGTGGAAACAGGAACACCTATAACTTTCCGTGGGAGCTGTGATTTCCCTTATTTTATTACGATGATAGTTCCTCTCTATGTTAGTCAGCGTCATCAAAATATTTTCGCATTCGGAGGAGAATGGTTGAAATTTCGTGAGATTTCGCCGCAACGAAAAACGCCTTTGTTTTAATGATATCCACTCCGAATCCTGTATCATTTCAGTGAAACTCTCTCCCCTATTTCGCGATAATACAAAACGTGCTGCCCTTCTTTGAACTTTTTCGATGTACACCATCAATTCTGTTTGGTAAGGATTCCACACCGCACAGCAGTATTCTAAAAGAGACGGACAAGCGTAGTATAGGCAGTCTTTTTAGTAGATCTGTTACATTTTCTGAGTGTCCTGCCAATAAAACGCAGTCTTTGGTTAGCCTTCCCCAAAACATTTTCTATGTGTTCGTCCCAATTTAAGTTGTTCATAATTGTAATTTCTAGGTATTTAGTTGAATTTACGGCCTTTAGATTTGACTGATTTATCGTGTAACCGAAGTTTAATGGATTCATTTTTGCACTCATGTTGATGCCCTAACACTTTTCGTTATTTAGGGTCAATTGCCAAGTTTTTGTACCATACATATATCTTTTCTAAATCGTTTTGCAATTTGTTTTGATCTCCTGATGACTTTACCAGTCGATAAACGACAGCATCATCCGCAAGCAACCTAAGACTGCTACTCAGATTGTCTGCTAAATCATTTATATATATATACGAAACAGCAAAGGGCCTATAGCACTACCTTGGGGAACGCCGGAAATCACTTCTGTTTTACTCGACGACTTACTATCAGTTACTACGAACTGTGACCTCTCTGATAGGAAATCACGAATCCAGTCACATAACTGAGACGATATTCCATAAGCACGCAATTTCACTGCAAGCTGTTTGTGTGGTACAGTGTCGAAAGTCTCCCGGAAATCCAGAAATACGGAACCAATCTGAAGTCCCTTCTCAACAGCACTCAACACTTCATGCGAATAGAGTTAATTGTATTTCACAAGAACGATGTTTTCTAAATTCGTGTTGACTCCGTGTCAGTAGACCGTTTTTTTCGAGGTAATGCATATTGTTACAACAGAATATATGTCCCAAAATCCTGCTGCATATCGAGGTTAATGGTATGGGCCTGTAATTTAGTGGATTACTCCTGCCACCTTTCTTGAATACTGGTGTGACCTGTGCGACTATCCAGTATTTGGGTACGGATCTTTCACCGAGCGAACGGTTGTATATTATGGTTAAGTATGAAGCAATTGTATCAGTGTACTCTGAAAGGATCCTAATTGGTATACAACCTGGATCGGAAAACTTTTTTTGTTAAGTGATTTCAGTTGCTTCACTACTCCGAGGTTATCTACTTCTATGTTACTCATGTTGGCAGCTGTTCTTGATTCGAATTTTGGAATATTTACTCCACTTTATTTGGTGAAGGAGTTTCGAAAGGCTGTGTTTAGCAACTCTGATTAGGCAGCACTGTCGTCGATAGTATTTCCGTTGCTATCGCGCAGAGAAGGCATTGATTGTGTCTTGTCGCTAGCGTATTTCACATACGACCAGAATCTGTTTGGATTTTCTGCCAGGTTTCGAAACAGTGTTTCGTTGAGGAAACTATTATAAGCATCTCGCATTGAAGCTCGCTCAAAATTTCGAGCTTCTGTAAAAGACCGCCAATCTTTGAGATTTTGCGTTCGTTTAAACTTGACATATTCTTAGCTGTTTCTGTAACAGTGTTCTGACCAGTTTTCTGTACTAGGGAGGATCAGCTCCGTCGTTTGTTAGTTTATTTGGTATAAATCTCTCAATTGCTGCCGACACTATTTCTTTGAATTTAAGCCACATCTGGTCTACACTTTCATTGTTAATTTGGAAGGAGTTGAGATTGTCTCTCAGGAAGGCATCAAGTGAATTTTTATCTGCTTTTCTTTAATGGGTATATTTTTCGTTTATTTTTGGAGGATTTGGAGATTACAGCATTCAGTCTCTCTACGACAACCCTGTGTTCACTAATAGCTGTATCCGTTTTGATGTTCGTTATTACTTCAGGGTTATTTGTTGCTAAGAGAGCAACTCCTTATTAAAGAAACGTAAACAAACTAGGATAATTCGAAAAGTCACTCATGCTGACGCTGTTATTAAATGAGGCACTACTTCAGGAATTAATCAAGAAACTATTTATAACACAGTGTTTATTTGCTCAGCAATAATAAAGGCGTCCCTATCCAACTGTATATTGAACGCAATGGTCGCATGTCCATTAATTTCATAAACAGGTTTCACTGTAAATGTTAATACCTTTGTTAATAATTACTTTAGGTACAATAATCTCCTTATTGCGATTTTGAAATTGTCTTTAGATTTTTCGTACCATGTCGGGAACTAGTTTCGCGTTTTTAGTGAATATCTGAAGTTTCAGTTTAGCACAGTCAGAACTTCGCCGTTTTTCCTTGCGTCCACAAGCTCGCGGCCACACAGTTTACCCCAACCGCCACGGAATTTCCAAGTAGCGAGGGCACAGCAACTTGCCAGCCACTTGTCACTCAACCAGACTGTGAATAGTGGACAAACTGCTCATAACGTCTCAACTCTATCCACGATGTCGCAGCCAGACGCCCTCTATTACAACATCAGATGTGGGTCATGACCTTTGTGTTCCGGTGTTGTCCAATAATATCATGAGGTCACATCCGCTCATGGAAATTTGGAAATTTGTAGTAAGGTCTTATGGGACCAAACTGCAGAGGTCATCGGTCCCTAAGCTTACACACTATTTAATCTAACTTAAACTAACTTACGCTAAGGACGACACACACACCTATGCTCGAGGAAGGACTCGAATTTCCTACGGGAATAGCCGCGTGGACCGTGACAAGACGCCCTAGACCGCTCGGCTACCCCGCGTGGCCCCGGTCATGCCTCTTATGTTTAGATGGCTACCGGGTGCTGTCCCTTGTACGCCACACACATGCCAACGTACGTAAAGGACAGCATCAAGTGGTATCCACACTATGCAGTGTGGTGCCTCCTGTGTTATCTGACTTGGAACTAGAGGTTTGCACTTGAGGGACAGCACCCAGTAGAATCTAAATTTAGGAGGTGTAACCGAGAATGACATGATGACATTATTTGAGAACTTGGATGATCTATTTACTAATATCGGCAGTATAAATACACCGAAAGTGGCATGCTCTCTAGCAAGAAAAATTCAAATGTGTTTACACTTATTGCAAACCGTTTTGTGGCATAATTGTGGTTGTTAAAACCTCTGAGTAAGTAAAGTTCTAATAAAAATTAGAAAAGGAACAGTATACTTGGAAAATTCTCCAAGTTCATCTCTGCAAGACACAATGTGAAGGCTAAACTACCATTCTTCCTACATGGGAACAATAATGCAAAAGCAAGAAGAATATTCGAAACAGTCAGCAAGGTAGCACTGGAAACCATTTCAAGGAAAGAGAAAAATCCTGTGACTGTATGATACTAACTGAAATTTGCTAATGATAAAACGGCTGTAGTAATGGATGAGCTTTCTGAGATATTGCCACAGCTTAGTCTAGATGACTATTGCTTTGTGGAGCTGGACATAACGCGAGATTTTGCTGTCACTTTTAACAGAATGGAGATGTGTGATTTCCTAACATGGAACTATGGCTTTTGGGTGCAATAAGACCACCGAGGAAACAGCAGTATCATAATTAACATTGATAAGACAGTTGGAATAGACATTTTAATGTGGGTGAACTCCACTTGTAGTATAACGATATATACGAAATTTACAATGTGTTAAACCACACTGAACTCACGTTTGGGAGGAAGATCTTTCAAATGTCCGTCCAGCAATGTAGATTTAGGTTTTCCAAGATTTCCCTAAACTGCTCCAGGCAAAAGCCTGGATGGTTCCTTTGAAAGGTCATGGTCGATTTCCTTCCTCATCCTCAGTCATAATGGTAGACCATAGGGTAAGGTGGCTTGAGGACGATAGGCCTAGATGTAGGTGCAAATCGAGATCTATAATGACGGCTGATAACCTAGTGACTCTTACGGAAGCGTGTACTACGTACCGTGTCTTCAGAAGTCTTGGCTATCCAAATTACCAATAAACACGAGAATCGTGACAGCAGAACTTGTTGCGGCACTAGAAGCACCACGTTCCCGCTCTGGATGACAGCACCTCTAGATTTCCAACTCAGTGACTCACTATCTGCTCAAATAGTACTTCATAGTTTTACTACCTGTTTGACGGAAAAAAACCACATCGTATATAGGACTGTCGGTGTGATGGAATCGATGCATCAAGAAGGCCACACCGTTAACTTCGCTTGGGTAGAATCTCCCTGTGGGATATCTGCTGACGCAGCTATTGACTGCTTAGCCAAAGCAGCCGCAGCGTCACGGCCCGCTGACACGACTGCAGACACAAGCGCGAATTATGCAGGAGCCTGACGGAAGACTGGCTACGGGAGCGCTGGAAACAGCTGGACACTAAGGCAGCAAGCACACGATAACTCACTCATCGGTATCCTATTCCACGAAATTCCCTATACGTGCAGTGTCTAGGCATCTCCTTTCTCGAATAGCCAGACTCGAATTTATCACCGGATGCTTCCGTAAACATCTTCACAAGCTGTACATCGCACAGAAAACTTTCTGCTCACGTGAAGAGCGAGAGGATGCAGATCATCTTTGCTCTTGAAGCCCCGGACAACCAGCAAGCACTGTAATCCTTTTGCAAGAACTGGTGAGGCTTGCTCATCCGTTGTCAAGTTTGACTGTTCTGTTAGCAACACAGAATCACACTTTCCTGCGCGATGTGCAGAGTCACTGTGGCCGCACGTATCCGCTTCTAACGCTAACATATTGCAAACAATGGACTGTACAGTACTGTTCTATAACATTGTTTTTAGAATGGCACTTTTAAAGAGCACTTTAAATCAATATGTCAATTCTCGTTTTTTTCCTTCTTCTTCATTCCTGCCCACATTAATTTCAAGCTTTCTGATCTCTGTCTTCGGAGCTCGTCGATGTTATGAGGTTGCTTTCTTTTTCTCTCCCATTCTTTCCTGAAGATCACCTTCTGCATTCTGTTCCTGTATAAGTTTCTGTTGTGTGTGTTTGCTTCTTTGAGGTCATTTAAAGTCTGTGTAAATCACGCTGGTTGTTCTTTAAGCTTCATTATTTTATTAAAGACTTGTTTTGTTAGCCTTTCGTTTTCCATTCTCACCAAAGGTCCAAAGAATTTCATTTTTCTTTTGCACATAGTACGTGTTATATTCTCTACATGTTAGTTGATTTCTTTGTTGGGTCGTGAGGTGTTGTATTCTGTTCCTGTTGACCTTAGTCCGAGTACTCCTCTAACCAGTCTCCTTTCTGTTGTCATCACTTTATTTATCCCACCTTTTTCTACTAGGTTTAGTGTTTCGGAACCATACAGAGCCTCTGTTCTCATCACTCTACCGTAGCGTTTAGTTTTGATGTCCTATGATAATGCGTTCGTTCTTCTTGTTTACGCTTCTGATGGTCTGGAATGCGATGCTCATATTTTTTGCTCTTATTTCTAGACTTTCTTTCTCATTGTTGTTTATGGTTAGCCACTCACCTAAATATTGATTGAACTGACTTGCTTCATTCTGTTTTATGAGCAGTTTCTCTGCGCAGTTTTTTACATTTGTTTTACATTTGTTATAAACACTGTCTTTGTGAAAGAAATTTGTCAACCGACCTTACTTGGTTGCTGATTAGGTTTTCTATTTGGATTTTCGCGTTCTCCGTTCTGCGTCTGATCAGGGCAGTGTCATCAGCGAATACCAAGCAATTTACATAGATGTTATCCTTTAGATTTCCTAATTTGGTACCTTTCGTACCGGATTTTCTCCCGACAACCCATGTCCCTGTCTGACTCCTGTTTTTATTTCAAAACTTTTGGAGAATCCTCCACAGAAACTGATTTTAGATGAGATGTTTGTCAGTCATTTTTGAATCGGTGTAGAATTCTTTTATAATACTGATAAGGGATTCTCTATCAATGGAGTCATATGCTTTCAAGAAATCTACAAACGTAACTGTTGTGCCGGCCGGTGTGGCCGTGCGGTTCTAGGTGCTACAGTCTGGAACCGCGTGACCGCTACGGTCGCAGGTTCGAATCCTGCCTCGGGCGTGGATGTGTGTGATGTCCTTAGGTTAGTTAGGTTTAAGTAGTTCTAAGTTCTAGGGGACTGATGACCACAGATGTTTAGTCCCATGGTGCTCAGAGCCATTTTTGAACTGTTGTGTCTTGGTTTCTCAGTTTTCTCATTTCAGGGATCGTTTTGAGACTCCAGATCTGTACAAAGCATGATCTATTTTTTGAAATCCACTTTGGTATTCCCCTATTTGTGGCTATAGTTGATGTTCCGCCAGACACAGTAGTGCTTTAGATACGATTTTATATGTTACTGACAGAATGATATTCCCCTATAATTAGTGGGATCTGTTTTAGGGCCTTTCCTGTGCAGACGGTCTATGATGGCCGTTTTCCAGCCTTCTGGAATTTCATCTTTCTCCCAGATTTTATCTATCATATTTTTAAGTTTAAGAGTGATGTCATTATCTATAGCCTTCCATAGCTCCACCTCAGTCCCATCCTCATCACTGCCTTATTATTTTTTAAAGCGAATATAACTTTAAGTTCTTTTAAATCCGGGCCGTTGAATTGTTATTTTGAGTATAATTTTCAATAAAAGTGAATATGGTTTGAGATTTGTGACAATTCTGTAAATCTTCGAATATTTTTCCATTATGTAAGACTGATCTTGCTTATAATGGCCCATCTGGTTAGTTTTTGAGCTTATTAGTATTAATGTTGGAGGTATAAATTCGGTTAGTTGTTTCTTAAACAGTTGGTAATAATTTCTCGTCTTATGCCTATTGATTTGATGTAGCTCATTCGTAACCATCAGCTTCCTCTCTCTTAAAAATTCTATTGCCTTGTCTTCTCTTTTGTAGGAGGTTTTCTCTGTTTTCCTGACTTTTGTTTGTATTTCACTTTTCCCATGATTTCTGTGTTTCTTGTTCAGCCTTGCCACATTGATCGCCCCACCATGTCTCTTTTTTTTACGTTTGGTAGGTGGTGCCGATCTGATTACTGCTTCGATGATGCCGTTTCTAAGATGAGCCCATGCTTGAAAGTCCGGGTGATGAAGTTCTGCGTTTAATTTTCTCGGTTACAGTTTATCATGGTCTTATTTTGAAATTTTAGTTTGTCTCTTGTGTTTCCTGCGTACTTCAGGCTTAATCCTAAACTTAGTTACATTTTTATTTATAATGGTTATACTTTATTGGTCTATCTATAACTGTATATTTCGTGTAAGAATAAGCTGGTTGCCGATAAAAATATCTAGTGCTTGCCAACCGTCGTCTGTATAAGAAATTGCAGAAGAAGTTGGAATCTCAAGTGGTTCGCTTTATTTTAACCGAAAAAAAACTGAACGTGCATCGAGCTGCAGATGGGTTGTTCCTCATTTGACGACTGAGCAGCTGGTGAAACATTGAGTGAAAGTTTGCAAAACCTCTTTGAAGGAGATGATGCTATGACTAAACATTCATATCAAGGATCACCGCAGAAGACGGGTGCTGGATTTACTGCTATAACATTGAGACAAGTCATCGTCACAGCAGATTTATTAAAAGATCTTCAGGCAAACGGAAACAAAAAGGAGAGAAAATGCACAATAGTCTCGATCGAATGTCTAACTGACGCTTTCATTTTTTATGTTAATGGAATTGCCCATCTCAAATACTAGTCCCAAAGTCAGCCAGCCAGTCATCGTTACCACGGAAGCGCTTTCAAGAGCTTGTGAAATGGGACCGCAGAAAGTGCAATACAACTCCTGATTCTTTCAGCATGGCAGAACCACTGCCACACCAACTTCGTCTGTCTGCAATGTTTTGTGCCACAAATCAGCTGACTGCCCCTCCCCGACCACTCTACCCCTATTACTTCGTCCCGAGTTTTCTATCCCCAAAATTAATGCACATAGGTTAGGATTTATACACCACTGATAACACAAAAAAATACAAAATGGTTCAAATGGCTCTGAGTACTATGGGACTTAACATCTGAGGTCATCTGTCCCCTAGACTTAGAACTACTTAAATCTAACTAACCTAAGAACATCACACACATCCATGCCCGACGCAGGATTCAAAACTGCGATCGTAGCGGTCGCGCGGTTCCAGACTTAAGCGCCTAGAACCGCTCGGCCACACCGGCACAAAAAAAAAAAAAAAAAAGATTTCCAAGAGACTAAATCCTGCTGGTTAAGATGTATGAGTAGGAGATGAGAATGCTTTGAAACAGACATGTATAGCATCTTGCAAAATTGCGGGGTTGCTAAGTCACGTCAGACCCATGCGAGATTTGTTTCTTAACAACAGCACGTCCGATTCTTTATTCTCTCGTTGGCCAACTGAATAAGTGGTCCATTTGAATGTTTCCTTTTGGAAAGTCTAAAAATGCTCCTATGGCTGTTGATATATACGTTCTGATCCGTCTGCACATTAACATTGCATTATCATATTAAAAAATGAAAAAAAACAAGGTAAAGAAGACAGGACAGATTGTCTAAGTCGATGTTATGATTTATGGTTTTGGATTCAACACATTACCAGCAATAATTGAGTATGGTCATGATAGATTATAATGCTAAGTTAAAAGTCAGGAGTATCGAACTGACCAAATCTCCTTCCGTTCTCACTCCATTAACAGCTTGCTCTGATGCGACGCTTTGGCAAGTTTCGCTCCTATCGTTTATTTGCAAGGATTCGTCAGAAGGCGAGCAAAGGGAAACTCGTCGAAGCACCTCATCAGACTGAAAACTTTAATCGCCCAGTACTCAAAATGTATTCTTGAGAGTTGTTGAGCATGAATTTTTTAAGCAATTGGTGGAGACAGTAGTCTCGCGTTTTATGCATGTCTATTTGTGGAAGTTTATAATATCTAACATGGCAATTCACAGAGATCATTAAGGGAAATAATCCAATCCGACGTGTCAAAACCTACCCTGAAAATTTTCTTGAAGTAAGAATACACGAAAAACAAAGCACTGCCAAAATTTTAGTTGCTAATGCACACCGTACATATTTTTTAAAAATATTGTTGTTACTAATTTTTGTCACATGACGATGCTGTGTAAGGACCTTCCTGCCCAGAGCGCGACTCGGCGAATAAACATGCGCAGCCGTGACAAGAGGACGTAGCGCCGAGTAACCCGTAGTCCACAGCACTTACCTCATACCAAAAATGACTCAGATCATTAATTTTTTAAATAGCTTGCTGTTCACATCGACAGGTAAACATGTGTTACTCAAGTGACTAGCAGAGAATAGAACATCAAGGGAGTGTATGATGTTACATTACAGACGACTTCCATCAATCGGGACTTTAATTTCTTGACATTAAATGTTTTATAACAATTCCTGGAGCACAGTTCTTATGAAAATTTTTCCATAATGCATACATTACCAGCAATGAAACAGTTGCTTGTTTCTGATAATAAAGTGGTCCGAGCTATTAAGCCGTGGTCGAATGGATTTCACATTAAAACACAACTTTGCAAACGGATGGAAGAGGCCTTTCTACGAGAGCGGGTTCAACAGACCCGCCGTCACCTGGCAACAAGAAGGTGTGTGTGAATTCCTAAGGGACCAAACTGCTGAGGTAATCGATAAACATAAACTAACTTATGCTAAGAACAACACACACACCCATGCTCGAGGGAGGAGTCGCATCTCCGGCGGGAGGGGCCACGCAATCCGTGACATGGCGCCTTAAATCCTGCGGCTACCCCGCGCGGCAACACCTGGCAAGCACAGATTGTAAGTTAATGTCTCGCCATATTACTATCAGCAATAAATTGTGTAGTGGTGACTGTGATAGAACTGACAGACTATTTCACGATACTATTAGGAAGCGTATGTTGGTAACGCCTAATAGACAGAAGAAGAAATTTAATAATTGGCAACCTAATTAGACGATTCGCAATTTAGACACTTCCCACACGGTTGTCAAATTATTCAGATATTCCTTATCTGACGATGAGAGATCTGTGCTTGCCGCGGGTGGAAATTTTACCATTAGTCAGCGAGTTGTGCCCACTTAAGAAATAATAGCAAATGCAGAAGAAGGCATTCGTAGCATGGACACGGCTACCGTTGAAGAAATCCGTACAGAGCTCAACGAGTATTGACTCGCGCAAAGCCTCCAAAAAGTGTGGGTGAGAGGAATGTCATAGAACTCGTGTATGGGGACGATACTGTTATCATTCTCTCCGCTGACAAGGGAAATGCAACCGTTGTTTTGAATGTGAGCGATTATCATAGAAAGATTAAAGACTTAATAGATCCACAAACATATAGGAAACTACGTAAAGACCCTACTGACAAAGTTCTTAGAACTGTTGTGCGGTTGGTAAAAATGTCCTCTATGAAACAGAGCGTCCAGAAAAGTCTGTTCAGTTGAGTTGCGCTACCACCAAGACTTTATGGGTTGTAGAAGGTGCACAAAGAACCTGACCCTCTAAGACCTATAGTGAGTGCTATTGATTCGCCCACCTATTCGACTGCCGAGTTGCGGATCGGATTCGTACATCAAGAATTCGTCACATTTTATCAGTAAATTAAACGGCATAGTGATTCAGTCGCAGGACACATTAGTTAGTTTTGATGTTGTATCACTATTTTCTATGGTTCCACTTAGTGAGATGTTTCAAAAGCTGAATAGGACTTTTCCTCCCGATATTGCAGAATTGTTTAAATATATCCTCACAAACACGTTTTTCAAATGAAACGATGAGTTATACGAGCAAACGGATGGCGTAGCTATGGGGAGCCCATTAAACCCAGTTATATCGAATTTCTTTACGGAAAAATTCGAGGAGTAGGCAGTGGAAACTGCTAACAAGAAACTGAATATTTGGTTCCGGTCGTGGATGATACGTTTGTTTTGTGGAGGCGTCGCAGAGAGAAAGTACGTCAACTTCTCATGTGATTAACTTCTCTTTTAAGAAAGTAGGTCGTTTTCGCGAACATCTCAACGGGTTTCATCCGGAGATTCAGTTTACCATGGAGGAAGGGATAGGTGGAAGATTATATTTTCATAGTATACTCGTTTTCAGGAAAACCCATGCACACAGACCGTTACCTACACCGTGATTCGAACCACCACCCACAACAAGGCGAAGCATTATAAAAACGTTGGCGGCCAGAGCAAAGAACATCTGCGAACCAGAAGTGCTTGACTCAGAAGCGAAACATATCCCCAATGTAGTGCTCAAGAATGGTTATTCGTCCGCTGAGGTAAAAAGAGCGTTAAGACCACCGTACCAAAATCATAACGATGCACAAGCACCCGTGAAATTGAAAGATTTCCTGCCTTTCATTAAGGACATTACTGATCGCATAGGAAAATTCTTCAAAAAACTGGAAAATTGTGGTAATCTACAAACCCAACCATAAGATATAGGATCACCTAAAATAGGCCAACCACTGAAAAAAGCAGAAACTTATAGGGGCTCCGTGTGGTTATGGGGATGTGTACGTGAGTACTACAAAGAGAACGGCCAGTTGTCCTTGTAGAAGATTGACAGATCGGCTGTTACGGAACGTGCTTTGCAGCAAGAAGACAACTATAGTCACTTTGACAGGACTCAACTACTGGTAGACACAAGCGGACATCATGAAAAGAGAGGCCGTAGAGATTGTAAAACACCTCAAGAATTTCAATAGGAATGAGGAGGGCGTGAAATTGAATGATATACGGATTCCGGTCTGAAGAAGATGTGTACCAGTCTTCCATCATAGCATATAACGGAACTTAATAATTTTTTCTTATTGATCATTGTATAGATAATTCGACTCTCATTAATGTAAAAAGTATTTAACACTGACTCTGGAAGATTATTATTATTTTAATTTTGTATGGAGAATTTAGATGGAGGCGGCGATCTTCACGACGGCGCTGCTCAACAACAGAGGTACGTGAATGTGTTCATTTCTTTCCCTTCGTGGCCGCCAAGGACAGTTTCAATATTTAGGCCTATTTGCCGCGACATTCAGAACCTGCAATCTTTCTTTTCATTTAATTACGAAGTCCGGTTATTTTCTTTCGGCCGGCCCCGGTGGCCGTGCGGTTCTAGGCGCTCCAGTCCGGAGCCGCGCTGCTGCCTTGGTCGCAGGTTCGAATCCTGCCTCGGGCATGGATGTGTGTGATGTCCTTAGGCTAGGTAGGTTTAAGTAGTTCTAAGTTCTAGGGGACTGATGAACACGAGCAGTTGAGTCCCATAGTGCTCAGAGCCATTTGAACCATTTTATTTTCTTTCACAGATTAATAAATGCATTTTAACCACAATTCTTTTTACCCAGGCCACGGCGAATGATAGTAGTTAGAACGTACGTGCCTCTATCCGATCGTACATTCGTTTACAATTGAGTGTGTACCAACGTAACTATACTTACGGCCCATTTCCTTTACAGTATTAATTCTTATTTTGAATCAATCACGCGCGAATGTACGTGCCCTCTTATTTTGTGTAGTCAGTCGGGTGTATTCCATGATAACGTTACTTTTAATATTCAGTGGCTTAGTTTCCAAAATTGACCTTTGCCTGTGTCGCAATGGCTCTTCACGCGAAATATTTAATACACGACAGTTATACTAACTTTCATTTCAAAATTACGACACCGGCTGACTAAGCTTTAACAATTTTACCGGGCGGATACAAGCAACAGCGGTCGAAGGCAGTCTACAACGGTCAGTTGCGCTCGGGTATTCGAAACATGTGACGTCACGCCGCTGCGCGGAAGCACGCGTCAACGGAATTTTGCTGCAGTCAGTAGCGAGCCAGGGTGTGAACCGAACATCAAAGATGCTATGATCTCCCTTGAAAATGTCTTCCGCAAATGGGGACGGAACGTTGGGTTCTAATGTGAAATCCATTGTTCCTTGTTTGTTCCTTGCAGTCGTCATAAAAATGCGAGGTGTCTGATGGATGACAAAAAAACAAACATTTTTCTTACATCATACTCACCCACTAAAAGAAAAATTAATGCGTCCAGACACTTTACTGTAACTGTTAGTTGTACTTAAACAGAACTGGAATGAAGTAAGAAATAGTCGAGGGTGCTCTGCATATTGTGTTGGATACCAGGCATACTTGATCAAATTCGTAAGACGTAGTGGTGCAAACTGACAATGCACAAATGACTGACGTTTAAAAGTACTATCGGAACTTATATTGTCCGACAATTTTAAAAAATGATTTACACCGTGGAAACGTTTCTTTACTCAGAAGCTGAATCAAATTATTAGTTACTAATGGTTCAAATGGCTCTGAGCACTATGGGACTTAGCAGCTGAGGTCATCAGTCCCCTAGATCTTAGAACTACTTAAACCTAACTAACCCAAGGACATCACACACATCCATGCCCGAGGCAGGATTCGAACCTGCGACCGTAGCGGTCGCGCGGTTCCAGACTGAAGCGCCTAGAAGCGCTCGGCCACCCAGGCCGTCGGTTACTAATGGAATTCGAATAACATTAGCAGTCCTTTTGTTATCCTCCTAAACAGAAAGGTCTCGTTACGTCCAGGCCAAAACATCTACATCTACATCCTACTCAAAAAGCCACCTAATCGTGTGGCGGAGGGTACTTTCGGTACCACTATCTCATCCCTCTAACCCTGTTCCACTCGCGAACAGTTCGTGGGAAGAATGAGTGTGGGTAAGCTACTGTACTGTTTCTAATTTCTCGAGTTTTCTCCTCGTGGTCAATAGGCAAGATGTACGTGGGGGAAATAATATGTTGTCCGACTCTTCCTGAGAACTGCTGTCCCGAAACTTCAGTGCACAACGCCCCTCTTGTAACGTCCGCCAGTGGAGTTTGTTTAGCATCTCCGTAACGCTCTCTCGGCAGCTAAACGATCCCGTGACGAAACACGCCGCTCTTCGTTGGATATTCTCTATCTCCTCTATCAGTCCTACATGGTAGGGATTCCAGATAGATCAACAATACTCAAGAATCGGGCGAACAAGCATCTTATAAGCCACTTCTTTCGTGGATGACTAACATTTCCTTAAAATTCTTCCGATAAATCTGAGTCTGGTATCTGCGTTTCCCACTATCTGTTTTACATTGTCATTCCACTTAAGGTCGCAGTGGATAGATATGTCTCGATATTTTACGGCAAACGCTGTCTCCAGCTGTTTGTCATCAATAGCGTAGCTGTACAGCAGTGGATTTCTTTCCCCATGTATGTGCAACTGCCAGAGTCTGCACCATCCATCAATTCTCCGCAGGTCGCTCTGCAAATTCTTACTATCTTCTGGCGTTGCTACTTGCGTACAGACAACTGCATAATCTGCGAGTAGCCTTAAAGCGCGTCCGACTCTTTCTACTAGATCATTTATATATATCGAAAACAGCAACGATCCAATCACACTTCCCTGTGGTACTCCGGATATGCATCTGTCGATTTATTTCCGTAAAGAGCGACGTGTTGAGTTCTATCTGCACGAAAGCATTGAATACAATCACAGATCTGCTCCGATACTCCGTAAGCTCGTTTTTTTTCCAATAAACGGCAATGCGGGACGGTGCCAAATGCCTTACTTATGTCAAGGAACACGGCACCAACCTGAGCGCCGCTGTCCACTGCGCTCTGGATCTCATGGAGAAACAGAGCGAGCTGAGTTTCGCAGGATCTCTGTGTTGCGGAATCCATGTTGATTTTTATGGAGGAGATGTGCATTTTCCAAAAAAGTCATAATTCTTGAGTATAAAACATGTTCCATAATTCTACGACAGATAGATGTCAACGATATAGGTCTATAATTGTGTGGATCTGTCTTACGGCCTTTCTTAAAAACGGAAATGACATTTGCTTTTTTTCAGTCGTTAGGTACCTTTCGTTGCTCAAGCGATCTACAATAAATTCTTGCTAGAAGGGGAGCAAGATCTCTCGCATAATCTTTATACCTTATGGTTATCTCGCCTGAAGCCTTTCCACTACTAAGCGATAGTATCAGCTTTTCAATTCCGCGATTGGTTATCTCAATATCTGCCATATCGATGATCGTATGACGATTGAAAGGAGGGACAGTGTTACGACCTTCCGCGGTGGAACAACTTCGGAAGACCGAATTCAGTATTTCGACCTTCTCTCTGTTGTCTTCTGTTTCAGTGCCGTTGTGGTCGCTGAGAGAATTAGATGATTTTGACTCATTTACTGATTTTACATACGACCTAAATCTCTTAGAGTTTTTACTCAGGTCGGTTGACAACATCTTACTTTCAGAATTATTGATCAGTTCTCCCATTGCTCTCCTTACGCTCGTTTTCGCTTAGTTCAGCTTTTGTTTGTCAGCTAGGATTTTACTTATCTTGAATCTGAGATGAAGTGCTCTTTGTTTACGCAGCGCTTTTGTAACACGGCTATTGAACCATGATGGATCTTTCCCATCCCTTAAAACCTTACTCGGAACATACTTGTCTAGGGCATATTGAACGATGCCTTTGATTTTTTCCCATTTGTTCTCCATATCTTCGTCCTCATCACCGAATATTTGATGCTGAATGCTGAGATATTCTGAAATTTGTATCGTGTCACCCTTGCTGAGCAAAAATATCTTCCTATCTTTCTTTACATTCCTTGTAGGACCCGTCGTCACGGATGCTGTCACAGCCTTACGATCACTAATAACTTCCTCTACGTTAACTGATTCGATTAGTTCAGGTCTGTTTGTTACCAGGAGGTCGAAGAAGTTGGTTCTCTAACTATCTGCTCAAGGTAATTTTCGAACAAGACATTCAGAACAATGCCACACGATTCCATGTCTCTGCCACTAGTTTTGACGACGTAACACTCCCCATCTATACCTGGCAAGTTGAAGTCACCTCCTATTACAACAGCATGATCAGAAAAATTACTAATGGTATTCTGCAAGTTCTGTCTGAAGCGCTCTACAACTACAGATTCTGACCTAGGTGGTCTATAGAAGCATCTGATCACCATTTTTCACCGTTTTTTGATACTCAATTGCACCCAGATTAATTCACATTCGGAATCCGTGATAACCTTGCTAGATTCTGTCTTATATTTTACTGCAACAAACACGCCACCACCATTGGCGACTAACCTATCCTTACGATAAACATTCCAACCTGAATTTAGGATTTCGTTGTCATTGACGTCTGGTTTCAACCAGCTTTCTGTCCCCAATACTATCTATCCGAACAGGCCTTGGAAAGCCAAACGATACCGACCGACCGCCGTGTCATCCTCAGCCCGCAGGCGTCACTGGATGACGATCTGGAGGGGCATATGGTCAGCATACCGCTTCGCTCTCCCGGCCGTATGTCAGTTTACGAGACTGGAGCCGCTACTTCTCAATCATGTAGCTCTGCCTCACAAGGGCTGAGTGCACCCCGCTTGCCAACAGCGCTCGGCACACCGGATGGTCGCCCATCCAAGTGCTAGCCCAGTCCGACAGCGCTTAAATTCGGTGATCTGACAGGAACCGGTGTTACCACTGCGGTAAGGCCGTTGGCTATAACCTTCAGCGATACTAATTCCGGGACCTTGCCTTGGATGCTCCTGCAGTTTACTAAAATCATATTAATCTTTTCTGTCTCCAGTCTGCGAGGACCAAGATTCTCTGAGGTCGCTGTGGCTGATCTAACAGGGAAATCGTCTTTGCTCCCAAGGGAGGAGTTCTCTAAGCTAAAAAAAGCCCCATGTGCACGCCACACGTATTCCGCTACACTAGCAGCCTCTTCCTGGTGTAGTGCACGCCTGATCTATTAAGGTGACAATTCTGCACCCGACAACGGCGGTCGAGTAATTCGCGTCAGATACCGTCGCAGAGTCATCTGAGCCTCTGGTTTAGACCGTCCACTCTTCTTCAAGCCAGAGGACTGTGATCAACGCTGGTTATGATGCTACAAATAGACAGCTTAGCCTGCACCCCGCGTGCGTTGCTAGTTGCCTTCACCAAATTAGCCGGTCTTTAAAGGAGCCTAGGATAGCCTCAGAACCCAAGTGGCAGGCGTCATTCGTGGCGACGTGTGCCACTAAATGCAGCCGGTTGCACCCAGTGCTCTCGATAGCCGCCGGCAGGGCCTCCTTCACATCACGGATGAGACCTCCGGGCAAACATAACGAATGCAGACTGGAATTCTTTCCCGCCTTGCCTGCTATCTCCCTGAGGGGCTCCACCACCCGCGTAACATTGCAGCTCCCCATAACTAGCATACTCACCCTCTGTACTTATCCGGACTGGGCAGGAAAATCAACCGCTGGCCCAACAGGAGAGGCACCCCGTGCTGTCTCAATCATCAACACGGGGTAGCACCTCGTACCTGTTGCTAAGACGTAGAGAGCCAGCTGCACGGCCTGTTGCCTCTTGCACCTTCCGCCCAGCGATACGCGGACCGACCACTGTCAGCCACCCACCCTGGAGTGAGGACGGACCGGTTACATGTTGCGTATCAGAAGCCGCAGCGACGTCCTGGTCACCAAGGGATTCCAGTGGCACCAAAGGTGTCGCAGGCCTCGTCACTGGCGCCCCGACGTCACCGCAACTTTGACCATTAGCTAGAAGCTTGTCGACGGTAGCCAACGCAGCTTCCAGCTGTTTACGGACAGCAGCCAACTCTCCTTGTATCCGCTCACAACAAGCACAGTCTCTAGCCATATCATACTGTGTATAAAATAGAGATAAGGTCTCAAATGGCGCTACTGAGCTTGAAAATATACCAAAGGAGAATAAAATGACACTAAAAGTTGCTGTGCAGATTTCTCACTGTACTCTGAGACCGCAAGCTACTCGTATTAACCAGAAATAAATTTCTCTATTAAAGTTGATGTATTTACAGATACCTGTTATTAGAAATCCAATTATACCCCAACAAAAGCAATGAATTTATTTCTGCAACTGGTAAGACGTTTCGGCTGTTATTTTGAAAAATATTCTCTCCCAGCTTTTCAGATTTTACTGCGTCGATTACAAGATTTTTGCAACTAAACATTCCTTTGTTTAAAATTTTTGTCCTGATTTCCCTTCAAGTTCCTGAAGACAGATATAAAGCTACGGAAACATTAATCTACCAATACTTATCACTGGTATTGTTGTGTACGAATCTGTCACAGCATTCATCGGCCGCACAAGCAACTGTTTTTTTTTTTTTTTGCTTGAAATAATAAAGTGTGTTGTTTACACGCAGTTTCTGAACGAAAACTGGTTTATACGCGGCATTTTAGGGTTAACAAGAAGATTCGTCTTCACGTCAGTTACGAATAGGTCTATAGTATTAGCTATGAATGACATCCCTGCAAGTTTACTTTAAATTAATTTCATAACTTTGCGACTATGTTTTCTGTATAATTTCCTGAATCTGTGCGACCAGCGGACCCCGTTTCACAGATCTTCCTCGGTAATAGTGCACTGACTCTCACGAGTAATTCCAAATCTTTCGAATAGTTTTTCTTTCGCACTTCTGTGTGTTTCATTTTGGCGCATATTTTGTACTTTTTGTAAATCTTTCTTCAATTTATACAATTTACATTCAGATTTTATGAAACGAAACCGACTTGGTACACTGCTTAACTTTAAGTGCTTTCTCCCTCCTTTGTTTAACGAAAAAGTTTACATCTCTCCTTTCTCACTGAACGCTGTTACTGTACATGATTCCTTCGAGCTTGGAAGCTATTATATTTTTGTTCTCGACTTTCATTTGCACAAGAATTATCATTCGAATCATAATTCACGGAATTGTCAGAGCTATTTCCCGCTTCTCCAAAAGTTTACATAATTTCTAACGAAATGTCGACATCATTCGAATTAATTTCCAAGAAACTAGCTCGTGAATAACACATATGTAGGTCATATGGAGAAGCAGGCGCTTTCGATTGCATACCACGTTACTCGTATTTCATCTTTGCAACATTACTGTTAAACTCTGGAACCTGCTCAAAGACAGGCGCTGTCAGCAGGTATGTAAGAAGAAAATACAAAGAAAATGAATTCAGATTCATCTCCATTGTTAATACTTACCGATACCGCAAAGGGAACTGCTGATTATTATGGATATTAACTGAGCTGCGAATTCTAGTGAGCAGTAATTGCGAACAATTGTGGGAGAGAAACTATCAATGGAATCTGAAATCCGCTTTAGAAATTACGACAGCGTCGTATCGCGTTACCCGTGTACCGGTGTGCCTACCGACTGCAAAGGATACGCGCCCGCCGTGTTGCGCGTGTGCTGGTCTGCTAGTACAGTTACGGCGGCAGCTGCGTGAACTTCCCCAGCCGTCTGGCCAGCTACAAATATGGCGATTTTCAGTACTTTAAAAAAAATACTTGCAGTGTGTCTTAGCAACTACAGAAATTGTGACATTGTGTTTTTCTCGGCGTGTTCTTCCCGAAAAAAAAATTCAGGGCAGGTTTCGACGCGTCGGATTGGACCGTTCCCTTGTCAGAAGGGACTCCCAGGCACATTGCATGCAAGCAGGCAAACTGAACTAGAGGAAATATTTCCTTTTTGCTAGTTTCCGTTTGACACGCCCATTTTTTATTTGCCAGATTCCCAGCGTATTTCTTCACCGGGAGTAAGTGTACAACTTGGTTTATACAGCTTAAGTAAACGATGTACCAGCGTAGCGAACTTGAGTGCTTTATCAGATTGCTACAGTGCCGATGGATGTTGTAGAAAGAGTCCAACAAGAGAGTGAATGCAGGCCGGTTATTAGACAGTTACTCACCAAATATTTTGATGATAGTTTTTGTCGATACACCCCCGAATGTATGCGTATATACTTTGGTCTCTGAACCTAAGAAATTACTCCGTAATCGTTCATTATGAGACCTCAATACCTACGCTAATTTGATCGTACTCGTTACTGTTCCAGGCTTGGGTTTTTTTATGAGTGTGCAAACGACGTCTTGGCTGTGTCGAAGCTCCACCACAGAATCGGAAACTCGTATTATTGCGCAGTCTCCCCAATGCTGTGACCCGAGAGTCCTGCACTCACGCTGAAAGCCGGTTGAGTCGCGACGTACTGCAGAATCCACCAGCTATTTACTGTCTTTAACAGACTGCTCATATGTTGTGTCCATACTCGTGCCTTGTGTCGCATCTGGCTGCGACATATGGCGCCGTACACAGTACATCTTCGAATGAGGTACCACTTCCCGCGATTTTGGGCCACTTATTTTATAATAAAAGCACAATGACTCCGGCAGAAAATTAATAACTTTTCATTATCCAATTAGGAAGCAGTATAAATTCACGTTCATTTATGGAATATGTGTATTAAAACCAAGTTTTGCTTTTACTATCAGATACGGAGCATAGTCCGTCAATTCACTGCTTTCGAGAGTGGTTTAATAAAAAATAGAGAAACGCTTCAGGTGTTCTATACGGCGTGTCCCAGGAGAATGGTCACTACTCAGGGATGTGGCAGGAACGATCATTCGGAACAAAGAAGTCTGGTAAACGTGGGTTCTATAATACATATATGGAGAGCCACGAACTCTTCTTCATCGTCGATACTGTGAAACAGATCTCTTCTACTACGAGCTCTTTGCTTTCCATATCCTGAGTGGTGATAGTATGGACCAAAACAAGGAAAAAAGTGCAGTAAATTCGGGCACTTGTTAATTTTCGCTTCTGAGAAACGCACCTCTTTTACTGAACAAGAGCTCGTAGCTTGTAAGGTGAGCATTTTAACAGGCTTTTTTGTTTCCAGTGATCGTTCCCGTCACATCTATGAATACTGACCACTCCTCCTGGGACACGCTGCTCTGTACAGTCACTCCCCCCCTCCCTCCCCCCCCCCCTCGCTCCCACCCACTTGCGTACGACGCACAGAACCTTCACAAAGCCGCAAAACTAAGAAAAGTCCTCTGTTTGGATGTTATTCAAGTCGTGCATCACAATGGCTTGAATGTCGCTTATATCGTCCAAGCGTTGACCCTTCATATGAATTTCTGTACTTTTTCGTTTTGTGATCGCTTTCTTTTGATAAAATCAAATCTCGTGATTTGTGATGATCTTTTTTCAGAAAATAATTGCCACGTTTTGCATTCCAATCAGTTCGTGTTAGGCGTACACATATCCTTGTTTTTGTTCGGGAGTCAAGGTGTGTAGGACAAACATAGCAAGTACTTTACTTCAAAACATTGTTAGGATTGTCTTGAGCACTTGATTTAGGTACGTTGCTCCACTGCGATCTGTCACAAAATAACGTTGACCTATTATGGCAGCACGTCCGCTGCTTAACACTGCCTGCTCACAACAGACTGACAGACTGCTAGAACGCACGTCTGTTGTTTACAACTGTTAGTTCAAGTTGCCACCGTAGTTAATATTCTGACGATGATTATACGACAGGAATGAAATCACTCTCGGAACATTTTGGACGGACACTGTGTTTCAACACCATAAACCTAAATATCTTTGACACATCTGTTTACGTGCACATGGAAATGTACACTTTTGAGTGCTATTCAAAAGTTTAACGTGAATTCCTGGTTTTACTGCAGCTTGAAGGAATTATGAGAAGGAGCACGGGGGCTTTGACGTCCCGTCGAGAGCTCGGTCATCAGAGACGGAGCACAAGCTCGGATTACGAAACGACAGGGAAGTAACTAAGCCGCACTCTCCTCAAAAGAACCACTCCGGCATTGCCTGGAGCGATGTAGGAAAATCACGGTAAACCTAAATCCGAACGGCCGGGTGGGGATATGAACCGTCACCCTCCACAATGCGAGCCTACTGCACTGTCGTGAAGAATACTGAAATCAGTCTGGTATTTAACACAACAGATTAATCATAGCACTACAATAAAACTCCACTGTCTTTCTGTTATCGTTTGTCAGTGGCTTTAAAGTTGTGAATTCGAATGATAGTTTATTTTACATCAAAGAATAAAAATGGTTCAAATGGCTCTGAGCACTATGGTCATCAGTCCCCTAGAACTACTTAAACCTAACCAACCTAAGGACATCACACAACACCCAGTCAATACGAGGCAGAGAAAACATCAAAGAATACTTTTCATACAAATGGGATCCGTTTCCGTGGTAGAAATTAAGAGACACACGTAAATGTAGACATGATATACTATCTACGAAATATTAAGGCAGCTTTCATATGGGTCGCATCATTATTCCTAAGGACGATAAAACGTGCAACTGGAACATGACTTCGTCCTTCTGTCCCAGTATCCATACAACGCTTTTTCAAATGGTTCAAATGGCTCTGAGCACTATGCGACTTAACTTCTGAGGTCATCAGTCGCCTAGAACTTAGAACTAATTAAACCTAACTAACCTAAGGACATCACAGACATCCATGCCCGAGGCAGGATTCGAACCTGTGACCGTAGCGGTCACGCGGTTCCAGACTGAAGCGCCTTTAACCGCACGGCCACACCGGCCGGCTAACGCTTTTTCAGAGTGACCGTTTTGTTCCGGGAACGCTTATGAACGTCCTTAGTCTGCAGTATGCTGATTGCCCCATAGTTAGCTCCCACGAACTCGCATAAGTGCGTCATCGTTTCTCATTCGTTCTTTCACAAGATGCGATTGCTCAGTCATATGACTGCGTCGTGTCTTCCACAGTCGGCGATCGTTGTTGACTTTCACTTTACTTCCGCCTAAACGCGCTGTTCAAAATTACGGACCGAATCAAGGATTTGCGTTAATTCGGTGCAAAGTACGAGTTGAATTCTGAAGACCCGGTGTGGATATGAGAACAATTTTACTACATTTGCTGTAATCTTTCTCCTAAAGGGTTAAAAAGCAACAAGTATAAATGAGAAGCGACACGTTTCACTATTGCGAAGTTGACTTACGGTATAGATTGGTAGAGGCCATCACACTGGAAAGTGTTACACATTATGTCGCATACCAGTTGGCCTCTATCTTTGTACAAGAATTTTAACAAACTAACGAAAAAAACCATTAATTGTCACGAACCTGTCCTGCGAAGCTTTTTTGACAGTGGTCAAGAGGAAGCTGTTAGAAGGATCTTGTTCAGACAGGCTTGGGATTGATTCTTTGCTTCATTCTCTTTACTCAAAAGTGAACACAGTGAATGACTGGATTAATAAGAAGTAGGGAAAAGTTAAGATAGTGGTTTTAATGCTTCATGTGATCTACATAGTCTCCTTCGACTTGAGTACAGCGCACAGCACGTTTGTACAACCAGGTGAAACAGTCACAAAAGTACTTCTTTGGGATCTTAAACTCGTGCGTCACATTGGCTTGAATGTCACTTACGTCGTTAAAGCGTTAGTCCTTCACGTAAACTTTAATTTGTGGGAAGTCGTTTTTTCTTCGAAACAAACTGCACTACAACTGCAGCGGTGTGCGCAGCCGCATTGTAGTTCTGCGAGGAAAAAACCCATCTTCCACTACTGCCAACAAATACTCTGAGAATCCTCTGGCACAGCCGATCCCTGACACCCAAATAATACATAGTCAGAGTGGTGGCGGTGGGAAAAAATTCCCTCTGGGTAATGCCGTGGGCGTCATAATAAGGCGATGAGCACTGTCTTCACTTCCGCGTTTGTCATTCGCACCTTCTTCGGTCTTGGCGAACCATTAGAGACCCATTCTGAACTTTGTCATTTTGCGATACGTCCGTATTGACAACCCGCAGCCTTGCTACTGGTAATGACTTTTCTTCACAAAAGAACTGTTCGCGCTTTGCATTTGAGTCAAGCCGCGGCAGGTGTCGTGGCGAAACAATCGCTGTATCATTGTGAGAGATACAGCGGCGAGCGAGTGTACCGGGACTTATTGCTACTAGCGCCACGTCATCATAACGCGCCTGCGCGAAGCAAACAGAGTATTGCACCACAATTCAAGAATGAAATTAAAAATTAGAATAGGTTTTCCAAACTTTGTCAGTACATGCTAAGTATATTAATATTACAACTGTTAAATTTCAGAATGATCAGTTGAATAAGTTTTGCTAAATATATAATTTTTTAAAAATAGTGACGGTAAATAATAAAACTAGGGGGCCAAAAATTGTTCAGAATATGCAAGTGTATGTCACAATCGCCGGCTTAGTTAGGTTTAAGTAGTTCAAAGTTCTAGGGGACTGATGACCACAGCAGTTAAGTCCCATAGTGCTCAGAGCCATTTGAACCATATGTCACAATCAAAAGTTACAAGTCTCAACTTGATTAGCGCAATATTTTGTTCAAAATCGGTGTTTGTACAAAAATTTGATGGCGCTAAATATTAGACTCACAAGGGGAGGCCATGACGTTAAGATCACAGATTAACTTCAAACTTTTTACACCTTTAGTGGGCCACTAAAACAACATATTGTGCGAGTAGTAAGGTGCACTGCTCTAACAATTCCGAGAAAATAGCAGGAGAAGTTTTATACTTCTATTATGTAACTAAGACCTGTGCAAAGCTGATGGTCGTAAGAAGTCATAGTGGTCAAGTGGGGCTGGCACGGTAGCTCCGCGTGTTCGGTCAGAGGGCTGCTTGTCCTCTGTAGTAGTAGTAGTAGTAAATAATAATAATAATAATAATAATAATAATAATAATAATAATAATAATAATAAAAATTAATAAAAACTAAGTAAATGAATCAACGACCAACTTGAACGGATGTCATGTAACGTCAGCCCAGACCAAACGCAACGAACAGTACTGAAAAAAAAAGAAAAAAATGGTTAGCGTTCGTGCACTGTAATCGGGTCGTGAACGAGGCGGCGGTTCGAATCTGCTTACTTCTGTTCTATATTTTTTTTCATCACAGGTCACATTACATAAATTGAATTTCATTTGAGAGGTAATATAATGAAAAAAACGCGTGCATTTTCATAAAGTTGTAGTAAATGTCGGATGTTCTTTAACGATTTACCATTTGTAATTAAATTTTCAAGGACGAGAGACAGGCTTGGGAAGCCTAAGTCAAGCCTCGATAAATAATGATGCGAAGGACGTTATCAAATGGCTTGGCTCTGAGCACTATGCGACTTAACTTCTGAGGTCATCAGTCGCCTAGAACTTAGAACTAATTAAACCTAGCTAACCTAAGGACATCACACACATCCATGCCCGAGGCAGGATTCGAACCTGCGACCGTAGCGGTCGCTCGGTTCCAGACTGTAGCGCCTAGAACCGCACGGCCACTCCGGCCGGCAGGACGTTATCCACAAACGGTAATACTGTAAGTCACAATGCACCAGACCACAAAAGCAATGTACAATTACTCGTCGGATGTGCTCTCGACATCACACGTTAAGGAATGGTATTTGTTACACAGACATGGAAAACATAAATTGAAACTATGCAACTACACGGTTTTTTCATCACATTGTCTCTCAAATGTCATAGAAATTAAATAATATAACCAATGATGAAAAAGCAGGTTTATAATTAAGTTCGAGCGGGAGTTGAACCGCCGCCTCAAACATGTTCGGGGTCTGCAGCTCGAACGCGAACCATTTGACCACCATGAACTGTGTGAGGCACCTACACACAGAAACACAAGCCACATGACAGCTGCCTATTTTCTCGGAATTGCCAGAGGAGTGCGCCTTACTACTAGCACATTACGTTGTTTTAGTGGCCTACTAAAGGGGTACAAAGTTTGAAGTTAATCTGTGATCTTAACGTCATGGCCTCCCCTTGTCAGAACGATGAAAATTTGTATGTAGCCTCAGTGTGATATAAAATCGTTAGCTATGTGACTCCATTAAGCTACCTCTAATAGTTTTTAAGTAATTTACTAAAAGCTAAATTTGGAACAAAAACGTCCTTATGCGTAATAGATTAAGTATTATTTGTAATTGTTATAGAAAGTTCTAATTACAGAATTTCATTACATTGGTTAAATAACACAGCTGTACTAAGTTTCAAGGCTTTAGTGTAAATAACAATCAATGCAAGGACTCTTAAAGAAGTAGTTCTGAGGTCATGTTCTACTGACGGTTTCGTTCTAAAAGTTCTAGCCGGCAAACTTTAAATGCGGTCGAGCTAAAACTTTTTCAGTAACTAGAACAAACCTACCTCTAGTTTTATGAAAATTATGAAGATTACAAATTGTTACATACCAGAGATCTCAATTATTACGTTCCAGAGGTAGTAGTCATTTAGATGCGGCCACTTCTGCCTAGGGCTGTTGATAGACGTTCTGTTCGGTGGTCCGCTGCGCCTATATACAGGGTGGTCCATTGGTCGTGACGGGGCCAAATATGTCACGAAATAAGCGCCAAACGAAAAAACTACAAAGGACGAAACTTGTCTAGTTTGAAGGGGGAAACCAGATGGCGCTATGGTTGGCCCGCTAGATGGCGCTGCCATAGGTCAAACGGATATCAACTGCGTTTTTTAAATAGGAATTCCCATTTTTATTACATATTCGTGTAGTACGTAAATAAATATGAATGTTTTAGTTGGACCACTTTTTTCGCTTTGTGACAGATGGCGCTGTAATAGTCACAAACATATGGCTCACAATTTTAGACGAACAGGTAGGTTTTTTAAATTAAAATACAGAACGTAGGTACGCTTGAACATTTTATTTCGGTTGTTCCAATGTGATACATGCACCTTTCTGAACTTATCATTTCTGAGAACGCATGCTGTTACAGCGTGATTACCTGTAAATACCACATTAATGCAATAAATACTCAAAATGATGTCCGTCAACCTCAATGCATTTGGCAATACGTGTAACGACATTACTCTCAACAGCGAGTAGTTCGCCTTCCGTAATGTTCGCACATGCACTGCCAATGCGCTGACGCATGTTGTCAGGCGTTGTCGATGGATCACGATAGCAAATATCCTTCAAATTTCCCCACAGAAAGAAACCCGGGGACGTCAGATCCGGTGAACGTGCGGGCTTTGACAACCAATCCACCTGTCATGAAATATGCTATTCAATACCGCTTCAACCACACGCGACCTATGTGCCGGATATCCATCATGGTGGAAGTACATCGCCATTCTGTCATGCAGTGAAACATCTTGTATTAATATCGGTAGAACATTACGTAGGAAATCAGAGTACGTTGCACCATTTAGATTGCCATCGATAAAATGGGGGGCCTATTATCCTTCCTCCCATAATTCCGTACAATACATTAATCCGCCAAGGTCGCTATTATTCCACTTGTCACAGCCATCGTGGATTTTCCGTTGCCCAATAGTGCATATTATGCCGGTTTACGTTATCGCTGTTGGTGAATGACGCTTCGTCGCGAAATAGAACGCGTGCAAAAAATCTGTCATCGTCTCGTAACTTCTCTTGTGCCCAGTGGCAGAACTGTACGCGACGTTCAGACTCGTCGCCATGCAATTCCTGATGCGTAGAAATATGGTACGGGTGCAATCGAAATTGATGTAGCATTATCAACACCGACGTTTTTGAGATTCCCGATTCTCGCGCAGTTTGTCTGCTACTGATACGCGGATTAGCTGCGACAGCAGCTAAAACACCTACTTGGGCATCATCATTTGTTGCAGGTCGTGGTTGACGTTTCACATGTGGCTGAGCACTTCCTGTTTCCTTAAATAACGTAACTATCCGGCGAACGGTCCGGACACTTGGTTAATGTCGTCCAGGATACCGAGCAGCATACGTAGGACATACCCGTTGGGCATTTTGATCACAATAGCCATACATCAACACGATATCGACCTTTTCCGCAATTGGTAAACGGTCCATTTTAACACGGGTAATGTATCACAAAGCCAAAACCGTCCGCACTGGCGGAATGTTACGTGATACCACGTACTTATACGTTTGTGACTATTACAGCGCCATCTGTCACAAAGCGAAAAAAGTGGTCCAACTAAAACATTCATATTTCTTTACGTACTACACGAATCTGTAATAAAACATGGGGGTTCCTATTTAAAAAAAACGCAGTTGATATCCGTTTGGCATATGACAGTGTCATCTAGCGGGCCAACCATAGCGCCATCTGGTTTCCCCCTTGAAGCTAGACGAGTTTCGTTCTCTGTAGTTTTATCGTTTGATGCTTATTTCCTGAGATATTTGTCTGGTCACTATCAATGGACCACCCTGTATAAATACGGCCAGAAGAGGCAGCGAGAAGATACCCACTTCGCACAGAGCTACCTATCTGTCAGCGTCAGTCAAATGCCTGCGTCCGCTGTGCTTCGGATGAGGTCACAGCTAGGCAGGTACGAATCGCGTTTCTGCCACAAACAGGACGCGAACTCGCGAGGACTGTACACCGTCCTGCACCGCTTAGTTTCACAGAAGTAACTGTTCGTGTGCCACCCGCAATGCTGACAAAACAGCGTGGCAAGTGATGAGATTATTTTCCACTTTTGTGGCGAGCAATTAACTTCAAATTAGAAGTCACGGCGATAGACAATTTTACTTGGAACTTACTGTAGAGGTCGCCTCTGAACTAGTAATAGCGCTGCTTCTGATACGGAAATTATTATTATTACCAGGAATATTACCTTGTTTGTGCGATTGAACTTTTACTGAATGTGTTAATCAGTTAGCCGGCCGGAGTGGCCGTGCGGTTCTAGACGCTACAGTCTGGAACCGAGCGACCACTACGGTCGCTGGTTCGAATCCTGCCTCGGGCGTGGATGTGTGTGATGTCCTTAGGTTAGTTAGGTTTAATTAGTTCTAAGTTCTAGGCGACTGATGAGCTCAGAAGTTAAGTCGCATAGTGCTCAGAGCCATTTGAACTATTTGTTAATCAGATCTCAAAACTTTTATTTACAGTGATAGCTCCTGATCCATCTGAGTAAACAGCAAGTAGGAATATTTTCTTTCAGTGAGTACAAGAAAAATGTGGACTTGCAGACTAGAAATTATGGTCAGTATGTTCTCGAACCCTTTCTGGCTGACCGCAAAACTAGTTTTCAGGCTCTTTTAAGAACAGCAACGAATATATTTTAAATACACCCGCCGCCCCACAGCGTCCACATGACATTGTTTTTGTTTGGGAGTCAAGGTGTGCGGGACAAACTTTGCACACACATTTCTCTCCTTCAAAACATTCTCAACGATGTTTTAGCTACGTCATTGCGATTTGTGAAACTGCGGTGCCGCTCGGCCAGCATGCCAGCGTTGGTTCCATTTCACTCCACAAATTTTGTTTATGCAATGAGATTGTGTGGCCCTACCTAGCGCATGGCATGCATGAGTCGACCAATCAGGGTAACACTGTTCCAGGCCAGTGCCAACCTCATGATGGTAAAATGTGTGTCTTGTCTACAAAAATTTGTACTCAAAGTTTGTTACCTTTCTCGTTCTTCACATCGGCAATCGCTTGGAGTCGTCCTGATTTATGTTGAATTTCCACAAGACTGTAAGTTGTGCGGAAGAAAGCACTTTTTTAAAAAAAATCGGGAACAGACTATTGGGCCAATTAGGCTCCGACTGCTGTCTGGAGCTGTTTGGCAGACTTTGCTGCTCCGCAGGAGGTGTAAGTTTTTGCAATCTGCGGAACATGGTGCTTAATATCAGCAGTTCACTTCCCATATTTTTTGGTTACACAACACTGTTTACTGATTCAATTTCAGTTTGTATTTTGTTTCCTTGATCTTGTATCTGTGAGCTGCACTGATAAGGATATATTGGTGCTTCGTTCTCCATGCAGCCTCTCTTTCCTTTGGTACCTCCCACGGTGTCAGCTGATCACGAATTTTTTCCGATGTGGATGTCATCATATTTATCAGTTAAAGGCAGTTTTTCGCATGGATACTTATTATTTCTTCAAAGCAGTGCTGATTCTTGTGCCTATAGAGGAAGGCATCTTGAAACGCAGTCCACCCCTCCACCCTTGTCGACAAGGCTATTGACAGAATCAGAATTACTCCAAAGTCTTCGGCCACGATTGTTGACTACTTCCACTTGTAAGCCTCTTTCTCCTTTTTAAACTTAATCTGAGTACATAACTGGTATGCCTGCAGTGTTAATGCCCTGAAAATACATTATTCCCGTTTTCATCCAAAATTTTGACTCGTGAATGAATATTAACGCGATCTGACTTCCATTTGAGATATTCAGGAGCAATCAGGCGGAATTTCATAGCGCATCTATAAATACATAGGATAGTGAACATGAGTTTAAGTAATCCATGACTAGAACCAATACATCCAAACTTGTCAACAGTCATTCATAACATAATCAGGATCAGCACATGCCTATAACATCTCAGTATTTCACATCTATCTTATACTTGCTGTAATATGCATGCAAAGAAATAAATATAACAAATATATTATCTTCTGCTGGCAGTTTATCTGAATAATGATTCCACTGAAAGCAGAACGATTAAGTGGAATGACCTCGCCTCAACTACTACTTTAGACAAAGGATAAGTAAGCACAGGGCAACTGACTTGGGGAACGTGATAAAAAATATTTGGCTTCGGAAAGAGCAGCAATTGAAGAGAATTAGAAATCAATTTATATTACCATTCGATAAATACACTCGAAAAATATTTGTAATGAAATGACATATGAACTACATAGCACCACATGGAATACAAAACGTAATGTTACGCGTATGTAACGCGTACGGCCGCCTAGAATTAGTAGGAGATAAGATGAATTTGTCTCGCGGAATGCCCACATAGCCGGAAAAGGGTAGATCCCAGAGCTGAGAATGTGACCAGCAGGTGCTCACACTGCCTTTGTGCAGATGTACTCGCAGCAATGGTGGACTTTGAGACGATCTTAAAGAGAGCTAAGTTAAAGCTCTCTGAACTTCGACAGTATAGTTACATATCAAAGCGAATACGAATACTTCTGCAATCTCAGAAAAATGGGGTGCATCCAATGGCACAACAGGGTTTCAGTTATCTTTAAAACACCAAATGTTAATAATCGTCCCTGAAACCTACGTATCTCTATCTATTTTATTTATTGATTTACGATGTCTTTTATATCTTTTTCATTTTGCAAATGTTTATCAGAACATCTCCACATTTACACAGCTAATGAATACAGCATGAATACCTCATATTAAGCCATACTTGCGTTTTCATTTAATAAACAGTTTACTATTGTGCCAGTGACCTAACTTAAATGTTGGTTGCAAAGGCTATTAAAAAAGTGATATTAGCGAACACCACAGATGGAAAGACAACCACAAGACGTCTCTGTCAAGAATCCATAAATAATTGTATAAATAATATTTAGGTATAATCTGTAGTCATTTAACGTAAGCACAATTCCACAAGAATACTTGTTATTTTTAAACCAACTATTAATTATATCTGTAAACGCTCATAACATTTCTTTATTTAAATATTGTTGTAATATATTAATTTAGTTAGAGAAAGTGGTCACGTGGAATCAAATCATGAGAACCAAGTATATTTGGTGGGGATGGCCTTCAGCCAATGAGAGTTGGACACTGGAAGAATACTTCTGGAGTCAAGTGGAGACTGGGACTTTTCTAGTGAAAAGTTCTAGGGAGCGTCCTCTATATCTGGTGGCGAGATCTGGAAGAATACAGCCGGCCGGGGTGGCCGAGCGGTTCTAGGCGCTACAGTCTGGTACCACGCGACCGCTACCTTCGCAGGTTCGAATCCTGCCTGGGGCATGGATGTGTGTGCTGTCCTTAGGTTGGTTAGGTTTAAGTAGTTCTAAGTTCTAGGGGACTGATGACCTCAGAAGTTAAGTCCCAAAGTGCTCAGAGCCATTTGAACCATTTTTGGAAGAATACAAACCTGTCTACAGTAATGTACGCGATTCAGACGTACAGGTGATTGTTTCTGGGCAGTGAACGCCTTCTAGAATACTCTAACTTTTGAACGGACTTTATACACACATCAAAAATAGTTATGCATCACGTCGATTCCGAGAGTTCCGGAACCTGTACAGAAAACTGGAATAAACATCGTTTCCGCTCTTTTTATTGCTCATGAAAACCACACATTGCATGTTGTACCACCATACAGCGAAACCTTCAGGGGTGGAGGTCCAGATTGCTGTACACACCGGTACCTCTAATACCCAGTAGCACGTCCTCTTGCATTGATGCATGCCTGTGTTCGTCGTGGCATACTACCCAGGAGTCCATTAAGGCACTGTTGGTTCAGATTGTCCTACTCTTCAACGGCGATTCGGCGTAGATCCCTCAGAGTGGTTGGTGGGTCACGTCGTCCATAAACAGCCCTTTCAATCTATCCCAGGCGTGTCCGATAGGGTTCATGTCTGGATAACATGCTGGCCACTCTAGTCGAGCGATGTCGTCATCCTGAAGGATGTGCACGATGGAGGCGCGAATTGTCGTCCTTGAAGACGAATGCCTCGCCAATATGCTGCCGATATGGTTGCACTATCGGTCGGAGGATGGCATTCACGTATCGCACACCCGTTACGGCCCTATATAATGCCACCCCAAAACAGCAGGGAATCTCCACCTTGCTGCGCTCTCTGGACAGTGTGTCTAATGCGTTCACCCTGACCGTGTTGCCTCCAAACACGTCTCCGACGGTCGTCTGATTGAAGATGCCAACGCTGAGTGGCCCATACGGCATGTTGTTGGGCCCATCTGTACCGCGCTACATGGTGTCATGGTCGCAAAGATGGATCTTGCCATGGACGTTGGGAGTGAAGTTGCGTATCATGCAGCCTATTGCGCACAATTTGAGTCGTAACACGACGTTTTGTGGCTGCCCGAAAAGCATTATTCAACATGGTGGCTTTGCTGTCAGGGTTCCTCCGAGCCAGAATCCGTAGGTAGCGGTCATCCACTGCAGTAGTAACCCTTGGGCGGCCTGAGCGAGGCATGTCATCGACAGTTCCTGTCTCTCTGTATCTCCTCCATGTCCGAACAACATCGCTTTGGTTCACTCCGAGACGCCTGGACACTTCCCTTGTTGAGAGCCCTTCCTGGCACAAAGTAACAGTGCGGACGCGATCGAGCCGTGGCATTGACCGTCTAGGCATGTTGAAATACAGACAATACGAGCCGTGAACTTCCTTCCTGGTGGAATGACTGAAACTGACCGGCTGTCGGACCCTCACCGTCTAATAGGCGCTGCTCATGCATCTCTGAACAGTCAAAGGGACTGTGTCTGTGATACAATATCCACAGTCAACGTCTGTCTTCAGGCATTCTGGGAACCGAGGTGATGCAAAAAATTTTTTTATGTGTATATTTCGAGAGATCTGAATGTGCTCCAGAGTGGGATGCTAACTTTCGCCGCTTAATTTACGGAACTGAGAATAGATAGAGTATGAGTTACTATTCTTCGAACTGTCTGTGTTAATTTGTGAATCATCATCTTGAACTCTGAACTATTTTGAACGGGATAATCTTTCGTGTTTTGTGATCACGATATGATCTTAGTTTTCGCGAGTCTTTGATGAGTGTTTAGTCTGGGGATTTTGCTACTATTCTCGTAACGCTCTCAGCGTAACATGACTGCATTTGATAGGGGTATTTTCTGTCTATACTTTAACTGAACGTCGTAGAGCCACTTACCGTTACTTTGAGATGTCCCTTCTTGATAAACATTATTCAACATAATTCTCTGTTGTTTTCATCAGCTACAGACGTCTTTTATCTTTTATTTTACATTTCTGTGTATTTTATTATCTCTCAGTTCTAGCCAATAAACTATTTGACGCCATGATCACAGCTACATGTTATTATTTGCAGTGAATTAGCTGCGGGGCATGAAAGTGGACGTGTACGGCTCGACCCTGTGTCTACATCGAGCCGTTCTTTTTAAAAAGAGCCGTGCATAGCCCCAGTACCTGGAGTACGAGTAACCACAGGTGAAGAGGCCACTGGTTTGCTCGTATCAGAAACTAATTAGAAGAGCAACTACTCAGCAGCAACTGTTAGGTAATGTCGAAAAGACAACAAATCTTCAAAAATAGAACAAACAGGAACGAAATATAATCTCTAATTCCTTTAATAATACTCTCCAAGAAGAAGAAGAAAAAGGAGAGAGAGAGAGAGAGAGAGAGAGAGAGAGAGAGAGAGAGAGAGAAAGGAACACCACACACTACAAAGGAGTTATGCAAGTTGGTCACACATTGATATTCATACAGGTATCAGTGTTAAGGCCAAAACTATAAACTTTGGTGACTGTGCGGCTGGTCCCGGCGGAGGTTCGAGTCCTCCCTCGGGCATGGGTGTGTCTGTGTTTGTCCTTAGGATAATTTAGGTTAAGTCGTGTGTAAGCTTAGGGACTGATGACCTTAGCAGTTCAGTCCCATAAAATTTCACACATATTTGAACATTTTTTTATGAGCTTTGGTAGTCATTGGATAAATATGTGACGCTGCAGCGCAATTTCACTGTGCAGCTGGCAAGCATAGTAAACAGGGGATATGTTGATACTAGAGCATAATGTCTTTGTGAATTCCATCCCAGGTACTCAGCTGGACAGTAGCTATGCCTTAAAGATAGGCGCATTCACAATATACACAGACAAAGTATATGAGACAGGAAGTGTAATTGGACTCGCAGAAACTTATCGGAGTGAACAGCGAATTGCTCGAATTTGAATAGGAGCGGTACCTATATTCTACATTGTTGGCAAAAGTGGGTGAACCACAGGTGAACATAACGTCAAGAAGGGAGCGATCGACCTAGAGCAGGGGCAACAAAACTTTTGGCTTGTTGGCCACGCCTGGGCCGAAGCGCTTAGCCTCACTGCAAATTTCCCCCACCACCACTCTACACTGTCTGAGCGTGAGGAGGGGGAAGAGGTGGTAACTGCGAAAACGTGCTGCTTTAAAAGGGCAGTGCAGCCACAATGTATACGACTCGGTTTTATATTTCACGTTTCTCAACAACATAGATTACAGACAAAACAAATTTGCAGTATTATTTAATTAGCTTTGATGAGCTGAAGAATTAATATAATTTTTATGTGGTACATACTGTTGACATATGGACAGATACAGACAATTTCACAGTTTCACACTTAAGTTTCCAATAGAAGAAAGGTCTTTAACACAAATATGTTGATCGAAATATTATAACACTTTTACAGCCTGATTATGGAGACTGGAAACTATACCTGAGGAAAACAATGTAGACGTACTGGATAGTTTTAACGCAAAAAAATTGTCACTGTAACTGGAATTACCTTGCAGATCAATCACTTATATCTGCATGTGCACAAGGGTGCTTTCAACTGAAATGACTAACGCTCTCCAAAACACCGATAAAACAAATGTAAGATTGACAGTGTCCTCAGAAACTTCACAGAACTATCCTTACTGCAATGAATTCTTGAGACTTCAAGTTTTCTTTAATGACAGTGAGCTTAGGAAACTGGACTTTATTTGGCAGAATATGTCCCTTCTACAACGCGATTTTATTTTTAAGTGAAACCTCATGAAATGTCTTACTGTTGGCAGTGTGTAGTCCAGTCTACTTAAAATGCGAAATCTGCAGTCCATTTCTGATTTTCTAATTTTCGTTCCTTCATTCCTTTTGCCTTCATAAATTCAATAACAGCGAGTTTTAAATCGAAAAATCGTCCCAGGAATGCCCCCTGACTTAATCAATGTACTTTGCAGTAATATATGAAGCCTCCACACTCTTCTTTCAGTTTCATTGACAACTGTTGCAACTGATAATAGAATAATGCGTACTACTCCAGAAATTTTACTATTCGTACCACCAATTTCTTCATGTGCTCCATGCCTACAAATTTAGCACAAATTGCTTCTTGATGTACAGACTAATGAATCCCATCTATCGATCATTGTAATTTTTTTCCTCTTCCACTGTCAACTAAAGCTTTAAATTCTTTCTGCATGGTAGTGTAATGTCGTTTTCTAGCAAATATGCAGTACCCGTGGTTTATGTGAATTGACAATTCTCCTCCCTCTCTTCCATCATTGGCATTCCCTTTAAAGGATTCGACAGATCGCTAGACTGCCTCTTTTTGTGCAAAGACCCACTGGACTTGTGAACGTCCTTCATACCACGAACAAATAGTGAAGGGTAAACAGCGGTGACACCACGATCTGCCGAACTCACAGAGTTGTCGCGACCGAAAAATGTCACAGCGCAATGCTAAATGAAATGTCGCGCTGTTCCGGAAACTTCCGAGAAGGTCCGAGCAAAGAAGAGACAGGTCGGGCCTTAGCCCTGCACGTGTGAGTGTGACATGCCGTGGCCATCGCTGACCTAGAGAAACGACAGTCCATAAGGACCTAGCAGTCGTCAAAGACGTACTCAGAACCCCGTATTCTTCATTATCATCGATCCGACGCGCAACTGGTGCTTCAGTGACCACAAAGGTGGCTCAAAGAGAGTTCACGGCACCCCTTGTGCCAACTACCATTGACCTCTGTACACCAACAAGCCCGTTTTCAAGAACATTTGGCCTGGAATCTCATTGACTGGAGTAGAACTGTCTTCAGTCCCCATTCTAAATGAACCACAATGAACAACAAAGATGTGTCTAGAGATGCCACAGATAGCCGTCATATACCAACGCGACGTTCACCCGCCATGTGGCCCGACAACCATAGTGCTGATCTATGTGCATTTATTTTCATATCAGTACACCTTTGGTTGTCATCTGTGGCACCCTTACAGCACCGCAGTACGTCGACGATATTCTGTGCCCTGTTTTGTTCCCTGGACTTACATTTCAGCAAGATAAAGCCCACCCGCACACGGCGAGAGTTTCTACTGCTTGTCTTCGTATCTGCCAAACCTTACTTTGGACAGCAAAGTCACCAAATCTCTCCACGAATGAGAACTTTGGAGCCCTCCAAGCAACTAGAGACTCTGACGGTATCACGTGCCAGTTGTACAGAATTTGGCAAGATATCCCTCAGCAGGGCATGCAATAACTCTATGAACCAATGCCAAGCTGAATAACTTCTTGCAAAAGGACCCGAATAGACCAACGCATTATGGACTTGTTCAATTTGTGAAGCTCTTCCTATTGAAACAAATCAACCAGTATTTCTGAAGTTGTGATCATTTCTTTGTCTGTATATGCAGATCACATTTGTAGTGGGGCAAAGATGGCATTACCCCACTACGCATTATTGCCAGATTTATTCAAGATGGAATGGTGGTATCACACCGCTCTGCATGGCTACCAAATTCACAATCTCTGCTGGACCTATTGTTCTGTTCCATGTCACGCCTCTACAGTTTTTAAACTACTGATCTGTTAACAGGTTTTCCATGTCACCCTCTCACCCTCTGGAAGTCCCCAGCCTTCCTCTTTCCCAGAAACCCTGCAGCACTTTTGATAACAAATTAATAGACTAATTAATTACATCGATAAATGAATTACCCCCTCCCTGTCTGGTAACACCCCAGGGCCTCACCTCGCATCACCCACTCCCCCTCCCCTCCACATTTGGTAATTGGTGGGAAAAGGACTCAGTCTGTGATGGAGAGGAAGGATCTTGTGGTACGAAATTGAAGTCAATGTCAATATGTGACAGAGGGTATACTGTTTATTTATAAAATTCAGTTTTTAGGGATTCACACTCTTTATTTGGCGGCACAAGATCTCATGAAGCAACTGCAAGTCCTAATTACACAAGTACACTGCTGCAGATTGGATATGTTGCTTTGTTTGAAAATTTTTGTGTGTATGCTAACTTTGACATGCAGGGATCGACTGAGTTAGTACACAGTGCCACTAGCAGGGGACATCCCACACTCCTCGACTTCTCCCTCCCTCTCCACTTCGCCCAGAAAAAATGGTGGGAAAAAGACTCACTCTGTACTGCAAAGGAAAGATCTCACGGCACGAAATTCAAATCAGTGTCAATGATATAGTGATGCATATTTTATATAATCAATTTGTGCGAGACAGAGATATCTCACTTGGGTAGAGCTCGCGTCTGTGCCCATTTCCTACGGTGTAATAGCTGTAAGCACCGAGGAATAGAATGAAGTGCGATATAGTAGCCGCTTTTTGGGGCCTCATTCACATGTGTCGGTCGCCTGGATGCCGCCACATGGTTCACAAACCCCCCAAGGTCC
Source organism: Schistocerca cancellata (assembly GCF_023864275.1). Lineage (NCBI taxonomy): Eukaryota > Metazoa > Arthropoda > Insecta > Orthoptera > Acrididae > Schistocerca > Schistocerca cancellata. The sequence continues at coordinate 280,478,410 of NC_064632.1, read as the reverse complement.
TAATTACAGATCACAGTTGAAATGGTTCAAATGGCTCTGAGCACTATGGGACTTAACTTCTGAGGTCATCAGTCCCCTGTAACTTAGGACTACTTAAACGTAACTAACCTAAGGACACTACACACATCCATGTCCGAGGCAGGATTCGAACCTGCCACCGTAGCGGCCGCGCGGTTCCAGACTGTAGCGCCTAGAACCGCCGGGACACCCCGGCCGGCACAGATCACAGTACTCAATATCACCGACCATGGATTGGACGTTGGCTTCCTTTGGTCTGATGACCCCAAACGAAGTATGAAGCGGCGGCATTCTGTTGATCTGGAAATTCCAGACTCGCTTCGTGTCTCCGACTCTCGCAAGAACCTACATACTGGTTGTGCATGTATGTGAACCAACATCTCCAAACACGCAGACAGCGATTTACATCTCTCCTCAGAATACTGTGATCCTATCGGCTAATGCCAGGGACAAAGGAAGAGCTGATACAATTTCGATATCAAAAATAGAGCGAAATAGTCTATTTGCACTGCCCTATCAAATTAATTGTTCAACAATTTACAGTAGTCAAACGGATCGCTTGAAACATTAACCTCCACCTTACAATGACCCTTATTTGTAATAAAACATATTTTCAACATTTGAGTATCACACGCACACATTATGAAAACGAAGTAATGAAATGTCTGCCACAAATATATCGTTGCCTACATATATCTGAGGTCTTGTATGCACCAATATTTGCCTACAGAAACACCCTCCTCCACCACAACGTTTCCACTAAATTCTACCGATCACACAAACTAGCAATCGCAGAGCGTGTGCCGTCTGCCGACTGCCGGGTAGCTCCATCCACGCTGGCTGGAAGAGGCCCATACTAGCACCAACCTTCCCGGCACCTGCACGCATCCACACACCTGCTGTGCTGAACACTCAGAGGTCGCCAAGCAGTCAACCAATCAATTTACGTGGGGGGAGGGGTGGGGAATAAATGTCCAGTGGAAACACCCATCATACTGAATATTCTCATGCAACGCATACGTAAAAGTATGGCATAGGCTATATTTCCTCTAAGTATTCTCTCATCAGGTAAAAAATCTGCTCTAAAAATCAGCTTAATATCTGTTACATCCTGCATTACAGGACTAGAATATTATACATAAAATAACCAAACGCTTCAGAATTTATAAAGTCTCATAAGGTAAGAGGACAGACCAGTTGTAAATCTTAGATTTAGACAAAATATCACTTTATAAATTCGATAATACAGCTGATTTTATTACGGTGGTTATCTCTCCCTGTGTAGGTGGGAGGCTTAAATTCCATCAAAAATATCGCCACAACGAAAAAACGTCTGATTACCACTCCAACTCCCAAATCATATTCGTGGTACCCTAGCTCTCGCTTCCACCCACCAGTGGGGGCGTTCGCGGAATACACTCATCAGGTGGCTCAAATGGGAAGCCCTGGAGGGAAGACAATTGTTCTTTTCAGCTATTGAGAACCGACATTTAACGCTGATCGCACGAGGATTCTACCCTGCAAACAGAGTTTGCTTAAGGACCGCAAAGACTAGATAACAGAATTTAGCGCCTATAAGGAGGCGTGTAGGCAGTCTTTTTTCATCTCTATTTGCAGATTGAAAACGAAAAGGAATGACTAGTAGTGGTACAGAGGACCCTACGCCATACGCCACACAATGCCTTGCAAAGTAAGCATATAAATGCAGAAGGAACGGTGTAGAGCTCATCTCTCAATTCCTCTTTCGTCAGAGTGTCAATTGCCTACGATATTCTCACGAATCTTCTAGCCTTCGATATGTAGCATTTGAGTCCACATGATTTGCGTGGGTAAGAGATGTCCTCAACCAAGTCACAGACCCCCTGCTAATTCTCTCCAAATCCCATCACGTTCTGATGCACTGCTCCATTAGTTAGAAGGTAGACTAGGTAGAGAGCTATCACAATAAGAAAAATAGCACACTAACATACAGGAGGAAATTAAAATATCATGCATGGTATACCCAGACTGCATAAATAAATTTAGAAGCATAACACCTACAATTCATTGATATCGAATGACCGTCTGTAAATATCACCCTGTACATGTCCTGATCTCATTTATCGTATTCCTTTGATTAGCACATTAGATATACGACAGCATAATGGTGTCAGAGACTTATTTGACAGCACTGTCTGCCTGTCTCTCTCTCTCTCTCTCTCTCTGTCTCTCCTCGTAATTTTTATAACATCCAATGGAGTAAAACTAAGAACTATAAACACTTTGCTAACGTCATAAAATATTACTGCATCCCTCTCTTATGAGATATCGAAAACAAATACTGTCTGCACGTTGACACTGAGCATATGTGGCAATCCTATTAAATACACAGGTGTTGGGTCATTGGAGCAGGTCGCCAGTGATCGAAGTCACTTGCACAGATCAGTGTAAAGTTTTGTCACCTGTACTGAAGGAGGACCATATTCCACAAACTATCAGTCACAAGAGAGGGTTCTTCTGTTCTTCTTTCGTAAGTGGTTTGATACATTGTTCTCTGCTGTAATACATCCAAGCAGTGTATGACTACAGCTTTGTAACTGCCATACATTTTGAATTTCCACCATAACTTGGAGGTCTGTGTCAAGCGCAAAACTGACATTAACATGTTTCAATAGATTGGTTCTCACAGAAAGCTGGACTTGGTGTAAATTATGCTGCTTCCACAACATACAGGATGGTTGAAATAAGACAGCGGCAGTATTTCTTATTGACAAAAATGTGGAGGGTATCGCAACATATGGAAACTGAGAGGTTGCGGCACTGTGGAGTGTTTCCAAACATTGTCCGAAGGGACGACCTCTACATTTAATCTCATATTCCACAGTGATGAGGTAGCAGATGTCTTGGTGATCTGTTTCGAAGAGACTATGAGCATTGATTGCTTATATTGCAGCCAAGTACATGGCCACTGTTTCAGTGCTGGCCATCCGTGAAAGGTGTGGCTCCCAGCAATACACTCTCCCTCTCAAACAAGGGGTATAAGTCAATCGTTATGTGGTAAAGAACATCGTACCAGTGGACAGATGGGATGGAAGAGACACTGTTGATATGTGATGATGCACTGCAATAAGCATCACAGTTGATAGTGCGATCACTTTTAATAATTTTACCGGTTTATTACGTAATTTCAACGCCATTTAATGATGTGGCAGCAGGCTCTCCATTTTCTGTATCATCTCTAAACTGTCAAAAAAAAAAAAGGTTCAAATGGCTCTGAGCACTATGGGACTAAACATCTATGGTCATCAGTCCCCTAGAACTACTTAAACCTAACTAACCTAAGGACAGCACACAACACCCAGCCATCACGAGGCAGAGAAAATCCCTGACCCCGCCGGGAATCGAACCCGGGCGTGGGAAGCGAGAACGCTACCGCACGACCACGAGATGCGGGCTCTAAACTGTCCCTCCATTACTTTGTGAGTACCATATACTAGATTGCGAATGTGGATATATGACTGGGCAGTGCGTCCATTCATGATTATTTCTCGGACATATACACCAATGTATACTGTACCTGTACCAAAGCAGTTCGGTTATCTACATGTTTCTAGCACTTTGATCGCAGGGTGGAATTTATGATTATGATAGGCCATCTTTCCCTTTGTGTATTCTCGCATTCATAGGATAAAGTTGAAGATTGAAAGTTCTCCCTGCACTGGCTTTGACCAATCCTACCTGCAGCACTGTACCCTATTTAATTTGCAACTGATTAGAAGTGGAGGAACAGAGTGACCTAGATCTCCTCAGATGCATGCATGTCAAGGAAGTTAGCACCTCTCATCGGTGTATAGTAGATATGGGAGTGTTGGGGCGATTCAACAGACAGTTACGAAGAAATTGATGGTTTATGCGTGATGGAGTTCCAGTTGGATGGAGTTTCAAGCACTTAAGACAAATCAACTATGCTATCGATTTTGAAGTATTGTTCTAGTGTCTGGGGTCAGTACCAAGAAGCTATTAGCAAGAGAAAAACGATTGTAGAACATAAACACATGCAGTGTTAATGCTAAACAGTTATGCGCTTAAACACGTTATGTTGACGTGATGTGGTTTCCGAAATATTAGTCATGCAGAGTGCAATGTTATTAATACCCTAATGCACGACATGTATGTCCAACATCTGACATACATCCATCCTGCAAATGTTCTATCCTACTCACTATGGTGACAAACTTTAAGATGATAAAACTACTTCCTTCTGCACCAAAGAAAAACATAGATTCTCTGTGATACACGCAAAATAGATCTTTCTGGAGGTGTGTAGCACCCAGCACTCACAACCGATTAGAATCAGAAATTATGCTATGCTCGCATCAGTTCTATAAAATGAACACAACAATGAAAAATATATCTTATGAGGAAACAGACAAATCCATAGCAGTATTGTTTGGCACGTGAAATAGCACTCCATGCTGCACTAACCCTGTAAACAGAACAACTGTCAAGCAAATGCACACACACACAAGTTTTGCAGTACCTCACAAACCTCTGTCAGTGACTTAGAAAACGAGTTTCAAACATTTTACGTAAATCACTTGTGCTAACAATCCTGAAACATTTTTCCAGTGTTTGGTTTCCATACCAAAAAGGTATCAGGAAGAGAGAAATGATCGTGGAACATAAACACATTTCAAGGGCTACACGGCTATGTACTTAAACATATTATAATGCTACAGCGGTGCGGCTTCCGACCTATTAGTCATGTGGAATTCAACGCTGTTGATATTCCAATGTAAAAAATGTATTCCAGCGCATGACATACATTCTCCCAGAAAGTTTCTCTTCGACAAACTATGATGGCAAACTGTAAGGTTATAAAACAACTACCTTACAAACCAAAGGAAACGTGAATTCCTTGTAACACAAACAATACATAGGATTCTGGAGGTGTAGGACACTTGCTATTTACGAATTTCAAACCCGATTACAGTTTGGAAATTATGATATGTTCACAACAGTCCTATAAAATGAACGTCGGCAGCTGAAAATGCCTGTGAAGAAACAATGTCATCTTATGAGGAAATCAGTAGCCAGAGGAGATGCAACAGTCTTATTGCGGTTTACTATCACCCCTGGTAGCCTTTCTCTTGCACACAGAAATCACGGTCCGATGTTAGGTTGTATTGCTCATGTGAGGGATAATATAGCTGTTTCGTCTTGACACCATGTCTCTAGAATGCCTTCTCTTGCCACTGTTAAGGGGTGTCTATGTACCATCAGTCCACTCTCGTCCTGAGAATATGCAATTTTATTGAGTTCGGTCGGTACTCACATTATTTTTTTCCTCTAATTTTATGTATTCTTAGTCAATTTCTGTAATTTCGATAAGTTTTCGCGATTTTATATATTTCATGCTATTTCCATTAACTTTTACGTGTTTAACATCAATATTTCTTGATAACACCAGATTTTCCTCGAATTTTACCGATTTTATGTCATTTTTCTATATTTTTTTGAAAGTTTTCCATATGTACGTTTGTGGTCATATTGATGACATAGCCATGTGTTGTTTGATTTACTGTGAGAATATTTGCACGCTTTATACACTAACCTACTAAAACATCTTAAGACTTCCCTCTTCCTGATGATCTACATGCAAGCATTCTGGATAGGACGTCATGAAAAGTATAGTAACAGTCGCTTTGTACCTATATGTGGCTCAGCAAGTGCTGCAGATGATGGATGTATTGGAAACTCGAAGTCCGGAAAGAATTCCGTGTACTGCTCCGACCCATCTGAGAGCCTGTCTACAGATTCTTGTAGTGCTGCTCTTGATGGAAGCGCGAAGTATGGTAACAGTTCTACGTATTTTATTGACTTCCAATCCATCATGTAGGGATTTGCAACAGGGAGTTTACATGTGTGCGGAGTTGATTTCTATTGCTGCTCAGATTATTTTTTTTAATACAAGTACATACTCTTATGGCTTACCAGATGTGCTTCATTATTTCTATTTCTACCTTCTGACTATGATATGTACCCACAGTTCTGTCAGGACATCTAAAAACTATAGCTTTTGGGTATTTATTTTTATTACCCCAGTAGTAAGGTAGCATCTTGAGCCGTAAGAGTTTTCCTTCTCTTTCCCTACGTATAGACTGCATCTCCCTGGCAGCGTCATTTATAGACAACCAGTTAGCAAGTTATATGTCCGAACTGTATCCATCTACCGCTGACAACTCTACGCGCATACACATAGAGACTCTGTACGCATACTGCCAATCGTGTATTCACAATTCCAATCACTTGTATGTTATTTTAAACAGTGTCACAGCTCTGCAAATAGCGAGATACTCTTCGCGAAGCGGTTCTTCAGTGGGTGTAAAAATTTAAATTCATGCTACTAAAGAGAATAACATCTCTGAAGTAATTTGTATTACCAATATTTGCAACATGATTGTCTACATTCTCCAGTACTAACAACCATCCACGGCGTCCTGCTGCGCCTATCACAGCTTCTTTTATACTCCAAAGATCCACGATGACGTCACGTGATCACCACGATCACACTATTTTGTGTGCTAAATAACCGTTGGATGAAGGGAGACAGTCCTTCCTCAGTATTATTCGTATGCACGTTCAGAACAACACATAAGTGAGGCAGTATTGTGTAGCATTGTATTCGAATGCCTCCAACCACATATTCAGCAGTTGCAGTACATTTGCTCTATTTTCTGTATGTCTTTGTCTGTGCAAGTGTCTTCGAAAATAACTTGTATAAAAGTATAAAAGGGAGAAATCTACATTTCGCGTGAGAAATGCGAGCTGCAAAGACAGCACTATCCCTGTCTCGGATTGGGTACAGTGGATTCTTTAAACTGGGGATGTCTATGTTGGGGTGGAATATACAGGGTGTACCAAAAGAAACATCTGACTTGACCCGTCTATATTTCTGAAACTGATGAATTTTTTTTCATATCTCTTCATAGGTGTTCAATACGCCCCCCTTGAGAAGCACGGCGTATGTCCCACAATGCAGCGAGCATGTCTTGAGTTACAACTTCCACAGCTGCTGTTATGCGATGTCTCAGTTCATTCACTGTTGTTAGTAGCGAAGGCACATAAACAGTTTCTTTTATAAACCCCCACAAGAAATAACCACATACAGTCAGGTCCAGTGACCTTAGAGGCCAGTAAAGTAAGGCTGAATCATATGGTCCAGTGCGACCGAGTCATCGTTCAGTAACCCTTTGATTTAAAAATTCCCGCATTTCCAGACGCCAGCGTGGCGGTGCGCCATCCTGTTGGTAAATGAGGTCGTTCGAATCAGTCTACAATTGTGGGAAAAGAAAGTTCTCAAGCATATAGAGATATGTGCTTCCTGTAACAGTGCTATCAGCAGAGAAAAATGGACCATACACCTTTTCCCGAGAAACTGCACAAAACGCTTTAAATTTTAGAGAGTCCCTGCCATGTTGTACAACTTCATGTGGTTGTTCCGTACCCCATATTCTCACATTATGACGGTTCATCTTTCCATTTAAATGGAATGTTGCCTTGTTACTAAACACTAAGCCTGGAAGAAAACTGATATCCTCCTTTTGCCAAGGACGATATTACAGAACACCCCATGTTGTTGTTTGTCACCTTCACGAAGAGCTTGCAGTAGCTGAATTTTGTATGGTTTCATCTGTAAATATCGACGCAACACACGCCAGATGGAGATCCGGGGCATGTGGAGCTGTCGAGCTGTACGGCGAACGGATTTCTGCGGACTCATTGTGAAACTATGGTGGATGCGTTCGACGTCTGCGTCAGACACTTGGGAACGGCCCGGCGATTTCCCTTCTCCCAAACAACCTGTTTCTCGGAATTATTCATGCCATCGTCTAATGCTCTGTGCTGCTGGAGGATCCACGCCATACCTGGTACGAAAGTCATGCTGAACAGTTATTGCTGTCAGGCACTGCACAAAATGTAGAACACAAAACGTTTTCTGTTGTCCCGACACCATTTTTACTAGAACTGAAGTGGGCGCACACTGCTGCTATCTATCGGGAACCATGTAAGATTCAAGAGTTTGCTATTTGCAACAGTATGTTATTCACGCAGCTATCTCAAATAACATAATAGTTAGAATTTTTTAAAATCGGATGATTTTTTTTGTACACCCTGTACATCCAAGCCGCAGCTGTTTGTGTCACAGTGCGCCATGGCCGATGGCGTGAGTGGTTATGAAGCTTTGGCAGCCAGAAGTCACGCATTAATTTGAACTTTGACGTGTTGTTAGGTGCAAAGAATGCGTCGACCTGTCTGCTCTTGCCACGGCAAGGGGCGCTGGCGAGTGGTGGGTGAGCGGCGGAACAGTGGCAGAAGCGGACGTGTGCGCTGGTTGAGAAGATACATTATGATGAGTGTGTGCGTTGGACGATTGTGCCCGCCCCCCCCCCTCCCCCCCCCCCCCCCCAATCATGTAAATTGATCGGTTGACTGTTTGATGACAGTCTATCCGACTCCTGAGTGTTGGGTACGGCAGGCATGTGGGTGCCAAGGGGATTGGCGCATGCTAGTCTCTACCGGCCGGCGTGGATTGGGCTACCCAGCAATCGGCGGATGGTGCGCCCTTTGCGACTGCGAGTTTGTGTGATCAGTAGGTTTTTTTTTCACCAGGTATGTTTAGTGGAAACGTTGTGGTGGAGGAGGGTGTTTCTGTTGTCAAACGCTGGTGCGTACAAGACCTCGGATGTATGTAGGCAACGTTACTTGATTTTCATAATGTTTGCGTGTGATACTCAAACATTTAAAATATATTTTATTACGAATAAGGATCATTGTAAGGTGAGGTGAATGTAGTAAGTGATCTATTTGATTTCTGTAAATTGTTGAACAATTAATTTTGCAGGGTATTGCAAATGAACTATTACGCTCTATTTTTGATATCGAAATTGCATCAGCTCTTCCTTTGTCCTCCACATTAGCCAATAGGAACACAGTATTCTGAGGAGAGATGGAAACCTCTATCTGCGTGTTTGGAGACGTTGGTTCACACACACAAACAGGAAGTAGTCTCTTGGGAGAGACAGAGACAGGATTCGAGTCTGGAATTTCCAGATCAACAAAATGCCCCCACCTGATGCTTCGTTTGGGGCCACGAGATGAAAGGAGGCCGACATCCGGTCAGTCGTCCATGGTATTTGGTATTGTGATGTGTAATTAGGAACTTTTTGACCTAGCGGCAGCGACAGGGCGACAGACATGCGAGGAAGGCCCCAAACAGCGTCTACTATATCGCACTTCATTCCATTCCTTGGTGCTTACAGTTATTACGTCATAGGAAGCGCGCGTGTGGGTGTGGACGTCAGCTCTGTCCAAGTGGGGAGCCCTATCTCCCACAAATTTATTATATAAAGAATATGGATCAATATATTATTGACATTGACTAGAATTTCGTGTCATGACATCATTTCTCTCCAGCACAGAGTGAGTTTTTTCCAGTCAATTTTTTTCTGGGTGTCTTGGAGAGGGAGGGGACGAGAGGTGTTGTGGGACGTCCGCTGGTAGTGCCTTTGTGTACTAGCTCTGTCGATTCCTGCACGTCAAGGTGGGAAAACACACAAAAGTTTTCTAACAAGGCAACACATCCAATCTGCAGCAGTGTAATTAATTAGAACATGTAGTTGCTGCATGAGATCTTTTGCGCCAAATAACGAGAGTCAACCCCTGAAAATTGAATTTTATAAATAAGCAGTATATCCTGTGCTACATGTTGATATTGACTTCAATTTCCTCTCCAACACAGATTGACTCCTTTTCCCACTAATCTACAGATAGGGGAGGGAGGGGGATAGTGTGAAGCGAAGTGAAGTCTGGGGAGTTTACCAGGGAGGGAGGGGGTAATTAATTTGTCGATTTAATTAATTAGTCAGTTAATTTGATACCAAAACTGCTGCAGACTTTCTGCGAAGTAGGAAGGCTCCAGATTTGCTAGATGGGGAGAGGATGACATGGAAAACCACTTAACAGAATACTGGGTTAAGGAGGGTTAAAAAGCCGCTCGGAGTAGCCGCGCGGTTAGAAGCGCCATGTCACTGATTGCGCGGTCTCTCCCGCCAGAGGTTCGAGTCCTCCTTCGGGCATGGGTGTGTGTGTTGTTCGTAGCAAAGTTAGTTTAAGCCGTGTGTATGTCTAGGGACCGATACCCTCAGCAGTTTGGTCCCATAGGAAATCACACATTTGAACATTTGTGGGTTAAAAATTTGGTAATCAAGGGGGACGAGAAATAACTATAGGTTAAGAGGAGGGAGATGGGATGATGTGAAACTGAACAATAGGTTAACGGAGGATTATAAATTTGGCAACCATGTAGAGTGGTGTGATACCGCGATTACATCTTGAATAAATCTGGTAACAATGTAGACTGGGGTGATGCCAGCTTTGACTGCTATTGACATCTAGCGACTTCCGTCCCATTCTGATAATTCCTTCGTGGAGTGTCTTTCTTGACTTAGAGTGTATTAAAAAAGAGAGATAATAACATTACCCATGGCCTATACAGGGTGGTCCAATGATAGTGACCGGGCCAAATATCTCACGAAATATGCATCAAACGAAAAAACTACAAAGAACGAAGGTGAAATGAAGGGGGAAACCAGATGGCGCTATGGTTGGCCCGCTAGATGGTGCTGCCATAGGTCAAATGGACCACTTTTTTCGCTTTGTGATAGATGGCGCTGTAATAGTCACAAACGTATGGCTCACAATTTTAGACGAACAGTTGGTAACAGGTAGGTTTTTAAAAATTAAAATACAGAACGTAGGTACGTTTGAACATTTTATTTCGGTTGTTCCAATGTGATACATGTACCTTTGTGAACTTTTCATTTCTGAGAACGCATGCTGTTACAGGGTGATTACCTGTAAATACCACATTAATGCAATAAATGCTCAAAATGATGTCCGTCAACCTCAATGCATTTGGCAATACGTGTAACGACATTCCTCTCAACAGCGAGTAGTTCGCCTTCCGTAATGTTCGCACATAGATTGACAATGCGCTGACGCATGTTGTCAGGCGTTGTCGGTGGATCACGATAGCAAATATTCTTCAACTTTCTCCACAGAAAGAAACCCGGGGCGTCAGATCCGGTGAACGTGCGGGCCATGGTATGGTGCTTCGACGACCAAACCACCTGTCATGAAATATGCTATTCAATACCGCTTCAACCGCACGCGAGCTATGAGCCGAACATCCATCATGTTGGAAGTACATCGCCATTCTTTCATGCAGTGACACATCTTGTAGTAACATCGGTAGAGCATTACGTAGGAAATCAGCATACATTGCACCATTTAGATCCCCATCGATAAAATTGGGGCCTATTATCCTTCCTCCCGTAATGCCACACCATACATTAACCCGCCAAGGTCGCTGATCCATCGTGGATTTTCCGTTGCCCAATAGTGCATATTATGCCAGTTTACGTTACCGCTGTTTCTGAATGACGCTTCGTCGCTAAATAGAACGCGTGCAAAAAACCTGTCATCGTCCCGTAATTTCTCTTGCGCCCAGTGGCAGAACTGTACACGACGTTCAAAGTAGTCGCCATGCAATTCCTGGTGCATAGAAATTTGGTACGGGTGCAATTGATGTTGATGTAGCATTCTCAACACCGACGTTTTTGAGATTCCCGATTCTGGCGCAATTTGTCTGCTGCTGATGTGCGGATTAGCCGCGACAGCAGCTAAAACACCTACTTTGGCATCATCATTTGTTGCAGGTCGTGGTTGACGTTTCACATGTGGCTGAACACTTCGTGTTTCCTTAAATAACGTAACTATCCGGCGAACGGTCCGGACACTTGGATGATGTCGTCCAGGATACCGAGCAGCATACAAAGCACTCACCCGTTGGGCATTTTGATCACAATAGCCCTACATCAACACGATATCGACCCTTTCCGTAATTAGTAAACGGTCCATTTTAACACGGGTAATGTATCACGAAGCAAATACCGTCCGCACTGGAGGAATGTTACGTGATACCACGTGTTTATAGGTTTGTGACTATTACAGCGCCATCTACCACAAAGCGAAAAAATTGATCCAACTAAAACATTCATATTCTTTACGTACTACCCGAATATGTATAAAAATGGGGTTTCCTATTGTAAAAAACGCAATTGATATCCGTTTGACCTATGGCAGCGTCACCTAGTGGGCCAACCATAGCGCCATCTGATTTTCCCCTTGAAGCTAGACAAGTTTCGTTCTTTTTAGTTTTTTCGTTTGACGTTTATTTTGTGAGATATTTGGCCCGATCACGATCAATGGACCACCCGGTATTTATGGATGAGTTAATGAAAAATCGATATTGAACATGAGATTTAACTTTGATCACGAAGAAAGCACACCTTTAAAACAAAAAAATCATGTGTGTAGAAATGTTAAGCCAAAGTGTACTAGCAAACAATGTTCTCACCATAAACTCAGCGTAGAAGTGACCGTCGAAGTAAAGCATTAGACAAAGTCATCGAATTTCGAACAAACAGAAGCGTGAAAAATGGCTCTGAGCGCTATGGGACATCTATGGTCATCAGTCCCCTAGAACTTAGAACTACTTAAACCTAACTAACCTAAGGACAGCACACAACATCCAGTCATCACGGGGCAGAGAAAATCCCTGACCCCGCCGGAAATCGAACCCGGGAACCCGGGCGTGGGAAGCGAGAATGCTACCACACGATCACGAGCTGCGGACAGAGAACCGTGAAAATTGTAGGTAGTGTCCACATGATGTGGGTACCACCACCATCGTGGAAATCCAAGTGCACTTTGTCTCTCCGTCCACACAGGCACGCTGACTCAGTTCTCGGCTGCCCTGTTCCAACACCGACTCAAAGGAAGACCTCGGCGCTTGTTGGTGACGTCACGTCAACTAGGTGCGGCGAACGCCAGGTGTGTTGCAGGCAGAAACGCCTGGGCGTGGTTATCACTATAAATCTCTTATTTCTGGACAAAATGTTTGGTATTGTTTTGGATTCTGCAGTTTTATTTAGATGAAATATTTTCTTACTATCGTAAAGCTACAAATAAAGACCATAGTTCTGTATTACTGAATCCTGTCGAAACAAACGTATAGCAATATGAGAAGATGCTTTGCCCCATTGCAAGCTTCGGAAATTTTACATTCAAGTAACTATATTTACTTGATCCATTTTGTTATCGAAACTTACCCCAACCCCCTTACAATGAACTCGTTTCTTTTATTTATTTATTTATTTTCGTTTGATATCGTCACTGGAAATGTGACCTAATTTACATGTGTAAATGTCCAACTGTTGCCACTCATTAGATTACAGTCGTTTTCAACGAAAGGAATTCTAAACAGGAAATAAAATAGCTTCATACATCGAAAATACTGCTGAGCTTAAACTTTTTTAAACATGCACATTAGAAAAGATAAATATTCCCCTCTTGCAACTGAAAGGAGAAACTTTATAAGGTAAAAAAAAATTATTTGATAAAACAAGTATCTCTGTTTTGCCTCTTCTTCTGTCCCCCACCCCCTACCATCGCAAGATATTTCATTACATTCAGTGCTCCCGACCCCATATTCAACCAAGATACCTAAAGAAGAGCACCAATATGTTCACAGTTTCTTGTAAAAGCAACCCAGTACAAACGTAACTTCCTGAGATTTACAAATAAGGTAAAGAAGCACGAATTCTGTTGCTGCTGGACCATGAAGTTGTTTTTGTATGTCAGTCCTTAAAACAGGCGGAAATTTAAGTTCAGTAGTACACTATTTGTTAAGAAGTGTAATGAATTGCACAATTAATTGATTGCTGAAATCTCTCAGAACAATGTGTGTTGGTCAACTATCGCCAAAGTTTCACATTTTCCTGTGTCAGAGAGGGAGACACCACTATTATGAGTATGCCTGCAACAGACCTGGCGTTCGTCGTGCCTACCTGACGTGACGTCACGAACAAGCGCCGAGGCCTTCCTTTGAGTCGGTGTTGCCTGTTCCCGGACTGCTCACTGTGTCGCATCCTGCTGCGCTTTTGCTGCACAACCGAGAAATGTGGTTTCCCTAGCGGGCGGAAATAATGCTTACGGAGTTTTCCTTCTTGCTTGCAAGTTACAACCCAAGTAAAGATACATGATATCAAACACGTTTTCTAACAGGCGACTTTGGGATTGGACATGGTGTGTTGATGTTAGTGAAGTACACATTTAAGGCGAAAAAGTCACACTGAGTTTGAACGAGGTCATGTATTAGGGCTACGAGAAGGTGGATGTTCCTTCTGCGATACTGCAGGAATGTAGCCACTGTACATGTTTGGCTTCAGCGAAGGCTACGAGAATGTACGATTGCAATAAATCCGGGGTCCGGATGGCCACGTGTCAGCACCGAGAGGGAAGGCCGTCATGTTCGGTGTATAGCTGTGGCACATCGTACTGCACCTGCAGCAGCAACCTGAGCAGCAGTCGGCACCACAGTGACAAAGAAACTGTTACAGATCGGTTACTTCAAGAACAGCTCTGAACCAGACTCCATGTAGCGTGCATTCCACTGACCCCAAACCGACCACCATTTCCGAATTCGCTGGTGTCAAGCGAGAGGTCATGGGAGGGCAGGGTGGCGGTCTGTTGTGTTTCCTCATGAAAGATGGTTCTACTTCGGTGCCAGTGGGCCGTGTGTTGGTTAGAAGGAGGCAATATGTGTGCGTGCTGGACAGACTGGACTTACCCCTGGAGTTATGGTGTGGGGTGCGATTTGGTATACAGCAGAAGCACTCATGTGGTTATCCCATGCACACTGACTGCAAATTGGACCGTCACTCTCGTGATATGAGCTGTTGTGCTGCCTTTCATGAACAGAATTCCAGGGGGTGATTTCCAACAGGATTGTGCACATACTGCTGTTGCAACCCAACATTACAAAGAGTTTGTACATGTTGCCCTGGCCTGCTCCATCACCAGATCTGTCTCCAATGGATCTCACATGGGACAGCATCGGATGATAGCTCCAGTGTCATTAACGAACTGCATTTACCGTCTCTTTATTGACCGAAAAGTGCAAGAGACACGAAACTCCATCCCACAAACTGACACCCGGCATCTGTACAACAGAATGCATTCTCGTCTGCATGCTTGCGTTCAACATTCTGGCGGTTACACCGGTTATTAATGTACCAACATTTCACGTTTGCAATGGCTTATCTCGCAATTACATTAATCTGTGATCTTGCAATGTTAATCACTTAAATATGTTACCTAGAGAAATATATTCCACAAATTTCATTACTCTACATTAATTTTTTTTTTTTTTTGGGGGGTTAGCATTTCCTTCCGTGAGTGTATATGTTATCCGATCCGGTCCTTCTGCCGCTGTTAAAGTAATTAACTGATCAGGATTGGAGTGGGGACGAAAGTTACCAGATTTCACCCTGTTGCTAATGATTTCCTTAGTTAAGTTATTGACAACGTATACATTGTACAGATGCCCCCCCATTCCTTTCTTGTTGGCGGGTATTTCTTTTTTAAAATTTCAGTTCTGATTATATTGGCCTTGTGGCGCATATTATTGTGACAGAGACTTGTCATGGTGTATGTTCCCGCGCGTGCGCGACGGGGCAGTTCTCCGCATATCGGCGGCGTGTCGCCAGTACGTCGTGTACTGCGGGCCAGGGCGACCCGCGCACGCCCTCTCAGCGGTGCTTGTGTAGGCACTTTTTATTATTAGAGGTTCTTAGTATGGGTTGTCTGTGTCTGTGTTATTTTTCACCGGGTTTTCTTTATAATTTGATGAGGTTCTTAGTATCCATGTTTGTTCTAGGTTACATCCAGTATAAAGTCTCCTGTCAAGATTTGGACGGTTGCGTTTTTTACACTTTGATCAGCATAAGCAAATAGGATATCTACGTTTTGCAGAGGAACAGCTTGTATGTCTAAAGAAAGAGTCCGTGGTCTCTCTTTTGTTTTTACAATGTAATTAAAAACATTGCCGTTTAGATAAGCCTATGTAGGTTAAGAAATTTCGGATCTTCTTTAGGTCAATGGTTTGGCAACTGAGGATGTGACTTTAAAGTCACGAAACCAGCCGTGAACCAACAGGAGATCAATAAATCTTCTCACTGCAGCGGTTGTGATTCTTTCTTTACCCTGATCTAGTATTACGTTGTAAATAGGCTTGTAAGTAGTCCATGATTAAAGAGTTTGTTGCTGGCGCACTCGAGCTGATGTGATTTCCGCTGCCTGCGATATGTAGGCTATAAGAGAATCTTAGACCAGAGAGCAGTGTTTTATGCAGTAGGAACTGTGTAGCAGTTGTAGGAGTTAGTAGTAGCGAGCAGTTGTGTGTGTGGAGTTGGCTGGGCCGGTCGTGGGGAGCGATGGCGGAGCCTGAGCGTTGTAGTATAGGGTAAAAGCAGCCTCGCGCATATTGTTATATCAAGTCCCATGTAAATGTTTTTAAAAAATCTCTTAATAATAATCTTTCTCACAAAAAGTAACTTTTGACAATCATTCATTTCAATTTAAAGAATTTACTAATTTCTCCAATCCTTGGTCATCCCGATTACTGAAAAGAAAAATCAGTTGTTTCTTTTTGTACATGACAAATGTATCGGCTGGCATTGCACTCGGCTGTGCCAGAAAAATTTCTTATAGGAGCAGATATATATGCGTTATCCGGGGACCTTACTGAGGTAAGAATTTTCAATTTACTCAGAATGATCCTTCAGGGCCATGACGCAGCACTGCTGACGTCCAAAATTTACCAGTTTAAATTCACAGTCAATTATTGAAAGTTTATAAGTGAGCCACAATTTTTTTATTGAGAGATTAGTCACATTTGATTATTGATAGGTTACGCAATTTATTTTTTGGGAGGTTACGCTAAATGTCAATGTTATAGTTATATTTTTTACTTTTGGGAGGTTTCGGAACTTTTACTGTTGGGAGGTTACACTAAATGTGAATATTATTCATATTTTTTTATTATCGGGAGGTTACAGGCTGTTTAGGTTTTTATATTGGTAACGCCACGTAGCGCTCTGTATGAAAATCACTGACTGTGCTGTGTGCAGCCTGTAGCTGGTTGGACTCATTTTTGGAATATTCGCTTGTGTAGTGTTGGGCAGTGAGCCGCCAGCAGTGGTGGATGTGGGGGGAGAGATGCCAGAGTTTTGAGAGGTTACTTTAAGCGGTCGATCTGGACGTGTGTCCGCCAGAAAAAACAAATTTGTAAAGATGGATGTCATGAATTGATATATATATGATGGATGACTTTTGAAGACTGCTAAGGTAAATACATTATTTGTTCTCTATCAAAATCTTTCATTTGCTAACTATACCTATCCGTAGTTAGTGTCTTCAGTAGTTAGAATCTTTTATTTAGCTGGCAGTATTGGCGCTCGCTGTATTACAGTAGTTCGAGTAACGAAGATTTTTGTGAGGAAAGTGATTCATGAAAGGTATAGGTTATTGTTAGTCAGGGCCATTCTTTTGTAGGGATTTTTGAAAGTCAGATTGCGTTGCGCTAAAAAAATATTGTATGGCAGTTTCGTAATGATCAGAATAAGTAAAGAGAAAACTGTTTGAGTACGTTGAGTTTTACTCAGCTGTTTGGAAATAAAATAACGTAGAAGTTTACCAGCACAGTCATTCATAATTTTTCTAAGGGAACGTTTCAACGTTAACAAGCGACAGTCAGCGTTTCCAGAGATTTCTCTAGGGACAGTGACATGTAGAAACGTCGCCCAGTGTGGTGCCAGGGTCAACGAGACATACAGATACACGAGCCCTGCAACTAACTTTTGACGTCACATGGCTTGTCCGCCATTCTACGGGAACGCTCGGCTACGCGCAGGGCCCGCTGTAAATCAATATTTAATAGAAAAGGTACCGACTAAAGGTTTCAATTTTGTCGTGTACTATGGAGAGCTTGCATGCATTTAAAAGTGCAATCAAGAATTATTAAACATCTCTGGAACATTCACTCGCTCCCAGACAGACACGGCTGCTGGCACTCGTAAGACCTGCAATCTCACGTGCTGTGACGTGCGCGCCGCGGTCTGTCTTTCTCATGGGCCTTGGTGTGTTGCTTACCGCGACACTGCGATTTTCCAGGGCAGGCAGCGGTAGGAGCCCACTGGCGCAGCCTTCAGCTGGTGCCAACCTCCTGACTGCTTAGGTTTCCCCGGTGTAGCAGTTCGTGGTGTGTTAGTCAGGTTCGCAGCTGGATCTTAAAATCAATTTTAGATGATATTTCGTAATTACAACTGGTCGCCATCTTCGGATTCTAAGCATAGCTCCCGAAACACCAGTGCCGTCGCCTCTATACAGGCCACAGACCGCACACCGCAGGTGCGCGAGAAGCTGTCAGGGGAAGCGGACAGCGCCGCAGGGAGAACTGGCGACTCGCGAGACCATAGCCACCAGATCTGCTGCCGACCGCGTCAAAGGAGTTGTGCGGCGGTACATCACACAACGGGGTTCCACAAGTTTCTTAAGGGAAATCCATAGTCTAGGTTAATCAGGCTTTCTGATAATCTCACGTCCATCGCGTTCAGAAGAACACTGTCCTAGTAGACACATACGCCAGCAGGTAAGTGCGTGTCCGCTGTTCCTCATTTGATGATTACTCGGGCACCGCCGATTTTTCCGGTTTTCCACTCCCCCGTCCTGTGCTGTACGAATTGTGTGCTGTATGTGAATTTTGCCACTGTAAGGCCGAATTTTATACATGAATTTCATTAGTCCCAAATTATGCTTAACCAAGCGTAGGAGCGCTCTAGCAACGGATATGAGACAGAATAAACCCTTACTGTTAAATGTTTTAAAAATTCTCCCAGTTTTGCAGGACCGCTCCCAGAACAAAGAAAGAAAGTAACTGTGTTATAATAATCGTTCTGTGCTTCAGGCGATTGACCAATCTCCAAGGTGCGGCAACTCTGCTTTCCATTGTAACCATTCCGCTCGAACAGAGACTTGTTCATTTTCACTCTGGCAAGCTGTCAGCGTCGGAGATGGTGTACGCTCTTCGTGCCAGTGTTCTAGGAACCCCATTGCTATGACACGGTGGATGACAACTGGAGCGTGCACATACCCGTTGTTGTGCCTAGGAGGAGGAGGAGGAGGATATTAGTGTTTAACGTCCCGTCGACAACGAGGTCATTAGAGACGGAGCGCAAGCTCGGGTGAGGGAAGGATGGGGAAGGAAATCGGCCGTGCCCTTTCAAAGGAACCATCCCGGCATTTGCCGGAAGCGATTTAGGGAAATCACGGAAAACCTAAATCAGGATGGCCGGAGACGGGATTGAACCGTCGTCCTCCCGAATGCGAGTCCAGTGTGCTAACCACTGCGCCACCTCGCTCGGTTTGTGCCTAGGATAGTGATAAACGCTGTGTCCCGGCGATTCATAATTCCTTTTACAAAAGAACAGATGAGGAAAGGGAAGCGATCAGATTACCAGATAGGCCGGCCGTAGTGGCCGAGCGGTTCTAGGCGCTTCAGTCTGGAACCGCACGACCGCTACGGCATTAGGTTCGAATCCTACCGCTGACATGGATGTGTGTGATGTCCTTAGGTTAGTTAGGTTTAAATAGTTCTAAGTCCTAGGGGACTGCTGACCTCAGATGTTAAGTCCCATAGTGCTCAGAACCATTTGAAGATTACCAGATAATCTCGTTGAGTTCACTTGGAACCCCGTTTTGGCACTTTTCTCCTCACAACGCTTATCCGTAGGAGAACTTAGAAGCAGATGTTGCGATATATCGCTGTTCCCAGCGTTCACCGTGAATTCTGCGAAGCGGCAGCACTGACAGCTTCTAGCGCTCGCGCCGCACGTAGCCTCTGTGCGGCCTGTGTCGGGGCGACGGCTCCGGCATCTCTTCAGTCCAGCTTAGCCTCACACACGGCGCGATGTTCCCCGTCTCCCTCCCTGCACAGGAGGAGTCAGGCGCGCACCCTCCTACTCGCTCACCCATTCTGGCAGCGGAGGTCCGCTCCAGCCGCGGCCGCAGAGCGCCGGTCATCCTACCCGCCATACCCATTGACGCCGACTCACCATCAGCAGAGCAACGAGTACCAGAAACTCAGGTAACGATCCTTGTAAATTTGTATTGATAAAATACGCACATGGCTGTTTTATCTGATTATCATAGCTATGGCTATATATTCGTAGTTTTGCAAACCTTGAAAGCCAGCTGCTAGAGAGCGTCGTTCATATTACATATCACTACGCGAATTGTAAATCCCTAACAAAGACTCTCTATGCACTGTTCTTCTACGGGAGTCGTATTTGTGGTCGCACAGTGTAAGCGTACTTGCATTCTGTAATTTGTGGCGGAGCCCTACCGACCAGTCAGGACACTGACCATCTAAGGCCTGTGTGAAGACGGTATGGTTCGCACACGTCCGAAAGAACAGATACCATCTTCGTATAGTTAAGGCTAAACGGCCATTGACCTTCTTCTTCTGTGCGGATGCACATGTATTGCCCGAACTCTTACGGGACTCATTAAGATTGGCTGCCGTGAGTAATGTGTGTAATGGGCAGGGGCACTACGAATGTAGTATGTGGACATTAAGTTGGGAATGTGGGTCTCACGGGGAGCGTGCAAGGGATAAGTCCCCGCAGTCGCACTATCCTCTATGCCCGCGGTGGCTCAGACGGATAGAGCGTCTGCCATTTAAGCAGGAAACCCCGGGTTCGAGTCCCGGTCGGGGCACACATTTTCAACTGTCCTCGTTGACGTATATCAACGCCTGTCGACAGCGTAGGGTCTTGATTTAATTATCATTTCGTCTAAGACCTGAGTTAGTCCGGCCACGCGGACAGGCAAGTGAGCCGTCACTTCCCTTCTGCCGACCACTGGACCTCGGCGCATACTACCTCTCTTCGTGTGGACGCCGCGAGCAGCCAACACGGTACATCTTGCTAAGTTCAGGCACCTTCGTCTCGTGTAATGCCGAGGTGGTCGTTTCTGAGCTGCAGGTTTCACGATTCAAAGTAGTGAACGTTACTTTGGCATAATATTCGATTACATGATTTTCTGGTTTATATAGGCGTTTTCTCAATGACAAAGATTAAATCTGTTCGTTCTGATGGAGGGTTTGTTCCATGTGCAAGAATTAATAATGGCCTTTCATTAAGTCATCCTCGGAAGATGGACACAGTCCACGCTACTTTGCCCCTTAATTAATATCGTCACAGGACTCTGAAATTATAGGGAGTTCCTTTTTGTTCTGCTTCTGATAGCAATATGTGGCACTTTATTGTATTGTATGTTAACCGGGGGTCTAGAAACGAGGGAGGGGCTCCTTCCCCGCGGCAGCCGCAGTGGTCCACAAGCTTACGACGACTACCGCAATCCACTTCACCCCTCCGCCGCCCCACATCGAACCCAGCGTTATTGTGCGGTTCCACCCCCGGTGGACCCCCCCCCCCCCCCACACACACACACACAGGGAAGGTCTTACCGCAGACGAGTGTAACCCCTATGTTTGCGTGGTAGAGTAATGGTGGTGTACCCATACGTGGAGAACTTGTTTGCGCAGCAATAGCCGACATAGTGGCACTGAATTACTATGCAGTCCATTGGAGAACACAGGAAATAATATTACCGAATTTTCAGGCTTGTTTACGTAATAATAACTAACTCCTTCGGAACAGGCCTCGGAAGTGCGAATGGTTCTGCCCGACCGCCGTGTCATGCTCAGCCTAGGCGCCACTGGATGCGGATACGGAGGGCATGTGGTCAACACACAGCTCTCCTGGCAATATGTCAGTTTTCGAAACCGGAGCCGCTACTTCTCAGTGAAGTAGCTCCTGTTTTGCCTCACAAGGTCTGAGTGCACCCCCCCTTGCCAACAGCGCTCGGCAGACCCAGACGGCGACCCATCCAAGTGCTAGCCCAGCCCGACAGCGCTTAACTTCTGGGATGTGACGGGAACCGGTGTTACCACGGAGGCAACGCCGTTGGCTCATTTGCTGAATAATAATCGAAAGTTATTTCAAGTTCTCTTTAATTATTTTTCGTTCAGAAGTCACAAATGATTGCGTTTTTCATATTCAGATACCATGTGCTCACTTATCCTAATTCGCAGTTGATTTCTGTACAATCCACTGAGTACATTCTGCCTTCAGAGGAAGTATCATGATAAACTACCATTGGCAGATAAGATATTTCTTTCTTTGCGTACACATTACAGCAAACATACTGCTGAGAATTTCGAGACATGTCCTCCCATTCTGAAGATGATGAAGCATTTGTGTTTCGTGTCTTTTACGAATGAATGTTAGGTCATACAAAGAGCTGTGTACACTTTCATCGCACACATTCTCCCTATAAGAGAGAAAGCATTCATATTTTTGGATTGTGCTAGATTGATAGAACGTCTGAGACATATTTTTGCGGTACTTAAACATATGTACACGATCCCCTTATATTTTCTGTTGTGCCACGAAAGTCCTTGTGATAGCACGTATCAATACCCCCCCCCCCCCAACCCTCCCCTGGGCGTCAGAAAGTTGGCAACAGAATTGAAAGTTTGCATCAGACGGCGATAGTGGTTGTGCGGGGTCCACTGACCCAATGGAACACACCCACAGAGCCACGCCCCCAGGAGCTCTGTAGCGCGAGCGCCCTCTGCCGCCGTGATAGAGGACGGTCGTCTGCAGCCACACAACTCGCTCACACTCGGAACCTCTGATATGCAGATGCCACCCGGTCGCGGCTCCCCGACACCGTCGTTCGTGCTTTAGTTCAGGGAGCCTCACCCTTGTTGCTATTGTTACAATCTGAACTCTGTTCCTTCCTGCATTATTTGTAATGTGTCTTCGTATGCTTGAACAAATACAGGCTAAGTAAACTCCTGTTTGCTGTGTTAACTTGTTCACTAATCATTTTCGCTCCTGTCCAACTTTCTTACTATGACAGTTGCCACGACACTCTGTAATCGACCCCTCCTACTGCTGTGTAGAACGTCGTACACATCAGTCCTGCCTACCACCGAATATTTTGATCAGAAGTCAGAGCGTGTGTTTGTTCATTCGTGGGACAAATTTTTTTCAAGAAGGGGAGTATTTTTACCGCAAAAATACTGAAGTCACGCAACTTAAGGAAGCTTTCAAGGGTAACTGAAGTGAATACGTTTGTCTCAAAACCTTCCTATGAAAATAATTGTGACATATTCTTTATAAATTGCAACAGTTGGCGTTCCGAAATCCTTTGTTCACTATTAATATGTAAATGACGCACTCCGGTGCCATCATAAATGAATGTGACCACAACTAAAACTTACATAGGAGCAAACTGGACTGTGCCTCTAACGGCTATTACTCTTGACTGATTGTCTTCATTTGCACTGACAATCACAGTGTTGAATGACCGTACAGTAGAAATATGACTCGAAGCTGGGAATCACTAAATAGTGAAACCGGCAAAGTATCGTGTAGTAGAAGCTTATCATTGTCTCCCTCGGCGTTCTCAATAATTTGCGCTGCTCGTACCCATAAATTTAATTCACCAGCTCACAATCTTTGTCTCGCCAATAGGATTATTTTTTCTCGGCTTCCGTCGCTCTTGAGTGACGCCTACTTTTCGCACGCTGAAAACACAGTTTGACAAACGGTGTTCCATATGAAAGCAATCTGGAGTGATGCCGATGTCCCTCCCGGCATCTGCAAACTCGACGTGACTTCTGGCGCTGAGGCTCACCTGTTGTCCTCTATTGCTGTCCCAGCACATCAGCTGGTAGTGGAGGTATGCACGTCGCTCTTCTGGACGACCACTGGGGCGCATTGGTCTTCAGATCTGCCCTTGTATCGATACATTATAATACTTGATACATACTTTTAACAGGAGTTCCTGGTTCAAATGGTTCAAATGGCTCTGAGCACTATGGGACTCAACTTCTGAGGTCATCAGTCCCCTAGAACTTAGAACTACTTTAACCTAACTAACCTAAGGACATCACACACATCCATGCCCGAGGCAGGATTCGAACCTGCGACCGTAGCGGTCGCGCGGTTCCAGACTGAAGCGCCTAGAACCACACGGCCACATAGCGCTCAGAGCCATTTGAACCATTTTGAAACCTATCTATACTGTTGTACTTCAGTGTTGAGGTGCAGCTAACGTTGCTTGAAAGGATACGCGTGACAGAACCTAGCCGTACTGGATGTGACGTTGATGTCTAAACAGTAGAGTAGCCACTAGTTATCAGCAGCAAGTACCGCGACTGAATGGAACAAGTTCGTTCTGTAATTAGCCGACGGATCCCGTTTTGCAAAATTCTCACAAAGTAATCCTCGAAGAAACTGCCTATGTGTTGCCGTTGAAGCGAGGTTTGGATCTGTACATTAAGGAAATCTTTTATAACAGCCCTTAAGCTTCGTTTTTTCTGAAGAATATAATTGTTTAATAATCTAGTTGGCCAAAATTGATAACATCGATTATTTGAATACAGGTGCCACTCGTCGATTGTGTAGCCTCAGTAGATATTCGTCTTACTTGATTTCGACCCCATGTAGCAGTCACCTCCAATTGTCCACATAGGTAACGTCCCCTTTACTAGCGTTGTCAAAAAGCAGTCTACAGTAAGACGTGACACTTAAAAGGAAGTGGACAATAACTGTGAAATATGTAAGATGAGCCGGGAAAGCCATTAAAACACCATTTACTTATAGCACAACGCCGCTTATGCTTACAATGGAAAGAAACCCTCGAATAATAAATACAGCAAATGAGAGCCGTACGGCAAGCAGCTGGGCGCAGTCCTTTCCTCCGACTCCCCTCTGAACTTGCCTATAGGTATGGTATTTCACGAGTGACGCGTTTATGCCGGGTGTCTCTCCCGTGGCATTTTCTCTGGTGTTTCGGTTGACATCCAGCGTGTAGCCGGATTCAGCCCAAACAAACACTGATCATCTCGTCTTTCATGCGACTCCCAGTGTGGACGGAAAGCGTCGATTTCTTTCCCGTTACGAACAAACTGATTTTTAAAGTGAGATTTTATATGCCTATTGGATAGAGCGGTCCCAGATTAGTCCTCTGCGTTATTCGTTTTATCTGTATGTATTAACAGGGACGGTAAAACACGAAGAATAACCAGTACTGCAGCAGCGACTGAGCAGCGTTTCTGCGTGGCGGCAGCAATCAGCACGGCTGCCGCTGCTGGCGGACTCGTTACTCTTCGGGTCCTGACGTCCCTGTTAATACATACAGATGAAACGAATACCGCAGAGGACTCAACTCTCGAATGGGCACGTACAATTCCACTTTAAAAATCATTTTGTTTGTAAGGGAAACAAACCGGTTCTTTCCACAGACGCTGGGCGTCGCCCGAAAGACGTGGTGACTAGTGTCTGGTTGGGCTGTCTGTAGCTCCACGTTTCAAAAAAGAAACAGCAAATATCTGCAGAAACACCAGAAAAGTGCGCCTGACCACTCTCAGGAAAAACACGCTGAGTCAGCTTCCAAAAAGCTGCTGTAACACACTAAAGAAACTAACTTCGACTATTTCGTCATAATCTGGCAAAGGCTACAGCTTAAAGTGGTATGTAGAACATGTCCATAATTGTAAAGTATACTAAAAAAACGGAATTTAACAGACTTCACAACTGTGGACCCGTTATATATACCATTCGCAGCTTTCTATATCTACATCTATGAGATTACTCTGCTATGCACAATAAAGTGCCTGGCAGAGGGTTCAAAGAACCATCTTCAAGCTGTCGCACTACCGTTCCATTCTCGAATGGCGCGCGGGAAAAATGAGCACTTAAATTTTTCCGTGCGAGCCCTCATTTCTCTTATTTTATCGTGATGATCATTTCTCCCTAGGTAGGTGGGTGTTAACAGAATGTTTTCGCAGTCGGAGGAGAAAACTGGTGACTGAAATTTCGTGAGAAGGTCCCGTCGCAACGAAAAACGCCTTTGTTTTAATGATAGCCACTCCAATTGACGTACCATGTCTGTGGCACTATCTCCCCTATTACGCGATAATACAGAACGAGCCGCCCTTCTTTGTACTTTTTCGATGTCATTCGTCAGTCCCACCTGATGCGGATCCCACACCGCACAGCAATACTCCAGACTAGGGCGGACAAGCGTAGTGTAAGTAGTCTCTTTAGTAGACCTTTTGCACTTGCTAAGTGTTCTGCCAATTAATCGCAGTCTTTGGTTTGCTCTACCCACAACATTATTTATGTGATCGTTCCAATTTATATTACTTGTAATTGTAGTCCCTAAGTATTTAGTTAATATTTACAGCCTTCAGATTAGTGTGACTTATCGCGTAATCGAAATTTAGTGGATTTCTTTATTCAGGATCAATTGCCACTTTTCGCACCATACAGATATCTAAATCATTTTGCAACACGTTTTGGTCATCTGATGATTTTTACAAGACGGTAAATGACAGCATCATCTGCACACAATCTAAGACGGCTACTAAGATTGTTTCCTATGTCGTTAATACAGATCAGGAACAATAGAGGGCCTATAACACTTCCTTGGAGAACGCCGGATATTATTTCTGTTTTACTCGGTGACTTTCCGTCTATTACTACTAACTGTGACCTTTCTCACAGGAAGTCACGAATCCAATCGCAAAACTGAAACGATATTCCATAGACACGTAGTTTGGTTAGAAGACACTTGTGAGGAACGGTGTCGAAAGCCTTCTGAAAATATAAAAATATGGAATAAATTTGACATCCCTTGTCGATAGCACTTATCACTTCATGAGTATAAAGGGCTAGTTGTGTTTCGCAAGAACGATTTTTTCTGAATCCGTGCTGACTATGGATCAGTAAATCGTTTTCTTCGAGGTACTTCATAACGTCCAAATACAGTTTATTTTCCAAAACCCTACTACATATCGACGTTAGTGATATGGGCCTATAATTCAACGCATTACTCCTACTTCCCTTTTTGGATATTGGTTTGACTTGAGCAATTTTCCATTCCCTAGGTACGGATCTTTCTGTGAGCGAGCAGTTGTATATAATTGCTAAATATGGAGCTATTGTATCAGCATACTTTGAAAGGAACCTGATTGGTATACAATTTGGACCAGAAACCTTGCGTTTGTTGATTTAAGCTGCTTTGCGGCAAAAAAATTTGTGGTAAGTACTATGGGATTAAATTGCTGAGGTAATCGGTCCTTAGGCTTACTCTCTAATTAAACTAACTTACGCTAAGGACAACACACACACCTATGCCTGAGGGAGGACTTGAACCTCTGACGGGGAGAGCCGCAAGAACCGTGACAAGACGCCCTACACCGCACGGTTACCCCGCGCGGCTGCTTTGCGACACCGAGGATATCTACTACTATGTTTCTCATCTTGGCACTTGTTCTTGATTGGAATTCAGAAATATTTACTACTTCTTCTTTGGTTAAGACATTTCGGAAAACCGTGTTTAACAACTCTGCTTTAGTGGCACTGTCATCAGTGACTTCACCGTTGTTATCGCGCAGTGAAGGTATTGACTGCGTCTTGTCACTGGTGTGCTTTATGTATGACCAGAATCTCTTTGGGTTTTCCGCCAGATTTCGAAATAGAGTTTCGTTGTGGAAACTGTGAAAAGCATCTCGCATTGAAGTACACGCTATATTTCGAACTTCTGTATAACTTCGCCAGTCTTGTGGATGTTGCGTTCTTTTAAATTTGGCATGCCTTTTTCGCTACTTCTGCAACAGCGATCTGACCCGTTTTGTGTACCATGGGGGATCAGTACTATCACTTATTAATTTATGTGATATATATCTCTCAATTGCTGTCAGTACTATCTCTCTGAAATCATTCCACAACTTTTCTACGTTTACATGTTCAGATCGGAAGGAGTGAAGACTGCCTCTTAAAACGGCGTTAAGAAAATTTTTATCAGATTTTTTTAAAAATAGATATACTTTGCGTTTCTTTTTGATGGTTGTAGGTGTTACGGCATTCAGCCTAGCAGCAACTGCATTGTGGTCGCTAGTCCCTGTATTCGTCACGATGCTCACTATTTGTCCTGGATGATTTGTTGCTAAGATGTCAAGTATGCTTTCGCAACCATTTACGCTTCAAGTGAGCTCATGAAGTAATTGTTCAAAATGATTTCTGAGAAAGAATTCAGTACAATTTCGGATGTCGTTTTATGCTTGCTGCCGGCTTTAAACGTATAATTTTTCCAGCATATCGAATGTAAATTATAGTCACCACCGACTATAACTGTATGGGTGGGCTACCTATTTGAAATGAAACTCAAGGTTTCTTTGAACTGTTCAGCAACTATATCTTCTGAGCCTGGGGGTCGGTAAAACGATCCAATTAATAATTTAGTCCGATTCTCAAGTCTAACCTCTACCCCTTCTACTTCGCAAGAACTATCTACTTCAATATCAGTGCAAGGCAAACTACTTCTGACAGCAATAAATACTCCACCACCAACTGTATTTAATGTATCCTTTCTGAACTCTGTTAGACCGTTTGAAAAACGCTTCAGTACTTTGTATTAGGGCTTGGAGCTCTGTTTCTTTCCCAACACAACTACGATAATTTACAACTGCAATACCGCTCGTTTCTACTACTAACTTACTGTGTTTTACATGTCCCCTTTTAGACAGACGCCCTTTCTGTGGTTCCCTGGGAACCTGTAACCTAAAAAACCTCCCAGTCCCTTCCACACAGCCCCCACTTCACCTGCCAAATGATAAAATGGTCGACACCACACTTTAGATGAATGATACGGAACCAGCAGGTTCGGTGGACCCATCTGCAGGCCTCGAGACCACAGAGGAAACCTGAGGTGATCGCTGTGGCTCGATGCAGACACCTTCCCGTCATTAGCCAGCAGCGACTACGAGACGTCGCAGGCCACACAGTGCGTAGCACTTAACTGAAATTTCCTTTCCTAAGAGAGAGTCACATAAAACTTCTGCAATCCTGTTACCTTCGGTGGGACCAATAAAGTTGCAGCACTCGGTTGCTTGTCGTCACATTGTAATGACAGTTAGGTCAAGCCACTAACAAATTTAACACACACACTTTCGAAACCTAACAAGGCGAAACATAATTTTCGTTATTTCTGGGTCTCATTTAATAAATTAGTTTGAGGTATTGTGATGTACGCGTCAGTGTTCCGTAAATTTAACAAGTAACGTCACTTGTTGCATAGGATACCATTTGTATAAACATTTTCAATTTCACGTTTCTTGTAGTGGCCATTTTCGCAGCAGCTGTATATAAATTGCAGTTGTTTCAAAGAAAATGCCTTTTTTGCATGCTGCACATCGAAATTTTTACTTTCATTTATGCACCCAGACGCATTTTGCCTTTTTCACAAGGCATCTTCAGTGGGTGTCCTGAAACGTTATATGATTTGTCCTTTTTACACATAGATTATGGTTTCACATCTAGGTTATAGATTTAAAAACAGTTCCTTAACGTTTTTTATGAAGTGGAAAGGTACTTACAGGTCTTACTGCATCCAAGCAAACTGCTTTTTCTCATCTGGCAACCAGGAGGACATCTTACAGTTCACCTTCAGTTCACTGTTACACGTTCACGTTACACATCACTGTAACTGCCATCTTTTTAATACAGAGATTCATTTGTTATTCTAAGTGTTACCAACATTCTCAGTTTTCTGCATTCAGCTATTTTATAAATGTCAACTGTTTTGTGAATGTGTGTGTGTGTGTGTGTTTGTGTGTGTATGTGTGTGTGTGTGTGTGTGTGTGTGTGTATTAGAGAGGGAGAGAGATTTCTGATTTTTTTTAATAAAATAAAAATAAAAATTATTTATTTTATTTTTATTACAATTTTTATTCATTTCTTTATTCTTAACAATATAATAATAATAATTATTATTATTATTATATTTTCCTGTATATACTTATGAGAAGAATCAGATGTGTAATCATTTGTTGGGATTTCTGTCTATTATATGATCAATCAGTGTAAACAGTGAGTTGTTAGTCATATTTACTTGATCATTTAGTAGTTGTTTCTTTTCAGCCTTTGTTTTGTATATATGATTATTTTCCTGTAGTGTTAGGAGATGTCTTTCATTATTGATTCTAATTATTTTCATATCATTTTCTCTTGTAGTAGGTTTGTGATTATTTTCTCTCAAATGTTCTGCAGAAGTTGAGTGGCTCATTCCATATTTCCATGCTCTGATATGTTCTTTGTACCGGGTGTCAAATGTTCTGCTGGTTTGTCCTCTATACCTTCCCATCGTATGTGTTGCACTGTAGTTGGTATATTCCTGCTTTTTGGCAGGTATCTGTTTTTTGTTATTTTTGGATTGTGCCTTTGAATTGAATTGTCTGTTTTGAATGCTATGTTTATCCCTTGTCTTTTGAAAATGTTTGTTATTTTATGTGTGAGTTTGTGTTTGTATGTCATTGTGTACCGTCTTGAATCATGTTTCTTGCTTCCTGTATTCTTTGTGTCGTTAATGTTCTGTCACTGTTTGTGCCTGTTTGTGTGGTGTTTTGTTGTACTGTTGTTTGTGGGTGTTTATGTACTGTGTTCACTGCTGCCTTTGTTTTTTAATTTTTTTGTTTAATTTGGTGACTAGTTCCCTATTGTACCCATTGTTTGTTGCTGTTTGTGTGATGATGTCTAGTTCTTTCTGGTAATTTTCTGTGGTGAGAGGTACTGCCTTGAGTCTACAAACAATGTATCTAAGTGCTGATTGTTTCTGTGACTGTGGTTGATTAGAAGTCTGATGTAGGATTGTGTCAGTGGTTGCAGGTTTACGGTGTATTTCAAAGCTATGCTAATTGTTTTCTTTTTTAATGGTTATATCTAAAAAGTTTATTTGGTTGTTCTGTTCTTTTTCCATTGTGAATCTTATCTTTCTGTGTATTGTGTTTATTTCTGTATGCAACTGGTCAATTTTTGCTTGAGGTTCATCTATTAAACAAAGGATGTCATCCAAGTATCTGCCACAACAAAATATGTTGTAATTCTTTTTTATAACATTTTTGAAAATTAAGTTTTCTGCATGGTTTATGAAAATGTTTGCCAGGGTGCCTGATACTGGGGATCCCATTGGTAACCCATCTTCCTGTAAATAGTGTTCATTATTGAAATTAAGGTAGTTCTGTTCAGTTATCAGTTCCAGAAACTTGTGTATTTCTTTGATGTGTTCATCTGGTAGCTGGCTGTTGTCCTTCAGGTTTTGTTCTACGATATTTATTCTTTCTGGTATTGGAATGTTAGATTACATGTTTTTTTATGTCAAAAGAGAGTAGAATAGCTGTGTCTGGGATTTTTAAATATTTTATCAGTTGTATTAATTGTGACGTCTTCCTTATAGTTCTGTCATCTTCTATTTTATAAGTTTCTGTTAGTAATTTCAACATCTGTCCTGCAAGTTTGTAAGTGGGAGTTTTCTTGAAGTTTATATTGGGTCTTACTGCGATATTTGGTTTATGGATTTTTGGTTGGCATTGGAGGGTGGGTGCTGTAGGACTGTTCTGTAATAATTTACCTTTTTCTCTGTCATCTAGTGTGTAGTCTATATTTTTTAACATATTCTTTACCTTGGCCTGAAATCTGTTTGTTGGGTCTGATTTCAATTTTTTAATATTATTTTGTGAAATGAGCTCTTGTGTTTTGTCAATGTATTGCTGTTTGGGCATAAGAACTTCTGTATTTCCTTTGTCTGTTTTAGTAATAATGATGTTTTCATTTTGGAGTTTCTTTCTGAGTTTTCTGAGTGTTTCGGAACTGTGTTTTTACTGTTTTGTCTGTTTGCTTTCTTCTATCTGTACTAATTTTATGTATTTCTTTTTTTATCAATTCCCTTGCTAGCCCAGTATTTACATTGCTATTTTCACTTTTCACCTCTCGCTTTAGAATGGCTTCTGATTGTATTATGAGGTTTTTTATGCATTCTTCATCTACTTTCGTATTAACGTTACATTTCAGTCCTTTTTCTAAGGGCTCTTTTTCTTCTTTGTTTAACTGAGTATCTGTGAGATTTATCAAACGTGGATAAAATTGGTGTGTGTGTGTTTTGTTTGTTTATTGTTTATGTTTCTTTGTTGTGTTTGCTGTCTCATGAGCTGTGTTATCTTTTTCTTATGTTTTCCTTCAATTTCTTTCAAGACAGTGTCTGTGTAACTTTCAAGCTTTTTGATCAGATCTGAAAAAACAGCTGAATTGTTAATATTATTTGCAAGTTGTACATGTGTTTTATATAGTTTTCGAGATAAAGTTTTTTTTTTGAGTGTAGAGCTTTGATTTTGTATTTTAGCCAAACTTTCTGAGGTGTTTCTTTCGCTATTATAGCACTAGATGAACTGTTTTTAATCTTTACAATGATGTAGTTAGGTACAAGGTTATTACATTGGCAAATATTGTTGAACTTTTGTGTTCCATGGTTTTCTGGATGTTGAATGAAGTCTTTTGAATCTGTGGTACAGGACAACTGGAAATGCCTGGCAGGACTTATATAACACATTTCTTGTAGAGGCCATTTTCGCAGCAGACGTATATAAACTGCAGTTGTTTCATAGAAAATGCCTTTTTTGCACGTTGCACATCGAAATTTTTCTTTTTATTCGTGCACCCAGACGCTTTTCGCCTATTTTACAAGGGATCTTCAG
Source organism: Schistocerca cancellata (assembly GCF_023864275.1). Taxonomy (NCBI): domain Eukaryota; kingdom Metazoa; phylum Arthropoda; class Insecta; order Orthoptera; family Acrididae; genus Schistocerca; species Schistocerca cancellata. Next base: position 280,445,781 of record NC_064632.1, on the reverse strand, counting down.
TGGATGTCCTGAAATACTACATGATTTGTCCTTTTTACGCTTAGGTTGTGGTTTCACATCTAGGTTATACATTTAAAAACAGTTCGTTAACGATTTTTATGAAATGGAAAGGTACTTACAGGTAACTTCTAATTCACTGCATCTAACCAACTGCTTTTTCTCATCTGGCAACCAGGAGGACATCTTACAGTTCAGTTTCAATTCACTGTTTACGTTACAAATCACTGTAACTGCCATATTTTTAATACAGAGATTCATTTGTTTTTCTAAGTGTTACCAACATTCTCATTTTTCTGCATTCAACTGTTTTGTGAATGTCAACAGTTTTGTGAATGTCAACTGTTTTATGAATGTATGTGTGTGTGTGTGTGTGTGTGTGTCAGTTGACCCTAAATAACGAAACGTGTGAGATCATCCACATGAGTGCTAAAAGGAACTCGTTAAACTTCGGTTACACGATAAATAAGTCTAATCTGAAAGCCGTAAGTTCAACTAAACACCTAGGTATTACAATTACGAACAATTTAAATTGGAAGGAATACATAGAAAATGTTGTGGGGGAGGTTGCCTTTTTTTGGCAGGACACCTAGAAAATGTAACAGACCTACTAAGGAGACTGCCTACACTACGCTTGTCCGTCCTCTTTTAGAATACTGCTGCGCGGTGTGGGATCCTTACCAGATAGGACTGACGGAGTATATCGAAAAAGTTCAAAGAAAGGCAGCACGTTTTGTATTATCGCGAAATATGGGAGAGAGTGTCACAGAAATGATACAGGATTTGGGCTGGACATCATTAAAAGAAAGGCGTTTTTCGGTGCGACGGAATCTTCTTACGAAATTCCAATCACCAACTTTCTCTTCCGAATGCGAAAAGATTTTGTTGACACCGACCTACATAGGGAGGAACGATCACCAAGATTAAATAAGGAAAATCAGAGCTCTTACAGAAAGATACAGGGGTTCATTCTTTCCACGCGCTATACGAGATTGGAATAATAGAGAACTGCGAAGGTGGTTCGATGAACACTCTGTCAGGCACTTAAATGTGATTTGCAGAGTATCCGTGTAGACGTAGATGTAGATGTAGGTCACACAAATAGCAACTTACAATGGGTACAATAGGGAACTAGTCACCAAATTAAACAATAAAATTAAAAAACAAATACACTCAGTGAACACAGTAGATAAATACTCACAACAAAAACACCACACAAACAGGCACGAACAGTGACAGAAAAATAACGACACAAAGAATACAGGAAAACAAGAAACATGATTCAAGATGGTACACAATGACATACAAGCACAAACTCACACATAAAATAACAAACATTTTCAAAAGACAAGGGATAAACATAGCATTCAAAACAGGCAATTCAATCCAAAGGCACATTCAAAAAATAACAAAAAACATATCTGCTAAAAAGGAGGAATATACCAACTACAGTGCAACACATGTGAAGGAGGGTATATAGGACAATCCTGTAGAACATTTGACACCCGGTACAAAGAACATATCAGAGCATGGAATTATGGAACAGGCCACTCAACTTCTGCAGAACATTTGAGAGAAAATAATCACAAACCTACTACAAGAGAAAATGATATGAAAATAATTAGAATCAATAATGAAAGACATCTCCTAACACTACAGGAAAATTATCATATATTCAAAACAAATGCTGAAAAGAAACTACTAAATGACCAAGTAAATATGACTAACAACTCACTTTTTACACTGATTGATCATATAATAAACAGAAATCCCAGCAAATGATTACACATCTGATTCCTCTCATAAGTATATAGAGGAAAATATAATAATAATAACAATAATAATTATAATTATAATTATTATTATTATTAAGAACAAAGAAATGAATAAAAATAGTAATAAAATAAAATAAATAATTTTTATTTTATTTTATTAAAAAAAGAAATCTTTCTCCATCTCTAATACACACACACACACACACACACACACACACACACACACACACACACACACACACACACATTCACAAAACAGTTGACATTCACAGAACAGTTGAATGCAGTAAACTGGTAACACTGGTAACGTTGGTAACCCTCAGAAAAACAAATGAATCTCTCTATTAAAAAGATGGTGGTTACAGTGATGTGTAACGTAAACAGTGAACTGTAAGTGAACTGTAAGATGTCCTCCTGGGTGCTTGATGAGTAAAAGCAGTTTGCTTAGATGCAGTGAATTAGAATTTCATAAAAAACGTTAACGAACTGTTTTTAAATCTAAAACCCAGAGGTGAAACCATAACCTATGTGTAAACAGGACAAATCATGTAATATTTCAGAACACCCCCTGAAGATGCCTTGTAAAAAGGGCGAACCGCGTCTTAGCGCATACATAAAAGTAAAAATTTCAATGTGCAGCATGCAAAAAAGGATTTTCTTTGAAAGAACTGCAATTTATTTTCTTTTTAATTCTGAGCAAATTTCTAATTGTTAATGTTACTATTTTTCTAATGCATTCTGTCAGAAGTTAAACAACACAGAAACATAGAATAAGTAGTGAGAAAAATAAAAGTTAAAGAATTTTATCACGGATAAATCTGGACTGGTTAGGCAGAGACTTTACTTACCGTCAAAGCATCGATTAGTAGCAATAGGATGTGGCCGCCAGCAGTGCGCCTGTATCCGAGTATGTGTCCTTATAATGCAGTGCTATGAAAATATGCTGTATGGCAAAACAGTGCAGCTCGTCTTAATAGAGTGGCGATGCAGTAAGAGGAGACAAGAACTGTGTTATACTGTATAACGAGGTGTAAATGTGCCACAGGGACGTCACTAAAATACGCGAAGCCCACCGCAACAACGCAGCATTCCAGTTAAGTTCGAACACTTATTGTAAAGTGCAGCTTCTCAATAAATATTTTCTCGTTTATTTCTACATAAATTAATTAAAAGATCACATGATGAGCTCGCTTCCTTTTACTCTACAACTCATAATTATAAAGCAGTGGTGAATTTGCTACTTAAAAGACGTACAATGCAGCTTCACGAAAATATTCAGCCATTGCAATCACTTAGTAGTTGTCAGTATCTGCACAGTATCCTGTACTGTAGTAGCAATGTTCTTACGCATGATCAGTAATACAGAGTGACCACACGTGTACATGGATGTGTTATTATTATTATTATTATTAATTCCCCATTTAGGAGAGCGTTAAAACACATTCAATTTTCATGGCACTTTTTTTGTCTCTGTCTTTTCCCAAAAACCTCTCATATATTCACTGTGTTTCTTCTTCCTCTCTTCTGTCCACTTCTTTCCTGTTTTCTTCTCTTTTGGTGTTTCCTCGAATTTTTGTTTCCTGATTTTTCTCTCAATTTTTCTTTGTCTGTTATTTCTTCTGTGGAGATATTTAGTTTCTTGAGGTCTTTCCTTTGCCCAGTTAGTTTTCTTAATTTTACTCATCACTATGTTAAAAATCTTCTTGATCAGCCTATTTTCGTTCAACCCATAAAAGTGCCCATAGAATATAGCCCTTCTTTTTCTGATGTTGTCTGTAATTGTCTCTGTCTGTTTGTACAGTTCTTTGGTCGGTCTTTTTATTCAGATCCCCTGTCTCTGTACTGTCCCGTAGATTTTTTCAGAATTTTCCACTCTTGCTTTTCCTTTTCCTTGATTTTCGTTCTTCCCCTGATTACTGTCGTTTCTGAGGCATACAAAGGCTTCTGGTAAGATTTGTGTTTTGTGATGTCTTAATTTGGCATTAACGGAAATAATTCTTTTGTTGTCATGGTTCCATGTAAGTCTGTAAGCGTTTTGTAGCTTTGCAACTCTTTCTTCAATAGTTGTCGAGTTTAGTCCTGTTTTCTGTATAATCTCTCCCAGGCGTCCGCCTGCTTATCTGGGTGGTAATGTGTTCGCCTCCCATGTAAGCGGGCCTGGGTTCGATTCCCGGCCGGGTTGGAGATTTTCTCCTCTCGGGGACTGGATGTTGTGCCTCATCATTTCATCCTCGTCACCGGCGCGCGAGTCGCCCAATGTGGCCTCGAATGAAGTAAGACTTGCACTTGGCGGCCGAACTTCCCCGAATAGGGGCCTCCGGCCAACGATGCCATACGCTCATTTCATTTCATTTCCCCCAGGTATTTGAAACTTTCTACTTGTGCTATCTTTCCATACTTTGTTACTAGTGGGTTTCTGTCTGTGGATTTTGTGTCCATGTACTGTATTTTTCATACGAAATTTGTAGTGCTGTTCTGGTTGCGATTTCATGTAGTGTCTCTAGGGCTTCTTTGGCTTCTTTTCTGTTATTTGTTATGATGGTTGTATCATCGGCAAAGGTCAGACATGTTATGTTGATGGTTCTATTTATGTGTGTCCCAGTCCTTACCCCATTGACCCCTTTGTCCCATGTCCTGATTATTTTCTCTAAAACTGCGTTAAATAAAATGGGTGACAGGCCGTCTCCGTTCTCACTCCTGTCTTGTTTTCTAACGGCTCCGAGATCTCTCCCATGAACTTCACTTTGGATTTTGTATTTGTTAATGTTCCCTGGGTTATTTTTCTGGTCTTGTTGTCTACCTTCATTCATTTCTTCCAGTGTATTGAAAAGTGTTTCTCTGTCTATGGAATCGTAGGCCTCCCAGAAATCAACAAATGTTGTTGTGGTGTTTCTGGACTTTCTCGTTGTTAATGTTGTTCTCAGACACCAGATCTGTTGTAAATAGTCTTCGCGGGTTTGCCGCCGGATCAGGTTGTGCAAATTCCACAACATTTTCTCGGAGCAACTGTCCGACATCTTCAGGTGGTTCAGCCTTGCTGGTGGCTAGGTCAGTCGTACCTAGGCACCAGCAAGGCTGAACCACCTGAAGATGTCGGACAGTCGCTTCGAGGAAATATTGTGGAATTTACACAACGTGATCCGGCGGCAAATCCGTGAAGACTATTTACAACATATCTGCCGGGACAGCTTGAAGAGTCACACAAAATCTGTTCACTGCACAATATTCCCTTCCTGAGCCTTGCTTGGTACTCTCCGATATGTGGATCTATCTGAGGTTTCTACACGATATAACAGAGCTTTGGATATAATGTTGTGTGTCACAGGCAGTAACGAAATTCGTCTATAGTTATTAGGGTCTGTTTTGTCATTTCTTGTGGAGGGGGTGTATTAGGGCTGACTTCAATTCTTCTGGCACCTTTTCTGTTTCCCAAATGTTTTTGATTATTCTGTGTATTTTGTGTGTAATATTTTCATGGTCTAATTTCCATATTTCTGCAATCAGCCCATCTTCCCCTGGTGCTCTGTTATTTTCAATAATTTTATTATTTTCACTATTTCTTGGTGTGTTTGGGGTTCGGGATACTGGTTAGGTTCTGGTTTTGTCAACTGTAATCTATGTTTGGCTTCATCGCAGTTCAGTAATGAGTCAAAGTATCGAGCTTATATTTCACAGTTTTCTTCGGATTTGTCTCCAGTGTTCCATCTTGTCTTTTTAAGCATAAGCTTGGAGGTTGATATCCTGCCATATTTTCTCGTAATATTCTATAAAAATTCCGTGTGTCGTTTCTGGTGAAGTCCTCTTCTATCTACTTCAACCTGCCGCTTTAGTAACCTTTATTCTCTGAGGATTATTTTTGACGTGTTTTTCTGTATCCTGTTGAATTCTTCCCATTTTTCTTGTGTTCTATGACTGTTAAATTTTTTCCAGGCTTGTATTATGTCTTCTATGGCTCTGTCGCATGTCATGTTCCACCATAGATGTTTCCTTTTCCTCGGTGGTTGTCACTATTTTATCAGTTCTCTCATTTTTTCTGACAGTTCTGTCCAGTTGTTGCTGTCGATTTTCATAATTTCTTCTATTATTTCTTTTGTTTGGTTTCAGGTACTCTGGATCTGTTCTGAAAGGTCTGTTGGTTCTCTTGATTTGTCTGTTGGGTATATATTTTGCTTTGATTTGGAAAAGATGATGATCAGACTCAAAAACTCCTTTCCTAGTTCTTACTTTCATTATGTTTCTAGCGTATTTCATGGATATTGCTACGTGGTCTCTCTGAAATTCTCCTAGAGCACTGTTAGAGGATTTCCAAGTCATTAGTTTTCTGTGTTGTTTCTGGAATTGCGTTGACATGATTTTCAGCTCAAAGTTCCTGCAGAAATTTATCAAGTTCTCTCCATTTTTGCTCGTTCTCTTGTGGCCTGTGTGTTTCCCTGTCGTGTCTCGGAATTTTCTTTCCTTGCCCAACTGGACATTGAAATCCCCTAGTAACACTTTTATGTGATTCTTGGGGATTTTGCTGGTAAATTCTTCCAGATCTTCCCAGAATGTCTCTATCATCTCTGGGCTCTTCTTGCTATAATTATTTGTGGTTGAATGTGCACTAATTAGTGTATAGGCTTTGTTTCCATATCGTATCGTGAGTGTTGAAATTTTTTCTGATTTTGAGGTGAAATCTATTACAGAGTCCAGTACCGATTTATGTACTAAAAATCCTGTTCCGAAGAGTTTGAGATTACTTCCTGGAATGGTTATGGCTGGTTTCCCCTTAAATATTCTGTAATTTTCCGAATCAAAGTGATTCTCACCTGCGAATCGTGTTTCCTGTATTGCCATAATTTTGATGTTGAATTTATCCATGGTGTTTGTTACTTGTTTCAGTTTACCTGGATTCAGTCGTATGTTTTTGTTGAGTGTACCCATGTAAAATATTCTCTTTGTCTTGAGGGTTTTTGAGATGCTCCGATTCTTCTCTTCATGATGTGACTGATCCCCTGTAATCCAATGATCAGGTCTTACTGACTGGGGCCGAGGGTAGTGGATTCTTTCCCTTTGTTCTGTCGTGATTATTGGTGTTGAGGTTTCGGCGGTGAAATCACGAAGGATCTCACATAATTTAGACTGGAGATTTGAGTTCCAGAAGATTCAATCACAGCCGAGCTCACAGCGCCAACAGACACTGACCAGAATAGCGGTGGCTACCACACAGACGTGTCCGGATTTTGGGGCTTCACCTGTAACCGTAGGTAGAGA